>NC_140580.1:260430711-261630711 GCF_964204655.1 Triturus cristatus
GCGGAATGCGTGTATGACTGAAGGATTGTTTCCTATAAGAACTACAGAAGAAAATGAAGGAAGAAAATGTACAGAAAAAAGACATAATGTGGAATCGAGAGGGTATGGAGTGAATGAATCAGAGGATGATGTTCTTGATGACATGTTTTATAAAAATCCACCTCCGTATTGACCAGAACCAGAAATCTTAATACCAAGTGCCCCAATGAAAGAAACTTTGCGAATCATTAAGACAGAACCAGTGTCCCGAGATTTAGAGGGAAATAATTCCATTAGAGAGGCAGAGAGGGAGTCAGAAAATAAAATAAATGGTGAAAATTCAGCAGAATTAGCAAAGACAACTTTAGAATTAACTGAAAAGATAAGAGAATTGACTAAAAATTCGGAAGCCGTAACAGTTCCAGTGACGATAGGTCCAGTGATGCCTATTTTTGATAAACAGAAAGATAGCGAACATTGTTTAACGGTTCCTTATAAAAGCAATAAACAGGCTGAGCAGTCAAAACTGAGCCAACATGAAATTCCCTGGAGACAGACAATGAGTATGATCGAACCAAATGTTTCGAGTAACCCATTTATAGGCCCAAACTTGAAAGAAAGACATACAATGACAGTGGAGTCAATATTAGAGAAACAAAAGGATTAAGAACGAGGTAATGTAGAAAAACCAGTAGGTCCATCTACGGAAGAATTAAGTGAATGGTTGAGAAGCTTACAGAGAAAAGACAAAGAATCCCAATCAATAGATGTGGCCAAATTACGAATGGTACTTGAGGAGTTAATAGTAGGAACTATCCCCACAGAGAAATAAAAAACTTACCAGGATGAGGAATTACTATTTTTATGCAAAAGTGTGACATGGAGAGCGAAAAATCTGCATGAACGATTAGAAGAAGTTGCAAATGAAATGGGTATAGATATTGAGAAGGTAAAGGCTTTACAAAAACCATATCGAATAGATTTCACTGAAAAAGATATTGAAAATTTGAACACCACAGGACGGATAGGTTAGATCAAGGAAATAATTATATTATTGAGAAAATGGGGAGATGTGGATAAATGGAGAAGCAGATGGTATCGAAAACGAGATGATGCCTCAGATAAAACATTTTCAGCATTCCAGGTAAGAGAAAAGGAAAAGATAGTAACAGAATGCCCTATGAGAGAAATTCCAGGAGGAGGACATGTGCATGTTCCATGGACAAGACAGGATATATTGTCTTTTACAAATGATTTCCCTTGACTACGCGAAAAGACTGTCGAGTGGTATAGGCAGGTAGACAGATTTGTGAAATTGTCTAAAGTATTATGGATTGACCTGAATAGTCTGTTTGACATAATAGTACCAGCAGATTTATGGACAGAATGCAAGCTTATGATCAATTGGTCAACTCAGGAATACCCTAGGGATCCAAAAACAGGGGCTCCAGACCCAGAGGTAATGAAGAAATACGAACAGGTTATTGTCTTTCTGAAAAACAAGGTTCCACCTAAAGAGACAGATTGGGTGAAAATTGACAGAACACATCAGGAAAGTAAAGAGTCAGTGCATGCATATTATGAAATGCTGATTTTGGCTTTTAAACAGTTTAGTGGAGATGAGAATCTGAGTGAAAAAGATTTGAGTCATTTTGTATACAGATTTGTATATGGTCTACGTCCAGAAATTAGTGAGATGATAAAACAACATTCCGTAGATTGGCAAAATAAGAAAATAGATGAAGTATTGAGACATGCCAAATATTTTAGTGATGAGATTGAACCAAAACAGCGAAAATTAAAAGAAAAGGCTATGTGGGCACAGGTCAAGGTGGCAGACTGGCAGGAAGCACAGTTAGTGGAACAAGCAAATACTAGACCAAGACAAAAGTTCATTCCTGGGAAAGGTAAAGGAAATTTTAATATAGAGGAAGCTAAAAAGAAATTCCCATGTCATAATTGCGGCAGAATAGGGCATTGGAAATCCGAGTGTAAATTTCCCCCAAGTACTAACAATATAAATGAATCCACAGGTGCAGAATGAGGTGAGTGGACAACTGCAGCGACAGCAGCAGGTTGTAACACAACAGGATCAGGTGCCAAAACCACCTTTACCACAGAGCAAAAACTCTCAGAAATGTAGTCACAAAACTGGATTCTACAATGAAGAACAGGTAAATAAGCTGCCGCATGCTAGCGCTGTTTCGCAGTATTGGCTACAATGCGATGAGAGTGATTCAGAAGAGGGTTATTGACGGTGCCGAAGGGAGGAAGAAGAGTGCGTACTTGGCGCAACTCTAGAAGTAGACCAGTCAGGCCCATTTGTAGATGGAAAGGTTAATAATGAAAATATTACTTTCTTAGTCGATACTGGTGCTACTCGATCAACTGTTAGATCAGCTGATGTTAAAAATCTTCCTCTCTCGGATGAAACGATCCAAGTAGTTGGTGTATCCAACAGACAGATTAAAACTTACCTTAGAGAGCCAGTGAAAGTTAGCATAGGGAAATTTTCTGAAATGCACCGATTTGTTGTGTGCGATACCAGTCCTGTGAATTTATTAGGTAGGGATTTGTTGTGTAAGATGAATTGCACTATATTTTGTACCCCGGATGGAATAGCATTTGAGACACCAGATGAAGATGTGTTGTATAAAATGACAATGGCAAACGGGGAGAAGGAGGTTGCTGAAGCCTATGCTGTATTTAATCCTGACGAATTACCTAAAGGATTGAAACAGTCTGTAAAAGCAGAAGTTTGGGATTTCACAGGAGAAGATGTGGGATTAATGAGAAATATAGATCCAGTAAAAATAACAGTAAAAGAAGGAGTAAGTTATGCAAATGTCCCTCAATATAAACTGACACCTGAAATAATTGAAGGAGTGACTCCTGTGATTGAGAACATGATAAAACAAGGTATTTTGAGAGAAATAATGAGTAGTCCATGTAATTCACCAATCATGGGACTGAAAAAGCCTAATGGGAAGTTCAGGATAGTACAAGATCTGAGAAAGATAAACAAGATTGTTGTTTCATGCTGTCCCATTGTACCAAATCCATCTGTGATTTTATATCAGATTCCTCATGATGCAGAATGGTATACAGTGATTGATTTGTGTCACGCTTTCTCTTCCATCCCGTTGCACCATGACAGCCAGCAAATTTTGGCGTTTCGTTTCAGCGAGCGTATTTTGGCGTGGTGCCGAATTCCACAAGGGTATACAGAAAGCCCCTCAATATTTAATCAGCTATTGAAGAAGTCTTTGGAAAGCTTAGAAATGCCCGAAAATTCAGTGTTAGTTCAGTACATCGACGACCTTCTTGTGGCGTCGAAAACCCGTGAAGCTTGTGAGCTAGACACTATAGCCTTATTGAATCATTTAGCAGATGGAGGACTTAAAGTGTCACCATCAAAATGACAGTTTTGCAAGAAAGAAGTACAGTATTTAGGACACAACATTGAAAAAGGACTGAGAAAGATAACAATAGACAGAATCAGGATCATAAAAGGAATGAGAGTACCCATGACCCCAAGAGAGGTGAGGATGTTTCTTAGAATGGTTGGATATTGTCGTCAGTGGGTTAGCAACTTATAATTGATTGCAAAACCTTTGGTACGACTGACAAGAAGTGACGTGAGAGACCCTATTGATTGGTACAAGGAGGAATTGGCAGCTTTTAAACGATTGAGAGATGGATTGTGTGAAGCACCTGCATTAGGTATGCCTGATTATGAGAAAGAGTTTGAGTTGTATTGCAGTGAGAGGAATGGGTGTGCACTCTCTGTTCTAATACAGAAGCATGGAAAACTGAGGAGACCAATTGCATATTTTTCATCAATGCTGGACCCAGTAGCTGTAGCCTTACCTGGGTGTTTGAAAGCAGTAGCTGCTACATGTCGTAGTTTGGAACAGAGTACAGGAATTGTGATGGGACATCCTGTGAAAGTGTTTGTACCTCATGATGTGGCAATCCTTTTAACAAGGAGTCGCACTCAGTATATGACCCACAGTCGGCTGACTAAGTATGAGAAAGTCATACTAGGTGCAACGAATGTAAGCCTTGTGAGATGTTTGAATGTGAATCCTTCAACATTGTTGCCTGATGCTGAGAATGTGGAAGTCAGAGATGAAGCAGATCATGATTGTTTGGATGTACTTGATTTTTGTACAAAACCACGACCTGACGTAAAAGATGTACCTTTATCAGAGAGTGATTTCGTCATGTTTGTAGATGGGTCTTGATTGCGAACAGATGATGGAGTGTTAAGCGCAGCTTATGCAGTATGCACGGTTGCAGCAGTGATGGAAGCATCTTATCTGAAAGGAGTTAAATCGGCCCAAGTTGCTGAACTCGTTGCTTTAACGAGAGCATGCAAAATTGGGAAAAGTGTGAGAGTGACTGTGATAACTGATAGCCAGTATGGCTTCGGAGTCGTACACGACTTCGGTCAAATTTGGCTTCAGAGAGGATTTTTAACATCGAGTGGAACTCCCATTAAGAATGCTGAAGTGGTTGGAAAATTGCTTGAGGTGATACAGCTGCCTAGACAATTGGCTGTTGTGAAGTGTGCAGCCCATAGTCAAAGTGGTGATTATATTGCCACTGGAAACAAATATGCAAATGACATGGCACAATATTGTGCACAAAATCAGAATTCCATTAATCGGGCTAAGGAAAGAGAAGTGATTTCTTACTCTTTGATGTTTACTAACACTGTGGGAACATGGGAAGAAGTAAGACAATTGCAGGAAGAGGCAGGAGAAGAGGAAATGAAGCAGTGGGTAAAAGCAGGATGTGCACCCAGAGAGAAAGATCAGGTGTGGGTCTATCGGGATGGAAGACCAGTTATGCCTGATAGCATGATGTCTGCCATGGCACGGATGTATCATGGTCAGGGACACATAGGGAGAGATGCCATGATCAGGACATTTAAACAAACCTGGTATAATGCAAAATACAGATTGGTAGCAGAGAGTCTTTGTCACTTGTGGGACACCCCCGCGCCGCACGGCCACCAGCTGCTGCGTGTGCCCATTGCCTTGCCCTCTGCCTCGCTGCCTGCCTCGCTGCCGGCTGCCGGCTGACTCCGCTGTTGATTGTTTTGGTTTTTGTTTTTGCCGTCATTTGTGCCTGTTAGTATTTTCTTTGTGCCCGTGTTAACGTACTGTTCTCCATTTGTGCCTGCTGTATTTTTATTGTTGTTGTGTGCCAGTGTCAGCGTTTTCCTTCCTGGTTGCCCGCCTACCTCGCCGCCCTCCGTCTTCCCTCCCCGCTCCCCGCTTCCCGCCACCACCGCTGACCCCGCCCCTTTTTTCCTTCTGTTCCCTCCCCGCTCCCGCCTCCCAGCTGCTCCGCCCACCCGCGCACTTCGCCTTATATGGCGACCGGGCGAACGCGCAGCGGGCGCGCCGATTGTGCGCCGAAGGCGCGCCAAAGTCAAGCCCGTCTACGCCCGTCCGCGCCTGGACCGCGCCCAGTGCCAGGACCCCTGGACCTCGAAGACCCCGGCCGACCCGCCAGACGTACTCCGCCGCCACCCTCAACGCACTCAACACCGGCCGACTCCCAGATGGCCATCAAGCTACACCACGACGCACCCACGGACCTTTCAGCTGCCACGCCTGCAAATTCACCTGCATCCGGACCTGCCTCGCACCAGCAGCCGCCAAGTCGAACACCAGCAGCACCCACCTCAAGTGCATCCTGCTCAACACCCGCTCCGTCCACAGACACGCCATCGAACTCTGGAACCTCCTAGACGCCACAGCCCCTGACGTTGCCTTCCTCACAGAGACCTGGATGAACGCCTCTTCAGCTCCCGACATCGCCATCGCTATCCCGGAGGGCTACAAGATCGTCCGGAGGGACCGCAACGCCAACCAGATGGGAGGAGGCATCGCCATCATCCACAGGAACACCATCCGCATCACGACCAGCACCGACGACACCCTGACCACTGCCGAACACCTGCATTTCCAGATCCACACCGACCCGAACACCACCCTCAGAGGCACCCTGATCTACCGACCCCCGGGACCACGCACACAATTCAGCGAGGACATCGCCGACTTCGTCAGCCCGCATGCCCTCCCCTCCGCCGACTACATCCTCCTGGGGGACCTCAACTTCCACCTGGAGAAGAACAACGACCGCAACACCAGCACCCTGCTCGACAACCTCGCCAATCTTGGACTCAAGCAGCTGGTGTCCACCCCCACCCACCTCGCCGGACACACACTCGACGCAGTCTTCTCGTCCTGCACAGACATAGACTTCAGCCACGCCACAGAGCTACAACGGATGGACCACAGCTGTGTCCACTTCACCTTCAAGAGAACGACGACCCACCACCACCAGCAACAGGCCGCCCGCAGAAGCTGGAACAAGATCACAGCAGACCAGCTCGCCACCTCCCTGAGCCAGCACCCTCCTGCCAGCTCAGCGAACCCCAGCCAGGCCGCCGACAACCTCACGAAGTGGATCAGCAACTGCGCGGACGAACTCGCCCCGCTGAGGACCCCGCCCAGCAGACCCGGCAGCAAGAAAGCCCCGTGGTTCACCGACGAACTCAAGAGCTCCAAGAAGAACTGCCGAGCCCTCGAGAAAGTCTGGAGAAGGGATCCTACACCGGACAACAGAACCACCTTCAAGCTGGCCACCCGGAAGCACCACCAGCTGATCCGCGCCGCCAAGAAAACTGCTTTCAAGGACCGGCTGGACAACAACGCACACAACTACAAGGAACTCTTCAACATCGTGAAAGAGCTATCCAACCCCAGCGCAGGAAACAACGACATCACCCCATCGCAAGACCTCTGCAACTCCCTCGCTTCATACTTCCACAACAAGATCGCTGACATACACAACAGCTTCAACAACCAACCATCGCACACCAAGCCCGAACAACCACCCCTCACCACCACCCTCCACGCCTGGACCCCGATCAGCACCGAAGACACCATCCGCACGATGAACTCCATCCACTCCGGGTCACCGACCGACCCCTGCCCTCACCACGTCTTCAACAAGGCTGACGCTGTCATCGCACCCCACCTGCGAGACATCATCAACACATCCTTCGACACCGCCACCTTCCCTGAGAGCTGGAAGCACGCCGAACTCAGCGCTCTACTCAAGAAACCCACAGCGGACCCCACCGAACTCAAGAACTACCGCCCCATCTCGCTCCTCCCGTTCCCAGCCAAAGTCATCGAGAAGACCGTCAACAAGCAGATGGCCGCCTTCCTCGAGACGAATGGATCCCTCGACCCCTCACAGTCCGGCTTCCGAGCCAATCACAGCACCGAGACCGCCCTCATCGCCGCCACCGATGACATTCGAGCCCTGATGGACAACGGAGAAACAGCGGCCCTCATCCTCCTAGACCTCTCCGCAGCATTCGACACTGTCTGCCACCGCACCCTAGTACAGCGCCTCAGCAACGTCGGAATCCAGGACAAGGCGCTGGAATGGATCATCTCCTTCCTCGACGGAAGAACACAGAGAGTCCGTCTACCACCGTACAAGTCAGAGGCCACCGAAGTCATCTGCGGCGTCCCTCAAGGATCCTCACTGAGCCCCACCCTCTTCAACGTCTACATGAGCCCCCTCGCGGCCATCGCACGCCAACACAACCTCAACATAATCTCCTACGCCGACGACACCCAGCTGATCCTCTCCCTGACCAACGACCCCGCCGCCGCCAGAGCCAACCTGCACGAAGGGATGAAAGAGGTAGCCGAGTGGATGACGACCAGCCGCCTGAAACTGAACTCGGACAAGACGGAGGTCCTCATCCTGGGCTCCTCCCCCTCCGCCTGGGACGACTCCTGGTGGCCTCCCGCCCTGGGCACCGCACCCAAACCGACAGACCATGCACGCAACCTGGGCTTCATCCTGGACTCCTCCCTCTCCATGACCAGGCAAGTCAACAACGTCTCCTCGGCGTGCTTCAACATCCTACGCATGCTACGGAAGATCTTCTGGTGGATCCCCACCGAGACCAGGAAGACCGTCACCCAGGCCCTCGTCACCAGCCGACTGGACTACGGCAACGCCCTCTACGCCGGTACCACCGCCAAGCTCCAGAAGAGACTCCAGCGGATCCAGAACGCCTCAGCCAGACTCATCCTCGACATCCCACGAACCAGCCACATCTCCGGACATCTGAGAGACCTGCACTGGCTCCCCGTCAACAAAAGAATCACCTTCCGCCTCCTCACCCACGCACACAAAGCCCTACACGACCAAGGCCCGAGCTACCTCAACAGCCGAATCAACTTCTACGCTCCCAAACGCCACCTCCGATCAGCCAAACACGCCCTCGCCGCCGTCCCCCGCATCCGAAGGGCGACTACAGGAGGAAGGTCCTTCTCCTACCTGGCCGCCAAGACCTGGAACTCCCTCCCGACCGACCTGCGCCTGACCCAAGACCACCTCTCCTTCAGGAAGAAGCTGAAGACCTGGCTGTTCGAGCAGTAGCGGCACCCCCCCACCCCCAGCGCCTTGAGACCCTACGGGTATGTAGTGCGCTCTATAAATGTCTTTGATTGATTGATTGATTGATTGATTGTCAGAGATGCCTAATATGTCAGCAATACAATCCGGGAAGAAAAACAGTAGTAAGTCTAGGAACAATAGGACGAGAAGGAGGGCCTTTTACCAGAATGCAAGTGGATTTCATTGAGATGTCTCCCTGTACCAGGTTGAGGTATGTTTTGGTTATGGTCTGTCTGTTTTCTAGATGGGTAGAGGCATTTCCAACAAGAAGAAATGATGGGATGACAGTGGCGAAATTACTTTTGAGGGAATTTATCCCTAGATTTGGGTTCCCAGTGACTATTGAATCTGACCGAGGAGGACATTTCCATAATGAGATCATAAAATTGATATGTGAAGCATTGAATGTACAGCAAAAATTACATTGTGCCTACCGACCAGAAGCTTCTGGTGTAGTGGAACAGATGAATGGTACTATCAAAAACAGGATAGGGAAAATGTGTTTAGCCACACATGTGAAATGGCCTGATGTCTTGCCTCTGGTACTCATGACTATTAGATCAATTCCAGACAGAACTACAGGGTTAAGCCCCCATGAAATTATCATGGGACGGGCCATGTGGCACGTGTATATACCAGTCAACAAGCTGATGACTATAACTGATGACATGGTGTTGGAATACTGTAAAAGCCTGGCTGACGCAGCTCATTCTGTGTTTCATCAGGTTGGAGCGGATGCCATCACCCTTGAAAAGAAGCAAGCCCATGATCTGAGCCCAGGGGACTGGGTAAGGATAAAAGTACACAGAAGAAGAAACTGTTTGGTTCCAAGGTGGGGAAAACCAAGACAAGTTATCCTGACCACAACAACAGCTGTAAAGTGTGCTGGACTGAAGAACTGGATCCATGCAAGTCATACATTGAGAATTCTAAATCCAGTGGACAGCACAGAAAAGGAGTATTTTGATGAATCAGAATCCAGTACTGAATCGGATAATGAAGAGTCAAAAACAGAAGAAAACCCCGAAAGGGGGGAAACAGAACAAAGTTTAACATTTGTTCCCAGAAGTATTTCCCTGAGGAGAAGATTACAGATATCTGATACCAGCTCAGATTCTGAGACTGAACAAGGAGCGCAATGCTCTAAGAAAAAACAAGGAAAGAACAAAAGAAAAGACAGTGAAGAGACAATAAAAGAAATTAATGAAAGAGAAATCCCAGATGAAAGATTGAGGGAAATTTCACCTGAAATAACACATTTAGATGGACAGGTGCCAGATACAGAGAGAGAGGGAAAGATTACTGCGGAAGACCCCAGAGGAGGTGTAGGGAAATCCAACATTCAGATAGAAACAGGGACAAGTAGTCAGCAGGAAGATTGCGTGCCGGAGATTCGAGGAGGGACAGAAGTAGGGAAAACAAGGGAAGTGGTGGAAAAGGAGACTGTCGAGAGTAAAAAGCAAGTTGAAGCAGAGTCAGAGGAAAGTGAAGATGAAGTACCTGAAGGTCGAGTTCTAAGAAAGAGAGCTTGAAGAACTGAAAAGAACGATAAAGGAAGTAAATTGAAAAGAGTTGCAAAGGATGATGTTTGGCCAAATAAAATAAAGTAATTAAGATATCGACTGACACGAGTAAATTCACCAAGGGCTGAACAGGTGAATGAAGTGACAAGTCAGGAGAAATCAAAAGACGAAGAAACAAATAAAGAAAGCAACAGAACAAGAAAACCTAACCAGAAGTATAAATCACCAGAATGGACGTATGTGGCCCTGTCTGAAATAAAAGAAGAGGCGGATAGCCAAGGAAATCCAGAGGTGGTTGTACCAGAAGTGGTTGAGGATGACGAAGAATCGGAAATCCTGAGAGTTATCTTGTCCGATATTGGAGAAGAAGCGGATGTTCAGGACATTCTGTATTCGGATCTCGAAGGAAAAGTGAAAAATGATGAAATGCCAAACTGAATATGAAAAGACAATTACTGATGGAAAGACAATAAAATTACGGAACGACAAAGACTGATAGAACCAAGTAGGTGCTTAGAGCCTTGGGTTAGAAAACTAGTTGTGAAGTAGAAGAGGCTAAGTCAAAAGACACTGTTCATTTTAGCAAAATGGCAAACACAGAAAGTAGAAAAAGTAGATGTATATTTTTGAGTAGATGGTGTAAAATGTGTTGTTGTACAGGATTACTAATTACTAATGCTTCTGTGGAGTATACTTGCTCTGACGATCTCATTTAAGGTTACTATAGATACAATAGAAGGACATAGTGAAAACAAAACTAATATAGAAAAGATACAAAAGGTAATTCCAACTAGAATAGATAGAAACTATTTTTTTTTTTTTTTTTTACAACAACACCAAGAAAGCTTTATTGCGATTCGATAAAATCATAAAAGCACAATCATAAAATCACAATTTTCATATAAATATAATTTCCAATTAATTAAGAATTTAAAAAATACAGAGAAACAATAAAATGGTGAATCAGTAATCAAGGTGGTTTAACGAAAAACTAGCCATAGTGATACTAATATATCAGTGGATAATTTTTGCTAGTAATTTCCTACGGATTAGCCACATTGCAAACAGGAACTTTGAAACTGAGACCACAATAAGTGGGTTTGTGTCGCTTCTCAAAATCCTAAAGAAATCAAGATAGCTCCTAAGGCCCAAATTTAAACATAACTGTATAATCCATTTTTTCCGAATGCCAGCATACGCAGGACAAAAAAGCACGACATGAATCATGGTTTCCAATTCGGTTGAGCAGCCCGGGCACACATACTGTGTCCCACTCACCCATCGATCAGTAAATGAATATAGGGGCAGGGTGCCGTATCTGAACTGTAAATATAGCTTCTTTGCTAAGATAGGCTGTATGACGTCAAGATCAGGCACAAAGGCATAAAAACATTTGACGTCAAGGAAAGTGTCAGTCAGACTTGATGGTTTAGCCGAGCTATAAGTTTTCAGTAAAAAGTAATCTTTAAATGTTATGGCAAGAGATTTCTTGGTGATGCCTAAAATTGAGTCCTCAGGATTATCCCAGAGGTGAGCAAGACCAATCTGATTGAGTGTCTGCCGAACATACTGGAGCCAAGGAATCTTATCGGCTCCGAGGGTGCCCAAGATTACTTTCAGTTCATCTCTATAGCATGCCAACTCAGTTGTACTCCAAATCCTCCTCCAATACATCACAGGCCTAGTAGCAACAACCTCTGATAACGGACGAATATTTAAATCCAGCCTCAGAGGTGTAAGCGGCGTGTTGTTTGGGAGAGTTAAGAGTTTCCTAAGAAAGTTATTTTCGGTACTAACCAAATCATTTACAGAAGTATGGCCCCATAATTCAGCTCCATAGAGTGTCGAGGACCTGGATTGCACAGAATAAATTTCAAGAGGGGCACTTATGATTTTTAGGCGGCATTTTTTGTAGACTTTAAGGATGCCCCCTATAGCCTGATTAAGTTTTAAATTTGCTTTGATCTTTTGTGGGGACCATCCCATTTTGTCATTCAGGGTCAGACCTAGATACTCAAAAGTAGAGACCCGATCCAAAGGGATACCTTCCATCTTAGGATGAGGGTAGTTAGAGGGTTTTACATTAAAGGCCATATATTTTGTTTTATCTATATTGATCACCAAATTCTTTTTGTTACAGAAGTTGGAAAACTGGTTCAACACCCGCTGCATGCCCATCGGTGATTTTGACAACAGCAGTGTGTCATCTGCAAACTTGAGTGCAGGATATCTTTGAGAAGCCAGTTTTGGAGCGTCAATGTCTGTAGTTTCCAAAAGGTCGTCAATGAGGCCATTAATGAAAAGTGAGAACAGGGTTGGGGCAAGGACACAGCCCTGGCGCACACCCTTCTCCACTGGGAAAGGGCCGGTTAGCTGACCAAATTTTCTGTAGCGGACTCTAGCATATGTCCCGTCGTGGAGAATCTTCAATTGGTAGCATAGATAGGGTGGAACCCCCATATCTAGCAATAAGTTCCAGAGCTGGTTGCGGTCCACCATATCAAATGCAGATTTCAAATCCACGAAGGTCAAATATAGACTACCCCCCTCCAATAGAAACTATTTACACAGAGATAGATCTATAACCAATTTTACTAATAACGTGTTTTCAAAATTGTTGTATGAATATGTAAAGACAATGGATGTAAGGGACTGCTACGTTTGTATGCAGTTACCTGCCTCTGTTTCGGAGGGAGTGACTTATCACCACCTTCCAGTAACATATGGAATAACATGTAGTGTGATAGCTAGTTTATTTTATCAAACAGGGAAATTAGAATATTATTTTTCAGATGTAGGTAGTATATTTTCACAAGTACCATCAATTAACAAGCTAAACAAAGTAAAACCTGCAAAGGTATTAGGTGAATTTTTCTTAGAAACTAAAGAACTAACATTAGAGTATATATTTAAAAACAATTTGACTTGCAGTTTAAAGAAAGAGGAAAAGACATTTCTAGATATGGTTGAAGAAAGGAGACTGAAAATGCAAAGAAAGGCTTCAGAAGGAAAGGTGGAAAAGACAATCTGGGATGTAGAAATGGAAAATCACTTGAAAGGAGAAGCTAGTCCAACTATGGCTTTAGATTGGCCTCAGAAAGGGAAATTGTGTATTAGAAGGAATGCAACTGCATATGATAATTATTTTGTAGGCAATAGTGAGTGCCATGATACATATCAAATCATGGGTGGATGGGGATTTAAAGGTGGAAAAGACCCAGTCTTTCTTGGGTTATATTTCATTTGTGGGAATAGGGCGTATTATCGTTTGCCAGACCATTGGTATGGCACATGTTATGTAGGCCTGGTTTTCCCGAAGATTTTTCATATGGATAGAGGAGAAGATGGTGTACATAGTTTAGGTAGTTATTTAGCACGTAGTAAAAGAGAATCTTGGACAGAAATAGTGGGTGACATTTTTGGAGCATTGATACCAGCAGTGGGAATATCTCTGAATGAACAAAATTAGAAGACTTTCCACAGAAGTGGATAGCTTGTCAACAAGCACCGCTGGAGGATTTTTATTGGTAAACACTGAAATGGTTGCCATGCGTGCTATGGTAATGCAAAATCGACTTGCCCTTGATATATTATTGGCAAAAGAGGGTGGAGTCTGTGAAATGCTGAAAGTTCAACATTGTTGCAGTTACATTCCTGACGAAAATAAAGATTTAAAAATGTATATTAAAAATATTACAGAACTGCATTGTGGAAATTTAGTTTACAACTGAACATTATCTGCGCCATCTTGCCTCTCCCCAGCGCGACACACAGGAAAGCGCACGGCAGCCATTTTAGGCACTTTTGGTCTCTCCCTGCTCATTGCCGATCGCCAGCGCGTCCCGCTGGCGCTGCAAGCACCCCCCCCCCGCGCGCCGACCACCCCCGCTCTCTCATACACGGGCCATAAACCCTCTCCTTCTGCGCGACCCTGCCATGGAACCACATCCCACGCCTGACCGACATCCCATACATGGTCATGCATCTCTTTGATAACCCCCTTCCTCTGCGCCCCATTGTCCGAACCGATCCCAGGCCATCACCTAGCCCTGTGGATGCAGTTTATTGCCCCTACTGTAAGGGAAACACCCCACATCAAAGGGATTACAGTAGATCAAGGCCCCCCACCCCCTGAGACCCGACCGGTCACACACACCCCCGGGAATTGGCGGAATGTCCAGCTGTGTGATAGCCATCTCCTACTGTGGGTGGGGTGGGGACTTCTACTGTAGATATGTGTGGGAACGAGCTCGAAGTGGGGATTCCGAGGATGTTCTTTCATGTATCAAGACAATCTCAAGAATGTGCCATGTATGATAAACCTGCAATAAAGTCATAAACCTGTGTATAAGAGGCCAGGCCTCAGAGATGCAGTTAGAGCACCTCGTGACGATACCTTGCTGTCTGATCTGATGTGTTCTCCTCCGGAGAGAATAAAACTTTGTTTCCTGCCTTCCAGTCTCCGGTGCCTGCCTCTTTGTTGGTTTAGCATCGAATGGTATAAGAGGCGATTACCGCCGGGCAATACTTGAAAGGTTATCGACTGCGACTGCCGCTACCATTTAACAGCATGATGAAATTGCACCACTGGAGGTTGAAAGTGTTTGGGAAAGGATTGGAAAGAAAGTATCAGCTATTAAATATTTCTTAGTAAACTTAGGTAGTACCTTCTTAGGTAAAATATTATTTCCATTAACATGTGTGATTTTCATAGTATTAATAATAAGATTAGGATGTATCTGTCGCAAAAATAAGAAAAATCTAAAAAGAGAAAATTTAAGGAGAAAAGACAAGAAACAAGAGAGAGAATTTGAAGAGATAGAATTAGAAGAAGTAAAGGAGAGTATGTATAGGTCTGCAAAATTTGAAGAAACAGGGAATACCGAATTATGAACAAAACCAAGAAATCACTTTGAAATTCCATAAAAGGGATACAAAATTTTGATTGTGTGGTGATATAATCACCAAAGGGGGAATTGATGGAGCGGGTAATATAAAATTTTGTATACCCCCCCATTCCTGCATGTTCATACTAATTAGAATAATCTATTAATTATAATATTATTAACGTGTGTGGAGTCGTAATTAATCAACCTTACTAATGTAAGAATTACACGTGGGATTCGCATTCTGCATGGCTAATATAATTTGTAAACTAATATACGTACGCATACTAATGCTAGAAAATTAGAATATTGCATGACATATGTTGCTTTTGTGATGTAATTGTAAGTCGCACCAGATGACATCACTGGGTGAATATAAACGCTTTGAATGTCGCTATTATGCTAGATAATTACATACACATAGGGGAATTAGTGAGGGATTAACATTTTATTAGCTATTTCCATGTTTTAATTATGATTTGTGTTTGTTTCGCTTAAGTTACCCATTTGGGCCTAAACAAAGATGGCTGACCGAGACACCCGACGTGACTACTATCGTTTCACGAGGTTTCTGGTGAAATGCGCCTGCGCCACCGCAAGCAACAGTGGCATCGTCCTGACCCATGCATGATGTACCCATCAAAGTCACACTGGGAGAATCGCCAAGTTCACGAAACAAAGAACTGTCTTTAAAACCGGAACCAGCAAGTGTGATGACCTAACTCAATAGTCTATGTGAGAACTTTACCGAATGACCCCAAACCAGCCAATCAGGACTGCCTAAAACTGATTTTTGTTACATTTTGACGTTAATTTCATTATAAAAGTTGGTAGAATAGTGAGTTGATGTGGATCTTTCCTGATTTCCTGATGTTATGCTTTCGGAGAGGACGGTGACACTGCTGGACAGCTGTTTTCCCGAATCTTTGACAGACTGAATCGTTGCCTGACTTTGATGAAATAAAGATTATCACGACTTGATTGATTTAGAGGACGACTAATAGCCAGATTACGTAAATATGATGTTCTGTGTTTGAACTAATGAATTATTAAATTTTGCAATTAATTAGATAAACGCATTAATCTACAGACAAATGTGTTGGGCTGTTTATTTAAGAGATTTGATTGAGATGGAATATAAAAGTTGAAGAATATAATCACTAATTATCACAACAACTAATTTGATCCATCGATTAAATGGAAGGAATATCTCGAAACTCTAAGTTTAATAAAAGTATTCAATGTATATTCATGTAAATTAGGTTCTTCAGGTGAATAGGTATTCCTTTCATGTCAGCGATTGGAAACTTATCCCACCCGTAAGAGCACATCAGGTTAGTATGAGTGTTGGTGTTATGGGCACCACCAATGAATGTATTGAGTGTAAGTGCTAGTGTGATGTTTGGTCTGTAATGAATGGAGGATTCCACTCCACCATGTGGAGCCATTGAACATACACAACCTTTAGTTTTTAGTACTTAGGAACTGCATACCACCATTGTAGAGCTTCACCATCAGGCATGTATGCTGGACCTGAATAAAAAATTGCCTACACCTCCCTCCTTTTGGTTCAATTCCTGCTAGGGTGTCTGGCTGTATATGCGTAATCCTGTGACTCATCTGTGATGCCTTTAGGGGCTGGAATTACAACGCATTCTAATGACCAACAAATGTGATGAGTACTGTCATTCTAAAGTGATGCTTAAACATGTATTCTTGCTGCTGCGTTTAGGTGAAGAACCCAGACTGCTAGCCCTTAAGATGTAGAGGTGTATACTTCATGGTCCGTAGGAAATGCTCAGTCAGGGTTATTTGTCACCAAGGCAGGGTTACCCATTTTTAAGGCTTGTTGCAATAATGGGGTGGGCCGCCACTAGGATGGTGCCAGTGCGAAGGGCCCTCGCTCAACGTTATATTCAACTACCTGCATTAGGGGGCAGGATGCTGTGCATACATGGGAATGGGGGTACTAGACCCCACCCCCCTTACGCGAGGGGTGGAGATGTTCTGCAATGTCACAAAATAATTCCAACACCTTATGTATATTTGTAAATTGGTGCATAGTATTGAGGAGTGTGTGTGTTTAATAAATGTACTCTTACTTTTATAAAGCAAAGTACAGACTGGACAATCAATTATTGAGTGTTATTGCTGCGCCCCTGTAATGGCGATTACTAGCCCACACCACCTTCCTTGAGTAAGCCTCAGACTGCTCTGCAATGCTACTCTCTGAGAGTCAGTCGCTACAATTGGGTGTTTGGTTCCCAGTGAAGGACAGCCTAAAGTGTTGTTCAAGTAATAGAAACTAATTCATACAAGCCAAGATTTTGAACGTAGTAAAAGGGAGATTTTAAGAAGAAATCGGGGAAATTGATTATCCCTTTTGACTTACACTGAAGAGAATGATATTTCACGAGACACCTAACGTAAAGGCATTTGGTGCCGTAAAATCGGGAATCTCCCGCATGCATCGGACACGTGATTATGTATGCTACTTCTTATCTCCTTTAATAGGGAGATGATTAAGTTGATTGGGGAGAGTGGAAGGAGAAAAAAAAAACAAATGAAGGTCCGTCTCGCTTTAAAAGTACTTTACGGTGAGGTGAGATCAATGTTTCACAGCGACTGACTTGCGGGACAAGATACCAGCCAACAACCCCAGGGGGGGAGGAGAGATATCTGGCGGACGGTGGAGGATGTGGTCCGTCGGCTGCGCTGCCGCCTCTGGTACAGGAAACGAGGGCTCGAGCCTCGAGGTCGCGTCCACATCCTGTGATTCTGGGCAAATCACTTAATCTCCCCGTGCCTGAATGTGTAATGTAAATACGGTGCTATGTAAAGCGCTCCAATACCTTCGGGTCGAGTTCGCGCTATATAAATATGCAAAAAGAACAAACAAAAAAATAAAACGGTGTAGCACAAAACCTAAAAGCACCCCGCATACGTCTGATAATATATACACAGAAATACATAAATTAAGCAAACGCAGCCTCAAAACATGGCTCGCGTGCGGCTGGGCGATCACTTCTGGGGCGTCTCAACATGTAAAGTTTTCTTCCGGAGCGAGTGGGCTGTCTTTTCCTTGGCTGTCATTTTATTCTAGCCAATCGTGTGGTCCGGGAGCATTACTGGCGCTCACTCCTTCCTAGTTACCGTTGCACAGTGTCAATCGGAATACACTAGGTTTTCGATTGTCTCCCACTGCACTGAATTGTAGGATCTGAGACGAAGGCGGCAGAGAAGAGGAAATCAGATTGAGGTTTCTGCCTGGAACCGGGAGGTAAGGTTCGTGCTTGAGAACATCTCGCCTGATTCGGGAGGGAGCAGAAAAACAAGTGGCGTCCAGTTTATGTGTGATAGGAGGGTTTGGTACGTCTCAGGAGTAGAATGACTAGGGCTTCTTAGGGTCAGCGATCGAAAGGTACTATTGGTATTAGTATGGGAGGGAGCAGGAGGACTCCGTCCCGATTCAAGACAAGAGTTATCATATTAGTTTATTTAATACAACTGTGCTCGTACCCCTGCGGAGACTAGCTTGTTTGAGGGGGGTCGTTATTTACTTCTGGCCATTCTTCAAGTGACTCGAATTTAAAATGGGAGATTTTACATGGACACTCTATTAATGTTGTTAATCTAAGGGAACCAGGGCCGCTGTGACTTCCTTCTTAAAGGATTAGTAATGCCATCTCTCAGAGATTATTGGAGATCACCAGATGTCACAACGAAGTCGAATACTGGACCAAATCTAGGGTCCAGATGTATGACCAGTTTTGCATGCGCAAACGGGTTAGCGACCCATTTGCGCAGGCAAAAGCCTACATGGCCATGTACAAACACTATTTTGTGAGTCGCAACAAATTGCGACTTGTAAAATAGTGTTTTGCGACTCGCTATTTGGAAGGGGCGTTCCCTTCCAAATAACGACTCTAGCCATGTATGAATGTTTTGCAACCTCAATTGCAGTCGCAAAACACTCACAATTTACTGCCCTCTTCAAGAGGGTGGTAATGGAAGTTGCAAATAGGAAAGGGTCCCCTTCCTCTTTGTGACTGGCTCTAAAAATATTTTTTACGGACTGGCAGTGGTCCCAGGGGCCACTACCTGCCCTTAAAAAATGAAACAAAACCGTTTCATTGTAAAAAAAACAAAATGCATCCCATTTTCCTTGAGAAAAATGGGCTGCATTTAAAAAAAAAAATACAGCTTTATTGACAAGCAGTACCAGACATGGAGGTCTGCTGAGCCCAGCAGGCCACCATCCCTGGGAGGACCAGCCATTCCCAATGGGGTCGCAAATTGAGAGGGGCTGGCTCATTAATATTAATAAGCCTCCCATTTTGCAACCCCATTGGGAATCCCAATCAGTGTCTCTGACACTGTTGTACATTCCAAATTGCGACTCGCAATTGAGTGCAAATTGCGATTCACAATTTGGAATGGTTGTACATCTGGCCCTAGGCCGTTGAGTTGCGCGAATGTCATATTAACCGTGATAGGAATTCTGTTGGGTCCGGGCGCCTGGGTCACTTTTGAAGTACTGATTATGTTAGTTCGTGACAACATTTTCCATGGAGCTAAGGTGCTAAACTGATTTGACGACCACATGATTCCTGTTGGTTGCTTCTACTCCTTTAATGGTCAAAAATAAATGTGATTAAAAGATTCAATTCACCGAAGTACTTTCTGTGGACACATTTTCTTCCTTCTAGTGCTCTTAGAAAATTGCTTGTATTCTTTCCTACTTGAAAGTGAACGTAAGTATTTGAGATTAATAGTAAAAAAAATCGGGAAAGTGGTCACTAACAAACATTGAGAGCACTCTAAAATCCATACAAATTCAAAAATCTTTAATGCCAAGTCTATAAGACATAAAGAGTCACTATACTAAAACTTATCATTCGTTGGACAGTTATGGGCAAATCAATTAGCCAAAGTATAGAGTTTAAATTGCTTTAGAAGTTGCATCAAAGCACGTTATTTAGCATATGATTCTTTATCTAAACAAGCAAAAAACGTAACATAGTTCCTCCATAAACTCATAAGGGTTTAAACAAATGTGCTTTCCAATCTCTGCCCAACAAGATGGAAAAGAGAAACTTATTTACTAGCAGATCCCTCTCAAATTTTGTATCTCTTCTTTGGGCAAAGACAGGTGAATTTAAAACTTAAATATAATTAATTCACTGCTTCCTTTCTGATTATAAAACATGCAAATTGCTAATGTATTTGGTCTTGTAATCTTTTCAACAGTCATAAGCATGTTTCCTTTCAGTAAAATAGTGACTCCTCCCGAGGGGTGACCTCTGCAGCCATTTCAAGTGTGAAAGGAGAAGGAATGTAAGTTATTTGCATGTTTGAGAATTCTATGGGATGTATTCATTTCTGTTTATTTAATTTTAGATATTTAATATACATCAAATCTAATTGACTAAATCTATTTAAAATAGCAATATTAAAAAAAGCACAGACACTGCGCTTCAAAAAACTAACACATCCTGGGATGGGCCAGGGTCCAAGGGGCGGTGCATTTGTGTAGTAATTCACTCCAACTCAATGTAGTTTAAATAGTTTATTTCCAGAGACTACACAGCTGGCAGGTCAACACTCACTAGGTCCAGTAGTAACTGACTCTACAAATCCAACTTTTGAACATCAACATTCTGAGAATGCACATTACTCCTAAGACATCGTAGAATCTAAGACAGCATATGCAGTAAATACAACATACCTTCCCTTCTTCTACATGAAAAAAATAAGAATCAAAAGAAAACAAAAAGAGAAAAAAACCAGAATACAGTAGTAAATACAATGAGAAAACCCCTAGGATCACTCACTGAATCTTTTAGGAGTGACTATGACCCTGGGACTCCTTCTAAGTTCACCGAACCCGTGTAGATCAGTCACCTGACTACCTGCGCAGTCATTAGACACGCCCACATTTGTGACACTTTGCTCTTACCTTAACTATTTTGGAAAGATTCCACCAATGGCCACCTTCCACCTGAACAGCAATGCTGCCAATCCTCACAACTTTGGTGGGTTCACCATATTTACCCTACCCGTTTTTGACGTGAACAGGAGACTTGTTCCGAACAACATCCCCCACAACCAGAGGAACTATTTTAGCACCTTTTTTTTATCATACCAAGATTTTTGTTTGCTCTGGGTCTAGTTAGTATTCTCTTTAACTATGCACATCCATCCGGGCCTGAAACAAGTATTTGCCCTTCTACCCCTTAAAATTTCAAAGGGTGAAACCTTCGTATAAGAATGAGGCGTGGTCCTGTAAAACCATAGCATGCTTTCCAAAGACTTGTCAACATCATGGTTGCCAGCCACTGCCCATTTGATGCACTCACCCACCACACAATTCATTCTTTCCACAAGACCATTTGTCTGTGGATGATATAAAGAACTCTTTAAATGCTTCACCCCACTCAAAGTTAAAAATGCCTCAAATTCCTTGCTCACAAACTGAGTTCCATTATCAGAAACAAGAAACTCAGGGAATCCTTCCCTCATGCAAACCTCCCTTAAAAATGTAACTACACTAGCAGTATTGGCTTCTCAGACCATCTTAATCTCTGGCCATTTAGATGCATAGTCCATAAGAACTAAAATATACTTGCATCCATCTGGCAACATTTCACATGGACCCATGACATCAATACCCAATTTGACCAATTTGTGTCCTCATGTAATGCAACTGATGCTATGTAAAGCGCTCTGATACCCGATACCTTCGGGTCAAGTTTGCGCGATATAAAACTCTGTAAAATAAATAAAAATAAGACCCAAGGACCAGAGGGACACTCGACCGGCAATAAGGGTGGTGTTATTCCTTTGAATGTTTTTTCAGATGCACCTCGCAAAAAAACTTTTTGTACTAAGTCATTTATTTCAGCATCCATACTTGGCCACCAGAAATCTTCTTGGATACGTCGTTTGGTGAGCGTCACACTCAAATGCCCCTTGTGAGCTTTCGTGATGATAATATGTCTGATGGAATGCGGTGGAATGAGTTTATCACATCTCAAAAGTACACCATCTTCTAGAGAAATTTCAGGTTTTACTTTGCAATATGGTTGTAAAAGATGAGAAAACACCTTTTATCTCGGCCACTCCTCTCTCACCAGCTCACACACCTGTTGAAGAAGATCATCTTCTCTCAAAGCTGCTCTCCAGTCCTCTTCAGAACCCACATTAAGATCAGGAATATCTATGGCAGCCACACAACAATCCTCAGCATCCTCATCACACAACTCTTGGAAATGTATCTCTTCACCCTCATCTTTAATTTGCGGAAAGCGAGAAAAAAAATCTGCCCTACCATTCTTTCCACCAGAGATATGGGAAACATCAAATTGATATTGTAACACTTTTCTGACTATCCTCGCTATTCTTGGTGTACAACACTTACTGGAACCAGAACACAGAATAGAAAATAATGTTTTGTGGTCGGTTAGAAGCTTGAATCGTTTTCCCCAAACATATGGGCGATATTTCTGTATAGCCCACGAACAGGCGAGCAGTTCCTTTTCAATAACAGAATATTGGGTCTCTGCATTCCTTAACACCCTTGACGCAAATGCTACAGTGTTTTCTTTATCCCCACAATTTTGCGTGAGAATTGCCCCATATCCTACCTGACTGGCATCAACGGCACTACAACAAGGCAAGTCAAAATCAAATGGTTCGAGAGCCCCACTGTTCTTTAAAGTAGATTTAAATTCATTAAAAGCACCATTACATTCCTCAGACCACTTAAACTTGATTCCCTTCTTGAGTAAATTGCTGATGGGTCGAACGATGCAAAATTAGGAATGAACCTTGAGTAATACTCAAACAAACCAAGCAGAGACTTAACCCCTGTCTTGTCTTTAGGTATGGAAGCATTGTAAATAGTTTCAACAAGACCTTGTCTGGGTTTTGGTGTGGTAGGGAGTGCTAATCCATTGTGCTTTGCACTTGTTCGAATCCCATCCTCGTCGCCATAAATTTTGTAGTATTTTACTCCAACTCGATGTAGTTTATATAGTTCATTTCTAGAGACTACACAGCTGGCAGGTCCATACATCAGCAGGTCCAGCAGTAACTGACTCTACAAATCCAACTCTTAAACATCAACATTCTGAGAATGCACATTACTCAATCTAAGTCAGCATATGCAGCAAGTACAACAATTTGTATATTTTGGGGAGGGGGGCATATAGCTCTTCCTCGAGCCTCTGGGAGTCCATGGGGATCCCACCTTTAATTAAAGACAAAGGGCGCACAGCGCCCGTCCTTTGAGCCTTGTAGGGTCCCGGAGCCCTATCCTCAGCGGCTGAAAGTTGAGGGGGGCACGGCGCCCCTCCTGTAGCCTTGTAAGGCCCCATGGACCCCTATTTTTTCTAAAGGGGAGAGGGCATGCAGCCCCTCCTCCAGCCACAAAAGGCCCCAGGGGCTGAGGTTTAATTAAAGAGGAGAGGGCATATTGCATTCCTCCTCAAGTCTCCAAAGGCCGTTGGACCCCATCCCCAGCTCTATTGTTTCTCCTGGGCAGCCCACCCTCAGGACACAGTTTCTTGTGTACTCCCACACTGTGGGAGCTGCAAAAAAGCTCATGGTTTATGGAAGCACAATGTTTTTCTTTACCCATTCTCTTGCGAGCAGGGAAACAGAGACTGCTCTTGAGCAGCGGGAGCAGAGAAACAAACCTGTTCCCGCCGGGTGGGAACAAAGCTGCTCCTGCTGCTAAAAGGATGGGTGCATACAGGGGAGGCAGCGGGCTCCCCTTGCAGGCCCAATGTTGTGTGTTCTGGGTGCCCCGAGTGGAATACGGGGCACCCATGTTAGGCCCTGGGAATTGGGTCTGCTAATTATCTCACATATTACATCACTCATGACATGTTCTATGACTGTACGTCTGAAATGACATCACTGATGACAAGAATATGCATGGCGAGACACGTGGTATAGTTACTTTAGGGCACGAGATAGAGTTCTTTGACATAACTATAACCGGTGAATTTTACTGTTTTTGTTTATGGTATGTTTTTACTGATATTTTCATTAACTATAACTTCCCTTTCACCTTTTTCTTTTTTCAGTGAAACACTGAAGAAAAGACAAAAATTGAGATATATATATATATATATTCACTTAAAAAACCATAGGTTTCACACATGTTATAGTTAGGTGGACATTTCACTCGTAAAAAAACAATGAAATTCCCCCGTTATAGTTAGTTCAGATAACTATAACTCGCGCGCCCGCAATCCACTGCTGATGACTTCACATATTACATCACTCATAACATGGTCAGTGGCATCACTCATGACATCACTGATGACATCATCCTTGTGATATAGTGGCGGTCGCGCGAGTTATTGTTATCTGAACTAACTATAACGGGGGAATTTCATTGGTTTTTTACGAGTGAAATGTCCACCTAACTATAACATGTGTGAAACCTACGTTTTTTTAAGTGAATTTGCAAGGTTTTTTAAATGCTAATTCCTAACTATAACGTGTGTGAAACCTATGGTTTTTTAAGTGAATTTGTACGTTTTTTTAAATGCTAAGTTATGTTTGTATTATTATATATTTTTTTTAAAGGTTTTTCACCGTGCGCGCACCGTGCGCGCACCCCGCGATTTAAAATAAAATAAAATGTTTTTTTCACCCTTCGGGGTCCTTCAGGGACCCCCTGACAAAGGCTAGGGGTCAGGAACTCTCTACCCTGCCCCCTTTTCACGTTCGCCACCTCTCTTTTTCAGTGTCGCACCCAAAACAAACAAAATGGCGGCCGACACTTCCTGATTTCGACCGATTCGAACGTTGACTGACATGTAACCACCAATCAGAATTACGCTCGCGCGCGTAAGGGTGCGCGCAAGATGCGCGGCTATAGATATTTATGTACTTTTAACTGCAATTTCTCAGGAACTACTGAACAGATTGACTCCATATATGCAAAAGGCACATGCCTGACCTGAGGACTACCTCTCTGCCAAATTTCAAGTAATTCTGTTCAGCCGTTTGGGCTGTACCTTCGACTAAAGGTCCCATGGGAAAATGCATGGAGAAAACGTGTTTTGGGACCCCCCTTTTTTCTCGGTCCCCGCTTGACGAATCACCCCGAGACTTTCAGGGTAGGAGCTGAGCAAGTGGCAAGTTTGACTATGCTGTTTTGCCTGCGATGCCTCAGCCAATCGAATCAAGGGCATTGACATTTGAAAAGGAGGGCGGGAGAATCTACTAAGATCAGTGGCATCTGAGGAAGTTTTACACAAAACGAAACGCGTCATGCCGGAAATAAAAGCAGCATCCCCTGAAACCCTGTGTGTGTTCGACTTCTTTGTGAAAGCGAGGGAGCTTGGTCCTGATATATATATATATATATATATATATATATATATATATTAGTTCAGTATCTTCATTTCAATCACCAAGATTATAGAAGCACATTTGCAAAAAAACATAAAACATTTTGTACAGCACCGATGTTATCCATAAAACTAAGCATATGTACATATATACATTAATGATGATCGATTGATCCAAAATCAATATAATTCAATGAAAGGGTAAAAAAAATCAATTAAACCGTGACTTTACTCTATGACAAATTCTTGAGTTTGAAGCATACCTGATTAAAAAAATTGTCATATTTTGATCCGACAGATTAACATGCATTCAGTTGTGATTTGTCCAATGTGGCACAAGGAGAGCTGCATGGTATATGTCTTACAGGTCATGGGCTATCAGATAGCATGTATGCGCATTGCTGTCCAATAACACTGGAGAGGTGTTAAATGTTACTGCCCAGAGAATAATAACCCAACTGATTGAAAGCCGTCCTGTTCACTTTGTTCTCTACTAGTTTTTGTGACCACAGGCATGATTAACATTTTATTGCGTATTATCCACATCCAGGTAAGGAATTTTGTAATTGATATAACACACAGCTCACTTGTATTAGAATGCAGTACTCTTAAAGCAGTAGTGCCACTCCTGGTACCCATCCTTTTACATAAGTGTTTTAGCCATTTTTTCCAGGGAGCCTCGTAGGCAGGGCAGACAAAAAGGATATGTAAATAAGTCTCCACTTGTTCTACACACAGTTGACATCTACTGTCATCTGTATTGTACCATTTATAGGTTAAAGATTTTAGTGGTAAGGTGCCCACCAAAATTGAAAATATAATCTCCCGTCTGTAGGCTTGGAGATGAAATCCCAGTATGGTTCATACAGGGGACAAGGTTTAAACTCAAGGAATCTGCCTTTCAGAGATGAGTGCTTAATGGATCTTGTGATGTTGGTTACGGTCGTGGACCAATAAAGCTCTTTCAGTTCCCTTTTAGAGGGGAACTGTTGGCCCATAGGGTCTTCCCACAGATGTCTCAAGTCATATTAACCAATGTTCTTTTAACTTTTGTAACCAACTGATCTTCTGTGTGGTGTCAACTTCCCAGACATCCTTAAGTGCTGCAGCGTAGTCTAATAGCTATGGGGTGGTCCACAGTACGCACCAATACGCTATCGGGCAAAACATTGCAACCTCATCCAATGGACTACATCCAAAATCATGATATGAAGGCCTTAAGGGAGTATTTTGCGGGAGACCAGTGATTCCTCTTAAGAATCAATTTTGGGCTAAAACTAATGGTAACAAGTTTTCAGAGCCCAATAGTTCTGAGCCATAAAGTGTTGAGGCCATAACTTTAGTATTGAAGATCTTCAGGGCAGGGCTAATGGTCTTTGTTAGTGATGTTTTATGTTCTCGCGCCAATGCTCCTGCCAGTTGACGATGTTTTAAGGCCATGATTTCAATCTGAGGTTTCCAGTTTAGTTTTTTTGCAAGGGTAACCCCTAAGTAATTAAAAACATCCGTTTGTTCAAGGGACTCGTTGTTTAAAGTTACACCGCCCTTGATTGCCCAATGCTTGCGTAGAACCATAAATTTATTTTTACTCACATTTATCACAAGACCACGGGCCTTACAAATATCTTCAAAGCGTGCGAGTGCTCGCTGTGAACCTCTCTGTGTTTGAGATGACAAGCAAATGTTAGATTGCTTCCCAAACAAGCCATCAATATATGGGACATGCTCTCCTCCTCCCTCCCCCACATCGGGTTCTTAACAGACACTTGGATTAAACCTTCTTCCTATCCTGCAATAGCTTTAGCCCTACCTGACGGCTGTCATATACAAAAGCTTGATAGACCACAAAAAACAGGGGGTGGGGTAGCGATCATTTATAAAGATCCCACCAAAGTCACAATTTTAGATCAACTAAGCAATGACAAAATAGAAATTCTTGTGTTTAGAATTGATCTACATGCGCAACTCAGCTGGAAAGGTGCCCTGGTATCTCGCCCTCCGGAGCCACTACTCGATTCTGTCACCCAGCTCATGAACCTGATTTCCCCTTATATGTCATCTCATCTAAACAACTTTTGCTTCTTGGAGATCTGAATATATATTCTTGGAGATCTGAATATACACAGCGAAAACCCTAGCGATCCTGATGCTTCCTCCTTCTTGACTGAGCTATCCACACTTGAAGTGACCAAAATTAATAAAGAACCCACTCATATAGCAGGGCACACCCTAGATTTAGTCCTTTCTAACTCGCCCAATACTCTGTGCGGTACAACCCACCCTCTCATTTGGTCAGACCATTCTAAAATAGAATTCTGTATTACAGGACCTAAAGAGCATAATGGCCCTGAAAGATGCACCGCCAGGAAAAACAGACAGTGGCATAAATTGATCCCCACTCTCTTCCAAGACACTTTTGTTCCTCTACGATATATTGACTCAGACAGTGTAGAAACACGACTCGCAGCATTTCAGGCAAACATGGAGTCCACATTAGACACACTGATACCCCTGAAAACACGCAGCGCAATCTCTAAACGCCCACAGACACCTTGGTATACCACCAATCTTCGGGGTGAAAAAAGCCAGTGCAAAAAACTAGAACGACAATGGCGACGCACACATGATCCTCAAGATAGAGAAAGGTTCAAATCTAACATAACTAAACACCATACCAAGTTAAAAACAGCTAGAAAAACACATATTGCAAACCTACTTGATCAGGTGCATAACTCCTCCAAAGCACTAATCCAGGTCCTCAACACATTCCTCAACCCCAAAGCGAGTAATATGGAAGAGGAGCCATCTCAGACACTATGTGAAAACATTGCAAGATATCTCACCTCTAAAATAGACAATATACATAATAAGATCACGGCAACCAACGGCGCCGGATCAAACAACAATTCCAAACTCCCCTCTACCTTACCTAACATGCACAAATTAGAGGAATTTCCTCTGCTCTCCATTGAGGAAACCAAAGCCCTACTAAAAACGACTAAATCTGGCTCCCCTTTAGACCTGCTCCCAGCCAAGATCTCCGCCTTGCTCGCCAATCAGCTCACTGCCCCCATTTGTTCCATCTTAAATAGCTCCTTAAAGGAAGGGAGGCTCCCTGAGGAATGGAAAGCAGCTCAGATCTTGCCCATCAGGAAAAATGCTAAACTCCCCACAGATGACGCCACTAACTACCGTCCCATCTCATTACTCCTGTTACAAAGCAAACTACTAGAGAAACATATAAATAAACACCTGACCAACTTCATTGAATCCTCCAACAGCCTTGATCCCTCACAATCAGGATTCCATCCAAGACATAGCACGGAAACGGCACTGGTGACAGTTACAGATAACATCCAAATGCTAGCAGACAGGGGCCAGGCTGTAATTCTCATACTGCTTGACCTGTCTGCAGCATTCGATATCATCTCCCACCAGATTTTGCTAGCAAGGCTCAGAGACATAGGTTTCGAGGGGATCACACTAAAATGGAGGACTTTCTAGCAGAGAGAACGCAAACCATCAACCTCGGCCCTTTTAGATCACAGACAACCAAGGTTACTAAGGGGGTACCCCAGGGTTCATGTTTGACCCCTACCCTATTTAATATTTATGTTACACCACTTGCGAACCTAATAAGATATTATAATTAAGGAGGCAAGCAATGATGGGCCGGGGTGTACTGCCAGGTGGAGGTTTCGGCCCGAGGGAGCGGTGTGCTCTCTCTACAACAAAGTGAGGGGAGAGAAGTTCCACTCCGACCACGTCGAGCAGCAACCGTTCTATGTATTCCTCCATTTTACCCGTATTCGTGCTTTCGGGAATGCCCAAAACGCGAATGTTATTCCTTCGGCTTCTCGCTTCCATGTCCTCGTTCTTGGCAGCGATAAGTTTGAGCAGCTTATCCATTTGTGACATGGGATTCTGCGTGTGGGTGGCCGCATCCTCTACATCTGATATGCGTTGTTCTGCCTTCTTGACCGTGTTTCGTGGCCATCAATCTTACGGGCTATGGCATCCATGCGTGTAGTTAGTGTGTCAATCTTCCCTGCTAATCCTGCGAACCCCTGTCGGACTTCCTGCAAAAGTGCCTTCATATCTTCACTTTGCGATGGTTGCACATCTGGCTGCAACGCATCCACTCCCCCCTCCACCTCCGACGCTTGCTGCCGGGTACATTTCTTAGCATCAAAGGTGATGCGTGGTTGACGCGTGTCAGTTTTCCCCTAGGTTAGGCATTCAGTGTAGTGCTCTAAGCAGTGTGGACTCTGCAGGGGGGGTGGGCGGGAGGATCAATTAAGTAATATCACTTGCGCAGTCCCACAAAGTATGGTGCTGTTGTGCAGTCTCAGTTTGGCCTCCGGGCAGCCGCAGGGTCCTGCATGCAGCTGCCAAGTTGTGCCCCGTTGATAGGCTGTGCCTCAGTTTAATGGAGGTTGGTCTTGCCCAGGGCTCTTGGTTTCTATTTGCACCTCCCTATCATTCATGGTGCTTGCGCCTTCATAGTACTGCGTCTCCCACCTTCCTGCCGTGATGTGCTTTCTCTACTCGCCACCACTCCGTGTTTGTATTGCCGGGTAAACTGGTATTCACTCTGCAGTGGGGCGCATTTACATTGGTTTTGAATTCCCACAAAGCTAGTGCCCCTCTTCCTGCTCTGCAGCGCCGGGCAGTACAAATATGGCGCCTCCCGTATCAGGGCAGCTTCTCCCCAGTCAGCACTTCACCCATACAGATTCTGCAGAGCCCGGCCGCTGTCGAACATGACAGGAGCGTGCGACGAGTGCAGGCGAGACGCCGCTCGCGAGTGAAGCAGCCTTGCGGCGTCTCACCATTACCCCAGCGCCGCCTGCAGATTCCCCCGCCGGAGCCGCCTATGGCCGATCCGCCACCCGGACGGCTCCCGCACTCGGCAATGACTCACCGCGTGTTCAGTCGGCGGTGATGCAGCCGCGTCCGCCTCCCGGTGCCACGTCCCTGGACCCTCAGGAGAACAGAGGGATATACCAAAGGGGGACTCACCACTGCCAGCGCGCGAGCCTCCAATCCTCGGCCCGCGCACCACGTGGGATCCTCGGGGCTCCCGTAGATGAGCAAACCCAGCTGCAGTGTCACTTCGTCCAGGCTGGCAGCACGGCGTCAGACCCAGACGACCGCCAGCCCAGAAGGCTGCTTCAAATGCCGGTCAAACTCTCACCACCGCAGCTGTGTGCCTTGAACTCTTCAGGGAGCAATATTACCGGGTGATGCACACCTTTGGGACAGGATAACTGAGTGGATAAAAGTGCCAGGCAGCGGGAGCCTCACAGACAAGCGGCCATTCCGCACGTGCGCCACCTAGCGCCCCCCCGGAATATTGTATGTAGTTTCTTGGGATAGTGATACCAATCATATAAAATCTTACAATGCGCTTCCCTCAAGCCCATAGAGCGATTATACCTAGTGACTTCTCTAAAAAGTGTCGCCCATTGTTTCTCTTGTATAGTGATGTCCAGTGTGGATTCCCAAATGGACACATGTCAGGGGCAGGCAGGGGCCTGGTGGAGCGCAACAGGGAGTTAAAAAGGTTATGCAACCCCTGGATGCCTCACCACTTCATACAAATTGCTTGACAGGGAAGAGGTCCCTGGTAGCCGCCGGTCTCATCTGTGGCTGCAGCACCCAATGTTTCAATTGAACATAATGGACTCTCTTGGATAGCGGTAAATGGAAATTATGACAGCAACTTACAAAGATTAGGACTTCATTCCCATGGAACAGGTCAGAGATGGTTGGGTTGTCCTGCCATCTGTCAAACGGACCAGCGGAGCGTGCTGGAGGAAATGCGGGATTGTGGTGGATGAGTGTATACAGGGATGGGAATGTTGTTAGCTTGTGGGTTTTAAGGACCGTATCCAAGTGTAGTGGCTGTAGGAGTACTTGGGTAAGCATTCCTCGGTCGGTCTTGTCGGGGTTTCTGTAGAGGGTCCCATATTGTTCGGTCCACTATTGCTCTGTCTATATGGAGCCAAAGCTTTTCCGAGGCCCTGAGAGACCATTCATAAATAACTCTAAGTTGGGCCGCTCTGTAGTAAAATAGGAAATCGGGTAAGGCTGCGCCCCCGGTGAATCTTGAGCGTGTTAGTAGACGATAAGAGAGTCTAACTCTGCATCCCTGCAAAATAAACTGCGTGATCGGTGTACACAGTTTGGAGAAAAAAATCCCAATTTACTTCGATGTGAAGACCCTGAAACAGGTACAAGATGCGGGGTAGTACCGTCATTTTAATCACAGTTATAAGGCCCATCCAGGTAAGGTAGACCACTGGCCACCGTTCAAGATCTAGCTTAAGTTGTCGCAATACAGGAAGAAAATTAGCTTAGTATAAGTCTGCCAGGTCAGGCGTAATCCTAATAGCTAGGTAAGATATTTCCTTTTTGGCCTGTCGGAATGGTGTGGTTTTCCTTATCTCAACTAGTTCATTCAGGGGGGGTTGACTGGTTAAGAAGAAAGGATTTCGAAAGATTGACCTTAAAGCCCGTCAACAGTTCAAAGTTATGAAGCTCAAATTGTAAGGCCAGTAAAGAGGTGCGCAGAGATGTTACTGGTAAAAGGATATCGTCAGCAAATAAAGACATTTTGTGTTCCTCTAGCCCAAACTGGATTCCTCAGATCTAACGGTTAGCATAGGAGATAGAGACAACCCTGCCCTGCCTCGTCCCACTTGTAAAGTCGAAGGGATCCAAGATCGTACCATTGACTAGTACCCAGGATCTGGGTCTTTGATAATTAGCCTGTACCATTCTCAGAAAGTGGTCCCCGACCACAAACAGGCACAGCATATGCATTAAAAAAGACCAGTCTACACGGTCAAATGTTTTCTCGGTGTCAAGTGCCAACAGGACCAATGGGATTAGTTTCTTACATACCTTTTATATGTGGAAAACTCTGCGTAAATTGTCATAAGTCTGGCGACCCTTAAAGAACCCCGATTGGTCAGGCTGTATTGGGTCGGGTAATATCTCTTCCAGTCTGCTAGAATCTTAGAGTAAATTTATGCAAACAAGTTAAGTAGCGCTATAGGCCTATATGAAGAGTACAGTTGGGGATTTTTCCCTGGTTTGGGGATGATCATGATCAGCACTTCACTCATTGAAGGGGACACTTCCTGAGAGGAGGCTATAAAGTTGAAGAGGTCAGTCAAGTATGGAACTTGGTCTGCGCTAAAAGTTCAGAATTACTGCACATTAGGACCGTCTGAGCTGGGGGCCTTTCGGAGTTTCAGAAAATCCATGGCCTTTTGCACTTCTTCTCTGTCAATGGGATGATTAAGCATTTCTGTAGTGTCAGGTGGGACCTGCGGGAAATCCAGTGGCTCTAAGTATTGGAGCTGTGCAATTGGATCTAGTAAGTCAGGTGTATACAGTTTACTGTAGTAATCACAAAATATATGGGCCTTCCACCTCCTCACTGTGATGACTGGTGTCCCGTATCGTCCTTGATCTGCCCAACATACTTTCTCTTGTTTAGCCCGTACTTGTTTCGCCAGTAGGAAGACAATTTTGTTACCACGCTCATAGATGAATGCTTTAAGGCGCAGAAGGGTCTTCTCCGCCCTGTTGGTATAAATTGTAAGTAGTTTCCACTTTAATGCCACTACTTTCTCTGTAGGAGAAGAGAAGGAGAAGATGTATGCACCATTTCAGCTTGTGAGATTTCTTCCTCCAACGCCTGCCTCTCCTTTGTCCTTTGCTCATGTAGCGTAGTAGCCAGCGAGATACATTTGCAGCATATGACTGCTTTGAATGCATCCCATGTAGTCTGATATGAGGTCTCTTTGGGATCATTCATCTGAAAAAATTCCTGTATCGTCTTCCAGAGTTCATGCCGGAAGAGCTGGTCTCGGCTGAGTATGTTGGGAAAACACCATTTACGATACCTGGGCTGTGGTGTTGTCAAGTCGAAAATCATTTTTAATAGAGCATGGTCTGATATGACAATTGGGTGTATCTACGCCATTTCGCCGGTGTGGCGTAATTGTTGGCTAAGGAAAATGTGGTCTATTCTGGAGTTTGTCCTGTGGGAATGTGAGAAAAAGTTATAGTCATGTGCAGTAGGGTTCAAGGCCTTCCATATTTCAAGCAGCCCTAAGCGGTGGAGCGCAATTTTGCATTTTTCGTAAAGATCCCATTGTAGGACCTATGGGGGTGGGTTGTGTCTAGTGAGGGAACCCATATCTGATTAATGTCCCCCAAGAGTATTATGTCTCCTGTAGCAAACCCATTCAAAATAGAGAGCACAGAGGGAGGAAATTCGTATTGTCTGGCATTGGGGAGGTGTATCATAGTCACGTGCACGCCCAGCCCCTTAGGGATCCCTTTACCATCAGGAATTTTCCCTCCCTATCAGCCTTGGTGTCTTGTACCTGGAAGTGAGCAGAAGAGTGAAACAGTAAGGCCCCTCCATTATGTTTGATTGCGGCGGAAGATTTATAAATGAAGGGGATACAATTTGTGTTTTAACTGGAGCTCATCAACCTTTCGTATGTGTGTCTCCTGCAACACAACCAGGTCAAAATGATGATCTCAAAGATATTTCCAAATGTGTTGCCACTTATTAGGGGAGTTTAAGCCCTGAATGTTCCTTGGCCAATGTTCCAGCAGGTGAAAGCCATGAATTAAAACTAGCTGGGCTCATAACTCCCTCCCCGCATCAAGCGCCCCCCGTGTATCCACCCCCGCTCCCACTTCCAATCCCCGGCCCCCTCCCCCCACCAGCACCAGATCTGACAATCCAGCATGCAAACCATGGAAACAACTACAAAACGCTAGGAACCAAACATAATAAGAAAAGATTAAAGCTTCCCCAAAAGTGTGATGACTCATCCATTTATACTCAAAGGGTATGCAAAAGGGATAGGTCCACCTGTATTTGATCTGGCGAGTTTTCAAGGCTGAAGTGATGGGGCAAAACTGCAGACGACGGGCCAGTGTGGCCAGTGCCACATCTTTAAAAAGTGAGCAGGGGGCACCCTGGAATTCAACAGTGTCCCTTGTCCTGACTTACTGAAGGACCAGTTCTTTGATCTTGAAGGAGTTACATTTTGCTAGGACATCTCTTGGGCGCCTGCCCACCTCTGTGAGCCGGGGACCCACTCTGAACACATTCCAGCTTTACCTCCAGGTGGCCATTTCCCAGCAGATTCGAAAAAAGGCCCACAATGAAGGCCTCCATGTCTCGTCACTCACTGCCCTCCTCCAGGCCCGCCACCTGATATTGTCCTGGTGGGAGCGATTCTCCAAATCCTCACATTTAAGAGGGTAGAGTTCAAGTGTAACTTCATAGCAATAGTGTCTTCCTCCACCAGCATCAGTCGCTGCTCAAAGTCTTGAAATTTTGCTTCCTGGTCAAGGGCACGGGCACCCACTAAATCCACATCCGCCTGGCCTCCCTCCAGTCTGGAGTGAATCTCTACTTTAAAAGATTTAAAGGAGGCATTGATATCCGTTTTGATATCTTCACATAGCTCTTTCCTAAAGTCTCATAGCGGCGCAAGAAGATTGTCTCTAGTCAGTGCCATAGTGTTCTCCAGGTGGGGTGTTGCTACTCCTGTTCTGGGCTCCGTTGGGGTGAAGTAGCTCGAAACTCTGTTCGCCTGTATTTTTTACAGTGTCATAGGCGCTTGGGGCCAGTGCAGTGTGACACAATTGGTGGTAGATCACGGTTTCCCTGGCATCAAGCCCTCACAGCAGGCACAAAGTCATCTTCAGGGTAGTCTGCATGGCCCTGGCTTAAAAATGCAGGATTTAATCATGAGGTGCTGCATACATCACCATGGTCAAGTTAAAACTCTCCTCAGGGTATTCGCCACAGTCTCTTTCTACAGGCCCGAGCCTAATCTTTCAATAGAACCCCCCCTCGCCTCATGCCTGTGAAAGTGAGAGATATCGTGTGGGTAGTTGAGTGAGCTCCCAGAGGTGTAAGAATAGATCCAGTACATTCTCCCCATTCAGGTGAACTACATGGAGCCCGCGGTAGTGCGATGGACTCAGTGGGCACCAGGATCAATCTTCAACAGGCTCCTCCACGTAGCCCCCAGCCTCCAATCGATCCAGAGCTCACGTGACTACCATCTTACGGTCAGGCAACAGCTCACGAGGAATCCTGTACAGTGCTGGGGACATTCCCACTGTCTATGGGGAGATGGCTGAACCCCAAATCACAAGCTAGAGAAGGGGCATTCATTGCCCGCAAGCCAAAGTGCACCACACAGTACAGAAGGTATCTCACCCGGATGCCGCTCTCCAAGTGGCAGGCCGCAATTCGTCCCCAGCTACCGAGCCGACACCAGATTAGGGCTGCTGGGGGTGTTGGTCAGCGATAGTCGGATCGGTATTAAGTCTCAATCAGGGCCTCCAATAGCCCTGTAGTGCCACAGACTCCCCCGCAGCTCTAGGTATCGCTAGGGGAGTATGGCCGGCCTAGGTCGCGGCCACCATTTTCTTTGCTTCGGTCTGCTCCAGTCTCCCCACTGTAGAAATCTGAAATAATTTCTGTAAGCATGAGCTCAAGCCATCTTGGTTACGGCATCAATTTTGTTGGCTTTGTAATTCTCCCATCCCTGCTGCTTGTCTTTTTCTCTGCCTGTGCTGTCTATTTTAGTTGACTTCCTGTCTCAGCTAAAAGCAATATGCATACTAAAGAGTTTGTAGCTGCCAGAAAACCTGGTCTAAGACTCAACTGTCAATCTCTTAGTGCTGTCATAAACATTACTGTTCCCCATCCCACTTTGCTGACTAAGTGATCTCCCATCCGCCGATGTTTGTCGGTAGTTATTCCTGTGTAGGCTTGTACCTTAAATTTGTAACTACATGCTTACTCTGCAACAAACTCTGTATAGAAGGCCTGTGTTCTGTGACTTCAATGTACTACCTCAGGCAGCACTTGAGAGTGCTGTGTGGAAGTAGTCCCACTCATGAGTGATTAATAAACTTGTTATTTGAATTCTAGCTTCAGTGCAATCTCTATTTTGTTGATCTAAGGACCCATGGACAGAGAAGGGTGACTCCTGCACCTGTGTGCTCATTGAAATGCACATTTTCACAGTTAGCGCCCGAAATGTGGGTCCTCATCGGAGACGCGGCCGTACAAAGGAGTGGTCTTGATGGAATAGTGGAATATTGCTGAGGAGACGTCCTGCATGAGGAGATCCTTGTCTTTGCAGCCAAATTGTTTTTTTCCGGTTTTCTTGATTTGACCCTCCAGGTGTTGGCCGTTCCCGACTGAGGTATCCTTTGGTGTTTTTTTTTTTTTGCAGTGACCATTAGGTCGACCAAGAGCTTGGCAGTTGGAGACTTTTGTTTGGTAAGGTCGCTGAAGCAGCACTCTTGATTTGTTTGGCCAAGAATCTGGTTTTGTTTGTTTTGATTTATCCTTTGCAAAAGATAAAGGCAGGTAATGTTGAGATTTTTCTCTACTGTGGTATATCTTGGCAACGTAATATTTTACAAACATTTGGTAGAATGCCTGTTCCTAGCACACTCTGTAGGTTGTGTTGCTGTCTTGGTGGTACCAAATTGGATTTAGAAAGAAGTCAGCCGGCTCCCCCAGAGGGGACGCCTAATAGGCATATGTACATTAAATACGGTATTTCTTCCATAATGTATTGTACACTGTGGAACAAATATACGAAAAAGGAATGGGTCATTTGATTTTAAAAAGATTCAGTATGTGAGCAGTGTTTGTTTAAGCATAAGAGTCGACAAGATATGTTTGATTGTGTACGAATGTGGGAGAAAGAAGTGCAAGAGAGAGTGAGGAAAGAAGAAGCTATAGCAGAAAAAGAACAGCGTAAAATGATATATCAAAAAGCATTGGAATTAAATAATAAAGAGATGAAGGCAATAAAAGAAAAAGAGGAAGGGAGCATCGTTTAGAGGTAACTGGCCAGTACCCTATTAGGCCCCCATTTATCCCATACTTAATAAACCTCAGGATGACTCAATTTTGTTAGATCTACCTCCACCCCCCTATAAATTTCCCTTTGCCACTGAGGAGGATCTTTCTGAAGAAGAACGTCTTTCTTCAGATGATAAAGACTTAGATAAGCAAGATGGGCGGCAGACTCGGTCTACTTTGACTGTTGATGAAAAAGCCACTATCAGATCCACTGCTCGCAAAGAAGCTCATGGGACTACTTCTGCCATAGACCTTGTAGCAATGATTCAGCAGCGGAAGGATTTAGAGCAGCTATATTTTGCAGAGAAGTTTACCTGGGAGGTAATACTTGGTTTTAGAAACGTTTCTACAAACTTAGAGTCCCCTGATATCAATTCTGATTATAAACAGTTAAATGATGGAACTTTTCTTTTATCAAATATACCTGATCTAATTAGGCGAGTAGTTAAATTAAGACATGATACACTACGTTTAAAAGCGGAGCAAAAATCAGCTGGTAAAGTTAAAACTGCACAAACAGTTCAGACCCCAGTGCAGAAAGAAGAAGTTTTGGGGACAGACAATGACCCTAGTGATACTGTGGTTACCGTAAAACCGATGCGTGCAGCTGCGCCTTTGTATGCTCCTCCGAAGGGTGCGGGAACAAGTGCTGATAAAGATTCAGATGATGCAAAGGGATATTTTGTCTATAATTGGGTTTATACTCCCTGGAGTAGAGCAGATGTTATGGCTCTTAAAGCTGCTTTACCTGATCCACAGAAAATTCCGGCCGCTTTTTATGAAGAAGTGGAAGGAGCTATTAGCTCCTGTACTATGTCTCTGCCAGATATTGACATGTTGTTTGGACTTATTTTGGCCCCTGATATGTGGAGATCAATTCGAAAGGTAGATGATAATGTAGCCTATGGTGATACTTGGGTGCATTTAGAGGAAAAAGATGCAGCTAGAGAGCCTGCGCAGAAACCACAACAGGAGATATTAGATCTTCCCAAAGCTATTGTGACTAAGTTAAAAACTCTCATACCCCCTAAGAAAATTGATTGGACAACGTTAGCGTCTTGTAAACAGAAAGCGGATGAGTCAGTTTCTGATTTCTTTACACGATTTGAAGAGACATTTCATGACTTTAGTGGACAGTCATTGACAGATGACACGAGTAAGCATCTGTTTGTCGACAAATTTGTCGCTAACTTGTTGCCAGAAATAGGTAGTCACCTAAAGCCCAGCGAGAGTTCATGGACTACGTCTTCCCCAGTCTCCCTTTTGACTATGGCCCAGTATTATGAGCGTCAGGAATTAGAAGCAAAAGGCAAAGAGGATAAGAAGGTAAAGGAGTTAAAAACATAAGTTAGGTTGGCTCAAGTATATGGTCCACCATTCAGAGGTGGTGGTAGAGGTGGACGTGCAGTATATACCCCTGGGGTACCCAGTTTCTCTCGATCAACTTTGTCTTCTAATCAGTGTGCTTATTGTAAAGAGATTGGACATTGGCGTTCTGAGTGCCCCCTTTTGCGAGGTCAGCAGTATCAAAGGGTTAGAGGAAGCACGAGAAGACGCCCAGGGAATTCAGGAAATAGGGGAGGTATAGGAACTCGTCCTAGGTTTGAGGCAGTTGAACTTGGGCCAAATTATTCTAATACTTTTGATAAACGAAATCAATATCAAATGTCAGATTATTCGGCTGATGGTCTTGAGGAATCTGATTATGCATACGAATGCCTAGGATGGGGGTAAGGAACCGGTTGAGGTCCCAGTAGATCAGAAAGGTCCTTAGGTTGATGGAAATGTTTTGGGCTCTACTGATCGGTTTCTGGTTGATACAGGAGCTACACGTAGTGCTCTGTCTAAAAAATTAGTTCCTAGGGCTCCCCTGTCTGGCGCAATGATAACATCGATAGGATTCGATGGGACACCTACATCCATGCATTTAGTCTTGATAAATTCACTGCAGCATGTCTATTTTTGCTTTCCCCTACCACGCCAGATAACATTGTGGGTATTGATATGCTCAAACATTTTCGTGCTACAATACGTTGTTCCCCAGAAGGTGTGCGTGTTATCTTAAATGATAACTATCCAATGGTTGGAAGGTCTTGTTTCATTAAAGAAGATATTGCTTTGGTATCTTTACCTAGTACTTTATGGGCTACATCAGATACCGATGTGGGACAAATGGTTATTCCACCAGTGCATATTCAAGTGAAGGAAGGTGCTTCATTGCCTCGATTGCCCCAATATAAAATATCTCGGGAAGGCGAAGAAGCATTGACGCACATTGTTCAGGATTTGATTATGGTGGGGGTTGTGGAAGAAGTCCCTTATAACATTTGTAATAGACCTATCCTTCCTATTTTGAAAAGAGACACTGACACTAAAATGTACAGATTCATTATTAATTTACGAGAGGTTAATAAAATTGTGGTGTCCCAATACCCGGTAGTCTCTGACATCACAACACTCCTTACTATGGTTCCTCCTACTGCCACTACATTTAGTGTCATTGATTTAAAGAATGTATTTTTTTCAATACGTATTCACTCTGATAGCCATTATTTGTTCGGCTTCACTTTGCATAATAGATCTAACAGATTCTGTAGAGCTCCACAAGGGTATTCAGAGAGTCCTAGCATTTATAGTCAGGCATTGAAAAGGCAGCTCGATTCTTTTCCTGTACCGAGAGATGACATCTTGTTGGCTGCCGATACCCCTGAACAGTGTAAAGAAGGAACACTATCACTATTATCATTCCTTGCCTCTCATCATCACAAAGTCTCTTGGAAGAAATTGCAATTTTGTAGACAGCAGATTACCAATTTAGGTCACCTCCTGTCTAAGGAGGAACGTGCACTCACACCAGATCGTATTCAGACCATTTTAGATACACCTGTGCCCCGTACTCAGAAGGACGTCCGTGCCTTACTTCTTTCTGTAGGCAGTGGATCCCTAGCTTTTCATACATTATTAAACCCTTGTTGGCCCTTTCGACTAAAGACACTCCGATGCCTCTCCCATGGACTACTGAATGCCAGAATGCCTTCCAACAGCTACGTCAAGCTCTTTGTTCTGCACCAATATTAGGAACTCCAGACTACACTAAGACTTCCACACTCTATGTACACGAGAGGGAAGGTTGTGCCCTGTTGGTTTTAACACAGACACATGGTGATAAACAACGTCCTTGTGCATATTTCTCAGCTGTCCTTGATCCAGTTGCTTGCGCTGCCTGGTTGTTTCCGAGCGGTAGCAGCAGCGGCTGTGTCCATAGGTCAGAGTAAGGAAATAGTCTTGTCACATAGATTGTTTGTGTTAGTACAACATCCAGTTGATGCCTTGCTAAATCAAACAAAGACACAGCATCTGACTAGTGCACGCCTGACAGGATATGAATTGACACTTTTGGCCCCTTTGAAAAGATGTTTGACTCTGAATCCTGCTACATTATTGCCACTTCCAGCTACCCAGTCTCAGCCACAAGAGCTACATGACTGTATATCCCTTACTGAAGAACACACAAAGGGTTGTGTTGACCTACAAGATATATCTTTTTCTAGTGTTGATGAGGAATTGTGGTTTGATGGATCCTGCCTGAAATTGCCTGATGGCACTACATCTGCTGCTTATGCAATTAAAACACTTCAGACAGTATTTGAGACAGCTCGTATCCCACAGAAGTCAGCTCAAGCAGCTGAGTTGATAGCACTGACAAGAGCATGTGAGCTTAGTACAGAGTTGCTTAACATTTACACTGATAGCCAACACACCTTCGGCGTGGCTCATAACTTCGGGCAACTCTGTAAAGAAAGAGGCTTTCTCACTTCACATGGGACACACATAGTGCATGGGGAGATACATAATCTCCTTACTGCCTTGACCTATCCTAAGAAAGTAGCAATTAAATTAAAGTTAAATGTAGCGCACACAAGAAAGTGACCCATAAAATAGGGGCAGGCAATGCCTTTGCGGATCACACAGCTCGAGAGACCGCAATGCAGCGAAGTACCACATCTATATATGTAGTCAAATCACAGGCTGAACGTTGGCATGATGCCAGGCAAGAAGTGTTGGACATGCAACAATCTGCTTCTGTTGAAGAATTAGACCAATGGAGGGAGCATTGGATGATGAGGGCTGTTGGAGGAATAAATAAATGACAAAATGGAAGTTACCCACAGCCTATTTACACCCTATGATTCACATGGCACATGGGCCGGCACATGTTGGAGCATCCTCAATAGCAAAGCAACTTGCAATGCAAGTTTGGGATCATCCAGAGATTGTCGGTGCGGCTAAGAAAATAGCCCAGTCCTGTCTGATCTGTCTCCAGTATAATCCTGGAAAAGGAGCACGAACTCCAACAGGAGGGTGTGCAATACCTACTGCACCTTTTGAGGTCATGCAAATGGATTGCATCCAGCTTGAGCGCTGGAACAACCTGAAGTATGTCTTGGTAGTGGTTTGTGCCTTTAGTAAGTGGGTGGAGGCATACGCTATGAAAGATAATACAGCTCTTACTACAGCAAAGGTGCTCCTAAAGGAGTTCTTTCCCCGATTCGGCATTTGCCGAGTTTTGTGGAGTGACAACGGGACCCATTTTATTGGGCAAGTTGTTGATTACCTCATGAAAGGGTTGGGAATTAAGCAGAAGTTTCATGCTGCTTTTCACCCACAATCAGCAGGGCTAGTGGAACGTTACAACTCTACCCTATAATTGAAATTGGCCAAGATACAGGCTTCCACATCTTTGAAATGGCGTGATGCACTGCCTTTAGCATTGCTATCCATTAGATCAATACCACATACACGATCTGGCCTCACACCGTATGAGGTGGTCTTCGGAAGGCCAATGAATATTTGGGGGATTCCTAAGCCACGCCCTATACATGATGTACCCTATGTATTGATGAATGACTATTTGTCTCAGTTGACTGACAGCTTGTCTTGTAATTATCAACAGGTTCGGGAGACTCTTCCAGACAGGTCGCAAAGTGAGGGCCACTGCTTGCGCCCTGGTGACTTTGTGGTCCTAAAGTCATGCCAGTGGACCAGCTCCCTAGCACCGAGGTGGCGAGGACCAGAGCAGGTGCTGCTGGCTACCAGGACTGCAGTTCGAGTAACGAACCGGAAGAACTGGGTCCATGCGACACACCGTTGAGAAGTGTTGCAAGACCTAGTGAGCCCAGCTGTGTTGGCAGATCACCGCGATATCCTGGATACCGTGAAAGGACAAGCTACGACACCTGAAGGACCTGAGGAAATCTTCACGGACCACACGATCCCAGGTACATCTCGATATCAGCTGCGACCCAGGAAGAAAGACACTTCGTTGCTGAAAAAGACTGTTTCAGCCACTGTCCTGGGTAGTGAAAGCCTGAGTTACATAGGGGGATAACCTTTTAGTGACTACTCGTCTCAATCTCAGTGAAGAAACCAACGTCTGCCCAGGACCTTAGGGCACCATCTGTTTTATCGTCTGACACAAGATGAACATGCCTAAGGAAAAGAGACAAACTGCTGCAAGAGTCTATGATCGAAAGAGCATGATCATTACTGGACTCACTTTGACTGTTGTTATCGTTGCTATAATAACATGGATTGTAGAGGAAGTAGCTCCTGTCCGAAATCTACTGACTGCTACTACTCCTGTTCCCATTGAACACCAGTACTTCACTCTTCCTTATCATGAGCAGAAACCCAGAATGTCCTACCTCAATAACACTTTCATTCAGATGTTGCACCATACCCACAATGCTATGAACATTACCAGCTGCTGGGTATGTGGAATGATGCCAGCTCATCAGAAAAAGAGAGGAACGCCTTTTATTCCCTTGCCGTTTTCACATAATGGCTCCTGCAGAGCCTGGTTTGCACTATTGTGGGCTTCTCATATCACTAATATTACTAACTTTGATGTAGTTGAATAAATTCTGTTACCCTGATGAGAAAGGAGATCCACAAGCTAAAGAAACTGTATGGGAAATGGAGGAGTATCGTCGAGGAAATTCCTTCACACACTATGTTTTCCCCAACACTCGAACCATCAAGGGAAATGGGCCTTCTGTTATTGCTGTTACTAGAGCTCGAGCGGATCTTTGTGTAAGCAGTATTGGCAATAGCCCTGTGGGAAAAAGTGACTGTTCTTTAGTGTTAAATATTACTGGAATGAACAACAGCAGTTTTTTGTCCTCACACAACACCTATTTCATTTGTGGAAGTACAGGTTATTACCACCTACCTATTGGGTGGTCTCGAAGCTGCTTTGTGTCCTTTTTACTTCCACTTGTGGTTTTGGCACCTGCATCCTACCATAAAGACTATGAACTTTATAATGACATTTCTAAGAGCTGATTCAAGAGGACAATAAAACATGATGAGGTGGATCAAACTGATACTGCACGACAGCAGTATATTGACTTTAATTTGGGACTATTCTTCTTTGTTGGAGCAGCCTTAAACAGTCGAAAGATCAGACGTTTGACACGTGTTGTAGAGGCTGTAACCAATCAGACAGCAATGGCGCTTGGAAATATCACAGAAGAATTACAAATTGCGAGAATTGTGGCGCTCCAAAATAGGATGGTGCTCGATGTGATCCTAGCTGACTGTGGTGGAGCATGCCACATTGTGTGTACATCCCTGACCACGCCCCTTCAGTTTTTCAAGCAATTTCCAAGATGCACAAAATAGCCACTGAAATCCATCAGGATTTAGGGACATGGACTTGGACTTGGACTGGATGGCTATGGAACATATTTTCTGTATTGGGATGGAAGCTGTTATCCGCCCTATGTATATTTCTTGCGATTCTTTTCACCTGTTGTCTATGTATCCAATGTGGCCCGATGCTCTGTTCCCTTTGTATTTCTACCTGTACCTCATGTATACCAGCTAAACAAAATGTCAAGAATGTAAATGCCCGCCTAGCAATGGACCAGGAAATTAATGAACTCAGGAGAATAGATGTACATGATATCTTCCATGATCCTTCCAAATCCTAGAGATGTCTTCAGCCAATGCTAAAAGGGTCGTCTGTGGAAATCTGAAATAATTTCTGTTAGCATGAGCTGAAGCCATCTTGGTTATGGCATCCAATTTTTTGGCTTTGTAACTCCCCCATCCCTGCTGCTCGTCTGTTTCCATGCCTGTGCTGTCTATTTTAGTTGACTTCCTGACTCAGTTAAAAGCAACATGCATACTAAACAGTTTGTAGCTGCCAGAACACCTGGTCTCAGACTCAACTGTCAATCTCTTAGTGCTCAAAAAACAGTACGAAATCTTGGGGTCTATGCACAGTACATTACGAAGGTGTGCCAAAGCACTACTAAGGCTTAATAAGCCTAACAGCACCAAACCAATGGCTATACCTCACAGCAAAAAAACAGTGGGCATATCCCTTTAAAGGACGAAATCCCTCACTCACCAGAGGTGACATGCTTCATCATTTGGGATTCTCCTTCCAAAGGAAACACCTAGTTCCTTTGGGGGCTACAACTTCCTCTCTACGAGTAAGGAGCTCAGGGATGTTTTCAAATGTAGGTGGAGTTTACTAAGTCCACAAGTGATGAGTAACAATAATGTGAGTGAGGGCGCAGCGCAAAGCATAAATCAATGTGGAAAAAGTGCGATTAAAACTGGCTAGGGAGCGTAAATAATATATTTTATTCTAATACATTCTCTGCCAGAGTTAAAAAACAGTGCACCAGCGGTATAGATTTAAACCGCTTGGGAAGAGTGAAAAGTAATGGTCAACATGTTTCAGCCTGTAGCCCAATCGCGGGCAAAGCTTTCGTCAGGACCTCTAATGGTGCTGCTGCGTGAATATGTAAGTGATGTGAACATAAAAAGGATACATGAATAGGAACTTAAATCAGTCTATCTGTTCTTCTAGGGAACATTACCTAAAGGGAAAATGAATAAAACACAGAATAGTGTATGATTCATCCGTGATTACATTATGTGATGCCAGAGGTACAGTCCTGTAGATATAGATCAAAACACAAAGCTTACCCGCAGTCGGCTGGGTAAGTAACCCACCTCAACCTGGCGACAGCTCAGGAGGGTGGCACCGCTCTAGAAAGAAACGATGTACAAACCATTAATGGGTCAACCTATACATAGGTCCCATGGAAAGCATTAATCCAGTCCTAGACCTAATCTGGTGATACAATCATGAGCTTATAGTGTCAAAACAGGAGAGCCACAGTGTGAGAGTACAACATAGAGAATGGGTGACCGATCGCCACCAGTAAAACCAATAAACAAAGGTCGTGGCTCAGTGTGGCTCGCAATCAAGAGTCCAAGCAACAGAACCACTCAAATCCAAATGAAGACATTGAAAAAAATGAGAACATACATCTGTGAAAGATGAACTGACTGGCAACAAGTATATCGTAATCATTAAGCCCAAACTGTAGCACCCTTAGCTTTGCATACCCCTAACCCCAAAGAAGGCATTCTCTTTGCTATAGATTTCTTAGCACAAGAATATTGAATAATGTGCCAAGTTCTGTATGCTACCAACGCGCATAGCCATTGGTAAAAAACCAGGGGTGTAGCCAAACACACGTCGTGTTGTCCTCACTGAGAACCACAAACTAAAACCAGAGCAACTCGTTAACGTCAACCAGTAATGTAAAATCCACAGATAGGATCACTCACCTATCCGTCGGTACTCCGGACTGGAAATGAGCTTGTGACCGGAGGTGAGGGCCCTGCATGTGGTTACAATTTTATACTTGAAATCCTGGCTGCCAAATGGAAACCGGTGTGGCACATTCGTCGGTTAAATCCCAACGCGCATGCGTGATACCGGGAACACTTACGAGGCGCACATGTGCCGAGTAAAGAGCCATCTAGCTATGTCTGGAGCATGCGCGGCTAGAAAATGGGGCTCAATGTCTCGATGGCGATAGAAGAGTGACTACAACTGAGCGCCAATAGAAAACAGGCCATAATAGGCAACTACAACACGGAGGAAATACACATCAAAGCCATGTATAAATTAATGTACCCAGAGTGAACAAATAGGTTCCCTGCAATATGTCCAAGCCTATAAAGATAATGAATTGTGAATCAACGATAGTAAATCGAATGAACCTCAATTATCTATCCATTATGATAGATATATTAGCCTGGAATCTAAATCCAGAGCATGAACTCATAATGCAGGAAAATCCCTGTCTCAATAGGGGTAGTACAAAGAATGAATGAAACAAGACTCCAAAACCTAGAGATGCTGGTTATAGAGAACCCATGGAATCGCATCGTTCAGGCCCATATGGTCTGTCTTCAGTTTGTGCACCCACCATTGTTCCCGTCTGAATAGAAAAGTCGACACATCAGTGATGTGCCTGGGAATAAATGGTTTCTCTAAGACAGACCAATGGAGATCTTGTGGGCCATGTTGGACTGTCAGGAAATGATTGGTCAACTTTGTTGAGGTCTTCTTACATCTAATAGTACTCTTGTGCTCCAGAATCCGGGTCTTGACCTTTCGTGTGGTCATCCCCACATAACGAAGGAAGCAGGGGCACGTAACTATATATATCAAGTTCTCACTATTACAATTGGTATGAGTCATCAGAACCCAAGGCCTAGGGGAGCCAATCTCAATGTCAGTTGTATGGGTCGTCTGAGAGCAGACTGCACAAGAACCGCAAGGGAAATGGCCTCGCACTGGAGGTAGACCCCATAAAGTACCCTGTGCTTCTTCTTTATCTTTGTGTGGACGGGTATGTACTAACCGATCTTTAATGTTAGAACTCCGCTTAAAAGCGAAGAGCGGAGGGGGTAGTGGTGCCGCATCAAAATTCAAGATCTTCCAATTTGATAAAATACTTTTCTTTATTTTATGGGAGAAGCTACAGAATGTGTTGACACAAGTGAGCCTATCAGATGACTCTTTAGGAAAAGTAGACTCTAAAAGAGCTGCCCTACTGTTGTTAGCTGCACGCTTCATGGAGCTCTTAATAAGCTTTTTGGGATAACGTCTGGTTTCCAGTTGGACCGACAGATTCTCAGCATGCTCCTTATATTTAGACATGGTAGAACAATTGCTCCTGATCCGTAGAAATTGACCAAAAGGTAAATTGGCTCTTAATGCTTGCGGATGGAAACTCTCATAGGCTAGGAGGGAATTCTTGGGGCCATGGGTTTCTTGAAAAGCTCCGTACTCAATCCACCTTCCATAGGAAAAATCATGATATCCAAGAATGGTAAGTTTGTCTTACTGTATTCATGCTGAGAATCTGTCGGTCAAATTGGAAGATCTTGAATATTGATGCGGCACCACTACCCCCTCCGCTCTTCGCTTTTAAGTGGAGTTCTAACATTGAAGATCGGTTAGTACATACCCGTACACACAAAGATAAAGAAGAAGCACAGGGTACTTTATGGGGTCTACCTCCAGTGCGAGGCCATTTCCCTTGCGGTTCTTGTGCAGTCTGCTCTCAGACGACCCATACAACTGACATTGAGATTGGCTCCCCTAGGCCTTGGGTTCTGATGACTCATACCAATTGTAATAGTGAGAACTTGATATATATAGTTACGTGCCCCTGCTCCCTTTGTTATGTGGGGATGACCACACGAAAGGTCAAGACCCGGATTCTGGAGCACAAGAGTACTATTAGATGTAAGAAGACCTCAACGAAGTTGCCCAATCATTTCCTGACAGTCCAACATGGCCCACAAGATCTCCATTGGTCTGTCTTAGAGAAACCATTTATTCCCAGGCACATCACTGATGTGTCGACTTTTCTATTCAGACGGGAACAATGGTGGGTGCACAAACTGAAGACAGACCATATGGGCCTGAACAATGAGATTCCATGGGTTTCCCTATAACCAGCATCTCTAGGTTTTGGAGTCTTGTTTCATTCATTCTTTGTACTACCCCTATTGAGACAGGGATTCTCCTGCATTATGAGTTCATGCTCTGGGTTTAGATTCCATCATAATGGATAGATAATTGAGGTTCATTCGATTTACTATCGTTGATTCACAATTCATTATCTTTATAGGCTTGGACATATTGCAGGGAACCTATTTGTTCACTCTGGGCACATTAATTTATACATGGCTTTGATGTGTATTTCCTCCGTGTTGTAGTTGCCTATTATGGCCCGTTTTCTATTGGCGCTCAGTTGTAGTCACTCTTCTATCGCCATTGAGACATTGAGCCCCATTTTCTAGCCGCGCATGCTCCAGACATAGCTAGATGGCTCTTTACTCGGCGCATGTGCGCCTCGTAAGTGTTCCCGGTATCGCGCATGCGCGTTGGGATTTAACCGACGAATGTGCCACACCGGTTTTCATTTGGCAGCCAGGATTTCAAGTATAAAATTGTAACCACATGCAGGGCCCTCACCACCGGTCACAAGCTCATTTCCAGTCCGGAGTACCAACGGATAGGTGAGTGATCCTATCTGTGGATTTTACATTACTGGTTGACGTTAATGAGTTGCTCTGGGTTTAGTTTGTGGTTCTCAGTGAGGACAACACGACGTGTGTTTGGCTACACCCCTGGTTTTTTACCAATGGCTATGCGCGTTGGTAGCATACAGAACTTGGCACATTATTCAATATTCTTGTGCTAAGAAATCTATAGCAAAGAGAATGCCTTCTTTGGGATTAGGGGTATGCAAAGCTAAGGGTGCTACAGTTTGGACTTCATGATTACGATATACTTGTTGCCAGTCAGTTCATCTTTCACAGATGTATGTTCTCATTTTTTCAATGTCTTCATTTGGATTTGAGTGGTTCTGTTGCTTGGACTCTTGATTGCGAGCCACACTGAGCCACGACCTTTGTTTATTGGTTTTACTGGTGGCGATCGGTCACCCATTCTCTATGTTGTACTCTCACACTGTGGCTCTCCTGTTTTGACACTATAAGCTCATGATTGTATCACCATATTAGGTCTAGGACTGGATTAATGCTTTCCATGGGACGTATGTATAGGTTGACCCATTAATGGTTTGCCCCCCTCCTGAGCTGTCGCCAGGTTGAGGTGGGTTACTTACCCAGCCGACTGCGGGTAAGCTTTGTGTTTTGATCTATATCTACAGCACTGTACCTCTGGCATCACATAATGTAATCACAGATGAATCATACACTATTCTGTGTTTTGTTCATTTTCCCTTTAGGTAATGTTCCCTAGAAGAACAGATAGACTGATTTAAGTTCCTGTTCATGTATCCTTTTTATGTTCACATCACTTACATATTCAAGCAGCAGCACCATTAGAGGTCCTGACGAAAGCTTTGCCCACGATTGGGCTACAGGCTGAAACATGTTGACCATTACTTTTCACTCTACCCAAGCGGTTTAAATCTATACCGCTGGTGCACTGTTTTTTAACTCTGGCAGAGAATGTATTAGAATAAAATATATTATTTACGCTCCCTAGCCAGTTTTAATCGCACTTTTTCCACATTCATTTATGCTTTGCGCTGCGCCCTCACTCACATTATTGTTACTCATCACTTGTGGACTTAGTAAACTTCACTTACATTTGAAAACATCCCTGAGCTCCTTCCTCATAGAGAGGAAGTTGTAGCCCCCAAAGGAACTAGGTGTTTCCTTTGGGAGGAGAATACCAAATGATGAAGCATGTCACCTCTAGTGAGTGAGGGATTTCGTCCTTTAAAGGGATATGCCCACTGTTTTTTTTCTGTGAGGTATAGCCATTGGTTTGGTGCTGTTAGGCTTATTAAGCCTTAGTAGTGCTTTGGCACACCTTCGTAATGTACTGTTCATAGACCCCAAGATTTCGTACTGTTTTTTGACTTATATGTGGAATAAATCTTGTTGTGGTCTGTAAAAAATTCCCTAGGACCCCCTTGCTTAGAACTGTGTTGGTTTTTGGGTAATCTCTTAGTGCTGCCATAAGCACTCCTGCTCCCCTCCCACTTTGCTGACTAAGTGATCTCCCATCTGCCCATGTTTATCGGTAGCTATTCCTGTGTATGCTTGTACTTTCTATTTGTAACTACATGCTTACTCTGCAACAAACTCTGTATATAAGGCCAGTGTTCTGTGACTTCAATGTACTACTTCAGGCAGCACTTGAGAGTGCTGTGTGGATGTAGTCCCACTCATGAGTGATTAATAAACTTGTTATTTGAATTCCAGCTTCAGTGCCAATCTCTATTTTGTTGGTCTAAGGACCCGTGGACAGAGAAGGGTGACCCCTGCACCGGTGTGCTCATTGAAAAGCACATTTCCACACCACTACTCTTTTGCGTCTCCGCTCCTCCCCGTGGTTGAACAGCAGTGGAACGGCTTTCCTCGGAATATGTAAGCACTCTGAGCTACATTCCGTTCGATTCAGACAGTGAGTGCAAGCGGAATAGCTCAGGATCGCAGGGTTGGGAGAGGAGCCTACATGGAACCTGTCCACCCAGCCATGTTGGTTGCCATGCCCCCTCCCATATGGTTTTTTAACACGACTACAGCCCAAACGGCTGGATGGAATTACAACAAATTTGGCAGAAAGCTAGCTTGGTCCAGAAAGGTTGGGGGTGGGGTTTGTGGGTGTGTGTATGTGTATATACACACACAATCGCCACTGGGTAGTTATAGGTAGGATTGTGTTTCATTAGGAAATACATTTTTTGTGTTGCTAATAACTTTAGAACCTTTAAACTAATCTCCACGAAACTCTCCCAAAAAGTGCCAATTTTTGGCTAGTTAGCGCATGTAAAGTCTTATCTCGAAGCACAATACAATAAATTCTACTGTCTATCTGCTACAGCTCTTTTACCCTGGTTCCTGTCGACCCCTTAACTCTAGGGTTTGAGATTCTTGGGATAAAGTAATAGTGTCCCCAGTCTGCCTTTGCCATACTGCAGTTAAGGATTCAGAGAATTATTTCATATACAGTTTGCTGAAGAGATGAGCTGAGTGCATTACGGCAATGATGCCCTAAATAACACTGGTGCATTTTTGGTGTAGTTAGCTTTAGTAGAGGAATTGTGTTCTAGTAACTTTGTTACTAACTTAAAACTTGGAGGCCTCGGTTTTTCTCCTAGTCGACTATACACCATTTTTATTATGGAAATGTCAATTTATCTCCTTACGCCTCAAATTGGTAATCTTTCTAATTTGATGTAAATTTGTTTAGTGCTAAAAAAATCTGTGAAGTAAAATAACCAACTTACAGGTTTCTGTGTCATTTATGGGGCCCTAGTTATTCTGCCATTACAACCTGGTTTCTGGTTTTAACCGTATTACATATACATACATACAATAATGTTCAATGAATAATTTCTCCTGCTAAAATATTTGTAATCTGCAAAGAATTTCATTGTATGTTGGAGTGGGATTCATAATACGTTAGATGCAGAAAATAAAACATAAATGTTTCCAGCTGCAATAATTAAAGATCGTGAAATTGCTTGCCATATCAGTCGGTATGCTCTGCATAATCGCTGGGTCTGTGCATGGTGCATAAATAGCGTAGACTTGTATACTGGGTCTCTTATGCCTGTACATTAAATGCGTATAACTAACTGTAGCATATATTTGTTAAGTGTGCTACAAGCAGCAATGCAAAGCCTCAAGAGTACTCTTTGACAATAGGGTAAGATTCTGCTGTCACAATGTAGAACCTGAGAAAAGGTTAATAAAAACAAATTTTTAAAAAGATTCGAGGAAGATTAGGCTCATAGAAGGATGGAAGCCTCGTTGGGGTTGGAGGAAGGAGTACCTGGCTATCTTCAGATCATATAAATAAACTTTCAGCAAAGGGATTTGGATTGAATTTCACATCTGACCAAGCCCTGCATGTCTTCTGACTTGTAATAAGAAAATGAATAGAGCTTGACTTGGGGGCTCTTTCTGTGAGGGAGGTCTAAAAGTAGGAACTGAAGTAGTTGAAATCGTTTATTAAAATGCGTTGTGCAGGAAAGATCTTAAAATAAATGTGCATAATAAATAGTGAAACATTTTTGGTATTATCTGAGAACTACGACATGGTCCCTTCGAAATTCAACTTCACAAGTGACAGTTCCCAAAACGATAATTGTAAATCTTCATAATTAGGAAAAGACAAGATTTTGAGATGTAGAATAAAAATGGAAGGGAGAATGGGAAAACACGAGGGAAGAGGAAAAAATAATGGCTGAAGAAAAACGGGGGTAAAGAAAGGGAAAATTAGAAAATGGAAAAGGATATATGTTTATCATGATGATTATACCCCGTTCCCCTCCCTTCTCCTTCCCTTCTTTATTTCTTCAATAAACTCAAACTTAAAAAAAAAAGAAAATGGAAAAGGAGGCAAGGGAAACTAAAAAAGAGAAGGAAGCAAATTGAAAAAATCATTGAACAGTAGCAAATCAAATAGGTCTAGCTGTAATGTTCTAACACAAAACAGACATGCACAATTTGTTTGCTTCCCCATTTTATGGTGCTTTATGGCAGGAGCATTGAAAGCTTCAGGATTAACAAGCGACTCAAACTTTAATAATGCGAGACCTATTGCATTGCAAATGCTTGTTCTATGGGTCACATGGCCCTTGGTATTTTCATTGCTCAGACTCTGCCCAGGGTGTAGGTATTGTACACAAGACCGGTATTAGGCAACATTAAACCGGGATATGTGTCCGGGTTACAGAGGACGTGCATGTTGATAATGTGTCTCTAGGAAAGGGGAAGGTTGTCAATAAAGAAACATGCTGCAGAATGTGATCAAAAAGCGAACCCTGAGGGCTGGATACAAGGTACACTCGAGTAAGAATGCAAGTCTGGTTTACTGTTGCCTTGTACAGGGTTTTGCCTGTCCTGCATGCTAGTGCTGCCAGTCAGGAACGGGCTGTGTAACTAGACCCTGGAGTTATTGCTAAGCTTTGGAGTAACACTTTTTGCACTAAATTCCTGAAATAAGGCAATGGCGAGTATTACACTGCAGCCTGACGCAAAAGTTTAGCGCTAGAGAGCGCAACAATGCGGACAACCAGAAAGAGCGGGGATTGTTTTGCACACAAATGGATAAAATGGTGCGTTTCGCTCCGAGGTGCGAAAGCGCAGAATTAACCCTGATTTCGCCGAACTCCGCAAAAAGGAATTGCACTAATTTTCACACCCCTGATTAGTGTAACACCAGCATCAAGAGCGCACCGAGGATTTAGCTACAGCGTCCTGCTCCCCCCCGTCTTACAGCTGCAACAGCGCTTGTGACTCGCAGTTTTTCCTGGGCAACGCCCGTCGACCTCACTCACTGCCGGTGCCCAGAAGGATGGACACTGGTCATGGCATTCATAAGAGGCCGTTATGGCAGCAGCGTTACACGCCATACAGAGCCGATCCGCCATTACAGGCACCAGAGCAGCAGTATTAAGGCGCAGGCGCTTCGAGCCATCGGACAATGACTGCATCTGTGACTATCTCTGGTCCATAACCAAGAACAAGGGGGTCGGAAGTGGCGACGGCGGCAAGCACGCGAGTGGTGTGCGCGCCACAGCGAGCCATGTGTTTTGCATTATCATGCACGCGTCTGTGCACGATAATGTAAACCACATGTTACCCTGTGCGGGTAACAGACACCAATAGGCCATGGGCGGAGCAATGCGCCCGCCTTTGGCCAATTGCGTGCTGTCTTTAATAAAAAGACGCACGCAAAGGCCAATAGCGGGCGACAAAAGGTAAAGCACACGCACGAGCGTGTGCGATTCCAGGCTACGTTTTCAATACCTGGCCAAAAGGGCTCTGGCCTGCGCGAGCAGTGCTACGCATTGCAACGCTCGGGGCTCGAGCCCTAACTACAGGAGCACACTGAGCTTTGGCATGTGTCTTTTCATATTTGAATTGAGCCTTGCTGCTGAGTTAAGGACTGCTTTCAGGGACGTAAAGCTACATTTGGGGAGGCCTATGCGTAATGCGTTTCTATTGTCAAGTCTCCGTAAAACTAGGGATTGGATTAAGGTCTGAAGTTTTTGTGTTGAGAGCATGTACTTTAAGTGGCATAGGGTTTGAGGTTGTTATTCACCATTCCTAGCTAATTTGTCCCCGAAGTTAGAGTTTGTCATCCATCCAGCACAAAGCCCAGACATTTCCCTTTACTCAGACCCATTAGCTTGTTTCAGAGTGGGATGAGTCAATGATCAGCTTATGTGCAAAGGTGCTTTGTTATTTGGAGTAAAGAGTGGGTCCTCTCAAGACATGTTTCAGTATTTTCCTCATTAAGTGTTGATGATGGCTTTGTGGTCCACATTAATAACCCCTTAATTTCTAGGCCTTCAGCCCAGTGCTGAGGCCTGTTTTTAGGTCTCGCCTAGACAGTGCATGCGATGTTGCAAGACCTATCGTAAACACAAATATGGAGGGTAATTTCTCCTGTCGCTTGCCATTGGTTGATTCTGGCATAGGTCTTATCTGGCTTATGGTTGGCTTTTGATCCCATACGTCACTTCCGTTTTGCCTCCGTTTTGCAGGAAGCAGCACCGACCAACTACAGTTTAGCTCCGTTGCTGGCTGTTATCTATTCATTTAGGGACTACTTGTTTAACCTCTGGTCCCTGCTTGTTCTAAACAGTTGCTCGTCGCTCCCTCTCGGGCTGCAGATGCCCCCACTTCCCTTCTGCTTGATGGTCTCTTTTCTTCGTGGAGCCTGCATGGTGCTGCTGATTCCCCTCTCCTTGTTTAAAAGGGACTTCTGGAGCGCGAGTTTTGTTTTGCAATCGTATTTTTTCTTTTCAGTTTTCTATAGCGCGAACTCAACCACAAGGTTTTGGAGGGCTTTACATGAGCACAATGTTGAGCCCATGCTGAGACTAGAACCGGGTTCCCCAGCTCCAAAGTCGGCAGCTCTGGCCGTTGCGCCACATCCTCTGCTGCCAGTTATTCATTCTACTTGTTTCAGGGTTTATTATGGGTGGTTCTCTGTGGGCTTCCGGTGTTGTGCGGCGAATGGGGTTCTCCTTTGATGTGACTTAGAGCCGTGTAAGTGCCCTCTTTGCCCGGATACACCAGCACTTAACCTCAGACACGACGAGGGCAATCTGTTTACAGAAATGACAGGTCCTTCTGTTTCTAGGGAGAGAAAGAGCTCTCTGTCACGGACCAGGAAACTGTACATGATCTGTCCCAGCTGCCCGTAGAAGACGGTGTTTGTTGCGAAGCCCTCACATATGCTTTGCAAAGAGCAGACCTTGAGTACGTTTATTTCGCACTATTTTTGCTCTTCGAGTAATATGGAATGGAACAAAGAGGTTTGCCCTCACATTTAGACTGAACCATACTTCCCTGCAACATGAAACCAGCAAGGCAACATAAACTTCTTGTGAATGTCTTTTCTCTTCTCCGCACAGGGTAACATGCTGTCTCATAGCATTCTTTATTAAATTATTTTTGATTCTCATAACTCACCATTGATCAGTTTATGCAAATCTCTGTTGACTTCCATTTTCTTATTTATTGTGGTATGCAGTTCTAATTTTTGCTGTAATGAATTGGTCGCTACGATTCTCGCTGTTATTATCTGTTGCGATATATTATTCTCAGCTGCCTCTTCCCCATTGTCAGTGCCCAACTGCAACTGGCCGAGACCCACAAGAAGCAAACTGGTGGGGGCGCTCTCATGCTCAAACTGAAATGGAGGCATAACTTCGTACGACACGTGTTACAGGGCATCAAAAGGTTTGTTTTAACTGCCTGGAAGCCGTTTCTGAACTACCAGTTACCTGCTCCCAAATAAAGTTAATGAGAAATGCACTTGAAGTGACTAACCGACAATAAAAGCAACTCCATCCATTCCTTGAGCTGAATCCCCCAATTCTCAAGAAAATTAGTTCATCAAGTATATGTTAAATTGTTTTGCTAGAGCTAAGAGTGAACAGAATCCACTTTAAACACTCAAATAATAAGACACTGACGAAATTTTAGAGGCGCGTGTTTTGTTGCACTGTTTTTGTTGCACTGTCTTTGTCAGGGTGAATAGCACAGCAACAAATGGTCTTCTGTTGTCAGTGGTGCCATAACGATCTTAAATTATATTGTTTTGGTCGTTCGTTTGATTAACGATTAGAAAGTGTAGTTCTGCCTAGATGCTTAAGGGAATGGGGGTATTAACACTAATTGGAGCTCATTTTACTGACGTGGGAAAGCTAAAATGAATGCCAGGTATTGTTCCTGTGTCTTGTTTGTAGCAAATATCTCTACAAAGTGCTCTCTCCCCAACTACCATTATTTCTGGGTTTATGTAACATATCATGGTCAAGATAGCTCTGGGAGTTAATGCTCACCTTGGCAGATGTATTTGTAGTTGCATGTGGCAGGTTTGAAACGTAAATGATTATTCATGCTGTAAAAAGTGTGTCTGTGCGTGTGTCTGTCTGTGTTAGATTATGGTCAGCCGAACAGAGTAAAATTACTCATTATGTTTTGAGACTGGTGACTGCTGTATGACTAGACTGAGGCATGGAGAGCATTTTCTAGAGTTGTGAATTCCTGTAGCCTGTCTGTTTGTATCTTCCAAGTTTTTCTTTGAAGATTAGAGTACAAAATTAGCATTATCGCATTCAGACGAACAGAGCACAGGGCGCTGCTTCTTTGTCCTCTAGCTCCATTTATTCTTTTTTTTAATGTGTCACAGAAGTGGTATAGTTTGTAGGTTCTTGTTTTGATTGTTCAACAGTGAGTGGCAGTGCAAAGCTTTTGGTTGTGCTATAGCACCTCTTCGTGCATGTTCTAAACAAGTGACCCAGTTCAGACTTATATATTTCAGGTTGTTTGCTAATGCCCTTGCAGTACAAATGGTCATTGAATTCTAGGTCATTACCGATGTACAAGACCGGACTGGGACAATAAATAGGCCAGGCATCTCAATAAACTTGTTGTGACCTGTAAGCTGCCTTGTTTCAATGACAACATAAACAGTTAAAGGTGAGGCAGAGCAAATACTTTTTACACCCTTAAATCAAGGAACAAAGTTAAAGAAGAGGGGCTATCTGCTTCGATGGATCCAATAAAATAATTGCATCTAGGTTGACAAGCAAAGTACAGAGTGTCATTCCTTACACCGTGTCTGAGCAGCAGTAAGGATTTTGACGCACTCATAGAATGACGCTGTGAAATGCTATAAAATGCAATAGGTCTCGTATTACTGAAAGCTTGAGCTAGTGGCATTGCAATTACTTATGCAACTGCTGATATATTTTTGGGAGAAAAATAAATAAACATAATTTGCCACGCTAATAGCTCTAACTTTCACTAATGCGAGACCTATTGCATTGCAAATGCTTGTTGCTATTTGGGGTCTTTCGTGCTTAGGCCTCCCTAAAATTTGGTCCACATAAGGTATCCAGTCCAAATTTGTGTCCTTTGCCACCAATATACTGGGAATTCTAAAGGTTCCCATGGTTGGGGATTCCCCGGGAGGGGACTGAGAAAAAAGCCAAAATATATCAACATTTAGATTATTTTTGTTGTTGTGAAAAATAGGGAAAAAAAGTGCTCTTGATAAAAGTGCCTGTTTTTTTCCTAAAAATGGCATCGCCGAACAGTATGTTGTGCTAAAGTCACCATCTTCTCAGCTTTCAGGAACTTGCAGAGCTGAATCAAAAAAACACTTTTTTACCACAGTTTGGGCATTTTTTAAAGAGGTAGCCAAGTTTTCCCTTTTCCTTTTTTGTGTGCTTTAAACCTACTTGCAGTTTGTGGCGGAAACCAGTGTGAGACTAATGGGTGATCCATGAAAGCTATATATTTCTGAAAAGTAGACAAAATTCCAAATTTAGAAAGGGGTCATATTTGTAGATCCCTCACGTTTTTCCCAAAGAAACTAACTGTTAAAATAGCCCGTTCAAGCGATCAGTCCAGCAGTTGCCGCAGTTGGGGAACTTCAACACCCAGCGTCCCAAGCGCTGGGAGGGGCCGACGCAAACGACTGCGCCTGGAGGCGCACAAGTAGTGCTTGGGGCTCCCGCAGTGCAGGAGGTGCGCTGGCTTGCCCGGGCCAAGGGCGGGCCCATCTGCGCCCGTACGTGGCCGGGCTGGGCCTACTCCCTTGGCTGGTGTTTCTGAGGCGACTACAGCACGAGGGATTCAGCAGCCTAGGAGTGCATCGTGGAGAAGATCTGGTTCCAGCATTGCGGGTCAGTGTAACTCTTGGTGCCCCATACATTTTGCATATACTGTTATGAGGCGGAGGCCTACTTTTCTACATCTTAGACCAGGATTTCCTTGGATCCTCTTGCATATATTTTGTATGGGTAAGAGAAAAGCTGTGCACACTGACCATCCTAATAGTAACAAGAGGGCTACTATTGACTCCTTTATGGCCAAAGCTGTGGGCGCCATCTCAAAAGAGATAGATAAAGCTGAGAGGAGACTTTCTATGGGTTCGGTTGGTCTTCCGGCACCTGCCCTTATGCCTGATGGAGCAGCTGATACGTTAGCGATGATCCTCCTGGCTGACAACCCACATGCCCCAGTCAAGGGCGATACAGCGCAAGAGGGGGAAGAGGAGTGTTCTAGCTCCCCCGTAGCTACTAATAAAGAAGGGGCGATGCCAGTCGTTTACCCGGCACCAAAAAACTGCGCAAAACAAGAAAGAACAAGCATTTGCAATGCAATAGGTCTCGCAATTACGCAAGTTTGAGCTATTGGCATTCTAAACGACAATGCCTTTTTTGTTTTGCTTATTAAAACATAAATAAAAGGCATTGTCATTTACAATGCCAACAGCTTAAACTCGCGTAACTGCGAGACCTATTGCACTGCGAATGCTTGTTACAACTCTTACCAAACAACATCTCCTATTCCGTCGGTGTTTATCGCACAGCCTCTTTTACAAAACTGTTCCGTGCACACAGCTACCTTACACAATGTAATCTGCGTACAACACACAGAAGCTTTTCACAATAAAAAAAGGCAGGCCTCTTTCTTTTGTCAATGCGTCCTTTGTAGTAATGAGTGTCTTTGGCAAAGATGCAACTGCGCATGAGTAAGCACCTACCTGTTTGTGATGTAGCCACGCCATCTAGTGTAACGTGTGTCATTATAATTTATTACTCAGTGAACTCCTGTGTAACCAGGACATTGCACACGGGTCAACATGTCAAGGTCGTAATGACACGATAAGGATGTGATGAACGAGGCCCTGAAGTCTAGAACCACAGAAAGCACATCTTTGCACGCTGTGTGGACTTCTAATTTACGCTAGAGGCGTGGCCTGAGTTTCTGTGCCCGTCTGCGGCACAAATGATAAATGGCTCAAAATTCACTATTACGGCGGAATACTACATAAATCACAGCGACCTTACATGTAGAGAGGATGTGGCGTAATGGCCAGAGCTGCCAGCTTTACCCTGGGGAACGCGTTGGTGCAACATCTCTTGGTTCTCAGTAAATCACTTGATCTCACCATGCCTACTACAAAAATTAATGTGTCCTTGTGTAATGTAACTGGTGCTCATGTAAAGCTCTGAAATACCTTCAGGTCTAGTTTGCGCTAGAGAAAACTGCAAACAAAAAACTCGTATACGCCAGGGAAGCCAGGTCCTGAGAAGACTTTGTTAGTAATAGCAACTGTGCTTGTTTATTAGTGTAACACCGTCATGGTGAGTGATTTCAGACTGCCTGGTTCACCGTATGCTTTGGACCCCTCATGCTGTAAGAGTTTTCACCACCTCTACCTCCGCAATCCTACGTTGTCTTGATGACTTGCAGCGCCATGTTAACTCCTAAATACATATATTCGCACGCAAAGCGAGAAACGTTCGGAGACAACCTGAGCCTGGTTTACAATCAGTGCACTCTATGCACAGCTAAGCGCACGTGCCTAAGTGGTCGTTTCACGTTCGGTTTCCGATAAACCTATTAACCACAGGTCAACACGTTTAGTGATTTGCAGTAATTTCATATATTTGCAAACGCCAAAATCTGTCTACTGCAGAGGAGCGTGTATGTAGTAGGTAATCGTACAGTATAATGTGAAATCCAAATGCACCCAGCAGAATTCACTGCTGTCGAAGACGTACACAAAACTCCATATTAATGCCGCATGATGAACAAATATTCATTAGCGAGCGCGGGAGCGCCCGAGAGTGCATGAACGCGACAGTATCCAGCATGTGTGTATGGGAGAGAGAGATAACAAGACCGTCTGCTTTGCGCCACTGGACCCCGAGCAGGGAGCCACGGAGCAGGACCTGTCGGCTGGAGACCAGGACATCCTGATGGAAAGCTAAACAAAGTGCTCGGCTCAGGGATAGGGGCCAGAGTAACTTCAGCACAGCAGGCAGACTGGGGGGTGGGGGGTTGGTGGCCGAGCCTCGGAAGGTTTGGAGGGCGGGACCGGGTGGCTGGGAGAGCTGAACCAAGCAGCAATCAGCCGAGGGTGGGAATATAACTAAGACTCAAGTGGGGCAATTGCGACGGAGCAGTAGCCCTGCAGGGCGGATGGGGGAGGGGTAGCAACAAGGGTGATTGGCAGAAAACAAACCGAACTCCTCTAGGGAGAGAGGATTTAAGAACAAGAGGGAGACGAGAGGTAAATGTTGGGCGTAAAACATACCAAAACAAGCATTGGCCGCACGCGCGCCTCGCGTTTAAAGTTAAAAAAAACAAAACAAGCCCGGCGGAGCGTGGCGCGCGCGCGCTTGGGGGCGGGGGAGCGGACCCTTTGAAGTGCTCCCAAAAGGCGGATTGCATCATGGCGGCACGATGCGCGTGATTGTGCGCGTGCTAGCCATGCAATCCGCTTTTTGGGAGCACTTTTAAAAGCCCCTATAGTCTCGCTTTGCGATCGCTTACGCGATAGCAAGGCGAGACCTAAAAAACCGGGTGGTATTGCTAATGCGTGTTATTACTAGCCTTGGCATTACTAATGGTGGTTGTTACTTGCCGCTATCAATCGCTGTATTACACCGATGGCCACCGGATCTGAACGTCCCATACACATCATGCCCCCACCCGCCATTTCGCGTTATTTTCACATGCCAGTGTGCGCTGTTGCTATTTATAGAGGTGGTCTCGAAGCTATGGGATGTGAAAATAATGCAAATGTGTGGAGGGATGGCGAACTTCCCATTAAATATCACGTGCATCACTCAGTGTTACACATTCTATGAACAATTAAAAGGTGAAGTGGGCACTGCCGAGCAAAAGAACAGTATAGCGGTTCAGAACAGTGACCGCTGCGTCAGTTACCCTTCAGCCTACTAGATCGATTGGCTGTACCTCCACTCATCCTAATCGTGCTGCTCTCCCGTTTTTCCTGCCCCCTCGTCTACCGCTATCCGTATCCACTGCCCTCTCCCCTATGCCCTCGCCACCCTTCAGTAACACCAGAGGAAGCGCCAAATCGATGGCAGCAGATAAGTAACTGAACTCTGCTCCTTAAACTATATCCTGCGCGAGACCGAAAGCAGGGGCCTCCGTTCCAGCCTCAGAAACAAGGTGCTTGCGGCAGCCGACGAGCACGGTCGGTCATGACCTGACCTGCCCCAAAGCTCCCCTGCATGCTCGGTAGATTCCATCGCCCCCCCCCCCCTTACCGCAGACAGCCTTCGGATGAAGAAGATATCCAACCGATTGAATTTAAATAACGAAGCAACGTGCAGCTGTAGCACTGCAGTCTCAGAGGACAAGCATTGGCCGCACGCGCGACTCGTGCTTAAAGTTTATAAAAAAATAAAAAAAAAGACAAGCCCGGCGGAGCGTGGCGAGCGCGCGCTTGGGGGCGGGGGAGCGGACCCTTTGAAGTGCTCCCAAAAGGCGGATTGCATGGCGGCACGATGCGCGTGATTGTGCGCGTGCTAGCAAGGCAATCCACTTTTTGGGAGCACTTTTCAAACCCGCTCTCTATAGTCTCGCTTTGCGATCGCTTACGCGATAGCAAGGCGAGACCTAAAAATGAACCCTTACAGAGAGGAGAGGTGTCACCGCCGCAAAGTAGCTTGACAGACATGGGGGATTTCTGGAATACTTTGAAAAAAACTCTCACAGACGTGATGGTTGATTTAATATCGCACCTATGGTATAAACTGGATAAAGCATTATCAGCCTCCAATGAAACACTTAAAAAAGTAGAGTGCCTGTTGAAAACCACCCCCATATACCCCCTCCCCCAACTGTGCAATCACAGGTAGCTGGTAATATAAATGAAAGTATATGTAATAAGCTACCGGGTGAGAAAGGGACACTGAATCAAGTAACTGGTACAAGTAGGTGGTCACATGGTAATTCCACTCCCCATAGGGGTAAAATGACAAGGGGTGCCGGTGGTAAGGGGGCGCAATACACGGAAAGAATTGAGCATGAGCAGGCCAGGGTCAAGCGAGACATCTTACACACCACAGGCCTGCCGATAATTGATTTGCCCCCGGAATGTTGCCCTTATATTGTGGTGTTGGCTGGGGTACAAGGTCTGGGTACACATAACAGTGAAACCACAGATAACCTAGCTAAGCAGGTGGCGCACTGGCTAGGGACACACAGCAGGTTTAATGTTTTAGAGCAAAATAACATCCTGATGGCAAGAAGTATTGCATGGATCGGTCACTTGAAAAAAACATTTAGAGGGGATGTTGTGATTGTTACCTTTAGATTTCCAGTACTGGCGCAGAACATCCCTTTTTACGCCTCAGAGATTAAGCCTCTCCCTCTAGGTTTCTTCTATAGATCTCCACCTAATAATCCAGTAATGGACTCTGTCCCTGGTCGGGAGGGGGGAGATTTTATTTGCGAGGGGCCAGTAACATCTGTGAATTTTTATGCTCCACTATCAGATCTAACCGGTTTGGATTGACTTGTAGAGGGTAAGGCATATAGTACTACGCAGATAACACCAATTGAATCGTTAAATCAGGAAATCACACCTAGCGATGTTGAGAAGAGTGCCATTTTAGTTCAACCAATTTATAACATCATTCCATCCTGCCAGTTAGATCACCGGGGGACCGAGATAGCTCCTGCCAAATCATTTAGTTGCTATAGCGGGGTGGACATTAGTTTGATATCATGGAACGTGGCTGGGCTAGCCTCCAAATTTGGAGACGAGAGATGGATCTGAAAGAAACACGTTAGTTAGATTCCTCACCTTAGAATATCCCCAGGCGTCAGACTGGATCCGGAAGATTTTTCGTCAGCAATACCCCTTGCGCGTCGCTAGGCGTCGTCTGCGGCTCCGCATCCGTCGTCGGCGTCGTGCGCCGGAATGACGTCGTTGGAGTACTTAGACGCCGCCCTCACGCGCTGACGTCAGGTCTTCTTTTTTCCGCGCCAGTAAGCGCCGATCCGGGAGAGCTACCCCTTTAGTCAATTTTTGACTAACTTTTTCGACTCTTTTTGGTCACTTCTCGACTCTGGTGCCGGTAGGATGCCTGGTTTCAAGGCCTGTGACGACTGTCACCGACTGATGTCGGTGACCGATCATCACCGCCGGTGCCTGTACTGCTTGGGCCTCGACCACGACGCGGAGTCGTGCTCAGATTGTATGGCCCAGACCTCGAAACCTAGGCGGGAGCGGTCCCGCAAGCTTCTCGAGCTTCGCCACTCGGCTCCGCGCCCCTCTCAATCCCGGTCCAGGAGGAGGTCCAAGGATCGGTCGCGGAGCCGCACTCGACATCGTCACTCGACTGGCTCGAAGTCTTCGGGTAAGTCGAAGCACTCCAAGAAGTCCAAGAGGCGACACCGCTCTTCGGACTCCCCTCGCCGGTCGCGCGACTCGGCCGAGGGTCCGGGTGGTTCCACCCCCGCAGCTCCGCGGGAGCCGCAGGCGCCGCGCAAGTCCCCATACCCGCCGGTCCCTGGGACTGACGCGACGCCGGCGGAGGTGAGTGCCTTCCTCTCGGCCATGAGGAGCCTGGCCCCACCGTCGACGCCCGCTGGCGCGCCTTCGGGCCCCGCGGACTCGACTGGGCGACCTCGCGTGCTGGCGGCTCCGGCCCCGGCGCTGTTGGAGGCTCCGGCCCCGACGCCGCAGGTCCCGAGGGGCCCGAGCCTGGGCCCCCGTCGACGCCGGTCGACCTCGTTACGCCTCCTCTGCCGGCGCCGACACCGGTACCACCCCCGACGCCGACTCCGGTCGACGTCGATCCCCAGTTCAGCCCCTGTCCGGTCCCGACGCCGATGCGGCGCCGCCCGACGCCACATCCGACGCCGCTAGAGACACATATTGTCTATCGACCGGCTCCGATCATTCCTCCTGTTTACCAGGAATCGGATGACGGGGGCGAATGGGAGGGGTCTGAGGACCCTATGGCCCTTCAGGGGCAACTTTCTCAGGACTGGGCGGATGAACTGGGGGAGGCCAGTGGATTGGATACCTCACCGGACACTGGATTCATCTCTCCTCCGACTGTGGCTTCGGAGGAGGGTGCAGCTTTTTCTGTGGTGCTGCGCAAGGCGGCCGCGGCCCTTGGGCTTGAGCTGCCTGCCGTGGCTGTGAGGACTAACATCCTCACTGAGGTGCTTCAGTCTGCCGCATGCTCCACTGAGCCTCTGCTGCAATTCAATGAGGCCCTCACTGACGTTCTGCAGGGCACCTGGTCCAAGCCCTCCACAGTCCCTCCTGTGGATAGGAACGTTGCCAGGCGCCACCGCCCTGCTCCGGGCGACCCCAGTTTTCTGTCCCCATACCCCACCCCCGAGAGTCTGGTTATCCAGGCCTCTACCTCCCAATCCTCCTTCCCGTCCGCTCCTCCGGACCGGGATTCCAAGAGACTGGAACAGTTCGGTAAGAAGCTGTTCTCCTCGCTCAGTTTGGGCCTGCGGTCTTTGAACACCGCCTGTCTCTTGGACCGTTATTCCCTCTCTCTGTGGGATACGGTGGAGGACGTGCTGCCACTGTGCCCGGAGGAGGCCCGGGCGCGGCTTTCCTCGGCTCTGGCCGATGGGAGAGATGCAGCGCGCCATGCAATCCGATGTGGACTCGACACTATGGACTCGCTGGGTAGGGCGATTTCTACCACGGTGGCGCTTCGACGTCACGCCTGGCTGCAGTCCACGTCCTTTTCAGGGGATGTCCAGAGCACACTCATGGACATGCCTTTTGATGGCGCTCGCCTTTTTGGTGAGAAAGCGGACAGTGCGCTGGCTCGCTTCAAGGACTCCCGGGATACGGCCACGTCCTTGGGCCTCTCGGCCCCGCGGCCACAAACTTCCGCTTTTCGCTCCTTTTCGTGGCCAAGGAAGGGGCCCCTCCTCACGTCCGCCTAGCCACCGGCCGCAGAACCAGCCTGCACGCGGTCGCGGACGTGGTTTCCGCCGAGGCTGTACTGGAGGACGACGCGGTCAGTCCACATCCACCCCGGCAGCATCCGCCTCAAAGCCTTCCTAGTCCGAGCTTTCAGGCCCATTCCTCACCAGTGGGAGGCTGGGTTCGCCATCACCTGCTCCACTGGCGTACCATTACTTCGGACAGGTGGGTGCTGCAAATCGTCCGAAGGGGCTACTCCCTCCCCTTCGAGACGACCCCTCCAGCCATGCCACCGCAGCACCACCGTATCTCGGAGGATCATTTGAATCTTCTACAAGAGAAAGTTTCGGCCCTCTTGGCCAAGGAGGCCGTCGAGCGCGTTCCGAGCCCAGAAGTAGGTCGTGGTTGTTATTCCCACTACTTTCTGGTTCCCAAGAAGGGCAAAGGAGGCCTACGCCCTATCTTGGACCTCAGGAATGTCAATGCCTTCCTCAGGAAGGAACGGTTCAAAATGTTGACTTTGGCTCAGGTTCTAGCTGCCCTAGACCCTGGAGACTGGATGGTAGCGTTGGACTTGCAGGACGCATATTTCCATATCGCCGTCCTGCCGGCCCACCGGCGTTACCTGCGGTTCACGGTGGGTCAGGAGCACTTTCAGTTCACTGTGCTCCCCTTCGGCCTTACCAGTGCCCCTCTGGAGTTCCCGAAACTGATGGCGGTGGTCGCAGCTCATCTGCGCAGATCAAGGGTTCCAGTCTTCCCCTATCTCGACGACTGGTTGTTGAAGGCGGGCTCGCCCCAGACAGTCATCTCCCACCTCCAGACTACGGCGGATCTCCTGCATTTGCTAGGGTTTTCCATCAACGTGCCGAAGTCACACCTGAGCCCCTCTCAGAAGCTCCTCTTCATCGGAGCGGTTCTCGATTCGGCGCAGTTCCGGGTTCATCCACCGGAACAGCGGGTCCGGGATATACAGGCCCTGATTCCCATCTTTCGGCCTCTATCCTGGGTTTCGGTCATGCTAGTGTTGCGGCTTCTGGGGCTGATGGCCTCCTGCATCCTACTAGTGCATCACGCCAGGCGGCGCATGCGGGCTCTGCAGTGGGACCTGAAGTTTCAGTGGGCCCAGCATCACGGCAACCTGTCCGACCTTGTCTTGATCTCGGAGGGCACTGCACAGCAGTTGCAGTGGTGGCTCACGGACCGCGATTGGGTCACGGGCAGGAGCCTCTCCCTACCCCTACCGGAGCATGTCGTAGTGACGGATGCGTCCCTCCTGGGATGGGGTGGCCATATGGGAGAGGCGGAGGTCAGAGGCCTCTGGTCTCCGGCGGAGTCTCGCCTCCACATCAACTTGTTGGAGCTGAGAGCGATCCGACTTGCACTGAAAGCCTTCCTTCCCTCTGTCCGGGGAAGTGTCGTGCAGGTGTTCACGGACAACACCACCGCCATGTGGTATTGCAACAAACAGGGCGGGGTGGGGTCGTGGACCCTTTGTCAGGAGGCTCTGCGCCTCTGGACATGGCTGGAACACCAGGGCATCACCCTGGTGGTTCAACATCTGGCGGGCTCTCTGAACGCCAGAGCAGACGAACTCAGCCACCGGTGCATGATGGATCACGAATGGCGTCTGAACTCCGAGGTGGCGCAAGGTCTCTTTCAGCAGTGGGGAGAGCCTTGGTTAGATCTATTCGCCACCGATGCGAACGCGCAATGTCAGCAGTTCGGCGCGTTGGAATTTCCAAGGCGGCACTCGCTCGGCGACGCTTTTCGTCGCGAGTGGAGTTGCGGTCTGTTGTACGGCTTTCCGCCTATACCACTTCTGCCCAGAGTGCTGAAGAAGATCAGGCGCGACCGGGCCCAAGTCATCTTGGTGGCTCCGGATTGGGCACGAAGATACTGGTATCCCGAGCTACTCAGTATGTTGATCGATCCTCCGATACGTCTGCCCCTTCGGGAGGATCTTCTGTCGCAGCAGCAGGGGACGGTCCTCCACCCGAACCTGTCCAGCCTCCGCCTCCATGCGTGGAGATTGAGCGGCGGCAGTTGATGCCATTTGACTTGCCTCCTGAAGTCTGTGATATCATTCTGGCAGCCAGGCGTCCCTCCACGAAGACGGTATACGCCTGCCGGTGGAACAAATTTGTGGCATGGTGCACAGCAAAGGCTGTGGATCCCCTTTCCGCCCCTCTTTCTGAGGTTCTCCTCTTTATTCTTTCTTTGGCCCGGCAGGGCTCTGCCCTGGGCACCTTGAAAGGTTATCTTGCTGCCCTCTCTGCCTTCTTACGTCTTCCTGATCAGCCCTCTCTTTTCAAGTCCCCTGTAGTGTCACGCTTTCTTAAAGGCATTACTCACACGTTCCCTCCTGTCCCTTTCGTAATGCCTCAGTGGGACTTGAATCTTGTCTTGACATTCCTGATGTGCGCTCCCTTTGAGCCTCTTCACAATTGTCCTCTTCGTCTTCTGACTCTTAAGACTGCTTTCCTGGTAGCCATCACCTCGGCTAGACGGGTGAGTGAGCTCCAGGCTCTATCGTCCAAGCCTCCTTTTCTATCTGTTCATCCGGACAAGGTTGTCCTTCGGCCTCGTCCTTCCTTTCTACCGAAAGTGGTGACCCCCTTTCATCTTGGGCAATCTGTCACCTTGCCCACCTTCTTTCCGCCTCCGCATCCTTCCAAAGAGGAAGAGCGGCTCCACCGTCTGGACCCAAAACGTGCGCTCTCCTTTTATTTGGACCGCACAAAACAGTTCTGAGTGGACGACCAGCTTTTCGTTGGCTACGTGGGTGCAAAGAAGGGGAAAGCTGTGCACAAACGGACCATCTCCCGGTGGGTCGTTTTGTGTATAAAAATCTGTTATTCCTTGGCAAAAAAGGACCCTCCTGTTGGGCTGCGAGCCCATTATACTCGGGTATGGGGACGTGCGCGGCGTCGGGGGTGGTACCGGTTTCGGCGCCGGCGGAGGAGGTGTAACGAGGTCAACCGGCGTCGGCGGGGGCCCAGGCTCGGGCCCCTCGGGGACCTGCGGCGTCGGGGCCGGAGCCGCCGGCACGCGAGGTCGCCCAGTCGAGTCCGCGGGGCCCGGGGGCGTCGATGGCGGGGCCAGGCTCCCCATGGCCGACAGGAAGGCACTGACCTCCGCCGGCGTCGCGTCAGTCCCAGGGACCGGCGGGTATGGGGACTTGCGCGGCGCCTGTGGCTCCCGCGGAGCCGCGGGGGTGGAACCACCCGGACCCTCGGCCGAGTCGCGCGACCGGCGAGGGGAGTCCGAACAGCGGTGTCGCCTCTTGGACTTCTTGGAGTGCTTCGACTTACCCGAAGACTTCGAGCCAGACGAGCGACGATGTCGACTGCGGCTCCGCGACCGATCCTTGGACCTCCTCCTAGACCGGGATCGAGAATGGCGCGGAGCCGAGTGGCGAAGCTCGAGAAGCTTACGGGACCGCTCCCGCCGAGCTGTTTCATACACCAATTCGGTGTGGTTACTAAAAATGGGGTCGAGTGTATGGCCCTTCTTGTGTGTAGGGCCTATGACTTTTTGGTCAAGTTGAATAGCTAAAAGGTCCTGGGTGAGCTCCGATGCTTCCGCCTTATTGGGATCCTCAAAATGTAGGTTGAAGTCCCCCATAAGGGTGGTATTGGGGGACATGCCTACTAATGTAGCTGCCATCTCAGGAAGGGATTTAAGAAATTGACGGCACCCTCCTGGGCTGCGGTAAATGAGGACTCCGGCAAAGGAGTGGGTGGAGGCTAGTGCCACGTTGAAAGAAAGACTTTCACAGTCCAGAACGATATTGGGTTTAACCCTACATTTAAGAGTGTTTTTATGAATTATGGCAATGCCTCCGCCTTTCTTTTTATCACGGTCAATATTAAAGCCCGCAGGCAGAGTTTGTACCAGATCCAGTTCCCAAGCATTATGTAGCCAAGTTTCCGTCAATAATAGTGCATCTGGATCCGCATCTGGATCCTCATCTTGATCTCCAGGGAGTGTTTTGGTAGGGATCTGCAGTTGAGGAGGAACATTTCAAATGTGTGATGGTGCTGGACCTCAAGGGGTATTTCTGGATGCGGGCGAAAGCTAAACGTGCACTGAGAGCACCTGGGTGTTAACATAAAAAAATATTGAAAATGAGTAGGAAAAAAACAGCCAATTGTGACAATGTTTCCATCTGTAACTGTTTGTCACAATGAGCAATTTATAAAAACAATGTATTATTATGTTCGCTAGACACCTTTGGTTGCGGGGATATATAGGGTTTGTAGGTTCTCCAAGAATCCGAGGTACCCAGAGTCAACAACTGAGCAGCACCATACAATGGTTTTTCATTGTGTACTGAGTATAGGCCAATTTATATCGGAAAATAAGTACAGTGAAAATTGAGTATCAAGGAAACCTACGTATTTCTGAAATGAGAACAAGGTATGGAGTTTAGCAGCGTGGTTATTTGTACATCTCTAAATTTCTGGGTACCCAAACGAGCATATGATTCAGGGGGTATTTTTCAAACTGTCTTCTTTCTTACATACTGGTTTACATTTTGGAAGACACAAATGCAGCAAGCTCCCCATGTGATGGCAGGCCTAGTGCCTGCAACAGGAAACTGCCTAAAACGCAACATGGACACTTCACATTTTTCCACTGAAATATGACTCTTTTTTGCGATGTGGGTAGCTGTGGATTTTTAAAACAAATTTTATTCAGATTTTTATATTAGGCACCATAGCGGCCCAAAGGGCCCATAAACGAATAGATTTCAAAATAAATGTCACTATGGACCAAATAAGAATAATATTGACAGGAAAGGAAGGAAAATAAAATAAACTGTTAACCATTACTAAACAGCACAGATTCGGCTCCCCCTCTTCCCCCCACCCCACTTGATCATTTACGCATCATGTCTAGCTAAATAATTATATCAGTTTACGGAGACAACATGATTAGATTGCTACCCGTGTTATGAGGGATTCCGGGGACTCTAGCACCGGCAGGTCTATACCTCTATAGTCTGCTCATCGTTGCCATATTTTCACATGCTTCTGGATGCAACCCCATGCCTGAAACACTGCCAATTCCATTCCCATACTCCTGTCCAAGGCTTTTTTACACTTTCCTAAGGGTGGTGGGACAGCACTCTTCCAGTGTTTGGCAATATCCCGTTTAGCAAGTGTAAGCCCTAGGGATAAGAGGTGTTGTTTATACCTATTGCCACCAATTTCGTCTGTGCTGTGGAGTAATACTAATTTGGGGTCTACTGGGATAGGCCACGATAGCACATTACCAAGACAGGTCAATATTTATTATACCTGAAGGGTTGGAGAGCACTGCAACTCCATACCGTATGCAGGAAAGTACCCGTTTCTCGGTCGCACCTAAGGCACACCGGCGACGAAATTGCACCCATGCGCCAAAGGCGGTATCTGGTGTAGTAGGTTCGATGGAGGAATTTGAATTGGATTAGGCAGTAGCAAGATGCTATAGCGGCACCGCGAGGACTCGCTAGTGCCTCCGCCCAATCATCATCTGATAGATCAGGAATGTCACTCTCCCAAGTCTGTTGAAGTGTGCCTAATGTGGTATTGTTATGCTTCACAATAGTTTGATATATTTGTCTGATCTTGTGTGTGCCTATATCTCCCATTAATAATCGCCCTTCCAATGGATGGAATTCTGGGAGGTCTGTAAGTGTTGCAATGTATGGGGTCAGGGTGTGTCTCAGTTGCAGATATTTGTAGAATTTGTTGCGATGGAGTTGAAATTCCTCCTGCAGTTGCTGGAAGGATTTAAGGACTGTCCTCATTACATCTCCTAGAATGGAAATACCAATGAGGTCCCATGTACGAAATCCAGATAGTGTCCCAACTTGTCGAACTTACGATCCATGCCATAGTGGGGTTGTCTGTGTTAACCACCCCTCCCATCCCATCTGCCGAACCACACGTGTCCATAACTGAATCACTACCTTGGTAACGGGAGGTAATTGGTTCAAAGTCAAAGGAACTTATTGAGCGCACAAATCACCAAAAAGGTCTCATGGCACTTGCAGAGACTCCGTATGGGCTAGAGGTCTGATATAACAGCGTTATTGATGGTCGAGTAACCAAGTTTTTAATTCCTTGTTCCAGAGGGGGGGTGCAAGAAAAGAAAAAGATCGCCCACCATTTCTTGCGTGCCGTTCAAGCGGCTACGACTATACAACAAGCCGAGCAACGGTTGGTCCTCGATCAAGCTTCTCTCAACCGCAAATGCAGGATCAGTTTGTGAATTGTACCACCATTCATTAATATTGAGGAGGTGGGAAGCTGAGTAATCGGCGAATATATCAGCAGCCGCTATCCCGCCACAATAGGTGGATTGTGTGTATTTTCTTAGTGCGACTCGTGTAGCCCCGCAACCCCATAAAAAGCTGTTGAGAATCGCGTTGATTTGTGTAAAACACGATCGAGGGATATTTTAATGATAATTCTGTAGCCAATATAGAGTCCGCGGTAGTGAGACCATCTTGAAGATGGCAGACCTACCATATAGGGATAGAGGCAGAGGGGACCAAGCCACACTTCATCTTTGGTCTTGGGTATTAGGGGGTTTATTCTTGCGCATCCAAAACACTGTCTGGTCGGGTGATATGAAAAACACCCAAGAATTTAAAACCGTTGGATGCGTGTGTCAACTGCGATGCCCACGTGCCCTGTCCCTGATCACCGCAAACTGGGAATAATATGGATTTAGTCGGATTTGTGCGAGACCTGACGTTTCCCCTAACGCTCTAAGGATCAGCAATATCCGTGGGCCTATAAACACTGGGTCTGTAAGGAAAAACAGTACGTCGTCTTTATATAATGCAATCTTGTCTGATACCTCCTGGGACCAGTTAAAGCCCCGAACCAGGGGGTCCCGTCGCACCCATGCCGCTAAAGGTTCTATAGCAAGTGCAAAAAGGAGCGGGGATAGAGGGGACTTCTGTTGCGTGCCCCTGCCGATGGGAAATGGGGCCGGCAATGATCCGGCCACTCGCACAGAGGCAGAAAGATCGCTGTATAGGAAGCGAACGTAAACTAGGAATCTTGAGTCGAGGTTAAGCGCTTGTAAAAGGAAGAATAGATCTTCCCAGTCCAACGAGTCGAATGCTTTGTCGAAGTCTGCGAGTAGGATCGCCGCAGGATGCCCAAGCCTTGATACCATGACAAGGGTGTTGTGAACTCGCCTGATGTTATGATGTGTGGACCGTTGTGGCATTAAGCCGGACTGGTCTGGGTGAACGAGTTCTGATATGTATGGTAGGAGGCGATTTGCAAGGATCTTGCCTAGGAGTTTGCCTTCTAAATTCAATAATGAAATGGGACGATATGAAGATGGATCATCGGGGGGACGCCCCGGTCTGAGGAATACTACTATTTTGTCATGACACCAGTCAGGCAGGAGAATCCCCTGTTCGAGGGTCTCCTGGAGAGCCCTAAGCATGTGAGGACCTGTCTGGGAAATGCATCCTCTGAGGAATTCACTTGGGAACCCATTTCGATCAAGGGCCGGTCAGGGCGCATAGCGTGGAGAGCGATGGTGAGCACTTCCATCGTGATGGGGGCATCCATTTGATCGCGCACGTCGTTTGAGACCGGCTTTGGCGGTATATTGCGTAGAAATTCTGATTTAGATCTGGAGATATAAGTTCCCTTTTCCTATACAAGTCTGTGTAGTACGTGGCAAATGCTTGGGCCACCACCTGGGGATTTGTGCATAAGGTGCCATCGGCTGCCTGAAGTACCGGTGTTGGGGTCCATGACTGTGTTGCTTGACATAGGCGGTCTAGAGTCTTGCTCGATTTTATTACCCCATTGGAAAATTCTGTGCTGGGTCGCCTACCACGCCTGCTGAGCCTCATTTGTGAGTAGTTGGCTGATCTGTTGTGAGAAGAGGAGCCGGCGGTGGTCCTGGTCACCACCACCTGCCCGTATCTCGTCCTCGCTGATGAGACTCTAGATCTACAATCCGCGCGAGGCGGCGCCATTTTGCCCCGGCACGGTAGCTAATATCAACTCCGCGTATGGTGGGCTTGAAGGCCTCCCATAGATTATAACTGAGGGCGCAAACTGTATTTTGTGCATAGTAATGTGTGAGGGATGGTGGAGGGTTGTCACATACTCTGGGTCCCTCAAATGCCAGGGTGACATTCTCCATCGGGATTGCTGAGGTCCTATGTGTAGTTTGAGTGTCATAGGGGAATGATCAGAGAGTCCCAGCGGAAGGATAGAGGCAGACACGACCCTGTGGACGAGTGACAATGGAAGAAACTTGTAGTCTAGCCGGGATAGGGACCCATGTGTTGGCGAAAAGAAGGTGTATTCGGTGTTGGTTGGGTGATATGCCCTCCACGCATCAGACTAATCCAATGTGGATGCTAGGAAATGTAGCTTTCATTCACTCGTGGCGCAGTTGTGTTCGCAATTGCGCCATTTATCCATGGGTTGCATTGTATTGTTCCAGTCTCCTCCCATCACAGAGAGACCGTCCGGTAGCGCTCCCCATAGATGTATGACTCTCTACAAAGGTGTATCTCAGTGAGGGGGGGCATTGTAACTGCCCAAAACTAGGAAACTAGGGGCTCCACGTATAGTGTACCTGCTACTATAGTATACCATCCTCCCGGTTTTAACCAGGTTTGGGTGCATTTAAAGGATATCCTTCGATGAACAAGGATAGCTGTGCCCCGTGACCCCTGGATGAATCCAGAGTGGTATATGCGATCAGATCCATACTGTGCCAGGCAAGGGGCTCGATTCCCCATCATGTGGGTCTCCTGCATCAGCAATATATCTACTGCTAGTCTTTTAGCTTGTTTTAACACTGCTACCCGCTTGATTTTATCTAACATCCCGCACCTTCCAGGTCATAACATGGATGTCACCAGAATGAGTAATCTGTGTGTCTGCCATTGATTGTTACTTAGGGGTAGTGGTATGTATGAGCAAGGTGTGTGGGATCAGGTGGGCGCGTTTGTCTGTGCCTGATCAACAATGAACAATCTCTAATTAAAATTAACATCCCTCCCCCTATCCCCACCCCCATACCTTGGAAAACTTGAAGTACCTGTCGCAGTGGGAGCACTCTGTGAACCCAAACAGGGGGTCTGGAAGGCCACACACCAATGAAGCCCGACAAACCCCATCACGCCAACAATCGTCTTTTAGAGCGTTTGGGTGAGATTTGTGAGGACCAGCCATGGCATTCAGTTCCCCGCATCCCGCATGAACCTGGTCCTAGAACATTCAAGCCACATTCCTTGTATTAATCTCTGACATGAGAGAAGTAAAAGCTATAGAAAAAGATGAGAAAAGAAGGAAAATGAGAAACTGAGCAGATGAATTATGAGTCTTCTCCTTGCATCTGGGAGAGCAAGTTGGGTCTTGATTGGTGCCTCCGTTTTAATGAATGCTTTTTCGGACGATTCTGTCTAGTATTCTGGGAGGAGTCCGATTCCAATGGGCGCGGAGTATCGAAGAATAAAGTTTTGGACTTGTAGATTACCCGCATCCGATTGGGGTACAACAACATATATTGAATGTTGAGCTATCTCAATTTGCGCTTGGCGGCCCCAAAGGATTGACACTGCTTTTGTACAAGGAGTGTGTAGTCCGGGAAGATCATGATGTTTTGCTGTCATGGATCAGTTTATCTCGGTGGTTTTGGGCAAACTGAAGGACTGCATCCCTGTCCATGTCATTTAAGAGTTTGGCGATGACCAGAGGGGCTGCGCCCTAGGAGGAGGCTTCGTCGCCATGGCTCTACGGGCTCGCTCCACGACAAAGCAGGAGGAGAGGAATCCCTCTGGCATAAGAGAATGCAACCATTGTGTAATGAATTCTGTTGTAGCCCCCTCAAAGCCCTTGGGAAATCCCACGAAGAGTAGGTTGTTTCGTCGTGCGCGGCCCTCCGCATCTTCAACACGTCTGGTGAGTTCTTGGTTGATGACAGTGAGGCGATTGACTTTCTGTTGCAGTGTTGTAATTGTGTCTTCCATGACTGACACTTGGGTCTCTACTTCAGTGATCCGGTTCACCGCTTTGAAAAGATCCTGGCAGAGAAAGGAAACCTCTGTGCCCACTGCACCAATTTTTGCTTCCAATATATCACTGGACTGTGTGATTGCCGCCAACAGGGCCACATTATTCAGGATTGGGCCTCCCCCATCTGTCCCACCTGTCGCGCTTGTAGGGGCGATTGTATATTGGGCTAGGGGGCTCTGTTTCATTGAGGGTTCGGCTGACTTGTCCTTTGTCATGTTGGCAGCGAAGGTAGGCCCCGGCGACCAGCAATTAGCCTATCCGGGCAATGGCCTTCAGGTGGGGTCGCCCAAGTGCGGTGGGAGAAGAAACCGGGAGAAGGACCTTACGGACTTGGCCTGTCATGAGCAGCAAGCCGCACCAGGGCTACCACGGCCGCATCTGCCACCCAAAGACCGACCGCAGGTGGACCCTATAAGAGGATCTCGCCCGCCGGTCCACCAACTCCCACCAACTCCCCGACCTCTTTCAGATGTTCAGGCTATGGCTGTGCCGCGGGTTGACAGGTCAATAGTGGGAGGCGGCCCGAACTACTCTGCATTCCCCGTCCCAACACCAGCGATATAACAAGCCGGAGGATTCCACGCCTCCCAGGTAACTGCGGTGTCCTTCACCTTAGGCCTCAATGGTTGTGCCTCGACCAAAGCCGTCCACTCATGCCAGAAAAGTGTGAGGGGGATGCCAAGATCCAGGTTCCGGGCACCAATCTCCGGCGCCGCGGCCCCCCCACAATGTACACCAGGCGACCACCGCAGGCCCACCACCACGTCCCGTCCCTGAGGCTCCAGACAGTCTCAGGCGTGCCACTTACCGCTTCTGGGAACCAGTCTCCAGGAAGCTCCACTGTGTCCCGGGGAGGGAGGCTGCGTACAGTCGGGCTTATTTTCAGGCTGCAGTGTGACCTCAATGGGTCAAGGAGGATTTGCCCTCTACTAGGGATAGGGGGGCAAGGCTGCTCAGCGGCCGCATCACTCAAAACCGCCCCAAGGACATCACTGGCTCCCTCCTAGCAAGGTGCTGCACGCCCAAGTCGACGCCTGCTTCCTGCGGCCGCTATGTGTGCAGTCTAGGCCCGCCGGCACTCTCACAGCTGGCACTTTCAATATAGGGGACTCCCAGCCTCAGTCATTCGGCCGTGTGGGGACGTCTCTCTGTTAGGGAGCGACCCAGTCTCCTACCGCCCCAGGTTATTTAGCCCAGGGGGGGCGCACACCGGCGGGCCGCAACAGCCGTGTCCGGTCCACAACTTGTCTCGGGGCCACCCGCTCACTTCATGGCAACAAGAGCAGCTCTCCCCTCGGGTCCCCCCGTTCACCGCTGCATTGATAACGCTGCCATCCTCTGGCGAAACATGGATTCTGAGCACTGTATTCGGTACCTCCAATCACGGGCCGGCCTGCCGGGAGGCAGCAGATTTTCTTTTGGGGCAGGCCACCCCGGGCGTCCCAAGGGGTCCTCCGTTCGGCCGATTAATATTTCATTTCTGGCCCCCAGGGAGTGGCCCAACCCCTGGCCGTTCGGCCCAATCCACCGGGGGGGGGGGGGGTTGGGGCCCTCCGTATGTAGGCCACACTGGCGGCGGCCAGCCTTCTCCAGCAACGCGGGCCGGCTGACTTGTCCACTGGCCCCAGAGCAGCGTGTCCTCTCAGTACCACCTGGCCTGCCGATATGTCAGGGCACCCCACTACACAACCCGCGGCTGCCACTTCGTCGAGGGCTGGACGTGGCTCCACCCAGCCCAGGCCCTATCGTCAGGAAAGCGCTGGCAACTCTCCGGGCAGGCCAGCCCAGGAGTGCCTCCAGCTGTTAGGTCATGTTAATTAATGTCTACTGCCCCGGCAACCATGCAGATCTTGCTGCATATCCTCTTTTTAGGTCTTGCCATGCGCTGCATAGGAGGGCCTTTAGCCGTCACTCTGTTCATTTTCAAGCACACACTCGTGCTTGTGGTGGCATCCACCTTGCGGGAGCGAGCAGCGGCGCGCCACGAGTGCAGTGCTTGAAAATGAGCAGACTGCACGCGCACGCATGCATCACTCCCGGGCTCACCTTCTGCTCCCCCTCTCACACGCACATCTTCCGGGCTTGTTTTTGTTGCGCTCACACGGCCGCCGAAGCAGAATAGGAAACATATCTCTCCCTGTACGCACTTGAAGCATGCTTGTAGTCTGTCCCTGCCTGCACGCATTTGAAGCGAGCTAGTCGTCTGCATGTTTTGTGTTTGCCCAGTCTTTGATTTATTCTTTTTGTGCCAGCACTTATTTCAAGTGTGTGAGGTGCATTCTTTTTGTACTCGCACTTTCGTTTTCCCTATTTTTCACAGTTCTATTTTACTCTCACTCCTCCTTACGACGACCCCTCCCCTTGTTACTCTGTGAAACTCTGATCCGGTGGATGTCCGCATCTTCCCATGTTCAGACTGTCTCAGAAACATCTGTCGGAGCATCCTGGTGCGCCGTTCCCTCCTTGATATTTGCAGCAGACTCCGATAGAGTTACATATCTGAAATGAAATCATGAGATAATGCGATAATAAATATAACATCACTAACCACCATTCTAAGATGGCACTGCAACGTGCTCAAACCATGATTGGTACATGACGAATCTTGGGCTGGTGGTTGTCTGTGCGACCCAATTCAATTATCTTCCACAGACATAAAACCTTCCCCATCCGAGATTTATTATGGAAATAACTACAAGAGGCTCGCGAGCCAGTGTTGTAAACAGACTAGTGCCAAAATATAATTTCTCCTAAAGGCATTAACACCCCCCCCCCCCCCCCCTTTGCAGAAAACAGCAGGAGTCCGGCTGCAGATCAGACGGACATACCTGCCTTGTTCACACACCACATGTAGGGGTGAACATTTAACCAACACTACTCAGTGAGTTAACAGCATGCTGTTCACGTTTGCATGTGACCTGTAGATGACGCAGTCGACTGTCGGCAGCGCCTACTTAGCCTTTCATTATTTGTTTTATTTATCTTTTGAATATTTCACAAAGATCCAATTGGTATTATTTTTATTTATTTTTATAATTATTTTATTCAGCAAATAACAGATTTCATTATTGTCACATTACAGACAAATCCTTATACAATACAAATGCAGAACTAAAACAGACACAGGGAGGGCAAAAAAAACAAAAAAAAAACATTAAAGTACAGTTAATTCACTATAGCCTTTGATCACAGCCATCCTGTTATTGGGGTCCATAATTGCTCACCAAATATCTTTCTCCTGTGGCCTTTCAATTTATAAAGAGCCATTTCCATGTTATACAGAGCGAGAGTCCTAGCCCTCCATACCGAGAAATGAGGTGGATCCGGGCTCAGCCAAAGTGAAGTTATACAGAGGCGCATCACAGCCATACATAAAAATAGAAAACCCTTCTGTGGTACTGCCCGTTTGCTAATTGTTATACCAAATTCGATGCCAAACAGAGCAAGTCCCACATTAAGAACTACCAGTATTTCTAAAGAGAGATTCAAGAAAAGCTGTAGATCACGCAGGAAGGGGGCTAGAGACAGGCATAGAAAGAACATATGTGCAGCATCAGCTGCTACCGCCCCACACCGAGAGCATTTATCCCCCCTGCCAGTCTTCCATCTTGCGATCTTAGCAGGAGTATAATATAAATCAAAAATCGCCATATAGCACTGGCTCTTAAGACTTCCAGTCAACAGTATAGAGTTAGCCATTTCCAAAGACTCCTGTAAATCTATATTCAAGATCCCTAACCTATTTTCCCATTTTTGTTCCTGTGTTAAAAGGTCGTCATGCTGCCCCCGAATAGCTTCGCGATATAATTGCGCCAGCTTACATCTACCCATTATTATCTCAAAAATACATATCCGCTCAAATGAGCCAGTGCCCTTTATAATAGCTTTGTCTAGGAAGCTCCGCAGCTGTAAATATTTTAAAAAATCACCCCTATCAAGATCGAATTTCTCCCTCAATAGAACATAAGACATAATTTGGCTATGATCACAGAGATCTCCTATAGTCCTAATGCCGGCTGAACGCCACTTTCGCGCAACAGAATCCTGAAAGACTACGGAGAGAGCCCCCGTCAAACCAATAGGGGTATACCGATTAAAATTCCTAATCTTAAACAACACACGGATCTTTTTCCAGACAGAATACGCAGCCATCAGAATTTTAAATCTGGTTTTCTTATAGTAACTCGGCTCTATAATCCTAACAAATAAATACAGAGCCTCTAAACCCAAAATTAATTCATAAATAGAAGGAGAAGTAGCCGGATCCTGAACAGCTCCTTCTCCAAAAATTAGAACACCCATGTGCTGAAACAGTGATATATAGCAATAAAAACGAAAGTTAGGGATAGACCACCCCCCACGAATTCCATAGAAACCGAGAGCACATTCTTTCAATTCTCAAAAATAAAGAGTTGGGAAACCATAGCGGAATAGCTCGAAATAGGTATAAAAATTTCGTGAAGATTATCATTTTAATAACATTGTTTCTTCCATAAAGGGACAGATGCAGATGATCTAATTTCTCCAAAGTTTTATTAGAGGCTATAACAATAGGATCAGCATTTAAAGCAGGGATATCTTGTACCTTCGCAGAGATTTGTATACCCAAATATACTGCCTCAGCAACTATTTTCGGATCAGACGGACAGCCCCTGTCTAAATGTAAAATCTGAGTTTTAGCTAAATTCAGTTTATAACCTGAAATCCCAACAAATTCCTTAGTCAGAATCTCTATTCTTCCTAAGGCCCCAGTCACATCACTTGTAAGAACTGTTAAATCGTCAGCGTAAGCCCATACTTTGACATCATGTGACTGGGGTTTTACTGGAATGATCAATGCGTCCTGTTCCAATTTAAAAATTAACGGCTCAATATAAAGAGCGAAAAGAAAAGGTGAACAGGGGCAGCCCTGTTTGGTTCCCCTGAACACCCTAAGCTCCTCCTATTCCACCCCCGAGACCCGGACAGTAGCAGCTGGTTTCCTATATAGCGCCTGAACGGCCTTCAAAAAGTCAAGAGGAAATCCCTTCCAAATAAGTATCGACCATAAATAATCCCAGGAGACCCTGTCGAATGCCTTCTCGGCATCCAACAGGGCCACCCCATCTGAGAGTCTGTCGCCTGGGCCCAGTCGAACAAAGATATGACACGTCGTATATGGTCAGTAGTGCCTCTGCCAGCAATAAAGCCATGCTGGCGTATTGAGACTATAGAAATAATGACTTTAGCAATTATCCTAGCAAGGAATTTTGAATAAATCTTACTATCACAATTAATTAAAGATATAGGTCGGTACGACCCAAGCTGAATCCCATCCTTCCCCTTCTTCTTAAAAACCACTATCGTCATTTTAGACCATGAATCCGGAGGAGTGCCTTCAAAAGCATGCTGGAATAGAGACAATAGCTCTACCCCCAACTCCGCCCTGAATGTAGTATAAAACTCCAACGGAATTTTATCAGGACCCGTCGCCTTACCATGCGGGAGTGAGAGGAGAGCTGCCTCCACTTCTTCCCATGTAATCGTCCCTGATAAAATATCTTTCTGAGCTTCTGTTAGAGAAGAGGTCACAATCCCTGCCAAATAGCTATCCGCCTTATCCGTTTCCTCCTTAGAGTACAGATCCTCATAAAAGGCCTTAAAGGCTTTCCGGACCCCTTGAGGAGACTCCTGAATTGTTCCCTGAATATCTTTAATTTTAGTAATTTTACTTTGTGTCTCTTTTCGGCGCAGCCGATTAGCAAGAACTCTACCAGCCTGCTCACCATACTCATAACACTCCTTCTTATGAAGCTGAAATTTGGCGGCAGCCTCATCCGCAAACTGCTGATAAACTAAAGATCTTTTAATAGCAAGCTTTATCAGTACCGAAGTCAAATCCACTCCCTCTTTTATTTTTTTATCCAACTCACATTCCACGATACTAAGGTCCAGGATGCGCTTTTCCATAATCTTCTTCGTAATTTTACGTTTTTGCGCCGCGAAGCTCAGAGTTTCCCCCCTGAGTTCCGCCTTAAACGCATCCCAAACCATCCCTTCTGAAGCGGAATTCCTATTAATCTGAAAAAAACCGGACAACCAGACACTAATATGGTTACAGTACTCCAAATCTAGCAGCAGTTTCCTATCAAAGGTCCAATTAAAAGCGTATGGGGCAAGCCTATCAAACTCAATCTCTAAAACTAAGGGATTGTGATCAGAAATAAACCTCGGCAAAGTAAATATGGACACCTTACCCAACATAGAATGAGAAACGAGAAAATAATCCAATCAAACCAGTTTTTTATGGGGAACTGAAAAGAACGTATAGCCTGCCTGGCCGACATTAAGCCTGTTCCAGACATCAGAAAGTCCTTGGTCCAAAGCCAGTCTATGAACACTTTTATAGACTCGTGACTTCCTACCATGATAAACCTGGCTAGAAGTGACATCAAAATTCCCGTCCAGATGTATATTTAAATCCCCACAAATTATAATAGGTTGAGGCCAGAGAGACAATTCTAAATTAATCTTATCAAAAAGTTCTGGGTCATCCAAATTTGGACCATACAGAGTACAGATAGTAAATATCTTTTGTTTATTAAAAATGACTTCTGTAATGGCCCACGGTCCCCACTTATCCTCCTTAGATTTCCTGGATGTTACTACTCCCTTCTTACAGAGAATAGCAACACCCCTAGTGTTGGCCGACTGCCGTTAACATGCAAGCAGATCCATGCCCAACGCTTTGAGCCAGCCCTATTTGACCACGAAATATGCGTCTCTTGCAAACAGAGGAGATCCCAAGATAGCGCCTGATTTACCTTGGCCAAGACCCGTCTTTTATTTGGATTATTCAAGCCTCTTATATTAAGAGTACAAACTACCAATTTGTCCATTTGTATAGATAAATGTATCATTTCGAGTAGACCACTGCCCCATCTCCAATGCTTTCCCCCGCTTGCCCTTGTCATTCCTCACAGAATTAGAATCACATAGAGATAAAAAAATACAACAATTAAATTTCGAGTTGGCACCATGACCAAAGAAGCCCTCATACAAACACAGAAAGAAATCATACAATGCTGAATTTTCCACCCCCTACACCTCCCCTCACAGAGCAACCAACCCCCACCCCAAAACCCCCACCCCTCCCCCACCCAGCCCCACCCTACCTACCCCATGAAGCAATGGGACCATCGTCCCTTGTGATGTAGAGCCGGGTACACAGCCCCCCTCCCCTCGTCTCCAAACGATCAATTGTAGACCTACTTGTCATCTCATAAACAGATTAACTAGTTACAACCCAGCAACAAAGAGAAAAAAAACAGATCCAGGCTCATATCCAATTTAAACACCGAAAACCAAAACTTAAGAGTCATAAAGTCTGCAAAAATTCCTTTGCTGACGACTCAGCAAAAAACATCTGAGTCCGCCCTTTTACAGTAATCTTCAGCTTAGCCGGATTCTGAAGATAGACCTGAGCTCCTTTTGCCTGGAACTGGGGAATGAGCTGACGTAATCTCCATTGAAGATCAACAGTGGATTGGCAGAAATCGGGTCTAACAAAAAAATCACAGCCCTGCGCATGCCCTTTCTTAGTAGGGCGTGCCAGATCATAAAGTGCCTCACGAGCCAAAAAATGATTTAGCGAAATAAGAATTGCCCGCGGAAGATAAGCAGTCTGGCTCGCATTCTTTCTTTGATTAACTGGAAAGCGATGAGCCCTCTGTACCTCCGTCTGCCAATCCCACTGTAAGAGCTCAGGAAAAGCCTCACCCAACAATTCCACTACAAACTTGCGGGGGTCAGAACCTTCTTTACCTTCAGGAACCCCCAAGATTCTGAGATTATTGCGTCTTGAGCGATTCTCTAAATCAGATAGTTTCCACTGCACCCCGGTGGACTTATCCCTTCTGCCAGATTCGTGCCACAAAATACATTCTCTAGGGGCCCGCCAGCTGGTGCCATCGAAATCTTTGCCTCGGCATCCTCTTCATTTCCCTCATCGCCAGAACTCACTCCCGCAAGCCAGTCTTTTACAAGGCTCTCGGCTGAGGAATGGTCTGACAAGGAGAAGAAGTCATCAGCATTGGATACTTTGTCAGGTGGCTCGCTTATCTCTGGATAGTTCTGGTCGCCAACCCCCGCGGGTACCATAGCAGTGCCAGCCCTTTCATTTTCGGCAGTAACTATAAGGGCAGAATCAGGTAAGGCATTACCCTTAGCAGCAGCACCCATTGGAGTAACACTAACAGTGGGCAGCGCCCTTGTAGCTTCCAGCAGAACTTCAACTCCCAGAGTGCCCCTGGATACAGGCATAGTTGCAAGCTCACCACTCTGCTGAGATTCGGAGTGAGGAAGAGTCAAAGTGTAGATGCCACATTCCGTTCCCCCCCGTCGCTTCACTCACCTCACTCACACCATTCTCGGCAGGAAAAGCATTTTCAGCGCACCCCTGTATTATGCCCTCTGTATGTGCAAAGAGGGGCGGTGCACACTGAGTGTCTGAGGCATCGCCGCCCCCGAGTACCCGCATTTCAGCCTCCTCCTGGCGTTTCTTTTTATTGACTCTCGGCTTAAACATTGCCGGTACAGCCTGAGTCGCGGCTTTAGATGTTCCAGGACCAACAGGCGCTGACTCCCGGACCGCCGCCCCCGATACAAAAGCTGAGGGGGATCGATTACGCCTCTGAATATCTTCGCCACCGCGCGGAGTTTTGATTTGCGAGGCGGCAGTGGCAAGTCGAACCTTAACTGGAGTCCCGGTCAGAGATGCAGCCGCCTTTGATCTTACAGAGCGAGCTGCCGCTTTGGACGCCATAGCCCAAGCTCCGTACCTTCCAGACACTAACACCTGAAAGCCACTGCCATTGAAAGATGAGTGAAACAGCCAGTAAGGGAGATCAGGTAGTAGTAATATCCGCCAGAGCATCAGACTTTTTGGTTTTAATTTCGTTCTCCTGAACAACTCTAGATTAATTGCAGCACCCTTAACGAAGACGAGGGAGGAGCAACCCGCTCAACCGGCCATCAGCGCGGCCGCCATCTTGCCTCTTGTACAGAAGGTCGATCCAATTGGTATTAAGTGTTTGCTAGTACAGGACTTGTGCGGTAACTGCTTCCGTCCGTACAGCAAGACACTAATACATGTAGGTAGATAAAAAACTTATTTTTGCTTAGTGGGCATATGCGTGTTGTTCATTTTGAGAGGGCCACATTTACAGCAAAGAGAAACAGACGTCTCATTGCTACATGAATTCAAGGTACAAGTAAACATATTTTATGTTCCATATCACAAGGGCCCACCCGATTTTAAACGCTCATGAATTGCATTATATTTGTTTGAATTTGATTTTGCATGTCTTAAAGCAATTTTTTGCTAACTGTTGATACAATGTTACCTACCTAGCCTGTCGACAATGTATTTGAATGTATTTGGTTATATCTATCGGTCATCTGCTACATTACACTTACGTTTCATCTTGGGTAATATGGCATAATGACACAATCCTTGACCTTTTCATGATTTTCCTAGTCTGGCTGTTTGTCCTGTGCCCCCATAAACGTGCTTTTTCACATCGGTCAGGAATTGAAATGCAAGATATAGCGAGGTGATGCTAAAATCCAAGATGTCCGTTTCACTCAGTTTGCCCTGGCTCACAGCATCTTTCAGCTTTTGCACAACGGCGTTGCTTAGTTTTAAATGAGTGCACAAAGAGGGGGGCTGAATTTGCTGCAGTTTGATCAAACCAACATCTTGTAGTGAAGTACTGGGTTTTTAAAGCCCAGCGGTGCAGGGGAACACACCCTAAGACTTCGGGTTCTTCCTGTTTCAGACCTACAGAAACACAGAGTCTTCTGGGTGAAGTCAAAGATCGATTTATTGGCTGCAGACCAATTACAGGTGTCCGAGAAGTACAACACAATGTATGTTCTCAGGAGACTGCTTACTTACAGAAACGGCCTTCTCCTTATATACAAAATATCATGCTTCAGGCACACATTCCTTGTTTTATGATATGGTCATTCACATGTATTCATTACAAACGAAAAGGCAGAGTCATGATGACCATCCCACATTCCAGTTAAGCCAGCCCACAATTATTTACCCAGCGAGGCTCAGATCCCACATCAGATATCCACAGAACCCAATAAACACGGGCACCTCCTGTTTGTAAAACAAGCCATAAAGCAGGAAGAGTCAGGTGTGAAAGAGATTAGCCGGAGGCTTGTGTGGGATGAAAAGGCTTTATGGTGTGTCAAACCCTGATGCTAATCACAGGTGGCCGTAGGACGGGGAGCTCGTGGGACCGGACTGACCTGGGGCAGCGGAGCCAAGCTGCACAGGTCACAGAGAAGTCAAATAGAAAGCACATGTAATCTGAAGGCCTGTGCTTGTTCGTAATGTGTAGCCTATGTGAGGGCAACCATAAGATGGCCACCGCTCCAAGATGGAACCCACGAAATCAATGTGTAATATCGTATACATAGTGCATTCATCGATAAAACGTTATACAAAGCACTTGTACATACCGCATTGGCCATTCGCGGTTCGCTAATACCGGAATAGGCAGGGGTAGGGCCCTGCCTCCTACGCGGTCCCAAATTTTAAAGTACCACAGACCCTCCTTTTGCCCTTACATAGGCAATAACTATACTCAAATAATATCCGAATCTAGGTCTATATTCGTGAAGTCATGGAGATGTTACTGTAGCATCATCCTATTACTTAGCTCGTCCCTCGATACAGGTTTCCTTACACATAATGTAGCACAGAGGCCACATATCGCAGGAGCACACTGTATACACAGACAGAACAGGAAAAGAATGGCTAAGATCATTCCAATGACCATCAGAATCTTCCAACCCCAGGCAGATATCAGTTCCCAGAACCACCCCATCAGTGACCAATCTCCTTTATCCACGTGTATAGATTCAGATATTTTATGCAGTTTGGAGATGGCTTGATAAACTGTTGGAGCGTTATCTGGTATGAAAATGCAACAACTAGATTGGATGACCTTACATACCCCACCGCGGTCTGCAAGTATGACGTCTAGAACCATGCGGTTCTGCAAAGTCATGAGGCGATCCGCTTGGAGCTCAGCCGTCCAATTACCAAGGGCACCAGCCGTTACATTAACAGTGGATTCAACCACACGAGTCAGTTGTCTCAGGTTCCTACTATTGACCATAGGTCCCCAAAACGGCAGGAAACCCAGAAAGAAGTCTCCCGCTTCCTGACCGGCAGTATCCTTCTTACTAACCACGCCTCTTACAACTCTGGTCTTGTGATAATCAGAGGCAGCAGTAAATGTTGGCGGTAGCAAGTTTGCAATATAACATGTGCCCGAGAAATCAGGGGGCAACCATGTATATGCTCGGTCATTGCAAACAAAATATGTACCCTTGGCAGCCAAAAACGCAGGGGAAAACTGTGATGGAAAAGTGTACGTTTCAGTACAGTCACTTCTCCCCAGTTGAGCTCTTGGATTCTGACCATTACCTTGTAAACAGAACCGACCTATGTGGGGTACGACCCAAATTGGGGATGAAATTTTCCGCTGCCTTTCACCCAGACTAATGCTATACCCCGTCGCGTTCCAACCTACATAAGCTCGCAATTCATCCTTGGGAATAGATGAGTATGCGTCGATATCTCTGCTCATATCGGCAACTCCTTTCATTAAGGCTTTATTATTTGTGCTAGGTCTGATGGAACGCGGTTGTCGCGGGGAGTAGGCATCTAATGCAAAGAGAAACATGGTCTGGAATGCCCATGACGATCCATTATAGCTCAACGGCAGCACTAGATAAGGAATACCCTTGTTAATGGTATGTGGCATTAAACCACACACCCAGCAATTGGTTGTATTCATAACTAGCTGGTGCTGGTGCAGGAGTTGAATAAATGAGTTGTTTACGAACTCAGATCGTCTAGCTTGTTCGTGTTCAGGCAGAGGGTGGAAAGAGTGTGAGGAGACGGTATAGGCTGTTCAGTGGGTGCAAATGGTACTTGAGAGGAGAAGAATACATAGCCTACAGTAAACACCATCATACTACATAGTATAAACAGACATAATAATACAAAACGTTTGCTCTTCATTATTCTACATATTTTCGTTTTAAAGTTCATTTCCTCAGCGGGTCTCTCCATCTTGAAAAACTCCATCCTCTAATCGTGCCGCTCGCGGCGGGTGAGTATCTTCTGCTAAGGAGTACGCCTGTCAGTCCAGGGAACGCCCTAGACCAACCAGAACCGTTGACCTAATGTCTTCGGCCTGTACCCCAAAGTCTTGGCACCGCGACCCTGCGGCTGAACCCGGATGGTGGTTCGAAAAATAAAAATCAAAAAGTTCTTCAGATGGGAGAGCTATAATATCAAAAAATAGTAAGGGAAAGGAATTTTTATTTGTCCATAGGCCTTGGTCTCAGGTTGTAGCGGTTTCTGCCAGGTACTGTCTGGTCTTGAAACAAGAGTTCAGGCTCTGGGGTGTCCAATCGAATTGACGGTGGCACAGCTTCTTGCAAAATATCGTCACTTTCCTGTTCTGAAGTTGTGCCTCTTATGCGTGCGTCACTAAATGGTACAAAACGTGGTACAGTGTCTGTTTCAGAATCAGCGATACCCTCCTGGACCCACCGGTCATATGGTAGGGGCAAAGGGATCCGTTTGCAGTGGGCGCCGTGAATCCAATTCTTTTTCCCTTTTACTCGAACCGCTGATCTTGTCGATAGAAGTACGAGGTGAGGGCCGATCCAACGGGGCTCATCGTTGTTCTTTCGCTGAAAGTTTTTCACGAGGACCCACGTGCCAGGGTTGATAGGGTGTCCTGGAGCTTCAGAGGCCTGGGGGAGAGTATCATGCACCTGTTGGTGTAAAACACGCAATTTAGCCGTCAATTCATACAGATAGTCAAGCAGTACTGGGTGTTCGATTTCGCTGAATTTTGTCGGTCTTGGCACACCCCATACATTGGCCGGGCGGCCAAAAATCACTTCGTATGGACTAAGTCCCACTCGTGAATGCACAGTCATTCTGGTGGATAGGAGTGCTAAAGGCAGAGCGTCAGGCCATTTAAGACCGGAGCTCGCCTGGATTTTGGCCAGTTTGAGCTTCAGGGTGCCGTTGTAGCACTCTACTAATCCAGCTGATTGGGGGTGATTTTCAGCGTGAAATTTCTGCTTTATACCTAATCCCTCACACACATTCTTCATCACTCGACCCACAAATTCACTCCCATTATCACTCCACACCATTCTTGGCATTCCAAACCTAGGGAAAAATTCTTTCACAAGGGCTTTAGCTGTGGATAAAGCAGTGTTGTCTTTCAGGGGATATGCTTCTATCCATTTTGAAAAAGCGCAAACAACAACCAGTACATATTTCAAGTTGTTGCACCTTTCCATGTGGATAAAATCTAGCTGCAAAACCTCAAATGGATATGATGGAGGCGCAAAATGACCAGCTGGAGTTGGGGTTCCTCTACCAGGGTTGTATTTCAAACATACCATACAATTCTTGACCACATTCTCTGCACACTTGGGAATTCCAGCGTTCTGCCATACTGGGGCCAACAACTTACAGATTCCTTTCACACTGATATGTGCCATTCCATGTGCCATAGTAACCACTGGAAGCACATATGCATCAGGTAACAACCATCGCCGGTGTTCTGACAAATCAACCCAACAACCATTCTCATCCAATTTACCCGTACTTTCTCTCCACTTGCTCAATTCTTTCTCTGTGGCTTCAGCTTGAAGGGACTTCATACTCTCTATCGTGTTTTCACACATTCCAACATCACCAACCCATCTTGCGGGGCCTGCAACATACATTCGAGTCTTCACATCTTTTGCCGTTTCTTTCGCAATTTCGTCAGCAAATGCATTACCACGACCAACATCATCAGTGACTTTCTTGTGCGCACTGCATTTCATAATCGCAACTTGTAACGGTAGGGTCAGTGACTCAAGGAGATCATTCACTAACTTGCCATTCTGAATTTTAGCTCCATGCGAAGTCAGGAACCCACGTTCTTTCCACAATCGCCCAAAACTAAGCGCCACACCAAAGGCGTACTGGCTGTCAGTATATATGTTCACTTTCATTCCTTCAGACAACACGCATGCTCTTGTAAGGGCAATTAATTCTGCTGCTTGAGCTGAATTATGTGGCACACGTGCAGTTTCAACAATCGTGTGCAAAGTCGTGATAGCATATGCAGCAGTCGTATCACCATTCGGAAGCTTGAAGCACGAACCATCCACCCATAAGGTACCATCACACTCAGTCAGGGGAGTATCTTTGAGATCTATTCTCCCTTTCGTCTCTTCTTCTGTTCTGAACAGACAATCATGCTGCTCAATCTCATCTATGTCTGCTGGAATCTGCAATAATGTAGCTGGATTCAACGTGTTGCATCTCTTTATGTGTATATGGTTTGCTAACAGTGTCAATTCATACCCTGACAATCGAGCACTAGTTAAGTGCTGTGTCTTGGTTCGGTTTAACAATGTGTCCACAGCATGTGGAACCATAACAATCAATGTGTTATCCATTACCAGTCCAGCAGACTGACGAATAGACATAGCTGCTGCGGCTGTAGCTCTCAAACAACTTGGCAATGCCCTCGCTACCGGGTCCAAGGTTGACGAAAAATATGCGCATGGACGCGGTCTGTCGCCAAAAGGCTGTGTCAACACTGATAATGCGCAACCGTCCTTTTCAAAGGTTTTGCCAGCAAAGAAAAATTTGGTATCCAGTGCCTACAGTATGAAGTAATGCCCAAGAAAGCACGCACTTCTCTCTGTGTTCTTGGCACGCTCAATTGTGCATTGGCTTGGATTCTTTCTGGGGTCAGTTTCCTTCCCTCCTTCGATAAGAGATGACCTAAGTAGGTCACTTCTTGTCGACAATATTGCAGTTTTGAGAGAGACACTTTATGATGAGAGGCAGACAAATGACGCAACAATGACAATGTAGCTTCTTTGAAAATCCTTTCAGTATCCGCGGCGATTAGCAAATCGTCAACATACTGAATAAGGATAGTGCCACTAGGTAAAACAAGTGCATCAAGCTGCGCTTTTAAAGCCTGACTGTATATTGATGGACTTTCACAGTAGCCCTGTGGAGCGCGTTTAAAGCGGAAGCTTCGACCTCCTAAACTGAAGCCAAAAATGTTCCTGCTCTCCTCTGCAATTGGGATGCTAAAGAAAGCATTCTTTAAATCGATCACTGAGAACCATGCAGCGGAGGCTGGAATCATAGTTAACAAGGCAGTTATATCAGGGACAACTGGAAACTGTGGCACAACAATCTTATTTACCTCTCTAAGATCAATCACAAATCTGTAAACAGGTGGCTGAGAAGGGTCCGTTCGTTTTAAAACAGGTAAAACAGGACTATTGCAAATGTTGCCTCTTGTCTCTTCAGTTACACCCTTTTTAATCAAATCACTGACAATTGCTAACAACGCTCTCTGACCTTCATTGGAGATCTTGTACTGGGGAATGCGTGGCAATCTGACATTGGCTTTTAAAGTGACCACGTATGGCGGTATTTCCAAGAGACCCACATCATTGGGACCAGTAGCCCAAAGGACATCCGGAAGGGATGACAATTCAGGTGGCATTGTATTCTTTGACAAATACATCGGGGAAATCACTTCCTTACCCAATGTAAGTTGTACTCCTGAAGGAGAACAATATAGCGTCGCATGCAATCTTTTTAACAAATCCAATCCTAACAAATTTTAACCACAACCGGTCGTTAGGATGAGGGGTGCTTTTAGCTCGCAAGGTCCAACAGAAAGTGGCATAGGACTAGAAATCGGGTTCCTAACTGGGGCGCCAGAAAAACCTACTGAAACATTCATTTCGCCAGACAAAGGCGCGCCAGGGAGTTTTGAATGCATAATTGAACTCTTTGCAGCACCAGTGTCCAGCAGAAAGGGCTCTGTTACACCCGCTGTAGTCACCTTAACATACGGTCCACTCTGATCCATTGGTACTGAAACAACTCCCTCTCTCTGTCTATGGCTGTCCTAGTAATCATTACCTTCCACATTGTCGTCTTCTGCATAATAATCATTATTATAGTACTGAGCTGTATTTCCAGTTGCATTGGCTTGCTGATCAAAGCTATTTATCGTATTTTGAGGCGGAAGAGGACGCGCGTTCTGGGGAACATTTCCACGCCCTCTGCCTCTAGGAGCTTGCTGACCACCTCTACCTCTTGCGCCATACGCATTACTAGTACGCTGCATTAATTTAGGACAACTATACTTAAAATGACCTTCCTCTCTGCAATATGAACATTGATTGGGACCTAGAGGGATACGTGGTTGATAATACCCATTCATTTGCTGGTTATTCTGAAACTGTCGGGGTTGCTGATAGATACCTTGGGTTTGCCTATAATTATTCTGTCCTCCACGTGGCGGGGTAAGCCTGCTGTAAAAGGACCTTCGTTTTCAATTCTTTCGTTTTCTTGTCTGTTCTATCCTTCTCGTCTTTATCTCTATTTTCGTAATACTGTGCAGTAGCCAGTATTTGCGCTGAAGAGGAAACAGCCCAAGAACTCTCTGAATCTTTTAATTTCTTACACAACTCGGGAAGTAGATTCTGCACAAATTTATCCACAAATAACCGTTGGCCACCTTCAGTACTCATGTCTTGACCACTGTGGTCGATAAACGTTTCTTCAAACCTTGTAAAGAAATCGGACACTGTCTCATCTTTCTTCTGCTTGCATGCGGATAGTTTATCCCAATTTACGCGCATCGCGGGCATTAAAGTTTTCATGTATGTAATAATTCTACCAGGGAGTTCTGCGACCAAAGGGTCAGGCTTCGCGCCACCAACTTGTCTAGTGTCTGCAGCAATGATATTAGCCTATGTGCCCCCTAGTTCTGCAGCATGATCCGTATTACGAATGGATCCCCATAAAGGCTGTGGAACCACATTCCCGAACAACATATCTATGTCAGCCAGATTCATGACACATGAGTCTGTAGTTTTTGATAACTCCTTATGATATCCTGCAGGGTTTTTACGGGGGTCAGGCAATGTCTGCTTAAGCGCTAACACCTCAGAACGCTTCCATGGGACATGTACCCAAACACGCTGAAAATGTGCTAAGACAGGTGGAACAGCATTTGGATCAGCAGGTCTCCACACTGGAGGAACCTCACGCATCGGATATTGGCGCGCTTTTACCTTTTTCCCCACAGGGAATTCCTGTTCAAACAATGATTGTTGACAATCGCCATTCCTGAAGGACAGTAAAGTCGCAACTGCTCTATCTACATCGGGACCCACAATTGTACATGTTCCGAAATCAAACCGCACTCGACGCAACTCCTGCGGGATTGTGTTTGAACCATGATCCTCCGATTCCTCACAGAGGAATTCACACATTTTGTCAAACACATACCTCTGTTTTGGGGCGTCCCATTGGTGAAAAACGTTAACAACTGATTCCACATCATAGAGTGAAGGGAAAACAATCCACCTACGCGCCATATGATCTAATACCTCTTTCTCTTCAGGATTAGGCAGCTGACTACGCAACTGCTTACGTTGTAAACCAGGGGTCATACTAGATGACCCAAAGAGAGGCGACATTAAACTAGTAACTACATTTGCTAGTCGTTGTCGTGCAGAAGGAGAAGTTGAGGCGAAAACGGGGGGATAGACAGAGGGAAGAAAAGCGGGTGCAGATACAGGTACCTGGGTAGTGTAAGGAAGAGCGCCAGGGGAGGCAGCTGATGTACTAGGCAAAGTCGCAGGAAGCGCAGGGGCAACAGGTAACAAAACTGGCGGCCCTTGAGAGGGCTGCACTGTAGGGATAGGAGCCAGCTGAGGAGGAGCTGGCGGCTGTGGTTGTGGCATATTAACTGGAGGCTGCACATTTACGAGCTGTGGAGGCGCTGTGGTATTTTGCGCATACGGGGGTGGTGAACTTAGCAAATGGGACATTAGGGAATCTTTCTCTTTCTCTTTCGTTTCATCTTGTACAAGGGGTGACAAAACTGGGTAACATTTATCTATCCCTAGTTTGCGCTGTCTATGTAACTGCTCATTCATTCGTTCCTCCTCATTATCTTTAAATTGCACAGCTGCTTGCATCACTGACATACCTTTTTCTCTCTTATTCCTTTTCGCTAGCTTAATTTCCTTCTGTTTGGCTTCCTTTCGCCATAGGCGGAAAGAATCAAACATCGCCGGCCGGGCTTTCTTTTTAAACAATCTAACTTCCAAATTATCTAAGATATCGGTATCGAAACTACCATTTTGGGGCCACTTTAAAACACCGTCCTTTCTGGTGTATCGGATCCATACTTCATTATATGCAATGGGGCCCACGCCATGTTTCACATAAAGCTCATAAGTTGGAGTTCCAATTGGAGGAACCGGACACGAAACCTCTAATTGGGAATCCCTTCTACAACCCAAACAAAACAATCTTCCAAATACACTAGAACCAGGCATCTTCGCTCACTAGTCTAGTTTCAAACTTCAAAGGATTATCGATTACGATAGTCTTGTGAATACACGAGTCCTCTGGCTTTGGCACTTGCAAGTTCCAAATCAAAGCGATCCCGAAGGATACCAAAAATCCCGAAGGATACCAAACAAACTGGGAGACGCTCCACTTATACTTAACTGAATATCGATGATCGGTGGCGTCACCAGAATACTCTCTCAATTGTTTCGCTCTACCAAATCGTCAAGGGTCCAAAACAGGGCGATTAATCAGGGCAGCAGTCCTTCGTAGCCGTCGGGACGCGGAGAACCTCGCAGAAAAGACTTTCGGACCACGTCGACATGCAGGGGTCGATGAAGTGGCGGCCTTCCTCCAGAATTTCCACACGAAGCTCCTCACGAACCTCTGGCTTGGACCGGTACCGCTGAAATCGCAAAACGTTGGGCGCCAACTGAAGTACTGGGTTTTTAAAGCCCAGCGGTGCAGGGGAACACACCCTAAGACTTCGGGTTCTTCCTGTTTCAGACCTACAGAAACACAGAGTCTTCTGGGTGAAGTCAAAGATCGATTTATTGGCTGCAGACCAATTACAGGTGTCCGAGAAGTACAACACAATGTATGTTCTCAGGAGACTGCTTACTTACAGAAACGGCCTTCTCCTTATGTACAAAATATCATGCTTCAGGCACACATTCCTTGTTTTACGATATGGTCATTCACATGTATTCATTACAAACGAAAAGGCAGAGTCATGATGACCATCCCACATTCCAGTTAAGCCAGCCCACAATTATTTACCCAGCGAGGCTCAGATCCCACATCAGATATCCACAGACCCCAATAAACACGGGCACCTCCTGTTTGTAAAACAAGCCATAAAGCAGCAAGAGTCAGGTGTGAAAGAGATTAGCCGGAGGCTTGTGTGGGATGAAAAGGCTTTATGGTGTGTCAAACCCTGATGCTAATCACAAGTGGCCGTAGGACGGGGAGCTCGTGGGACCGGACTGACCTGGGGCAGCGGAGCCAAGCTGCACAGGTCACAGAGAAGTCAAATAGAAAGCACATGTAATCTGAAGGCCTGTGCATGTTCGTAATGTGTAGCCTATGTGAGGGCAACCATAAGATGGCCACCGCTCCAAGATGGAACCCACGAAGTCAATGTGTAATATCGTATACCTAGTGCATTCATCGATAAAACGTTATACAAAGCACTTGTACATACCACATTGGCCATTCGCGGTTCGCTAATACCGGAATAGGCAGGGGTAGGGCCCTGCCTCCTACGCGGTCCCAAATTTTAAAGTACCACAGAAGCCTGCTTAAACAGGTGGCGCTATAAATTTATGTTGAAATGTCAAGATCATGAACTAGCCTGTAATTGTAAAGTCTTGTCAGCAACTCATGGATTGTTTTCGTTCAGGATTTCATTTTTATTTTAAAACTCCTCTTTGTATGTATGTCACAGAAGTAGGCTGCATGGATTGTTTTTGTGCATCATGCCATTTTACTTTAAAACTCCTCATCTGTGTTTTTTTACAGAAGTAGGCAACATCTGACTAATGTCATGATAAACAGCAGATACAACGGATGCGTTACAACGCATGCTTTTACCCCGCATGCTGTTACAACGCAAATGGCTTGTTGCAGGGGTTATAAGGTGTTGGATTTAATCCAACACCTTCCCTACTGTTGCACACACTGGAGTTGGAATAGTAAATTATACTATTCCAACATCCAGTGCACCCCTGACAGCAAGTCGGGCTAATGATTTGCGTTATAACGGCATGCAGGGTAAAAGCATGCGTTGTAAAGTCATACAACCAATGTGGCTTGCTGAGACATTTTGGAAAACTATTTTACTGCAGATCCTGCATGTTCAGGTCACAGCTCCAGTCTGGTAGGTGCTTCATTATTCATAGACTACGAATGGTTTGCCACAGTCCTTCAAACAGGGTTCACAGGATTCTAGGGTTTTGGGGCCAGATGTAGGTAAATCTGAAATACCGATTTCTTAATAGCGAATTTTACCGATTCGCTATTAAGAAATCGGTATTTCCTATGTAGGTAAAGATTCGGTAAAAAATACTGAATCCTTAATATTCCTTATTACCAAATCGGTAATTGAGATTCGGTAATAAGGAATACCTACCCATTCATTTCTATGGGCTTGGAGGCCCATAGGAATGAATGTGAAGACATTCACTAACTTTCAAGGGTGCCAGGGTGTCAAAAGGACACCCTGTTGCACCCCTGAAATGTGCATGTGTGCACATGTGGCGCACATACATGCCCTAAGCAGGGCTCGACAAATCCACTCGCCCGCTCGCATTTGCGAGGTAGAATTAATGAGGACGAGCTATTTTTAGGTCCTACTCGCCCTTTCTGGCGAGTAGGAAAACAAACTAACTTTTGTCCTCTGTCTTTAAAAACGGAGCAAATGTGACAAGATAAGATTTAAAGGCATTTTTATTGCTCACAAAGCGAATGAGCAATAAAGATGCATTTAAATCTTGTTAAACTTGTCACATTTGCTCCGCTTTCAGAGACGGAGGTCAAGTAGGTTGCAGTTAGGTCGAGGAGATTTTTCAAGGTACTAGACCTGCAGGACTAGTACAATTTTTCGGATTTTTCGAGCCCTGCCAAGGGCATGAATATGTGCCACATGGCACTTGACAAAAAAGTGATTTTTTTAAAGGAAATCGGTAATTACCACCAACTTGAAGTTGGTGGTAATTACCGATTTCTTAAGGCTCAAAAGCTCTCTTTAATGTGCTTCCTACATTGCATTTAAGGAATCGGTATTACCGATTCCTTAAATGCAAGAGCAATAAGGAATCGGTATTTACCGATTCCTTATTTACCGATTCCTTACCTACATTAGGAATGGCTAAATACCGGTCGGTAACGCTGAAATTTACCGAATTTCGGCATTACCGACCGGTATTTAGCCACCTACATCTGGTCCTAAGTGCCCTAAAGCTCAGGTTGTCCTTATTGGGAAATGCGGTCTGTGCTGTTATTTGTGCAGTTGCCACTATTGCTGTTAAAAAGTATTTCTCCTGCTTATCAGTAACTGCTCACCAAGCTAAAACTCACCACAAAAAAGGTATTATCAATAAAATAGGTTAAACCTAATGCATTTACCAACCCTTGTTTATTTTTTATTTTAAAACATCACATTTAAACTGTCATTTTCACCTAACTATAACGTCACTTTAACCTTTGTGTTTTTTCATTGAATATATATATCTCCAGCTCAGGACAGGTAGTTAGCCCCACAGGCAGCATGTCATGGAGGTACGCTTCACCACTAGGAGCTGCAATAAAGAGTCACAATTGACCACAGACGAGGTAGCGGAATTATGCTCTGCGCCCTGGATTGCCTGACCACAGGGACAGGTACTTTAAGTGGGGTCCGGGGACAAGGGACATAGCACTTGCAGCCCAGGCCAGAAGGAGACCAGACATAAGATGGACCAGGTAGCAAGCTAAGCCCTACCCCACAGGAGGTTTGTAACCGCCCCGCAAGACGAGGAACTCCAGCTGTCCAGATTGCATAGAGTGACTATCATCAAAGAATAAATCTTTGCAATGCATGTTGTGAATCGAATGGGTTAATAACAGTTCCCCTGCGAGCTGGGCTTGTTCAACCTGTCAATAATCTGTGGCCTTCACTCCCAAAGGTACGTGTGCCACGTTAGTGTCTTAAGAGTGAAGGTAGCCGATTTAATGGGCAATAGGACCAAAGTCATAAAAGGCAGACCTGCAAGGATTAATGTTTTATGTGTTTATTTAAGATTTTGTTTAGTGTCGGTTAGGCCAGTTAGCAGTCTGAGCGCTACATATAAGGGCACAAACTTTAACAGAATTATTATTAATACAAAGGCATGAGAAGACTATATGTCGCATGTGCTTCAGGTGTGTATTTTTAACAATGTTTGTCCTCCTTGGAAAACAAGGCTCTAGATTAGGGGTCCCTCGGTGGGGAAGGTGGGAGGTAAAGAAGGAGGGAATAGAGGAGCAAAAGCCAGACAAGCACATGAAATGCATTTGGAGATGAACGCTTTCTATGGCTTGATATTTTCTCTTAAAATAGCAAAACAAATCCACAGACAGTCGTTCAAAACCAAGATTTCTTTTTGCTGAAAATACAAAATCACTCCTACTGCACGGTAACAACGGTCTGGGTAAACAATGGATAACAACAAGCATTTGCAATGCAATAGGGCTCGCATTTACGCGAGTTTGAGCTATTGGCATTGTAAATGACAATGCCTTTTATTAATATTTTGGTTTTAAAAACATAAATAAAAGGCATTGTCATTTACAATGCCAATAGCTTAAACTCGCGTAAATGCGAGACCTATTGCATTGCAAATGCTCGTTTCCCTTGGGAGTGACCAGGTTCATCGATGCAGGGAAATTAGTGAGAATATTTGAGGATGATTAGCATGGTGGGCTGGAGCACTCTAAAAAGCGTCTGCCATATTGGCTTGTCCAGCCACGCCCTGTAGCTGTGGATTTTGGGCCCTAGCTCAGCCGGCACTTACGGAAACCTGACAAGCCTGTTCATTTTTTTAAACTAAACACCTAGGTGAATCCAGGATAAGGTGACCTGCGTGACTCTCACCAGGCTGTTTTACCCAGAGTCCCTTGCAAACCTCAAACTTTGACTAAAAAAGCTAATTTTCCTCACATTTCTGCGATGGAAATTTTGGGAATTTGTGGGGAACCACAAACTCTTCTACCCAGCATTCCCCTAAGTCTTACTTGTGTGGGTAGGCCTAGTGCCTGAGACAAGAAGCGGCCCAAAACGCAATATAGATGCATCAAATTTTTCCACTGACTACTGGCCCTGTTCTTCCAGTGTGGATGGCTGTGGATTTTGGGCCCTAGCTCAGGCGGCACCTATGGAAACCTAGCAAACATGCACATTTTTGAAAACTAGACAACAAGTGCAGTCCAGGGTGGTGTGCCTTGCATGGATCCCACAAGGTGTTCTTACCCACAGTGCCCTGTAAACATCAAACTTTGCCTGAAATCACGCATTTTCCTTACATTTCTGTGAGGAGAAACTTCCGGCAGCCACAATAATCCTCAAAACCCCCCAGAGTTATCCCACTTGTGGCGATAAAAATCAGGAGGAATTTTCCTAGTTTTAGAGGTGTAAAAGGAGGTCAGATATCTGTCCTTTTGCGTCGCAACGCTTTGTTAGTCCTGTCGATAGCTTTTTCGCCCCCAATTTCTTTCCAGTTGTTCCTGCTGGCTGTTATTTTCTTTCAGTTGTTTCCAGGGAATTTCTTCAGTTCTGCTTCTGGATGCTCTGCCTGCTTCTTGGTTTCCCTCTTCTCGCTCCTGATTTCCCCTGACATCCTGGAGGTTTTTTGCACATTGGGCTTTTTCCTCCAACAGGAGTTTCTTCAGGAAGGCACTATCTAATTTGGCACTACCAAGTGTCATCGGCATTGTGGCTACTGGAAGGGGTCACCCTTACCTCTGGCAGATCAAGACTGTCATGACTTGGAACTCCCATTCCACTTACAACCGATGGTCTTCAGCTAAGAATCAGTCCTTGGATAGTGACAAGACCCAATTGCTTGATCACCACTGACCCCCGACATGCAGCCTGGGAGGTTGAGTCCCATTGCTCAAAAGTTGCAACCAAGTCTGTTGGCCCCAGGCAAGTAGTCAGAGTACAGTTTGATCACCCAAGGAGGACACTAGCGTCAACCAATGGGAACCGCTGGATTCGTTGAACTATAGACCAGTAGTCCAATGCAACAGAACTTTTGCTTGACCCACTAGGACTTCAACCCCTGTGGCCAAAGTCACCCCACCAAGACTGTGGATCGAGTAGTAGCCATAGTAGGCCCACCCCCAGCATCTTGTGTCCCTTGCATCAGCACAACTCCATTTATGTCTATGGCAGTTCGCCCATAGAGCCTGGAACTGGGCTTGAGACTGCTTTTTTGACAAGGTAACTGACTCCCTGGCCCCTTTGGCCTGCTCCTTGCCGGAGTTGGTCCCCCAAAGCAGTCCGGAGACCCTGAATACAACTTTATAAAAGTTTCGCTAACCGCAGTAGTTACCAATACTTGTTTACATTTTCAGTGAAAAGCAGTGATTTACGTTTAACTTAAAATTCTGTATATCCGGAACCCTCTGTTCAATTTTATTTACTTTGGTGTCTGAAAATTCATTAAAAAAATAAGATCTCTTTTTATAAATTGGTGTCAGGTGTTTTTCATGTTGTGTGACTTTCTTATGCAGTTGTGTTGGTACTTGTAAATGCTTTGCACTTGTTCCTTTGTTTTAGCCTGACTGCTCAAAGCCACCGCTACCCGGGGTTGAACTAAGGTTTAACAAATGAGCCTGACTGGAGTCAACATGGTATTCTGAGTGTATTAAACGCGAGATCGCACAGCCACTCCATATAGTTCACCACTTTCCTCACAGGATGGATATTCAGCATGTGAGGGGAGACGTTTGCGTCTCGGTTTTTACTGTTGAGAGTACTCACATAGGTCAAACTCTTCACATTTGTTTAAAATGTTTCCTTTTAATTCTTTTATAAGCCTGTGTCCTGGGATTGCCAGAATATAGTGTACCTGTTGTAGTTAGGGCTTTTTCCCCCTCACCTTTCCTCCCTTAATCCCTTCCCATCCCTCACTTCTGTTCTCTACTCCTTTGGAACGTTCTAGGCTTTGACAGTTGGAAAGTTAGAATGTTGACAGAGGTATTTGGGCGTTCGCTGAGAAGCCATGTGACGAGAGCTTTAAAGACAACCTTATGACTTAATTAGTACCCAAGAACTCACATAGAACAAATGTTCCATACACAGACAGAAAATAAATGGAGACAAACAAATGCCCTTGATATCCTTAAACTCTAAACACTCCTTTCAGCATGCAGATTCCAAATCAACCCTGCAAAGCCTCTTTAAAAACCTATTCAACTAAGTATCCAACAGTAGCAACGCTTTTTTCATAGCGACTGCATCAGCCTCAGTAATGCCACAGTTGGTTGACAGGAGTAAATCCATCAACCACTTCTTCACAGGCACAAGAACAAGCATTTACAATGCAATAGGTCTCGCATTTACGCGAGTTTGAGCTATTCACATTGCAAATAACAATGCCTTTTATTTGTGTTTTCGTTTTTCAAACATAAATAAAAGGCATCGTCATTTACAATGCCAATAGCTTAAACTCGCGTAAATGCGAGACCTATTGCATTGCAAATGCTTGTTGTTCCTTTCACTGTAGCAGTGACCTGGTTTGTTTTTACAAAAATAAGACCTTTGGCGTCATGCTGTTTGTTCATTTGCATCTCACTGATGCTGGGAACAAAGAGACTGCAATCTTTACTGCCGATCCTAAAGCACTTAATTATCTTGTCCTGGTTTCCTTTCTCAGCTGGCGCAAACAAGCTGACACTTCACACTGTACCAGACTTTCTGTCTTTCTCTTTTTCACATCCTATTCCCAATTGAAGGACAACGCTAAGGGGCTGCTTGCGTGTTGTATGGACGCAGGTAGAAAACACTAGTGTTATGGTGTACATAGGTGCAGCGCTTTATGCAGTTTTACAGTTGTTCCCTGTCTCTTTATAAATTTATAACAAATGGCACGCCATGTCCTGACTTTGTAACGATAGCAGGGTGATTTAATGTCTGAATTAAGTCCTGTAAATATACAATCACACTTGATGTCATAAGCAAGCGTGAAACTTGCTTCAGTTTTATAATTGCATGTTCACTCACTATCAATGGTATGCTATGTATGGAGTGCCTAAGGATAGTAGGGTGAGTTCTTGTTAGTATTGAGTGTTGTAAATATACCATCCCGCTTGATGTCAGCAGCGAGCGTGAAACTCCCTTTAGTTTTATAATTGCACGTTCACTCATTATCAATGATATGCTATGTACGGAGTGCGTAAGGATAGTAGGATGAGTTCTTGTTAGTATTGAGTCTTGTAAACGTACCGTCCCACTTGATGTCAGCAGCGAGCATGAAACTCGCTTTAGTTTTATAATTGCACGTTCACTCACTCTGAATGGTATGCTATGTACCGAGTGCGTATGGATAGCAGGGTGAGTTAATGTTTGTATTGAGTCTTGTAAATATACCGTCCCACTTGATGTCAGCAGCGAGCGTGAAACTTGCTTCAGTTTTATAATTGCACGTTCAGTCACTATCAATGGTATGCTATGTATCGAGTGCGTAAGGATAGCAGTGTGAGTTGATGTCTTTATTAAGTGTGCTAAATATACCTTAACATCTAATGTAAGCAGCGAGCGTGAAACTCGCTTCAGTTTTATAATTGCATGTTCACTCACTATCAGTGGTATGCTATGTATCGAGTGCGTAAGGATAGCAGTGTGAGTTGATGTCTTTATTAAGGCCCACATGCATCAAAGCAAAAGCCAGTCGCAAACGGGCAGATTCTCAGAATCTGCCCCTTTGCGACTGGGATTTTTGCATTTGGGATGCATCATCCCAAATGCAAAAATCGCAATTTAAGGAATCTCTAAATTGCGATTCCTTAAATTGCTATTGCATTTAAGGAATCCCAAATTGAGATTCCTTAAATGCAATGCATGAAAGTTTAAAAATTAGCGATTTCGCTAATAGGGGGAGCAAATTACCATGAAGTTGAACTTCATGGTAATTTGCAAGAACTTTGAAAAATGCACTAAAGTGCATTTTTCAAAGTTCCATTTTACACACACACATGCCCTTGGGGCATGTGTGTGTGCAAGATGTATTCATATGCAGATTTCAGGGGTGCAACAGGGTGTCTTTTTGACGCCTTGGCACCCTTGAAATAGCATGAGCAATTTGCGATTCTCTAATTGAGATTAGCAAATTGAGAAAGTCTTCCCATTCATTCCTATGGGCCTCTAGGCCCATAGGAATCAATGGGGAGGTATTCCTTAATTGCGACTCGCAAGTTGCGAGTAGCAATTAAGGAATGTTTAGGAATCGCTATTTTGTATGCGATTTCTACATGCATAGCCTTTTGCTATTCCTTATTAGCGAATCCTTATTTTTCGCTATTAAGGAATCGCAAATGGCATTGTTGATGCATGTGCCAGTTGGTGCACTAAATATACCTTAACATCTAATGTAAGCAGCGAGCGTGAAACCTGCTTCAGTTTTATAATTGCACGTTCACTCACTCTCAATGGTATGCTATGTACTGAGTGCGTAAGGATAGCAGGGTGAGTGCTTGTTAGACTTGAGTCCTGTAAATATACCATCCTACTTGATGTGAGCAGTGAGCGTGAAACTCGCTTCAGTTTCAAATTGCACAGGCATATGCATAACACGAAACATTATTATTTTAAGCTATGCGTGTACTATACTAAATATGGGTTAGCCCTTTAAGCTGTTTTTTGCATCTGCACAAAACAAAGCATTATTTGTTAAAGCTTTGCTTATGTTATACTGAATATGGGCTCAGCGCTTTCAGTTGTAATCTAGTTTTGACCTCTGGTTTTAGGAATTCTTTATAAATGCTCTGTCATGTACCGACTGCGTAGGGTTTGCAGAGCTAATGTTAGAAATATGTGCCGTAATATACCATCGCACTTGATGTCAGCAGCGAGCGTGAAACTCGCTTTCGTTTTGTAATTGCACGTTCACTCATTACCAATGGTATGCTATGTATCGAGTGCGTAAGGATAGTAGGGTGAGTTCTTGTTAGTATTGAGTCTTGTAAATATACCATCCCACTTGATGTCAGCAGCGAGCGTGAAACTCGCTTTAGTTTGATAATTACTGGTTCACTCATTATCAATGGTATGCTATGTACGGAGTGCGTAAGGATAGTCGGGTGAGTTCTTTTTAGTATTGAGTCTTGTAAATGTACCATCCCACTTGATGTCAGCAGCGAGTGTGAAACTCGCTTTAGTTTTATAATTGCACGTTCACTCACTCTGAATGGTATGCTATGTACCGAGTGCGTAAGGATAGAAGGGTGAGTTCTCGTTAGTATTGAGTCTTGTAAATATACCGTCCCACTTGATGTCAGCAGCGAATGTGAAACTCGCTTTAGTTTTATAATTGCACGTTCACTCACTCTGAATGGTATGCTATGTACGGAGTGCGTAAGGATATTAGGGTGAGTTCTTGTTAGTATTGAGTCTTGTAAATATACCATCCCACTTGATGTCAGCAGCGAGCGTGAAACTCGCTTTAGTTTTATAATTGCACGTTCACTCATTATCAATGATATGCTATGCTAGGAGTGCGTAAGGATAGTAGGGTGAGTTCTTGTTAGTATTGAGTCTTGTAAACGTACCGTCCCACTTGATGTCAGCAGCGAGCGTGAAACTCGCTTTAGTTTTATAATTGCACGTTCACTCACTCTGAATGGTATGCTATGTACCGAGTGCGTATGGATAGCAGGGTGAGTTAATGTTTGTATTGAGTCTTGTAAATATACCGTCCCACTTGATGTCAGCAGCGAGCGTGAAACTTGCTTCAGTTTTATAATTGCACGTTCACTCACTATCAATCGTGTGCTATGTACCGTCTGTGTAAGCATAGCAGTGTGAGTTGATGTGCTTTTAAGTGCGCTAAATATACCTTCACATCTAATGTAAGCAGCGAGCGTGAAACTCGCTTCAGTTTTATAATTGCAAGTTCACTCACTCTCAATGGTATGCTATGTACTGAGTGCGTAAGGGTAGCAGGGTGAGTGCTTGTTAGAATTGAGTCCTGTAAATATACCATCCTACTTGATGTGAGCAGTGAGCGTGAAACTCGCTTCAGTTTCAAATTGCACAGGCATATGCATAACACAAAACATTATTATTTTAAGCTATGCGTGTACTATACTAAATATGGGTTAGCCCTTTAAGCTGTTTTTTGCATCTGCACAAAACAAAGCATTATTTGTTAAAGCTTTGCTTATGTTATACTGAATATGGGCTCAGCGCTTTCAGTTGTAATCTAGTTTTGACCTCTGGTTTTAGGAATTCTTTATAAATGCTCTGTCATGTACCGACTGCGTAGGGTTTGCAGAGCTAATGTTAGAAATATGTGCCGTAATATACCATCGCACTTGATGTCAGCAGCGAGCGTGAAACTCGCTTTCGTTTTGTAATTGCACGTTCACTCATTATCAATGGTATGCTATGTACGGAGTGCGTAAGGATAGTCGGGTGAGTTCTTGTTAGTATTGAGTCTTGTAAATGTACCATCCCACTTGATGTCAGCAGCGAGTGTGAAACTCGCTTTCGTTTTATAATTGCACGTTCACTCACTCTGAATGGTATGCTATGTACCGAGTGCGAAGGATAGTAGGGTGAGTTCTCGTTGGTATTGAGTCTTGTAAATATACCGTCCCACTTGATGTCAGCAGCGAGCGTGAAACTCGCTGTAGTTTTATAATTGCACTTTTACTCACTATCAATAGTATGCTATGTATTGAGTGCGTAAGGATAGTAGGGTGAGTTCTTGTTAGTATTGAGTTTTGTAAATGTACCATCCCAGTTGATGTGAGCAGCAAGCGTGAACCTCGCTTTAGTTTTATAATTGCACGTTCACTCATTATGAATGATATGCTATATACGGAGTGCGTAAGGATAATAGGGTGAGTTCTTGTTAGTATTGAGTCTTGTAAATATAACATCCCACTTGATGTCAGCAGCGAGCGTGAAACTCGCTTTAGTTTTATAATTGCACGTTCACTCATTATGAATGATATGCTATGTACGGAGTGCGTAAGGATAATAGGGTGAGTTCTTGTTAGTATTGAGTCTTGTAAATATACCATCCCACTTGATGTCAGCAGCGAGCGTGAAACTCGCTTTAGTTTTATAATTGCACGTTCACTCATTATCAATGGTATGCTATGTACGGAGTGCGTAAGGATAGTAGGGTGAGTTCTTGTTAGTATTGAGTGTTGTAAATATACCATCCCGCTTGATGTCACTATCAATAGTATGCTATGTATTGAGTGCGTAAGGATAGTAGGGTGAGTTCTTGTTATTATTGAGTGTTGTAAATATACCATCCCGCTTGATGTCAGCAGCGAGCGTGAAACTCGCTTTTGTTTTATAATTGCACGTTAACTCACTATCAATAGTATGCTATGTATTGAGTGCGTAAGGATAGTAGGGTGAGTTTGTTAGTATTGAGTCTTGTAAATGTACCATCCCAGTTGATGTCGGCAGCGAGCGTGAACCTCGCTTTAGTTTTATAATTGCACGTTCACTCATTATGAATGATATGCTATGTATGGAGCGAGTAAGGATAGTAGGGTGAGTTCTTGTTAGTATTGAGTCTTGTAAATGTACCATCCCACTTGATGTCAGCAGCGAGCGTGAAACTCGCTTCAGTTTCAAATTGCACAGGCATATGCATAACACAAAACATTCTTATTTTAAGCTATGCGTGTATTATACTAAATATGGGTTTAGCCCTTTAGGCTGTTTTTTGCATCTGTTGAAAGGGACATGGAGGCACCGAGGGAGGGAGAACTGAGGGCTGCAGGGAGAGCGAGACTATGCGACTTCAACACAACGGACACAACTGTGTCAGAGAGCAAAGCAGGGAGGCACTGAGGAAACAGATCTGGATGGGTGGGGTGGGGGCAGAGAAACTGACGACAAAGGTCGCCAGACAGTGGGTGAAAGTATGGAGACATAGGATGGCGGGCCTTTCAGACGGCACAAGAAAGGATAAGAATAAGAGGGGCAAGTATCCGAATGGCCCTGTTCTAGATTCCTTTACCAAATATTGTACAACAAATAGCTACGAATGTGACTGACGGGTTAGTTAAAACTAGAAACACGGAGTACAGGACACTGAAAGAAAGGCAGGGGGTGCCACCTTCAGCAGGTACAGTCCAGAAAGCAAATCATACCAAGGCAAGCATACTTTACAGGGTGGGGTATCCAGTGCCACGAGCTAATGGAAAACGTGAAACTGCAATACCCAGGCCAGAGGTGATGTTTGGGTAGAAAGAAAGACAGCAATTGCAGAATCAAACACAAGCAGGCGATTTTGGTGGCAGGAAGGGGGAGGGTTAGACTCTGCAAATTACAAATGAAAGCACAGATCCAAACAAGCATTTGCAATGCAATAGGTCTCGCATTTACGTGAGTTTGAGCTATTGACATTGCAAATAACTATGCCTTTTATTTTTGTTTTCGTTTTAAAAACATAAATAAAAGGCGTTGTCATTTACAATGCCAATAGCTTATACTCGTTTATCTGCGAGACCAAATGCTTGTTTGCAGTGGAGTGATTATTTAAAAGTAAAAAAGTGTTCCAAAGCCATACGTACTCCACGTGGTGGTGGTGTGGCTCTCTCAAAGGCTTCGGACGGTATGTAAATAGTTCTTCAAGTGGGATACTATCCATGCAAATTGAATAACTTGTGATCACCATGGCATCTCACCAGCGAGTATCTAGGTAAATTAATAAAAATACCCTTAAGAAATGTTTTCTCAGTAAACCACGAGTGAAATTCATGTGACTGACCACACTGCTGTTTTTGCTATACCTAGAAAAAACCACCACCTCATCACAGAAATGTTGACATCATTTTGAAGTGCGTTCTAGGGCTCCTATTCCAACTGCAGAGGTATGATCAGTCCCTACGATGCAATAGTCGGAATCCTGTATGTGCGAGTGTCAGACGGGAAGTGAGAAACCCAGCGCTCGCGGCTAATTAGTTAAACTACGTGCGTCTAACCTGCACGCCGTGGGATGACGGACGTGGCACGGCCGAATAACGGCGGCATCATATGCATGGAGAAAAGGCTATCCTAACTGGAAAATTGCAATGAATGCATTTCAGACTGTGAAAAATAAAGAATATATCACCATTCTATATTCTTGAGTACAAGGGGACAAGTCCAATACTAAAAAGATGGCAGTAACTCAAAAGACAACATTAAACCGTGCGTCCTAAAGTGTTCTATTAAAACACGCTTTCACGTGAAACAAGGATGTGATAACAAGCAGGAAGTGGGATAAGGGAGGGGCTGGCAAATGGTGAGCACTTTGCCGCTTTGATGTCCTCAGTGGCCGCAGCTCACTGAGGACATCAAAGCGGCCGCGAAAGTGATCAGGCAGTGCTTTTCAGGCTGCCAAATGGTGAGCGCGCCCGGCGCACATGCACTGTATTTGGAGGCCTGAAAAGCACTAGTTTGCACTTCTAGATCCCCCTTTTACAAAAGCTCTCGCGAGAGCAGCGCTAAAGCGCTGGCTCAGGCGAGACCTAGAAACGAGTCAGGTCCGCTTTCACTTTCGTCCGTTGTTAAAGCTTTGTTGTCTTTATGGGGCCATGTGTTTGAAACACATGGCCCCATAAAGATAAGAAAGCTTTCAGGTGGGGGAGCGGACCCTTTGAAGTAGTATGATGCCGAGGCTGTGGCCAGTGGGCTGAAGCGCTTCCCCAAACGGATTGCATGGCGGCACGATGCACGTGATTGTGGGCGTGCTCGCCATGCAATCCACTTTTGGGAGCACTTTGAAATGCCCCTCTTACAAGAGTCTCGCATAGCTATTGCGTAAATGCAATAGCTAGGCGAGACCTAAAAATGAGGTCCCATATAGTCAACTCGAAAGAGAAACTACAATCCCGCGTTGTTCTGCCCCCAAAGTGACAACCTTCAGCCCCCACTCACAAGCTGACACAACCAAAGTCCTCCTGGCACTCAAAGCCACCTCCTGTGACGAGAACATTCTTATTTCATACATCGTGAAGTCTCTCCATGGAGAGTCCCTGAAACCCAGCTTCAGCATCGTCAATACCATCCACAACCAAAGAACTTTCATGAGTGAGCACAAAACCGGAAAGATTGCAATTGGAGAATAACCTGGTGTTTTGGCACCCAGGTGGGATGCATGTTATTGTTGTAGTAACACATTCTGTGTATCATTGTTGTGAATCTACAGTGTGTGTGACCTTACCCTAGGTAGGCTATGCCCACAGTGTGTACGTTGCTTTGCAAAACAAGTTTTGTACTTGAAAAAGAGCACATTAAGGTGAGATTGTTAAGGTTGAAAATTGTGCATCATGTTTTCTTATTTGTGCATTTCATTGTTGTGATAAGTTGGCACTTGCACACCTGTTAGCCTTTCTTGGTTTAGAGTTGAGTCTACCCTTCTTGGACAAAAATTATTTAAAGGCAAGCCTTTATTGAAAGTATAAACATAGTGGCAATATGTGTATAGTTGAGTGAGTTAACCCTAGGTGCAAGATGTATTGTTCTGCAACATTTTGCAGAAGAGAAGTAGGTTCAGAAGAACTGTAGCTATAGTTTTAAGGGAACAGGGATTTATATATTTAACAGGGCATCCTGTCATGTTTTCCATTGTCTTGCTCATACTCTTACATCGGTTTAGCTTCAGCACATTTAACAGATGGTAATGCAAAAAGTGACATCTGGGTAGAAGTTGCCTCTCTTCCTTTTCTCCTGGGTTTCGCTTACATTTCTGGTTTTCAATTAGGATTGATAGGAAATCAAGGGGGCATTCGGACTTCTTGTCATTCTGCAGATGAGGACTATATCTGTGACATGTTATCAGCTCACCGCTAGCTATCCGCCCTTCCAACACAGAAATAACTAAAGACCTATCTCTTCACAGAATGATCCTCTCTCATCCAATACGTACCATTCTCTTTGGCCTCCCTGTCAGTGTTATGACAGTTGTGAGAAAACATGTTCCTAATGATGTACCTGGGCTTCTGCTCTCTGTTGCTTGCGGGCTAGGTTTGTGCTATACAAGTACACCACACACATGTATATACATACAGGAGTCTCTTACTTTTTTGGTGATTGTTATGAAGAACTATGTACCCTGTTCGGATTACATTTTAGAGATGTCAAGAAGAGTAAGTTGGTGGGAGGTTTAGATACTTTGTTGATGAAGCAGGAGAGGGTTTTTGGTCAATTATATGCTTTGCTCAGGTTCTTACGTAAGTATCTGTTTTTTGCCTCAATGCTTCTGGTACACATTTCTTGAGAGAGAGATATATATTTATATATATATATACAAATATATATAGTTCAAATTAGGGATGTATTGCTTTTTCATGTCATTTCTACAGCTTCTACTGATTTATTTTCCCTCAACGTATTTTCAGAATCATGGTGCTGATTTCTGTGCTTTCTCCTTTTTTCAACACTTTTAGAGCGATTGCTGCTGTACTGTAATTTAGTGTTCGTTGATTTTAAGTCCCTTTTGATTTTATTGATTGTTCGCCTAGGCTTGTTTTTGCTGGGTTATCCCCAGGCCTTCTGTCTTCCTCCTGTATTTTTCTGACTTAGTTGTTGCTGGTTTTAGAACTCTGGGCACTTTACCACTGCTGACCAGTGCTAAAGTGCAAGTGCTCCCTGTATAAATTATGATTGTGATTGGTTATCTATGATTGACAGCTTTGATTTACTAGTAGGTCTCTGTTAAAGTTTGCTGCGTGTGCTTAAAGCCTGTAAATCTAATGCTACTAGTGGGCCTGCAGCACTGATTGTGCTACCCACATGAGTAGCCATGTAAATGTATCTAAGACCTGCCACTGCAGTGTCTGTGCACACAGTTTTAAACTGCCATGTCGACCTGGCAAGTGCACCCACTTGCCAGGCCCAAACCTTCCATTTTTGTACATGTAAGGGACCCCTAAGGTAGGTAGAAGGTAGCCCCAGGGCAGGGTGCAGTGTATGTGATAGGTAGGACATGTGCTGGTATATTTTACATGTCCTGATAGTGAAATACTGCCAATTTCGTTCTTCACTAATCAAGGACTATCTCCCCCATGGTTTATCATTGGAACTGCCTTGTTAATGTTAATGTTACTGTGCTTTATAAAGCGCATGTATACCTAGAGGTGTCTTGGCGCTGAGGACGGAAGAGAATCTGTTCTGGCGTCTAACATCTTACAAGTGTAACTTTCAGTTGGGAAGAGATGGAGGTTTGGAGTTTGGGTTCCCTGAACTCAGAATTCAAAAATAAATCTTTTAGTGAAGTTGGATTTTAAATTGTGTGTTTGAAAATGCCACTTTTTTGAAAGTGGGAATTTTCGGTGTGAGAGGCAAGATGGTGGCTGTGTGAGTGTTGTGGGAAGCCGCCTTTCCCTACCACTGCACCATTGTAACTATCTGAGAAGAGGAAGAATAGGAAGAGGAATGCTTTAAAATTACGGAGCAACTCACCCTTCTAAGGACTGCAGCTTGGTGCTCGAGGTTGATGAGGCTGCTCACGGAAGTCGTTTCCCCGTCAATACGGGCTGTGAGAGGATTTCTTTCAGCGGTGACCGCGGCCAGACGCGAGGTACTTCAGGAACCCAGATGCCCCCGCCGATACATTATTTCCATAGGTTTCCTCGCACTCACTGCGGGGAGGTGCTACACTGTTGCTGCAGCCGGTGATATGCCGCCAAAAGCTAAACTGCCGGGGAAAGACACCAGCACGACTGGGGAAGCCAAGGGTTCATCCCTGAATCGGCGCGTCGCAACTCAAGGAAAAAGTCTGAATGCCAGTCTGGAGATTCAACAGGCCGGCCTGAGCAAGGTTGGTTTAGCTCAGGAGAAACCGGGGGAGAAGGACGATGGAACAGAGAGGGCTACCAGACCTAAGGGGCCAGTAGTACCTGGGATGTTTGCCGGGAAGGGGCTCTCAATATCTTCGGGAGAGTAAAGCATAACCAGAGGTAAAAGCGATGGCACTGTAAGAATGAGTAAAGGCAGTCCCAAAATTAAGACTATGACTGTGATGGGCAGGGTGCCTATTAATATCTCTGTGAATACAGCTGAGACTCGCTCAGAGGCTGAGGTGTTAAACGGATTGGCTGCCGGACTTATCATCACTCCTAGTAAAGAGTCTGAGATTATCCAACATGGTTTTGATACAGCGGTCCCACTGGAGGAGAGTACTCTGCAGCAGGGGGATAGTAACAACATTTTGTCAGCTCCAACTGAATTTCTTTTTACACCGGTGTCAAAAGGATTCTTTTCCCAGGCAGATGGTAAATCTACAATGACACCAGACTGTGAAAAATGATTTTCGCTGACAGACGAATCAGATTTATCTGGCAACAGTGACAAGGATAAAACTGAAGAAGACCTCACGGAGGAGGATAGCGGTAGCCCTCCCATGAAGCCTGACACTCAGAAACGCATCCCAATTCGCACAAAGAAGAAGAGCGCAAGGGGTTCAGACAAGGATAAGGGCTTCACCTCAGACTATAGCCAGTCAAGCCAGTTTAAATGGGACTACTCCGCTTCTCAGTTTGAGGGAGGAATGGAGAATGAGACTCCAGAAGTGGCGGCTGAAGTCTGCAACACTACCGGGGCCCAGGCTGCGTATTCCTCAATGGAACTAATATACGCAACACTGAATCAAATGCAGGCGGAGGCACGCCAGGAACACAAGAGGGCCCATGTGGCAACTAAAAAACTACAAGGCGCAGTACGGAAAGTGAATAAGACCTGCACAGAAATTTCGGAACGCACTACGGAGTTGGAAGAGCGCATTGTACATTTAGAGGCTAGTGTGCAAACCTCAGACAAACAGCTTACCTCTAACGAGAGCAGAATGACTGACGTCCTTTGGAAGCTGGAGGACTTTGAAAATATTTCAAATCAAGGGTGGGGGAGAATGAAGGAACTGTGATCCATTCAGCTTCCTTGCTAATACATCAAATATCAAATGGGGAATGGATCACTTGACCTGAGTAACAAGGGTTTGTAAATTTTCGTGTAGCGTACCGATAAAAAACCCTCATTCACGTACAAAGGTGGGCTGGCGGTATATCTTGATGCTCCTCCTGGTTCTTATAAACGTGACAGCATCATCATAGGGCTAGTTGTTATGCTTCCTCCACCTGGAGGTAAACCACTGGTTAGTACAGTAGTGATCAGGGAAAAAAATATATATAGAGTTTTCTAGTGCAGTGAGTTTCAAAAATGGGGATAGTAAAAAGCTCGTATAGCCAGATTAATGATTTTATTAAACCAGGGTCCGAGATGTTTTTTTTAAAAAATTGTGTTGTGCGTGGGAATCTAACGCACTCAGAGTGTCCATAAAAAAGGTCGACATGTTTCAGCCCTCGTGGTTGCCCATGTGGGTCAAGTGGGCTTTCTTCAGGACCTAAAAAGAAGAGTGATGGAGACCGTGTGTGAGGGGTCTCTGTGGATAGAGACTGTATATTTGACAGGGTCTCTATGAAACTGGGTATATTAACCAGATTCTAATGAGGTCCAACCGGTAACCGGGACCCCAGAGGAAGAGTCAGCACAAGTCGTGCACAACCAGCGCAGCAGCAGGTAACGAACTCCCTGGCCGCCCGATGAAGCGTAGACAATAAGATAAGAAGGTACCATTGGACCTCATTAGAATCTGGTTAATATACCCAGTTTCATAGAGACCCTGTATATATTTGAAAAGGCCAGGCCCGATGCAAGAAGGGCCGCAGCGGGGCACTCTTTCTTCTTTCGGCCCGACTTTTGTCACGCCACAGTGGAAAGGAGATGGAGACTTCGTTTGCTTATTGCACCATTCCAGAAGCTGGGATGTGAAGTCTTTCTAATGAACCCTGCTAGACTTAAAGTTGTATGCAAGGGTATAACGAGAGTTTTCTCATCTGAGATTCAGGCCCAGGAGTATCTACAGGAACTCTCTAAGTAGCAAGCTAGGATTTTGGATTTGGGAGAAATGGAATTAAATAAGTAGCGGTCTGTTTCCCTTTCCTCTTCTTAAGTGGGCTTTATCTTTCTTTGTCCTTTTTCATTTCCCTTCTCTTTATATTTCTGGCTTTTGGTAGGAGGCGGCTAGGGGCACAACCACATGCAGGAGGCATCACAAGGGTCCGTGCACCTTTTTTGCCTTTTTGATTGGGGGGGGAGGAAGGGTGGGTGGGGGGGTGGTTGTCGAAACCAGAGGGAGGTGGGGTGGTATTTTTGTACAGGGATGGACAGCTGGTATTATAGTGTGGTATATTTTGGTCTATGTTGCAACATGTGCTGGAACTACTGTTGCTCCTGCAATGAGGAAATTTAGAATTGCATCCATTAATATATGTGGCCTGAATGATCCCCAAAAAAGAAGGAGGATTTGCCTTGATGTTCAATTTTTGAAAGCAGATATTTTATGCCTCCAAGAGACCCACATTGAAGGTGGTCGGAAAAGGCTTTTAGAGATGCCGGGTATCAGCTTATTGCTAATACGTCACAAGAAACTCGGACAAGAGGGGTGGCGATATTGGCCAGAAATGGATTGGGTAGCTTTCCTCGATCACTTGTGGATAAAATGGGAAGATGGGTTATTGTACAAGTGTGTCTTGATAACCAAAGGCTCACTCTCTGCTCAGTGTACGGCTCAGTGCTGGACGACACTGCGCTTTTTGATTGGCTAAAGGTTGAGCTTGTAGGGTGGCCTCTTCCTCTGATTTTCTGTGGGGACTTGAACATTCATATATGAGCTGCCAGGTTGTCAACCACAAGGTCTTGTATCAAGGTCGCAAACCTAAAGTTTATAAATCACTATCACAACTTAAGTCACTGCACGGGTTGGAGGATGTATGGGCGGTAAAAAGGGAGGGTGATCCCGGGTTCACGTATTTTTCAGCACCACATCGAGTTCATGCAAGGTTGGACTATTTCCTTGTATCATATGAACTTTTACAAAGAAGTATGATAAGCAAATTTCCCAAAGTTATGTCGGATCACAATCCGTTGGTGATCGAGCTCGATATTTGGTGCCGGATCTTGCAGACACAGTGGACATTTAACAGGGCTTTACTTAGCAAAGAGGGGTTTATACAGCGACTGGAGGAATGGATCCCAAGGTTTATTGATGAGAATCTAGGAAGTGCTAATTTAGGTATCGTGTGGGACACATAAAAAGCAGGAATTAGGGGGGGAGGAGCCTAGCGCGCAACCAAGATGGCCGCGTAGGTGCGAGGCTCCCGAGGACCTCCGCAACCTCCTACATTTATCCTGAATTCATCCTGCCTCGATTGAGGGGACTGTGTTGGTGAGCCTGAGCTGAGGTGGAACCCGTTTTCCGTTTTCGAATTGGACCTCGGGTGCCGGAGTGAGCACCGATTGAAGTTTGCGGCCTTCTTCTCGCCGAACCCCGGATTTGCGTTGGGGGGTGACCCAGTGGCAAAGTGAACAACAACGGCGGGCCGGGCCTGGCGAGTCGCGTACCCCGCACTTTCGCTTTCGCTTTCTCGCTGTTTCTGCAAGTGAGATCGCGGAGCCTTTTGTGTTGGTGTGGCCTCGCTGGGGGACCCGGCCCGCCTGCCTGCTGTGGCCCACCCCGCCGATCTGGGGTGGCCCCCCCGGAGCTCGTGGCCCTGATTGCCTGCCCTCTACGGCGTTGCTGGTTCGATTGTGGGACCAGCGGCGATGGCCACGAAACAAGATGGGGATCGGTCAAAGACCAAGTCGACCCGACGGGGCACCGTCCATCCGGCCAACAGCATGGACCGCTATACCCTCCAGAGGGGATCTCCCGGCGGACCGCACAAGTCCCCTGAGGGCCCTTCTGATGCCCCGGACTTGCCCACGGATCTGACTCTCCACGACGTCATGGGCGCCATTTCCGAGATGAAGGCCTCGGTGGGCCAGCGGTTCGACACCCTGGCACAGAAGATCGATGCGGTCTTTGTAGACGTTGGCCTGGTGAGGGTCGATCTTTCCAAGACCAACGATCAAGTTGACTCTTTGGCCCACACCGCATCGGGCCTTACGACTGAGGTGGCGGCACTACAACTGGAGGTACGCCGGCTAAGTCAGGCGAGCGCACTTATGGATCGGCGCCTCGAGGATTCCGAGAGTCTGGCCCGGAGGAATAACATCCGAATCATCGGAGTACCCGAGGGACGGGAGGAAGCGGCGGCGGATCTATTTGTGGAGGACCTGATCGCTACCCATCTCCAGCCTCGGGGCCTGAGTAAATTTTTCGCTGTGGAGAGGGCCCACAGGGTTCCCGGGGGAAGGCCGAAGGTCGGAGCCCCTCCGCGACCTCTCATTGCCCGGATTTTTAACTTTCGGGACAGAGACGCTATCCTGCAAGCTTCCAGACTACATGGGCCGGTTAAGTTGGACAATATGGAGATGAACTTTTACCCTGATTTCACCCAAGCGGTCCAGAAGCAAAGACTGAGCTTCCTCGGCGTTAAACGCCGACTCCGGGACCTGAACTTAAAGTACGCCATGCTCTTCCCGGCCAAGCTGCGAGTGGAGGTGGATGGTCGCACGCACTTTTTTGATCGTCCCGAAGCGGCCGGGGACTGGCTGGACACTCTGTCTGGGGATCGTGATCGAGATGGCGGGGGGGGGCGGCGGGAGGAGGCGGCCCACTGGATCGGGACTGAGGGGTCAATATTGGGCCTCACTCTGGACGAATACGATGCTACTTTCGATCAAGCGTCTGTCTTTGTACATTCCCCTCCCATGGAGGTTGTGTGGGGTCTAGAAGGGGTACTCTTTCCTCCTCTAGGGGGTCTAGCTAGTTTCTTTTTATAGGGGCGACAGGCACACTGCAAGTTGGGGGGGCTGTCCGGGCTCATGCAGGGGTGCAGGGTGGGGGGAGTTTTGTTGGAATGGGTGGGTTGGGTTGGGGTGGGGTGTTGTTCGTTTACACCACAAGGCAAACGTATCTTTGTGTTATTCCTACAGTGCTCTCTGGGGGACGAGTGATGACTTCTGTTTATGATGGGGGGTAGGGGACTGAGTTTGTTGTCCTGGAATGTTAATGGACTGGGGGACAGGATAAAACGAGGTGTGGTCCTGCAGTTCTTGAAGCGAACTTCGCCCGATATAGTTTTTCTGCAGGAGACGCACCTCATTGGCAACTCCTTTTGCGCTATGAATCGACGGGGCTACCGCCTTGTGGCCCATGCGGGCTTCACGTCCGGTTCAAGGGGTGTGAGCATTATGGTTAAAAACTCGCTCCCGTTGGAGATTGATGAGGTGCGCCATGACGATAGGGGACGTTACACGGTTTTGGTGGGCAGACTGGAGGGCAGAGTGGTCGTTTTTGTGTCAGTATATGTCCCACCGGGGCTACAGACGACCACCTTTGCGGACCTGGGGCACCTCCTCCTTGGCCTTCCGGAAGGGATTCTAGTGGTGGGGGGGGGATTTTAATGCTGTAGTTTCCGGAACTGTGGATCGTCACCCCCCTAGGGCTCTCCCCCGGGCCCAAGAGTGGTTATCTGGCCTCTTGGATACCCTGGGGCTGGTGGATTGTTGGCGACTAAAACATCCCACGCAGCTACAGTACACCTTCCATTCAGGGGCCCATGGTAGTCTCTCACGGCTAGATTATGTCCTGGTCCCAGCGGCTTATGTAGGGAGGGTGGGAGAAGTGCGCCATTTGGCACGGGGTATTTCGGACCACTCCCCGCTCTTGTTGCACTTTGATGTTTTGCCGAGGGGAGAGGGTAGAGTGGCCCCGATCAATCCCTGGTACCTGCGTGACCCCACCATTCGCGCAGAGCTGATTAAATCCCTTAAGCGCTATTTTGACGAGAATGTGGGGTCTGTGTCATCGGCGGTCTCACTGTGGGAGGCGTTCAAGACAGTACTCCGAGGAGAAGCCCTGTCCCTTATTTCCCACTCCCGGAGGCGCGAGCGGGAGGAGGTGACCCGTGTGGAAGCTGAGATAACCGAGTTGGAGGGGGATCTAGAACGTGGGGTGACGGAGGATAAATTACATGTTCTCCAACTCAAGCAAGCGGCCTATAAGGCCCTCGTCACGGAGGCGGCCAGGGGCCTCAGTAGAGAGCAACAGGGGAGACTGTATGATGTGGGTGATAAGGCTGGTAAATTGATTGCGTGGCTGGATAAAAAAGAGAGAGCGAGTCGTGTTGTCCCGTTGATTGAGAAACCGAATGGTGTGTGTGTCACTGAACCGGAGGAAATTGTCTCCTGCTTCGCGGACTATTTCCGTGGGGTATATTCCCCAGTGTCTTCCCGCTCTGAAGAGGATTCCCATGCCCTGCTCAGAGATATCGCGCTGCCTTCCCTTTCTGAGGAGGACAGAGTGTTGTTGGACGCCGCTCCAACCTCCGAAGAAATTGCCCTCGCCATACGCTCGGTCGCTTCCGGCAAGGCCATGGATCCTAATGGTCTTCCCATCGAGTTGTATAAGCTGCGACCGGATACGCTGGCGCCGCATCTCCGTGCTATGTTCCTTGCGGCCCACTCGGTAGGTTCCCTCCCGCTAGACCAGCGTCTGGCTACCATCGTGGTTATCCACAAGGAGGGGAGGCCACGGGACCGGGTCACATCCTATCGACCCATTTCGTTATTGAATGCGGAGCCCAAAATTCTCGCCAAGGTTCTGGCCAATCGGCTGGTCGGCGTGGTGTGTGACTTGGTCCACCAGGACCAGTCCGGCTTTATTCCCCACCGTAACACAGCGCTTAACCTGCGGCGTTTGCATGGGGTGCTCGCACGTGTCCCGTTCATACGGGAGCCGGCCATCTTGGCATCCTTGGACGCCACTATGGCGTTTGACACACTTGAATGGCCATATATTTGGGCGACGCTCGCGAAATTTGGGTTTGGCCCAGGGTTTATCAGCTGGGTTAAATTGTTGTACTCTGGCCCACTGGCGCAGGTGGTTGTGAACGGTAGAGTGTCGGCTCCGTTTGAGTTGGGCAGGGGCACGCGGCAGGGCTGCCCGTTATCGCCGCTTCTTTTTGCGCATGCCCTGGAGCCCCTGGCGGAGTGGCTGCGGTGGGAACCTTCTATTCGTGGTCTCCGCTGGACCCCCGAGTATGAGGACCGCGTGTCTCTATATGCTGACGATATTCTCCTGTACCTGGCTTCCCCACGTAAATCACTGATAGTACTGGTTGATGTATTGCACTCATTTGGTCGTAACTCCGGCCTTGTCATCAACTGGGCTAAATCGTGCGTGTATGTTCTTTCTGGGGAGGCTCCTATCCTTCCGCGGGGCTGTCCTATCCAGATCGCCCCGCAGGGATTTAGGTACCTGGGTATCTTCATCACCCTAGACGCGGAGGCCCGGTATGGTCGAAACCTGCTGCCCCCCCTCCAGCGCCTGAAGGAGGATGTCGCGCGTTGGCGGCGTTTGCCGCTCTCGCCGCTTGGCCGGGCGGCATTGTTTAAGATGATGTTGCTGCCGCGTTTCCTGTACGCTCTGCAGAATACAATGGACCTCGTCCCGGCGCGCTACTTCCGCGAGGTGGAGAGCTTGCAACGCCACCTGTTCTGGGACGGGAGACCGCGTATCGCCCTGGCGAAGCTGACGCTCCCGTGGTATGACGGGGGGATTGCCCTCCCTGATATTAAACGGTATTATTGGGCCTCCCAGCTGGCTGCGATTAATCACGGCCTATACGGGCCCGCCCTAAACCCGGCCTTTGAAATGGATAAGATGCTACTGCCGGGTGGTGACTATAATCGAGCGCTCTACTCCAGCTCGCTCGACGCACGTCTTACGGGCCCCACGCGTGTCATGGTAGGAGTGTGGCACGCGGCTAATGTAGCGATGGGGTGGAAGGATCGTTTGACCCGGGCGTCACCACTGTACGCATCTGAGCAGTTGGGCTCCCTGTGGACCTCGAAGGGCTTCGAGAAGTGGGACATGATAGGCATTAGCAGGGTGGGGGATCTCTAGACGAGGGGGGGATTTAAAACGTTCGGGATGTTGCAGACGGAATTCCAGTTGCAAGACAGGGAGTACTTTCGGTATATGCAGATCCGTCATGCACTATGCTCCGCCTTCCCGGACGTTGCCTCCATCCCGGAGTACTCCCCTCTGGAAGATAGAGTGCTGGATGGACATGTACCGGAAAGCACGATCTCGTTAATCTATAAAAAACTGATCAATGACCGCGTGGGATTGCTGCTTGACCTTCGCGAGGCTTGGGTTGCCGATGGATTGGAGCTGGACGACGAGGACTGGGTCTCTGCGGTGGCCTCCCCGAAAGAGGTGGCCATACCGGCCCGCCTTCGCTTCGTCCAGCTCAAGATACTCCATAGGGTCTACATAACGGGGCCAAGGCTATTGCGTATGGGCTATGCTGTGGACGGGTTGTGTAAGCGTGGGTGTGGTTCTTTGGGGACCTTTCTTCATATTTTGTGGGAATGCCCAGAGGTGGAGCGATTCTGGCGTGGTGTGCATGAGGTCCTGCGGGTGGTTACGCGTGTGCCGCTGCTGCCCGAAGCGAGGAGATGCCTGTTGAACGTGTGGGAACCAACCGACTATTCGGGGCCACAGAAGTGGTGGGTGACTCTGGGATATATGGTGGCCAAGCGCGATATTGCTCAACTGTGGGGTTCCCAGAGGCCCCCGACTGTTTCGGCCTGGAAGGAAAATATGGACTGGTGCATGTTTAGGGAAAAGGTGGTGTATGTAGCGAGAGGTAAGCCTGGGACATGGGTGAAAGTGTGGGGCCCCTGGAACGCCTACCGTGGTGGAATCTGCGCCCCGCCGTTATTGCCCGATCCGTCGCCTGCCCCATCCCCTTAGCCGGTTTAGCTCTCCGGTACCGGGCACTGAGTCCACCCAGTCCCTGTTCTGACCTTCTCCCCCCCCTTGATACTCCTATGGTTTGGTAGGGTCCCCCTTCTAGGGGAGCACATGCTGCTGTTTTCGATCGTGGGTTGCCTTGTGGTTGGATTTTGTTTGTTGTTATTTATGTTTAAAAGAAACCGTCATGTGGGGTCCGTATGGTGTGGCCATCAACGCGGCTAACTCCTGTATGTTTCCCTTTGCCGCTGCCTGCGTTCTACTGTGTGTATCTTATGCTCCTCTTGTTTGCTAGCGGCCGGCCTGAAGGTTGTAGGCCCATCTTTGTATATTCTTTGAACTTTGTAATAAACGGTTTCAAAAAAAAAAAAAAAAAAAGCAGGAATTAGAGGAGAACCTACCAGGTATGGCTAGGTGGCACAAAGGCAGGACAAAACCCTGCTACGGTCCATATATGAGGATCTGGGCACGGCCGAAGCCAAACTGATAGAGGTACTATCCGCAGGGGCAGACCCAGAGCCAGCCCAGGTTTTTTTTTTTTGATAATCAACTTTATAGCATTTTCATAACAAAGACAAGAATTCATCTGCAGCAAATCAAACACATTATTGGGACAAAAGACACTCAAATTAAGACGACCGTGACTCATAAGACACCCTTGAAATGGACATGACACATACTTAACGAAATATGCGTATCCAACACACACAGACCCCTCAGGCGGGTCTTAAGTGGAACCACTTGCCCCATATTTTACCAAAAAGTTCAGGGCAGCCCCGGGCTGCGAAAAGGGGCTCCTCTTGGACTCCACACCAATCTACTCCTCGTCTCCACCTCCTCACAGTGGGCGGTTTAGCCTGAGACCAGAGTGCTGCTATGTCCCGCTTCGCCACCGCTACCGCTGTACCCAGGAAGCGCTTGTGTGCCCGGGATCCATCAAGGCCAGGAGCCAGCCCAGGTAATGATCACAATTGCCAGATCTGCCATTACGGAGATCTCTCTTAAGAAAGCAGCGGGCAAATACCTGGCCTGGAGGAGCCGGGCATATGAGAGCAGTTAGAGAGTGGGGTATATTCTGGCCGTACGCACCAGGGAGAAAATGGTACAAACACGTATCAAGGAAATTAGGGATCCCACTGCAGGCATGGTAAGCGAGACAGAGGCTATCCTTACTGCATTTCAAAAATGTTATCAAAACTTATATACAGAAGATGTCCAGGCCGGGAAACAAGAATTCGAGGACTATCTAATGGAGTTAACTTTGATTCAGTTATCCATTGAGGAAAAAGATAGCCTAGAGGAACCAATTTCCTTAGACGAACTTACTGAAGCTATAGACTCCCTTCCACTGGGTAAAGCTGTGGGTACTGATTTAATTCCAGGGGAACTCTACAAAAAGTTCAAGAACCAGCTGTCGGCACTTATGCTGGAGGTATTCCGAAGAGCACAAATAGATTGGTCTGTACCGGAATCCTGGAAAAGTGCCAATATTATAGTCTTTCCCAAAAAAGGCAAATCTGTTAAGGATCTGGGTTCATACAGGCCAATCACGTTAGTTAATAGTGACGTAAAAGTATATTCTAAAATTTTGGCTAACAGGTTAGCTGCAGTTATTAAAAAGCTAGTTTCTCCTTTTCAATATGGGTTTGTACCTGGAAGGGGCACGACCGAGCACATTCAGCGAATTATCACGCTTTTCGATTATACAAGGGTTTCAGGAGATCCTATAGCTGCAATCCTTCTTGACGCTAAAAAAGCGTTCGATAGGGTCTCCTGGCCATTTTTATGGGCAATTATGGAAAAGCAAGGTTTGGGGAAAGGCTTTATTGGTGCTATCAGATGTATGTACCAGGAACCCGTGGCTAGGATTGCAATGATTGGTGCTACATCTGTCACACGGCAAGGGTGCCCCTGCTCCCCGCTTCTTTTTGCACTGTATATCCTCCAATCAGGAAAATTGCTGAGAACAATAAGATACAGGCCATTCAAGCTATCGGTAGAGATACAAAAATACTAGCCTATGCAGATGATCTTGCCATAATAACAGCTAACCCACTGGAGGCTATTAGGGAGGTAGAAAGGGAGGCAAAAACTTTTGGTAAAATTTCAGGATACTTCCTCAATGAGACTAAGACATTGATTGTGAAAAACTCCAGGGCAGGCTTGAATGATTCAAGGGTTGTCGGAAATGCCAGATATCTAGGAGTGGAGATTTTGGCTAATGTGGACGAAATTGTGCTAATTAACCTTGAGCCTCTGCTACATAAGACGAAAGCTGATTTCAGTAGAATGAATAGTCTACATCTCACACTACTAGGAAGGTGAAATGTTATGGAAATGTTATTTCTGCCCAGAATTTTATATTTTTGTAGAGCAATCCCATTAGAAATAAACAAAGCGTGGTTCTTTGCTTTTAATCAATTAATTTCGAAATTCCTGTGGGCAGGGAAACGTCCCCGTAGGGCATTAAAATATATCACGTTATCTAGGGGAGGGTGGTCTGTTCCTAACCTCCATATTTATAACTGGGCAGCCGCTCTACAACAGATGGCTGATTTGCTGGGTAAAGAGATTGCAGGCACCGAGGAAACACTCTATATCTCAATCTATAGGTTAGTACTAGGGGCAGAGGCTTATGGCTGTCTCATGAGACATATCGATTTTGCTTACTTTAAAAGAGTAAAGTTTAAGATCTTGTTGGGAGCATTAAAAATCTGGACAGCAGTTAAGAAGAAACTCAAAATAAATAGGCTACATAGATATACCCCGCTGAATGATAATGATTTATTGCCGGAAATCTTTTGAGATGGTTGTATGAAAATTTGGATGGATAAGGGTATAAGGCATATTGGCGATATAATGATGGATAACACAATACATTTGTTTGATACAATTAAGAGGAAGGTTGGGATTGGTAATAATCTTTTTTTTTTTTATATTTACAAGTGAGGGATTTTCTTTCCAAGAAATTAGTTCAGGGTCACAGAGTCCCATTACTGGAGCTAGTATTAGGTGGTCAATCACCAATGGAAGATGATTTGATTAAATATACTAATCGCTGGCAGGACCTGGTGCAAGCAGGGGTGGGGGAATACGAGGATTCTCTACGTTTTTTCCGCAAATTTACAAATCCAATGTTTTAAAACCTGGTTGAATTTATATAGTACTCCTGCTCGGATATCTAAATGGGGAGGTTCCTCAGGATTACACTGCTCTCGCTGCGGCTGTTTTGCCGCAACTAGTGTACATATGTTCGCAACCTGTCCGCAATTATCAGCTTTAGTAGGGGAGGTGGGCAATTACATTAAACATATGCTGGGCTTCGAGGTGGACCTTACGCCGCAAGTAATTATGCTGGGAGTAAGCAACCAAGCAATGTCTGACCCGAACCGAGTCTTGCTTTTTACCACCATGGCAGTATATAGGCTATGTTTGGCTACTGTTTGGCTAAATAAAGAACCTCCCTCGGTTCACTGTTGGCTGGGGAATTTGCTAGCTACTTATCGGTGGGAGAAAGCGATATATGTACAAAGAGGGTGGAGAGCTAAGAAAAGGGGACTGGAAATATGGTCTCCAGTAACTAATTGGATTAACGAGGCTCCGATCTGATTTGATATGTTGTAATATAATTTATGTTAGCTGATTTATAGGTGAGAAACCTTAGTTAGGATTTGCATGACATAAAATGGCTCCCCTTGGTTTCGTGGCGAGGGTGGGGGGGGGACAGCCTGGGGTTGAGGGGGGTGAAGGTTTGAGGGTGGGCAGGGTTCTTTAGGTTTAAAAAAAACCTGACACCCTGTACATACATCTTGAAATTTATATTTTGCATTTGTATTATTATAAAGTACTTGTGTGTGTTGGATGTCTAAATAAAGATAAAAAATTAAAAAAAAGAAAGTGGGAATTTTCTTGCTTTACCATTCTGTGTCCCTGCCATCCTGTGGAATCAAAGTCTGGTTTAGACTGACAGTTGGGCTGTTTGTGCATTCACTCTAGACAGTCACACAAAGGGTAATGAGGTGTGCTGAGGTCTGCATATCCTGATGGGCCTTCCTGAGCTAGAGTGATGGGAGGAGTTGTCACTGACACCTGACTAGGTCTGTGCCTATCCTCTCACAATGCAGCTCCACCCCTTTGTAGTGTGTCTGGAGCCAAGTCGGGGCCAAGCAGGATCTTGTGGAAAGCAAAGACTTACCTTTGAAGTATGCTTGCTTCAAAGGCCAAAGGGGATATAAGTATTGGACCTCTGACACCCCATTTTTAGAAAACTTCTGGACAAAGAAGAGATTCTGCCAAGAAGAAGAGCTGGAGAAGCTGTAGGAGGGGATCTGCCACTCTTCTTGTTGCTGTGTTGGGCTGGCCTGCTGCTTGCTGCTTCTGTCTGAGAGATTAAAATGACTGGACTTAGCTTTCTTGTATCCTGCTTGCCAAGGTTTACCAAGGGCTTGTGTGTGCTTGCCTCCTGTTAAAAAGTCTCAGGGGCATCAAAGACTTCACCTGCAGCCCCTGACCTGCCAAGGGGTGCCAATTCCAGTTCTGGGCCCTTGGAAGTGGCTAATGCTGCAAGAGAAGAAGAAAATCCATGCGCTGATCTTCAGCACCTGTTTTTCCTGCTGAAAGCTTGCCATGCGAATGAAAAACCAATGCATCGCTGCAGCACAGTCAAAGAATCGAGGCAGCGCCTGCCGGGCGAGCCGAAAATTGCTGCCGCCTGAGTCCTGAGCACCATGTCTCCGTCATCCAAGACACCTGCTCCGACACAGGCCCTGCTGTGCGGTTGAAGCTTTGATGCGTCACCTGCCTCATGGCTGAAAAATTAATGCAGCGGCTGTTTCGCCACTGCCGCATCGACCCAGTGCAACCGGATTTTTCATGCATCGCACCTGTGCGCCAACTCTCCATCGACGCTGGGCTTCAGTAAGGAACCAAGGCTGCGTGTCCAGAGAAACGACGCATCACCTACCCTCGCAGTAAGAAACTGATGCATCATCTCCCCTCGAAGTAAGAAACTGATGCATCATCTCCCCTCGAAGTAAGAAACTGACGTATCACTTCCTCTCACAGTAAGGAATCAATGAATCACCTGCCGTGCCTAGCAGTGAGGAACCGACGCATCACCTCCACTGGGAACAAGAAACCGACGCATCACCTTCCCTGCAAATAAGGAACCAACTTATCACCTTCCCTGAGAGTAAGGAACCGAACCATTGATCTGCTGCGCTGAAAAGTGACGCATCCCTACTTTTAAATGAACTGAACTGTTTAAACCTTTTTAAAGTGAAATCTTGATTTCTGTATGATGGATTTGTGTTGTTTTATTTTGGTTTTTATTAGATAAATATTGGCTATTTTTCTAAAATGGTGTGGAGTCCTTTTTTGCTGTTTTCACTATGTTACTGTATAAGTGCACCAATGCTTTACACATTACCTCTGTAGTTTAGCCTGACTGCTCTGTGCCAAGCTATCCGAGGGTAAGCACAGGTAAACTTAGGTTATGGGACATTTGATTATTTTTTTTTTATTCTGTTTTGACAAAGGGTATATTGAATGGAATATGTCAGTGGCCACAACAGTCAACATTTACATGGTTCCTAACAATACTTTTGCCAGCTATGGCTATTACTAGTTTCATCTCAGGCCTGAGTGAGAAAGTTGGAAATATTGTTTGAGGCTATCTTCCAGAAAAGAGCCAGTGTTTTTGGCACTGTGTTAGAGTTGTCTCCCAAGTAAATATTAAAATCTATCAGTATATGTTTAGAGATTATCAATAGAGCATATTCTTTGTGTTGTTCTAAGAATGGTGTATACTGGCAGCACCTGGGTAAATAATATTGCAAATCAGATGAGTCATGTCTGTTCTTATTTCTATTGCAGAATTTGGGATGTATTAAAATTTTGCTTATGTGAATGCTACTGAATAAGTGACACTGTTGCTCCTGTCCTATTATTTTTCTCTCGCTCTCTCTTTCCCTGTCCATTAAAAAATACAATTTTCAACTGGTAGCATGAGATTGATTAGAGGTTAAGAACAGCTGTTTAGTCAGGTGTTCAATTTACTGAGTATCAAGGTGTCTCTAATTTAAATTCTGTGTACGACAGCCAATCTGCAGTTGGGCAGTATGCATTTTCAAGTGCCATATGGTGATAGCTTTGTGGGTTGAGTATTCATACGGAAGAGGTTAGTCAGATTCTTTGTTATGGGTTCGTTAACTTTCTTCTCATTTACAGTTGGACAGGAATCTAGAGCTCTTTGTGTTTTGTTCTTATTTGCATAAGATTGTTTTAATTCATGTTCCTACTTTTATTTTTCTGCTTTGCAATTTGTCAATTATCAGTAATTGCAATAAAAAAAACTAATTTTTTGTTTGAATCTGTTAATTTTTAAAGTTTAAACAGGGGTAAGGGGTTGACATGTCTGTACAAGTTACATTGCCAAGCACACATCAGTACAGAATGTAAAACATTAGGGAGCAGTATTAAGCTACAAAATGCGTAATGCACAATAGTGCTACATGTAACAATGAAACATGCATTTGGTCGTGCGTAAAGGACAGAGGGTACGTGTGCCTCAGTGCAATGGAGTCGCTGCTGACCGTTCATGTCGGCCTACTGCAGGGTCCACGGCATGTGGTGTTGGCAGAGCATACATGCATATAGACCCCATTGAGGCGGGAGACTCTCAATTGTTAAAGCCAAAAATGGCTTTATTTCGGCTGACTCCCACCTGAAACTGCCTCTGCTTCAATAGATGCCATTCGGTAAAATACATTCTCCCAATTATTGTTCTAAAATCTTCCACTTTCCTCTTCTAAAATGTTGGCATGTATGGTAGAGGTACAGATACTTTTCAACATCATCAACAAAGGGGGACATCAAAAGAAACAAACTGGCCCAACTTAAATCTTCCCAGCCCTCTTCCACCGCCCCTACCCCATTACCTCGAAGACATCGGCAATGCACACATTTCCAAACAACTAACCCAGCAAATCTTTATTTGTGATGTGGGGTGAGCATGGAGGTATCAATCATTGCCATGCGTGCCTGATGCAAAATAGTAAGTCAGGTCTCCGCATTTACCTCACCTTCTCCCGTTGTTGCAATAATAACCTCATGTAAGTTGTTAGCTTCATTGCAAAGGCCGCAGAAGAATTTGTAATGGTGGTCATGTGTATTGGAGATTTATGTGAATTAATGGGCATACTCCTCTTATTGTGGTTGTCTGTAAGAAGTATGCTACATAGGTTGGTTATAAGAATATGCATGAGAGATAGTAGTATTTAAAATATTTTGATTTGGCTTTGGAAAGTTGTTTAAAGAGTTGTGATGGATGCATTTAGTGACATGGAATCATCCTATGGATTTTGTGGTCCAGAATAGGATGTAATTGATTTTTCCTCATCTAGACCGTGGTCACCTATATTGTTAATTTCAGATGGGTTCTTACTTGGAGATTTAGTGCCCCCCCAACCTCCCCCATATGCTTGAAAGTATTTATGTGTTGTCAGTTTCAGGACTCTTTTGGTGGTTCCTTTGCCTGTGGGTTAGAAAGTCTAGTCCAGTCTAGAAATTGTTCGGTTGTGACTTTGCCTTTATATGGACTTCAAGTGTTGAACCGTTGTATGTGCTGAGGGTTGTCATTGTTGCATGTAGTAACTGAGCATTTTTGTGTACTCTACAACTTATTATGTTGTTATCATTTGTATTGGGTAGATCCAGTTCATGTAGAGCTTCATCATTTTTTAGATTTAGGTCTTGCATACTTTGCATTTTCTCTACCCTGACTGATCTATTGGCATTTTTGTGTTGAGTAGGGCTGGCTGAATAAGTCTAATTAAAGGGTAATGTAAGTTTGCTTGATGACCGGAATCTAGGATCATAATGCATCCCTGTTGAAAAGAGAACTAGAAAGTTTGAATTTGCTCGTGTTTTAGATGTGCAGAATATTCTTTGGCCAAAATTGGATTTAAATGTTATTTTTATTATCCTATATATTTAGAATTTTGTAGTCAATTGTGAATTTGTTGTGCATTTAGACAGAGGTCTGTTGTCTTATTTTTTCTTTTTTCACTGCTTAGACTGCAGTCTGTGGTTGTGCAGAGAAACATCCCACATAGTGAGCTTGTCAGCAAGATAAAAGGGGGTGCTTGTTATTATGGCTTTATAAATGATGCAGCTGGTTTTGATGCTGTGCAGGCTGGCAAGGGGAGCAAGTGGAGTTCAGTTAAGGTGGGGGTGATGTGATTGTATTTCTTCATGCATGTAGGATGCCCCTATAGTGTGCCAGTGTGGAATCTGGGAGGCAATTGAGTAGGACATTACCACCATCTAGATGCAAGAGCTCGAGGGCTTGAGCAGCAGTTCCAATGGTGCTTTCTGGGAGAAAATATTTTCCTGTTTCTTTTGTTGTTGTGTTTTTTAGAAGAGTCAGCTGGTAACAGGCAGTCTTTGTTTTTTAGACACTGTGTGTCTTGATGGTGAGGCTAGTGTCCAGGGGAGTATTGTGTATCACCAGCATATTGGTGAATCTTGATGTTATTATCTGTACCAAACTGCTCCATGTAAAGGTTGATGATGGCAATATAGACCTGGGGGTCTCCACAGGCTATAAGGATCTTTGGTGACCTGCAAATGTCCATGTGAAAACAACTGGTGTTGACTGTAACGGTAGGGGGAAAACCAATAAAGTATATTGTTTGTGAATCCCATTTGAGAATCCAGGGTGCATATGAGGGTTGGATGGTTTATTGTGTTTTGAAGGCAGCTGAGAGGTCCAGCAGTATCAGGAAGCAGGGTTCATCATCATTCCCTTTGTTTAAGAGGGCATTATATACAATATGTAAGGTAGTGGTCTCTGCGCATAATCTTGAACCACACTGGTAGTCGTGCAGAAGAGGGTTAGCCTTCATGTGATCTTGGAGTTCATCAAAGACTGCTTTTTCAATGATCTTGCTGCTGGATGTTAGGGGTAGGTGAGGGATGAACTGGTAGTTGACAAGGTCATCAGTGTTTAGTGTAGGTTTCTTTATGATTGGAAGGATCTGGTCTGTCCTGAGAGCTTCTGAGAAGAACCTTGATTGAGGGAGGCATTGACAATGGTAAGTAGGGGTAGTAGGGGTAAGAGTGTGTCCCCAGAAGGAACTTTAATGAAGGATGACGTAAGACATAATTTTCATAAGAAGTGGCTTTGAAGGAGGTGAGTATGTCATCAAGATCTAGGAGATATAATGCTTTGAAGGCAGGGTTCTACCGGAAAGGGTTGGTGTAAGAGATTAAAGCAGGTTTGGTGTTGTTAATGGGCTGTTGGATTGTCTGTAATTCTTCACTAAAGAAGAGGTTGATGGCATTGCACTCTTCTTTGGCTTGAGCAACATGTGGGACCGATGGGGTATTGATGCACTGCTTGATTGTCTGGAACAGCATTCTGCTGATTGCTTCATTGACGCTGTTGGTATAGTGCTTAAATTTGGCTTAGGTTATGAGATGTCTGCGTGTTGCCTGGAGGCATTTAAGTATCTAGAGGTCCTGGGAGTTGTGTTTTTCTTCCATTTTCTTTCCTGCCTGCAGATGGATTGTTTATTGTCAGCAGGTCTTTTGTTATATTCCGTATAGGTACCCCAATATAGGCCCAGGTAACATCACAACCTTTCACCTATATTCGTCCCTACATTACATACAAAACGGTTGCTAGGAATGACCTTTTACCTAGTTACAGTACTCCTTACAGAACAAGGAGTTTTCCTTGAAAATAGCCGCATACATTATGCATGAGGATTCAGGATTCTCTGAAATTCAGCAGGACTATCATCTCCTGCATAATAACTATGTACAAAGTTCATTCCCGACGTCATTCTAAGTCCGACAGTGGCACAGCCAGGTAGAAGCCCTGGGGATACCTTCGGGTATATAAACATCACATCTAGCTGAGGAGATCACGATTTCCATGCCGACACTCTAATGCAAGACGCTGAGATTCCTGCATGCAGACACTTCAGCTCGCAGCGGTCTGAACATCCCTTGCGGGGTGTCCAACTCGTGACCATGACGGGGTCCCACAGTCTCTCACTTCAGGTAATGGGGTTGACTTCATCCTCGAGGGATTCTTGGCTTTAACACCTACACACATGCTAGGTACACTTAGGTACATCTAGTTAGGATTGCATCATAGGAGTACGCATTTTATTGTCATGTATTTCATATACCTGCCTGTATTCATGATTATAACAAAATGGTAGAGATTTACCATCCTTTCACTGTTTAGTGCTTCTAATCATTTGTATCTGTTACTGTCTGATGATTGTCTCAGCACACCTATTTTACACTAGAATGACAAATGTTCAATAAATGCTTATTGAAAACGTCCTTACCGTTTATTCTGTGTACATCTCTGAGACTAAGTGAGCACGAGTGACTAGGCGAAAAGTATTACACTGTTTCCACGAATTCTGAGGGATCAGGGTTGTCATGTTCGATAGTTGCCAGGAAGTATTCTCTCCTTGATAAGAGGAGTTTCTAGTGGCACTGTAAGCTGGCTGGCATACAGGCCAACATACCCGGTGTGAGTGTCTGGAATTAGTTCAGACACCAAGCCCGCAGTGTATGCTGTCCAAACGTGCAGATCTTATATAGGTTTATAAGAACTACATGACACTTTAGAGTACCAGGGTGTTGAAGGCTTTGACTTGCACTTGCATGTTGTAATTGGGGTGTGGATGTTCACACAGCTTTCTAAAAAATAATTGAAGTTACTCAGAAGGATAGGTGAAAGATAAGTTCAGGGATTAGGTTGGCTATGGAAAAGTTTTTGACTGATCTGAAGGCTCAATATTCTAGTTTATGTTTACCTTGGTTTGTTGGTGGGACACTGAGCAGGGAGATAGCGATGACAAAGTGGTCAGTCCAGGGGTCTTGGTGGTTTGCATTGGAGTGTTGGTGAGGTTGGTAAGACAAAGCCAAGGGTTTGGCATTTGGAGTGTGTTGGTTGTGTGACTTGCTGAAACATGTTTAGTGTATCAGTGAGGTTGAAGAGTTTGTCTCTTGTTTGTTTTGGAATTTGTGTTGTCTGGGAGGTTCACATTACCAAAGAGGGACATGAGGACATGTTGGATAGACATATAGCGGTGAGGTGATCTGAGAATTCATCAATGAAGTCCTTGCTCTATCTGGGAGGCTGCTAGATGAGATGGCAGGTGGCGATCGTTGCAGAGATGGAAATGGCATGTTGGCAGCTCCCTGGAGTTGAGTGTTACTTGCTTGCCTAGGGAGCAGGGCCAGGAGGACCTATGTATGACAGTAAAGCCTCCTCTCTTCTTATGTTTGTGGTTCACACATCGGATCTTGTAGCCTGTGGAAAGAAGGATGTTTAGGATATGTGAAGATGCGGGCATAAACCCTATTTCTGTCAAACATATGATACATGATGAGTCTATGATGGCTGGTGCTTGGAGTACAGCAGAGCAAGTGCTAATGAGCATGTGTTAGAATGTGTGATCTGTAGTGTGTGTGTGTGTGTGTGTGTGTGTGTGTGTGTGTGTGTGTGTGTGTGTGTGTGTGTGTGTGAGAGATAGATGGTGGCATGTGTATAAGGTTGGATATATGTGAATGTCTGGGTCATCTACATCTGGATGGGACTGTGGGGGATTGTCAGTACAGGATGCTGGGTGATGCACAGGATAATATCTCACCTTGTAAGTTTCATTGGAACAGACTTGCAGTTTTGCTTTTCATATGGGGCTCTTGGCTAAAAAGCGGCAACTCACTGAAGCTGTGTCACACACTTCAGGCTATGTAAATATCTTCAATTCAAGGCAAACATAAGCATCAGAAGTGCTGGGTAAGTTTACTCAATGTGGGTGGGGGGCAGAATTTTAGCAGCTGCTGTGATTTCATGGGAGTTGGCTGCTGTGCTCTTATTGCTCACAGTTATCTAAAATTCAGTTGCCAGCTTTTGTAGCAAAATGGCAAAGGAGGCAATGCAGATTTAATTTTGTGCAGTACTGCTATAGTCTGGATCAGTGTGTGACTACAGTCACATTAACTTTTTTGTAGGCAATCAAAAGAACAGCAACAGGTTCCTGTTAGGTTTGTTCTGTAAGATGTTCTTTATTCCACTCTTAATACCTAAGTCTCTAGCCAACACGTGTTGTGCCAGGCCCACTATGTGAAACTGCATTCAATAAATCGGCGACTCCCGTGGGGTTACTCACTACTACTATCAGTGCACTTCCGGCGCCATGTACCCCCTTAGATGGGGGAAGAGTAGGAATACAAGGTGGTCCCCAACAAGACCATGTTGTGGGGCTGAAGGAGAGACAAGTAAAAGAACTTAAGGAAGAAGCAACGCAAACTAAATCTATAGTTCAGGGCCCACAAGAAGCTCATTTATAGCTAGGAAAAAAAACACAACCAGCGATCAGAACCAAATGACATGTAGAGATCATTTTGGATCCTGTGAGCTCACCAGATGCCAAAATAATCCTGGCCACGGCTACTATGGATCCCTGAGTTCAAGTCGAGAGGTCCGCAGGATGTCTTAAATCGTTCAAGTGTCTTAAAGCTGATAAAAGCCCTACCGGGTTTAGATCATGTTGGGTCAGAGGATATTCTTGCGATTAAGTTTTTGCCTGCGAGAGGGCGACAGCACACAGATCCCACCTTGGTTACCTTTTCTAAGCCAGTACTCCCGACTCAGGTCCTTGAGAAGAGAAAGCATTTAAAAGCCTGTGGGACTGAAGTAAAATCATATCAGGGGGATAGATACCCCCGCTTACTAACAGCAAGGTCAATCTCAGACGAGTTCATAGCGACCACCGTATTTATACTAAGAGGAGCAAATGCAGGGTGCTCATCTATGGGCTTTAACAAAGGTGCCCCTGAGTACAAAACATTATAGGCAAGCTAACCAAACTAGATGAAACTGGTATGCAGAGAACTGTAATAAACGATGAGCACCAAAATAACTGGGGTTGGTTACATACAGCCCTCTCACGAGCTGGGAATAACAATGTCTGAATGGTAGGGCAGCCACCTGCAAGCAAACAGGGTGGCCTAACAATCTGCTCCTGGAATGTCAGCGGCTTGCAGACAAAAATCGCTGACCCAATGGTGGTACAATACCTGGGAACATTTGACATACTAATGTTTCAGGAAACCTTGGTGCAAGACAGCATTCCCATAATTGGCTATAAAGAATATTCAAAATTGTCTGAAAGAAGTAGCACATATGGAAGGGCAAACGGTGGCTTGGCAATATAAATTAATACTAATCTATTGGTCAAAGCTGCAGAGCTGCATGTGGATGACTTGGTTATGTTGGTATTGAAAATGGATGCCTGGGCTAAACTTTCTAAAGAATCCATTATTCTTGTAAATCTGTACAATAATCCAAAGAAAAAAGCAGCAACAGCAGGAAGAATGGCAGCACTCTTATTCCAACCAAAATATACATATTATAAGTCGCACTGGTTAGTCACAGGTGACCTAAATCTTAACCTGTTTTACCAACCGACTGAGGATCACACGGATGCTGTCGGAATCCTTCCTGTGCAAATGATCCCACTCAATAACCGGAAGGATAAAATTGAAGAAGAATTATTAAAGGCCTGTGAACTAACTGGCCTTCTGGTCCTGAACGGCTGGAAGCCAGGTGAAACTCACCCCTGCCTGGTCAAGACTTTGGGGCAATTCTGTCTCTATTCTAGATTATACCCTTGTGTCACTGCCCCTAAACAATCTTGTATGCGATTTTAACATTGTGCACCGTGTGGAGAGGGACCACAATCCTCAGGTGATCACTGTAAATACATATATATGAAACATTTCATGTCCTCTGTACTACTTGTAGAGCTTGGCAGAGGGAACATGAAACGCCTTAAGTGGTCCTGAAGTACAAGCAAGAGTTTAGCAGAGGAAGCCGTGGCATATTTTGAGGACCTGGCCCCAACAGGCCCTAACCCTTTAACAGTATGGGAGATATTTACTGACAATCTGACCAAAACACACAGAGATAACGGTCAGTATAAGGGAGCTCAGCTGGGTCATCGTAAACTTATAGTAATCCCACTATATATTTGAAGAATAAAAACTAAAGTAGAAAAGCTTGATCAGCAGTTACGCCATAACCTAGGATATATGGAATTATTAAAACACTTCCATAGTGAGAGACCACGATTAAAAGGGGAGATCTGGAGGTACAAAAAACCCAAACAGGAAACATTTAAACAATTCGAAAAGATTTTGGAAACATATTAATAATATTGCGAAAGGTACTGGAGTAGCAAATATCAGCAAGTCCGAGAGGGTTCGACATTTAAAATAACACCATTTTATCTGTGCTTCGTTGATTTCAAGGCAGCCTTTGACTGTGTTCCATGTAATAGTCAATGAGCAAAACTCCAGCGATGGGCAATTTCATCTATCTGTCGTGCTCGCCGTGGCCCGTAGCAAGCCACGACAGGGAAGTATATAACTCTCTCGATCCCGCACTACAACGCTTTGCGTTCTAGGGTTTCGGCACCCCTCTGAGCTTCTGTGTCATTTACTTCTGTTTCCGCCGGCGGCTGGGGCGTCGATGCTTTTGGCGTGTTCGCGGGCTTGCGGCTTCTTGGACTACAGGTGTGTTGCTGCAGCGTTCTTTCCTTCTTGCGTCGCTCCTGCCCTCCTTCCCTCGGGTCCTCCTCAGCTGTTATGCACCCTGCTGTTTTCTCGTCGGTGGCCCCTCCCTCGGTTTCGCCTCCTGATCGCTTGAGTGGGCAGCAGTTTCTAAAGTTCCAGGAACTGTAAAGAAAAATCGACAAAAATGACTACGGTAAAAACTGTTTGGTTATATAAATTTATAATAATTAACTCTGCAATTTCCTTCGTTCTTGGGGATCTGCCTTGTTCAGTTTTAGTGTTCCTGTGCTGAAGAAGAATATTTAGGCTATTATGTCCTGAAGTAAGGAAGCACAAGGCTAGTCAAGGAGCAAACTAGTGCATAACTTGTATTTTTCCAGTTTTTCATCAGTACTCGTTTGTGAAAGGCCATTCCCTAATTACGTGGGTACTATTCACACTTTCATTTCTTTTTCTAGTGTACCTAGTGTTGATATAGGCGTTAAATCGCCAATACCTTTTTATTTATGTAGATAAACATCACCATACAGCATTCAGACAATTGACTAACAAATGGAAGAAGGAAATGCTTCAGGTATTTACACCACAGTCACTTTACAAGATGTTTAACCTCTCAAACCTTATTGTACATATCTTACTTTCTTCTTTGTTGTCTCATGTAGGAAGTCTCCTGACTGCTTGAACTTGCATCCGACTTAGAAAAATTGTGGGACATTTGTTTCTCTCATTTTCCCTTCCCCTGATTTACCATTGTGCTTTGACATAATTGGGCACCATAGGTGAATGTGGGAAGTTGGAATTTTTCTATCTTGCATGTTGTTCCTGCGGAAAGTTAGGTAACAGCTGGTCAGAACGCAAAGCCCACTTTGCTTTTCCGCCCGAACAACATGGAAGTAAGCCAGGTGTCACGTGCAGACCTAGCCCACATGTTTGGCAATCTCCAAAAAGAGACCCAAGCTTTGTCCTTATGAGTAGATTCTCTACAATGGGGTATGAGACTGGATGCTAATGTAGGGAATATGGTAGAGGGTGCAGGAGGTCAGTTCCCACCTCAGTCACCTTCCATTACAGGGGCCCAATAATTCATGTGATTACTCTTCCTGCTATTCCATTAGCCCCTCCTGAAAGGTTCCTGGAAGACCCTACAAAACTTGCTACCTTTATCAGCCAATGCCAGCTTCATTTTATGTGTAAAGCCTCTTGTTTACCAAACAAGCTAAAGTGGCATTCGTACTTTCCTATTTGGGTGGGACAGCAGCAAGTTGGCCCATTCCTCTAATCGAACGTAATGATCCTTAATTGTATAATTACTCCTCTTTTAAGAAGGAATTAAGAAAATTGTTTGACAGGCATTCTTTTATGCAGTCAGTCGATTCAGAATTGCTCAATTTAAAACAAGGAACGAAGGATCTAATGACTTACATTGCTACCTTCAATAGGTTGGTAGCAGAAGCTGGTGCATTATTTTATAGAGGCCTCAAAGATGAACTGAAGGATTTGTTAGCTTAAGTAGTTGAACTCCCAGAGTCGTGCAACACCCTTATAGATTTAGTGGTAAAACTGGACCGTTGAGTAAATGAAAGAAAAAGGGAGAATGGGCGCTCTAAAGTTCGAACAGTAGTATACAAGGAGAGAAGACCAGAATCTGCAAAACCTATCGAGGAAACCGATGCAGATAGTGAGCATTCAGGGTCCCCTTACTGAAGAAGAGAGACAGAGATGGCATGATAAGAAACTATGTATGTACGGCGGCAAACGGGCATTTTCTTAGGTAATGCTCAATGAAACCAAAGGAAAGAAACAGTGCGGAAAACTCGTAAGCCCGAAGTCTGGCGAGACAAGGATTTCGGGCGGGTCAGGATTAAATGTCTCACAACACACCATACAAAAGGAATCTTGACCATCCTCTCACCATTTCATTCTTTCATCCCAGTTGTAATGGGAACAACAGTCTTGTAGTGTGCAAGTATTGCTGGAGTCAGGGGCCACAAGGAATTTTATGGAACTTTGTTGGGCAAAAAGTCAAAATATTCCCTTTGTTTTTGAAGCTTCTTGGGAGGAGGTCAAGACCATAGATGGCAGCAACATTAAGTCTGGCCCCATAACGCATGCCTCTGCTGAAATCACACTTGTTATTCAGGAAAGCCATAAGGAAACTCTATGCTTCGAACTCATCCAATCTCCCCATTTTTTTCCATCTTAGGCCTACCGTGGTTATGTCAGCATAACCCACTGATTGACTGGAAAGAAGCATCAGTATATTTTAGCTTTAAGTACTGCACAACTAACTGTAAAAAATGGAGGGTATTCAGGGGAAGTGGCCGTGATCACAGACTCCAGTACTCCTGGCTTACCTACTTGTTACCAAGACCTGAGGGACATTTTTAATAAAGAAGAATGCCACCATACTTACGCCGCACAGATCCTATGATTGCAGGATAGATTTGGTGGCTGGAGCCCGTATACCATGTAGTAGAATGTATGCAGTACCTGAAAAAGAGAATACATACTTACATGAATGCCTAGATGAGTTGACGCTAATCGGGTTTATTCGGCACTCTTGTTCACCCGCCTCCTCGCCTCTCTTTTTCATCCCAAAACGTAAAGGGGGTCTTAGATGTTGCATTGATTACAGAGCTCTCACTAATGTGACAATAATGAACCGGATCCCCTTACCATTGATCTCCTCTCTTGCTCAAGTAAAAATGCCAAAATGTTCACAAAGTTAAACCTATGTGGAGCATACCATCTGGTGACAATCCAGGAGGGGGACGAGTGGAAGACTGCATTTTGTACCAAGTTTAGCCTCTATGAATATCTGGTGATGCCATTTGGCCTGTGCAATGCTCCATCTGCTTTTCAGTTCTTCATTAACGATGTTTTAAGAGATATGTTGGATTCATATGTAAGTCCATATATCGATGATATCCTGATCTACTCCTCTTCAGTTAAGGAGAATGAAAAACATGCTAGAAATGTTCTAGAGAGGCTGTGGGATAATAATTTGTACTGTAAATTGGACAAGTGTCCGTTTCATACCTCCAGAGTGTGTTTTTTGGGGTTCATTGTTAATTCTGTCTCTTCAAGGGATCAGTATGGCTCCCCAGAAAGTGGGAGCAATAACTCGCTGGCCGTCTCCCAAAAATGTAAAAGAAATACAAAGCTGTCTTGGGTTCACCAACTTCTACAGGCGCTTTATTGACAGCTTTTCAGACCTAGCCTATCCCATACATGGGATATTAAAAAAAGGGGTTGGGTTTGAATGGACCACAGGAGGCTTTCCGTAAAATGAAAGAGGCTTTTACTCATGCTCCTAAACTAAAACACTCGAATCCATCTTGATCCTTTATTGTAGAGGTAGATGCCTCACAAATAGCGGTAGGGAGTAAGTATCCTGTCTCAAACATACCCCGCACACAGGATATTTTCACCCAATTGCATGCTATTCACATAAACTGACGCCTGCTTGTGAGAAGTTGGCCAGGCATATGCGGTCTCCTAGTTATAGGGACACCTTGCACCAGTCCAATTCGACTCTTATTGATGATAGGTTTAAGACAACCTTTAAAGAAAGCTATCCTAGTGGTAGCTGTGGAGAGCAACCTTCAGGCTAAGTCTTGAAGGAGTGTTAAGCTTATTGTTTTACCATAATAACCTCTTGAATAACCAAATGAAAGAGTAGCCCACACAGGTATATATATAAAATATATGTATTTATTCTAGACAGAATCCCACAGTCCCTTTATGAAGCTGTGGCAAAGTTACAATATCAAACAAGCTTTGATAGACACAATAAATAGCACTATTAACATTGGGCCCCAGGGGGGGACCAAACCATATACTAAAAAAATGGTATAAGAACCGCGACAATTCTACAGGCAATGCCTAGGGCATTCAGGATCGCTGGCCCCTTAAGAATCCACCCCAGGTTATGAGGAAGGGAAGTAGCTGCTATCGGGATCTCTATTACAGCCTATGGAGAATGTCGCGGTTGGAAATAAACAGTTTAAAAATACTTCTAGCAGGAGTACAAAGTTAAAACTTTAGACTTAAACTTTGGAAGAGCCCACTACCACGAGAGTAACAAGGTACTACTGTTACCTGCCCCAGGGAAGCCGGGTGCATAGGTCGTTTCTGCTGTCGGGTCGCGGGCTGATTTTCAATGGGAAAATAGTCAAAAGTTCTGCTAGCCAAAAGCGTCGATGATTCCGTGAAGATCAAAGATGTGAAGATTGTAGAGAAGAACCTGAAAGCAGAGGGGACAGAGTCTGGGTCACGGCAAAGTGACCAGGCGGCTCAAAGCAAAGAGCCCTTCGATGTCGGGTGCTTCAGGTGGAAAGTAGTGTAGCTTGGATCTGCAGCCACGGGCTCCGGGAGGCTTCAAGGAAGGCCAGCTTCAGGAGGGCGACTGTCCCACGTCGGATGAGGGTCGCTGCGGTGTTAGTGTCCGGATTGGATCCACTAAGCCTTGGCAACCGCAACCCACGAAGAATGAACAAATCGGCTACAGTGCAGACCCACGAGGTCTGGGAGAGGTCTCCTTCGAGGAGACTGTAGAGCAGGCGTGGAGCAATCAGGGGAACTCTTGGTCGTTGAAATAGACCTCTGCTAGGGCCCACAAGTCGAGAGACAAGGGACCGCGGGAGGTGGCAATTTGGAGTGCGTAAAAGGGCACCCACGGGCCACCGGAGGGGGCTAGGGCGCTGGTCTTTGGCACAATTGCTGTAGAGTGGTTGGCTCGAAAACGGGCCAAAGCACAACTTCCCCACTGGTCAGGGTCGTGTGCTACGCAAGAGGTGGCCGGTGTCCTGGGGTATTGGGGATCTCGGCTCCCACGCGGTCCACGGTGCCCAAACTCGTTGAGCACACTCACTGGCCTCTGGGATGCGCTGGAAACCCACCTCACGGTTTCTGGAAGTCGTCGAAGTTCGTGAGAGCAGCGAAGTTCCAACCGGGTCACTTGCAGTGTTTCAGGTGCCTGCCAAGCAGGGGGATAACTCCTTTATCCCAAGGGAGATTTCTTCCGTCAGCTGGGCAGCAGCAAGTCGAAGGTCAAGACTGTAAATTTCAAGATTAATCTGAGGCTCTGGGGCCACGTTATTCACCTTTATCCCCAAGATTAGGGGAGTGTCCAGAGTAGTGTCCACCAATGAGTGGTGAGGCGGGAAAGGGTGGCTACACCCTCTCCCCTTTGTGTGTTTCCCGCCTGGGCGAGGGGCAGAATGCCCCTGAACCGGTTCCAAGCGGTGTATGCAGAATGAGGGCTCTGCAGCTGCCTACGTGCAACTCTGAAAGGACATTTGGTGCACCCACCCTGTTCCAATCCACATTATCCTGTCTGGGGAGATGCTAGCACCTCCCTGCCACAGGAGCCCTATTGTCCAGCTGGCGAGGCTGGGGTTTTCCCCAGCAACAGCCAGCCAGAGTCGTGTGGGTGGCGGGTAGTAGCCATTTTGTACTACATGTGCACTTTTAAATTGGTGTCTCAATTCTGCCGCTATTCCCATATCGCCCCTCTAGCAGGGGGGAATCGTACCCTCATGCCCATGGCTGGACTGGGGGTATGATTCCTACATGTTTGACACCAAACACGATATGGTTCTGTGTAGCCATTCTCAAGTTATCACGTGATCGCGATAGACTTATAATGCGGTTAAGAGTATATGGTATGGCTACACTACAAACAACCCAGCAATGATTTTACAAAGGTTGCAGGGAGGTCCTACTCATGTAGGGGTCCCCCCTCACACATACCTCAGCACCCTGCCTTGTAGGATTAGCAGGGCCTGCCATAGGGGTGACCCATGAGAGTACATGTGTTGTAATGGGGTGGGATATAGGGTACCTATATCCCTGTAAGGGGTGCTAGCACCACCTTACCCAGACTACAGTAGTGGTCTGGTGCTGTCAGTTTGTGTGGCTGTCCCAGGGTAGCACAATAAGTGCTGCAGCCCTGGTAGGCCTACTGAGGGACCCATGCCCTGGGTACCTAGGGTACCATCTACAAGGGACTGTCAGGGTACCCTCAGCATCCAATTGGGTTTGTACCTAGGGTACTTACATCAGTTTTAAGGAGAAAGCAGATAGGCTGGGGTCCTGGATAGCAGGATCCCAGCCAGACTAGTCAAAAACCACTCAAATACCAGGCAAAAAGTTGGGGGCAACCATTAGTCAGATTCCACCTTCCTACACTGCTGAACAGAACTATACTATTGGTGACAAAGAGTTGCTCGCCATTAAGAAGGGCTTTGAAGAATGGCATCAGTACCTATTAGGAGCACTTTATAGGGTTACAATACTCACTGACCATAGGAATCTGCAGTTCTTAAAATCGGCTAAAGCCTTATCCATGAGGAAGTTGCGTTGGACGCAATATTTTAGTGCTTTTGACTTTACTATACAATTTCAAGCTGTAAAATACAATGGAAAAGCAGATGCTTTATCCCCGTTTCGGTTATGAACCTGAGGAGCCCCTGTATGACCCTCCCGCTATAATAGATAGGGAGCGTATCACAGGGGCCATTTGTTCTGAAGAGGAATTCATGAAGACAGGGTTGAGGCACAACATCCCAGAGAACTAGTGAGACTAGCACAAAAGTATAAAGCTACCAAAATACGAAATTTGATATACGTTCAGGAAGGCCCGATTCTCCATACACGACCCTTGCAACAACAATCATTAGAGGGGTGTCACACTCATCCACTCTCTGGAATCCTGGGCTTAAGAAAACATTAGAACTACTGCGGCGTCACTTTTGGTGGCCCAATATAGCAACTGACACAAAGCATTATGTCCAGACGTGTCATGTATGTGCCCAAGGCCAAGCATCCCATCAGGCCCCTCTAGGATTATTGCACCCCTTACCCATACCTCCTAGTTCATGGCATACAATTTCAATGGATTTTATTGTTGAATTACCTAAAACCACCTAAGGGAACACAACTCTTCTTGTAGTTGTGGATTTATTAACCAAAATGGTCCATTTTGTCCCTCTGAAGGCTGTCCCTATGTCCCAGCAATTGGCTTCCCTGTTTGTACAGCTCATAGTCCGGCTACATGGCCTCCCTTCTGTTTTGGTGTAAGACCAAGGATCCCAATTCATCTCTAATTTTTGGAAACGTCTGGGTACCTTGTTGCATATTGATGTTAGATATTCATCAGGCCATCACCCACAAACTGATGGCCAGACTGAAAGAGTGAATTAGTGTTTGGAACAATACCCAAGATGTCAGCTTTTGCATTCTACATCAGATTGGGACACACTCATATGGATAGCAGAATTTTCTTATAACAGCTGTCATTCTGCCACCAACTACTCTCCTTTCTTCTGCAATTATGGGTTCCATTCTCTGTTTCTTCTATCACCCCCTTACCTTTCGAAACCCGTTCCTGGTGTTACTAATTTTGTTACAACCATAAAGGACACACAAAGAATAGCTACAAGGAATCAAAAAGGGCTTAAACAGTATACAAGGAACAGCAGATCTCCATAGACGTTTGGAACCTGCATACACCATAGGAGACAAGGTGTTGCTGTCTACCAGGGATATTATCATGAAAGGATCCTGTAAGCTAAAGCCCAGTTTTATCCAGCTCCTGTGATAGTTTCCAACTCATTTTCAGGTTTGTTATTTACTATCATTGACTCAAGGAGGGTGAGACGAAAGTTACAATACCTCATACATTGGATAGACTATGGGGTAGAAGATCGCTCTTGGGAACCAGCAAGTCATGTACACGCCCCTCGATTGTTGCAACTCTTTCATAGGCGCTACTCTGAGAAACCCAAGCCTGGTGGGGTTCCATAGGGGGGGTGTACTGTCATGATTGCCGCGGCCCTTTGCAAGCCACAGCAGGAAAGTATATAACTGCCTCGATCCTGTACTAGAACGCTTTGCGTTCTAGTGTTTCGGCACCCCTGCGCACTTCGGGGTCACTTACCACTGTTTTCGTCAGCGGCTCCGGGTACTCCTGGGCTTTTACGTACCCTGCCAATTTCTCGTCTGTGGCCCCTTCCTTGGTTTCGCCTCCAGATCGGTTACGGAGTGGGCTGCAGTTTCTAAAGTTCCAGGACCTGTAAAGAAAAATCAACAACAAATGACTACTGTAAAAATGGTCAAAACGCATTACGTTTCGTTAAGTACATTTATAATACTTAACTCTGCAATTTCCTTCGTTCTTGGGGATCTGCCTTGTTCAGTTTTAGTGTTCCTGTGGAGAAGAATATTTATGTTCTTATTTTCCTATGTGAGGAAGTATAAGGCTAGTCAAGGTGCAAACTAGTGGATAACTAGTATTTTTCCAGTTTTTTTCGGTCCTCGTTTGTGAAAGCCCATTCCTTAATTAGGTGGGTACTAGTCACACTTCCTTTTCTTTTTCTACTGTACCTAGTTTTGATATTAGGTGTTAAAATCGTGGATACCTTTTTATTTATATAGATAAACACCACCATACAGCATTCTAGCAATTGGCTAACAAATGGAAGAGGTGAATTAATCAGGTATTTACACCACAGGTACTTTACCATATGTTTAACCTCTCAGGCCTTATTGTACATATCTTACTTTCTTCTTTATGTCTGATGCAGACAGTCTCCTGACTGCTTGAACTTGCATCCCACTTGGAAACATCGTGGGACATTTGTTTCTCTCATTTTCCCTTCCCCTCTTCCCCTGATTAACCATTGTGCTTTGAAATAGTTTGGCACCATAGGTGAAAGGGGGCCATTGGGATTTCTTCTATCTTGCATGTTGTTCCTGCGGAAACCTAGGTACAAGCTTATCACTAACCTCCTACGAGCAATTAGATTAATATACTCAGATACGTGGGTTAAGCTAAAGATTGGAGATGGTACCCATGTATCGGAGAAAGTTCAAACGTGAACGGGCTTAAAGCAAGGCTGCGTGTTAGCACCTCTCTTGTTTAATTTATATACGGAGTTGGATGAGTTGACAGCGCATGCCCCTGGCTTGAGTGGACAACAACTGTCAAATATTCTCTACACAGAAGACTTATTACTGCTAAACAACACATGAATAGGCCTTCAAAGGCTTCCTAATTGTCTTGGCATTTACGCAGAGAAGAATGGCCTGGAAATTTACCGCAAAAAAACCCAAATGAGATTACTTGTAATCGGCGCATTAAAAAGAAAAACTGTAGACGGTACCTTAGTGAAAATACTACAGATGAGGCATCTACCTACGTATATTTATGGGTAAACATAGATGCAAGTGGAACATTTGTACACCAAGGAAACACAATCAAGGGTAAACCCCATGCAATCAATTATGCCTTTTCTGCGTTAGTAAGATCCATTCAAGGCCACAACCTGAAACCTTTGGGAGCAGTAATTAAGGCCAAACTTATACTTTACCTTGCGTATGGATCAGACATAATGCTAGGCACTGAGGCCAGCCTCCTTGATAAACTAGTGATAAGATTGAATAAACAAACCTTTCGGCTAACCAGATCTGCCTTGCCTGCCCAAGTTCGGCTGGAGTTTTCAATCACAGAACAGTCACTTGCCAGACCTGCGCATTTGTAAAGCTCTGCCACAAACTGGGTGCAGCTGCCGACAAGACTCTGGCTATACGAGCTTGAACTGAAATTAATCTCCAACGGGGGAATGGAGCCTATAAGAAATATTTGGAAAATAGCATTCTGATGATAGAAATGGGAGATCTATGAAACGCTAAGATAGCCAGGCAAGCCTTTAAAAAAATGGTAAATAAGTCAATTAAACTCCAAAGCTGGATTGCAGACAAAGAAAAGTTGTCCAAGCGCCTTCACGAACGGCTGGTATTGAAATCCTATTCAAGCCTAAGAGAATCTTTACTTTTGGAAGCACCTTACCATTGGAAGGTAAAACAGACATTCGTGGCTCAAGACTTGGTGAAATACCTACACTAGACTTTGTCCCAAAATGGAGGAAAGGCAGTGCAGGAGAAGACAAGTGCTGCCGCCTATGCCATCAGGCAGCTTCCGCTGTTATATGTATTTGTCCTGTCCTGATAAATCAGCGAAAAAGTTTATTAAGAAGAGAGTTTACCTGCTTAGGAATTAGGACCTATAGGAAGGCAGTGCTGGAGTCATTTGATCCAAGAAACACAAATCTGAACATCACATTAGTGCAGTTACTAGCTAATTTCAAAACCATGATAGGAGCATATGTTTGGTTATGGGCGGAGCTGGGGGGTGGTAAAGAGTCCAGATAACCGATATACCAGGGCCCCCCAATTTGCATACTGGTACTCTTATTGTATCATATCTTGCACATTGGTACTTTATATGTAAATCAACATCCTGCTGTATTAATTGTACAATTATTTAGCTATCCTATGCTTTCGATCCCAACTTGCATATTGCCATTTTAACTGTATTTTACTGTATTAATAGGTATTTTTACATACTTGCTCCTTACGTGAGATACGAAAAAGTTGGTCTATGATTGATAAATATTTAAGATTGTAGGTAGGTGTGGTGGATTGCTTGACTTCTGAGCCATCCCAAACTGTGCATATTCTTATTTGTGACTAGGATTATAAGGGGGCGCAAATAATGAAATTGTTTGCCAATCAAGAAATGAACTGGTTTGCTTCTGATTGTTTAACTGTTCTTTTAACCTTTTTAGGTAAATATTTTTACATTGTGTTTGTTTGGTAATATTTATGGTTTAAATTGACTAATAAACTACCTTATTCATTCAACACGTGTTTTGTCAGACCTTGTTGCCTAAACTTCCTCAGGGTTGGAAAATGTACTCAAGAACATACCATAAGCCTAATCATATTCAATTTTATAAGAGTAAAGTTAGCACCACATGCTTTTCATTCCAAGAGTTATGCATTCCTTCACACTTCCTGTGTACAGTAAGGGTATCAAACCAAAATACATAATCCATTCCCAACAGTGAAATTTGTAAACCGTATTCCTACGAGTTAGGGAATAAAACCACTTGCTTGTGGTAGTTCTAGCAATCATTACTAATTATAGAAAACCAACGGAATAGGTCCATCATGCATGTTTACATAACAATCCATGAGGTTAAGTATTTGGAGAGGGTCACACTTGTAGTGCTGTTAATCATAAAATGTACCTCACACCTGTCCATCAATCAGTTAATGCACTGTAAATTAAGTCAACATACCTTACGAGATTCTTGAAAGGAGAATCCTTGCAGAAAATATGTACTTCTGTGAAGGTCATTACAATTCACAGTGATTCTGTTCCAGGAATGTAAAATAATCACTTTAGTCTATGTCCGTGTGTAAAAATCTTAGAAGCGTATAATTAAAGTATTGAAAAATTACTTCTTTTCCAAGTAACACTTCCTTATCAAAAGATCTCATCCAGACATATACCTATTGCAGAAGATCAACATCCTATGCATCATCTGAACGTTCCACTATTTGCAAATAGTTATGTGAAACTCTCCAGTTACTGCAAAAATTAGCACCTATATCTCAGCCATAGGGAAAGCCAACAAAAATAACCATTCAGGAGCTGGAACAGCGGAAAGAGCTGTGCGCTTCACAATTTGACACCACTCTTGTTATTTATAGTCGCCACGTAATAACTCCCTATCAGTTCACTATGCACGAACCACCTAGAGTTAACTCATAGTACACTGTACACAAAGTAATACTTGGAAAATAAATTGCGTATCATGCCAAGTGACGTGATTGTAAGCAGTTTTGTAAATCTGTCGAAGTATGTAAAAGCACTTCTGTAAAAACCTATTATGTTGATGCAGCTCAAAACTCGTTTGCCCTCTAAGATCAAGTAAGAATTTAATTCCAACCAAATTAGTGCACTTGCATAACTAAACGTAGTACGTGCGTCTCATGATGCTTAAGAAATACACTTATTTGTCACAAATTGTACATGGGCAATATATATGGTGAGCCAAAGTAGTGATACAAAGGCAGTGTGGGTATGTGTGTACTACTCATTAAGAAACTAGCGTGAATCTACAATACAAGAGTTCGACTATGCACATATTCCTCAGTGTATCCTGATTACAACAACATATATATACCGACTAACCATCTCCTTATATATATATATATATATATTTTTTTTTTAATTGGTAGTAAGCAAATTAGGATCATCGTACATATATTGTTTCAAAACATCGGTAGCTGTGTGATCACCCTACTAGGGGACCCTTGGTACAGTTCTTATAGCACAAAGTGACAATTTGCAGGCTTCTCGCATAAGCAGATCTTTTTGTACTCACCCAGTCCCCATCTTAGGTACAACATTTCTAATAAACCCAGCAGGTGAGCTTCTCCTCACAATGCCCAACCTGCAGCCACTTTTGTACGACTGCAGGAGTGATCAATGTGTAGTTGCTACCCTCCCGTCATCTTACTCCTTTTTTTTTTATTTTACCAAACCAAACATTTAAACTTATTGGTGCTATTGACAACTACTGGCGGTTACGGCATCCTCCCTCTCATTATACTTTTGTATCTTTGAGGAAGTGTAGAGAGAGGTTTACATGTGTTTCTGTGTCCCTCAACCCATTCCGTGATCGTTCAGTGACGCTCCTTTCAGTGTGGACTGTCCCCTGTGTAGTCTCCAGCATAATTGCCCAAGTCTCTAGGTCGCTGTCCGCATTCTCATCTGTATGGACCGAGCGTAGACCGTGTTCTTTTGCTACCCCCCATTCGCAGAGGTGCACCCTCCATTGCTCCGGGAGGGGGGCTGTGGCTAGCTTCCAGTGGATAGCTATACAGCGTTTCGCCAACACCAGCCCCAGCATGTTAAATTTATGCTGCATGCGGGTTGTGGCCTTAGGGATCGATAACACACCCAGCAGGCAGTGTTTGACTGTTGGGTCAATTGGGAGCTTCGTTGCCTTCTGCAAAGTTTCCAGTACTGTACTCCAGTAAGAACAGATCATGGGACAATCCCAGGTCATATGTACGAAGTGGGCCGGGGAGGCACGGCATCTCAGGCATTTTGGCGAGTGCGAAGGGTCAAACTTAGATAAGCACAGAGGAGTCAGATGGGTGCGGTGGAGATAGTTGAACTGTGTAAGCTTAAATTGGGCATTGCTCGAAATGTATTTATTTTATTTATTTATTTGAGTTTTATATAGCGCTGGCTAGACCCGGAGGTATCAGAGCGCTTTACATAAGGTTCCACAAAATTACATCAATTACAAGTTACATCAGTTACAAGAAAACATTTCAAGAGCGTCGGAAGATTAAATAAATGGAGCTTAGAAGGGTAAGGAGGTGGGGTAAGATGTAGGAGGGAGAAAGGATGGAGATAGGATGGATGAAGAGACGAAGGAGAGTCTGCCCAAAGTCCGGCTGGGTAGGTGACGGCCGAGGGGGAAGTCCACAGCCCATCACCTCTATAGCTTTCAGGTAGCTCCACCAGGCATCAGTCAAGCGGCTAGGTCTCAATGAGAAAACAATTAGAGAGCAAAGAGGAGGGATAGATGGAGCATAAAGGAGAAAGTGGGTGGAGTAAAGGGTTATGAGGGAGAGTACCACGGAGAGACGAAGTAAGGTCTGCCCAATGTCCGGCTGGGTAGGTGACGGCCGAAGGGGTAGCCCACAGCCCATCTCCTCTATAGCTATCAAGTAGCTCCACCGGGCATCAGCCAAAAATCTAGGTCTACACGGTCCGAGGCAGGTTCACAGATTTGGTATACTGAAGGGTAGGCTGGATGCGGGATGTGTTCGAGGTCTGGACGATGTCTGTTTTTTTCTCAAAGGAGTAACACGACATGGTAGGGAACACTGTGGCAGTCATCTTGGGGTCAGGCAGTCCAAATGATTTTAAACAAGTGATCTTGCGATTGAGACGGGGGGCTGGTCGTCATCCCGTTGCGCTTCTGCATCATCGCTGGGGGGCTGTTTCCCGCTGTCTTGGACCTGTGCGAATGCTCGTTTCCATTCCCCCTCTGTTGATGGTACAGGTAGATCCTCCTCCCACCTGTCCAGAGTCTCTGCTAAATCAAGTCTACAATCTGATTTCAGGCCTTTGTATAGCCGGGATATTAATCCTCGAAAGGAGCCTGGGTGTAGCATTGTGCACAGAGTACTCGATTCCTCTGGCTCGTTCAGGAACGTAGTCCAGATTTTGCGGATTGTACGAGTTATCTTTGCATACTGGAGGAAGTGGCCTTCCGGGACCCTATAGTGTTCTTTTGCAGTCTCAAAGGATGGAAAGGTGTAGTTGAGGTAAAGGTCCCTCGCCGAAGTGCAGCGCCTTCACACTAACCGGCCACGTCCATTACCGATTGTTTATGGAGGAAACCAGGAAGCCACTTCAGGGGGAGAGCGCGGACATAAGGGTCCCTCCGCAGCACAAGGATGACTGCTCGCTCCCAGGCCCAGGCAACCTGTTTGATCACAAATGGACAGTCTTGGGGGGTCCACAAACCCATCATTCGGTATGTACGGAGGTCCGTTTCTGGGCAGCGAACAGCCTTTTTTTCGTGCTTGGGCCGTCTGCGCTGCACACTGGAGAAGACCCGCGATATAATAAAGGCGCAAATTCAGGAGCCGCAGTCCTGAAAAGTATTGACTCTTTCAAACCTTCGAGGTTTTTCCCCATATTCACGGCATATTGGGCTTCGGTCGAGTGGGCTATCGGCATCCCTAAATAACGAAAGTGGTCACTCTTCCACGTGAGTGCCGGCGGTGGGAGTTCAGCCGCATTCCGCTACGCCAGACCTGCCAGTGGAAATGCAACTGCCCTTTTTCAGTTAATTATCAACCCAGACACCTTCCCGAAGTCAGCCAACACAGTCAGGAGGTCTGGGGTGGCTTCAACGGGATGGTGCATGTTTATCAATGCATTGCCGCACAGAGGGACAAGACATGTGTTCTCCCCCCACCCCCCACTACTAGGCCCTAGTCTCTCCGCAGACGAATTGCAAGAGGCTCCATTGCGAGTGGAAATAGGAGCGGGAACAGGGGGCAACCCTGCTTTGTGCCCCTTTCGATTGTAATTAGGGTTGAAACCAGCCCACCATTGCGTACTGTGGCTGTGGGATGCTGGTAGCTGAGTCAAACCCATGCCACAAAATTCGGGCTCAGTCCCATTCTAAGTAAGACTTCCCATAAGTACTCCCATTGCAAGGTGTCAAAGGCTTTTTCTATGTCTAAGGAGATCACCGCGGCTGGTATCTCAAAGCCTGCAACGGAGTGTAGTACTTGCACGAGTCTACATAAATTCATGTCTGTACCCCGACCTGGCATGAATCCGCATTGGTCATCATGCACTAGTTGGGTTACTACTCTGTTCATTCACCCTTGATGCCAAAACTTGGGCCAGGATTTAGGTGTCCACTCCTAACATGGAAAGGGGGGCGATAGGAGCCTGGCGAAGTAGGGTCCTAGGCCGGTTTGAGCATCATTACTATTTGGACTTCTCTCATGAACTTCGGGAGTATCCCCGTCTGCTTTACCTTGGGCAGGGTCTCAACAGCCTTGGGAACAGCTGTTCTGCAAAAACACCCGGTTGTATTCTACTTGGAGGCCATCAGGCCCAGGGGCCTTACTGCCTGCCATGTCTCCCACTGCCTCTTGGAGGTCTTCAAGGCTGATCTCCGCCCCCAGCTCTCGCCCTGCTAGTCAGTGAGTCGCGCCAGGGGTATTCCGTCCAGGAACAGCACTAAACCCGCCCCTTCGGTCGCTCAGCCCCCGTCGTACACGTCTGCAAGAAGTGTGCGTAGCTGCAAATTTACGGCAGACTATGTGTGTAAGAGACCCGTCCAACTGGCCAATCGATAGTATGGTAGGGGGTGGGCGCTCTCTCTTGAGAAGCCACGCTAACAGCTTCCTGGTTTTATCACCTTCTCTAAGTAGGAGCTGACGGTATTCTTATTTTACCAGGCAGTCCAGCCTGTTCCATATTTCTCCCACTCGACAGTGAGCTCTCAGCCATTCCTCATCTACAGTTCCTGAATGAGGGATCGCACTCTGTAGAGTGTTCAGGTCATTCTCAGCAGCCACAAGGTCCCTCTCCAGTCGCTATCTCATTGCGCCCACATTAGACAATCATTCTCCCCGCAGCACCACCTTCAATGCGTTCCACTCCGTACCCCTGGCGTCTGTAGACAGACAGTTACTGTTGAAGAAATTAGTGATTGAGATACCGAGCTCTGTTTGGAATATCTGGGCTGGAGCTGCCCGAGCAGGACCGCAGACCTACTGCAACTAGTGCCCCATTGGAGTATCACTGGGGCATGATCTGATAGGAATCTCCCGAGTATATGTATGCTTTGAGCATGTTCAGCTGCCTCCCTGGAAAGCAAAAAGTAATCGAGGCGGCTGTAGACCGCATGAGTCGGAGCAAAGCATGTGTATTCATGCTTTGTCGGGTGTACCGTCCTCCACCAGTCCACGCATACCAGCCGCCGCATAACCCTCCGGAGGGCTTCTGCCATGTTGGGTTTAGTGTGTGGTTTCGGGGGGGGGCGTCTATCTATCGATCCATCTAGCACAAAATTAAAATCGCCGTCCCACAAGAGAGATGTGCCTGCATGGGATACCACTAATTCTTCTAGGCCTAGGTAAAAAGCGCCATCTTCTATGTATGGAGCATAGGTATTCTGAAGGGAAACATCTGCGCCGTCTAGCACTTTGCGAACCAGAATGTACCTCCCCTCTATGCCTGCAGTATAACTCAGAACCCGAAATGGAGTTTGTGGAGCTTTCCAGATTACCACCCCCGGGCATAGTTAGAGTATGTTGCATAGTACATCTAGCCCCTCCACTTCCTGTGTAGTTTTTTAGCCTCATTATCGGTTAGATGTGTTTACTGCAGCATGGTTATGTGGGTCCGCTGCCTACGGAAATATGTTTGTTTTCTATATCTGTTAACAAATGTGTTAAGCCCCCGTAAATTCCAAGTGACGATATTGAAAATATCCATCTCTAGGCTACGTGGTTAAACAGGGACTGTCATGGCATCCCCGCCAGGGCTGTTGTCGCATTAAAAACAAGTAACTAAACTGTACCCCCCCCACCCACCGGGTAAATACATGATATACCAACCATGCCTTCCCAATTTGGTCCTAGCATTGTAACCCCTGCTTAAAGATCAAAACTAAACTTGTCTGGCATATAGCCTACCAAACGAGCAATATACAAATTAACTTTAAGAAATGGCGCTGACCACACCCTTTCGCAAAAAAATCAATTGCACCACACTCATGCAACGCCTATTCCTGCGCAAGGATGCAGGGGAAGTCCCATCCACCCACCGAGGCGAGTATCCGCTACTACATTCACTCTATAACTCACGTCCACAAAACACACGTTCTACAGTCCTCGACTAACCAGAATAGAGAGAAGGGGAAAGGAAAAGCACAATATCCATACAGAGCTTAGAACTTCAGGGAGGAAGAGAAAAGTGTGGGGGGGGGGAAAGTGTGGAGGACGTGGGGTAGAAGAGAGGTGGGAGGTAAGAGAGAGGTAGTGGGAGAGAGCGGTGCCCGCTCTATCACAAAGCAGGAGGAGAGGGGTGCCAAGGGAAGAGCCGTCCTGGTCCACTTTTCCAGGCACAGCTCGAGCTCAGAGCCCTCCACACCCTCCGGGAAACCCACAAAACAGAGATTACTTCTGCGGGAGCGTCCTTCCGCATCCTCTGCTCTGCGCTCCAGCATGGCCATTTTCACAGTTAAATCCATTAAGGCAGCCTTCAGGGAGGAGACCTCCACCTCCAGTGTCGACACCTTTTGGTCTGTGGCTAGGGATTGCTCTGCAACCGTCCGTAGGTTGACCCTCAACAGGCCCACGTCCAATGAAACTGCATCTATCTTTGCCTGGACCAGCTGGCTGGAGGCCTTTATAGCAGCGAGAATCTGAGTACCTGAGGGCTCACCCTTGGGGCCCATCGTGACCGGTGCGGAGGCCCCCAGAGGCACCGAATGCGGTGCAGTGTTCTGGGCCTTGAATTGGTCCATTTTAGTTTGTTGGACCCCTCTTTGGGGCCTGTCTTTCCCAATGCCAGCAATCCTCTGTTGCTGAGATTTGGGCCCAGGTCCACTCGAAGCAAGTTCTCCCCCGATCTCTAACTCCCTGAGTCTGCCTCAGTCCGCTCCTGTCGGGGAGGATCTGGTCGGCCTCAGGTGTTCACCCGTGACAAGAAGGTCCAAAGTTTCAAAGAGCCGCGGGGTTCCGACCCAGCTAGTTCTGCCATGTCCACCTGGCAACCTCAGCAACACGGGTCCCGGAGGTGACCAGGAGCCCCCTAGGGCAGCCGGGGGAGGCCCAAGGAGGGGAGGCAGGGCCAACGCTCTGCCCTCCTAGCGGCCGGCCCTTGCGGTCTCTGTGCGCAGTCCGTGGGGCGTGACTGGTGGCCCATGCCTGTGATTTGGTGGCCCAAACGCTCCACTCCCTTTATTCGTCACTTGGGATTGTGGAATGCTTCAGGTAATACAGCAGATGGGCCCTTGCTGCCTCCGAGTTCCCCCACTGTGTGGCTGTCAACGGGGCCGGACCCCAAAGGGCCCTCACCTCAGTCCATTGTCCCCAAGGCTCGAGATGTTACAGCTGTGGGCCACGGGCCCAGGGCGTGCTGCCGCGGCAACCCTCAGCGAAGATTAGGTAGTGTCCCCTGGGGCATAAGCAGCAGGACTCCCGTCCCCTTCCAAATCACCTTCGGCCGATCATGCCACCACCTCACCTCCAGGCCCTCACTCCTCAAGCCGGGCCGTCTTGCGACTACGATGTTGTGGCGCCACCCTCTCCTGGGCTCCTCTGTCCACAGCCTGCTTACCGCTGACCTACAGCATCGAGTGTGAGCTGCCCGGACGGCTATTTGGAGCTGCCGGGTCTTTGCCGTGTTCCAGTATACCGAAGAGGGATTGATGGAATAGGAAGTGAGACTATCAGTCCGAAGCCTTTTGCAAGTTTGGTAAATTAAAGTATGGCTATTGTTGCGAAGCATCCCCATTAGCGTGCTTTCTTACAGGAGAGTATCTCGGCCCTTTTAGGCCCTGCTTGGAGACACACAGTGCGGAGCATCAGTATGAGATTTGCCCATCGCAGGGTCTTATAGATCATCATGGTTTTTCTTCTTTTTTGCCCATGTCCTGATGAGGCGCGACTCAGTGGGCCGAAACTCGTTGACTACATAAATTAGAAAGTTAATGGATCAAAAATTATAGGTAAAGATTCATGAATATACACTTTTTGGACTCCGCAGATGTGGAAGTATCCCTCATTTATGTGTATTGGACTATCTCCCACACAGATTGTATATGAATTAATGTTAGTTGGCAACCGGTTTTAGATTGTATGGGTAGGAAGGAATCCTGAATGATTAATGATTTTCATGTTATTTTTTGATTGGTATATTTCCTGTTTGTTTAGTTTTCGCTTGTTATGCATTTTCAAGAAAATATAAAATTCTACTGTGTAAGTCGATTGGGGCAGATTTTATGAGTGTTCAAATTATTAAAATAATTAGTCTGGGGATTAGGTTCCCACAAGTAGGGACTAATGGATTTTCTTCCTACAGAAAATTAGCCTGATTGTTTCCCAAACACCATTTGCCTATTTTCCTATATGCTCGCCACTGCGGCAACTCCCAGAGGGCCCAGTCAGTCCTCCCGGGCCACGCAGGGCCCTGGCCTGGCCACCACCGCCCGGAGCTTTGTCAGTGGAACCCAGCGGCCCGACACCGGGCCTGTGGCGGCAGCCCCTGGCCCATTGTGCGGTCCACAGCACACAGGTCTTCCAGGCACCGGCCGGGTGCCAGATTAAGTGCCTCAGCCGCAACCAAGCAGCCTCCGCGGGCCGCTCGCTCACCCCTCGGCAACGCCACAGGCCGGCGCCGCGCCCGCCCTCTGATCATCAGAGAGCTCCTCTGCCGCAATCAGCTAGGGCTTCAGCCGCAGACAGCCGGCACCGCAGGCCCCGACACCGGCACCGACCGCCACGGGCCTCGAAAGATGTCCGCCCGGAGGTCCACTTGTTTCAGGTGTAGGAGCATCCATTACTTCTGAATTAAATGTGAATGGATTACATACATAAGTGAGAGGAAAGTATGAATACGTCTCTAGTACAAAATAAACAAGCCTACAGCGGGATTACAACACCAACACCTAATCCGTACAAATAAATTAAAGATTAAGGATCACAATTATTACACTCCTACGAGACTAAGACTGAACAGCAGCTAAAATAGTGCACCTAAACTCAGGGTTGACAGACTGAACAGCAGCTAAAATAGTACACCTAAACTCAGGGTTGACATATCTTTTTAAGAGATTAAATAATCAATCATTAGAAAAAACGTTTTGAAACAATGGCTGGATCTGTCTTGCATTCACCAGCTTGTACTTGGCCAGCCTTTTCACAGTGAAACTATGGCAAACAGAGCTCTTTTCAGAGAATGGCTTTAAGATCTGGCACAATGCCAATGTTCAAAGTATCAACCCATGATATGAGGTAGTAATATGTATTTTACCATTAACTGTCCAACAATTACATCTTGCTTCTCTTATTTCATTGGGAAGCACCGGGACCACACTGCATGAATACTGTTGTGCCTGACTTTCCGAAAATCGATTTTAGGTGAATTGTAGATGAATTTAGAGTTATCTGCCTCACTCACATTCACTTTATCCCTTGTCTTCCTACTGCATTCCTTCCTGTTCATGCCTACAACACTCAGCCCCTATTCCAACCTTCTCCTCCACTTTCCTTCCACCCACATTTCCTTACAATCCCCTTACCATCTTTTGCTTTTGCTCCAACTTACCCTCCTCTTTCACTTCACTCTTCTTTTCCCTGCTCCCTTCTCTCCAACATTACATCTGTGCTTGTCTCTGTCACATGCACTTTCTCAAACATCTCTCTCTTGCCCTCATCCTGTCTCTTGTTCTACCCGACCCTCCCACCTTGTTCTTGACCAAAGTCCTACTCAAATATCCTGTGAAACCAATTTTAAGGAATTGCTTATTTTGATTCATGTGCAGAGTAGGGACCACTTCCTGTCCAATTATCTCAACTGATGTTCCCACAACATCAAAGTTATCTGTTCACATGAAAGGGGCTGATTATTGTGCCCTGATCCCCAAATTCAGGCATGTTTATGGACAGTCTGAAACTTGTCCAAGCCATTGGTAAGTCATGATTGGATATTGGAAATGCAGCACCAATAAGACCTTCTAATAACCTGACTCTCCCCCTCAAGGGAACCAGCCAGGCAACAAGTGAATCACATTTTTCCTACCTCATCTGCTTTTCTCTCTGCCATTTCTCTTTCATTGCTGGCTCTCCACTCGCTGTCCTTTGCAGCAGATGCTTCGCATTGTGGCTTAAACAATTTTTTTAAAAGCTCTATGATACAGTCATGGTTAAAGCACTTTTTTAAAAAAATGCATTAGCGCTGGATGGATCACAGTCCTTTTTATTATTGTTTTTAGCTGCCCTGCACAGCAGTCACACTGCTATTTAGCATGGCTTCAACATCTACATGGCCCCCTTCGCCGCCATCGTCAGACACCACGGACTCAGCATAGTATCCTACGCCGACAACACCCAGCTCATCCTCTCAGTTTCCAAGGACCCAGTCACCACCAGACTCAACTTCCAGGAAGGAATGAAGGATGTTGCATCCTGGATGAGCAGCAGCTGCCTGAAGCTCAACTCGGAGAAGCCAGAGGTCCTCGTCCTCGGACCCTCCCCCTCCGCATGGGACAACACCTGGTGGCCCACTGCTCGCGGCAGCCCTCCCACCCCCACGGACCACGCCTGAAACCTCGGCATCATACTCAACTATTCCCTCTCCATGACCCGACAGGTCAACGCCGTCGCCTCCAGCTGCTTCAACACCCTCCGCATCCTCCGGAAGACTTTCAAATGGATCCCCCCCCGAATCAAGGAAAACCGTCACCCACGCACTTATCACCAGTAGACTAAACAACAGAAACGCCCTCTACGCCGGGATCAACAAGTCGCTGATCCACAAACTCCAGACCATACAAAACACTGCAGCCAGGCTCGTCCTCTGCACCCCCCGACACAAAAACATCACCCAACATCTGTGCAACCTCCACTGGCTCTCCGTTGAGAAGAGAGTTACTTTCAAGATACTCACCCAATGCCTCCACAACACCGGACCCCAATACCTCAACGAGAGAATCTCCTTCCACGTACCCAAGAGAAACCTCCTTTCCGCCGACCTCGCCGAAACCCCACAAATCCGCAAAGCCAGAACAGGTGGAAGGGCCTTCTCCTACATCGCGGCCAAGACCTGGAACGAGCTCCCGATCAGCATCAGATGCGCCCCCTCCCTGAATATCTTCAGGAAGGCACTCAAGACCTAGCTCTTCGACTGAACGGAGCTGCTGACCCCCCTTCCCAGCTCCATGAGCAGTGGTCAAAGTAGGGGGAAAAAAGTAGGGGAACTTTGGGCGCAGAATCGGGGGGCTAGAATAACCTGGGGATTGGAGCAGTGGACGGAGTGAGAGGTGTGGCCAAAATGCACAAAACATCCCAATGTTTAGTATTTGTTTGGCATTTCATGGACCAGTTACAGCTTATTATGTTATGTAATTCAATCAATGGATACACAGAATTATTTAAAGTTTAATATGAGTTATTGATATTGAAATACATTCACAAAGTGGATATGTTTCTAATCACAGAATGTCCCAAATATGCTTAAAAGTGGACGCACAAGCCATTTGTCTCCGATCCATGGAGTTTCTGTCATCAGCACTTCTCCTCCCTTTTTGCTCAAGAGCAGTTCAAACAAGAATGGCAAAATATCCTAGTTTGCAAATATTTTCTATATAATTATGGCTCTGCCATATTTGCCACATAATACATCTGCTGCATAATCTGACAATTTTAACTAATATATTGTTTGTAGCTCAAACGGATCAAAAGTTTAAAATAATGTGACTTGTGCTGCTGCGAAGTGGACGGCCTTTTGCAAAGGTTGATTGATCACCTTTCTCACTGCTGCATTTGTATGTTACATTGGTACTATTATGACAAAATATTTCCAGAGACTGTTCGCATGACTAAAGATGTCAAAATAATAAAATATCAGAAAATATACTGCATTACACTGCAGCCTTTTTTTGCTGCATAATATAGTCAACATTAATTTTGTCCTCCTATGCTGCATAATGCCAGTGGCCCCAAAGCAGGCAGCACATGTTAAAAGTGCTTGTTCATGAAGCAGAGAGACTGTGAAGTTTGCAAACTTAGTTTGTTGTGCGTGCAAATCCTGCATTGCCGATCCCTGGTGAGTTGCAGCTACTGCTGCTGAAACAAGGCCAAGGGAGGTACCAATGGGTGAGGCGGACTGGCCTCAAGGGCAGGGCCGGCTTTAGCGCTGGTGGCACCCTGTGCAACAATGTATTTTGGTGGCCCCTAATGACCACCTCCGCCACGGATTCCCTCACTACCACCCTTTAACAGAGCCCCTCAATTTTCTGTAACCACACTCTCTCACAGATGCATTTAATTTGATTTACAGTGCCACTCATACCAGTGTAGGGTGTCAGAGCACTTTACATCACACACACTACACAAAGACAATCATTTATATGTGTGTAAATCACTGTATATGAAATGTTACAATAGACAAAGGACTACAAGGTGTAGGAGTCACATGACAACCATATTAGTAGGCAGTATAGTTCAATAGTGATTGGTCTGGAGAAACACAAACGCAGGATTTAAAACGTAAAATCATGTTTGGGGGTTCTCTTTAATAATCAGAATTGATTTCTATCCAAATGAACACTTTTTGCAACATTAGGATAATCAAAGACTAAAACTATAAAGCCCTAATTTATACCTTGCAGTTTGCAAGCAGCTCTTAGATGACAGTTAATAGCTCACTGTACTATGTTAGGATTTTAACTTATAAACTGCAAGTAACCAAAGATCTCTCTGACAAAAGCAGTAACCCACTGACCTATTTACATTATGTGCACTTTGTGATCTGCATGGTACATTAACCCTCTGCGCTACCTTTCCATGAGTCAAAACTTCCACTAGACAAAACTCTGATCTCTCTCTAGGAAGAACACTAATCAACTGAGTTATCCTAAAAGTTTTATTGTTGCCAAAAGTTGCTGGAGGCCAGGAAGAAGGCAGCAAGAGCTTTTAAAACCATAATATACTTGAAAACCCGATGCCCCCACCCAGAGTCAGTGCCCAGTGCGGTCACACCGGTCGCACTGCCCTAGAGCCGCCCTGCTCAAAGGTCCTGTGACCTCAGTGACAGAGTCACTGTTGTTCTAGGGTGTGCTGCTTCATAAGCCTGCCCGCAAGACCATAGGTAAACTTCAGTATGGATTGTGGTGGACAGGCCTTCAAGGTTAACCCACACTTGGGTCTAAGGTCCACCTGCTGGTGCCTAGACACTAGGGCTTCTAACGTCTTGCCGGGCATTCTAAGGTCTAGCATGGGAATGTGTTCCCTCAGGGGTGTGGTCTGGTCATGAAGGCTGAACCTGGTTCTCCAGTTCCAAATTCGGCAGCTCTGACCATAGTGCCACATCTTCACCCCCACTGAGAAACTCTCACTGCATTCAACTACAACCCAATTGTGCCCCGCTATAAACACCTGGATGCGCCTCAATTCAAATTATGCACTAGACAAGAGCAATACGCTGCCTAAAAAACATGTAACAACATCCTTAAAAAGTAAACACTCATAGGGTATGCAAGAGTAGGTAAAGCATGTGAAATGTAAGCACGAACATCATGGTTACCATAACACTTTTACACTCACTATTCAGAAATCAGTAAGTGCTTTTTTTTTTTTAAACATATTTTATTGAGCTTTTATAGTACCAATTGCCTGACATAAACCATTTTGAGACAGGCTAATGACAAATTACCAAGTATGGAAATATCATTGGGTACAGCATGTTTAATTGCAATTGTGAATCCAAAGAAAGAGAACCCAATTTCATATAGCATGGCCCTTAACATCTCGTAGAAGCTTCTTTTTAGGGGTTTTGCGAAAGAAGAGGAGTAAGGTCTATGCCCCTGTATGTGGCCTATCTATACCAGATTTTTCTATGCTTTTGAGGGCAACCCCGCGCTTGGAAGACTGCTATCTCCGCACCCATGCAGTTGTCTAGTTCGTTTCGCCATTTCCCTATTGTCGGTGGGGAAGTTCCTTTCCATAACTGTGCAATATCGCGTTTGGCAATTGTGAGAGCAAGGAAGAGTAAATGTTGTTTGTAACGATTCCAGTGAGTGCTTTTGCCTGAAAAGTTAAGGACAAGACTACAGGGCCTGGAAGGGACCCATTTCAATGTCCATTGCTTATATCCTTACAAAACGTAAGCAGAAGTTTAAAAAGATCACATCCATGAACACAGAGCTGCGGTACACATTTTGTTTTCAAATCCACCCATCAATCAGGCATTACAGTGCCTCCAGGATTGGTGCACTTCCCCAACCAGGGAAAACAATGCTGTTCAAAGACAACAAAAAAAAAAGTAGCGCTTCACTGGCAAACTCTGTAAAGTGACGCTGATGTGTTTGGTGTGAATAAAATATATCTGGTCACTTTGGGACCACTCTGTCTTGCTTTCTTTAGTTAGTTAGTAATTTTTCATAGTTTTAACCTTTAATCCTGGGGATGCTCTTTGGAAAGAAAAATGTCAGAAAAATAAAACCTTTCCAGTAGAAGTGTTCTTCTTTTTTGGATCCATTTCACAGAGGATCAAACAAACAAAAGGAGGAAGGAGAGAGTGAGAACCGTTTCTTGAAGTCATGGTTTTCAGAAACTGAGGAGGAGCTAGACAGAAAGAGATGGAATAAGAGTAAGAAAAAGGAGGGTGGAGGGCAGCTGCCAGGGGCAGAGCAGAAGTGGACACTGTCCTAGTCTTCTCTGAGCAAGAAGGAAAAGGCAGAGTCCTTTTCCTTCTCTGCCCGACCGTCCCTCCCCAAACGGCCACGAACGCTGAGCCTTATCTATAGGCCGTGGCTATTTCTGCCGTCCTGGGACACGTTGATTTTGTTTTTAAAAAAAGTAGAGGAACGGAATCTATAGATTAAAAAAAGTAGGGGCACGCCGTGCCCTGCTGATCCCGCCCACTTTTACCACTGGCCTTGAGCCCCTCACAGGTGATTAGCATGCTAACAATTCCCCTGATTGATTGATTGATTGATTGAAATCATTGCCAAAGTTGGTTATGCCCATGCTGTATAGCATGAACAAAAGGCAACGTCAAAGCCAATAGTCTTAAAGGCGAGACCTTTTGGCTTTGCCAATGCTTGTTAGGTTTTGGCACAGCACCTCTTTGAGTCTGAGCAAATCAGTTAAAATCCCCATTAGTAAAAAATAAAAAATATGACACTTGGCAAAAAAGAAAGCAGTTGTGCCCTTGTCCATGTAGCTAGTGCCCTGAACGTTGAGAGTTAGCGTGATAAATCACAGAGGCTACAGTAAAGCGGAGATATACATTAAAATGCGTTAGTCTGGCCCTCAATGTGGGACACTTAACAAGGCTGGATTCATCACATGGCCTGCGGTAATGCGGAGATGTACATTAAAAAGCGTTGGTCTGACTCTCAATCTGAGAAACTTGGCAAGGCTGAGTCAAATTCAAAACAGCTTTATTTGGTGACAAGGCAAACACCATAAAAGCATACTAATACACATATATCTAAAAAATACATACTACGATTTTTCATAAGCAATAATTCAATCTAATAAAATATTTACAAATTTGGGCTTCATGGGGAAAATAGCACAGTAAAATAGTAAAAACATTTTCCAAAATTTTATAAAATACAATCTACCACAAATTCATGCGATAAAGTGCAAGTGTGAACAGTGCAAGAAAATACGATTAAAGAAAGATGTTAATCATCTTCTTTTTCATACAGCAAAGCATCCAAAAGTGCTATTCTTTTTTTTTTCTAATTGATTGTTGTATGAAGCAGATTACCGAGCTAATAATTTCCATGGTGTCTAAGCTATATATAAAATTAAACGCATCCTTATAGTTAAAAAGCATATTTTTTAAAAGAGCGGTTTCAAAACGGTTTTTCGGATATCCATATAAAAGGGACAAAATATAATAAAATGCAAAATGGACTGTAAGGTTTTACCATCACATGGGCAAGGTGGCAATATTCTGTGCCATTTCTCTGTACTTGGGAATGCAATTAAATAATGTAAAGTGCTCATCCTTAACCTAGTCAGATAAAATCTATGCTGAACATTCTGAACCAAAATAAGATATAACTGAGTACCGCTCATGTGTGGAAGTTCACAATAGGCTGCCACTGTCTGTTTTTTCATAGCCACCCTATCCCTATCATATTCTACGGCAGTAATATATCTCAATTTCAAATCGCTTTGCTATATTCCCGTATACGTAGGGGGTTATCTATGTTTACTTTACATTTTGTCAGAAGATTAAAAATATGACAGAGCCATGGTATTTTCATACCATGGTCTAAAGCGAGGCAGTCTGTAATTAAATCCTTAGAAAATTGTGTTTCTTCCTTTGTCCATAAACCATGCCAAAGGGTAAGAGCAGCTATATTGATGGTATCGCTTACATATGGGACAGTTATTTATGTACAATAATATTTGCAGTTGCACTAGGAACTGCCACTAATCTTTTTAAGAACTTATTGTCATTAGTTTGTAAGATTGTCGTATTTGCTCTCCCCCATATTGCGGCTCCATGTTTTTTTTTTTTCAGAGTCAAAACTATGAAAGTTTATTAAAAAATTAAGAATTATTACAGAAATCAAAAAGATAATTGCATTAATTCAGCATCAATATAGATCATGAATCAAGAGAAAAGTTGATGTAAAAAGTCCAGGGACAAACTGTCATAGAGTCTGCCTTTATTAAAGCGAACAAAAGGTCTGGCACACCTGGTTTAAAAGGCACTTTTTTTTATTTTTATTCTTTTTATTCGTTTTTCAACATTACACAGATATTTTGATATCTCTGGTAGCTGCATACATAACAATGGTCTTGCATTAGCTAAAACGAACCAACAAGAAACCAAGAACCCCCCTGCCAAGTTAAGAACAATCCTTGTTGAATCAAAGTTACACACTTACATGTTACATCCCCAAATTGCATCCTCTAATCCCAAAACGGTGGTACAACCGAAGAAACTATGTCATAAGAGTTGAGTCCTGCAATGAAACATACTGTCTGCATAACCGAGGCCATGCGAAAATATACCCTGCCTGACACTTGATATGCTTTCCCGCCTCACTCACTATGGTCATTTCTTATATCTGCACCCTCAGACCTCAACCAGTTTGCAAAGGGTTCCCATATATCTTTTGGTCTGGATTTTGTGGGCATCAGCTCCCAATAATGGGACAGCTGATCCTTACTGTAGGTGGCTGCTCCTATCCAAGCGGCTATTGCCGGAGGTTTACGCTTCTTCCAGTGAAGTGCCACTTGTCTCTTAGCCAGGAGCAATAGCATTGCTGTGAGCTTGCGCTGCGCCTTCGGCACTTCCTGAACGTAGCCCAATAGAGCTATCAGTGGGATACACGAAATGAGATTATTGGTGATACTACCTAGGTGTCGAAAAACCTCTGTCCAAAACTGTGCTATCGGTGGGCAGTACCAGGCCAAATGAATAAAGGTCGCGTTCTGAGCACCACACCTCCAACAGCTCGTGTCTGGATGCAATCCCATGCGGTTAAGCTGGGGGGGGTGTCCGATACACTCTATGTAGATAGTTAAAGTGAATGAGCCTTAGCCTATAATTTGGTGAGAGGCTTTCGAGTTGGGCGCAGCAGAATAGCCATTGTTTGTCTTTAGATGTGGCAACCATAATTGGAGATTCTTTCTTAGTGATGCTATATATGCGTGTTACGAGTTTCCGAGGCGACAAGTTGGATAGAATGTTTTCTAAAGCCGGCAATGTGGGAGGAATCTTGGGCAACTCTGCGAACCTGGCCTTGCACGCCACCCTGATTTGATAGTATAATAGCGTGTCGGAAGCCGAAGGTGGTTCCAGTCTGCACATCTGTGGAAGTGTTAAGAATTGGCCATCGGGAAATAGATCACAGCCTTTCTCCAAATCACGAGCTTTCGCTTGCAACGATGTTGCCTTGTCTAGCAATGGGGCAATTAGGGAGTTGCCACCTATTGGCATGGAAGGTGCGAATAAGACCTGCTGGCCCGCCCGCTTAGCAATCCCCTGCCAAGCCCAACGTATTATCTCGGAAGTATCGATCTCTGACCGTGGTCTTTTGTAGGGCTGGAAAACTGCCGTATTCAATGGGAGGGGTGCGACCCTATCAATTTCTATTGCGACATGGGGTTGATAAGGGGTTGGGTGCTGTCAGAAGTGCAAGAATTGCGCCTGCGCGGAATAGGCATATAACTCAAAATCTGGAGCACCCAAACCCCCTTGCCGGAAGGGTAATGTCAATAAGTTCCATGATACCCTAGGTTGCCCTCCGGACCAAACCAGGTCCAATATGTGGGTACGGAGTCTCTTAAAAAACTGGGCAGTCAGTAGCAATGGAATATTTACGAAGAGATAAAGTAGTTTAGGGAGGATAACCATTTTTGTGAGTGCAATATGGCCAATCGGAGACAGTGGCAAGGTTTTCCACCTACGTATTTTACTCTCTAACCAATCTACTACTCTTCCATAGTTATCTAACCACAATTATTGCATGTCTCTGCTAATCCAGATCCCCAAATACCTTGTTCCACCCACAGCCCATTGTATTGGGAAGTCTATTTCGAATTTCTCTGTGTCATCTGTCAATGATAATAGTATAGACTTGGCCCTGTTGATCTGGATCCCCGTCAGACCCCCATAGCGGATTATTTCTCTTATCACTATAGCAAAATTGTCTTTGGGATTCACTAAGTAAATTGCCATGTCGTCCGCATACATAGATATTAATAACCCCCTAGAGATGAACCCGATGCTTCTTTCTGCGTGGTGTTGACGCAACCAGGCCGCCAGTGGCTCAGTGGCGATCGCAAATAATAATGGCGAAAGGGGGCAACTGTGTCGCGTTCCTCTCATAATATCAAAAGGTTCAGAGAGTTGGCCATTCACTCTTGACTCTAGCTGTCGGGTTTGTGTAGAGTAATTGGATTTGTTTTATGAAGTGAAGACTTAGCCCCATACGCCCCAAGACGGTAAATAGAAATGTCCATTCTAGCGAATCAAATGCCTTCGTGGCATCCAATAGGGCGACCACTGCTTGCACATGGGGGGCCAGGTAATGCAAGACACCAAAAATCGTACGCAGGTTATGCGCCGTCGACCTGCCCGGTATGAAACCAGACTGGTCCGGAAGAGCAATCATCGGGAGCATCAGTTGGAGCCTATTTGCGATCAACTTGGCATAGATTTTAGCGTCCAGATTGATCAGGGACAACGGACGATATGAGTCCGGTTGTGTCGGGTCTTTGCCCTTCTTCAATAAGGTTATTATGGTGGCTTCACGCATGGACGGGGGGAGACTACCTGTTTCTTGAGCTTCCAGGTATACCAGTAAAAGCTTAGGGGCCAGAATATCGGCATACTCTTTATAGAACGCTGCTGTTGAACCATCCGCACCCAGGGCCTTATCAGCTGGCATACTATTTATTACTTGCCGGATGTCATCTGCTGTGAATGGCAGCTCCATGTATTCCCTGGCTCTGTTATTGAACCATGCTAATGCCATAGTATCTAGATATTCTGTAATGTCAGCCTGGGTTGGGTTCGTCTGTGTGGTGTATAGATGCTGGTAAAATTGTGTCATCGTGTGTAGGATGTCCGCAGGCGCCCTGGCCGTCCTTCCCTCTGCCGCGTGTAATTCAGTAATGGATGCTGACCCCCTAGGTGTGCGTAGCAATCCCGCCAATGTTTTCCCTGGGCGTTCCCCCTTCCCCGTAACGCCTTGCCTGTGTATATTTATTCAGATACTTTGCTTCCCTTTCCGCTTCTGCCTGAAACTCCGTCATCTTGGCGCGTATTAGAGCTATTGTCTCAGGGGATGGGTTGGTAAACTGTGAGCGCTCTAGCGCCCTAATTTCGCGCTCAAGCCTGTCAAGAGTGCCACGCACATCTTTGAGGACCCCGGCTTTAAGTGCAAAGCAATTACCCCTGGTTACCACTTTAAAAGCTTCCCAGAGGGTACCCTGGGAAGCCACCGAACCCTCATTGAGGGTGAAGTATTCCTCGATTTTCACCCGTAATTCTACCCGAAAGGCCTGGTCTAGTAAAGCTTTTGTGGGGAATCTCCAAGTAAAAGGCTGTCTGTAAGATGGGGGGATACTCTGGTTCAATAGTACAGGAGTGTGATCTGAGAGGGTGCATGGGTGGTGTGTTGCTTCAGTTACCCAAGCGTGTAAATCCCTGGAGGTTAACCAATAATCCAATCGCGACTACGCGTTGCGTGGTGTGTAATACAGGTTCCCTCCCTAACATTGGGGTGTAGTTCGCGCCATGAATCCACCAAATGAAGATCCTCCATTATGTCAGCCAATGTCTCTGCCGCTCTTTGATGATGCACCCGGGGCACTCCCTGTCGATCTACCGACGGAGAAAGGATTACGTTAAAGTCCCCTCCCCAGAGGATCGCCTTATGTTTCATGGTTTGTGCCTGTTGCCATATTTGCTGAAAAAATGTTGGGCAGTCTGAGTTTGGACCGTACGTGTTTATTAACACTAACGGAGTGTTATAAAGCTCACTCTGAACCAGGACATATCGGCCTTCATTGTCCCTTGACACATGATTGGTCTTCCAGTGCAGGCCCCTACGAATCCGTATCGCCACACCTCTCGAATAGATGGAGTAGCCGGATACAAACACTTCCCCCCATCTGGTGGTCTTGAGGGCCCCCGACGCCACAGGAGGCAGATGTGTTTCTTGTAGTAGACATATGTCCACCGCATGTCTGGTGAGATAGGAGTGGATAAGTCTCATCTTCCTACGGTCATTAAGACCCCTGACGTTCCAGGTAAAGCAGTTAAGTGTGCTTATGACGTTACTGTGCGACATTGTCAGGTTCAGAGGGTGACCCTCCACAACCATGGTATATGTTAGCAGTACTCAGCAGAATGGTGTCATTAGAAACAGTCCAAGACTTAGGTGTGTGGTTGTATACTTAAATTTACCTCCAGCGTGCAACGTGAGTGTGTGCATGATTTTGACGGAATCAACCAGAACATACCCCCGTACTCTCCCCCCACCCACACCAACCCCCCGATCAGGTTGTGTTAGACCCACCCTTAAACCCCTTAATAACAACAAATAACTCTTAGTCTCAGTACTTGAGGGAATCCTGGGGATACATGGTGTCACCGGCATACAACCCTGCATCGGCAGCAGGGTGGCTGAGCACCAAACAAACTATTTCGGATCCCAAAACCCCTGTGAGCATTAGTTTGAGCTTTACCACTAAAATTGTCCGCTTGCACCGCCCTCTTGGCAACAGATTTAAGGTATTGTCCTGCTCCGCGTTGTGCCCCCTCTGGGCATGTATATTTATGCAACATGTGCGCAACTGCATCTACAGCTTGGCCGTGTTGGCCCCCCTGCTAATCATTATCGCTCAGGGTCGGCTCATTTTGTACTTCTGCTGACAACTTGCGTTGCTTGTGCTCTTTTGCCATTTGCTTCGCGTAAGACAGTGCTGCCTTCGCATCTGTGAATTACGTAGGTTTCCCGGGACTTTGGACTTTAAGTTTGGCTGGGTAGATGAGAGCATATCTGGTGCCCAGTTGTTGAAATATTTTTTTAGCCGGGAGAAATTCCCTGCGAGCAGCTTGGACTTGCAACGTGAAATCTGGATAAAGAGCAATGGCGTTGCCCTGGTAATTCAAAGATCCCTTCTCCCTGGCCAGTCTGAGAATAGTATCACGGTCTCTATAGTTCAATACTCCTGCCAGGATTGGCCTTGAATTTGAATTTGAATTTAAAAGTATTTGTTGAGCGCTCGTACACCAGGCGGTTTCATGGCGCTTTTGAGGAGAGTGGTTCCTGAGTGGGGGGGTGGAGCAGTTTAGATTTTAAAAGCTTGTGCAAACAGATAGGTTTTCAGGGTGCTACGGAACTCCAGGTAGGATGATGTTGATCTCGTTTGGAAAGGTAGAGAATTCCAAAAATACGGAGCAAGGACGGAGAACTTCGAGCCACCCGTTCTGCTCTTCTTGAACCTGGGCACCATCAGGAGGGACTGAGAGGAAGATCGCAGTTGTCTGCTGGGGATATAGGGTACAATTTTAGACATGATGAAAGATGGGGCTGTTCCCGGGAGGGCCTGGAACGTAATGCATCCCATCTTAAAGAGAGCCCTTTCTCTAATAGGGAGCCAGTGGAGGGATCTTAGAAGGGGAGAGGTGTGGTGAGATTTGGGCAAGCCGTAGACTAGGCGGGCAGCTTGGTTCTGCACCAGTTGGAGCCGCCGGATGGCGTACGCGGGGACACCGTTGTATAGGACATTCCCATAATCTAGGCGGGAGAGAACCATGGCCATCAAGATCAGTTTAAGGGCTGAGAAAGAAAAAAATCGTGACATTTTCCGAATGGTGCGCAAAGTAAAGAAACAAGAGGAAACCACCGTGCTGATCTGAGAGTGTAGGATGAGTTGTTGATTGAGGGTGATCCCCAGTGTCTTGACAGATGGAGAGGGAGAAGGGGGGGGACCGAAAGAGGGGGGCCAAAAAATGGGAGACCAAGGGTTGAGTTTACCGCCAGTGAGTAGAAGCTCGGTCTTGTCAGGGTTGAGCTTAAGATGGTTAAAGCTCATCCAATCCCTGATAAAGACCATCACCGACTGGAAGTTGTGGATAGAATCAGGGGAATCAGAGAGGTTAAAAATGAGCTGGAGGTCATCGGCGTAGTTAAACACCGTGACCTCCATCCTCTGTAAAGCAGAGATAAGCGGAAAAATGTACAAATTGCTGGTGTGCCCGGTGGCGGCCTAGGGCCTAAGGAACGATGTGCCCTTTCGATTAGAAACATGTTTAAGAGATCAGGGCCAAATAATTCAGTCATCATGCTTTCCACATACCTCTCCATGTTTTGAATGTCCGTCGTCTCCGGAATTCCCGTGATGCATACGTTGTTTCTCCGCGATCTGGCTTCTAAATCCTCATTCTTCTGTTGAATAACATTCAAAACGCCTTCCATTTCACGCATCGTCCGTCCCAAACCCGACTGGCTGTCCTCCGTCTCCGAGATCCTCGCTTCCAGGGTGTCTAAGCGGCCATCTTGTTTCTCCACCCTTTGTGTTAGTCTGTCCATGCGGTCCACCAGCGTATTCATCTTCGTGTCTATCCCTTGAAGACTCTATTTCAATTCCTTAAACATGGCCCTGATGTCGTCTTCTGGCACTTGACTCGGTGCAGTCCCATCTGTGTGTTCTTGCTGACCAGCGTCTCCTTCTGCAGCCCTGGTCGACTTTTTGTCAAAGGTGATCCGGGGTTGTCTCGAGACCCGCTTCCCCATGATCTCCGCAGTCGCAAAGACCCCGAGTGAACCACCAGGACTGCTCCTGACCACAGAATCCGTGGGGCCCTGTGCACACACCACAGCAGGATTCACAATGTCCTACTCCTCGAGCCACCCCTAGCGTGGTGTTCCTGTGGCTCCCCTGCCTGTTTTACCGCCACAAACCTGCCCACAGGGCACGTCGCACCAATACTTTGTTCCCAATATCGTGGCATTAAGGAATCATCGGGCCAGTGTATTGCTAATGTTCACAAGGAGACGAACTGTGTTGTCAATCTGCAGTCAGCAAGATGACCTTGTGAGTTGTTGGGGCACTAGCGTAGTGTGGGCCCGACCATGCACCTCTCTCGGCCCACTCTTTCAAGAAAGGAAGTTGCACTGCACTGGTGAACAAAATGGTGGCCCGCAGCAAGAAAACTCTGCACTTCTAAAGGGAGAAGGGGACACCTCCTTGCCCACTGCCGCCTGTAGGCCAGGGCTGCCTGCAAGCTCACCTCCTGTCCCGCTCCCGGCGTGACCGGCAACACTCCGCCTGCGAGCTCAGGCGTCCTCAGGGTCCTCTGCAACGCACCAGGGCGCTGGGCGTCTACGATCTCCAGCGCCCGCGATCAGCGGCCGCCGTGCCCCGAAGAGAAAGGACGTAGGAACGCCCAGACGTCCCAGCACTGAACGCGCTTATATCTTCAGGAGGCACCGCCACTCACGGGTAACACCTCCGGCGCCTCCCGCTTGTCCTCAGGGCCGGGGCGGGCACCTACGCAAGGTCCCGGCTCAGCGGACCCAGCCTCGTGACCGGGCCCCACACGAGCGTTCAGGCACCAGCAGTCGGGGGGGGGGGGGGTCACCTCTGCAGCTGGCGGAACAGGCAAGCGGCAGCCGCAGCGTCCCCGACGCCTACTCCAGCATGAGGAAACCATAAGTATGGGGTCTATTGACGGATTATGCCGGATTTTAGGTACTCGGCCGGCGGAGCCGCTTTGTGTGCGCTCATCTCGCTGCACGGCTAAGCCACGCCCCCTCTTGCGGCTCCATAGTTAACTGCTGGGACACACTTACTCCAATACAAGTTTAAAATTTCTCATAACGGTTTGTTCCCTAGTTTTGCCACAAATTAAAAAATTCACTCAGTCGTTTTTAAAAATTTCATTTTGCATAATTCAATGTGTGAATTCCATGTGCCGGTGTTGCAAAATAGCAACCCCAAATATGAAAATGTCCGTGCTCTGTTTATAAAAACCCCACCCACATGATGCTGTCTACACTTTTGTCGCTTGCCTCCACATGACATTACAAATGTTTTTTTTTAATTCAGCTGTAGATCTCTATCAGTCATATTTTGGGCAAAATTTTCCATTAGACGTTGCAGGCCGTTTGCAGTTCTGGACATTAGGACAGCATCATCTGCATACAATAAAACAGGGGTGGGGCGTATTCCAACTTTTGGGGCATCTACGACCAATTTTTGTAAAAACGAATCCACATTATTTATGTACAAAGGAAATAAAAGGGGAGCCAATACGCATCCCTGTCTGATACCTCGCTTTACCGCAAAATCAGACGTGAATTCCCCTAATTTTCCATACCGTACCTTTGAAGATAAATAAGCGTAAATTTGCGTTAAAAATAGAATTATTTCTATGGGAGCACCAAGCCCTATTAAAGGTTGCCATAGTTTTGATTATTAACTAAATCAAAGGCACTTGTGAGGTCTACGAAACACAGATGAAGTGTACCCTCCTTAGCTAATATATACTTCCCAATTAACAACTCTAGATTTAAACATTGCTCTACCGTCCCAATACCCCTTCTGAAACCATACTGTACCTCTGTTAATATGTTTTTTTCGCTGGCCCAGGCTTTAAGCCTTTCCAGCATAATTCGGCCCATAATCTTGGAAGAGGAATCAAGAAGGGATATTGGGCGGTAGCAGATTGCCTTTTCCCTGTCCCCTTTTTTAAAGATGGGTACGATAATAGTTTCGGCCCATGTGACTGGTAATACTCCTCCCAAAGCAGCATTAAAAACTGTCACTAATATTGGTGTCCAAAAATCCAAATCATACTTAAAAACATCTATCGGCACCCCGTCTGAGCCTGCAGCTTTCCCACTTGCACTTTTTTGGAGTGCAAGTTTTATTTCCTCTGGGGTGATTGGTGATGTTTTAACTACATTTACCTTTATAATTTTTTTTTCTTCCAATCTATAATATTTATATCTTCAGGGTTAAAAATACTCTTAAAATGTAACACCCAATCTTCTGGTGGTACTACGGTATCAATCCTTACTGCATTGTTATCTTTAAAATATGGGTGATTAATTATCTTCCAGAAGAGGGCTGAGTCTTTCAGCTCTGTCGCCTGGTTTAATTTTTCCCAGGCCTCCTCACGGATCTCCCTATTTCTTATTTCCAGTGTCTTTTTATAAACTTTCCAGACGGCACTGATTTTTTGGGGGTCTCTAAGATTTTGTTTGAGCACAAGCTTCAGTTCCCCATTTAGCCTTGTGCATTCGTGGTTAAACCATTTTTGTGTTGGGCCACTCAATTGTTTCCTTCTTTTAGATTTTAAGTCACCTGAGATTACTTTGGTGATATTAGCGAAGGCAGTTATAACAGCTATTTGCGTAGAGGAACCATCCAGACAGATTTCTAATTCTTTTTGTGTTTTCCCTTTGATGGTTTCCATAAATAAGGATGGATTAACACCTGTCCATTTTATTGAGACGCCATTATTGCCTTGGGTGTTAATATCAGCATCTGCTTTCTTGCCCCTTTGTTTTGTTAACAAATTTACCTTCAATGTCAAGCTTAGGGGGTGATGGTCACTAAACATACTAATATTTATCAAAACTTCCTTGACCAAATCATTGCCATTTGATGATTTTATGACGTGGTCTATGTTTGATGATGACCTTGTTCCCACAATGGTATGCGTATTTTCTTCACCGTCTGGTGTTATTGGTTCTAAAATTATTAAATCATATTTATGTATTACATTATTGATGGCTTCTCCATATCTATCATGATTAAAATGTGGGATCTTGTCACCAAAATGGTCACAGTACCCACATGGCTCACCAGCTTCAATATCACATGTGACACAGTTAAAATCCCCTGCCCAAATTAAAAAGTAAGACCCTACAATTCCCTTCACAAATAGGTCTAAGTCCTTGTCTAATAGATCAATTAAGATGCTCCTTGAATTGTCAAACATTATTATAAATATGTATTATAACAAAGATCTGATTTTCGTTGGAATGTAAATGTAAAAACTGCTAATATTGTGATTCAGTAAAGGTTTTCCTAACAATCAGGGGGGAGGCAACTGGAATTAATGTAGCCAGACCTCCCTTCGCCTTTCCCTTTCTGGATGGTGTTGCACTTGTGCAAATGCTTTGATACCCATTTTACCAGAAAGATTCTGGGCACCAAGTTTCTTGCAATAGTACGACCCCAAAACCCTCCAATATATTTTGCCAGTTGGCATAATTGATCTTATTTTTGAAACCGGCTATATTCCATGTCATGATTTTTCGAGTGTTACTCAGTGATATTCCAGAATCAGATATCGGCAGGTTATCAGGGCTGTCACTATAATCATGCTCGGGTACGTCCTCTATCTCTGTATCACATATTTCTGTTAAAATAACCTTTTTTACATATGTTTAAGATTGCCATTTCTCATGTTAGTACTTGTAGTACAATAGTGGTTGATTCCCTCCACAATAGGGGGGTTACACAAATTCACCCCCGTCACTTCGGCCTCCCCTGAAGTTAACTGATGCGAAAAAGGAGTTAGACAATCCTGATTTTGCTGTGTATTTGACTGATATTTATCACACTGTTTTGGATCATTTCCCAATATGTTCCTAAGATCTACTTTAGATCCCACATTTTGAGACCCCTGAAGTCTATTAGGTGGCTGTGAACTATCACCTGCAGTAAAGGCCAAAAAAGATGGAGTCCCTCTACTCTGTAATAGGTTTGATGGTACTACCTGTACACTGTCCCCACTGGGAGAAACTATTGGGGGTTGACTCACGCTCTTATCAGTGTGATGCAGTTGTACTGGCTGTAGTCAGTCACATGATTCTAAATCAGAAAGAGGGGCAAATCTATTTTCACAGCTTAGATTATAAACCATGGGTGTACCTCTTGGGACCACCCAGGTCTGTCTCCCTGGCATCAGACGTGGTTTAATGGTCCCTGATAATTTATCGGGGGGTGGCCTGTAGAAAAAGGCCAATGGTAACACTATGATGTTATTGGGATTTCTATCAAAATCAGTACCCAGGATATCCAATAAACAATTTACAATAATACCATTGTTAAAATTTAAGACCACACAGTCTCCCCCCTTTTCCTTCCTTGTAGGCCCTATCCAGGTAACTCTCCTGGCCATAATCAATTGGCTTTGTATAGCCCCGTCCCAAACTCCCGCCCCCCTCAGCTTTTGGTCCACCCAATGCATAGCTTTAGTCATTAATTGGACTGTAGATTCTGCCTGATCCTCCATCAGTAATGGCACGTTTCCCAGTACCACCACCAGGGGGACGGCTGCCGGTGGAAGATGCAGAGTCAGGGTCTGGGTGCCAGACTTTAGTGTGCCTAGGTCAGATCTTTCAAACTTCCTGTTATCTCCTGTACTTCCTTGTCTCAGCGGTATTGTACCCTGCCCAATGGGTGCATTGACAATGTTAGTGATTGATAAATTGTTTGCGTCAGCCATATTATTTAGTTCGTTAGCACCAGTTAGGCTCATAATACTTTGGGCAAATTCGCCGGATGTAGTCGCTGAAATGTTGGATTCGTCCATGATCTTAGCCAAGTTGGTATCGGGGGGGCCGAGCTTTGGGGTACAGGCTTCTTCCTTATAAGTATAGTTGGATTTACGACGAGCGGCCGTTTACTCATCTCTTGGTTAATGCCTTCAGAGATCTGGGCATTTTCATTTAACAGAGGTAAAGGCCTATTTTTAATTAATAGTGCCTCTGTAATACGAAAATGTGATTTAGTTTGTGATTCAAGACCGTTTATCTTATCTTCAATGTGGGCCAATCTCAAGATAATTGGGTTTAACATTGTAAACATCAGAGTTTCCAGCCTCTGCCATGAGGCTTCATCTTGGGGTAGGCATGCTGCTTGACGGGTATCAATAATTGATATATCCGCAGGATTTAGGGCTCTTTTAGTTGTTACATCCTCCCCTGCTTAGCAAGTTTTGCAGATTTAAGTCTCTGCGGGCCCTCTTCCTCTTCACAACAGGGTCAGGAATTGTTCCCATGCTCGTAGTTTTAGGCAGTCCTGAAGCCCTGGTTGTTGATCTTTGGGTGGTACAGATTGACTCTAACTCTGGTGCAGGTTCACAGGGTATCGGGCCAATGACTGTTTCAGGGTCTATTTCAACGACTGCAGCGGGGGCTATTTCGCTCACTAAGTCGATGCTGGGTCCACAGTCCTGAAAAGGTAGGGCGGCCATACCCCCTAATGAAGATCTTTTATTAACTAAAGGTTCCAGGGATAGACGCTGTTCCGCCCTCACTATCTCATGTTCGAATAAAGAGGTAGCTCTAATCAGGAATTGATCAAGTGTCCCCGCGATGCTCCCACCTGGCTGTACGCCTTTCCCCTTCCCCTCTCGTCTGCTCATCTTGGTATTGTGTCACTATGGCAGGTAAATGTTAAACAGGGGCTCTCGGCCGTTAACACAATAGTTCAAATGTATGAATTAAAGGGGCCGTCCACAGTACCTTCTTTTAATGTAGATCTCAGGGGGGCGCTCTGTGTCATTGCGGCGGCGTGCACACCGCAGGGACTGCTGGGAGGGGTAGTTCAATGATCCCCCGTAGTCCTCCAAAACTCCGAGATGGCTACGGTGACTCTCGTGGCGGCACCAAAAACAGCAGGCAGGTAAGTTTTTACGAGGCTGAGTCATATAGGTATGCAGGATGTTTCCTTCAGCTGGTGACTTTAACTCCTGCATTTGATGCTCCTCCTATGTTGAGATGGGACTTGTGTTCGGTCTAAGCATGAGGTAGGGCGCCGTAAACCATCGTATAAACATAGGATTAGGCTGCTTGCGAGAAGTATATGTATGTTATTGGATAATTGCTGGGGACGCTCTCACCTCTACCTTTGTGTTCTTGTTGCTGCCTGCCTGCTGCCTATATTGCCTATATTGCTGCTAGACTCCTCAGTTAATGTAATGAGTAAAGTCCTTTTAATGAGATTAGAAGAGTGGGTGAACAAAAAGGTGATACTTTCCCCAGCAGCTTTAGAAAAGGGGAAGGGACCATCGAACAGTGTATAAATCTGGACTTGTTAATAGGCAAATATACCTGTGCCAAAGAAGGGAAACTGTACCCATGCTTCGCAGATCTTAGCAGCGCATTCAACCTTGTCGACCACTCAATTCTTTGGCCGACTTTGCTTAGGCTTGGTGCACCTAAACCAATTATATGTTTTCTTGTAAGACTCTATGAGATGCTATCAAGTAAAGTGCTGTATGGGCCAGGGGTAGAATGCACGCCAAACTTTGATGTGAAACGAGGCATTCATCAGGGCTATGTCCTCGCTCCTCTCCTCTTCTCATTGTTTATCAATGAGGTGGACAAGGTTTTGCAACTGGTACAAGCTGATGCCCCACAAATCTCTGGGAGTCCTATCCCAGTGCTGCTTTACGCAGATGATGCTGTATTACTATCCAGGACCCCGGTGGGCCTACAGAGATTAATTAACAGCTTTGGGGATTTTATCAATGCAAGGAAACTTGTAATCATCAAAACAAAGACACGCACTATGGTATGCGGGCCTAAATTAAAGATATGCAAAACTTTTTATATTGATAATACCCCTATAGATACTGTCAATATGTTTTTCTACATGGGAGTAACTTTTTCAGATAGTGGTAACTGGTTATATGAAATAGCTAATGTTCAGTCTATGATGAACAGGAGTGCACATGGGATTTTTTGATTTGTGACAAAATTAGGCAACCCCCCCCAATCAAGGACATGCTAGCAATTTATAAGGCTAGATCTGTTGCCACCACCATGTATGGTGCAGGGGTGTGGGGCTACCACTGCAGTCAGGTATTGCAGCACGCAGGAAATTATTTCTTAAAGTGTCTTTTAACCCCTTCAATGCTCATGACGGAATGGTTCCATCATGAGCACCAGTGCTCCTCTGCTCATGATGGAACCATTCCGTCATGAGGACAGGGGCACTAAATCCCTCTACTGCAAACAGCAAAGAGATTTTCTTTTTTTTACTTTGAGGCCTCGGGAGGTGGGGGAAGAGCTTTCCCAACCTCCTGATGCCCTTTGGTCATTTTCAATGTAATGACGATTGCACGCGCAATTGGACACAAGTGAGGTATCACTTTACTCGGAAGACTGAGGGGAACGCTGTGGAGTAGGGCATTTGTCCGGGCACGGTGATTCCACATTTGTTTTTTCCAGCTAAATTTGAGGTTTGCAGGGGATTCTGGGTAGGAAAACGTTGGGGGATCCATGCAAGCCATACCTCGCTGGAGTCCCCCGGGTGTCTAGTTTTCAGCATTGTGTGGGTTTGGTAGTTTCCCAAGATGGCCGCCGAGCCCGGGGCCAAAAATCCAGGCGAGCCACCTTGCAAAACCAGGTTTTTTGTGATAGGTAGTTTTGATGTCTCCTCAATACGTTTTGGGCCCTTGCCTGCCACGGGTACTTGGCCCACCCACGCGAAGGAGGTACCATTTTTATCGGGAGACCTGGGGGAACGCTGGATGGTAGGAAATTTGTGCATCCATGCAGATTCCTGAGCTTTCCCACACAGAAATGTGAGGAAAATGTGATGTTCGAGGCATATGAGCTGCAGATTACACACTTTTGCATAGATCGCCATCTGGTGTTGGGCCCGGATGTTTGCAGTTTGTTTTTCCTCTTGGAAAGTCTTTGGAAGTCACGAGGTCGGTGACTCCTCCTTTGGATCGTATTGCACATGGGCTTCGGCTCCATCCTCAGATTGGTTTTTTCCGCCATCTGGCTCGGATGTAATCTTCGCGCTCCGGTTCCGAACATTTCCAGTTCGACGATCGAAGTGGAATCCTCACTCACATCGCGGTATTGTTTTGATCGTGATCTCCTCAATCACCTTCTCATCGACAAATCTTCGGTTCCAGTCGTCGACGGCGGCCTTCGGGCCTACCCAAGCTCCGGTCCCGGCTGATGGAAAGAACTCCATTCAAGAAGTGCCCTCGATGTGGGTCCAAATTCCCCCACACCGATCTTCATGAGGTGTGCAACCTCTGCCTCTCCCCTGAACACGAGGCTCGAGACTGTCCGGCCTGTAAGTCTTTCAGATCGAAAAAGACTATTCGGGACCGAAGAGCCAGACGAAACATGGCGCACTCCTCAACCTCCGTTCCAGTCGACATCTTCGGAGATGACGTTGAAGATCCGGGACAGCAGCACACCGAAGATGACCTAGTCAGTGCTTCCGAAGCCGACGACTCCGATGTAGAGGACATCACCCCGGCGCAGAGGGTCATGCGTAATATACCCCCCCCCCCACACCCGCGCCGACACCCAAAAAGGCTTTGGTCACGCCTTCGCCTCCGGGCCTAGGCAAGACCAGAGACACTGCTTCACACACCCCACATTCGGGCCCGGTGAAGAAGCCAAATAAGCCTTCTGGCGGCTCGGGCTCGAGCCAGCCTTCCAGCGGTGCCGACAAACACACCTCGGCACCGAAAAAGAAACCGGCCTCTACCTCGACACCGAGCTCCGCACCGAAGTCCTCGGTGTCGAAACCCAGCGCTTCCGTACTGACGCCATCTTCGGTACCAACCAAACCCCATAAGGCCCTCTGCACCAACACTTCCACGCCGAAGCCCACCTCGGCACCGACCAAGAAATCGGAGGTTTCCAAGCCCAGTGCTAAGCACGGCACGGACAAGCCTAAAAAGTCATCGGCCCCGAAAACCTCGGCGCCGACGGAACAAACATTGTCACAGGAACTGTTTACACCAGATCCCTTACAAAAAACTCTTACTAAGGATCCAAAAACTGGACATTTGGCAGAGTCCTTCCCCTTTCAGGATATCTTCCCCACCTCCACCTCCTCCACCCTCTCCACCTCCGCCCCCTCCGCCTTCTCCACCCCCACCTCATCGCTCTCCGACCCCGTCTCCAGACGATGATGATCAGGGGGACCCATATCACGATCCAGGGGATGTGCCCCAAGACCCCACCCCTACAGGATCCCCAGACCCATGGGACAACTACAATAACCCAGATATTCCCGACGTCCCACAAGATGACCTTTATCCTTCCAGGCCATCTCCACCGGAAGACTCACTAGGTTTCCACCACCTACTTCAGAGGGCGGCACATTATCACCGGGTAGAGTTACACACTGACCCAGTGGAGGAGGATTTCCTCCTCGACACATTTGATACCGCACATAGGTCTACCTCCATACTACCTATGCTCAAGAGGGTGGTAAAACATGCGCCAGAGGTTTTTAAGGACCCAGTCAGGGCCAGGGTCATTAACCCACGCATAGAAAAAAAGTACAAAGCTGCCCCCACAGATCCTGCCTATATCAAAGAGCCAGCGCCACTAGATTCCCTAGTGGTTTCCACTGCACAAAAGAGGTCAAATTCACAGGCGTCAGGCGAAGCACCACCACCTGACAAAGAGTCAAAGCTACTGGACGCGTCAGGAAAGCGCACTGCGTCACAGGCAGCCAATATATGGCGTATCGCCAACACCCAAGCGCTATTGGCCAGATACGATAGGGCGCATTATGATGAATTAGAAACCATAATGCACCACCTCCCAGAAAGATGCAAAAATAGGGCCAGTGAATTAATTCAAGAGGGTAAGACAATAACTAACACCTCCATACGCTGTGCCTTAGATGCAGCAGACACAGCCTCCAGGGCCATTAATACTAGCGTCCTCCTCCGTCGCCATGCTTGGCTGAGAATATCAGGTTTCAAACCTGAGGTACAGGCCTCCATCCTAAATCATCCCTTTGACCAAGAACACCTATTCGGCCCAAAGGTAGATGAGGCCCTCGAAAAAATGAAGAAGGATACTGATACGGCGAAATCTATGGGAGCCCTGCAGTCACACCCTCCTAGGCGCTCCTTTCTCCGCTCTTCCTTTCGGAGTACGTCTAGAGGCTACTCCTCAGATAGCGCGTCCACTTCCTACAAATCCCCCACTCAGTCCACCTTCACAAGGGGTTATCAAAGAGACGGCTATAGGGGCAAAAACAATAAAGGCAGTGGCAAAACAAATACCGCCCGCTCTGCCACACCGCCTACCCAATGACTTCACCCCGCTCCCTCCAGACCATCCCACTCCGGTCGGGGGCAGACTACAACATTTCCTTCACGTCTGGGAGACCATCACCTCAGACAAATGGGTGACCCAAATTATTCGGTCAGGGTACTGCCTAGAATTAACAAATACCCCCCAAACATTCCACCCAGGCAACGCCCAATGTCACAAGAACATTCCACATTACTAAAACAGGAGGTAATCTCCCTCCTACAAAAACAGGCAATAGAACAAGTTCCCGCCAATCAGCAAAATTTAGGGGTCTACTCCCTATATTCTCTAATACCAAAAAGGGACGAGACTCTACGACCTATTCTAGATCTCCGGCCCCTAAACACATACATACATTCAGACCATTTTCACATGGTAACGCTTCAGCAGGTGCTTCCGCTCCTCTCCCAGAACGACTTCCTCACCACACTGGACTTGAAAGACGCATACTTTCACATTCCGGTACACCATGCTCACAGAAAGTACCTCAGATTTGTAGTGGACGGGCAACACTACCAGTTCAAGGTGCTCCCATTCGGGGTCACAACAGCGCCAAGGGTATTCACCAAGTGCCTAGCGGTAGTGGCGGCACACCTCAGAAGACAGCACATTCACGTCTTCCCATATTTGGACGACTGGCTGATAAAAGCCACGTCCTACAACCAATGTGTACACCACACCGCCACTACAATCCAACTACTTCACCAACTAGGCTTCACGGTGAACCACCAAAAGTCCCAGCTAACACCATCCCACATAAAGCAATACCTCGGTGCCACAATAGACACCTCAAAAGCCATAGCCTACCCCAATCCGGCCAGGATTGCAAGCATTCAGGCTTTGCGTCAAAGATTCATACTTCAACACTCCCTTCCAGCAAGAGTGTTTATGCAACTGATAGGGATGATGGCCTCTTGCATTTTCATAGTGCCCCACGCAAGACTCCAGATGCGTCCACTCCAAGAGTGCCTAGCGCGCCAATTGAACCAGGCCCAGGGGCAACTGACAGATCTGGTGTTGGTAGACAGTCGCACCTATCGCTCTCTGCAGTGGTGGAACACCACAAACCTTTCCAAAGGTCGACCGTTCCTGGACCCGGTTCCACAAATAATACTAACAACAGACGCATCGCTCTCCGGCTGGGGAGCTCATCTATTACACCTCACAGTGCAGGGCACATGGACGCCGCAACAAAAGTTACTCCATATCAACCATCTGGAGTTCCTAGCAATCTCTCTAGCCCTAAAATCCTTTCAGAGACAGATTTTAGGCAAGGCAGTCCTCATTCGCACAGACAACATGACGGCCATGTATTACATTCAAAAACAAGGCGGCACACACTCTCCACAGCTCTCTCAGCTAGCACAGAGCATATGGAGATGGTCAATTCCACACAAAATCTTTCTCCTAGCCCAACATGTACCAGGAGTCCAAAACATCATGGCAGATCTGCTCAGCAGACAGACGCAGCAGATTCACGAGTGGGAACTTCACCCGCAGGTTCTTCACCCGTTCTTTCAAATGTGGGGGCATCCGCAGATAGACCTCTTCGCCACCCACGAAAACAAAAAATGCCCAAGCTTTGCCCCAGATACCCACACCCATTGTCCAAAGGCAATGCGATATGGATAAACTGGTCAGACAAATTTGCGTACGCCTTTCCACCTCTCCCACTAATTCCATTAGTGGTGCGAAAGCTACGACAGCATTCCCTCACACTAATCCTAGTAGCTCCAACATGGGCCAGACAATCGTGGTACACCACTCTGCTGGAACTCTCGGTAGTACCACACCAAAAGCTACACCTCTCACCATGCCTCCTAACCCAGAACCATGGAGAGATCAGGCACCCGGACCCAGCTCAGCTCAACCTTGCGATCTGGCTCCTGAAATCCAAGAATTCGGATACCTAAACCTTCCCCCTGACTGTATCAACGTCATCAGAGAAGCTAGACGCCCTACCACTAGAGCCTGCTACGCTGCCAAGTGGAAAAGATTTGTTGTTTATTGCCATAACAACACAATCAATCCTCTAGACGTGTCTATACAACACATCATATGCTACTTACTCCATCTACAAAGGTGTAACCTAGCATATACCTCCATTCGGCTACACCTCGCAGCAATTGCCGCTTACCTACAAAACAGGCAGCACCTATCACTTTTCAGAGTACCTGCCATTAAAGCCTTCATGGAAGGCCTAAAACGTATAATTCCCCCTAGAGTACCACCCTCACCTGTGTGGAACTTAAATATAGTTCTCACAATGCTAATGGGGCCGCCCTTCGAACCTTTGCATAAATGCGAACTGCAATTTCTCACATGGAAAACAGCTTTTCTTGTAGCCATCACTTCCCTTAGAAGGGTCAGTGAGATACAAGCACTTACCATACAAGAACCTTTTCGCCAAATGCACCAGAACAAGGTTGTTTTCCGTACCAACCCAAAATTCCTACCTAAAGTCATTTCCCCTTTTTATCTAAACCAATCGGTAGAATTACCGGTATTTTTCTCGCAACCTCAAACTGTTGCAGAAAGAGCTCTACACACGCTAGATGTCAAACGAGCCTTACTTTACTATATCCAAAGAACACAACCTTTCAGAAAGACCAAACAACTGTTTGTCTCTTTCTCTCCACCACACAAGGGCAAACCCATCTCAAAATCAGGGATAGCTAGATGGATTGTAAAATGCATCCAGATTTGCTATCACAAAGCAAAACGAACGCTATCCGTTCCCCCTAAAGCCCATTCTACACGAAAGATAGGAGCTTCTATGGCTTTTCTAGGGAACATCCCATTAGATCAGGGGTACTCACAAACTTTCTCTCGGGGGCCAAATTTAGAGTGTGGTTTGTGGCCGAGGGCCGCACCGGTGGGGGCGGGGTGAGTGGGGGAGGGGGCGGGGCTAGAAAAACAATCTGATTACCAGGGAAACAAAAGGTGCTTCTAGCGGCCCTGCCCCCCCCTGGCACTGAGCAGTGTGACTGCACCAAACACCCTTTCATGTGCTAAGTGTGTTTGCAGAAGTCTCCTCTGCTGGTGTGAGCAGCCTGGGACATCAAAAGCACGCAAATGTGAAGCGAAAACGAAAAGTTGTTCCACCAATTACAAATCTCAGGTATATTTTCCACATATTAACGCGCCGTTGACTTAATATGTTCCTCACAGTGAGAACCTGTTAAACATTTGGTTGGTACATTTGAAAAAAGCTGTTTTTCAATAAATACAACAAAAGTACAGTGTTTAATGTCATAAGAATTTGATATTAACTCATACATGCCAACATTCCAGAAAAGCAAAGTGGGAGAGTTAAAAAAAAAAAAAAAAAAATTTAGGAGAATGGGGCCTTCAATCGGGTTTCTGTCATGTATGGACTTTGGAAGTGTGCTGCTGCAGGATCGGACATTTGAAAGCAAATTCACGTGTTTTTTTAATCACCTTTCAGAAGCATGGAGCGCAATCGCAGGCAGAGAAAGAGGGGGATGCAAGAGTTTGAACTGGCCTGGCAGGTTGTGGCCAGTGCATACAACCCCCCCCCCCCTCCTCCCTCCCCCTCCTCCCTTGTCAGCCCGGGCTGAAACAGCTTCGGGCACACACACAGCCGCCCCCCCCCCCTCCCAGTACTTCACAGACCATTGCTTGTTAATGAGGCTTTGTTGGTATTTCACCTCTTCTAGACCTCCTGCATCGCCATTCTGACTATTGCTGGAAGAATTAGCACGTTACACAATACCGAGCCCTGTCTGCTGAAACCCCGAGGAATCGGGTTTTTGCTTGCAGGAATCGGTTTCATTGCTAGTCTCCCGCCTGAATCGGGAGTGTTGGCATGTCTGTTAACTGTATGCTGGGTGAAAAACGTAGTGAAACTGTAATTTTACACGGCAGGGACGCTCGGCATCCTGTGATTCTGGGCAAATCACCTAATCTCCCCGTGCCTAACAAAATGCAAGTGTTAATCTGTAATGCAGCTGGTGCTCATGTAAAGCACTTCAATACCGTCAGGTCGAGTCAATGATGATCATCAAGTCCTGGGAGAATTATAGAAAACCTGCTTTGTGCATTTATCATGGTTTATCTGCAAAATTTGCACTGTGTATTTTTAAGGAGCAAATAAAGAAACTGGGGTAGATTTTTGATGGAATCTGCACGCGTGTTGCTTTTGATGCCACAAAAAACAAGTAGCAGCACACCGATAGTAGATATGACCTGAATACATTTAGGGAAGGTGGTTTTTTGCGAAGAGGCCTTTGGGCGAGTCCATTTCTGACAGCTTCGAGGGGTTTCCATGCATGCCACGGTCAGCCAAGAGGCAAGATTGCTTGCCTTCGAGGAGGCCTCATGGCACGAAGGAAGGCTATCCCGGGTGGTAACTCGAAGCACCATGTGATTTTCGACAGCTGCTCCAAAGTGCTCGCACTTTCCCTCCCAGTCACATAATTCTGTTAGCGCCACCACTTGAACGTCTGCGCTCGTGCAGTCTCTTGAAACGCGGGCCTCGGAAATCAATTTGATTACCTCTCGGAATTAAGTATGCACAACTGAGAGCCCCAGCGGGCCGCCAAGGAAGGCTTGCCGGGCCGCTGACGGCCCGCGGGCCGCACTATGAGTACCCCTGCATTAGATGATATCTGCAAAGCAGCTACATGGTCAACACCGCACACTTTCACTAAACATTACTGTGTAGATGTGCAAACCAAGCAACAAGCTGGTGTGGACCAGGCTGTACTAAAAACACTATTTGAAACCACTGCAACAGATACCGGTGGTCGCCGCTAAGGTTGGGAACTGCTATATAGTCTATGCAAAAGTGTGTAATCTGCAGCTCATATGCCTCGAACGGAATATGCTACTTACCAGTATGCATCTGTTCTTGGCATGTAGAGCTGCAGATCTACACATGCCCACCCGCCTCCCTGGCTACCTGTATCTGTTCCAGTCTATCTTATTTAGATACAACACACATGGGTTTCTTCACTGTTATTACTACGCTCCATCTTTCCCCGTTGGTGAAAAACAATCTGAGGATGGAGCCGAAGCCCGTGCGCAATACGATCCAAAGGAGGAGTCACCGACCTTGTGACTTCCAAAGACTTTCCAAGAGGAAAAACAAACTGCAAACATCCAGGCCCAACACCAGATGGCGATCTATGCAAAAGTGTGTAGATCTGCAGCTCTACATGCCAAGAACAGATGCATACTGGTAAGTAGCATATTCCTTTTTAAGCTAAATTTAAGGTTTGCAGGGGATTCTGGTTAGGAAAACGTTGGGGAGTCCACGCAAGCCATGCCCTGCTGGACTCCCCCGGGTGTCTAATTTTCAGAAATGTGTGGGTTTGGTAGGTTTCCCAAGATGGCCGCTGAACCTGGGGCCAAAAACTCATGGGACCCCCCTTGCAAAACCAGGTTGTTTTGTTATAGGTAATTTTGATGTCTCCTCCGTACGTTTTGGACCCTTGTCTGTGGCGGCTACCTGACCCACCCACACAAGTGAGGTACCATTTTTCCTGGAAGACTTTGGGGAATGCGGGGTGGGTGGAATGTTGTGGATCCACGCAGATTCCAGAACTTTCCACCACAGAAATGTGAGGAAAATGTGTATTTTTTTGTTTGACAAATTTTGAGGTTTGCAAGTGATTCTGGGTAACAGAGCCTGGTGAGAGCTAGACAAGTCACCCCATCCTGGATTCCCCTGGGTGTCTAGTTTTCAAAACTGTATAGGTTTGCTAGGTTTCCCAAGGTGCCGGCAGAGCTAGGGTTCAAAATCTACAGCTAGGCACCTTGCAAAAAATGGGTCAGTTTTTACTGAAAATGTGGTGTGTCCATGTTGCGTTTTGGGCCATTTCCTGTCACTGGCCTAGGCCTACCCACACAAGTGAGGTACCATTTTTCCCTTAAGACTTTGGGGAATGCGGGGTGGGTGGAATTTTGTGGATCCACACTGATTCCAGAACTTTCCACCACAGAAATGTGAGGAAAATGTGATTTTTTTTTACAAAGTTTGAGGTTTGCAAGGGATTCTGGGTAACAGAACCTGGTGAGAGCCAGACAAGTCACCCCATCCTCGATTCCTCTGTGTGTCTAATTTCAAAAATGTATAGGTTTGCTAGGTTTCCCTAGGTGCCGGCAGAGCTAGGGTTCAAAATCTATACAGCTAGGCACTTTGCAAAAAAAGGGTCAGTTTTCACTGTGAAAATGTGATGTGTCTACGTTGCGTTTTGGGCCATTTCCTGTCGCGGGCACTACACCTACTCACACAAGTGAGGTACCATTTTTATCGGGAGAACACAAAATTGTAGAGCAACTGTTATTATCTACTGACTTTCAATGCATTGTTTTTATCGGGAGACTTAGGGGAACACACAATTGTAGAGCAACTGTTATTACTTACTGACTTTCAATGCATTTCTGCCTTCCAAATGTAAGACAATGTGTAAAAAAGAAGTCACTTTGAAAAATGACCTATAATTCACATGCTGGTATGTGTACCCACAATTTTGGAGATGTGCAAATAGCTACTGTTTCTAAACTCTATATTTTGTTCCCATTTCAGAAATAGATAGGTGACTTTCATACCGATTTTTCTCTGTTTATATTTTCCCAAATGAATTGCTTTATACCCTGTACCCAATAAAAAAACCTATATATCCCCACAACCACAAGGTTCCAGCGGATGTAACGGTATATTGCTTTCAAACATCTGTCATACTTAGTGAGATGAAAACGTTGGCACAAATGGCTGTTTGTTTTTTTTTTTACTTATTTTCAAATTTCTTCTATTTTCAACTGTTAGTACAGAGTACCAACTTTGAATACTCTGTGTGTATCTTTATTATGCTATTTCACCTACTTTGTCGTCTTTATACATAAAGTGTCTAAGCCCTCTCTGCTCGATATGGATTTACGTATGGGCATGTTACATTAACATGCTCTAGACTTTGTAGTGTAGCCCTGAACGATATTCGTTATGCTCTATCCTGTTATTCACCACTTGATAAGGAGTCCTTATTATTGCTTTTATTCACACAGATTTTGGTGATACTATCTATATTACCGCCTCTGGAAAAGTACGCATGTGACGATTATTCCATGATAGCTTGAATTTGCGAGTGTCAACTTGGATTACTCGTTGTGTATCTTTATTATGATAATTTGCCCTCCCGTTTTTTTCCTCTTTATACATAAATTGTCTAAATTCTCCCTATTCGTTATTTGATCTGTGAATGGTCATGTTATTTTTGCATGTCCTAGACTCTGTAGTGTAGCTCTGGACGTTATTGGATATGTTCTAACCTGCTATTCACCACTCTAGAAGGAATTCTTATTATTTCCTTCCGCTGTTCCCCTTCTGTCCCTTTCACTTTCCCTTGCATTTTCCTAAATATATTTTCTGTACAAGTTGTTCTGTCTGTATACTGCCACTCATTGTGTATGTTTTCATCCTGTTCTACCCTTCATTGTGTATGTTTATATCCTGTTGTCACTTATATTTTATATATGGTGTTGTTTTTTAAAAACATGTATAGTTAATAAAATGAAGATACTAGTATATCAGTGGTCATGTACACTCCCATATGGCTTGGATATTTTGATAAATGTAGGCTTCTGTCTGAAGAAATTATTTGTTTGTTGTTGTGGTTAAATATATTTGTTTTCATGTACTTTTTAGTGTTTGTCCAACGTCTGTTGTACTTATGTATATTTATATATTTGTTAAAATTACAGCCCTGACGAAGTCCATCCTCTGGACGAAACGCGTCGGCTGTTTCCTTAATGTTTTTTTAATAATAGGAGAAGAATGGATACTTTGGACACAGACTTATTTCTTTGTTAAGTGTCGGTTTTCTGTATTGTTGAGTGGTACACCTATGTGTTTGGTTTTTAAGAAGTTACGGCATGATGTCATGCCAGGTGAGCGTTGTGTGGGAATGGAAATCCTTCAAAGAGAGTCATTTTCTCTCTGGATTTCCCTTCTCTTTTTGAAACTTAGGAGCAGCAACATTGTTGTGGTGTCACCAGGGCTTTAAGCAGGGCTTTATGTGGGAAAAAAACCTGGGGGTGCTCTAAAAGGGGCGTGGCAAATGTCTTAAAGGGGTGTGGCCTATCCGAGTAGGGGCGTGGTCTAAATCAAGATAACTAGCATTGTGTGCTTAAGAAAATCATGAAGTCGCATCCAGTAAAGGATAATAAAATACGCAAAAAGGTATATTTATTAAGTACCAACTACAAAAAAGTTATTGTATCCTCATGTAACGCAACTGGTGCTATTATGTAAAGCGCTCTGATACCCGATTTGGGTCAAGTTTGTGCTATATAAAACTCCGTTAAAAAGAAAAACTAACAGTGTACTTAGGAGAGGATATTTCCCATCAGTTGTTTGGAGAAAATGCCAATTCAAGACTGGAGCAAACGTAACCATCACCAGAGAGAAATTCCACAGTAATCGGTGCAAATTTGCCCAAAGTTTGTTGAGCTGGCTTTAAGTGAGCACTTGCGGTCCATCCCTTCCCATTTTTCTTTAATTATTCTCTTATTACACACTTAAGGGAAACTGTCTATTTTCAAGTAAGTGTTATTTGGTATCCCAGTAGTAACTTAGCAATTTCGCTGAGACTGCATAGTTAACAAAGGCACTTGATGCTGACTAATGATTTATTTTAAGATGTTTGATGCCATTTTTCAAAAACATAAAATATGGTATAATTCAAGCATTCCATCCATCACTTTTCCCTCACTGAGAAACCCAAGTGTAATGGATTTGTCAAATCACGAGTTGAAGCGAAGTTGCACATCAGCCTTATAACTGCTACCAGTCAGTGTGATTATATATTCCCCATCTGTATAGAGTGTCACACAGGACTTAATTATATCAGTGTTAGTAAACATAGGAAGAGCAGAGCAATGTGAAAGTAGATGAAAATGAAACTCAGAGGGGTCCGTCTGGGTCGGCTTTACTATTTACTTGAGATATCTACTTACTTCTTAATTGTGCCTGAACATTTTCAATGCAGCCACAAGCAAAACTAAAATTCTCAATTGTAACAATATTTTCGACTTCTGGGGAACCAGTGGCGCTCAATATTTGCCTTGATTTCCCTTCGGAGGGCTGTTCAATCTTTTCTACGCATACGCAGTGCTTTCTATGAGGGTGATTTACCACTGCATATATAAATCAATAAACAGAACAAGTCAGCATTGGCAGTGAGAGTGTTTTGAAAAAGATGAATGGCGCTTTGCGGTGGAATGAGAATGCTGCGGGGAAGGGGATTAAAAAAAACGGCCATTAAAATACTCACGTTGCGGGCTTGCAGGCTGGGAGGGCAAGTCTTGTGTGGCTTCAAAAGGATCCTGGCTGAGGCAGCTCTGATGCGGAGGCAGGGTCCCAACGGTGCTGGTAGGGCTGGGGAGGCGTCACGAAGTTACGTTTCCTTTTCACTGCTGCTGGATTCTGTTGTAGACCCTCGTCCCTCACTTGCTTTAAGGCAGAGCAGGGTCACACTGGTTGCTGGAGAAATCTTGCTGCAGGTCGTAAAAGCAGGGTCGTGCCGGTTCTAAACAGCTTTTGTTGTGCCGATGGCTGGCACGATGACGTGGGTGGCGCTGCATGTTCAAAGAGAAGGGAAATCCCGAGAGAAAGTGTCTCTCTTCAAAGGATTAAGGATTTCCCTTCCTACTACAATGACGTAACGCCTTAAGCAGTGCGCTTGCATTCTCACCCGAAACACCAACAAAAACCGGGACGTCTGGTCACCCTACCTTTGAGGCCCGAAAATAGAGCCCCCTAGGGTCCCCTTTCGAGGCCCCCCCAAAAAAACTGGGGGTGCTCAGACCCCCACAGAACCCTCCCTGCCCCCCCCCCTACTTAAAGCCCTGGCTTTAAGTGGAAGTGTTTTCAATATTATATACAAAGCAATAGTTGCTTCTTATTTATCTTATGCAACTAACCGACATTGACAAAGCCAAAAGTCCTGACTTGTTGTAGGTATGATATTACTTGTTGTATCATATATCTGGATGTAATGACCGAAACAGCAGAATACAAGTTGTGCAGCACACTGTGCTAAGCACAGATTGTTAGCTTAGGTGTTTTCAAGCCATGCCCCTAATTACATTGGCCATGCCCCTTTGAGACACCCCCCCCTGTTTTTTCATCCCACTTAAACCCCTGCCTTTTTTTTTTTTTTTGTGCATCTTTTATATAGCGCGAACTTGACCCGAAGGTATTGGAGCGCTGTATATGAGCACTGTATTTACATATTCAGGCACGGGGAGATTACGTGATTTGCCCAGAATCACAGGATGTGGACGTGACCCCGAGGCTCGAACCCTGGTTTCAAGCACCAAAGTCGGGTGACCACATGCCCGAGGCAGACATGGAGCTATTTGGGGCTAACCTCTGGGAAACCATGATCTTGGTGGGCTGCGCCTGAAAAAAATAAACAAGCATTTGCAATGCAATAGGTCTTGCATTATAAAAGTGTGAGCAGTTGGCATTGCTAATAATAATGCAACACTAGCTATTGGCATTGTAAATGATGCCATTTATTTATGTGTTTGTTTTATAAAATAGATCAAAAAGGCATTGTCATGAACAATGACAATAGCTGAAACTTTTGCAAATGCGAGACCTATTGCATTGCAAATGCTTGTTTCAGTACTGCAGGCTTTTTTAAAGTTTTAGTCACTACTTAAAATGAAATCCATTTTATCAGCATTGCCAGTGCTCCTTTATGTTTAATGCCCTAAATGAAACACAATGTTCTAAGCAGATTGCTAAACAGCATATCCAGTCCCGATCACAATGTCTCACTTCATGCTGGACAGTGGGCACCCTGTTTTTATGCAGCGCCAAGGCGGGGTGAACTAATGCACAGACTGAGGTCTGTCAGCCTCCGAGGCTCAAAGCATTCCTTGCAACAGTCCGCTGTGTCAAGGTATTGCCATGTGTACAGCACACACTCTGCCACAGCAAGTGGTTTCAAAGTTGGGGGTGACTTCCCAAACTTTCCCGAGGTGTTCATCGTGTTTGGTGACAGCATATTTATGCTGACAGCCCAAAAAACTGTTTGTGGTTGTGTGTGTGTGTTGTGTGCGTGTGTGTGGTTGTGTGTGTGTGTGGTTGTGTGTGTGTGGTTGTGTGTTTGTGTTGTGTGTGTGGTTGTGTGTGTGTGGTTGTTTGTGTGTGTGGGGGGGTGTAGGGGTGGTTGTGTGTGTGGTTGTGTGTGTGTGTATGGTTGTGTGTGTGTGGTTGTGTGTGTGTGTGGTTGTTTGTGGTTTTGTGTGAGTGGTTATGTTTGTGGTTTTGTGTTTGTGGTTGTGTGTGTGGTTGTGTGTTGATGTGGTTGTGTGTGTGGTTGTTAGTTGTGATTGTGTGTGTAGTTGTGGTTGTGTGTGGTGGTGTGTGTGGTTGTGTGGTGGTGTTATTGTGTGTGTGGTTGTGTGTGTGGTTGTGGTTGGGGGAATTGGGGAGGGCAGAGGTAGGGAAGGAGAATGGAAGGAGGAAAGAAGAGGAAAGGGGATGTAAAATTAGTGAGAAGTGCGCCAGGAAGGCAAAGAGAGAGATAAAGAGAACAGGAGGTTCAGTGGGGATAGAATGTGAGAGAAGAGAAAGTGAAGGGGAAGTGAAGTGAGGACAGCAGTAGGAAGGTGTCGGATTTAGGAGGGGACTAGATAGGGGGAAGGAGAGTGGGGGCATACTAGAGGAGATGAAATGGGATCTAAAGATGATAGAAGTGCGGGGGAGACGAGTGAACATCGATGGAAAAAGAGGAAGATGGAGGTTGGAGACCTAAAAGGTGATAAGATGAGGCAGGATCGGGAGGGGCGAGTACAGAAAGAGCAGAAGCTGTGGAAGGAAAGAAAAGAAAAATAGAAATGGAGAAGCATGGGTAGGGGGCAGGAAAGAGATGGGGAGGTGAGAGAATAAAGAGTGGGAGAAAAAGGACCAGTAGAAAAGGATGGAAGGTGGAGAGAAGAGGGGGGTGTGGCTGAGATAAGGGTGAGGATGTAGGTGGAAGAAAGAAACTAAAAAGAGATGGGAGTGGAATGAGACTAGAGGAGAGGGAGGCTGGAGAAGAGAGGGGCAAGAAATAGATAAGGAGGGCGGGGGGAAGCGAGGCCAGAGGAGAGGGAGGCTGTAGAGGGGGCAAGAAAGAGATGGGGAGGCGGGGGAGGCCAGAGGGGAGGGAGGCTGGAGTGGAGAGGGGCAAGAAAGAGAGATGGGGGGAAGCAAGGCCAGAGGAGAGGGAGGCTGGAGAGGGGCAAGAAAGAGATGGGAAGGAGGGGGAGGCCAGAGGGGAGGGAGGCTGGAGAGGAGAGGGGCAAGAAAGAGAGATGGGGGAAGCGAGGCCAGAGGAGAGGGAGGCTGGAGAGGGGGCAAGAAAGAGATTTCAGAGAGGCCAGGGGAGAGGGAGGCTGGAGGGGGGCAAGAAAGAGATGAGGAGGGTGGGGGGGCAACGAGGCCAGAGGGGAGGGAGACAGGAGAGGAGAGGGGCAAGAAAGAGATGGTGAGGGGGGGCGAGGCCAGAGGGGAGGGAGGCTGGAGAGGAGGGAGGCAAGAAAGAGATTTGGAGGGCAGGGAGGGAAGTGAGGCCAGAGGAGGGGGAGGCTGGAGAGGGGGCAAGAAAGAGATGAGGAGGTTGGGGGGGGTTAGCGAGGCCAGATGAGCTGTGAAGCATCCAGACTGTCCTGAAGGAAATAAGGTGCGAGGTCGGGATGAGGCCAGAAAGAGTTGAGAAGGGAGGATGGAGAGGGGGAGAGTAGATGAATATGTGGCGGTGGGGACGGAAAACGTGCTAGAAGCAAGCAGGGAGAGAATAAAAGAGGTGTGGAGAAGAGAAGGGTTTTACGCAGGTAGAGGGGTAGAACGACGCTGCAAGACGAGAAAAGAACATCGGAAGATGAGAAAGAGGGGTGAGGGAGAATAGAAGGAGATGAGGACGGATAAGCAGAGGGAGAGAAAATAAGGACCATGAGGCGAGAGTAGAGAAGATAACGAGATACAGATGAGACGATGGCGGTGGAGACAAAAACAATGAGATACAGATGAGAGGATGAGACGGAGGCTGGAGAAGTGAAGGGCGTGGAGGGTGGGAGAAGGGTGGAGCGAGCATAGGAAAAGGGAGAGAAAAGGCTTCCGAGGGAATAGTGGAGAGGAGAAGAAGAAGGCCGTGAGGCGCAGAGGGAAGAGGTGAAAGAATAAAATGTGGAAGCGTAATAAGGGAAGAAAAGAAAGTGAGGGAGGGGGCTCAAGGGTGGGATATTGTAAGAAATGGGTGGCAAAGAGAAGTGATGGGAAGGAAGAAAGTGGAGGAGAGAACATTAAAAGAGAGTGCTGCTCTAGAGGGGACACGAGGAAAGGGAGTACAGGGCATGAAAAGGGTGTGTGCACACTTGAGAGTGTGCACCTGAAGATGCGTAAAGGTGGTGAGAGGGAGCAAACGAAGGGCTGGGGAAGTAATGATGTGGAAGAAGTGAGACGTAGGCTGAGATGGGAGTAGAGGAGTAGGTGCAATGGCATGGTATAATGAGGCGGGAGTGACGTAGGAGAGAAGGAGGCTGAGAGAGAGGTTAAGAGAGGGACGTGTGGTGGTGTGCATCAGGAGGTACTGGGACAAAGGCAGTCAGAGAACGAGGGAAAGGAAACAGACCACGTGTAGAAAGAGACAGCAAAGTGGGGAGGATGGTTATAGGATTAGAGATGGCGCAGGTAGAAAAGTGGGGAAAGAGGTGAGACCGGAAGGACTGCATGGTGCACGCGGGAAGGAGGGGAGGAACAAGGGAGGGGAAGGAAGCACACTAGGTGGAAAGGGGGCAGGAGATATAACGAAAAAGGAAGAACAAAAACGGAGGTTGGATGGGCAAAGGAAGAAAGAGGCGTCACGCGAACTGGAATAAATAAAACTAAAAAGGAGGAAACTGGAGGAAACAAGCATTGGCCACGAAAGTCATCGCAATCTCGATCGCTGTGAAAGCGAAAGTGATCGCGATGACGCGCTAAAACACGCAAGGGATGCGCGCGCAAGCTTGTTGCGTGTTCTAACAAGCGGGCTAAAAAGCTGGGGGGAAAAATGCTACCGCCGGCCACAGCTTGCGCGCGCCCGCGCACATGCACTGCAAGCTGTAGCCAGCCTAGCATTTTTTGAAGCCCTCAGTTAAGGTCTCGCCAGACCAGTGCCCAAGCGCTGGGTCAGGCGAGACCTAAAAACAAGCATTGGCATAGCCAATAGGTCTCGCCTTTGGGACCTTATAAGTGCCATGCAACAGTTGCATAACTAAATACTTATAAGGTCCCAAAAGCGAGACCTATTGGCTATGCAAATCGGCCGCAAAACCGAAAGTAATGGCGGTAAAGCGCGGCGCGCGTGCCCGCGCACATACACTGTGGCTCTAGGCTGGCCTGGTAGCACTTTTTAGGTCTCGCTGAGACAGCAAAAGCTGTCTCTTTGAGACATTTTGTAAGTGGGCTTTCAAAAGTGCTACCCACATGGTTTTGCTGGCCTAGGGCTTGAGTGCACGATGGCGTGCACGTGCACAGCTGCTCCTCTGCTCCTTGCATTCCCCCCTCCCTTCTCACCCAGCCCTTTGATGCTCTGCTCGATTACTTTCACTTTAGCCGCTTTGACCCTTGCATTTCCCCCTCCCTTCTCACCCAGCCCTTTGATGCTCTGCTCGATTACTTTCACTTTCGCCGCTTTGATGTTTGATCGCAAACGCGATCACTTCCGCTTGGCATAGCCTGTACTTGTTCTCTTTGTCCTCACATATGCTCTTCCCTCTATGTTTTTCTCTCTGGTCTCAAATGTGCTATTCCCTCTGTATTTTCACTCTACCCTCACATGTGCTTTTCCCTCTCCATTTTTCTCTCTTTCCTCACACATGCTATTCCCTCTGTATTTGTCTCTCTTCCCTCACATGTACTCTTCCCTCTGCATTTTTTCTCTATGCTCTCACATGTGCTCTTCGCTCTGTATTTTTTTTCTCTGACCTCGCATGTGTTCTTCTCTCTATATTTTTCTCTCTGCTCTCACATGATCTCTTCCCTCTATGTTTTTATCTCCTGTCTAACATGCACCCTACCCTCTGTATTTTTCGCTTTGCTCTCACATGAGCTCTTCCCTCTCTATTTTTCTCTCCTCCCTCACATGGACTCTTCCCTCTGTATTTTTCTCTCTCCCCTCACGTGCTTTTCCCTCTGTATTTTTCTCTCTGCCCTCACATACTCTTCCCTGTATGTTTTCCTCTTTGCCCTCAAGTGCACTCTTCCCTCTGATCACATGCATACACAACTATGCACACATACAAACACACACATGCATTTACACACACATATGAACATATACAAACACACACAGACATGCATAAACATATGCATATACATGCACACCAACACACCAACCCCACATACACATATAAACAAGCATGCACACCAACATACTCAAACACATATACATACACACAAACATGCATACACAGACATAGGTATACACACAAACATATGTGTACACATCCATGAAGACAAAGGAACACAATGACACACCCATACTGCACAACAACACTCACATGCATACACAAACATATACACATACAAACACACATGCCTACACACACAGATATATACATATAGACACACACACTATGCACACACACGCATCTCCCGTACTGTCTCAGGGGAAGAGTCGGTGTCAGCTGTCTCCTAGAGGGAGATCTCGCATGAGACAGTAAGACTCAGAGACATGTGGCGGTGGGGAGAGACAGACATGCCTCCCTTTAATTGTGTTGTTGCAAGATGGTGACTATCTTCTGCCACTGGTGCATTCAGATAAGCGGCAGGAAGTTCGTCGGACACATGCACTGGTTTCAATTCCGAGAAAGTGGGGTGAACGTTTCACAGATCGGGAGTGTGTTTCAACACGTGTTTCTCCTTCAAGGCAAGGCCAATCAGTACGTTTTGTTTAACCGTGCGGTCATGAATCCTTTAATTGCATAAGTGAGCGGGTATGGATGTAAACAAAAATGTAACACTAATACCACATTTTCTGTCACTCTTGTGAACAGGTTTGCTGTGAATGTATGAATGAGAATGGCGTTTTAGAATACGTTGCATGGAAAACGGTCAACATGGTGTATACGTGTTTTTTTATTTATTTTTTATTGCATGTTTAACGTCATGATATACCGGATTCGGATGCTTCATTGCAGATCAGTTGTTTGGCCCGTGGTTATTTACGAGTTTGGAAAATACTTTTGTATTGTTTCGATTCTTTTTGTCTCTGCCCTATCTCTTGGCTGCGTCCTTACTCTCTCCCATCTTCTCTCTCCACCTCTTTGCTACTTGTTCTCTCGTAATCTTTTCATTTTACCCAACTCTCCTCTTTACTCTCTCTAATTCTTTTTTTGCTCCTTTTCTGTCTCTGTCGCTTCTCTCCTCTTTCTCTCCCCACCTGTCCCTTCTCTAACCCCACTCCTCTTCCTCTGCCCGCCCCCCCATCCCTCTCTCTCGCAGTACTGCAGCATAGGCAGCACCAGGTCTCTGGTGCCTTCTCAGTGTTGGCCCTGGGGGTGGAGGAGGTAAGTCAGCCCCCCAAGTAAATCCCATTATCAACAGATAGTGAACCTCTATTTACCAACAAGTACGGAGCGGTCTCGGGTGACGGCTGATGCGAACAGTGATCTGCTCTCGGCCCCGGCAGGGCCTGTGGGGTGGGGGCGTTACCTTACACTAGGAGAGGGAGTAAAAGTGATATCCTCCCCTCCCCCCCACTCCACCACTGTCTCTCCTCACCCTCCACCACTCTCTCTCCTCCACTTCTGATTCCCTTCCAACTCGGTCTCTCCTTACCCTCCACCTCGGTCTCTCCTTACCCTCCACCTCTGTCTCTCCTCACCCTCCACCTCGGTCTCTCCTCACCCTCCACCTCAGTCTCTCCTCACCCTCCACCTCGGTCTCTCCTCACTCTCCACCTCGGTCTCTCCTCACCCTCCACCTCCGTCTCTCCTCACCCTCCACCTCCGTCTCTCGTCACCCTCCACCTCGGTCTCTCGTCACCCTCCACCTCGGTCTCTCCTCACCCTCCACCTCGGTCTCTCCTCACCCTCCACCTCGGTCTCTCCTCACCCTCCACCTCCGTCTCTCCTCACCCTCCACCTCCGTCTCTCCTCACCCTCCAACTCTGTTTCTCCTCACCCTCCACCTCACCCTCCACGTGTCTCTCCTCACCCTCTACCTCACCCTCCTCACCCTCCACGTGTCTCTCCTCACCCTCCACGTCTCTCCTCACCCTCCACGTGTCTCTCCTCACCCTCCACACATGTCTCTCCTCACCCTCCACGTGTCTCTCCTCACCCTCCACACGTCTCTCCTCACCCTCCACACGTGTCTCTCCTCACCCTCCACATGTGTCTCTCCTCACCCTCCACACGTGTCTGCTCACCCTCCACACGTGTCGCTGCTCACCCTCCACATATGTCTCTGCTCACCCTCCACGTGTCTCTGCTCACCCTCCACACATCTCTCCTCACCCTCCACACGTCTCTCCTCACCCTCCACACGTCTCTCTCCTCACCCTCCACCTCACCCTCCACACGTGTCTCTCCTCACCCTCCGTGTCTCTCCTCACCCTCCACGTGTCTCTCCTCACCCTCTCCTCACCCTCCACACGTCTCTCCTCACCCTCCACACGTCTCTCCTCACCCTCCACACGTCTCTGCTCACCCTCCACACGTGTCTCTGCTCACCCTCCACACGTGTCTCTGCTCACCCTCCACATGTCTCTGCTCACCCTCCACGTGTCTCTCCTCACCCTCCACACATCTCTCCTCACCCTCCACGTGTCTCTCCTCACCCTCCACACATCTCTCCTCACCCTCCACACGTCTCTCTCCTCACCCTCCACCTCACCCTCCACACGTGTCTCTCCTCACCCTCCGTGTCTCTCCTCACCCTCCACGTGTCTCTCCTCACCCTCCACGTGTCTCTCCTCACCCTCCACGTGTCTCTCCTCACCCTCCACGTGTCTCTCCTCACCCTCCACGTGTCTCTCCTCACCCTCCACACGTGTCTCTCCTCACCCTCCACACGTGTCTCTCCTCACCCTCCACACGTGTCTCTCATCACCCTCCACACGTGTCTCTCCTCACCCTTCACACGTGTCTCTCCTCACCCTCCACACGTGTCTCCTCACCCTCCGCCTCACCCTCCACATGTGTCTCCTCCTCACCCTCCACATGTGTCTCCTCCTCACCCTCCACAGGTGTCTCCTCCTCACGCTCCACATGTGTCTCTCCTCACCCTCCACACGTGTCTCTCCTCACCCTCCACACGTGTCTCTCCTCACCCTCCACGTGTCTCTCCTCACCCTCCACGTGTCTCTGCTGCACGCCTCACACTGCTGCACGCCTCACACTGCTGCACGCCTCACACTGCTGCACGCCTCACACTGCTGCACGCCTCACACTGCTGCACGCCACACACTGCTGCACGCCACACACTGCTGCATGCCGCTGCACGCCACACATTGCTGCACGCCGCACACTGCTGCACGCCGCACACTGCTGCACGCTGCACACTGCTGCACGCCGCACACTGCTGCACGCCGCACACAGCTGCACGCCACACACTGCTACACGAAACATTGCTGCACGCCACACACTGCTGCACGGCACACACTGATGCAACCGGCACACTGCTGCACGCCACACACTGCTGCACACTGCTGCATTACTCACTGCTGCATGCTGCACGACACTGCTGCACGCAGCACACTGCTGCACGCCGCACACTGCTGCACGCCGCTGCACATCACACTGCTGCATGCCTCACACTGCTACACGAAACACTGCTGCACGCCGCACACTGCTGCACGCCGCACGCTGCTGCACGTCACAGTGCTGCATGCCACACACTGCTACACGAAACACTGCTGCACGCCGCACACTGCTGCACGCCGCACACTGCTGCACGCCTCACACTGCTGCACGCCTCATACTGCTGCACGCCGCACACTGCTTTTATGCGAGTTTATGCTACTGACATTGTAATTGACAATGCCTTTTATTTGTTTTAAAACTAAAACATAAATAAAAGGCATTGTAATTTTACAATGCCAATAGCTCAAACTCTTATAAATGCGAGACCTATTGCATTGCAAATGCTTGTTGGAGCCCTCTCTATAAGTCTCGCCAGACCAGCGCATGCGCTGTGTCAGGCGAGACCTAAGGAGGCGGTGGGGGACGGGAACCGCCCTCAAAAGTAAGCCCCACGGTCGGGGGGGGCGGTCTTCGCATGGATCAGCGTAAGCCACGCCCAATCACGGGGTGGTGAAGGGGGCTGGTGGCAGACAGTATTAGTGGACTTGCCTTGGTATGTCTTACAACAAGGCAGCTGATAGGGGTACATCGCACAAGTCACTTGCGAACCAGGCCCGTTGGTTGCTGGGGCTCTGAGGGTACTCGTGGTAGTGAGTTACGCCTAAAACCATAAAGGGTTATTCTCTTTGTCGATGGTGGTAAAAGGACTCCAGATCCTTAAAGTCTGCATGGGTTCATTTGCCAAGCCAATGATTTATTACGCTACTTGTGATAACGTGAATTATGATACCGTTGTTTGGTTTAATATTGATCAACGTGATGTTCGTGATACCTAACCTGACGTGGGAGGCGTGGACGTGGTCTGACTTGGTTTGATTTATGAATGCCTGCGCTGACAATGAAACGTAAATAAACTGCGACCTTTTTTTTTTTTTTACTTCTAACTGTGATGAGTGGTGCAGTCATTGACTCAAGGCTTTACTGTTTGGTGAGCTGAGTGCCAGGATTAACACCCTGTCAGCCCCTCCTTTCTTTACCCTCTCATCTACCTCTCAATCCCTTCCGCCACACACCAACACATCTCCCACCCCAACAAACAACTTTACACGAGTGTGAAGGATGTAAGCTATATGTGATTCAGGTGAGTTGGGGGAGGTGCGGGAATGTGATCAGTGCAAGTCACTGCTTTGATGCAGCCAGCCAGGAACTGACCCTGTGAAAGGGGGCCCCTGCTGCCTCATTTTATTTACCAGCTGGGACGAGGGTGACACATTTATTTCCGCCCAGGGCGCTATCCAAGCAAGGGCCGGCTCTCGCGTTGATAGTCTGATGTGGTGAGGTGCAAATAGTATATGGTTGCTAGCTGGTTCATGCAGTATAAAGACGTGTGTAGTGGCAGTAGCGTTTAAAAATCTGATATGCATTCTTATCCGTATTTTATTGCACTGTGAATATCGGCATATTTTCTGTAAACGCTATATTTAGAAGTAGTGTGTTTTGAAGGGCAAGATGTTGTATATCTAGGCTTATTAGTCAATCTGCTTTAGTATGAAGCCTCATTCCTTATAATCAGCTTATAAACCATTGATTTACCATGTTAGCTAAATCTCCTTCCATTTTGCTTGCATAGAATCTGTTTGCTTTCCTTGTTGCCTGGCGATGGATCGATGTGTGCTGAAAAGCTACAGTGTTTCACCTTAGGGTTTTATTTAATTAATTACCAGGTGGTGTCTGTCTGCGTTGGATTCATGGGGCTGTTTGACAGGCTTGCAGGATGGCTTGGTCTGAAAAAGAAAGAGGTTCACGTTTTGTGTCTTGGTTTGGACAACAGCGGTAAAACTACGATCATCAATAAACTTAAACCTTCAAACGTAAGTATCCTTTTTGATATATGTGTGTGTATATATATGTGTGTGTGTGTATATATATATATATATATATATATATAGTTTAACGTATTCGAAGAGGAGCATAAATTCCTAGGTTATGTAGATCACTATGTCTTTATTAATGAAATGCAAACAACATACTTGTCTTTTCCACAGTGTTTGACTTTCGACGATCCGCTTTGCAAACATTTTTTGTGCTGGGTGCCTAGAGGGAGCGATTAACTACGTTTCGTTAAAAGCTGTGTGATTTTAGTTTGTTTGCACGCTGAAGGCTGAAAAACATTTTTAGTTTGTTCACAAACACGGTAGCCTGTATGTAAACTGGCATTCCCTTACAGCTGGTAGGTTTGTGAAGCTAAGAGATTTAAAAGACGGTTGTTAGTTCTACGTGGCCATACATGATATCCAAGGACATTATTCACCATTGTTTCAGTTGATTGGAGTATGAGTATCCTCACAGGCACATTTGCAGTTCTCTACCTATCAATGCCAGTGTGCTAGTCCAGGGTCTGAGCGCAGAGACATTTTAAGGCTAGGTCAAGTTGGCAATTGCACAAGGTCGCCTAACTTCCAAGGCCCCCCCTACTAAACTGCACAGGATAGTCAAAAGACTTCCTCTGTCGCGGTCTCTATCTTAACACTTTCTGTATACCTCTTTTTCTCTGCCTCACTTTTCTCTTGCTCTGTCATATCTCCCCCATCCGATAACACTACACTTCTTTCTGTACTTCTCTTTTATCCTCCCTTTAACATACTCTTATCTCTGTCTACCTTGTCTCTCAACCTCACCCCTACATCATCTTTCTTTCCTCCATTGTCTGTCTCTACCTCTCTAATTGTATATCACCTCTCAGCACCCTGACAATCACTGAAAGCACCTAATGCCTTTATTTCTCAGTCTCTTATTATCTTATTGAATAATGCCTTTCTCCATCTCACCTCCTCTAATTCATCTAATCTTATAGAGACCTCTGACTGCAGATTACGTACCTTAAAATATTCCCCAGGCATCAGACTGGATCTGTAAAATCTTGAGCAGTTCCTCTGCATGCTGTTAGGTGATGGCAATCACTGCATGTCTGTGTTGTCCACGCCGGATGTGATGTGCGCAGTGCCTATATAAGTGTATAGGCACCACCCTGCATGCTGACATCAGTTATTTTCTTTCCACGCCATCAGCGCAGATCTGGAAGAGCAACCTCAGTCATTTTTTGACTGCTTTTTTTCAGCTTTTTTGTCAATGCTTTTTCATCTTGCGCTCCCAGTGTGCCTTAGGGATGTGGTCTAAGAAACCTGTGAGGTTTAAACTCTGTGGGGCCTGCCACAGGCAGATGTAGAACCCCCGCCTGATTGGCTTGTGGTGCCGGGAGCGGGACCACAACTCCAATGCCTGCTCTGACTGTCTTGTGGTGGACCCAGGAGTATCAATTGAAGCTCCTGGTCACTCGACACCGGATGACTTCGCACCACTCTCAGTCCCGGTCACATGGAAGGTCCTGGACCCGCTGTCGCAGTCGTTCCTGACGATCGTCGTCGAGGTCAAAATCTTCGTCGGGTAAGTTCCACAAGAAAAAGAAGGTCACGAAGTTGAAGCAATCTTCGACTTTCCTGCACCCGTCCAAGTCATTGGATGAGGCGTAGCGAAAGTCTAGGCCCCACTCCCACACTTCTCCTGTGGAGTCTGGGTCTGTTCCACGCATCCCAGAATTTCCTAAAGCCAGAGCGGCCCATGCACAGTTGAAAATAATTTTTTGAGGCCATCCATCTCCTATTTGGGCGAGCCACCCCCTCTGGAGTGCCTTCTGACCCCATGGCTTTTGAAGGTACCGCAACTGTACATTGACAATTCCCGCCAGTGGGTTCACCCTTGGCACCAGTGGGGCCCTTTGAATCTGTTTCTGGCTCTGGACCGATTCCGGTCACAAACCCACAACCTTCACTGGATTCTGGTCCAGTGACTCCGATAAGGAGCTGGACCAGCGTCGTCTGACATCGACTCCGGTGCAGACCGGATCAAGACTCTCGGCGTCGGAGACAATGCCTGCATTTTTTGACAAGCCCTGTGGAGAATATGCTTGGGGCAGTTCTGAGGATCCCAAAGGGTATCCTTTCCCTTGGCTGAGGATAACTGGTGTGAGGAGCTGGCTGATGCCAGTGGTCTGGATACCTTGCCAGACACTGGCCTGTTCTCTTCTCCTAGTGTGGCTACAGCGGAAGGGTCTTCATTTGCCATGATGGAGCAGAGGATCGCTGAGGTCCTGGACCTTATGCTGCCGTTGAGGACGGCCAAGATCAATGTCTTGACAGAAGTGCTTCGACCAGAGGTAGCCTCCATGGAACCTCTCCTTCACTTAAATGAAGTGGTCATTGATGCCCTAGTTTAGGCTTGGGCCAAGCCCTGCACAGGGGCCCATGTGTACAGGATGATTTGATGCCACCACCACTCCACTCCTGGGGATCCAGCTTTCCTCAGCCAGCCCCCCCTCCCCCCCCACCTCTGAAAGTCTGGTTGTGCAGGTCTCCATGTTCAAGGTTAACTGCGGCACGTTCGCTACCATACCACTGGATAGAGATTTCAAGAGGCTGGACACATTTGGTAAGAGGATAGTCTCTTCCACCAGCCTTGCACTGCTGTCAGTGAACACCGTGTGCTTCTTGGGCCGGTATTCCCATACATTAGTAAAAGAAAAGTAGGAAAAAATCACCCATGTAGAAAGTTGCCGGTTGAGGCTATCTGAAGATTAAGCGACGAAAGAGCTGTGAGCTTTTCGACCCCGTCATAGTTAGGGTGTGCCGACGTTAGGAAAGCTTCAATGTGTTCTAAACATGCGTCCAAGCGTGTGTTTCCAAATGTTATAAAAACAACTAAGTAGATGATCTATGGGGTAAAGTGGCTCACCTAATTCCTGAATGCTGAATTACAAACTTATCAAACGGGTCGTTACTTGAGTTACAACGACCTTAATCTTCAGATAGCCTCAACCGGCAACTTTCTACACGGGTGATTTTTTTCCTACTTTTCTTTTACTAATTTTGCACCTTGGCATGACATATGCAAATCCTATCTCCTCACGTTCATGTACTGTTCAATTACAATTGCAGATGTAACAAAGATTGTTTTTCTTCTGTGTTTCTGTTGTAGCGCGACGCGGATACTTTTTCTAGATCCATTCAACAATGTATAAAGACATTCCCCCGAAGAAGGGTTCTCAAACCCGAAATGCATTGGGAGTCACATTGTAAATGTTAAATTGTTTCCTTGACACATAAACATTGTATTATCCAAATCATCAATTGTAATGTACAACATGTGTTTTTGGATTTCCCTACTGTGAATATTATACAGAGGCAACTCGTTTGAATTAATTCTGATTTACTTGTATATTAGAGAAAATATAATCTCATTTATAAACAGTTTGTTTAACATCCTTTATAAAGTCCGAGCAGTTTTGAATTCAAAATTTGGAAAAAAAATGATTGAGATTGTTGAAACCTTATAGGACACGGCAGTGCATCTCACAGATCTGGGTTACCAGGTCTTTTTCTTTGAAATTATATCTCCTACATCTTTTTCAGGGAGATTCACCTTTCTGACAATGGTCCTGTGCTTTTAAACGTAAACATTATTTGGCATGTAGCCATCATGCTGAGTAGAGAGCTCTTTAAGAATCTTGCCCGCGTATCTGACTAGGAACAGTACCAGGGGTGTAGGAACCTGTACAGACATGAAACCTATTCAGCATGACTTGGCAGTTGCACATATAGGTGAGATCGTTACCCAACACCTGGATTATGGTTAAGAATGGTTTAAAACGTCTATAAGGGGCTTTGACCTTTGAACCAATGGGACGAGATGCTCTACAGCTGTGACGTCACTCTGCTCCAGACGCAGATTGACACCTCCTCACATCACCGCCAATATACAAACAATGATCAGAGACCCAGCATTACTGTGATCCCAGAAGGGGTGTGGGCACAGGTAACCGGACAGGTGGCAGACCTTGACGCAGTAGGTAGACAGGAGTCTCGAGTGCTACTCGGTGATTGATCCATACTCACCGTAGCTATACGGATAGTACGGCCGCCATTCCCAATGCACTATGACTAATGTTTGTTCCATTTTTTTGTACTTTCTGACGGAATGTGACTACTGGCACCGCCTCCTGCCGGGATCTATGTTGCGCATAAAGATCGTAACTTAAGTAAGTTTACCCTCTATTATATACACTTATGGTAATTTGACGACCCAGTGACATTGAGGGGCATGTATGTACACGAACTCATGTTTTTTTGCCTAGAAGCTTAACTTGTGTGAATTCTTGTGTGTATGATTCCAATAAGATGCTTGCTGCCACCGTTTGGGTGACATGCTTGAGCATACCAAGACTTGACCATGGGAGCACCCCAAGGCACAATTGATCTACACGCAAGTGGTTACCCAAAATTTGTGGTAATATTCACAACTAAAAATGGCCTCATATGGGGGTCATGAGAAGTACGTTTGCACAATTTGTACTTCAGGCAATGGGATCAAATCACACATACAATCACATAGCCTGAAAATGAATGGCATTGAGTTTTGTGTGCAGGTAAATGTTATCCTGTACCCTACTAATTAACCATTACGAATGGGCCTGATACTTTTTACAATTGTGTATGTTGTTTTTTGTTATGTCTCCTTTCCTCTTTCAGAAATCTATATTGTTGGTGGATATCGTAAGATACGAAAACACTCTGCATCTACGCACACCTTAGCGTGTGTGGGTATACAACACCAGCTCAGGACATATCTAAACCTGAGTTTCACTAGCCCTGAAGAAAGCCAAAAGAAATTTGATACTTTGGCTGAAACATGTAGACCACTTCACTTCTTTGGGATGTGCGAGATCATTTCTCCTATTTCACGTCCAACTTTGATTTAAACCCTAACCCTGGATCTTCTTAATAAATTTGGTTCACACCGCTTGATTTAGTATCCTGGAGGTAGTCTTAAGGTTTGCACTCATTACACTCACCTTTTCTCTTCAAAAGAATTCCGCTCTGCTGTAAACAGACGTCAAAGCACACTTATGAGGCACTCTGCCCCGTAGGTGGGAACCCAATGATGAAGCATAGGGTTTTAAAAAAAACCTAATGGGTTTTCCTTAATGGGAATCTACTTCTATCACCAAGAATAAATTGGTCTTTCCAGACCATCATTAGCTCGTTCCCTCTGAGGTGCTCCATTTCATCGGAGCCATTCTGGATACAGTGTAATTCCACCCACATTCTCCGGAGCTGCGATTCCAGGATATTCAGGCTAGGATACCGATATTTGAGCTTCCATCCTGGATTTCGGTGAGACTGACTCTAAGGCTGCCGGGTCTTTTCGTGTAAAGAAATGCCTCTTTGTGTATGGTCAGCTCCGAGTTTTTTGACTGATGAGCTGGTTTTTCTACTCTGAGAAGGCACCGAGGCCCGCTAATCAGACCTCAGTGCCAGTGCCCTGACCCTAAAGTGTATTTCAAAATTAGCTGTAGTCCATTGAAAATGGCTAACTTCCCTGTAAGTCCCTAGTATATAGTACCCTGGAACCCAGGGCATTTGAGTTAGAAGGGTACCCAAAGGCTTAAAGCACTGGTTGCGCCACCCTGGAGACCACCCCCCCCCCCCCCAGTAAAACGAGTCCCCCAGTCTGCCACTGCAGTCTCGCCGAGTTGTTGTGCACTGCTAGCCCGACTTTGCCATTAAAAGCAAAGGCACAGCCACTTTTTCCTCCATACATTGGTGTAAGTCACACCTCTGCCAGGCTACCAAGTCATAAGGCAGGCTACAACATATGATACAGGCAGGGCATGTAGTTTATATATCCTGACAGTAAACACGCGAAAACACTTTTTACTGTGGAAAGACTTGGTCACCCAATTGGCGAGTACAGGGTTATATGCTGACCCCTCAGCTGTGCTAACTCCTGAACGGTGCAACCAAGGTGGGCACCCCAACATATCAAACAACTTGTTACATTAAGCCCGACTTGTATCTCAAGTTGAAATTAATGTAACTTGTTGCATTGTGCAATTTTTATCAAGCTGCCACTTTCTTGCCTTTACAACACTTGTGTCTTCCTGAACACACACAGTGCCTGTTACACAAGTCTGCTTTCTGGCCTCCTGGAGAGATGTCGCAATGAGTCTCCGGAAGCAGAACAATTTGGAATTGCAGGCCAGGGAAGTAATATTACCTCCCTCCTACTGAAAGCCACTAAGGTCTTAGCCCCAAAAGACAGGCTTCATAGGCGAAGCTGCATTTGAAAAGCAGATGTGTCACACTAGGGAGGAGGGCTGCTCCATTGCTTAGGTAGACAGGCTGGCACAAGGAGAAGAGAGGTGAAACCAGTTGCCAAACCGTTTTCCACAGGAGCCTCTAGCCCTGAGGTAGCCACACCCCAGAGATGGGCTAGGGAGATCTGAACACTTAGAGAGGGGCTCTCCATCTTGGGAGTGGACAGAATGGTGCATCCTGGATTAGCAAGATACCACACTTCACAGGAAGGGGTCACCAGGTGGAAACCTGGTTTCCATTGGCTACCAACCGCATCCTGCCCTGAGGACATTTTCCGATCACAAGAGGGGAACCCCTGGCACCCAGACATCATGTCTCAACTGATTTGGAAGAAGGGCCAAGGAAACTTTGTCCTGCTGCACTGAGTGCCCAGCAAAGAGAGGCTGCACTGTTGAAGACTGCACCTGCTGGTTAGCGTAGAGAGGGACTGTGCCTGCCGTGTCCTGTTCCAGGAGGGTTTGTCTCCAGAGCCCAGTCAAGCCAAGAAAACCCCAAAGGCCGGCCAGTTGACTGGCCTCCTATTTGCAGGACAGGGACACAACAGCTGAAGAAGCCTGCTGGGGCAAGTTGGCAGCCCAAAGTCTTGAAGCGGCTGCCACCGCTGCCGTGCAGCACCAAGACATGACGCACAGAGTTGTGCCCCGGGCCCAGGAGTGCTGTCGGGGAGTTGCTTGGACCCTCAGAAGGTGAGTTATCGACCCAGAAAGGACTGACCTGTGACCACTACACGAGGTGACTGGTAGTCCAGTGGCGACTGGAATTCAGCCAGACTAGAGAGGACTTCGTGGGTCATCGACCCTGCAACCAAGACCAGGTCAGCATCTTCATGGACTGAGGAATCCCTACAGTATGACCCCCGTAGACCGTGTGATACCCTCAGTATCCTTCAACCCTTGCATCAGGATCACTTCATAAGAATCCAAAGCACTAGTGATAAAGTGCCTGGAACTTCTGGAGAACTGCTTCTCCTTTGGAGATAACTGTTTCTAAGGACTTTGCTTGTTCCCCGCCCCTCCTTTGACTAGCTCCCTGCCAGAGAAGGTCACCCAAAGTACTTCTAACCAACAACATTGACACTTACTAAAGTTTTCCTTGAAAAAGTCTATAAGTGTCAAATTTGTTGAATTTGCCACGGCTTATTTGCGGTTGAGTAAAAATGTTTTGATTCATTACTACCTGTAGAACCCATATCTCCGGAACCTTCCGGTGGATTACAGTCTATTTTTATAACTTGGTGTCGGATTTCTTGAGTGTTGTTGTTTTTTTTCCCTTATGTTTTTTTGGGTGCTGTCTAAATGATTTACACTTGTACCTCTATGTAACCCTTGCTCCTCAGTGCTACAGCTACTCAGGATTGAGCTGAGGGTTTGACAGACTAAACCTAAGGGTCCTAAAGGGGTTGGTACCACACCCTACAATACACCCCATTTCCTCACACTCTGCTTCCTCCAATCTGCTGGTAAAGCATGTTCGCTGGCATATGTGGGTTCTGCAGTGGGACCTGAAGTCCCAGTGGGCGCAGCATCAGGGGAATCTCTCCAACCTGGTGCAGATATTGGAGGGAACTGCAAAAGGCCTGTAGTAGTGGCTAATGAACTGTGATTGAGTCAGCGGCAGACCCCTCTCTCTTTCCCCCCAAAACATCATAGTAGTGACACATGCATCACTTATAGGTTGGGAAGGCAATCTGGGAGAGGTGGAGATCAGAGGACTTTGGTCTCTGGCAGAGTCTCAGCTCCATATCAGCTTGTTGGAGTTGTGACCGATTCGCTTGGCATTCAAAGCCTTTCTTCGATCCATCAAGGTGAGTCTGGTTCAGGTGTTCATGGGCAACACCACGCCATGTGGTACTGCAACAAGCAGGGCAAGATGGGGTTGTGGACTCTGTAAAAAGATGAACTTGATCCCCTTCCGTACAGCTGTACAAATTGCTTTTTAAATTTCTAAATTAAATTCAACATGTACAAATATACATTTCCAACCAAATTATACCAATACAAAATCATACAATCCCTTTTATTTTGTTACAAGCAATGTGTGCGGAATATTCTCCGCTACTCATGCATATTTTGAATTTCAAAGACAATTTACACAATAATCATGACGTGCCCATGTGATGCTCAAACATACAAAACTCCCACAAAACTGTTCCCAATGCATTTCGTGTTTTTCAAATCCCTTCTTCAGGGGTGCTGTCAAGATAAAGAAAAAATACAAACTACTTAAACATCAAACAGGGAGGAAATCCAATGTAGTTTACTTCATGCCTGCCCACCACTTATCATTTTGCTTATTGTGTTAACAATGCAAATAGAACTGTGAATTTAGTGCTATGCATGCATTCCACTGCTCCGTGCAATCAGTGTTGATGTGAAACATCCTCATATACATAAACTTCGTTCCTGTCTCTGTTCACACTCGACTTATGGTGTAAATAAAGCCTTAACCCCACCGTATACTTAAATACCCAGTGTAGTATGAGCAGAAACTCGGTACAATGACTTACTGAGAGCAAACTCCAATAGTCTCGAACACGTAACGTGTGTCTCAAACTGGCTCAGTTCTTCTCATGACAAATCTAGACAAACAATAATCCCAAATTTACACATTCAGGTTTAACATCCCAAATCACCGAAGTCTCCAATGCTGTCGCAATGCACTTACCTTAATTATTTCCACGTGTATCAACTTATTTACTCCGCGTTTTAAGCATCAAAACCTTCAGAGTCCAATTTACTGTTGGACAACGAAAAAAACTTAATGAAGACCCTGTAATCCAAAGTTTTGCTAGCCCTATTTCGAATTCACTGCGCCTCACCTTGTTCCAACAAACATGTTACGTGAAATGTTACGCGTGCAGTGAAGCCGGAATGTACACTCGCGAGTGTGACTCCTATGCTGAAATACATCGAGACCTGAACACAAATAAAGGACTCGCGGTCATATTTGCTTTGCAAAACAGACGTCACCATCTTGAAATATACTTTGATTCTTAGATGTATGTAAGAAACTCAAACATTTCATCAAAAGCTTTGAACAAACAGACTTGTGTTCTCAGCAAGGGTACTTCTTTTGTACCAACATACCATACCAACGAAATGGAAGTAGAAGTAGCAGTGTTCACATTTATGTGCAATCTGTGACTACGTCACTTCTTTCCCAATATTGTACCAACTATACCACAAGGCAACATCAGTTCATCTGGTCTTGAAAATCCTGAGTACGAGGAATTTAAACGTAGTACATATATGGCACCAACTTCGTCTAAAGTATTGGATGCTTTTGAAATTCTTGTTAAAGAACTGGCTCATTTAAATATACAACCTAATATCAGATCGAATTTGACCAAGCACGAACACAAGATTTTACAAGATTTATCATGCGATCAATCATTAACATTCCAATCTGCAGATAAAGGGGGAGTATTGGTAATCATGGACACTAGTTTCTACACATCTGAAGTTCAAGAACATGTTATGGACGTCACTACGTACGTTTTGTTGGAACATGATCCTACTATGGAGATTAAAAGAACATTGACGGATATCCTTGACAAAGCCAGAGAACTACAATTTGAATACACCATACCCCAGACTCCCAAAACTGTACATGTTGCCAAAAGTAAACAAAGATTTGTTAAACTCACCCTTTAGTTCCATTGTATCGGGGTGTGGGTCACTTTTTGAGCCGTTAGGAAAATATGTAGATCATTTTTAGGTCTCGCCTAGCATTGCAGCGCATGCGCTGCTCGCCCTGCGAGACCTCGTAATCGTGGAGATTTTGGAAGTGGAGTGGAAGCTCTTCCCATGCTTTTATTGGCTCGCGTCATCCTTTATGGTAAACGCTCGCTTTCTATTTGAAGTGAGGCTTGTTTGTTCCCTCCCTGTCTCCTTTTCGGCTCGCTCATCTGGACTGGATCGTTTTCTTGCTTAAAATTCCTTTAAATTAGTCAGTAAACACTTTTTGTCGAGCTTGTTTCATTCTGCTTTGGCGTGCTGTCGTTGAGCGAAGCGGCACCGCACTTTTATGAACTTATGCCGCTGGAGTTTTCGTTTCTTCTGTTCCTTTTCACATTCAATGTATTACCGGTTGCTCTCACGCAGCAGTGCCCCTCTCCCCGGATCGGTTTTGTTTTGTTTCAGGGTGTTTGTGCAGTCGGGCCTGCTGTTTTGTAAAGCGACCCTCCGGCTCGTCCCCCCTGCGGTTCCTGAAGGTCGCGCGCCGGCATAGGCCCCCCCCCGGCAGTCATTCCTATATTAAAAATGCGCAGGCCAGGGCGCAGTAGGGCATACAATCGTCCGCCCGTGTCTGCCCCCTCCCCTCCATGGCTCTCTGGCTCCTTCTCCTCATACTTCTGGGCCCCCTTCTCCTCCATCCCTTCCTGCCCTGCTTCTCCAAATCTTTTGGCCCCCTCTCCTCCGCCCCTTTCTATGTCCCTCCAGTTCTCCATGCAAATGGACTTGATCCGACAGCTGCTGAAGTTCGAGGCCCGGCACATCCGCTCCCTGCTGGAGGAGAGATTCGGCACCTCGGATGAGATGGTTCAGAGGGCGCAGTTAAAGTCCGGCACTTATTTCTGCCTCTGTGTACCTCCCTGCTGCCTCGGACATCGCCCAGTGTACCTCCCTGCTGCCTCGGACATCGCGCACTGTACCTCACTGCTGCCTCGGACATCGCCCAGTGTACCTCACTGCTGCCTCGGACATCGCCCAGTGTACCTCACTGCTGCCTCGGACATCACCCAGTGTACCTCACTGCTGCCTCAGACATCGCCCAGTGTACCTCACTGCTGCCTGTAACATCACCCATTGTACTTCACTGCTGCTTATGACATGCCCGTGTACCTCACTCCTGCCTCTGACATCGCCCGTGTACCTCACTCCTGCCTCTGATATCATCCCTTGTACCTCACTGCTGCCTCTGACATCACCCCAGTGCACCTCACTACTACCTTTGACATCCTGACTGTCCCCTCACACTACTTTCATGAAGCCAGTTTTGGCATGCTTCCATTCTTCTTGTTTTATCATCCCTGATGCTCCGGCTTACCTCATATGAATATTTGATGTCATAACCCCTGTTGCTATCAGTGTACCTCAGTATACCTCACCAAAGCCTTTTATTTAATTACCTCGCACTTTCAGCCTGACCCTCGCTCCGCTGTCTGACCCTCGCTCTGCACTCTGACTGTCACCCTACTTTCTAACGCTCACCGGATTTGCAGTGGTTTCCTTGCGGAAGTTCAAAGGGAGTACCAGCAGCCTCACTGGCCTTAATAATCGCTTCAGTATTGGAACTGCCGGATCTGTGCCCTCATCCTTAAACCAAGAGACGACATAGTGGAGCTGGGCTGCTTGGGAATACACTTTAAAGTTCCATGTTTGCAGGCCTTCACCATACCACGGGAGCTTCAAACCATCATGGTGTATCCTAACTCTTCCACAGCCACAATACAGCAGCCTGAGCTGGCTGTCCAGTCTGCGGAAGCAGTCTTCTGGCATGTGTATTGCCTTTCTGTTTTTTCCTATGTTACATTGTATTGTTCATGGTACAAAGAACCCCTGTAACCTTCCTCTGCCCACCCTCCTTTAGAAAAAGCATTTGCAATGAAATAGATCTTTCATTTACGCAAGTTTGAGCTATTCACATTGCAAATAACAATGCCTTTTATTTTTGTTGGCTTTGTAAATGAGAGTGCCTTTTTATTTAAGTTTTTAAAAACAAAAATAAAAGGCATTGTTATTTGTAATGTGAATAGCTTAGACTTGCGTAAATGCAAGACCTATTGCATTGCAAATGCTTGTTTACAACGTTTTGTGCAACAGTGGAATACATACATCAGGGATACCACTCATTTCTTGCAACTTTTACAAGAACTCCACTACGTTAATCACACTAACTGGATTTTGTGTACCATCGACGTAACAGCGTTGTATACGTCTATTCCCCTTTCAGAGGGCATTGAAGCATGTGAATGGGCACTACTGGCACAGACATCATTGGCAGCAAACAAAGTGTTCATTTAAGAACTGTTACAGTTCTGTTTACAGCAGTTATTTTCTATGGAATAACCAGTTCTTTTTGCAAATCCATGGCACATAAATGGGCTTTTCTGGAGCTCCAGTATACGCGAATACATACATGTCAAAATTTGAGGAAGACCACATTGACAGATGAAGCTTGGGTGACAAATTTAGGGCCAGATGTACGACCACCAAAAATAGCGACCTGCAAATAGCGAAAATTAGCGAGTCGTTATTAGTGAGTCACAATTCGCTACCTACCAACACCTCCACCAACTAAATTGCGAGTCACTATTGACTCGCAGAGCTATTTGGGACAATCGCTAATTGCGAGACGCAATCGTCTCGCAAATAGCGAGACCCATATAAACATCATTTTTGCATGCGCAATTTGCGTGTGTGTGAAAATCGCAATAAAGCACTCGCAAACAACTAAAATTTAATTTTAAAAAAGTTAAACTTCCTGGTTGTGTTGAAGGACCCCCCGAACACGAAGTGGTGCCCAAATCAACTACTGATCACAAACCAGCAGCACATGTACTGGTGCAGCAGCATAGTGAGACACTGCTGAGAGAGCAAACATGACTAGCAAGGATACCAACAAGGGCACCAAGCAGAGGCTGCGCAAGCTGAAGTTCGCAGAAAAAGAACTTGAGAGAATAAAGAAGAATGCTGCAATCATAACGAGGAATTATTTGGCAGAACATCCCACCGTCTGGCTGAAACTGAGAAGATGATGATCTGGCGCAGCATGCAGAGAAGGATCAATGCCCTGGGAGTAGCACACCGCACCATCGATGATATTAAGAAAAGATGGTATAACCTTCGCTCCAGGGAAAAAGAGAGGGTGGCAGATCGCCTTCAAACAGCAAAACAGACCGGAGGTGGACCATCCACATCAGCCGACCTGACACCAGCAGAGGCAATGTTGGAAGCCACCCTGGAGAGGGCAGCAGTAGCAGGCTTTGGGATGCTGGATACAACCCAGCCATCCATAACTCCTGGTAAGTGAAAACTGTGCATGGGACGTATGCATACCCACTAACGTCTGTACTGTGCATGCATACTAATCAAACACAAGCATACATCCATGTACAAACAACACTAGTGTTGCATCATGGGTGATGTAGTCTGTGTCAAAATAAGTGTAGTGAGGGAATGACTTGAGCTGATTAACATAGTCATAACACTGATACAGTGAAACACATCTTTTATTATCATATGTCATCTCTTTTGTCACATAGACACACCACTTGAAGCGGAGGACACCGATGGGGACACATTGAGTAGCCAGGAGCCTGAGGAAATTGGGGAACAGCAGGATGCTGGGGATACGAGTGGGGATAGGCCAACTTACAACCCATCCACTGCGGCTGCAACCACTCCCTTGTCAACCCCAACTGCCGCCTCAGCAGCACAGCATGACATCACACCACCAGGCCCTCCGTCCACCCGTGTGCGTCGTGCACGAGAACCCAACAGTCCCAGCGTCGGTCCCAAGGCATCTCCACAACTGGGTCATTCAGTCAGGCAATGTCAGCTCCCATTGACGGAGAAATGCTGCAGATACAGCGCCTGCATAACCAGATACAAAAACAGAGAAATCTGAGAATGACACCGGGCTTCCGCATGGTGACAACAAAACTGGCACAAAACCAGTCCAGAATAGAGGCAAAACTGGAAGCCGTCACCAGCACCGTGGCAGACTTGGCCAAGGAGTTTGCAGCGGAAAGAGAGAACCAGAAGCGCATTGAGCGCAGCAGGGTACAGAAAATGGACAGTCTCACCAGGGCAATCAACAGGCTGGCAAATGCCACCAATAGACTGAGTCAGTGCACACTTGGCCTACAAGTGGAAATGGGCCACTACAGCGGCGATGTGGCACGTGGTTTGGAGAAAAACACAGCTGCAGTTGAGACACTGCAGACGAACCAGTTACTTGGGAATGTTGGACTTGGTGGCACTGATAGTGAGTTATTGAGCAGGAGCAGCATGTCCGCCACAGATGCACCTATGTTGCGCAGAAGCGGCAGCCACAACCTTGGGATGGCTCGTGGCACCTCTGGCCAGGCCACGCGCAGGAGCAGGAAATGACATTTCAATTTTACCCAAACATCATACATGTACATTTGAGTTATTTTCTATTGGTGACGAAACCCATTTATTTTCCCATAGGTGTAATTATACTAAGGTTACTGATGGACATGTAGTCCTACTTTACAAATTGATGCGTGAAAATTAAACACCCATTGGCATTCACAATTCCTCATGTCTTTTGTACAGCTGAGTGACTAGCTTGTGTGTAAGTACCTTTCAGAAAAAGTTGTTTGCAATCTGGTCCCTGCGCCTTCTCCCCTCTGCTGCAGCGCTGCCATCCCTTAGTTGTTGGGCAGGTGGTCCCGTTCCATCATCCTCAATCTGTGTCAGACACATACTTGGGATGTCCACCCCTGCAGGCCATATTGTGCAGCATGGCACATGTTGGCACAATTTTACAGATTTTCTCTGGCGCATACTGCAGAGCTCCCCCACTTTTATGTAGGCATCTAAAGCGCGATTTCAGTATTCCGAAAGTACGCTCAATCACTGTCCTGGTGCGCCTGTGTGCAGTGTTGTACCTCCTTTAATGGATGTTGGTGGGCGACAGGTATGGTGTGAGGATCCACGGACGCAGAGCATACGCCCTGTAACCGGTTGTGAGACATATGATGTTGATGTTGAATGCTTACAGACATGCTTTGACATTGACATAAGTTTGGGAACAGGTGATAACATTACCTAGGAGGTAGCCATCATCAAAGTCACCTCTTTCTAACCTTTGATGTAGGCCACTGTGGCGGAAAATGAATGCATCATGGGTGCTTCCTGGGTATTTGGCTACAATATCTGTTATGATGTTCTTTGCGTTACACACTACTTGAATTTTGAGGGAATGTGTATTTTTTCTCTTACGGAAAATATATTCGATGCGGGATGGTAGACATATGGGCACATGTGTCCCATCTATGCACCCTATTACCTTTGGGAATCTAGCTAACCTGTAGAAATCCAATTTTGTCTGGTCTAATTCCTGATTGTCACGGGGCATGTATATGTGTTGATGTATGTGGTGTTGCATTGCGTCTAGGGAGTAATGTAAGAAAGCGAAAGCGCACTTCGAGATACACCACCAGCCAATGCTATGACATCCTGGTAACTACCAGTGGCCAAGAGGTGGAGGGAGCACAAAACCTGCACATGTATGGGAATACTATTGCTGAGCATGGTACTACTCTCAAGTTGTGGCTTCAAGATGTCAATGAGCTCTAGTATGACCCTGCTACTTAGCCTGTACTGATCATATATCTCCTCTTCAGTCTTATCCAACACTGTCAGCCTGACTCTGAATATCCTCGCCTGTCATCTTCTCCTCTGCCATGCCGCCATTATCCACCACCTCCTTGCTAGCCAATACAGGGCAGCCATTGTGGAAAGGTTTGTGATGCATTCTAGGTGTCTTTTTATGGTTTGGACCCGATTACCACCTGTTGCTGTTTAGTGGTAAATTGCATGTGCAAAAAGGTCTTTTTGCGTGTTTTTCGCAATTTGCGATTATGTACATGCAATTTTGCGACTCGCAAATTGCGATACTCAGTTTGGTAATCGCAAATTGTATGAGCTATTTTTGCGTGTCGGTATTTACTCGCAATTTTATTGAGGCAATTGGGAGTGGCTTTTGTACATAGTAAACGGCCATTTTAGCATGCGCAAATCATTTTGCGACCGATTTTTGGGTATGCAAAATGGTCGTACATCTGGCCCTACGTCTTTTACTGTCGTTTTATAGACGAAATCTTTTTGATCTGGAATAACACCCAAGAGAAATTAGAAACAAAAATCTGAGAATTAAACTCTAAAAACATCTGGATTCAATTCACTCATCAAATCAGCACGAAACAAATATCATTTCTGAATGTATTGATAGTTAAGACTCATGAAGCTTTGAATACATCTGTATATCACTAAACAACAGATCAAAATAATTTGTTACTATACAACAGCTTTCATTCTCCGAATTTAATACGCAATCTACCCTTTTCGCAAATTTTGAGGACCAAAAGAATATCATCAGCACCAAAGGAATTCACAATATTATTACAACTGCAATTGAATAAATTTCAACAAAGAGGATATCCGGAACACCTCATCAACAACGCCATCACCAGAGCAGGAGCTATTCCAAGACGAGATTTACTCAAAACCTGGAAGAAAGACAAAAAAAACGAATGGTGTTTGTTTCTAAATATTCTACTAGATCTATGGCCATCAAAAAAGTGGCCATTCAACGTTGGGAGCTTCTACAGCAGGAGCCAGATTTCAAAGATTTATTTTCACAAAAGCCGTTATTTGCTTATATACGCAGTCGCAATCTTAAAGAACTATTATACAGTGGCAAACCAAAAACAAGCCACACAGCAACTGGCATGAAAAAATGTTATAATTGCGTTCACTGCAACAATATCATTACAGGAGACACCATCACACACCCTCAAACGGGAGAATCCTTCAAATTACGACATACCTCGGATTACAATTCATCCTTTGTTGTTCATGCCATCAAATGCCCTTGTGGCTTGATGTTCATCGGGAAGACAGAGTGAAAAATAAAAGTGAGAATCCCAGAACACAAGAGTTTAATCCGCAATAAAAATCCCAATTCCAATTTAGCTCTACACTGGATGGAGAAGAACCATAACATTCCACAATTGAGATTCCTTATCTTGGAAAAATTACAAATTCAAGCAGAAAGAGACAACTCAAAATTGATGTCACAAAGAGAGAGATGGTGGATCAAGAAATTTAACACCATAATGCCACTAGGATTGAACGATAAATTGGACATGAGTTGCTATCTATAACTTATCTTAAATCAATCCGCAATATATGGCACACACTGCCAGCCACACATTACATACGTCAAAGCTTTACCACATTCGATTCTTTTATCCGAACCATACTTCACATCTCATGATGTTCGAGTGAATTCGCACAGATTAGCATTAAAGATCATGAGTTGTTTAGGAAATGTAAGGGATAGCAAAACCCTTGTAATAAGTATTTATTATGTTTCAACTTCAAAGCTGAAATTCCTCATTGAACCACAAGCACCTAACTAACCTATGCACTGAATAATTCACGTCAAAAGCTCTCTCCACCTACCGTCTGTTTAGTGGATGGCACAAATTCGGGGGCACTCTGCTGTTTTACTTTTTTATTGCCGTTAATTTCAAAGATCACTGATCAAGTAGTGACTAGTTTGATAATGGTCATGTTATTTGAGGAGCATAAACCATTGGGCAAGACAAATGTTTATGGTAGTAGTGCAAGTTGAGGTTTATTTGAAGGTTTACCAGGTTTTGACGCAGGTTCAACTTTGTATAAAATACAAAGTGTTGACCGCACGCTAAGGCTGGGAGACACATCGCAATCGGTTAAGAATATATAAGTTTGATATAGGACGGGTTGACATTTCATGTTAATTTTGGAATATTAATGAGTTGTTACATAATCTAAGAATCAAAGTATATTTCAAGATGGCAACGTCGGTTTTGCAAAGCAAATATGACCGTGAGTCCTTTATTTGTGTTCAGGTCTCGATAGTATTTTAGCATAGGAGTTGCGCTCGCGAGTGTACATTCCGGCTTCACCGCACGCGTATCATTTCACTGTCATGCCCCGCGGTCCGCGAATCCCATAGCCATAGTATATAAGGAGCCTCGAGGCAAAGAAACGCGCTTAGCGTTCTTGCCTCGAGGTTCACTTCCGTCCTGACGCTCAGCTGCCTGACTTCCGTCACGCATTTCCTGTTTCCGGTGTTTCTCTTCGGAACGGTGCCAGCTTCGTGTAGAACGCCGCGTTGGTTTTACTCCGTGGTGTTTCGGACCGACCCGCTTCCACAGCAAATCGAAGAGAAGCGAGCTTGTTCCTTTTTTCCCTGTCTTCCAACAAGGGATAGGTTACTGGTAATCCTACTTGATTCCAGCATCCCTTCTGGCACTATCGCAGTGCGTTACATGTTAGCGCTTGTTGACCCGTAGCTCCGAGCAGTTCCCAGAGCTTTCCTAGTGGTCCGAGGGTGTCCTGCTCCGCTCTTACGGCCATAATTATCTTATTCTTTATTTCCTCCTTTCCACTCGCGCTCCATTGGCTGTCTCTGCTCCTGTTATCAGCCCGGAGTGGGTCCAGATAATAATCCACTGTTGGTGTTCCGGCGAGCCCCAGTCTAGAGGGGTATTGTTCAGTTCCTCTTCACCTGCAGAAGTATCCTATCCCTCACTGGGTTATTGCATGAATCACTGTGCGGAGAATCTTCACGACTGAAGCCCGGTAACGGCGCCTAGCGCTACCTTCTTCATCCTTATACTGTATGTTATACCCACTGCATAGAACTCAGGGGGGATTTTGTATGTACTTCTGACAGGTTGTTTCATCCCTTTCAGTTGAATACCTACCTGCCACAGTGGTCACCAGGCAAGATAGAATCCAGGGAGTTGGTAGTTCCTCAGCCACATTACAGGGGGGTAAGCAAACCGCAGGTATAGAATAGACTCTGGGGTCGTTTCCTACCACCTCCTAACCCTGTGTTCTCCTTTACTTAGGGTCTTGTAGTGAATCCTTGACGCCTCCTCATTACCAGAATAGACTTCCTGACACATTGGGTAGGTGTGGCCAAAGGTTTCGTTTTGTAGAAGGATTGTTCGTATGTGACAGTGTTTACACAGTCTTTGTTTTACAGGGTGCACGCCAAACGTAAATCTTCTTACCTGCTAAACCAGACGCCAGTTACACCTTGGAAGTGCGAACCCTCCTTCCCTTGTTTTGTTTCCCTGTTTTCCCCTGGCGAGTCTTCTGAGTCTCTAGAGTCTGATAGAGTCGGAAGACCGTTGGGGAAGACTGAGGTATTCTCTTCAGGTCTCTGACGCTCCTGCGGAACAGTTGATAACCCTTACAATTTCACCGAACACTTTTGTTGAAACAAGGTGAGGCTCCATGAATTCGAAATGGGGCTAACAAAACTTTGGATTACGGGGTCTTGGTGGAGTTTTTTTCGTTGTTTAACAGTAAATTGGACTCTGAAGGTTTTGATGCTTAAAACGCGGAGTAAATAAGTTGATACACGTGAAAATAATTCAGGTATGTACAATGCAACAGCATTTGAGACTTGGGTGATTCGAGATGTTAAACGTGAATGTGTAAACTTGGGATTATTGTTTGTCTAGATTTGTCGTGAGAAGAACTGAGCCAGTTTGAGACACACGTTACGTGTTCGAGAATATTGTAGTATGCTCTCAGTAAGTCATTGTACCGAGTTTCCGCTCATACTACACTGGGTATTTAAGTATAGTGTGGGGTTAAGTCTTTATTTTCACCATAAGTTGCGTGTGAACAGAGACCTGAATGGAGTATATGTATATGAGGATGTTTCACATCAACTCTGATTGCACGGAGCAGTGGAATGCATGCATAGCACTAAAATCGCAGTTCTATTGTGCATTGTTAACACAACAAGCAAAATGATAAGTGGTGGGCAGACATGAAGAAAAATAGATTGGATTTCCTCCCTGTTTGATGTTTAATTAGTTTGTATTTTTCTTATCTTGACAGCACCCCTGAAGAAGGGATCGCATGGACACGTCATGAGTATTTTGTAAATTGGCATTGAAATTCAAAATGTGCATGAGTAGCAGAGAATATTACGCATACATTGTGTGCAAGAAAATAAAAGGAATTGTATGATTTTGTATCGGTACAATTTGGTTGAAAATTTATAGTTGTACATGTTGAATTTAATTTAGAAATTTAAAAAGCAATTTGTACAGCTGTGCGGAAGGAGATCAAGTGCATCTTTTTACTTGTAGTAACCCACATTTAGAGACATGAGGCAGGCAACCTCATCCCCGATCAGCACGCTATAAATGTCTGAGCGAAAAGGAATAGTTAATTCACAGTTTAAGTGTTTCACACAAGGAGTGCGCAACAACTCCCAGTCATAATAGAGTTGTGGACTGTGTGCCAGGAGACTCTGCGCCTCTGGAGATGGCTGGAACGTCAGGACATTTTCCTAGTGATGTAATAGCTGTTGGGGCCTCTGATCGCCAGGGCAGACAAACTCAGCTGTGGATGCCTCGCGGATCACAAAGGGCGTCTACATCCGAAGGTTGTGCAAGGTTTCTTCCAGGACTGGGGAGAACCTTAGATCTGTTTGCCACTGCTGAGAATGCTCAATGTCGGCACTTTTGCACGTTGATGTTTCCAAGGCAACTCTAGCTCCGAGATGCATTTCATGTTGAGTAGGGCACAGGACTTCTGTACGCATTTCCGCCTATACCACTTTTGCCCCAAGGTCTGAAGAAAATCGGGATGGACAAGGCCCAAGTCATGCTTGTGACTCCAGATTAGGGGGCAGGGCCCTGTATCTGAACCTGCACATGCTAGGCCTTCTTGCGTGGAGATTGAGTGGTGACAGATAAGGGTCTTCCATCTCCCTTCTGAAGAGTGTGAGGTCATCTTGGCAGCTAGGCATCACTACACACAGACAGTATACACCTGCATTTGGGACACGTTTGTGGTTTGGTGCACTGACAATCATGTTGACCCTCTTTCTGCACCCTTGTGTGAAGTGTTGCTGTTTGTTTTGTCATTATTCCGGCAAGGCTTCTGGGCACAGTTAAAAAGTATCTTCAGCTATCTCTGCTTTTATGTGGTTGACGGTTCAATCTTCCCTGTTCAAGTCATCTGTTGTGACCCCAATGGGACCTTTATTTGGTTTAAACTTTCGTAATGTGTTCACTCTTTGAACCCATGCATAGATGCCTCCTCAAACTTCTCATGATCAAGACAGTCTTCTTGGTGGTCATCACATCGGCCAGGATCAGCTAACTGCAGGTGCGCTCTGTTAAGCCTCCGTACACCAACTTCTTACCCGACAATCTATTTCTTTGCATCGGTGCTTCTTTTTTGCCGAAGGTGGTGACACCTTTTCATGTCAGCCAAGCATCACTCTGCCTATATTCTTTGCTCCGCCTCACCTTCCAAGGAAGAGGAGAGACTCCACTGCCAGATGTTTTTTACTCTGCATTAAGACTACGCATTGGCCAAAAAGCGACCCACTGAGGGCTTGCAGGCTCATTCCACCAGTTCCAAAGCTGTGTGTGACCACTGCGTAAGCTCGTACAGTTCCCGTCCTGGACATCTGTCGGGTTGCAACGTGGGCATTCTTGCACACATTTATCAAACATTACTGCCTTGATATTCAGGTTCGTTGTGACGGGCACTTTGCCAATTTGATCTCCAGGACTTCTTCATCTGAACCAGTTTGCAGACCTCCTCTCTTGGGAGGTATTGCTTTGGTATTTATTCTAAGGTAAGGAATCTGAAGCTAGAAATCTCTATCAGATGAACAAGTTAACTGCATTCGATAATGCTTTATCTGGTAGAGACTCTTATCTAGCACTGGATTCCTTACTGATTCGTCCAGCCTCCGTTTCTGTGAACCGGTCTTCCTAAAAAGGTCCCTGTAGGCCATTAGTTTCTGCACACAGGCCACACATCCTTCTGACGTGGCTCTGTGCTTCTGGTGTGGGAAGAGCCTTCGTAAAGAAAGTGATGACAATGCACTCGGGTGGCATCCATATAGGCACCATGCACGTCCCATCCGGCCTGGACGAAGCAGATGCGAAGATTGGCACCACTTTCTGGCATGCATAGGTACTGCTGAAGATTTTCTGGATCCAGTCTGATGCCTGAGGAATATTCTAAGGTAAGGAATTTACGGCTAGATAGTCTCTAAGTCTCTAGCAGATAAGGCGTTACTGAAAGTAAGTTACTTGTTCATCTCTTTTCCTCCTCTCTCCAGTGGTGGCTGGCATCTATAGGGAGGTGGTGGCGCGTGCGCATGCATATAAAATGTTTTTAAAAAATCCTTACCTTACTCAACGGGACCTTCTTGCCCTGCTCTGGATGTCCTCGTTGCTACTGCAGCCCGGCAACCAGGGAACTCCCTTGACCAATCGGGGCGCTGCTCTCACCAGCATGCAAGCAGTGCCCTGATCGGAAGAAGCGGCATCACTCGGCGCCTCACAGTGTTCTGGAGGCATGCACTGTCTCTAACCCGTTAGAGCGTCTGTTTTCAGAGTAGGATTGGCTACAGTGGTCAGTGAGCGTCCACACGACCACAGCGTGCACTTTGATGAGCAGGGCACAGTCATGGTGGCTAGTTGTCACTGAGAAGGAATGTGCCCCTATTCGCCGTTCGCACTGTGTATTAAATAGGTTACTGCATATGCATTTGCATAGGGCAGGCGACAGGGCTGCTTTTAGTGGAAACGCTGCAGTTTGAAGAAGAGTGTGGCTCAGAAATCGGAATGGATGGAGGTTGGTTGATGGAAGGACGCTTGGCTGGATAGGAGGGGCAGTGGCATGCATGGGGGGTGTGTCATGTGGTTTGTGGTAGTATATTCATCACGGTTTGTATATGCTCCATTAGTCGTCTCAGGAGAAGTACAGGGGCCTCTCCCTCATACCTCTTCACATTACTAGATATCGGTATTGATGCTGATAACAATTCTGAGTGTGATTTTTAAAAAATATTCTATTGAAGTAATTTTGGATGAAGTGTACAGATATGATGATTGATTTGATAGATTTGCTTTGAGGGTTAGACAATATTGTGCAAAATGAGGGATTATGAAATGTTCCTGATTTGCCTTAGCGTCACTGTACGCCCAGTGTTAAACCAATGCTGCCCAGTTGTGCCCATCTCTGACTTGTAAAACCTCACTCGCATGTCTGGCATCAATAGAGCTTGCTCAGCTCCGACCATTTACTATTGTATCATTTCAAAGGTAGAATGTGTACTATTCCATCTAGAGTTTCTGCCACAGCTAAGCCTCTCTATGTTCAGTTTCGAAGCAGAGCTCTATGCATGATGACATATTCATGTGTCCTTTGTACACCTTTGCTGGGTGCTGAGGGATCCTTTGGTTTCCCATTTCAGTGATTAACAGATTGCTTTTCTTTTCTTTGACATGCCGCCTCTGTTTTCGCTTCTCCATGTTTATTTGTGTCTTCTTTTTCCGTTAAAACTTCTTTCGCTCTTACCCCCCCTCTCCCTTCCTTCACCTCCACTCCCCTCCCTTCCTGCACACCATAACCACCTACACGGCCGTCATCATTCTCAACATGTTAGCAGAGTTCTGTACATTACAGATCTGTCAGAAGGATTCTGTCTTAACCTCTCTCAAGCTCAGGGTGACTGTTCACATCTCTTGTACAAGCAGCTCCAGTCACTGGAACATTTGAAAGCAAACATGAACCGACAGCAATGGGGAGTGTATTTTTAAATGAGATGTGTTTTGGGCAAAAGACCACAAGCACAGAATACTTCAAAACCGTGTACATTATGTGTTTGCGGTTAGGTGAGATAGCTCAGAGTATCAATGCACCCGTTGCAAACATCTAAATCCATTCTGAAGGATTCGGGTATAAATCCGTGCGGTTTGACACAGCCTTTGATATTTAAGGCGATGATAAAGCAAGCACTGCAAAGCCAATAGATCTGGCCTTGGCAAGCTTGTGATGTTTTTATGTTTTTTAAACTCATGCAAACGGCATTAAAAGATCGAAAGCAATAAAATGTAACAGTGCTAAGGTCTAAAAGTGGTGTGCACATGTCGGCAAAAAATAAGTAAACAAGCATTGGCATAGCCAATAGGTCTCGCCTTTGGGACCTTATAAGTATTTAGTTATGAAGCACAATATCCTTACTGCAACAACATTAACTGTTGCATGGCTAAACACTTATAAGGTCCCAAAGGCGAGACCTATTGGCTATGCCAATGCTTGTAACCTTTATTGTAAAGCACACAACGACATTTCTAACCAGCCAACAGTAATAACTGGTAACTTTACCCTTTCAGTCTGACTGTCCGAATATAATTTTCCTCTAAGTCTCTTCTGCAGACCGAAGCAGGCATGAAACATATTCTCTATGCACACTCCATGGAAACTCTCTCTCACAACAGAGAACAGGTCCGTACAATAATCTAAGTCAGTGGTCTTCAACTGGAGGGCTCAGTGGCATATGGAGTCTTGTCGGTGATTGGGGGGGGGGGGGGGAGAATTCATGAGGTCCACATTATAAAACCCATGCTGTGTCCTTGCTGCTGTCCCTACTCGAGTGTTTAAGGATCTGCTTCATACTGCCTGTGAACCTGAGCAGTGATCCTCCCTTTAACTGCAGTTTATCAAAGCCTTTTCTAGTCGCAGTTGTGTTTGAGTAAGTCTAAAAGTGATAGGAAGACCCCAAGACACTCACACCATGTCAGTGCCAGCAGGTGTAGCATCATTTAATAGAAAATACATAGGTAATCCTTCTCTCACTCCATAAATTGTCCAAGAGATAAACCGAGACAAGTAATGTGTGTGACCGCACCAGAACAAGCAGAGCATTAATTATGTTATATCCTGACTCTGCTTGAGGCATGGAAAATGCATTTGAAATAGTAGTTAATCTATCCTGTATAATTACCATAGAAATGTCAATTTACATAGCAAACAAACAAAATTATTTTTAGCATTCAACGAAACTACTACCCAACTCAATAGGATTCATTTTATCAATTGTCTACAAATATTCTCGCTCTTTCGCTTTTAATTGACGTTACAAAAGCAATCAATAAACCACTATTTGTCTGTTTTATCGACTACAAAGCTGCTTTTGATAGCGTTAACAGAGGGAAATTGTGGGCTAAGCGAGCTGGGTGGAAAATAGCCCCAATCCCTTTGAACCAGCTAATCTTACTTCATTCTAAGACATGCTCCATTCTAAGACATGGGTTCAAATTAAGCTGGGGACCGGCAACAGTCTGTCAAGCAGGATCCCAACCACTAAAGGGTTAAAACAGGGCTGTGTTCTTGCTCCAACCTTGTTTAACCTTTTTGTGTCAGACCTCTCAACTGAGTTGGATAATTGCCATCACCACGCCCCAAATTTGGGTGGTCTGACACTTTTAAACTTACTATACGCCGACGACCTGATACTGATCAGCCGAATCCCCGTTGTCCTGCAGCATCTGATAAATGTCACAAGTAATTTTGCCAAAAAGAATGGATTAAGTATAAATCTTGAGGTCCAAAATGTTGGTATTCAATCAGCGAAGCACCAAGAACCAATTCAGATGGCTGCTGGGCGGTAGGCAGCTGGAGACGGTTAAAAAGAACAAATATTTGGGAATATTTTTTTGACAGTATGGGTACGTACCACAAACAAAAAGTGGCCATCCAAGCTAGAGGGACCCTATTGGCTGTTACGCTAAAAAACATCAGCCACAAAATAACTGGCCCCAATCTTATCCCTCTATTGGAAGTACGTGGAGCAAAGCTTCTACCAACAATTAAACAATTACGTATGGTAGTGAATCAATGAGGGGGAAAGATGAAATAATTTTGGGTTAGGTGGTTTCCAAACCCACTAGAATAATATTCAATCTCCCTCAATACACCTCTCCAGCACAAATAAGGCTGGAGCTCGGCCTACAAAAGCAGCAAATAACACAGAAGAGCGTCTATGCCAAATGCTGGTATAAAATAAAGAGTGCTAAGTCTGGTTCATTAAACTCATACTTGTGGAAGGAGATGACAAGGAAAAACGACTGTCCTGCTATTGTTTACCTTCAGTCAGGAATAAGGTTGCTCGCTTTTCAGGATTTGTGGAAATCCGGTCTTCCTTATACAGCTTTAAGGCCTTGGTAAACAAATCAGTAAAGATTGTTTCCCTCGAAGAAGATAAAACAGACCTAAACAAGAGGGCTCACAGCTGATTTGTGATTCAGAGCTATTCGAGATGTACACCACAGCCATATCTAGGTACAAGCTTCTCGAGAAGTATGAAGGAAAGCCTTTTGGTGATGAGGCTGGGAATTTTACCGGTAAAACCGCACTTACCGCCGTGGAAACGCACACATCCAACTAACCACTGAAGATTATGCGGCAACTCCAAAAAGGATGTTTTCCACCTACTGTGCGTTTGTAAGAGTTTAGATCTAGAATGAAGACAGCTCTTAAAGCCGCGCCTGAATGAAAATCAGATAAGAACATGCATACAGGCAGTGAAGGCTTGCTTGGAGGGGGGGTGACGTCCGGTTAGCTTGCAGCTTTGTTCGCTTCATGAACGTAGTAAAAACAAAATTAATCTTGGCAACCTCCCAACAAACATCCTAGCATTCCAGGCTGCTGGTTATTTACTGGTACTTATTCACTGGGAATGATCAATTTTAGACTCATTACTAACCTGGTAAGGATTTTATACCCAAGACATTTGAACTGAGGCGAATTCCCAGGAGGATGGTCTCCCAGCTGACATTGTGCGCCTAACATAATACACATAATAATAATTTTATCTTTTGTACTATATGTAAGATTTATATTTTTGTATTTTATGAAATCACTGCAACCTTTATGGGAAAAATAAGTTGTTTTACTTTATATAAGTGTTTTATTATGCAGCGGTTTGCTAAGATTTTTATTTAATCAAGCAATAAAGATTTACTTACTAAAAAGAAAAAATGTTAGGTTCACAAGGATGATGGAGGCAGTGTGTTTTTTAGATGTCTGGAATGGGAAGCCTAGTGGAGTGGGTGACATTGTAAGGTCTTTACTTATGGCTGACATACCCATGGACATGACGGTGATGCCAAGGCAGGCAAGGTGTGGAAGAGTGCATACTATGCTTTGGATGTACTAGGATTACATTCTGAAGTCTTAATAGTGATAAGTAATATAATTGTTTATTATAAAAAGAGGGAGTGGTGTTGGGTGTTGTGATGCACGAGCACAGTGACTTTCCTATTGCTGCTGCGCACGTGCTCACACATCATATCCCTGTGTTTATACTTGAAAGAGGTGTGAGTATTCATGAGCGTGCATCCTGTTGTTGCCCGCTCACTCGGTGGATCATAAAATGCGGGAGTTATGTTTTTATGTGCCAGAAGTGAACATTGTATCTATTCAATATGTAGCGTGCACATGGGCGGCTGAGCATGGGGATTTGAGACCCCGCTGTGGGGATTAACGCTATTTATAACCTGGATGCTTACCTGTAATACTGATACTTGTAAGCAGAATATAGAAGGAATACTCTTGTACCTGTTCATGTGGCATCTCTCTACGAAGGATCACTGTGCTCCTGGAACCCACTTTTTTTACAGTATGTGCTTACATATGTATGTGCTCTGTGTGATCAAGATTGCTTCAAAGAGGCATGTTACTTTCCCGCAGGGAGGACTTGATGCCTAGGTATTTCTTCACACATTGGTGGTGCTTCAGGAGCTGTATATTAGTGAAGTGCCTGGCTGCATAGTGAATTCATGTGACTGGTGACTCTTTTGTCTAAGGATGACCTGAGAGCTGGCTGACTTAGTATCTCATAAGCAGATTGCGAGTGTCTAAAGGCCACTAAATGTCCCAGCGGTGAGATTGAGGGTATTGTAGGGCCTACACTGAGGATATGAGTGTTATTAGTAGTGCTATGAGTCTGTCTCGTGGTTAGTCAAAATAGTTTGTAGAAGAAATTGAGTGATCAGGTTCATAGCGCTAGTAGTGGTGTCCGTGGATAAGGGTCTGTGAGGGCAGACTGGAGAAATGTGAGTCAGCGAAGGTGTTCCTGAGGGTTTGTTGAAAGCCTCTCATGTCTGGTATGTAGTCTCTGTTTGTTTAAGAGCCAAAAGAGGATAATATATGGAGTTCTGAGGGAACATTGAAGGTGTCTCTGGTAAGGCTGAAGTGGCACATGAGTTTTACAGACTGCACGCAAGCAGAGTAAGTCTGAGCGACTTCTTTGGGCTGACTCTAAAAGGCACTTAAGACCTTTTTTTGTTTAGCATCAGGAGACCCCTACCTGAATGGTTAGTGTTCTGCTACCCTTGTTATACTTTTTGTGCCTGCTGCCACCCATGCTGCAGCGGTTTTGTGTGTGAGGGAAATTTGCATTGGTGTTACCTTCATATACAATTTGATGGGAAGCTTATACTGATCCTTGCTGTGCTAAATCAGTTCACTGGTGCTGCTGCCTGCTCTGTATACACTGTGGGACACACTTTATAATTAATATTTAGAGCAATGGTGATGGACTGGTACGGATGAATATCATAATCTGCTGTCTTTGAGTTAAGCCTAAAGAAATTCCCTCTTATCTGACAATTTATGCTGACACTCACAGCTGACTAATACAGTCAATTGGGTAAACCTATGTCCCTCAGAACCTGGGCATGTATAAAACAATCTACACTCTGTTCTGTTGGGTAGAACACTTGCTTTGAACATATGCAGTATTAATCATGCAAAATGAGTATAATACATTTCTTTATTGACTTCAGGATTGAACGCACATAGATGAAAGTAGTTTTTTACGCTTTGAGTCATGTAAGGCTGCCAAATTCAATAATCATCAAATTACATCAGTAACATGAAGATAAAGTGCAACAAGGTGACATATGTAACTGAGTGAAATTACACACATGTGGTAAGAGACCTACAAATATGTGCACAATATACAAAACAGCTGAAAGGGAGTCTGTCCTTTCCCATTTTTAACACATGGTCTCTGGTGACCCGTATGTAAGCTTTTTAGTTCTTAGAGCCGGGAGATCTGATGGATATTGACTGAAATGAACGTCGATGTTTCGACCCTGGAGCATGCGCAATTAGGTGAGCGTCACGGCAGGTCTTCCTCAGGACGAGCAGACAACAAAGACAGCCTAGGGGGAAGGTGATTCCTATATGAGTCATGTGACAATCTGGTCATATGAGTGAACAGACTTACCAATTCCAAATGCAGCTAACCACTCCCGCAAAGACGTGAGCGTTAGAGGGTAGGTATGACTTCAAAGCTGTGGGATAGAAAGTAGGTTCAATATCAACTTGTGACCAGATAAACAGATATTGAACTGCATGGTAGGCGAGCAAACTCACGATGCAACAATGTCCCTGAAATCTCCAGTTATTAGGCTTGAGTGGGAGAACCACAGCTGTAGTGCATGGACTTACCACACAATACTTTGCGAAGGGAAACCACCCCAAGGGTTGGAGTCTGAGAGTTAAAAAGGAGGAAATTTATGAGTGGGTTGTGGAAGAATTTGCATTAAAACATGCTATTTTTTTAAAGCACATGACCTACCTCTTCAGAGTAAATCATACAGGAGGAGAAAAAAACCAGCAACTCCGTTTCAATCTAAAGGGTATAAATAAAAAATTAGGGGGAAACTCCTTGGTTTAGTGCAAACAAGTAGAAAAGTAGACCCACACAGCTATTCAGCATTTGACATACCTTGGTGGCTTGTGACGATTTTTAATCAACTTGTAGTCTTCTTAGTAAGATTCTAAGGAGGAGGAAGATTAAAAAATTGTTTGGACCTTTTAAATTCCGTAATTGTAAAGTGAGGGAAACAATTCATAAGAGCCGGCGTGTGCTTCATACCTTCAGAAGGACTTCACATTTAATGTATCTCCTGCGGGACGCGGAAAGGTCGCATCTGGGCAGAGACTCAATTCTTTATAGGCATCACGATCGGACTTAGCCGGACGTCAGCTGCTGCCTGCTTGCCTGGGGCAGCAGGTAGGTGTCAGTCCGTGGAGCTGTCATCAGTGACCGCGGCAGCTAGGAAGAGCTCGCGTTCATCAGTGAGGACGCATTGCCTTGGATACTTTGTGAACGCGTGGCTATTTGCTACATAGACGGCGGCTATGTTGAACAGGCTTCCTGAAGCTGCGTATGATCGGAAACATGGCTAGTTATTTAAAGACAGCTGCTTGCAGGGGTGTGGAATTTAATAAAATATCTACTTGTCCACTGGGCAGGTTGCTTCATAAGTCTACTTGTCCTGTAACGAAATCCACTTGTTCCTTTTGTGCCATGTAATGCGGCAACAAATTATGGCAGCATTCTCATTACATAAGAGCTCTGAAATATAATCTTTGATTAGGCCAGGGCTCCTTCTAAAGTAGGGTTTGAATACTAACAATTCTCTTATGTTGCCACGTTTCCGCAGATCTACATACTGGTGCTGAAGGTAATGGCAAGCAACAGTTCCAGGGTTGGAATGCCCTTTTGAGTCTGTGCAAACCAACTCACTTGCATGTTTAAGGATTTTCACCCAATCTTCTCTAACCTTTGCCATACTGAGAGAGGTTGGAAATTTACTCCTGATAATGGCAGACATAAAACGTCTATCATGGTTGGAAAAAAAGTGGTTGGAGGGAAAGTGAACTTGCAAACACCTGCATGTTTGCTCATGCTAAAATGCAGTTCACAAATATTTTCTAGGAGTACTATTTCTTGGCCTACTTCTGTAAAGTCTTGTGAATTCATGAAAGTCGTATATCTGCACTTAATGCAAGGACATGGGTGCCCTTTTAAGACTTTATTTAATAATTGGACCCCTAATTAGGTCTGGCGTTAACCATAACATTTTGTGTTTTTTTTTTTTTTAAATTCTGTCTCTCTCTCTCTCTTGGTCTATTGGCTAGCTTCACTGTGAGTGACAGCATTCTGTTCTTTCACAAGGAGCATAATCAACACAGTCGTTTTGTTCAGTGCCAGGAACTATTGTGGCAAGGTGTGCTTTTTGAGACCAAAACAATTTTTGTTTTTGCCAATGTTTGTTATAATGGTCAGGACCTGGCAGCTCCCACGTCAATAAGGTTTTAGAAAAACCATGCCAAAACAAGTCACACATTGACAAAACCAAAATACCATTTCAGACCACCTGGCTTTACCAATGCTTGTTTATTTTTTAGTTTCCCATAATCTTATTAAAACTGGTTACACTGATTTTCCATTATGAATATTTTTGTGAAATACTAGCATATATCAACACATTTTACTAAATGATGCTGCAAAGAAACGGTACCTAAAATGTTCTAGTAGTTTAGACAAATGTTTTTGCATTTTTTTGTGAACATTTTATTTTGAAAGCAAAGAATCATCAATCTTGCTTTCAAGCTTCTGCAAATATTTGAATCTAATCAGAGAGCATTCTGGGAGCAGTATACATAACCTCACATTGAAAACATGTGTACACATTTTTATACTGGAACCACTGTCAGTAGTACAGTCTTAGCTTACAACATTTACTTAGATCGCTCACCCTAATAATAAAGGTTTTGCATTAATGAACCATAAATTTAAGTTTGAACAGCATTAACTCATGGACACAAATATTACCTTAACTGCACGCAATGCCTTTCCCTGATCCATAATGTGGTACTGTAAACTAGCAGCTAAAGGGTTTGTGCGGTAGGGGGTTGGGCCTACTTGTCCCAAGGACAAAATATACATGAAAACTTGTTGTCCTTGACCCCCAAACAATATGTCCCGGGGCGTCGGGCTATAGGAATTCCACATCCCTGTGCTTGCTTGTTGAAGCGGGGTGATTGATCTGAAAAATAATTTAAGTTTGAACCTGAGTGGATTTACCGAATCAACTAAGTAAACATAATTAATAATAAAGTTTACATTTATATTAAAGGACGCACGGCTATAAGTTATAATAGCTTGCGGATCCTTCCTGACAAAGCGTTGGATCGGAAACAATGTTTCCGGACACGCGCTGGTGATTTCAAGACCGTGTCTTGCTTAAACAAACACCAAACTCAAAGAAATGTTCAATTAGTATTAATCTATAAATTCAAAATGTGTGAGTACAGCACAAAACTACACATTGCTTTTTAATACACGATAAAGGAGTGTACATCATAAACAATTGGCAAATTATTGCATAATAACAATGAGTAATACTACTTAGTTCTGGGCAATGATACAACTTCAGTCTGCAGTTTTCATTAATCGGACCAGGAAACCGACAGTTCAATCCTTTTAAAGCATTTCTTCAAATCCGTAAATCTCATTAGTGTGCTGACAAAGTCTGGCTGATAAAATTCTTAAATTGTACATTTTGAGGACGTAAAGGAATATTACAGTGACAAGATTCAACTTAATCCTGGGCAGTACATGACTGCTCTGTAACATAATCATATTTATGCAAACCACAATCTAATGAATTAAAGGAGGTATATGTTCCTTCATGTGACGTAGTCAGTACAAGGACTGATTAGAAATCATTTCAGAAGACATAGCAATTCTTGTATTTTACATGTCTAAAATTAAGCGAAGTAGCAAACCGAGTATAAACATTGCCTGGCCACAATGGTTTCAAAACATCTTCTTGTGCCACTAAGTAAAGCTGTATGTGGAATGAATAAGTATTCAGCAAAAATGGTGTTAGTTTAAGTATAACTGGGACAACAAGAAATGTGGGGAACATAATGGGGCATCAGCGGGACACATGTTCTGGGTATGAGATCATGTGTGTTGTGATTGACCGAAGTGCTTGTATGTTTCCCCTCATCTCGTTCAGACCCCTCGTTACTGTGTCCAAAGTGTGTATCCATTTGCACTCTTTAACGTCTAGGGATGATGCAATAGTACCACCTCTAGGGTGGATGAACCAGACTGGAAAAGTACCCCACCGAAGAGGCTCTCTGCTCCTTTCATCTATTTCTGCTGCAGTGCTGCAAAATTCTTGTCTTCACTTTTTGAGTGGTCTGGCCTAAGTACTCCTTTTTAACATGGGCACTTGATGGCATATATTGCAGAACTGTTAGTTGGTGTGGTGTGTTAGCGTACATGTTCGATTCAAATGTGTAAATGTATTGCTCTCAATTTTCAGTGTACAGGCTTTGCAGTGGCTACACTTGAAATTTCCTACAAGTGGTGGAAGGTTCAACTGGGTCCTGATGTAGGGAGTATGTGGGGCTTCCAAATAGGACCGGACCACAACGTCCTTGATGTTTTTGCCTCTTTTGAAGCAAATATTGGGTCCTCCGTTTTACCAATTTCAGTTGCCACCAGGTTCCAATATTTCTTCAAAACCTTCTTTATTTCATGACTCCTTGGCTTGAAGGTGGTGACACTAACTTACTTCTCCATATGCGTTTCCTTGGGATTGTAAGTAAATAAGTAATTTTATTGCATATAGTTAATTAAAACTGTTACAAATTGTGATAAAAAAGCATTGATTTGTCAAAAACAATGAGTAATTTAAAAAAAAAAGAAATTGGGGAAGCCCTTTTTACAAGATTCATCGTTATTCAGCAATACTCTTTGTATAAATCAGTTCTCTGTTTAGTCCATCTTTTTACGTATGTCTTAAATCGTGTGCTAAAATCCTAGGCAGCATTGTGACGTCACAATGTGATACTGTCCCTCATTTTTGGCAGTCATCCACTTTCTTTGTAGAGACGGTGTGCAAAAAGTGCCAGTGCGCGCGGATCCTCTCTAGCGTTGCTAGAATGATGTATTTGTTAGAGGTGCTAAGTGTGCCTAAGTCATCGAATATTCAACTGAAATTATGTGCAAAGCGCAAATGTGACCTGAATGTTACAACCTCCTGTTATTGGTCATCTGTTAGAGGGTTTGAAGGTTTTGTGCAAATAGCTGGTGGGGTTAGAAGTCGTATACGAGTGACATGTATACTTGTCGTTACTTGACATTATGCTACTGCGATGTACCTGTGAGCACTAGGAGTTTGGTTTTAATAAAAGTTGGTTGACTTTCTGCAGAAATCTGGCTGCCCTGCATGAGATCTGCAATGGGTGGCTGTTTAATAGTAGCATTAAGGCCGGTCGACTAGATCTAACTTGGGAGGAGCGGAGTGCGTGAAGTAGGTAATGCCTTCTCAAATGGTTCACAGCTGGGCAGATGCACACTAGGTGTAAAAGGAATTCTTCCGCCTGGCCACAAAGTCTGCAAAGCATGGTTGGCCATGATTGTTTCCACGTGGGAACCTGGTCTTTTGATGTAAATGCTCCAAGAGTAGCTGATGTTGAATTGATGGGGTTATATGCTGGACAAGATATGGCTGGGGCGATTGAGTCTCATATGTCGATAAAACCATCCAGCCATGTTTTTTCTTTGTTAGATCAGCTTTGTCCATTATCCAAGCCTTTTGTTTTGCGGCATTATTGGCTATTTGTTTTTAATGCGGTGAAGCTGTAGTCTATGTGCCAGGCGTCGTGCATGTCTAGCGTTGTTAGTGCGTGTTCGAGGATGGGGTGCCAGGCTTTTGTTCCTTTTGGGTTGGTTCTTTATTTCTGTCCAACAATACCTCAACAAGGAATCCTCTTCTGCTGCTTTTAATTTCCAGCACATTTTTATTATCGCTGCTTGTCTGACAGGATGTTGATTTAATAACCCGAATTCTAAGCGAACTTGGGCTTGTGACGTGAACCGTGGCATCCGAAAAATTCGTTTGAATAAACCTGACTGTTGAAGGTTCAGGAAGTTGGCATCTTGTCGTTTGAATAATTCTGAGCCATAAGTAAGGGTCGGGAGAAACTTGGCTGTGATGACTTTTAATAGGTGGGAGTTTGAAGGACGAAGTTTTTGTTTTAACATATTTAGTGCAAAACAGAGTTTCACACATTATTTGTATTTTGTAAGGAAATTTATATAGCGCATGTATACCGACAAGTCTCTTAGCGCTGACAGAAGGAGATTTGCAAAGTTAGCCCGATAAAGACAGTCCTGGTCATAGGGAACTTAGAAATTGTCTCTAAAAAGCAGCGTTTTCAGTATCTTTCGAAAGGGGAGTAGGCCTGGTTCTTTCCGTTCGACGTCCGGCAGTTGATTCCACAGGCGAGGCAGGATCACCGAGAAAGCTCGCCCGCCCTTGGAGGCCAAGTTGCTTCGGGGACAGACCAGATGGAGAGCGTCTGTAGAACGAAGTAGGCGTCCTGGAATATACCTGGCCAAACGATCCCTGATGTAGCTGGGAGCGTGGCCATAGAGGGACTTGTGGGCGATACATAGGGCCTTAAATTTAGCGCGTTGTCTAACGGGCAGCCAGTGTAGCTTTAGAAGCAGAGGTGATGCATGAGACCTTCTAGGAAAGCTAAAGACTAACCTAGCAGCATCATTCTGTGCCACCTGGAGCCGGTTAGTGAGTTTCTGCGGGAGACCTAGGTACAGCGCATTTCCATAGTCAAGGCGAGATAGAATAGTAGCCGAGACTATGGTTTTCATGGTAGAAGTGGACAGAATGGGGGCCAGTTTCCTCAATTGTCTCATAATACCCGAGCAAGTGCCCACCACAGAAGAGACTTGATGGCTTAGTGAAAGTTCTGCATCAATCTTGATTCCCAAGCTTTTCACAACTGGGGATGGGCATGGAGGAGTCCCAAGTTATTTGGGCCAGAACAGGCCACCCCAGGAGTTGTTAATAGTTGGGATGACGAGGAGCTCCGTTTTATCCGTTTTTATTTCTATTGAAGGTGCACTCAATAGAAATAATAATAAATCCAAGTGAGCTGATATATTCCAAAGTTCTTCTTTTATTCATGAAATCATTTAAAAAACAGCCAACGCGTTTCATTCCTTATTGCCACAGGAACTTCTTCAGGGCTGTAACCAATTATAAAAAACATTTACATAAACCCCACTTAACATATTACACAAAATACATACATATGGACATATATAAAAACACCCCTATATACAGAAAGCGAACAACCCACTTCACTTCCATAGATATAATCAACAAGACAATCATTTCTTATCACAGATCTCTATGATTAAAAAAAGGGGGAGAATTGCAAATTGTCTGAACAACATCCTATTGTACATATCCATGTATATTGCTGATATGAAAAAACAACTCATATCAGAAATTATCAGTGAGAGATAACATCTAATTAAGAGTTTTAGAATCAGATTACAAAAAAGGAAAGAAAAGGAAAAGAGAGGAGAAAAGCGAAAGGATAATAAGAAACATAAAAGTGTGAAAAAAGAATAAAAAATAACTATACAGATAAATAGTCTAAGTAGAGAAAGAGTATAGTGTATATAAATAAAGAACAATTTGGGAATAATCCAACGAACGCGCGAAACACAAAAAAGTACCCAGAATATAACTATAATTCTGAACTATAATTCAGAAAAAAGGTCTCACCTAAAAATCAATCAAGACTGTGGAATAATAGAACCACAGGAATACGCAATCCAAAATATCCCAGTGATGGCTAGTGTGTGTACTTCAAGTTACGTGCATACATGGCACACCGAAATCTGAATCTAGTAAAAGAACAGGAAAAAAAGGGCCTAACCAAAAAGAGTACCCATTAGATTACATCACCTTGTGTCCATTGCCACAGAGGAGGTATTTTAAAATAATGTCCTGAGAGAAAGTGTTCCTGAATATAAAAGAATGGAACACTTCCATGCACAAAAATCATTAAATGGCTATGTTGCATAGATATGGCCCGATATCTGCTCACCTTTATAAGAGCGGTATGCATAATATCTCCAATATAGTGGTATCGAAGCTGATCGCACAAAGTTTTAAATCCTGACGCGAAGTGCAGATGGTTAAAAAGTCTAAGAGTCCAAGAGAAAAAAAAATGAAAAATATCTTATTCAAAAACGAAAGTAGCACATCATCTATGTGATAGGATGCAAATGTGATATCATTTATGTGGGGAGTACGGTTCCCCCATTAAAGATTCGGATACAGGAGCACAGCAGGGCCATACTCAATAGAGACAGCAGATACCCCCTGAGTGAACATTACAGGAGCATACATCCTGAAGATAAATCTTTTTGGTTCCATGGAATTGATTATGTACCCACTGGTAATAGAATAGGTGATGGGGAATTACTAGTCAGGCAAAAAGAGGCAAAATGGATCTGCAGATTGAGGGCTACACAATTGGGTCATAATACTGATAGGAGCTTCACTACTCCCTTCGGTAAATACCACTGCTGATAGACACTCTTGCGATGATACCCAGTAACAAAATCATTGTTATACCTACATATGACTTTATTAGACATGTGTAGGAATATGAGAATTTTGAAAAATGTGTCCTTTTGGAACAGATCTTTTACCTTGAACAAATAATATGCCTTTTTACCTTCAAACATAATCTGCCATTCGATTTGCTGTGTTTGAGTAACCTAACTGACATGCAATCTTTAATGTATATGACGACTGTAGTTATTCTGTGGTGCTGTAGGATGTGATCCTCCCACATGAAGCCTGAGATGTTAATTTTTAGGTGTCACCTGGCGTTGGAGCGCATATGCTCATTGGATATTAAGCCCCATTTTAATGCAGATTATTTGTAAAAGTGTAATTGCAGACATAAAAATCACGGTGATTAATATGAAGGCACAAGATGTAAATAATATGAAACTTGACAGCAGACTATGTGGCAATCTTTGATGGAATCCCTTTTCATAGTCCTAGCTTATGTCTACATTAACAGTAAAATCTTGCCAAAAATAAGAGCTTCACAGCTGTTGCACATTCCTGGTTATTGCTTGTATTTTTCCATTCTGCAGACTGCCCTTTGGCAGGCGATGTCTCGTTTCTGTTGTGTTCCTTTTCCAGCGAAAACAGACTGTGCGACAAATATGAATTTGGCAGAATGTTTCTCATAGATGTTCTTGCTAAAAATGTCTGTAGTAGACCTCTCTCCAAGAGTTTGTGTGCATGCTTTATTTTTTTTGTTTAAATCTGTTTTTATTGTTTTCAATAGCTTTTTCATCGTCATTAAAGACTAAATACATCATATGAAGCCAACCATACATTGAACTATTTAACAATAGCACATCATCACTTTGGTTGCGTAGAAGTAGTACAAACACCTATGTCGGTGCCATTGTTGGCCTAGTTACAAGTGGAACCTCAACAGGGTAAATACCATCATGCATTTATGACATGGTTCTATTAGTGTAGTATACAGAGTCTTCTCAAATGTGACCGCATACTGAAATGCACAGATGTTAAAAATTAATCACAAAAGCTATAAAACCTCGAAACCAGTAACAGCAGCATAATCCGACTTTTCTGATTTTTGTAAAATTACGCTCCTCGCCATGCCCCCCGTCCGTCTCCCCCGCAACACTGTCGTCCTGCCTCGTGTCTCCCTGCAAGCTGCCACCCACACCCAGCGACCATGACCATATCTTCCTCAAGCGTCAGACGGCATATATGCATTTATATGGTGTTACAATTGTCTTCTAACAGACTATCCAGCACTCTCCGTGAGGGCGCTATTCCCCTGTCCGGATCGCCCCTCCGAGCTGTCCTCCCCAGTTTGTGTCAAGGCCTGGAGCAGTTCCTCCCACTGTGTTGCAATAGGTGTCTTCCGGAGCCCCAGCGTTTCCTCTCGGAGAATTGCTATTCCTTCTGCTTTAGCCCCTGCTAGGAATGAATACCTCCATGCCTGTATGAGCGGCGGGTCACGTGCCTTCCACCTCTTCTTTAGCAATCGCTTGGCCACCACCAGCCCCAAATCAAGAAAGCGAGAGGATACTTTAGTAGCCGGGGTTCTGCGAAAGTGATGCAATAGATAAACAGGCCATTCAAAGGGTATGGTACGGCCCGTGCACGTGCACAGGGCTTCCCCTTCAGCTCACCAATAGGAGTGTAGTTTACAACAGCTCCACAGCATGTGTACCAAACCAGCTCCCAACTCCGCGCAGCGAGGGCATACCGTGTCTGCGCGGTGATACTGATTGATTTTCTCAGGTGTAAGGTATGCTCTGTGGACTATAAACAGTTGTATTTGACGGAAGCGCATGTTTCTGGGTATACGTGTTGGGCTCTACAATATCTTACCCAACTCCTTATCCTCTAGTGGTCGCTCCAGGTCTATTTCCCATTTGTGGCGTAGTGGTTCCAGACTCACCGCTGCACACGTGCGAAGAGATGCCGCAAACCATCGAACCAAGTGCCTGCCGCGCCCCATGACGTAAAGGTACTGTATGGTGAGATGGTGGCTCAGCTCCTCTTTCATGTCCCCCCATCTAGAGGACCGTGTCGCGATTAATGTGCGGTGCCTTAGGAATTGCCCTGGCGGCAGCCCCATCTCTTCAACCAGGGATTCATATGTAAGGGATCAGCGCTCTGGTAAGGTAGAGACTGCGGCGGTAGCATTTATACGCCACCACCAGGAGGAGCGGTGTCGGCTTTGGGGCTCTGGAGGCTGGATGAAAGAGTTTGGTAATATCGTCTAGGGAGAAGGGAGGTGCTGTGGACGCGGTGTCTTCACGGCCTCTGTCAGCTAACCAGCGAGCTATCCACTGTAATTGTGCGGCCAGATAGTAGTGCTCAAAACAAGGGGCGCAAGGCCTCATTGGTCAGTGGGCAAGTACAACTTAGCCAGCGCCATTCTGTGATGCGCGTTGCCCCAGAGAAAATCCCTAATTAGTTTGGTGAGTGTCGTAAAGAAGGCTGCCGGGATATATATATGCAGGTTAGCGAAATGGTATAGTAGACGGGGCAGGATCACCATCTTAGATAGTGCCACCCTGCCAGCGATCATTAGTGGTAGTGTTTTCCAGAAGTGTATTTGTGACTTGATGGCTGTCACGGCTCGACCCAGGTTGCCCTCGATAAGGTCCACTGGCTGGCGATATATCTGGATTCCTAGATAGCGGAAAGTGTCAGCTCTCCACTGCACCCTTATACTGCCTAGGCTATAGCCCGGGTCCGGTGTGTCTCCCCTGAATGCATAAATACAGGACTTGCTGACATTCACTTTGAGTCCCGATATAGTGGCAAAGTCACGTAACGTGCGCGCCAGTTGAGGCAGTATATTTCCCACGTCTCGTACGAAGACCAGTAGGTCATCAGCATACAAAGACACCTGGTGCGTCGCATCTCCTAGAGGTATGCCATCTCTTAGCGTCGCCCGCAACGTTGCTGCCATGGGTTCAATTGCCAACGCAAACGGGAGGGGTGAAAGCGGACACCCCTGCCTGGTGCCCCTGCATATTGGTATGGCGTCAGATGTATGGTCCCGTTCTCACCCTAACTGTGGGGTTTTTGCATAATAGGTCAACCATTTGGAGAAATCCTAGCCCGTAGCGCTACAGAACTGCCGCGAGGTAGCCCCACTGCAGACAATCGAAGGCCTTTTCAAGGTCCAGCTCAAGACATCCTGCCCTCGGCCATTCCTGCACGCTATCTGCTGCCACTCTAAAAACCCTTCGCAAGTTCAGCGAGGTGCTACGCTTGGGCACAAAGCCATTCTGGTCGCTGTGGACTAGCTCAGGTACCACTGGCGCCAGTCGCTCCGCCAGCACCTTGGCGAATATTTTATAATCCACATTGAGGAGTGTTAGGGGTCTGTATGATCCCAGGTCTGCGGGATCCCTGTTCGGTTTGAGCAGGGACACCAGATAGGCCTCACGCATCGAGGGGGGCAATGTGTGCTCTTCCAGGGCTTTGGAGTAAAGGGCATGCAGCCGCTGTGTCAGGGATTCCCAGTAAGCCTTATAGTATTCAGCTGGCAGGCCATCCGGCCCCGGGGTTTTCCCAGTTGCCATGGACCCAATCGCCTCCCCGATTTCCTCCAAAGTGAGGGGACCGTCCAACGCCTCTTGGTGTTCTTCTGCGACTGTGGGTAGATGAATAGGCTCCAAGAAGCTCTCCAAATCGGGACCCGAGCAGCGCCCCTTAGATCGATACAGTTGTGCATAATGATCGGACAGCACCCTGTGTATCTCTCGCTGTGTATACACCAGGGTCCCCTCAGGTGTGCGTATGGCTCCGATGGGGGCGTGACTCCTCTCCTGTCTGAGCAGCCAAGCTAGCAATCGACCCGCTCTATCTGCCTTAGCATGGGTGCAAGCCATGTGAGCTGTAGAATTGTGGCATCGCAGGCGTTCCATGAGTTCCGCATGTTGCGTTTTTTTCCATTTACCAGACTGTCGGCGTGACGGCCTCCGCCTTCGTCCTCTCGCTCGTATTGGAGCAATTGCGATTCAAGGCGAGTGAGCGACAGCTCTAGTTGTCTGTGGATATTCCATGTAGCACCAAGGCAATGACCCCTGATAGCTATTTTGTGGGCATCCCATTCCACCAATGCGGTACTCTCCGTTCCCTCATTAAGTTCAAAGTACTCCAGGACAGCTGTCCCCAGGGATGCGCGGAAGTCCGGGTCTTCCAGTGCGGCTGGCTGCAGTCGCCAAGTGGGGATGGGGGGATGATCAGGCTCCCAGTTCAGCCGTAGCCTCATAGGATTATGGTCGGAGTGTGTCCTCCCTAAGTAAGTAAGTAAGTATTCCGCCACTTCAACCAACGGGGTGAGTGCCTGGGAACCCAACACCCTGTCTAACCGCACATGCAGATCATGCACAGCAGAGTAGTAAGAGTAGATACGATCATTAGGATGTAGGACCCGCCATAGGTCTAGCAGTGCCCAATGCGACAGCCAATCTGTAAGCGCCTGCGCATTTGAGACAGCTGTTGTTTTTCGAAGGGGTGGGAATGACCTGAGTTGAAGTCTCCACCCAACATCCAAGGGAGCCCAGCGTAGGGGACCAACTTTGTGGACAACTGCGCTAGAAATGAGGGCTGGTCTGTGTTCGGGGCGTAGATGGAGCCTAGTAGAATTTGCTGGCCATTAAGTGTTCCCCGCACCAAAGTATATCTACCTTCAGGGTCCGTCACTGTGTCCTCGCACATGAACGGGGTGCCCACCCTAACCCAGATTAATGTGCCCCTCGCATGCGCCTAGTATGTTGTGCCGTACACTTGTCCCCTACAGCGTTTGCGCAGTCTATCTAATTCCAGCTGTGTTGTGTGTTTCCCGTAGAAGGGCAAATGTTGCAACAAAAACGATATATAAACTAAGAACATTGTAACATCTGGGGCAGACATCTGGCGATGCCCGTCCAAACCACTGTAACTTTTAGGTAATGCAAACTAGGTCAGTGTGTTGCCTGTTGGGTTGCGTGCACTAGCGATGTTATGCTATGTCTATCCCCTTGTTCCTACTTGTGTAAAGTGCCATCCATATAAACATCTGTATCGCTACTTGGGATCAGCAATACGAGTGCCTACTAGGCTAGCCAGGTGAGAGAGTACCCCCCCCCCCCCCTTCCCGTTCTCAGGTAATATTTATATCATGGCCAGCGGCGGGCGTATTGTCACTGTAGTATCCCTGTCCGAGTTGGCTGTTTCATTTATCTCAGTATATCCACCCTCTCCTCCAGCAACAAACAAGACAAGAACGCACATGCGGACAAACAGTATTCTACTTGTGTGAGCCCGCTGCGACAGTACTATGTCATATAATGTCATCTGCAGTTTGTGGGGTTACCACTGGCAGGCCATGGTCCTCCGATGCTTCTGTTGCAGGGGATGAGGAGCCGCTGGGTGTCCGCGTGTTGCACGCGTAGAAGTCCGGCCTCTCCGGGAGATGTGGGGAGCCGAGAGTTGTGACTGCCTCTAGGGCATCCTGCCTTTCCCTTCGTATGTCTTCCGGACTCGGGGCTGATGTCCCAGGCTGTATCTTTCTCGCTGTCCCCCGTCGTCGCCGCCGCCTCCTCCGGTGCCGCCTGCTTGTTTGATTGTCGCCATCTTGGCCCGAGGGCCTCACTCCCGACCACAGGCCTGATCCCTCCAACCAGTCCCACGTCTCCTCGGGTGAGTCGAAGAAGCGGGTCCCCTCTTTCGTGACCATTCGTAGTCTGGCTGGGAATAACTGCTAATAAGGCAGTTCCAGGCCTCTGAGTTGACGTTTCACTGCTGTGTAATTGCTCCTACGTCTCTGCACCAGAGCAGTATAGTCTGGGAATAACATGACTTGGCTGCCGCTCACCTTGAGGGTATCTATCTTGCGTGTCTCACGGAGTACCGCATCTCTGTCCCTATAATTGAGCAATTTAAAAATGAACAATCGCGGTCTGGCTCCTGGTGGGGGTTTCTGCGCCGGGATACGGTGAGCTCTTTCGACCGCAAACTGCATGGACAGTGTTCCTTGGGGCAGGAGATCGCGCAGCCAGTGTTCCGTGAATTGCTCTGGACTTCTACCTTCTTTGCCTTCGGGCAGGCCCACCACACGGATGTTATTGCGGCGGGAACGGCCCTCCGCCTCTTCTGCTGTGTCTTCCAGTTCATGGACACGGTCTATCAGGTCTTGCAGCGCAGCTGTATGACTTTGCGTGACAGGCTGCAGCTCCAACAATGTTTGGCCTTGCGTGGTGACTTTTTCTGCCAGCTTACGGTGATCTGCGTGAAGAAGGGTGAAGTCCGAGGCGACCTTATCTATTCTGGTTTCCAAGGAGGTCCTTGTGTGTTCCAATGCAGCACCTATCTTTTCCACTGCTGCAAGCACTGAGTCCATTTTGGCTGCCAGGGCTGTGGTCGTCGGCTCTGTCACCCCTCCAGTAGCCATGTTAGTGGAGTCCAGTGCGCCATGGTCCCTGCTGGAGTTTGGCTGTCATCCGGCCCATCACAATCTGCTGCGCCGTGGGCATTCGTGGTTTGGCACCAGGAAGGCAGCGAGCCTGTGGTAGGATTGCGTTCAGAGAGTGTCTCTCCCGTTTAGGCTGTACTTGGAATATGAGCAGCCGATGTAGCTCCTATCAGCCTCGCTATTCTCCGCCGTCTGTACGCCGGGTACATGTACCGGCCTGTGGGACCTACGCGCCCGCTTCCCTCCAATTGCCTGCAGTGAGGGTAATGTCACCCCCTGTTTTCCTGCGATGATTAAGCCCCAGCAATTCAGAGTGTCCAAGTGCGGGCTGCCAGTCTGTGCAGATACAAGGCGGCGCCAATGCTGAGTTCCCCAGAGGCGGTGGCCCACGTGAAGTCCAGTGTCTACAGCGGCAGAGTCTTGGATGCACGGAAGCGGGCCCGCAGCCTGTACACCTATTCAGTACCTCCGCCTCCCTCTTTGGTTGCTGCACAAAGTCCTTCAGGACACGGTATGCTCACACTGGCATCTGCTTGTGTCACCTCGCGTTATTGACTGCGTCGGTGACATCGTGATAGCTACCTAACAAGCCCCAGTTAAGGATTTCATTGCTTTGTGTCGAATGCGATTTCCCGCCTGCACTGGGATAGTCCTGTTAGGGCCTGTCACTCCTCAGTACTTTAACCGCCTTTCCCATGGGCGTTATTACACTTCCGCTACTTGTGCCCCGCAGTCCGCCACAGCTCCCAGCCGCCACAGCCTTGTCCTCGGGTCTCCACCTTCCCAGGAGCTGCCCCCGCCAAGCCTGAATGGAGTGTCCGGTACTCGTCGGCCCCGTGTACTGCACTGTAGCGCTATGCCCCGCACTCACTGCGTACGCGGTTCCAGTCGGCCTCGTCACAGCCGGTGCTGCCTCCTGCGGACCCCTGGTTCCTGGGTCCTGGATGGTGCCTCCATCATATGCGTGGTCTCAACATGCAAGGGGGAGCAGACCACACTCCCGTAGCCGCCGCGTTACCGCCACCGGGCTCCTCATAATGCTGATGTGGTGAATTGCCCCGCCTCTCACCGCCTGCTTAGTCGTCTCTCCGCACCTCCACAATGGTTCCTCCAGAAAGGGGGGCGGCCGGGGTCGACGTTCTCCGCTCTTGATGGCGTTCCCGCCGCCCAGCTTCGCTTATGACCGGCCCGGGTAGCAGGTTGTTATGGCCACTTGAATTCTTCTCTAAGTGCTGGCGGCCATCTTATGACTCAAAATGTCCACGCGCGGGTCTGCAGTGAACCGCGTCGCGCGTCCACACTGTCTCCGCCGCAATGCCAGGGGGGCTCACCGGGAGCAGGACACCTTCCGCTGTCAGGCCCCAGCCAGTAGAGATGCGGATGGCGGTTTTCCTAGTAGAAATAGTCGGATTACTGGGGAATTGCCGCAAGAGCGTTAAGGGCTCGCGTCGACCATGTTGGCTAGCTACAAGCCCCGCCCCTCATTTTCATTGGTTAACGCCAGCATTTGTTAAACGCTGGCTTCCCATTGAAAATGGGATTTTTGGACTGCCCCAGGACTCGGTCGCCTGCATTACGGCTGTCGTGACACAGTTTCTTAACACGCGCGCGCGAGTCCGGCTCTCTGATTGGGCCGGACAAAAAAGACATGGTGCCGCGTGTTTGTTTTTGCATCCCGCTTTCGCTTTTGAAGGCGTGATGCAAAAATAAACAGCGGATGCCTGCGTGTCTGGCGAGCGCTTGTTTATATAGCGCCAAACCATGTCACTGTTTAGCCAATTCAGAAAATGTAATGACAGGTAGAATGGGACACTGCTTTATTTAGGCGGGATAGTGCTTGAAGTGTGCGGTTAAACACGTCACCCTTCATTTTCCACAACTGAAAGTTAAGTGTAGTAAGAGTGAATTTACAACGTACAGGCATCTGGTCACCTGTCAGGCTGCGCCTCATTTGGGACAAGAGCTCACAGCAAGGCATTAGTACGGAACGTACAGAACCGCTACAAAAAGTCCAAGATGGTCAGAGCCCAGGTGGCCCAAGCCCACAGCTCACCATGGACAGTACAGACCTCCGGTGTGAGGCCATAGTGGAACTGAAATGCTTTTGTTTGATTTTGAAAAGTTACTTGTGAGCCGCCGTACCCTACTTTCAGGGCAGGACTCCCTTGTGCCCTAAAGAGGGACGCACCCCCGGTCAGCAGCCGGCCATCTCTGCGCCCAAGGCCCCTCCGCTGCCTTCCGCGGGGCACGCCTTCCATCGGGTATGGGATGGGGGGAGACTGCAGTATGAATGTAATCTGAGATGCGCCGTATACACATTTCCCTTTGATTTTATTTCGTTTCTTTGCCAAAGGTATGGTGAATATACCTCCGTTGTTCTGTTCAGAAAACACAGAAGACAGTTGCTCCGTTTTAGCATTAGGTACATCTATAGCCTGCTGACAACCCACAATGACACATTAGTGTTTTGTGAGTGGAGGCTTCTTTGCTCTTTTTAGATGCTGTAGTCTTCTGCGACTGGTGGGTTTATTAACCATAAATCTCTACAAACTGAATTAGATTTTAATCTGAGATGGAAGCCTCAAAGTCATCCTGGGCTACGGAATGCACTGCAAATCCATAATAATCTGCAGAAGGTCTGACCGCTCTAGTATGAGCCGGCATACCATCATCTTTCTGATGACTGTGCCACGCTCGCTCTGCAGTCAGAAAGCTTACTCCAACAGGCTGGCCTGTCGGAGTAAGGGCATGCGTCTGCCTGCCCTGTTAGGGGATGGTCGAATGTATTTTTAGGTCTCGCCTAGCTATTGCGTTTACACAATCGCAATGCGAGACTCTAGTAAGAGGGGCATTTCAATGTGCTCCCAAAAGTGGATTGCATGGCGAGCACACGCACAATCACGTGCATCGTGCCGCCATGCAATCCGTTTGGGGAAGCGATTCAGCCCACTGGCGCGTGCACGTGTAGCCACAGCCTCGGCATCCTACTTCAAAGGGTCCGCTCCCCCGCCTGGAATGCGCTCCCACGCCCCCGCCCAGCATGCCGAGAGATTGTTTCCTCATGGCGCCTCTCACAACTGTCCCTCCCCCACCACAGGGCTAGTTCTTGTTTTTTCTGACAACACGGCACGATGATAATGGCACCTGTGCATCTTCTTTTTTAAATGTTTGGCCCGCAATGGTGCACGTGTTATTCTTTTCTTTTAAATGCAGGTTAGGTTAACAAAATGTGTATATATATTTATTTTTGCAGAGCGGGACGCTTTAATAAAAGCGTCCGCGCGCCTTACTTTTTTTCGGCTTTTAATACGGGCACACTAGGATCCTGCTCTATCTGGTCAGCCGACGCTGCCTTACAGCCCCCTCCATGCCGATTCCACAACAACAAGAGGGCGTGAGGCACAGGATGTAGCGCGCGTGGCCCCCCAGCTCTGTCTGGCTCATTTCCTCCCTGCGATCCCACCTCCCCTCATAGCACGCAGTCAGCCCAAGTCTTGGCTGGAATTCCTTCTGAAGGGAGAGCAGACACCGCTGGATGGGAACTGTGCGTGTGTGTTTTTTTCCTGTTTCTTTTGCTAACTGTCACAAGATGGGGACCCCTGTGCAGAGTCTGCGCCTTAGTCTGTGTAGGAAGGCATCTTTGCGTTTGTACACCATATGCATGTATGCGCGCAAACATTGTTTGAATGGTGATTTTCATAATACTTATTTATAAGCAGGATATGTTTACTAAATAGGAAGGCGTCTCCTGTTATAAATGCGCACCGTACGCAGTATATGCAGTTTATGCACGGGCATCCGTATAACAAGTGTGCACAGAGCCTGCGTGTCGAGTGTGCAAGCGGATCTGTGTGTTAAATGTAAGGCTGATGTGTATACTGTGTGTTTGGCTGTATATCTATGTAGAGTACACAGGCGAATGTGTAAACTACATGTGAGACTGTACAGTGAGTACTCACACGGTCCATAAACTAAATTAAATATGTGTCTGTATACTGGCTTATATTGAATGTACACAGGGGTATTGTACTAGGGACAGTGTATTAGGGGGTCTGCTCGGCGTGACCAGCGTGAGGGGAAGTCAGTATTTTATGTGTGCATGCGGCTCTGTATTTCTAAGTGTTTCCAGATGTCTGCTGAGCGTGATCACGTCTGTATTCCAATATACCGATTGTGACTCAGTTTGTATATTGATTTCCACGACGTTCAGTATACTTACTGGATAAACACTTTACACTACCCTTACTGTGTGACAGCGGTTATGTTCAATCAAATCCCTTTTCGCAGACAGGTATGTGCAAAATCCAATATATTGGCATCTTTAGCGCAGATAACAAGGGCCAAGCGCAGCTAAGCACATGTATTTGCATCAAGCAAATTCCAATGGGCAAGTCATTCCCCATAAAACTCACAATTTCAAAAACGTTCTCCGTGTACAGTAAAGGTCTACTATCTTAAATGTAAACCGAATCAGATGTTGTTGTTCCATCTGCAATGGTTGTAACCAGTGATGGAAGAATACAAGAATACAAAAAGATTTTATAGAGCGGCACATTTGCAGATGATAGTGATGGTGATTGAGACCACAGTGTTTGCCAGCTGGGGATTCTCCCACTCAATTCCGATTTTGGTGCATATCAAAGCCCACTGTAGGTCCCTGCCCCGCCAGGCCATCTGTTCACTGTGTGGCTTAACAGTGTTTAAGTGCTCCACCATTCAGGGGTTCAACTCCACCCCTGAGTGAGTATTGCCCTTCATTTACACGACAATTGGGTTTCTTGGGGTGACTGGCCTTGAGATGTGTCTACACCGTTATTGTCCTGGCGAAACCCTTTTACAGGTTCGAATTGTTGTTCATTATTGAACAACAAGCAAACTTCTTTTGATCCGTTGGAACAGTATAATCTGCTCAATTTGTGTGTTGTAAAGAAACGCACAAAGATTCATGACATTGCACCTATTTGTTTTCACTGTGGGTTCGTTGTGGTTGTTTTGCATTTGGCACACATTGCACATACACGTTTTTGGACAACCTGAGTTGCTTGGTGGATAATTTAAAGTTTAAAAGATTAATTCGGATTTTTTCTGGGCAGCTGTATTGCTGGTGTGTTGCAGGATCTTTGATTTGCGTGAGTTTGAACTATTGGCATTGTAAAGGGCAATGCCTTTTATTTATGTGTTGGTTTTTAAAACATAAAAGGTATTGTCATTTACAATGCTAATAGCTTTAACTCTCGCAAATGCGAGACCTATTGCATTGCAAATGCATGTTTTCTGCCTGTCACCCCACAGGAAAAACCTGATAGTACGGCACAGAAAACAAAGTAAAAGAATACCCGTACACCCTGGGACAGAACTCCTTGGGTTTGGGATCATAATTCCTTTTTGTTTTTCAATAACAAATTCTTGCTTTGGGAGTTTGTTTGTGGAAAAACAAAAACGTTTGATGCATAGCCAAACTTGCAAGTCGAGAGATCACTGCTGGGGTAGTGGTGATCTATAAAATGGCGGGGGGAATCCAGACAGGGAAATGGAAGAAATGTCCTCTGCCACCCTAATAGACAGCAGACCGCCTGCCAAAGTCAAAGTTAGGCCCTAAGTAATTTTTTTAATTAGCGCCTAGAGACAGATTTTTACTGCCTGTTATAGAAGACCTATTTTTTTTAAAACAATTTTTATTGTTTTTTTCCCCCAACTATTGTAGCATGAAATCAGCGTTACATACAGTAATCTTGTGCAAGAGAACTAGGCAACTGAGGACAGTACAGGAGAAAGTAGTTCCGCAGCATTGTCGTCCCTAACACCCCACCCCACCCTGCCCCCTCTCTACCCCCACCCCCCCCTGTCAGTGTGCCCGCATCAGACCCCCCTCCCAGCGAGACGCATAGCGCCCCACGCAGCCAGGGGTTATAGAAGACCTATTATGGACAGTACCATTGCTTACAGTGGGCTTTGGGTCAGTCTATTGCTGACCATTGGGTGGTTTTCTTGTCAATCTCATTTGCTCACTTCCTATTCAATGGCTAGCCTACATCTTCTTGTGTTTGCCCCTCCCCCGGAGCATAGTTCTTTCACCATATTTTTCATTAGATAACTTTCAACCTTCCGCTCCTTACATTCAGAGACTCATTTTTTTCCTCTTTATTTAAGCACTCAATGGGAGAGTGTGCGTTTTCTTGCCCTCCACCTTGTGTGCTGCTTCAGCTCTCAAATCCCAGGCTTCCCTGTGCTTCCTACATTCATTCATTGATTCCCCACCCCAATCATCTAGGATTATTTTTGTAAACTATCCACACAGTACATACAGCTCCTCTATTGCTTCCTTTACGCCCCGCTCCCCATCTTGCATCAACTGCTACTCCCACTCCTCCTTTGCTCCCACACCCTTCACAGTGATGTTCTTTAAAAAAGCATTATGTATATATATTTCTTCTTTCGAGGGACCAGCAGCTCCAATTTGCTACCAGAGCGCTCCTTTTTCCTTAAATACACTTTCACACGTTTTTTAATTTACCACTCCAACACTGGTGTTCAACCAACTTGGAGCTGTATACTATATGTTTAAAAAAAAATGGTCATAACGCATGATGATGCATGTCATCAAGCTGCAGCAGCTTGTTTTAGCCTATGCTGTTCCGCATCAGCAAACAACCATTTTATTATTTTTGTCAATGCAGAAAAGCATATGGAAAAAGCAATGGCAAGGCCAAAAGGTTGGGTAATGTCACGGAAAGGTAAGACCTATTGGCCTTACAATACTTTATTCAAATGTTTTGGTAGTTGGATTGTTTGCACACCTCTGGGGGCAGGAGGGGGGGGTCCAGACACAGTAGGCTGGAAAGTCAGTCTACTAATGAAAGAGCGTCAATAAGTGAGATATTGGAAATTAGCTCCAGAAGCTTGAACAACAAAATATGGTTTGTGGAGTAGGGGAGTGATAGTCAAAAGACTTGGGGATATTACTTTCACTCACCATCAGGGAGTGGCCACATGGCATTTTGAGACGCTTTTAATAAAAAGTAGATTTGTGGGTGAAATTCCAGCTGCAGTTAAATATGGCAGCTTACTTGAAAATGTGATTAAAGTATTGCAAAACAGTAATAACGTAATAAATAAGCATTGGCAAAGCAAAGAAGTGTGGTGTTGGCTGCTGGCCTTTTGGCTTTGCCATTGCTTATTTTGCATGAAGGTGACGACTTATTGTGCAGATGTGCATTGTACAATAGCAGTATGCCATCACTCAGTCAGGTAAGCCAATGGCTGAAGTGGGCTGCCCCTATGCCCCATGCTTTATGCTGAGGTGGGCAGAAGCAAAAAAATGAATGATCCTACAGCAGACCAATGGCTGAAGAGGGCGGACGGAGTACCCCATGAAGTAAGTATGGTATATATTTTTATCAAAATAAAATGTCTTTTCTAATGCCAGAACTAATAACATTTGGTGTTTTCTTGACAGTAACCTACAAAATTAAAGCATTCTTTTGACACAACAGTCGTGCTAATTTCTTCAGAGGAAATAAGTTGAGCTAAATGCAATCTTATGTGTAGATACTGCAAGCTTTCAGAGCCTCTGACCTTGTGGAGCAAGGTGCTCAAAGAGATGACAAGCTGTTTCAGTGCTGTCATTAGAGCAAGTCTGCTCTAGCAGCCATATTTATTTTCTCAGGCGTCAGATAGTACATCACATAAATAGGTTTTTTTTTTTACGTCATGGGATCTGTAAGCCTTGATATCACCGGCATTCCCTTTTCAGTAGGTCATTACCTACATAAATAAAGTCCTGCCATTGCTGTTTTAGACATATCTTACTTTGTAGAAATGAACAAAATGATTAAACACACACAGGCTGGACTGCCTATTTATTCCACTGGGCATTTCCACATGGGCTGCAGCCACTGGGGCCCCGTTTTATGACGGCCACTATTGGCGCCTCAGCCACTTTCTCCAGCTCCCCAAAGTAATTGCAGAAGGAACAGTGGGTGCTTTATGAGAGAGAGAGAGAGAGCGGGAGAGGAAAAATGAGAAGAAAGAGAAAAGGCAAGAGAGAAACGAGAAAGGAGTAAGAGGAAAACAAGCATTGAAAATGCAATAGGTCTCGCCTTTGATTAAGTTAAAGCCATTTGCTTTGCTAATGGTATTGTATAGCAAAGCAAATGGCTTTAACTTAATGAAAGGCAAGACCTATTGCATTTTTAATGCTTGTTCTGTAATGTTGTTATATACTGATGTGATATTTTTGCAGGTCGTATGGACCAATGTGGATTTTCATTGAACACGAAGAATTCCATGTATTTAATTATGGTCAGCCCATTTGGGCTATTTTAAAATGTTGTCCATCTTATCTGTCTAATTTATGTTTATCTATTCTTTTCCTCTTGTTTCCCCTTCGGAGTTGAGTTTTTTGTTATGTATTTGTAATTAATCATTTTTGTTTGCAGTCTTGTTACTCTTTCTGGGTATGCAAGAATTGTGGTTGATAGATATTTATTTCTGTTTTTGCTTTAAACGACTACAACGTTGCAAGATGGCCGCCGTTTATCATCGGTATGAGCACGCTATGATACAGTCGGGGATGTTTGACGTTTTAGAACCTTTTCTAATAATATCTTTTTAGCCAGAATTGTTTTCGATTTTACATAGGGCTCATCTAATCGATCACATACTCTTTATTTAAAACCAATCGCTGGGTACGTAACTCCTGTTTTTACTAATACATCTATTTGGTGTATACGGTTGCTATATTATAAGATGGCCGCCCGATTTACACACATTTATGTCCGTGATTGTTCCGTCATTGCTTTCTACTATTACTGATACATATCTGACGTGACGTCGCCACTCACGCTTCGGGTTAATGGCTATAAATGGTGGCGCCAGATTCAAAGATGAGTTGCTGCCGGTTATTATGCCGTTCGTTGCGTTCGGATCACTTTGGTAAGAAGCTGTGGGCTTTTGTTTTAAGCGCAAGACTATGCGTTAATTGTTTACGGGACTGTTTGATTTTCAAAATAGGTTTGAGGTTGCTCCCTGGGTGATGCTCACACTGTAGGGCTTTGATGTGGGAGGGTTCTGACAGGCACTACGACTGGGTTACTGACGTAAAGGATTCTCTGATCCAGTTTCAAGTATAACTTGGTATTTGGTATTGCGGTTTAATATTTATTTGTGTACGGGTACTAGTATTGTCTTTGTTTTTTCTGGATATTAGAAACTGCTGTATAAATAATGTGTATCTTTTTAATTTATAACTATTAAACACTTATCATGGTGTCATCTCAACTTAGTTGCGCATGCTTATACTTATTAATTGCTAGCACACTTTGCTTAGTATTTTCTAGCGTGTCTCTGAGCACTCTTATAATAAGTCAGTGGGTAATCAGTGTTATTAGTCCTGCTGCTTTTTATCCCTTAGATCATCATACCTTAAAGTTTTTGCCGTTGTGTCGGGAATTATACCTCATTCTATCAGCTTCAGCTTCGATATTCTGGAGGCTTTACTCATACCTCTATTTTTAAGGTGAGCCGATATTGGGTTCGAACTAATTGTACACTACCCAAGTGCTACTTTCGTTTTTGAATAAGATATTTTTCTTTTTTTTTCTCTTTGACTCTTCGACTTTTTAACCATCTGCTCTTCGTGTCAGGATTTAAAACTTTGTGCGATCAGCTTCGATACAATTATATTGGAGATATTATGCATACCGCTCTTATAAAGGTGAGCAGATATCGGGCCATATCTATGCAACATAGCCATTTAATGATTTTTGTGTATGAAAGTGTTCCATTCTTTTATATTCAGGAACACTTTCTCTCAGGACATTATTTTAAAATACCTCCTCTGTGGCAATGGACACAAGGTGATGTAATCTAATGGGTACTCTTTTTGGTTAGGCCCTTTTTTCTGTTCTTTACGAGATTCAGATTTCGGTGTGCCATGTATGCACGTAACTTGAAGTACACACACTAGCCATAATTGGGATATTTTGGACTGTGTATTCCTGTGGTTCTATTATTCCACAGTCTAAATTGATTTTTAGGTGAGACCTTTTTTCTGAATTATAGTTATATTCTGGGTACTTCTCATATTTTTTATGTGCTCCGGGTGTTTGTTGGATTATTCCCAAATCCCTGTTCTTTATTGATATACACTATACTCTTTCTCTACTTATCTGTATAGTTATTTTTGATTCTTTTTTCACACTTTTATGTTTCTTATTATCCTTTCGCCTTTCTCTTTCCCTTTTCTTTCTTGTAATCTGATTCTAAAATTCTTAATTAGATGTTATCTCTCACTGATAATAATTAATTTCTGATATGAGTTGTTTTTTCATATCCGCAATATACATGGATATTTACTATAGGATGTTGTTCAGACAATTTGCAATTCTCCCCCTTTTTTTAATCATAGAGATAGGTGATAAGAAATGTTTCTCGTTGCTTATATCTATGGAAGTGATGTGGGTTGTTCATATTCTGTATATAGGTGTGTTTTTATATATGTCCATATGTATGTATTTTGTGTAATATGTTAAGTGGTGTTTGTGTAAATGTTTTTTATAATTGGTTACAGCCCTGAAGAAGTTCCTGTGGCAATAAGGAACGAAACGCGTTGGCTGTTTGCCATTTCTTAAATGATTTCATTAATAAAAGAAGAATTTTGGAATATATCAGCTCACTTGGATTTATTATTATTTCTATTGAGTGCACCTTCTTATGTGTGAAATTCTTTGGACTATTTAGCATCTAACAACGGCAGATGCTGGAAGTAGTTGCACCAAAAAGTAACATATATAAATGTAGGAATTTATGTGCTTAACCCTGGTCGGTCGTTGTTGGCTTTTTTTGTTCATGCAAAACAGTTTGTTTGCTTGTGCTTTTCTGATGTTTAAGTGTTTTTTGAGGGTGAACCGTTTGTCGAACACTACTCCCAGATATTTATAGGAGTCACAGTGCTCTATTCTGTTTCCTGATGCGTTCCACTGGTATTTTTTCCTATTTGGCGCTGTCAAGGCCGAGAAACGCATAACCTTCGTTTTGTTCAGGTTCAAGGACAAGCCATGGTCTTCGATATATTCGACCAGCTTTGTGATCAAGCGCTGTAGGGCTGCAGGTGTCTGACTGCATAAGATGATATCATCTGCATATTGCAGTCTTCTTATTTTACAGTGAGAGATATTCGGGGGGGGTCACTTTGAACTTTTGAACGCCTCTTGTCCAGATCTGTGGTGAAAATATTGAAAAGGCTAGGAGCCAGCACGCATCCCTGCTTTAGGCCGATGTGTGTAGGGATCCTTGCTGTAGTACATTCTCCGTTACCCAGTTTTATCTGTACCCATGTTGATGTATACAAGCTGACAATGGCCCGTAGTAGTGGTGGTGGAACGCCCCAATGCGCCATCTTTTGCCACAGCTGTTGTCTAGGTACCATGTCAAAAGCTGCATTTAGATCAATAAAGCAGGTGTACAGTTTGGAGGATTATCGCTTAGCTTTTTCGACCAAAATATTCAGTGCATGCAGGTTACACATCGTGCTTTTGCCAGGTCTGAAGCCTGTTTTTGTGACTGGAATGATCTTGCTAGAAGCAACCCAATCTTCTAAAGCTGTGAGAAGGTTTGATGCATACAATTTTGCTTCTACATCTATCAAAGCAATTAATCTGAAGTTTTCTGGATCCGACCTTGCACCTGCTTTGAAAACTGGATGCAGAATGCTGCCTCCAAGATTCTGCCCAGAATGATCTATCTCTTTTGAATAGTCCATTCGGTAGGCCGTTTGGACCTGGTGCTCTGTTGAATCTTCGTTTTTTTATGGTAATTTCAATTTGGTTAGATCGAATCCAGTTTTCCTCAAACTGATTTTCTTTCTTGTCCTCTTTTGGTTGGTGTACCGTGATGTTATCTGTAGTATAATTTTGGTAATTGGTGTTCTTGTCTATGTTGTTTTTGGTTAGGTGAGCTATCCAGTCTTCCTCTAAGATATTCGCGTTATGTTGGCGGAAGGATCCATTCGCAATGTTATTTATTTCTGCCCAAAATGTTTTATTATTATTTGATTTACTTGTTTACAATAGTTTTTGCCAGATTTTGGTTTGTTTTGTTTTCTTTGCCATCCAGACCTCTTTTTTATAATTCTGTCTTATCTGGTGTATTTGTTGCTTTTCCTCTTCACTGGTTCTTGGGGCTTTTCTACGTAATTTTCTTATTTCACGGTTTAATGTCCTTTTTTTCACTACTAAGGAGCCTAAGGGCTCCGTTTTTTTTGCACGTTGTTTTGTGTTCTGTGATGGAAATTTAGAAATCAGTGTCTTGGTCATGTTCACCCAATTTGCCCATGGCTATGTCGAATTTGGTGCTTGAGTGATCGATGGTAAGTTTTTTAGATAATTCATTATTTAATCTACGTTTTTGCCATTCCACGCGAACCTTTTCCGATTGTACGGGCTCGAAATTTCGGACAGATCGTTACTTTCTACAGCTCTTCGTGTGTGGATTTGTAGATCGATTGACTGTGGGCTGTGATCGCTCTCGAGTCTGTGTATTATTTGATAGCTTGAGATCTTTGGTAGTAGCTCAATGTCCATTATTGTATAGTCTAGGACGGAGTGTGTCTGCTTGGATATTCTGGTTGGTTTTGCTGGTTGAACTTGAGGGAAGCGACCGTTTAAGATTATCATTTCTGTCTCATGTAAGATTGAAACGCAAAATTGGCCGATGTGGTCCTTTTTTGATAATTTGTAATTGTTGGGGGAATCATATGCCGTTTTAATTTGGTTTGTTGGTTCGTTTGCTCCTAAACTTTTTGAAGTAGAAACATAGTGAAGTCACCTGACTGCATGATTCCTGCTTGCGGGCATGTTGATTGCAATGATTTGATCAACCTTTTAAGGGTTGTGATTTTCTCTTGTTTTTGTTTTGGAGCTGGGTGAATGTAAATGTTACAAATTATTAGGAGCCTTTCCTCTTTGTTATGCTACTGTCAGTCAGTCAAAGAACTTTATTCGGTTACTAAAAACCATAAAAGCAATACAAAGTACATAAAACAAGGTTAAAATTCAATAAAACAGATTTAAAAGTGATTGCAAATCCTAAATAAAAGAAACATGTTAGAGATATAAGGAGTACCATATTTGCAAGTGTCAGGTTTGGTGGTTGATTTTTGGGGCCAGACTGGTTTTGTTTTGTCTAGCGGCTGCTACCAGAAAACAAGCTACACCATATGTGACCTGTACCGAGTTCAACATCTGTAAATATAATAGAGCCGGCCGTACCTGAGCAAAGTTTAAGTCTTTCAGGATAGGGAAAATAAATTTTTTACGGGCCACCAAATAATGTTCACAAAGCATAACTAGGTGCAGAGTATCCTGTGTAGAAAAGAAATCGCAGGTGCAAGGTGGGGAATCTTCTGGGATGCCCCACTTTGTATACGAGCCAAGCACAAAATGTATCAGGTTGAACCTGAACCTTATAAGTAGGAAACGATGATATGGTTTGGTAACATATTTTAAATAAGGTTCCATGGCCAAAGACGACGAAAGTTGGTAAAATGATCTTACCATTGGTTTACAAAGCTCAACCGTTTCCCTCTCCGCTTCCAACATATTTCGAAAGTGCTGCTTGACCCACCTTACATCCTCTTTCTTAAGATTCTGTGGAAAAGAGTACATGTCCGGGCGCCCTAGCCTAGCGCATGCCGCTCTAACATACGCTAGCCACGGTATGCTATCTGCTTTATCCAAAGTCATACAATCTTTGAGAATGCAGTGGTTCAATGTGATCTCCTCATTTGTCCAAGTTTTAATCCAACATAACAGTGGGGACATTTTTAAGAGATCAGTGACATATCCCAAGCCTATTTCGTTATGGATTGAATATGTGGGAGATGATTTCGGGAGTGATAACAGGGCTCGTATAAAGTTGTTTTCTACGATTTGGATGCCTGGGGCTGAAACGTAGCCCCAAATATCTGCCCCATAGGATGCAATTGCCACACATTTGGCTCTATAAATACGAGTCATGGCTTCCATGGGTCTCGAACCCAATCTTTTAGCAAAATGCATAAGAGCTGTGGTGGATCTGCTTACTCCATTCTCCTTTAATTTCAGTTGGGCACCCCAAGTTCCTTTCTCATCAAAAGTGACTCCTAAATAACAAAAAAAGGGTACCCTCGAAATTGGAGAATTGTTACAGCTGAAGGACCTAACCTTCATATTTTTCCTCCGTGAACCTGTAACCATAACATGAGATTGAGCAGTGTTGATCTTTAGGTCCAAGGCTTCCATGAAACCACCAAAATGATCTAATAATCTTTGCAGGCCCGTACCAGTCCGAGCTATAAGAACGGCGTCATCCGCGTATAGGAGGACCGGAATAGGTAGCCCCCCCATACGCGGTATGTCCAAGGTAGCTGAGTTCAGGGATTTCCCCAAGGAGTTAATATACAGTGTAAAGAGGAGAGGGGCCAGAATGCAGCCTTGTCTGACCCCTCTCCCTGACGTAAACATCGCCGTGCATCTTCCTTCCCTTGTTACCCTAACCGAGGCGGACAAATTTTGGTGGAGGTCGTGCAAAAAATTGACCAAAGTGCTGTCCAAACCCAAGTCTCGCAAAATAATCCACAGTTTTGAACGGTTTACCAAATCAAAAGCAGAAGATAAGTCCATAAATCCCAAATAAAGAAGCCCCCCCTTCGCCACGGTGTATTTACTAATAATAAGGTGGAGGTTTAAACATTGGTCCATGGTCCCTCTATGTGCTCTGAAACCATACTGTAGTTCCGAGAGGGTCCCGCTCTCCACTAGCCAATCCCCCATTCTTTGCAAGATGACTCTGCCCAAGATCTTAACGGCAGAGTCCAACAGGGAGATTGGCCTGTAACAGGCAGGGTCCCCCCTATTCCCTTTCTTGAAAATGGGAACAATAATAGAGGTAGACCAGGAGGAAGGAAAGCCAGCTGCAGGTATCGCATTAAAAACATTGGTTAATATTTTTGACCAAAATTGCGGATACTGGATGTAGAGATCTGCGGGGACCCCATCAGGTCCCGGGGCCTTGTGTTTACTTGTGTCTTTAATCGCCCTCTCAACCTCGGTGGTATTAAACTCCATAACCAGGTGAGGTGTAACATGGGCACTGACTGGTGAAGTTAATGCTGTGGATTCATAAATCTGTTTAAAGTGGCCTAGCCATCTATCATCTTCGATCACACAGTCCATACCTGTTTTCCCATCCTCGGAAAAAAAAGGCTGGTTCACCATGGCCCAAAACTTTTTGCTATCTCTCAATACATCAATGGATAGTAAACTATCCCAAGCTTCCTCCTTAATTTGGGTTTTGCGATTGGTGACTGCAATTTTGTATTCCTTCCTTAGGTTAGTCACTAAGGGCCTGTCTCTGGGTTTGTGTTTTAATGCTTTCAACAAGGCACTGTGTTTTAGCGAGCAATCCTTGTTAAACCATTTATAAATCTTCTTGTTCCTTAGTGCGCCTGGCCTTGGCTCCAAGTTCTTAGAGATCCTTATACATATTTCCTCATACGCAGCCACAACGTCAGAGCCAAGGGCTGTTGGATCTAAGCACACTGCCAAGTTAGCCTCCGACTCTTGGGCTAATGTTTGGAAGAATTGCTCAGGGACAATCATCCCCCAATTAAGACGCCTTCCCTGGTCCTTAGTCGTCAAGACATTTGGAGCTGCCACACTTGTCAATCTACTGATCCGGAAACAGTCTAGGTCCAGCATTAAGAGGACAGGATAATGATCACTGAAGCTAGCAGTAACAACCCTATACTCACATGCCTTTGACAGGACCCCGGATGATACAAAAATATAGTCTATGACAGTGTTGGCGTCTCTCCCTATAAAAGTTGGGGTTCTGGGTTCATTTTTGCCCTGCTCAATTTCAAATAGGTTTAAGTTCGCAAGGAAAGTCTCGAGGCACTCACCCTCATTTGTATGTTCAAAATGGGGAATGCCCTCGGTCGGTAAACCCCCATATCTATCGTTAAAACAATCTCCCTCACAAGGATGGATGTTAAAATCACCCAGGATTACCATCTCTGGGGCGGAACTGCAATCTCGTCTATAGACTGACAGGAAGTCTAACAAGGAGGTCAAATGCTCATTCGCATAAGAAACCTCCTTGGAATTATAAAAATTAATAAGCAGGAAGATTTTAGAGTCAGATAAAGTCCACTCCACAACTAACGTGTTCCTGGGTGCGGAATCTAATTTTTTAAAAAACCCCACTAAGTCCAGAGAACATAGTGTGAGTAGGCCACCCTTTGCTCTCCCTCTTGCTCCTGGGGCTGCAGGAGTAGAAAAACTACAGAAGCCATCCAATGAAAAACTTGTAGTGGTGTCCCATGTTTCTTGGATTGCCAGGACGTCGTATTGTTTTACAAACCCTTGCCAAATGGGGTCTAGAGCCTTTACATTTAAACCCACCACGTTCCAGGTGAGAAATTTACAATATGGTGAATCTGCGATAGGAGGGGTAAGCGCACCCCGGCGATCGCCCTCCACTGGGTCTTTATCAGGCGTAGGAGAAAGGTTTGATTTAGTCAAGTCCTCCGTCGCAACAACCTTGCCTGGTTGAGTAGGGATAATCTGGTAACTCCGTCCACATGCCGAGCCCTGTGTTTGTCAGTCAACCCAATCTGTGGTTGACAGGCATTCAAAGCGATTGGCTATTGGAAAGTGCAAGGGATTATCTAGACTATTTGTAAGCTGTTGGTAATGATAAGGTTGGCTGTAATGTGGGCCAACAAGAGGGCCGCCTTGACGCGGTCTACCTCTTCTGCTCCTTACCCGGTTCCATCCCGCATCCCACCCCTCCTCCCACCCACGGGATTGTATCTCCCAGGGGGGATTATGTCTCTGTCTAAATTTACTGTCATATGGTCCTTTTAACCAGCTCCATCGATTGTCAGCTTGATTTTGTGGGAGATAAAAATAAGAAAGAGGTCTAGCAGCCACCGTACTCGTCTGGAATCTGGGGGATCCACTACTACAAATAAAATCTACAACCTCAGTATTCTCGAAAGTGACCACTACGCAGTCCCCTTGTAGGTTTTTTCTGTTGCCTCCCACCCACGGAGCTCTCTCAATCATTAGAATATTGCACGGTATGTTTGGCGGGAGGGGATAGTTTTTGGATAGCCAGTAACATACTTTATTTTTAAGAGCCTGATACGATTCTACTTCTGATGGAGGGATTTCAGTAACACCAGTGAGAATAATCACGTAGGGGCAGGCATCAGGGGGAAGGTGAATGTTTCTACGGGCCATGCCCTTGGCTCTGTCGGGTGCATCAAGATTTAAAGGCTGTGATAAGCGATCACTTAATGTGGCCTGAGCGGTTGGATTGATTTTAGTTGTTATCTGAGATTGATCTGTTTTCTGAGATTGGTCAGTTATGGGGGTCTTTGTTGTGGTGTCAACCTGGTTTGGAGTGTTACTGGGATTCTTGGGGGCCACTTTTATAGTCTCCAGCGATCTGTTAACAGCCACCGAAGGCTTATTGGCCGTTTTCGATGGAATAGTAACCTGGGCAATTTTGTTATTCAAGGTAAAACTAGGGGCACTTATGTCCTTATGTATGTTTTTTAGGACAGTTTCCAGGCAGCGTAGTCTAGCCTCTATGGGTTCCAGCAATACTTTTAACATATTAAAAATAGTGGTGTTATTCATGCTTGAACCATAGCCCTCCTGTAATGGTGATTTTACTGGATTACCAACTTCCCCGGTCAACTCCAGAATTTCCTCCAGACTTTGATCGATAATAGTGTCGTCTGGAAGGCTCAAGGGTAAACCACTCTTAATAACATGCGGTCCCCCTGTGGAACTGGGTAAAACTACTGGCAATTTATCCATGTTAGGGAGGTTAGGGGGAATTCGACCCTTCTTTCCTTTATGAATGGATGGTTTATTGGTCTTTCGAATTTGCTTAGGGATAGCCCCTTCTGTCCGACCCCTTTCTTTTGTAACGGATATATTGTTAGAGGTATTTGACTCACTTTGTTGCACTCCACATTCTGATAGGAGATGAAGGTTAGGAGAAGCCTCCAGGTCCTGTAAAGTGTTTGAGGCATCAAGATCCCCGATCTCTCCAGTGCTATGTACTAGGGCCTGTATATCTGTCCGAGAATCAGTGTTGGGTGTCTGTGCCTGTGCAATAGGGCCCAAGGAGGATCGTTTGGCCATGGCCAGGTCTTGGGACACTCTCCTATCCATTAATGTTATACCCTCGTCAATTAACGCATGAGTGCGGGTGATAAAATCATCCAAGGTTCCGGTAAGTTTTTTAGCTCCTACAGCGGCCATACTTCTGGTTTCGCGACAGTTCATGGCCTATATTTCCTATCAGTGAGAGCACAGGGGAGCTAAGTGTAACCGACTAGGGTTTATGGTCCAGTCCAGCCTCCTCTGGCCTCTGAGGGCCACAGAGGGCCCGCCCTTTGCCCGGGCTTCGCTCGGCGTCCCGCTCGCGTCCCGCTAAGCGGAGGAGCGCTGTTCTTAAAGGTGGCGTTGCGGCCAGGGGCGTGTCTTGCTGGGGGCGCGGCCGTGCACACCTGTGCAGCGCAGGGACTCCTGGTCTAGAGAGTCCCTGCAGCACGCGCCCTCTGTTATCTCCCGCAGTTATTCCCTCCTCCTTCCGGGCACTCACCGGCACCCCTGCAGCCTCGACCCCACGCCAAATGCCGCGCAGCGGCACCCGCGCAGCGGCACCCGCGAAGCGGGTGCTGCAAGTTGTTAGCTGGCAATATGGCGGTCAATCCCTCCAGGGACACGGGGAGGCCACAAGACGAGTCGGCGTTATCCCAGCTCACCCAGTCGGCAAGTGGCGGCGTCCAGGTAAAGTTTCTTGTGAATAATGCTACTGGTGATTAAAGGGACCTCGCGAGAGTAAGATTTTTATGCATTGGATCCAAGTTTGTCCTAGATCTATCTGTTCATAGGACCATGGTATTTTTGTGCTTGGGTAGATCGATAAACCGCCAGATGGTCTACCTGATGTTTTACCTTTTGTGGCGGTTTGCTGAAGCTCTTTGAATCCACTGATTTGTGTTGGTGACATGGTCCAGGTTTCCTGGAGTAGTAGTATGTCAAATGTTTAGATTTTTCTTTTGTTCATCTACCTCATCTGCCTTGCTGTCTAAACCGTTAATGTTCCAAGAGCACAGTTGTAATGTGTTTTTTCATAATTTGTTTACCTTGAACTCCATGCCCCCGGTGGATGAGAGAAGTACTTTTCGCGCTTGCTGGTTACTTCTGATGTTTCTTGATTTACTATACGTAGATTTGACCAACTCTCCTGGGCTTTTGCTGTGGGTCCTACTGCCCCCCAGAGTAATCCGCTTTGCCTTGCTGATCTTAATTCGGCTGTTTGATTTAGGGGGTCTGGGTAGCGTTCTTTTTCTGTTGTTCTTATTTCTATTCCCCATTTGGCAAAGGAATCTCTATGGCTCCAGACTTCCATTGTTGTTATTGGGTCGTTCCAGGTTACGATTGTCATTTCCCTCTCTTTTTCATTTGATAGTGATTTGAATTGAATGCTTGCTATGTGGTTTGTATTTAAATGTTTTAGAATTTTGATTGAGTTTGCAAGCTTGATTATTGCGCTGCGATTGAGAATATCTTGGGTACCTTTTGACTTGTAATGTGGGATCAGTTCCAAAGTTACTAGGCCATCGGGGCATGTTTGACCTTCATTGCTTTTTCCGGGGATCAATGTTATGGCGGTGTAAACTTGCAGAAATTCCACTGAGTATGGCCTCTTCTGCCCACAGATTCCCCTCAGTTGTAATTTGGGGGCGAGTTGTATTTATCACAGTGGGATCAGTTCTGTCCACTTTTGTATTTTGCAAATTGGCTTGCTCTCCTGATCCTGGAGACCGATCGGTCTGAATTTCCGTGCTGTTCCTCAGTTTCGGTGGGTCCTGCTGTTCTACCGCTTTTTCGCTGGTTTGAGCTTTTGCATGCTTGGGAAAGTAATGGGATATACTTTGATTTTCTGCTCGTGGGGTTTGCTGTGGTTCTCCATTTTTGTTTTGGTGCTTTTTGGGGGCGACCGATTGCCAGGAGTCTTTTTGTTTGGTTGTTTGCATTGTTGCCAGGTCTGGTGGTCTAGTAATTATTTCACGATTGTTGATGTTTCGATTCGGGCGATTTTTCAATATTTTGTTTATTTTCCATCTCTTCCGCTGGTCCGTTTCCTGGGGTTGATACCTGCGAGTTCGTCTCGTGGTCTCTTATAATTGATAGATCTTGGGCCTATTTTTGGGAAGCCTGAGTTACTGCTTGAGCTCTTTTTTGTTATTGTGCCTTGATTTTCTCACCCTTTTACGTTCCCGTTTTGTTAGTTCTTGTGATTTTGTTGTTGCGGTTTTGAGATTGCTGCTTCGGGCCCTGGGTTGTCATTGTGTTGTTCGTTTTGGGTATTACTTCGGGTCAGTGGGTTATTTTATGTATCCTTTTGAGTATCGGGGGTTGATACTCTTAAGTTGTCAACCATTCCCTCCGTATTTTCCGAAGGGCCAGGAAACAATGCAGAGTTCTGCTAAGTCAACCCTGGTTTTGTTTGACTGCTGTTCACCGGTATTACTGTATTTGTTGTTGTTTTTTTTTTATTTTTACTTCTGACAGTATATCTGTGAGAATCTCCGGGATAGTCTTTAATTGATGCATGGTGCTTGTGCATTGGCATTCGTGGTGTGTGGGTCTTTTTGCACCCGCTCAATGATGGAATTTAATGCTTGAATTTTTCTTTCTATACCAGATACGTGTTGGGCGAGGGCCTGCAGGAGGTCTACCTGCAACTCTAGTTTTCGTGATTGTTGGAATAGGGCTGTTGAGATTGTTTCCATTATGTTAATGAATGTGGGCCAAAGCGGAGCCTGTAAGAGGGTAAGGTGGTCTGAGAGATGGTTTGTCTGATTAGTGTCCAATTGCTGGCTGGGGTAAGTATTGTCACCTGGTTTGGTCATGGTGCTGTCATTGGGGTCTCCTATTGGGCTTGTACTTATGCTTGGTTGAACTGTGGGACCCGGCCCCAATTGAGATTTTATTTATTGCTCTGTGCTTGGGTTGACTCCCGGTCCAATCTCTGTTCGCATGTTTATTGGGGACAGTGGTATATTATAATCGTGATTGTAGAAGAGTCCTGTTACTGGTTGGTCTTTTAGTTGGCCTTTTGGGGTGGAGAGGGTGATTTCTGCCATCGGGGTTTCATCTTTTAGCCCAAATAGGCTTGTTGAGCACTCCTGAGTTCCTGATGGTCTGGGCGGGGTTGCCAGTGGTCCCCCAAGATGTTTTCCTCTCTCTTACTCATGTAATCCGTACTAGCTTTGGTTGGAGCGCACCCTTGGCCATCAATGGGTTTGGTCACGCGGGTGCTTGGGAGTGCCCCGAGACTAGTACACTGCCTCTTCATGGTGGCTTCTAGCGTTACTTTTTTTGGGCTTATAAGCAATTTGTGTAGTGCTTCACTTGCATTTATCTGGGCTGCCACGATTACTTGATTGCCAGTTGTTTTAAAAGTTTTTAGGGGAGCTGCAAGTGTCTTCCAATAAGGTGTTGGTTTGTGCTCTATTCTTGTCGGATGGTGTTTTGGATCCGACTAAAAATGACATATTTGTGGGTTTTATCTTGAGATCTTGATTTTCTTTTCTGAGTTCTGAGTCCAGGGAAAATTAGGAAATCCATGATTTTTAAATTCCTTCCCACTAGCTTTTTGTTTGACATTGGTAGCACTGTTGGCACTGCTGTGGGCGGTGGTTCTGGGGTTTCTTTCAATTGTCTCTTCTGTGAGTGGGACGGTGTCTCTTCTGGTGTTTCTCCTACTGTTTTGTGCGGCTTTTTTCTTTGGCTTGATCTCCGTTCTAATTTTCCCAGATCGCATGTCACCAGGCTCCTGGTTTCCTCGCTTTTTTCACTTTCTTTGTGCACTTCTTTACTCTGGTTGCTTTGCTTAGCGTTGCTTTGCGTGTTGCTTTTCTTCCCTTGTTTTGGTTATTTCACTTCTTATTTGATTTGTTGTTTTTGATTTTAATTGGGTTAATCTGCAATCTATGGTTGGTTTGGTGCTTGTGATACTTCTGACCAATTTTTTTTTTTTGGTTGCACAGTTCTTAGCGTTTTCCTCAGAGAGGTTCCGTATGAGAGAATGGAGGCGTACGTTGGTTTAGTGAGTTTTGGAGTGGGGCTGGGGGTTTGCACCGAGGGTCTGCAGAGGAGAGAGCAGGGCACTCTAGACTGACCACTAGCCACACCCAACCTGGTTGAGCCGCTTCCACGGTCAGTTGGGCTCAACACTCAGCGGCCGCCACTAGAAGCGGTCGCGCTCTCTATACGCTCTGCACTCTTAGGGTTGTCAATAAAGATTGCCGGTTCCTTTGGAACTCCGCAGCCTTCAAAATCCCATCCTATTCAAGAAACAACTCAAAACCTTCTTATTCTATTAGTTTTTCTTTTTCTCTCTTCATCTCTCTTGCTGGTACCGCGCCGGGACACTCCTCCGAGTAGCTGTGCGCGTTATAAATCCCTAATACAATACAATACAATACAATTAGTACTCCTGGCTCTGCTATTCTGTGCACTTGCTCTCTTTGCCGCACTCCTCTACTCACTCTTTGATGGTAGTGGCTGGCTGGCTCCAATTGACTCTGACTGCAACTGCCACTGTATCTGCCACTGTGCCTGTAATCTCTGGTCTCCTGCCAACTACCAGCCTGGAGTCAGCAGTCAGCAATAGGTCGGTCCCGCCCGCTGAGACCTCACGTTTTTGCTTTGCTTGCTGAGATCTGGGAATTGCAAGGATCAATTATGTTGGTGTGGCTCTGGCAGTTAGATGGTCTGTGTTTCTGAAGCCCCTCACCGCTCCTCGCCGACCGTTGCACCTATCGCCGGGGGCCAGGCCGGGAGCTGATAGCTGGTAGGAGCCTAAAGCCTGAGAGCCGGCGGTAGGGAGCGGGGGAGACTCCTCACTGCTCACCGCCTCTTCATTCTCCGCAGCACTCCACTTGCTCGCGCTCGAAAGCTGTCTGTGTCTTTGCTGAGAACCAAGAGCTCCCTGAAGGGGGGGTGCGGGAGGGCTCCTCACCGTTCCTCTCTGCTCCAAACGCCCGCTCGCCCACTGCAGCCGTTGACCTCCTCTCCGACCCTTGCTGTGTTTAGTAAATCCGGTAAAATGCCTTGGTAGAAACGATGACAGAAAGGAAGTAAACACTGTTCCTTGGGATTGACTTCTAGAAGAGAGTCCCGTGGGCAGTATCATGCCTTTTTTGTTTCTCTTTGAAGCAGTCCCTTCGGATAACCTCTGTCCCTTAGTCGCTGAATTAATGTGTCAGTCGCCCTAAAGAAATCGGTTCTCCGGGAGCAGTTGTGCCTCAGTCTTAGAAACTGCCCGTAGAGCATATTATCCCGGAGGCTCCTTGTATGATGGGAGTCATACTTTAGCAATGTAACATGCTCAGTAGGTTTTCTGAACAGGGTTGTGTAGATCATACCATCTTCAGCTTAGAGTATGAGGTCAAGAAAGCAAATAGAGTCCTTATTCTGGGTCAAAGTTAATTGGCTGTCAGATAATCTACCGTTAAGCCAGTTGCTAAAATCAATCAAACTTCTTTCAGTCCCAGTCCAGATCATTATGACGACATTGTATAATTTCCACAATGTAATATCTTCTAGAAAAGGGTTATTAAAGTTGTAAATATGTGTGTCTTCGTATGCATCCATGCACTCACAGTTGAACATTGTAGGAGGTTATGCCACTGAAGATGTTCTGGAAGGGGCCTAGAGACTTTTTTTTAGGGTGTCTTGGCATAAAAAGGTATGTAGGCCACTGATTCAGGGGGTTTTGCAACTTTAAGACTATGAAAAAGGTCTGACCTATTATCAATGGCCTCATGGTTCAGAGGGTTGCTTTACAATCCAAGAAAGAGGCAGTCTATGTTGCCTTCAAAGCCTAGCCTGCTTTGCTAACCTGTTAATTGCCTCCTCCTCCTCACTCACTGTACCCCCAGTTGTTACTTCCTGAGGTGATTCTGCATCTCCTTGCATAGCCCCCTCAGACTATGTTAAATACATTTTTTTTAAAGTCATATGAGGCCCTGCTTGGTTCTGCTGTCGATAAACTTGATCATGTTTGCTTGTCTCATCATATTCAACCCAGATGTCGAACATAGCTGATGGTGTCATTTTTTATCGTCTGGGGTGACAGCACAGCTATTACCAGACAATTATGTGAGCATTGCAAGAGCAGGCAGAGAGGCTAAAGTGTCTCCCCTCCGCGCAACTGTGGTGTTCATTTTGTGTATTTATACAGCTAACCATGCTTGAACTTTCTGGGGTCACACATGGCATTGGAATGCTATTAAACTGTCTTAGATAACTAGGTAACTTATGTTTTTTTTTCTCTGACTGCAATGAAGATGGGAGGCGGTCAGCGAATTTTTAGGTCTGGCTTGGCAGTGCAACTGTCATCTGTCGTTTTAACTTACACCAACATAATTCTACAGGTCTTTGCTTCCACACAAATATACATCAATTTCTGTGCTATTTACTTGTAATTCTTCATATACCCATACGACATTCTTTTGAAGCCTGATGTATTGGCATTGCCAATGCTTGTTTCTCTCTTTGTAAGAGAGAGCGTTCCAGTGTGGTATATCCTCCCGTAGTAAGGACTAAACGGGGAAGAGAACAAAAAGGTAATGATGTGATTCCTTAAGATAATTCCAGTTTCTCAGATTGCCTCTCTCTTGCCCCAAATCATAAACTCCTAATGTTCGTCGCCCAGACAAATTTCCTGCTTTGGTTTACTATGGTTTTTGTATTAATACAGGAAGTCTTATGTGTTAGTGGCCCGATGGAAAGGTAGTCTTTCTGGGATTCAGAGTTTTTTAATGTTTTTTTTGTATGGTGTTACTATGTTACTATAGTCTCGTTACCGGTTTCACAAATGCATGTCTATTGGGGGTGTGGTTTGAAGCCCGAGGAAGATGTCGGCGTGAGCTTGCAGCTTCATATCAGGGAAACAAATAACCTTAAATATGCTACACGGTCTCCTATAAGAAGACCAACGAGGTCTACGATCATCACTCATTGTAGGGATCAAGATAACATCATCAAACCCTCCTAACTTGGTTGCTTGAATTTCACTCGCACACTCCTGTGCCACTGGGTTCCCTCGCAACTCCCAGCGCGGGAAGTGGGACGCAGACCAACGGTGATCCCCACTACCCTTGACAAAACCTTATACCACCAGAGCAACCACAACAAATCACCAATTAAATCCTCAATAATAATTCCAAGCTAAAACTGGGAATTAGACATCTGCTTTCAAACATTAATAAATCGGACATGAGCTCTGCCTGACCTTAAGATGGCATCTGGTGTGCAGTAATGTTGAATATGACAAAGCAATAATAGCGAATACTAATACAATAACATTGTTATGGGAAATAAAGCTTTCTGCGGCAATAATCCAAAGTTGCATATACCTGAATAAAAACAAAACGGAACGTTTGTGCCGATCACCAATACACCTGAAGCATCCAAACACATGAGCGCACTATCAAAAGTTACCAACGCACCGGAGATTGCCCTATCTTGAGTCAGCCAAGCAATCCTTGGACTGGTGTCCAGCGAGGAAAAAAATCGCTAATTGAAAGGCCGGTTCGTTTAGCAGGTTCATCAGTGAGCACAAAGAGCACATCAGCATAAAATGTTTTAAAATGGCGGCCGTAAAATAGCGCTTACTAGATCCTCCACGTAGTGTGGCATCAGCCTGATTACTTATTGCAGCCAAACATCTGGATAAAAATACTAAAATACATGGCTCCTACATTACAAACTGCCAGGAAAAGGATGGCATGAAATGCAAGAGGTACAAATGGGTCCATGATTCTTCCAAAATGGTGTCTTCCTAACGATTGACGCTAAGTATGACGTGCAGTGCACATCTATCGCCCAGCACAACGTGCACATCTGCCACCTAGTACAATGTGATATGCCCAACCCAACGTGCGCTCAGTCCTAGTAGGCTGGAAATCAACTGACAAAGAGTGAAGACTCCAGCAGAACTGAGCGCCCTGAGCTCTATCGATCGACTACTGAATAGTCACTAATCTCAAAAGACCATCACAGTATCTACATCATAATTACAATAGCTATAAAATCATATTAAAAACTGTGGTAAACCTTAATGTAGCAGTGATAAACAGCAACCTGAAGTAGCCACAATATTATAGTGCTATGGTGACTGCTGCGCCACAATAACCTATAGTAATTTCTTTGAAGTTCACAAAACAACAAGAATATAGATAACAAACATCTGACAGCCCTAAGAATCATATCAACGAGATCCTATCAAATACCTGAAGATAAACGTTGTAAGGTAATAAAGCAGCCTACTAAAAAAACAATAACAAAAAACAAATCAAACCTCTGATTTAAATATGACCGAACAAGAAAACAAAACAAGTCTGAAGGGGGGGCGTTGCCTGGGAGCCGAACATGGCGGACGCGTCTCTGTAGTGCTCCGCTGTTCGCTCCCTCGAGAGACATCATCAGCCTTAATCCTGGTCCCAAACTCTCGTCTTGGGCGAGCGGCCTGTATGCAGACATGCGACGATCGTGCTGAGATGCCCTAGAGGCCGCGAGGGGCCCGATTCGGCTGCAGCGCCCGTGAAGCACCGGACCGGTGGAGACCACGCACACCACACCGCGGGCGGCGGTGGCCGATCTGCAGCGGCCGCGTTTCACTAGCGGTGCGGCTGGGGCTGACGCCTTCCTGCCCGGCGGCCCCTCGTTGCTGCTGATCGAGGCCCGGTCCTGGGGGACGGCGAGGAGCGCACTACCATCGCGGCGCCCCTCCCCCGGCTGTGCCAGCACTTGGTCCCCTGCTGGAGAGGCATCGGGTCTGGTGCGGCCTACCCTAGGCCTTGCGGCTCCCCTCGCTGCTGCTGACCGAGGCCCGGTCCAGGGAGACGGCGAGGAGCGCACTACCATCGCGGCGCCCTCCCCCAGCTGTGCCTGCTTGTGGTCCCCTGTTGGAGAGGCTTCAGGCCTGGTGAGGCCTACTCTGGGCCTTGCGGCCCCTCGATGCTGCCATCAAGGCCCGGTCCTGGGAGACGGCGAGGAGCGCACTACCATCGCGGCGCCCCTCCTGCGGCTGTGCCTGCATTGGGTCTCCTGCTGGAGAGGCTTCGGACCTGGTGAGGCCTACCCTGGGCCTAGATTCTGCTGGAGTGGTCCTGTGGGACTCCTGTTTGCCCTTGGATTGCCGCTCTGCCTGCAGGATCTGGCGCTCTACTACATTGCGGTGAGCGGGGCAGGGTTCTATCGGGCTTGACTTTGGCGCCCATTGCGCCCTTCAACTGCTGCCCCGCGCGCCTGACCCCCTGAGGAGGACGGAGGGCGTCGCCGGTCGGGGACGGGTTTGGACCGGGCGTCGGCTCGCACCAGCTGGCTTCCTCCTCCCGGACTGGCGGCTGCCAGGGGCGGCCGCATCGATTGTCCTGACTGCCCGGATTACTGGGGGCCCCCGGGGGCTCTTGGAGGTGATACTTGTCTGCGCTGCCTGGCATCGGGTGCCCGGGCTGGGGACACGGTCGGAGTGCTCCGTCCCGCCTCGCGGTGGGTGGTGTGCCCTACCGCCCCCCCCATTTATTTCCACCTTTGGCTGCGGCACGGGCTGATATGGAGCAGTCCCCACACACCATCATGGACAAAGGTAACCCCGGCGCGGCGGCGCCCAAACAGCCCGCCATCGACCAATTCACCACGGCCCCCCCGGCGGGAAAGGGTGCCGCAGAGGGCGTTTCTTCGGACACGGCGACACTCCTGGAGGCCATCACTCAGTCACGAACCGCCCTTGAGGCTCAGACCGGTGCGGTGGGGTCCGAAGTATAGGATCTCCGCCAGGACCTCCGGAAAGGCAGACGATCGAATCACCGAGGCTGAGACGAGGGTCTCCACGGTGGAGGATACCGTTTCCGCCCTCCAGAAGAAAGTCGACAAGTTGGCCATGGTATCGAAAGAACTGGCGGCTAGGGCCGAAGATGCAGAAGGACGGGGCGCCGAAACAACATCCGCCTGGTGGCCTTTCCGGAAGGTTGCGAGGGATCCTCAATGGGTGGCTCCCTCTCTGGCTGGCTCAAGGCGCTGCTACCCGCAGATGACCTCTCTTCCTGCTTCATGATTGAGAGAGCCCATCGTGCCCTGACCAAGAAGCCGCCGCCGGGTGAGCGCCCACGACCAGTTATTGCTCGCCTCCTTAATTATGCAGACCGCAATGCCATTCTTCGCTTTGCCAGGACACACAAGGAAAAAATGGTCTTTGAGTCCCATCCCATCATGGCCTTCCCGGACTATACACGGATTGTCCAGCAGCAGCGTCAGTCCTTTGTTGCGGCCAAGCGGCGATTGCGTGATCTGAACCTCTCCTATGTGCTCATGTTCCCGGCCCGCCTGAAGGTCATCTACAACTCCAAAACGTACTTTTTTGACATTCCGGAGGAGGTCTTCGCGTGGACAGATGAGCGACGCCACCTTAAGCCACATTCTCCGCCCCCTTTAGACTCTGACTCTTCTCAAGGCTCGCATCGAAATGGCCAGCAGGGTGGAGATGCTACTCATCGTCGACATCGATCCCGTTCCAACTGGCGCTCCCAGAATACGAAAGACACTGCAGACTGAGGTAGGCTGAGGCTGGAACATACTTCGGTGTATGGAGTCGTCCCTATGTCCACTGACTGAGTAGCCCGTTGGCTGCGGCTACATGCCGGGATATCCTGCCACCACGAATAAGGGACCTCTGCTCTTTCCCTGGAGGGAGTGGACCTAACACGCCTTCCTTGTTTTGTGTTCTCATGGGTAATGTTGGGAGGGGGGGATCCATTGGAGGGTCCGCCAGGGTCTTCACGTTTGGGGGCCAGGACGAGATTCTTCCGTGACCGGTACTCCGTGTTTTAGGATGTATAGGGGTTTGGGGGGAGGAGGGAGGGGCTGGGGGGGAATTTGATGTTTGTTTCACTGTTGTTCTTTATGTTGCATGCACAACGAAGTCTCACATGTCCATTGTCCCCGTGCTATACCCCACCTATGGCTCATGACACACGCAGCTAATGGCACTCCCCTGGGAGACCTCAATATAGTGTCCTGGAATGTACGGGGCTTGTTGAATAAGATTAAACGAGGGGCTGTGCTGCACTTAGCAAAGCATTACTCAGCGGATGTCTTGCTACTGCAAGAAACCCATATGCTAGGCAACAAGGCCCCGTGTCTCTCCCGCTATGACTATGCCACGGTATACCACTCCGGCTTCTCCAGGGGGGCACGCGGTACAGCCACACTTATTCACCGCAGAGTTCCATTTCAAGCCACTCAGCACTGGTCCGACCCGGGTGGACGTTTTACGGCTGTTTATGGCACTTTGGCTGGGGAACAGATAACACTTGGGAGCATATACGCCCCACCTCCTCTCGGTCGGATGTTTGTCGACAGACTGACGTAACTCTGGGGGGAATTCCCCGACGGCTTGACTATCCTCGGTGGGGACTGGAACGACATCATGGCTCCCCCGGACAGGTGGATGGGCACGACCTCCGACCATCCCTTCCGATAGGTCTAACCTTAACATCTTGCCACATACTTTGTCTTGGACGGACACCTGGCGGGCCTTTCTTCCCTCTGATTTACATACGCATCATCCGTACACCCCACCCTCTCACGCCTAGATTACATGTTTCTCCCATGCAGTTACCTACATCGGGTGTCATACACCTCTATTCTTCCACGTGGCTTGTCTGATCACTCACCTATTCAGCTCAAACTTCGCCTGCAGACCAGTCGTCCTTCATATCGCTGGCGCATGTGTCCTTGGTTGCTTCGAGATTCCGGGTATCTGGAGATGCTCCATCGAGCCACGGCAGATTACTTTGCTTTTACCCCCGGGTCCACTCAATCCCGGATAATACTGTGGGAAGCCTTTAAACCTACGATACGTGGGGCTGATATTAGCTATCGTAAGGGGGAAAAGAGGCGCCACCTGGCACAGATTCAAGACCTAGAAGATAGACCGCTTACTTTCCAGGCCTCGTTGGTGGAGGGCTCAGATGCTGGTGCCCGCCGCAACCTGCTCCATGTCCAACAACAGCTGCACCAGTTGCTCACGGACAATGCCAAGGAAGCCTGGCTGGCAACTCAGCACAGGATATATCAGTGGGGCGATAAATCCAGTCAGATGCTCCACAGACTAGATCAAGCAAGGGCTTCTCCGACGCAAGTTCCTTTATTGAGGTCCCCTGCTGGTGATACGTGCGCCTCCCCGGAGACAGTGGTGCAGGCCTTTGCCGATTTCTATGCCGCCCTATACAGTGATCGTGAGGGACTCGCTGAATCGCTTATAGACGCTTTTCTTGTAGATATCCCTCCAAAGCTCCTCTGATGAGCAGCGAGATGCTCTCGACAAGCCCATCTCTTTGGAGGAGCTGCAGGTGGCCCTCCCCAACGCTCATCCGGTCCGTGCACCGGGCCCCAATGGGATCCCCTGCGATTTTTTTTTTTTTTTTTTTCTGGCGCCCCCATATAGGGACTGTCGGTCTTCACCTTCTTGGCGCTTTGCATCAGGCGCTGGAGCAGGAGATCTTGCCCCCGGACTGGTGCCATGCCGAAATTGTTGTTTTTCTCAAGCCGGGTCGGCCTCCGGAGGCCCCGGGCTCATACCGCCCCATATCCCTATTAAACTTCGAGCCGAAACTACTGGGGAAGGTGTTGTCTGATCGCCTCCGCACCTGCATTCTCGACCTCGTTCACCCAGACCAGTCTAGCTTTATGCCGCAACGCTCCACCAGGCATAACATAAGGCGTGCGCACAATGCTGTTGCCGAGGCCCACCGGCTTGGACGCCCTGCGGCGGTCCTGTTTGCTGACATTGATAAGTCGTTCGACTCTTTGAGTTGGACCTATCTTTTTAAACTTTTGGAGGCTGTTAATCTGGGGCCCCGATTTCGCACATATGTTAAATTGCTGTACACAGATCTTACAGCTTCGATCCGTGTGGCCGGTTACCGCTCTACCTCCTTCCCCATCCGCAGGGGGACCAGGCAGGGTTGCCCCCTCTCCCCGCTTCTTTTCCCTTTAGCGACAAAGCCATTGGTTGCGTGGGTGCGCTTGGATGCGGTTTATCGGGGACTGGTCTGGTCGCCTGAGTGCTCGGATAGGATAGCACTCTATGCTGACGACGCGTTATTCTTCTTTTACGATCCTTGGGTCACCGGACAGAGGGTTCTGCAGATCTTGCGGGTATTCGGTGAAATGACAGGATTACATGCTAACCCGTCAAAGTCGATCCTTTTCCCCATTTGTGGCGACCAGGGAAGTCAAACCTGGGCCTCGCAGCTGGTCATTGCGGACGAGGGGTTTAAGTACCTCGGGGTCCATATCACTAGATTTCACACCGTGGCGTGGTCGCGCAACATAGCCCCCTTGCTCCCGGCGGTACGTGAGGAGACAACGGTATGGTCCCACCTTCCCTTGTCCCTATACGGCCGGTCCGCTATATTCAAAATGGTGTCCCTGCCGCGCTTGCTGTACAAATTGCAACATTTCCCGTATCCTATCCCCCTGTCGTCGTTTCTTCAAATCAATGCGCTCCTAAATAGATTCCTGTGGGGGGGAGGGGCAGTCCGGGTGGCTCTAGCGACTTGTATCCAATCCACTTACTGTGGTGGCATCGCGGCAGCGGACGTACAGGTGTATTATTGGGCGTTCCAGCTCTTAGTCATTAATGAATGGTGGTATAACCCGCAGAATGACCCGGCTTATGCGGTAGAGCGGCTCTTCCTGGCGGAATACCCACTGTTGGATCTCTTATACAGTATCTCGTCCTTGGAGGCTCTTCCCCCGGCCTGTCGCACGGTTATCCAGATCTGGAGGCGTGTTTCTCGGTCTATGGGCTGGTGGAGTATGCTGATGGGCACAACTCCCCTTTGGTGTGGCACGCACCTCCGGCCCGTCTCAGCTCTCACCGGATTCCGTAGATGGGATATTATCGAAATATCTACACTAGGTGATGTGATGCGCGGGCCCACGCTTAAATACTTTCAGAGGCTGCAGGAGGAGTTTGACCTACACAAGTCCCAGTTCCATAAATACCTTCAGCTCCGCTACGCCCTGCCCCCCCTGATAAAGCACCTTGCGTCCCTACACAAATTCCACCCACTAGAGGGTAGACTGTTGATGGGGGATCTGGGAGGACACAAAATCCGCCAATTATATCAGACCCTGACTACGCACTCCAAGATAACCATACACTGGACTCGGGCAGCGTGGGAGGCTGATTTACCGGCCCTCACTGACGATGACTGGAATGAGGCCCTTGCCAGCCCTAGGTATGCCGCCGTGTCCTCTAGGTACAGGTTGATTCAGTTTAAGTATCTTCACAGAGTATATTACACCCGCCTTCGCCTCTGGAAGATGGGGGCTATCTAGTCCCCTACCTGCCTGCGTTGCAATTCTGACGATGGGTCCTTTTTCCACACGGTCTGGGGCTGCAATGCACTACAACACTTTTGGTCGGGGGTATTGTCTTGTCTGGGGCGGGTGTTGTGCTGGGACCTCCCAGCGGATCCTAGACTAATCCTTCTTCAAGACATCGGGGGAAACAAATATAAGAGGCACCTTTTATTCCTGGGTCTCACATTGGCCAAGCTTGACATTGCACTGCATTGGAAGTCTTCCTCTCCCCCCGGGGTGGCGGCTTGGAAATAGGCCCTAGATAAATATATGTCGGCTGAAGTGGCGGTGTTTCAGGCACGGGGTTGCCCGCAGAAGCATGGGAAGATCTGGGCCAAGTGGGCTACATACCGGGGTATTGACCTGTCCACACTTTCACAGTCAGCGAATCCTGACCCTATTGAGAGACTAATCATTAATGACTCCCCAATCTAATGTGCTTATTGGCTATGGCGGTGGACATACCTCTGTTTGTGTGTGTATTTATTGCTTTATGTGGGAAGTGTGGTGCAAGGTTGGGGGGAGGCAGGAGGGGTGGGATGTTAGCTCAAATGTTTTACAGATCCTCAGGTGTGGTCCTCTTCGGTATCTGTTGTATCTACACTACGTCATGTGTCTGTATACCATTTAATGGGGGTTCACCCACCGGGTGTTATAAACTCAATAAAATTTGTTGTCCAAAAAACAAGTCTAAAGAGGGTCAAAGCCGACCCACCGTACCCGGACTCACCAGTCAAAAATAAGCAGGACATTCATGCCACTATGGAAATAATCCTAAAAATACTTGCTAATGTACATGAATTAGCCATTAAAGAGAACACTGATAACATGCAGAGTGAGATTGCTGCAATCGGCCAAGACATCATAGAAGCGAACACCAAAATCTCAGAGGCACAGAGTAGCATTAGCTTCTTGGAAGACTCCGATTCTAAAATAGTTAAAGCAGTCCACCACTTTCCAAACACCTTTCAGAGATGGAAGACCGTAACCGATGCGAACACCTACGGATCTTTGGAATACCAGAGGGTGAAGAAGACTCAGCGGAATCATGCATCTCCTTTCTAGAGAAATGGTTTGCACAAGCCACAAATCTGTCATTTAACAAACCTCTTGAGTTTGATAGGGCTCACAGAGTTCTAACAAAGAAGATTCTGAACCATAAATCTCCTAGGCCAATCGTATGCAAGACACTTCGCTACCAGCATCTTGAGTTGATCCTGTCTTTCATGAGAAAACACAATCGTATACTATGGAAGGGCAATAAAATTTCATATCTCAGGACTATTGTAAATCTACGGTGAAAACCAGAAAAGGCGTCCTAGCCCTCGCCCCAAAATTGAAAGCCATGATCTACCAGATCTCTTTTGCAGACCCCTCAAAATATCGCGTTCTGATTCAACATCTTCACCGATTACATCATTGTCGAGAAATTCCTCTACGAAAAGGAAGAGGCTTTAACTGACCATTCCAGTCCTGGCCAGTCTAAATTGAAATCGAAACATTGACCTCCTGATTCGAGCAGCTAAAAGAAAATGTTGAACTGATAGTTGCTGTAACGTATCCTGGTTGACCAATTTATCTACTGATCTAGCTACTCTACCGTTGGCACAAAGCTTCCGACTAATACTACACCGCAGTGCAAAGTATATAACCTTCTAGTTGATCTTGGACCCAAGAGAGAAGCTCACAAGGAAGAAAGGCAGCAACCCAGAAGAAAGTGATGTACTATGGTGTATTACGACCAGTGCCTGTTTTTTTAGTTAGTCTACCAAGCTGACAGTTTTACTTACCTGTAGGCCAAAAGGTCTGGTGCACTGTATGGGATAGACAAATATAACCTAGAACACATAGTATAAGAGAAAATTAGTTAGTATTAACCAAACTTCTTTCTTCAATCGCCATGCCTATATGCTATTCAGGGGCAGGGGGAAGATGGGAGGGATAATAAGGGGAGGATACTTTTTATTTCAGTATGTTACTTTTTATACCTTTTCTCAACTGTTGCATACATTTTATTTTGTTTTTCTTCGGTCAGCACTATTAGGAAAGGCTCGAAACACAAACCTACATACTGTAACTAACACAATATACATTCCTACTAAGAAAATACACCACACTGCAGAGTTGATTCCATACAAATACCATAAGTGTCCCTTAAGCAATCCCCGAGATTGTACCAGCGGGAATGTTTATACCTACGCAAATATACTCGTATACTCTAACCACATGATAGCAAATGCCCAACAGCATGAAGCCAACTACACACTTTCCTTAGGCAAGATCTCTTTTATAGACCAAATACTAAACACTAGCGATTACCTCGCCACAGCAGAACATTAAGATATTCTCCCTGAACATAAAGGGTATTAATCATCCAATCAAAAGGAAGAAAATACTTTACTATATATACAAACAGAAAGGCGACCTAATTCTTCTGCAGGAAAAAAAGATTGACCCCACACAACTGAACTCACTTAGAAACTGATGTGACAGGCTCTGCAGCAGTGGGCAAGAAAAATGGCGTGTTGGCGCTCATCTATAAGAAATCCAAAATCGATCTGGTCTCAAGCTCATCTGATACGCAGGGAAGATGGATTATCTTGAAGTTAACCAAACATAACATAGACTTCTTTGTTGTAAAAATATATATATGCACCCACCAAAATGACCCTTCCTTTGGAGGAACTCTCAACAGAACTTAATTTGATTCCATACTCGGCCACACTCATATTATGTTGAGATTTTAACTTACCCCTCAACCCTACACTAGACAAACTCACAGTGCTCCTTCCGCCTGAACAAATCGCATAAAGCACTCCGAATGTTATGCATAAAATGTAATCTGATTGATGCCTGGAGAACACAGAACCCTACAGAAAGCGACTATACTTTCTATTCATTCACTCATAACTCATATTTACACATAGATTACCTACTTATATCTGGAAACTCAACAAAAAAAAGGTTTGACCAGACTACCGTCAAGCCAAGGGTGATCTCAGATCACTCCTGTTACACCCTATCTATCACTGACCCCGCACCTTGCGCTAAACTGCCTCTTTGGAGATTCAATTATGAAATCATCTTGTCTGATGATAACAAACAACTAATTGAAGAGGCTATTAGAAACTTCCTCACTGAAAACAAAGTAAGCAAAACTTCAGAACTAACACAATGGGAAGCATTAAAAACAACAATAAGAGGGGTGATCCTTAGGATAAGATCCATCAGGAATAAAGAGGCTAACAGCATTCTCCTAAAGTTAGAAAAAGAAGTCTCAGAACTAGAGAAACAGCAGTTCTCCTCCAGTGATAGCCTACTCCTAAACAATATAGTGAATAAGAAATTAGTATAATAAAATAGTAAGCACTAGAATAGGCATCTGGATCAACAAACAAAAAAACATCAGACTATGTGACTCCAAAAAATCTGGTAAGGCCCTAGCATCATACTTAGAGTTCAAACTCCAAAAATACACCACCATTGCAACAAAGGATAAAGACGGTACTGTTCATACCAATCTGAATAAAATAGCAGACCTATTTAAAGAGTTATATCAAAATCTATATGATAAAAACACTTCCCTAGATCACTCAAAATGCCAAAGTTATTTGGCTGAGAGTAACCTATCCACACTAATGGAGCAAGATAAGAATTCAATCAATGGCCCAATAACTACACAAGAAATTTAAGAAGCTATAAAAAGACTTCAAACAGGTAAGGCACCAGCGCCCGATGGCTATAATGCAAAAATTTTTCAAGCTTTCTCCACTTCTCTAGCCTCCCCTCTATTGAGTCTTTTCAATTACTTTGCTGTCACCGGACAAGTCAAGGGTACCCCAGCCAAAGTCATCATTACGGTTATTCGGGAAGGTAAGGAGCCCCTTCACCCAAAGATTTATAGACCAATTTCACTGATAAACTTGAACTCTAAAATCTATGCCATGATTCTATCCAACCGTCTGCACAAAATATTGTCAAACGTGTCCATCCCTCGCTGGTGGGTTTCTTTAAAACACAGACTCCCCAGTAACAATACACAAATCCTATTCCACGCACCAGAGAAAGCCAAACTAACAAAAATCCCCCACAGTAGCTATCACACTAGACGCCGAAAAAGCATTTGATAAAGTTGACTAGTCGTACCCGAAAACAACGTTAGAGAAATTCAATTAAGGAGATACGCTAATTCTTATGATCATTTCCCTATATCCCAATCCTAATGCTAAAGTAAGACGTGGAGGCACTATCTCTTCCTCTGTCAAGCTAAGATACCAGGGTCCCAGACAACCTGTCCCCCTCTCTATTCCTACTAGCCATAGAACCCTTCTTATATCACCTAAGAGAGAACCATGACATACTAGACCTCACATTTGGTGATACCACAGTTAAAATGAACGTATACGCAGATGACTTCCTGGTTATCTCCGAAAACAATTGTAAGGCAATAGCGGCCTTAATGTCCTCGATACAAAAATTCTCAGAGATTTTCGTGAATACGCTTTACAAAGATAATTCCGAGGTCAAGCTTCTCAACAACCAAGGTAACAAAGACATAATCGGGCACTCTGGACTGACATGGCAGCCAGGCTGCATTAAATACTTAGGATTAGAATTCACCAAGGACCTAATCACAACCCTGCAGAATATTGAAAATACCATAATTAAAAAAAATTATTCACTACTAGATGGGTGGTCACCCAAATTTCTATCCTGGTGGGGAAGAGACGAAACTTTAAAAATTATGGTTACGCCAGTGATTAACTATCTCATTAGCATGCTCCCAATGACCTTGTCAGATGTTTCTTAAAAAAGATAGACAAAACTTTTAATACCTTCTCTGGCAAGGAAAGAAACCAAGACTCTCACTTAAAAACTTAAACTTGTTAAGAGAAAGGGGGACTAGGCCTTCCCAATTTCCGGAATTACCAACCAGCCTATCTTTGTAAATAGGGCTTTTACTGGTTCGGTAATTACCTAGAGTACCATCCGATATGGATGAAAATAGAAAAATCACTTTTAAACTACATCCCTCTTCCTGCAACCTAACAATCCATACTGCCTACCTTCCATACTCTAAGTACATCACTCAGAATACTAAACAAGCCCGTCTGCGACTAGACTGTCAATCTCAGATCAGAATGAAACATTTCCTAGCTATCGTAAAGGAATGTTTCAATTCTATTAAGGACACGGAGGCAAGGATTAGACTTTTCTTTCTTCACTTTATTTGCCAGCAGCCTTTCAAAGAACTGATTTTACAAAAAAACCACAAACCTCGTTTCCAGTGAAACACTGGAATATAACTACAAGCAGATTGTCTAATCAGAACGGGGCAGTCTGTATAACGGACCCCGCCGATTCTCTAGCTTCCTCTTTCTTCCTGCAACATGTGCTTCATCCACTGACTCTATAACTGTTTGCTGGTCTCTCTCCCTGGGAAGCAACAATGACATTCATGAGAATTATCGTCCCTAAAATGGGTCGAATCATCAATACAGTATCACAGAGGGAGAAAATGCAACTCAATATTGTACATGAATGTCGCAACAACAATGGCTTTCATTTGAACTTGTTGTAAGATTACATCATAAGAACCTTGTATTTCCATTAGGGAGGGGTTTCTAACTTTAAATATCCAGGCTGGGCTTATCCTCTCCTCCGTGCCCTTAATAAAATTGAATCTTTCCTTTACGATAGCTAGGAAATCTTTCATTCTATGGCAGGACCCAGAGGCGAGAATTAGGCTGGTTTAAAGCTGATCCACCACCACGCTTGCCAGAGAGGGAACTGATTTGAAATAAAACATCTTGAAAGTAGAATCCGACAACCAGTCAACAGCATTGAGGATGTCCTCAAGTCTGGCACTCAAAGCAAAGGCCTTGGAGGCCTTGGCCCCTCTTACTGAATGGGCTCCAAAACGGGAAGAATCAATGTCCGCTTCCTGCATTATCCATCGGGCAGTCGTAGGGGAGGAAACTGCTTTTTGAGGTTTCATGAGTGTAATCAATGATTGCCGTTCCCCATGAGGGCTTAACTCATCAGTGACCACCTCATACCTTTTAAGGGTACCAACCACACACAATTTAGGAACCTGTGAAAAGGCCAAATATGACACAAATCTAGACTTACATTTCGTTCTTCGAGCAATATGAAAAGTCGCCCTGTCTGGAGTAAAAACTCTACCTGTTATGTCCAAGGCATACACAACTGAAACTCAGTTGCTGGGGTTTAAACATAACAACATTTCCAACTTCGTCGATATTAGAGGGCCACGACTGAAACAAGGAAAGGACCTTATTGACACCCCATAATATTGAATACCGTGGGTCAGGGGGAGTTGATAGCCTGATACCTCTCAGCAACCTACAGACCAACAGATGTTCCCCAACGGGGTGACCATCCATTGGAAGGTGGCCCACCGAGGCTGCCGATCTGAAGGTGTTAATTGATCTGTAAGCTAAGCTTTGAGAAACCAATCTTGCCAAGAAATTCAAGATCTGGACAACATCTGCACCCATGGGATTTACCTGGTCTTGTAGACACCAACCCAACCATCTAGACCAAGCAGAGCGGTATCGTTTGTTTGTATTGTCTGCCCAGGATCTGGCAAGCAGAGAGGAAGCCTCTTGTGAAATTTCCATGGCTTTTCAGCTTTTCTGGTAACCCTCCAGGCCATGAGATGAAGAGATCCCGTTAGGAACAGTGGGTGAGGGTTGTTCTGTGGATCCCAGAGAAGACCCAGAAACAGGGGTAGAGGGATTGGAAAATCCCAAGAAATTTCCATCATCGCTGGACACCAGACTTGCGACCTCCATACCGGAGTAATCACAACCGGGTCCGCCTGTTGTCTGCGCACCTGAGCTGCCAGCCACTTTATCATTGCATAGGGCGGGAAGGCATAGGACCGTTCCTTGCTCCAGTCCTGAAGGAAGGCATCCATGGCCACCTCCTGGGGGGTCTGGTCTCCAGCTGCAGTACCTGTCGAGCTGGAAGTCCAGCCCAGATGCAAAGAGATCCATGGAGAACAGACCCCACCAGTCCTGAAGTTGCCAAAAAAGGTGAGGATGCAATTTCCAGAGACTGATCTCCTTCCTGTGGCGGGAGTGACAATCCGCCTCCTGATTGGAGTGACCCGGAAGGTGTTCTGCTGACAAAGAAATGTGGTTGGCTAAGCAATATTCCCATAGCGTCCGAACGAGGTCCGACCGGGCCTTTGACCGAGTCCCTCCCAGATGATTGACGTAGCGGACTGCTGCTACATTGTCCATCTTCAACAGGACTGAACTCCTTACCCTCTCTTTGGTCCAACATTGGAGGGCGAAAGACCCCGCCATCAACTCCAAGCAGTTGATGTGTAGGGACTGTTCTGTGGAGTGCTATATTCCTCCAGTGGAAAACTCTCTCTGCAACGTGCGCCTCATCCGGAGCTGCTGGCGTTGGTTATGATCACCTGATCGGGTTGGGAACTGAAAATCACTCTGCCATTCCACGCCTTCATGTTTGTCATCCTCCACCTCATTTCCCCCTTCACTTCGCTGGAGAGTGGAACCAGTTGGGTGTACGAGAGACCCTTTTGGAGGATAGAGATCTTTAGGGGTTGCATCGCTCAGTAATGGAGCGGACCCGAGAAAATAGCTTGAATGGAGGATGAGTGGAGTCCCACGATCCCTGCCAGTAGGCAAAGGGAGATCTACGTTTTGGAGATCATTCTCCTGTGTTTGTGTCTGCTTTTGGTCAGCTTCTGAACGGGGAGGCTGGGAGTTGCTGTGACAGAGTTTATCAAGAATACCAGAAATTGAATGGATTGGGTTGGGAATAAGGCTGACTTCTCTGTGTTGATCACAAACCATAACGACTCCGGAAGGTCGATAGCCATCTGCAAATGTATTAAGAGGCGCTGTGGACAGTGATCTGTGATCAGGATAACGTCGAGATAGACGATCAGCCTCATTCCGGGCGCCTGTAGATGCTCGACGACTGGCCTCATCAGCTTGGTGAAGCACCGTGGGGCTGATGATGGACCCAAAAGAAGGCATACAAACTCGAATACCTGTGAGCCCCAATGGAACTGTAAGAAGTATCTGTGAGGCGGATAAATCGGGACCGCCAGATAGGCATCCTTCGGGTCCAGTCGGACCATCCTGTCTGAAACAAACAGATATCCCCTGCGCACGTTCAAAGTGTATAGTTTAAGTAACAACAGTAAAACAACAGTTGTCTTCTTTGGTTTCGTAGTTTAAATATTTTTTTTGTTTCTGTGGATGATGTCTCCAAATAGCTCAAAGAAAGCCTTGCTGTCTTAGCTAACACGTGTTTCTTCGCTTTAAGAGGGAATTGATCCAGCGACTTTTTCAAGGCTATTTGAATTACCAGTACAATTCCTCGCTTTCAGTGATCATTCCGACCCGAAATCCGACTCTCTCTGTTTGTGAAACGTAATTTAGACTGTGAGCATCCAAACGCCGGAAACTCCAAAGTCCATGCCCCATCCGGAACGGCTTTGACGAATGAACCCCACTCTGCGAGTACGCCGACATATTTGCGGAGTGGGATTCATTTGACAAAGCTAGGAACCGTACCGGAAGGGGCATGGAGTTTCATAGTCTAAATTACGTTTCCCTAACATACAGAGAATCAGATTTCGAGCAAGGAATCGTACTGGCAATTCAAATACCCTTGAAAAAAGTTGCGGGATCATTCCCTCTTAAAGCGACCAAACACGTGTTGGCTAAGACCGCAAGAATTTCTTTAGGCTATTCGGAGACATCATCCACAGAAACCAAGAAAATATTTAAACTACGAAACAAAAGAAGACCACTGTTGTTTTACTGTTGTTACCCAACTATATACTTTGAACGTGTGTAGAGGGTATCTGTTTGCTTTGTATGTGGTCTGTGACGATGGTTTAGAGGAATGGGTGATTTTCCCTACCCCATTTCACTGCATATAATTGGATTTGAATCACACACCATGTGTGGATTTCCTTAAGAGCGCTTCTTCCCTATGCTATTCCACCCGGATTGCAAGAAACACATCGAGTCTGAAACCTGGAGAAGATCCCTCAGAAGATGGATACCTTCCATCTTGAAATGGCGATACAGGAGCCATGTGTTAAACTCCTTGAGACTGATAACCGGACGTTGTCCGCCATCCCTTTTTTCCACCAGGAAGAGATTGCTTAGGATGAATTGTCATGCGAGCTATTGCACCCTTTCTTAAAAGGTTGGTTACTGCTTGATTCACCCTGGCGATTTGTTCCTCCCGCAAGATCAGGGGTCTGGGGGGGGGGGGGGGGGGTGAGGTTGAGTAGAGCACCTGTAAAATTCTATGTGGCAACCTCCTACCATCTGAAGGACCCACATATCTGAGGAGAGTTTTTCCCAGTTTGACAGAAAAAGGGCCAGAAGACCCCTGACTTTGATACCTATCGAGTCTTGTACTCTTACCTTGTCCATTGCTTATGGTATCACCTCTGGACCCGCCTCTGCCTCCGCAATGGCGGGGGTGAGGTCCGGTTGGGTAGAAGTTCCGTAACCTATTTTGCTGGAGTCCTGCCATTGGCCAGGGTGGGAGTCACCGCCTCTGGAGGCTTGATGGAATGAACGGCCGGTTGAGCGCCCCCTACCTCGCCTGGCTGCGGCAAAAACACGGGGGTATTTTTTTTTAATGGAAGTTTGGGCTTTATCCAAAGAATTAAAGGTGTTAACAGATTTACCCAGCTCACAGATAGATATAGTGATCCCCAAACAGGTTGCCTTCCGCAATTGTACCTGCCTCAGAAGTGGCGAGTTCCCCCAATTTGGGGTCAATCTTTATCATCCGCGATTTGCACTGTTTGGTAGATATTGCGCAGTTTGCGTTTCCCAGAAAAACAATGTCCTGTTGAATCAAGCTGGACAGAGTGTCGGGAGATATGAGGGGCCTGGAGGCCTTGGCGTCCTCCGCCATGTCCATAATCTTTGAAAGCGGCCCTTCTATGTCCAAGTGTTTATCCTGGCATGAGTGCCACGATCTGTCAATGCCTTGATTAGGGTCTTGGACAAATTTGGCGAGGAAGGTTGGCCATCTTGGAGTCTATCTCTGGAGTAAGGGCCACCTTCACCTCCAAAGATGGCCTGGGGGCACTCCGCCTTGAGATAAGTCCTCACCCCCTTATCGAGAGTATTCTGTAACTTGCCCGCCATGTAGGTGTCTACCTTGGGCGCAGGACACCATGCCGCCGAACGGGGGTGTAGCCGGTCCTCTGGGTCTAGCATGTCTGCTACCTGGGGTTGTTCTGAGTCCCTGGAGGGTTCAGTGCCGGTTAGGGGGATCGTAGTTGGCGCCAAGGTCTGGAGTGGTCTTCATCTCCATCTGATTTGTTGGGGGAGTCCCCCCCCCATCCCTGTGGTCATTCTGAGGAGGGGGGTGCCAGGGGGATTCCATGAAGGGCCGGGATCTGAAGGCCCTGTAGGGGTGGCGAGGCCATGAACGCTCTCTTGAGGTGTGAAAACGAGGGCAAGCTCAATACAAATAAGATATTTCCTTGACTTTTGTTAGGATATAAGCTGTTTTATTGCAAAGAAGGAGACTTAGATGACAATGTATGTCTTGGAAAAAGATATTGGATGAACGCATACCCGGGTGACAAGTGGATTTCCTGTATGATACTGTCAAGTATACTCATTTTCTAGCCTTCAGCACATAGAATGCTAAGGTTTTTAAACACACACTTGTAAAGGTAAAGCAGAACTGCAAGTTCCAGGATGGAAAAGCTGTTGGGTAAGAAAGGTAGGGCCAGCTTTATGTGACTCACGTTAATTGGGCCTCGAAACAGCTCTCAACTTACATCTGTAATGGAAATTATTTGTTTTCCCTTGACAAGGAGATAAAAATAAAACACCAGGGCCCCAAACGTCTTACGACCTGATGCAGACAATCATTGTGCTTTCAGAGATGTATCATGTTCTTGATATGTAATGAAATGTAAGTGGTGTTAAGCATACTAAATAGCAAAACAAGGTGCAAGAGGCTTGGCCTTGCAGACCTCTATTTATTCTCTACTTTCTCTAGAATTCCAGAAATGCTTGTTCCAGTGTGTGGGAAAAGAAGGGGCATGTTGGGCATCATCATTCTGGGTGCGTGAACAGCAAATATCTATAAGCATCCCAGGCCTCAAAAATAATAGAAAATATTTACAGACCAGGAGGCCTAATAACTTGAATAGTCTACTAGACCTAACTGTAAAGCTTTTGATCCATTAACTGATTTCATACTGTGTGATCCTAGGCAACTATTTTATCTCACCAAGCCTCCTTTGCCTTCATTCTCACATATGAGAGCACCTTCAAAAAAAGTTTTTGTTTTGATTTAATTAAGTTTTACTTCATTTATAATAAGAATCTAGCCCACATATAGGGTATATGTGACCCTAACATGACTCTTAGTTTACTAATAGCATAGTCATCAAAGTGTGGGCAGGAATGTTTCACATTTCATGTTTAAAAACTCTCACTTTCAATGCAGTGATATAATCTCGTGCTAAGATTAAATGCTTTCACATGCTATAGAAATACACTTTAAAAATGTTTTAAGCCGCCGTATAATATTATTAAATGCTCTTTAATGCATGACTTACATGGCATATATTTTAAGGCTGTGCTCATGCACGTGCTCTCCGAGTCAGAGATTACCATTGGCTCAGCCCTCCTTGTTAATTTGTTCGGTCACTCACATCTAGAAGGCAGAAGGTGGGTAAGATGCAGTAAAACGCCGACACCAGGGCTTTCAGTTTAGGGAGAATGGAAAGAAAAGGTCAATTATTTGCGCTCATGGGGCACCGATAACGACTACATCGAGTGTTTGAAACACAAAAACAGCTATGTAGCATTGAGTCACTGCAAATAACAGATCTTACTTCATCTCACCCAACACAGAGGCATGCATCCTATCCATCTCAGGAGGATGAGTGGTTGAGTAGGCCAACCAATATTCAGACTTGTGACCTGAAGATTGCTCATTCGTCTATAGTCTGCAACCAAGGGCTGATGTCCAGGAGCTATTTTTGTCCGGTACACAATCTGTGTTTCACCTGTTTTATATATGTGCTTGGTGCTGTACCCGATTCTAGAGTTGTAACTAATCTCCTGGAGATGACCACAGTGAGCTAGATTGTTTTAGGACTTAGCCTGCATGATTGCACTGCTTTGCCTGCACTCATCGCTGCATTTAGCCTGGACATACCTGTCCTGTTATTTGTGTGCTGTAACTGATCTTGATTCTGTACCTGGCCTGGGCTCGATGTCACTTCTATACGACCCTTGAACTCCATGATCTTTACCTACCTCTCTCGTAGACAAGATCATAGTGCTGCACCAACTCAAAGCGATACCAAAGGGGATGATGGACGGAGCGCTTGAGCAAATCAAACACTCATCCCCAGTCAACTGATCTGGGTTTAATCCATCATCATTCTTTAGCTCACTCCACCACCCCAGTTCAGACATGGCCATATGCAAATCAGTCTGAACCTGTGCCTCAACAGTCCAGCCCGAACTGCCAAGCCATGTCTTCCCTGGACCGGAAACAAGCATCCTGGGACCGGTTTCGGGTTCATAACCCTCGTCAGCCAGGCTATCTTGAATCCAGTGGTAAAGTGAGCAAGGGACCCACGTCTGGGCATACCCTGCCAACTTAGGGCGAACAAAGCGATACTAAAGGGGATGACGGACCCATCACCACCCCCTTTTGTACAGCTTTGATCGCCATAAGTTGGCAGGGTATGCTCAGACGTGAGTCCCTTGCTCACTTTGCCACTGGATTCAAGCAAGCCTGGCTGAAGACTGCTGAAATACCAGAAACCGGTCCTAGGAAGCTTGTTTCCGGTCCAGGGAAGGCATGGCTTGGCAGTTCGGGCTGGACTGTTCCCATGAGGCACAGGGTCAGACTGATTTGCATATGGCCATGTCTGAACTGGGGTGGCAGAGTGGGCTAAAGAACGGTGATGGATCAAACCCAGATCTGTTGACTGGGTGCGAGTGTTTGATTGGTTCTGATGCTCCGTCCATCACCACCTCCTTTTGTACCGCACCAACTCAAGGCATTGTATTTATGTTTAATACAGTACTCCTCAACGCTGGACCTTCATCACCCCCAGCACTCCTTCTCCCTTGACCCCAAAACCCATCACCAGCTGTGGACACCCAACTGATGTCTGTGTCCCTCAGCAGTGGGCCAGGCTGCTCAGGTGCTCGAAGATCTGAAGCCCTAGGGATGGTTCCACCTCCTCTAGCGGAAGTCATGAGATGCCGTGACATTACAAATGAAACAGAGCAACAACATTTTCACTTGGCATTATTTTCTAACTATACAACTTAAATAGCGTAATTAGCAACTCTCCCCAAGTTCCCAAATAGGCTGCCTATTTGGGCCATTAAAACTCAGGATGTGAATACTGGCATCAAACTGCAATCTGGCTTTGATTACAATTAAGGGCAAATGTGCACATTTTAAATGTAATCTTAAAACATGCGACAGTCTAACCAGTGAAAGGTGCTTTGAACTCTTATCTAGTATGAAAGTTCAGGCCGAACATCTGTCCTTTCAGTCTGGTCCCCTTCTTGCATTGTCATCAGTGCAGGGGGAGGCATACTTGTATCTACCTCTCAATGAAGTAGCATAATCTGATGTAGGTGAAATGGCTCCACATTGTAAACAAATGTACTTTTTTGAATTTATGTGGATTTAGCAAGGAGCGTTGCATAGAGGGGCTGCAAAAGTGTGACGCTATGCCAGTCTGAGAGTTGGAGCGGTGGGGTCATAACTTAGCCAGCTTCCGAGACAGCTGATGTGCTATGATTCTTTCCCACAGCTTAAAAAGCACGCCTAAAGCACTTGCCAAGGCGGATCTCTTCCCAAGGACAGTACGACCCTGCTATGCATTCCTAGACAGATCACTGAGGTGCCACACGCAAGGGCTGGCAAAAGCAGTGTGCAGGCGTCTCATTCTACAGCCTTTACTTTCACACTCCCTGTACTCCAGCACGACTGTCTCAGTTCACTTTACAAAATCCTCTAACTTTGCAGTCAGGGTAAGAAAAATAAACCCAAATCCTCACTATAAAATAAGCAGCAATTTGTGAGTAGACATAACCTAACATTTGACCTCTGTCTTTGAATGCACAGCAAATGTGACAAGGTAAAAACAAAATTTAAAAACATCTTTATTGCTCATTCTCTTTCTGAATGAACAAAACACATTTTCTTTGCCAGACCAAGCTCTCTCGCCAGAATGGGCCAGTCGGCCTGAAAACATAAATTAGCTCACCCTGATAAAGATTTAATCTTAATTGCGAGTGGGTGAATAGATCTTTCAAGGCCTGCACTGTATCTTACTTAGCCCCACTGCTATGTGACATATGGGTCAAGACTCTTCCCTAGTGTTCCTAAAATGTTAGACCATGGAGGGTGATATCTTCTGCAGTCTGTAGCTTGCAAAGTAGTGCAGACATTTTGAGTTGTGGTAGTCAATACACCAATATACCTTGCTCCGCGATCCTACGTAACTCAAGAAATTCTACATCCCTCTACAAATTTAAGTAACATAATCTAGGACATTAGAAAAAGTGTAATTATATTACTTCATTAGAGGATGTTTTCCTTCACTGTACACACGTAGCTTGATTTGGCTCTACTCAGTTTCAATGTGTGAGCCTATGTCTTGCCATTGGTCAGATCGCCAACAAGCAGTATTCCATTATATTACTACGAGACCTGCTGTATACTTGAAGGTCCATCCCTGCTCAAACAGAGCACGGCCTCTCAGCACTCTTAATACACAAACTGCGCTTGACTAGTATTTTGTACCAGCTAAGAATAGAGAAGCTTGTGTATGCTTTTCAGCTGTCAGCAAGTCTTAAGCTATGCTGCACACTTTGAGACTCACAAACTGACATGGGGGGGGAAAGTGGGTGAATGGAATGCCTAAATGTTCCAAAGGGCGAGCCACCACTGTTGCTGAGAACTCCGTGTCCATCCAATAAATTAACTTCTAACAAAAATGCTGCTGTTATTTTGATTATGGTTTGTGGTAAGTTCTCTGCCCCACAAGATGCTAGGAGCTTCTAGTGGTTTGTTGCTCTACTTTTTTAACTGTCAACCATTGCTTATCTCTCTTAAAAGATGCAACTCTGACTTGATATTGAGTTTATTGTGTCTCATTGCTATATAATGACGTATTCTAGTTCTCCCTCTGCTTTGACTGTTAAATCTAGCTACACTTGGAGAGTTAAGTTCACCAAGGGACTAAGTTGGTTATTCAAGTGAAGTGCAATAGTGCTTTAGAGTATGGTACACCATTGATAAACAGCACTATCAACCATGGGTTCTGCCCCAGAATGCAGAGAATAGTCTGCATAAATGGCCATGAAACTTAAAGCCTTTATGGTCCCATTTAAGATCAATTCTCAATAAATGAACCTCCTATACTCCCTTCTTGAAGGAAGATCCCAACCTGGAAATAGATACTTATATGGAGGTTGAGAGATAGCAGTGGTAGAAAATAATCATGCTAGCGGAGATTAGCTCTTCTACATCCATCACCCTACCTCTGCCAAAGAGTCCCACCTACAGGGCACAATCCTGACAATGAAGACCTCAAAGAGACGCAAAGAAAGCCTCCTCAGAAAATTCCAACACACCTGGAATACCAGAAGTAGGTGGAGTAGACATATCAAAGGTGCACAACCTCTGAAACATTTGTCTTTGCCTGTACAAGACCCACAAGTTGGAAGGGTGCTGAGACCACTATCTACAAAATCTGGGTTAATTCCCTAGAGATCTGTTGCAAGCACTGATATTCAGTCTCCAAACGGAGAGATCCCGTCTGAAATTCCCAGATGGGATCATTTGATCATTATTGGAGACCAATGACTGAACGGTAAGGCAGCCAAGACATTCAGAAATCTCTCTGACTAATCCAAGAAGTAGGCATATGTGACCCTACTCCTGAAATTTCATTGGTGAAATTTCATGTTCTGCAGGGACGCAAAAATAGCTAGAATGTGAGGTATGAATTGGTGACATAGCTCATAGGACACTTTTAGGCCTATCTAAGGAGGAAGTTAGTATGGAAGCCTTAGTGTTCTATTGTTCTTAGCCTTTTTTTTTTATTCACGTTTATTTATAATGTCAATTTATGAACTTCATTCTCTTGTAACATAATCTCAAGATTGGGAAATGATGGATCTTTTTTGTATACTTTGATGATTTAGATAAACAACCGAATAAAGTTTATCATTATTATTATCAGTGTTGTCATTCTTCCTGGCTCTTAATAATATTTGAAGAATGCAGTCCAGAATTCTTACAGTTTACATGCAAATTGTATTATTCCGTACGTACCTGGGCAGAATGTAAATACATGTATGTATATGGCAGATCCAAACTATCTGCAGTGTTTATTGTGGAAAGTGATTCCATACAATAACAGTGTACCTGGTGCTTGGAGATCGCTCGAGACTGATCTTGGCATGTATCCTTAATTACTGTGATCGCTATGTGAATCTTCATACGGTAAGATAAGTCAAATAATTAGTATACAAAGGCAGTTCTCTATCAATATGTCCAGACTGCTTAATAGAGGTGTAGAAAGAGTGTTCTTGCTGATGGAAAAAAGTTGCAGCAGCTTGACATAGAATATTCTATGCAATACTTGGTATGCCTTCACATTATACACTGTAGGATGTGCACAAATGTTTAATGGTCTGAATGCAGCTCTCTTGTTCCTCAGATCATAAACACACCTTGTGACATCTTCGAATAAGGGGCGCAGACTGGCACAACTTCCCGACGAGGAAGGATAACGCATAGGTCCCTGAATATAATTCAAGATATTAAGCAGGCCCCAAGAGATGTTACTAATTCATAGAATTCAAAAGTCTGTAAAGGTGATAAAGATGCTTATTAATACGGACTATGTGGATCTGCTAGTGTGTAGCTTGCTGACCAACTGGGCAAGTTTTTATACGTTTGAACTTTAATCTAACTTGCTACATATTCATTAGTTTGACTGGGGCAAAAAGTAGCTATTTTATTTTGACCTGTTTTGACTCAAGGGCCTGCAGAGAGATGGTAACCTGTAGCATCTACCCAAGCTCTGTAGCCCGCAAATGACTACTACACATGGAGCTCTAATACATGTCTTTATTCTTCCGCATGCAACTGTAACTGAACACACTGCGTCATAGACTTTAGTGACCGCACCCAGACACACCCAAATACCTCCCAACTGATTAAACAAATTTGTAAAGAGTTTGCCTAGGGCCACAAGTGTCCTACTGCACATGATCAAGCAACACTACATTTCCCCCTTTGTTAACTAAAAAATACAGTCAACATGTATACATTAGAGTTCCTCAATGAGTCGTTGAGGTGCTTGCACCAGTCTTCAAGAGGGAGTTGTGCAAGGTGAAGAAGTTGCATTGTCATCTGGCATCATGGATGTAGCTCACATCCTTGACTTGCGCACTCAGGTGGACTTGTCTCACTCATAAGGTCTGGAGCTGATGATCTTCGAGGCAGATGCTTGACGAGTCTCTCGTAATGGATTTTCTGGAACGTTGAGTGGTCACTGTATGTCCTTTATTGCCACGACTCAGGTTCAAATGGAGCTTCAGTCTTGTGTCTCCTTCCTGAAAACTGTGCCCAAAGCGCACTGGCACTTATCTGCATAGATCTTCATCTTATGTTTGTGAGAAGTGTCGTGACCCAAATGTCATCAGTGTTCATTTCTCAGCTTGTGGTACATTGTGTTAACTTTGTCCCGATGGCTCTCCCAAACAGCAAGGTGGCAGGGCTTTCTCCTGTTGTAGAATGGGTAGTTGACCGATAGGCACAAAGGGCTGGCCAATAAGCTGATTTGAGATCGATTCCTTCAAGCGTTGTGCACTGAACCACTTTCTTCAGGGTGCCGATAAATCGTTCAACAACGCCATTTGCCTGTGGCGAGAGAGGTGTACTTTTTTGATGCTTGGCATTCAAACAGCTAAGAAAGTCCCTAAACTCTCTACTACTGAACGGCAGACCGTTGTCAGGATGTGAGGATGGAGGCAACACCCCATACTGCAAAAATATCATCCAGCCTCTTGATGACTTTGTCATACGTGATCGATGATAAATCTTCCACTAAGAGAGTACTCGTCAATGACTACCATGAGATGATGGCCATTGTTTAAAGGTCCAAAGAAATCAACTGCAATTTTCTCCCACGCTTGTTTGGGAAAGGGCCGACATATTTAACGAATGTTGTGTTATCTTGGGAGATAAGCAGTTGCACAGGTGACATGCTTTCGGTGCCTTCTCAACTCGCTCGTCAAGGAGAGGAAACCACACTCTGAGGGCTCTCTTGGTGACTGCTGTGCCACAATGTCCTATGTGTGCCAGTTCAATGACTTATTGCCTCAAGCTCCCAGGTATGATAATTGTTTAACCTCTTAGTATAATGCCTTCTTGAGTGACAAAGTTCTTCCATGCGCATTTTTGAATTTTTTATATTCAGCGTCATTTGTGAGAGGTAGAGTATGTTTTCTCTATAATTGTGGTCAAATGATATCCTTGAGTGTGAGCATGTCTCTATCTATGTTGGCAGCAACAATGATCTGCTCAATGGATAGAGCTGCAGGGTTCCTAGATTTTACTATGAAATTGATTCATGCTTCAGCCGCTTTAGATGTTGCACTGTGATACTGTAATGGCACTCGTGAGACGTAATTCGGAGGGTTTTGATCCTTCCCTGGCTTATGCACAATAGTGCAATCATACTCTTGCAGTCTGGACCCCCACCTCTCGATGCGAGGGGACATCTTGGCTTTCGGATTTCCAAAAACGGCAAGCAACGCCTGGTGGTCAGAGACAATGGTGAAATGCTTTCCACAATGTGTCCCTGAGCATTTGGATGTCCGTTGTGTTGAGCAGGGATTGCGCCCAACCCCATCGGGCTTGCATATACTACAATCTCAGAATGTAACTTTGGATCAAAGTAAGCCATTTCAGTTGCATTTTCAATTGGATGTTTGATTTTGTTAAAACTTAGGTCACATTCAGATGACCACTGGAAGGAAATATTCTTCTTTGTCAAGTATCTTAACAGGTCACTCTGTGGCAAAGTCACAAACAAATGTAACTGGAGTAATAGCTGGCCATGCCTGAGATGGATCGCAGCATGGTTACATCTTGCAGGAGACAGGAGAATGACAAGGCTTGTACCTTTTCAGGGTCAGTAGTCAATCCCCCTTCAGAGAAAATATGTCCAAAGAATTTGAGTTTGGTCTTGTGAAACTCACACTTCTCTGCATTAAAGTGAGACCTGCATCAGCGGGCAGACGGCATACTTGTGTAAGAGCTTTGTCATGCTCCTTTTGTGTGGTCCCAAACACTAGTATATCATCACTGTAGTTAAAAGCATGTGTAACCGGTTGAATTATTCAGCGAATTATATCCTGATAGATTTCTGCAGCTGATGACATACCAAAGCTAAGTCTTTTGTATCTGAACAAACCAACATGAGTTGAAAAAGTTATAATGTACCTACAATTCTCTTCCAGCTCAAGCTGATGGTATCCTTTGTTCAAATCAAGACGGGAGAAGACTTTGGCATCATTCAGCTGTGTAATCATGTCCGCTATGTGTGGATCTGGATTACTTTCTCTCTTGATTGCTTTGTTGGCTTGGTGCATATTAACACAAATGTGCACCACAACTCCACTGTACTTTTTTGACACTTCCACTATGGGCGAAACGCATGGCCTCGGACCAGTAAAGCACTCGATGTCATGCTTTGATAATGTTTCTAGTTCTTTCTCAACGGCCTCTTGTAAATGAAAGCAATTCAAAGGTGTCGCTGAGCAACAGGACAAATATCCTCATTAATGTGAAGTTGCTCCTTCGTTGTCTTGAGTTTTCATACTCTATGAAACAATGAAGGGAATTGAATTTCTATTTCAGAATGTGCATGAGGTTGTAGTTGATGGATATTAGTTCCATGTCAACAGCAGTGCTGAAACTGAGTGAGTATGCGCTCAACGAAGTACCTTGGAGGACATTAATTGCTGCTTGTACTGTCATTTTCTTATGCCTCATGGTCGCCAGAAATGACACTTGACTTTGCAATGGCGTAGGGCAGCTCATGTGTACACCTTTGTTTTCAATGGCATTAGACGTGGCACCGGAGACAGTTCGTTGTATTTTTCTGTCTGCATAATATTGATCGATCTACCACTGTCTATAAAGAAAGTTGTAGGGCAGCCATTCACCTTTAGCGTAATCTTGGGGCATCGTCCAAATGAGTTTGTTTGCTTCACCTGGCGATCTCCCTTTGACTTGTGTTCTCTACAAGCCGCTAATCCTACATGTGCATGTCTTTCTGCATTCTACATCAACATTGCTCATCCATCTTTTTCACTGCAGCTTGATGATAATGCTGAAGAGCCTGTAGATGATGAATTTGATGACAATCAACTTTGTTTGGTCTCTACTTGCCTCAATTGATTTGGCCGTTTGGCCATGTGGGCGTAGATAGTGTGCTTCTTGAACTTTCTGGCACCCATTTTCTCTTGTCTTAATACACTTAGTTTCTCTTTCACTTTGCAGACTGTTATGAAATGGCTTTCTGTCTCACAGCCTTTACATATCTGTCCAATAGAGGGACATTTACATTAGTGTGGAATCTAGAATCCACTTCGGAAACACAATTTCTTTTCCATCAGAGACATTACCGTCTGGGCCTCCACTTTGTGTTTCAGCTTATTTTTCAAGATCAATGCGGATTCATTCTGGGCTGTAGCCTGCCGATCACTTTCCTCAACTCTCGCAGCCATGAATACCGTTTCCAGACTGAGTGTCTCTCTCTCTGCATGCATCGTCTGAACGATTAGGAGAGACAACCATTGATGACTGAGAAGCATGACTTGTTCGTCATTGAACTCACTGAACTTGCAGTGCTTGATGAGGGCATCAAGTCTTTCAGCAAACTCATCCATCGTTTCACCAGCTTGCAGTCTTGCCTGGCTGAAAATGTACTGTTCGAGGCATATGAGCTGCAGATTGTACACTTAGCATAGATCGCCATCTGGTGTTGGGCCCGGATGTTTGCAGTTTGTTTTTGTTCTTTGGACAGTCTTTGGAAGTCACGAGTTCGGTGACTCCTCCTTCGGTCCGTACTGCGCATGGGCTTCGGCTCCATCCTCAGTTTTTTTCCGCCATCGGGCTCGGATGTGATACTTCGTGCTCCGGCTTCGAACTTCTACGGTTCCAGCCTCGACGGAAAATCCTCGTTTTCTTCGAGTTTCTTCATCATCATCTTCATCTCTCGAAGCGGCACTTTTCTCCATCCCGTACATCGGCACCGGCCTTCGGGCCCTCCTCGACTCCGGTCCCGGCCGATGGAAAGGACTCCGTTCAAAAAGTGCCCAAAATGTGGGTCTAAATTTCCCCACACCGACCTCCATCAGGTGTGTAACCTTTGCCTCTCTCCAGAACACGAGGCCAGAGACTGCCCCGCCTGTAAGTCTTTCCGATCAAAGAAGACCATCCGGGATCGAAGAGCTCGACGCACCATGGCGCACTCATCGTCCGCAGCTCCACCGGACATCTTCGGAGACGGCGCCGAAGCTTCGGGGCAACTACACACCGAGCAGGAGGACGACGTCGTCAGCGCTTCCGAGGCCGACGACTCCGACGTGGAGGACATCAGACCAGCGCAGCGGGTCGTGAGTACTGTACCCCCTCCCACCCCCGCGCCCAAAACCAAAGAGACTCAGGTTACACCCTCGCCTGCTGGCCTGGGTAAAACCAAGAACAAAGCTTCTATCACCCCACCTTCGGGCCCGGTGTCGAAGCCTCCAAAGTCTCACGGCAGCTCGGGCTCGAGCCAGCCGACGTCTGGTGCCGAAAAACAGCATCCGGCACCGAAGAAAGTAATATCCAGCTCGACCCCGAAGCCACCGGTGCCGAAGCCTGGACTCTCGGTGCCGACCAAACACAAACACAAATCCGTCGGCACCGACGCTCCGGCGCCGAAAACTCCTTCGACGCCGAAAAAACCGGAGGCCCCAAAAAAGCATGGCGCACAGAAACCATCGAAGCCCTCGGTTCCGAAATCATCGGTGCCAGCGGACGATTCGGCGCCACTGGCTCTGTTTACACCAGACCCTCTGCAAAAGACTCTGTCTAAAGATCCAAAGACTGGGCTATTGACTTTAATTATCAAGAAAAGATGCCTTGACACTCCGGCTCCTCCTCCACCACCCAAACGGAAGGACTCTGCTACTTCTCCCCTCAGAGTGCCCTCCCCACTACCTCCTCCCCTGCCTCCTCCACCTCCTCCACCCCCTCCCCCTCCCCCTCCCAGGTCTCCGCCACCTTTACCTCATTACTCTCCGACCCCGTCCCCAGATCCGGACGACGGGGACCCGGATTATGACCCGGCGGACGCCCCAATGGACCCCACTCCACCGGGGACCCCAGACCCATGGGAAGACTACCACAACCCTGACATACCTGATATGCCTCAGGACGACCTATACCCATCCAGGCCGTCTCCTCCAGAGGACTCTTTAGGGTTTCATCATTTAGTGCAGAGAGCAGCACACTACCATGGGGTGGACATGCACAGCGAACCAGTGGAAGACGACTTCCTACTGGACACATTTGACATACAGGACAAATCCACATCTATTTTGCCCATGCTTAAGGGTGTCACCAAGCATGCTGCAGAGGTGTTCAAAGACCCTGTCAGGGCCAGGGTACTGAACCCTAGAATAGAGAAAAAGTACAAGGCAGCACCCACAGACCCTGCATACATTAAGGGCCCTGCTCCCCTAGATTCCCTAGTTGTCTCCACAGCTAGAAAGCGGGCTAACTCCCAGTCCTCAGGAGAAGCCTCACCGCCAGACAAGGAATCGAAACTTCTAGACGCGTCTGGCAAACGCACCGCCTCTCAAGCTGCAAACATGTGGCGCATTGCAAATACACAAGCGCTACTTGCGCGCTATGACAGAGCACACTACGACGAACTTGAGGCTCTTATGCAGCACCTTCCCGAAAAACACAAGCGCAGGGCTCATGAACTGATACAGGAGGGTAAACTAATTACAAACACCTCCATTAAGTGTGCCCTCGATGCAGCCGACACTGCTTCTAGAGCCATAAATACCAGTGTCCTGCTTCGTCGCCATGCCTGGCTCAGGATCTCAGGGTTCAAGCCTGAAGTCCAGGCGTCCATACTCAATCACCTTTTTGACCAACAAACTCTCTTTGGGCCAAAAGTAGACGAAGCGTTGGAAAAGATGAAAAAGGACACAGACACAGCAAAGTCTATGGGGGCACTCCAAACACAAGCCTCTAAACGTTCCTTTCGACGCTCATCCTTTCGTGGCACAGGCAGAGGCTTCTCCACCGATAGCGCCTCTACCTCCTACAAGTCCCCTCCTCAAAATACCTTTTCAAAGGGCAACCAAAGGGGTGGTTACAGAGGCAACAACAATAAGGGCAGGGGCAAAACGAACACCACCTGCTCTGCCAATCCGCCCGCACAATGACTTCCCTCCGCTCCCCCCAGACCATCCCACTCCGGTCGGGGGCAGACTACAAAACTTTATCCACGCATGGGAATCCATAACATCGGACAAATGGGTGACCCAGGGTACTGTCTCGAGTTAACATCCACCCCACCCAACATCCCACCAAGGCACCGTCCAATGTCTCAAGAACATTCCACACTCCTCAAACAGGAGGTACTCTCCCTCCTTCAAAAACACGCTATAGAGCAGGTTCCCGTCAATCAGCAAAATCTAGGGGTCTACTCCCTATATTTCTTAATACCAAAAAAAGACGGGACCCTCAGGCCCATTCTGGACCTCCGGCCTCTAAATGCCTACATACATTCAGACCATTTCCACATGGTCACCCTACAACAAGTCCTCCCGCTCCTCTGTCAGGGAGATTTTCTCACTACCTTGGATCTGAAAGACGCATACTTTCACATTCCAATACACCCCTCTCACAGGAAGTACCTCAGGTTCGTGGTGGACGGGCACCATTACCAATTCACGGTTCTCCCCTTCGGGGTTACCACCGCACCACGTGTGTTTACCAAATGCCTAGCGGTAGTGGCAGCACACCTCAGACGTCAACATATTCACGTCTTCCCTTACTTAGACGACTGGCTGATAAAAGCCACGTCCTACCACCAATGTGTGCAACACACAAACAGCACCATCCAACTGCTCCACCAGCTAGGCTTCACGGTGAACTACCAAAAGTCCCACCTCATACCATCTCACACAAAGCAATATCTCGGGGCCACTATAGACACCTCCAAGGGTATTGCTTATCCAAACTCAGCCAGAATCACAAGCATTCAAGCCTTACGCAAAACATTCCTGCCTCAACACTCTCTTCCAGCAAGAGTGTTTATGAAGCTCATAGGAATGATGGCGTCTTGCATTTTCATAGTGCTCCATGCAAGACTCCACATGCGTCCACTTCAAGAGTGCCTAGCACAACAGTGGAACCAGGCCCAGGGTCAGCTAACGGATCTGGTGTTGGTGGACGGCCGCACACATCACTCTCTGCAGTGGTGGAACACCACAAACCTTTCCAAAGGGCGGCCGTTCCTGGACCCGGTTCCTCAAGTGATTCTAACAGCGGACGCATCGCTCTCCGGCTGGGGAGCGCACCTCCTACACCTCACAATGCAAGGTCTATGGACGCCACAGCAAAAATCGCTCCACATCAACCATCTGGAGCTCTTGGCGATCTTTCTAGCCCTAAAATCCTTCCAAAAACAGATTTCGGGCAAAGCAGTCCTCATTCGCACAGACAACATGACTGCAATGTATTATATCCAAAAACAGGGGGGGACACACACTCCCCAGCTCTCCCGCTTAGCCCAGAGCATATGGAGATGGGCAATTCCCCAAAACATCTTTCTCCTGGCACAGCACGTTCCAGGCGTACAAAACACCATGGCAGATCTGCTCAGCAGACAAACGCAACAACTACACGAATGGGAATTGCATCCACAAGTTCTTCACCCATTCTTCCAACAGTGGGGGCATCCTCAGATAGACCTCTTCGCCACCCACGAAAACAAAAAATGCCCAAGCTTCGCCGCCAGATACCCACACCCATTGTCCAAGGGCAATGCGATATGGATGAACTGGTCAGGCAGATTTGCATACGCCTTTCCACCTCTCCCACTAATTCCATTAGTGGTAAGGAAGCTACAACAACACTCCCTCACACTCATTCTAGTAGCTCCAACGTGGGCCAGGCAGCCGTGGTACACCACACTACTACAACTATCAGTGGTACCACATCAAAAACTGCACCTATCCCCATGCCTCCTAACCCAGAACCATGGAGAAATCAGGCACCCGGACCCAGCTCAGCTCAACCTAGCGATCTGGCTCCTGAAATCTTAGAATTTGGATACCTTAACCTTCCCCCTGATTGCATGAACATCATCATGGAAGCCAGACGTCCTACCACTAGAGCATGCTATGCCGCAAAGTGGAAAAGATTTGTAATTTACTGCCGTAACAATACAATCAACCCTTTAGATGCATCCATACAGCACATCATATGCTATCTGCTCCATCTTCACAGGTGTAACCTGGCATATTCATCCATACGCCTACACCTAGCAGCGATTGCTGCTTATCTACAGAACAGACAGCATCTATCACTGTTCAGAGTGCCCGCTATTAAAGCCTTTATGGAAGGCCTTAAACGAGTAATTCCTCCCAGGGCACCACCTTCCCCTGTATGGAATCTAAATGTAGTTCTTACACGGCTAATGGGTCCGCCCTTCGAACCAATGCATAAATGTGAGCTACAGTTTCTCACCTGGAAAACAGCTTTTCTCGTAGCTATCACTTCCCTTAGAAGGGTTGGTGAAATACAAGCGTTCACTGTACAGGAACCCTTCCTACAAATACATCACAGCAAGGTCATACTTCGTACAAATCCAAAGTTTCTGCCCAAGGTCATTTCCCCCTTCCATCTCAATCAATCGGTGGAATTACCTGTCTTCTTCTCGCAACCTCAATCTGTTGCAGAAAGGGCTTTACACACACTTGATGTTAAGAGGGCTTTGCTGTACTACATACAGAGAACGCAACCTTTCAGGAAGACTAAACAATTGTTCGTCTCCTTCTCTCCACCACATAAAGGCAACCCCATCTCTAAATCAGGGATAGCTAGGTGGATTGTTGTCAAGAATTCCTGTCATGCGAGGGGAGGAAAACGGTAACCAGCGAAAACGGACTACATCTCCCAGGGTGCTTAGCGGTTGAGAGGTTATGTAAACAGGAGAGCTGTTACATAACTCAAGGAAAACACGCCCTTATGTAAACAGGAGAGCTGTTACATAACTCAAGGACACAACGCCCTATAAAGGGAGGAACCGGGAGGTACAACGCTGTCGGATATTGTGTTTACAACCGACGTACCTGCTTAGTGAAGAGCAGTGTTCCGGAGTGGTGCTCCAGTAAGGCAAGAACGGAGGTAGGTCGAGTCGTTACTCCCTGGGCCGTGTCTTGCCCCATCGTCACCTGTGAAGGACCCGGAAGCTCTACCGGATAACCATTGAGCTTCGCTTTTTGACTCGGCTGAGTCAAAGCGCAGTGGCGCTTTTGCTGGTTGGAGTCGTAACTCCCAGCCCGACCAGAGATACAGGGACTGCCAGCTGTAACGCACACCAGGAGGTGTTTGCCGCGTTACAGACTCGGAAGTCCACAGGATCGATCGAGCGGCTGCTCTCGGTTCAGTCTTCTTTGCTTGTGATTGGGGTATCGGTGACGCATCACCAGGAGGTGACTCCGCGTCCCGGTGCAGTCTGAGGAAGAGGTTGAGCGGCTGCTCCCTTCAGGTAGAGACCCCGGCTGGGTGTTTCCCTGACTCCTCGATTCTCCCCAACACTCTTCGTGCCCCTCACAGCCTACCGATTGGCATTGTCGGCCATTTCATTTCTGCCCTCTGTTGGCATACGCCGGGATCGGCGTATATGCAGAGGACGGTTAGGACCATCCGTGCTGTGGGCTGGTAACGTACTTAGCCTGGAGGATTCCAGTGACTATAACCTTTGTTTATTCCTTGTATTATTTTTGCCTTCATTAAAATAACTAAACCTTCACAAGTGGTTGCGTTCTCATTATCGTGTCTGTTAAACGATCCTGAGACGTTCAGGGCGTTACAATTGTAAAGTGCATACAAATTTGCTATCAAAAGGCAAAAAGAACATTATCTGTTCCACCCAAAGCCCACTCTACTAGAAAGTTAGGGGCTTCTATGGCTTTTCTAGGGAACATACCCTTAGATGACATCTGCAAAGCAGCCACATGGTCAACACCGCACACCTTCACAAAACATTACTGTGTAGATGTGCATTCCAAGCAGCAAGCTAGTGTGGGCCAGGCTGTACTAAAGACACTTTTTCAAACCACTGCAACGGATACCGGTGGTCGCCGCTAAGGTTGGGTACTGCTATATAATCTATGCTAAGTGTACAATCTGCAGCTCATATGCCTCGAACGGAATATGCTACTTACCAGTATGCATCTGTTCTTGGCATGTAGAGCTGCAGAGTTGTACACGCCCACCCGCCTCCCCGGCTACCTGTATCCGTTCCAGTCCATCTTATTTAGATACAACACACATGGGTTTCTCACTGTTATTACTACGCTCCATCATTTCCCTGTTGGCGAAAAACAATCTGAGGATGGAGCCGAAGCCCATGCGCAGTACGGACCGAAGGAGGAGTCACCGAACTCGTGACTTCCAAAGACTGTCCAAAGAACAAAAACAAACTGCAAACATCCGGGCCCAACACCAGATGGCGATCTATGCTAAGTGTACAACTCTGCAGCTCTACATGCCAAGAACAGATGCATACTGGTAAGTAGCATATTCCTTTCATAGTCAACATTTGGCACTGGATTGAGCTTGGCTTCCAACGTTTCCTTGATTTGATGGTACGATACTTCATCAGCTTGTGACATTTTCTATATCACTTCTTTCACTCCATCACCTGCAAGGCTCTTAAAGTACTTGATGATCTATTTGTCATCTACTTCTTCTAGAGCATCTATGAAGTCGTAAAATGTTTCGATCCATGCAGTCCATCTTGGGACAATATTCTGCTTTTTGGCGGTGTCGAATAACGATGGTAGTTTCAGGAATGCTGCTGCACTGTATTTGGCACTGCTTATTCCGGGCCCTTCGATGTATTGAATGCCACCTGCTACTTTGCACGCATCGGCAGCTCACTCGGACTTGGTCGTCACACCCGATTTGAGGTTGTGTGGCACTTCACTTGCTCGTACTTTTGTTCTCTCTGTACTTGGTTGTCACTGACTTCAGTGTTTTTTGTGCCTAGTTGTCTCAACATTTAGCGCTTCTTTGCACCCTGCTGCCACTGCCTTCAGCAATTCTTCGCACCTGGTTGTCGCTGCATTTAGCATCTCTGCTTTGTATGGGCGATACCTCTGTGTTACACTGTGGAGCAGTATCTCTTCTTTCGACCTTACAAGTAGGCATCTGGCAGAATTTCTGACGCTGCTCCTTTGGAGGGTCTTCCCCTATTCGATGGTCTTGTACAAGCTATATTGATGCTTTGACTCCACATATGCCAACTGTAGCCTGCTTCTTGGGGCGCACGTGGCACACACGAGCAGTTTGCTGGACTTCAGCAAACTCTTGGGGAGAGCAGTCTTGTTTCTTCAGGGCATGTATACCTTACTCGGCGCCAGTTGTAGCATCCACCCCAGCTCTAGAGAACTCCTCTCTTCCTGCCCTAGGGGGTTAAAAGCCCACTAGACACCAGGGATTGGAGTTAAAAAAGGAATGATGGACGGGAGGAGCTTAGCGCGCATCCAAGATGGTCGCGTGAGCACAGGGCTCCCCGGACCCTCGCCGCTCCTCGCAACTTATCCTGATGATATCCTGATTTCTTGGACAGACTTTTGAAGGCGAACCTAGACTGAGTCTATAACTCTTTCCAGAATTTGAATCGGACTTGGGCGACCGAAATTACGGCACTTTGAACTTTTGAGGCCCGCCTTGAGGCCGTGCCGGGGACTTGGTGATCTGTGGAGCCGGGGCGTAGTTGAACAACAACGGCATTGGGGACCTCCTCAGTGGCCGTGTCCCCACTTTCGGTTTCACTTTCGGTTTCTGGCGTGGTCTGATCGAGGGCCTGTTTCGCTCGGCCAGGGACCAATCCAGCCTCCTTCTGTAGTCATCGCTGCCTTCTCATCACAGCGTACTGGGTCAAGTTGTGCCTCTCTCCGGACCCCACAAGCCAGCTTCTTGGCCGGCCGGTGCCCGACCTGCCGGCGGCCATTTTCACTCGGTCTTGTGGGCCCCTCCGGGGTGCATCTTCCACCATGGCGGGCAGGGGTGAGCCTGAAAGGCGGAAGACCAAGAGACCAAGACGTCTCTTCGTGGGGGAAAGTTCCAGACAAATGTTATGGACCGCTATACTCAAGCCAAAGGATCCCCCGGGCCTTCCAGCAGTACCCCGGAGGACGCCAGAGCAGACCTATCTAACCCTGTTGACTTGTCCCTGCAGGACATTATGGGCGCCATCACCGGCATGAAGGAGACCATCGGCCAGCAGTATGAGGCCCTGGCTCGTAAAATTGACACGGTAGCCATTGATGTCACTCTTATCAGGGCTGACCTGTCAAACTAATGAGAAGGTGAAGTCATTGGATTTGAAGACCTCCAGCCTCAAGGCCGATGTGTCGGGACTTTTAACAGACCTTGGCGCTCTGAAATCGGCCAACGACTTGATGTCCCATCGGCTGGATGATTTTGAGAACAGGGCAAGACGCAACAACATCCGCGTCATAGGTGTTCCGGAGAATCCCGAGACTCGCTCTGTTGACCTCCTGGTTGAAGATCTAATCCTTACTCATCTTGCCCCTTCTGGACTCAGCAAGTTCTTCGCTGTGGAGCGTGCACATCGTGTTCCGGGCGGCAAGCCCAAGCCTGGCGCTCCCCCGAGGCCTATCATTGCTAAACTCTTTCATTTCAGGGACCGTGATGCGATTTTGCAGGCCTCGAGGGTGCACGGCCCGGTGAAATTTGAAAACTCCTGTCAATTTTTCCCGGACTTCACTCAACTTGTGCAGAGACAGAGGATGGGCTTTCAGGGGGTTAAGCGACGTCTTCGGGACCTGGGCTTGAAGTATGCTATGCTTTTCCCTACCAGGCTTAGAGTGGAATATGAGGAACGGACCTTCTTTTTTGAACGACCAGACAATGTGAGTGACTGGTTGGATTCCCTGCCTGGCCGGGGCGATCGAGCGGGGCATCTTGGCGGTGCCGAAGGTGGTGAGCCTCCACAGAAGTGATCTTTCGGTCCCTATGCTTGATAATTGGACATTGCTCAGTTGGGTTCTACCTTTTTGTATATTTTGTCTTATAGTAGTTCGTGTCTGGGTGGCGGGTGGAGACGGGCCTCTCTCCTCCTCCGGGGTCTTTTTGTAGAATGGGATTGTTAGGGCGACAGGCACACTGCATTTTGGGGTGGTTTTGTTGTTTGCAGGGGTGCAGGGAGGGGGGAGTTGTAATGGGTTTTGGTTGGGGGGTTTGTGTTTTCTTTTCTCAAGGCGGCATATTGGTTCTTTCTTTGCTTCTGGTGTCCTGCTCTCTGTGGGGAGACTCCTGCTATTTTTGTGGGGATGGGGGGTAGTGGGTTGAGGTTGATATCTTGGAACGTCAATGGATTGGGGGATCGTATCAAACGGGGTGTTGTATTGCAATATTTGCGTCGTTTGACTCCTGATGTCGTACTCCTGCAGGAGACGCATTTGGTTGGCAATGTGTGTCATGCTATGAACAGGTGGGGATACCGATTGGTTGCACACTCTGGGCTCACCACTGGTTCCAGAGGGGTTGGTATTCTTGTCCGGTCTTCCCTCCCACTGGAGATTGATAAGGTCATCCTTGACGACAGAGGGCGTTATGCTGCCCTAACTGGGAGGTGGGAGGGCAAGACCCTTTCCTTGGTCACGATATATGTCCCCCCAGGCCTCCAGACCTCTACTTTCTCGGATGTCGGCCGGCTGTTGTTGGAACTCCCCGATAGTCTTCACCTCATGGGTGGGGACTTTAACTCGGTGCTATCCGGCGATCTGGATCGTCACCCCCCCAGGGCCCTTCCTGTTTCCCAATCATGGCTCGGTGGGTTTTTGGACACCTTTGGTCTGGTGGATTGCTGGAGGTTAATGCACCCGACGCAATGTCAATACACCTTCCACTCCGGGGCGCATGGGAGTCTCTCTAGGCTTGATTACTTCCTCATGCCCGCGGCCCAGTCCACCCACGTTGGGGAGGTTCGACACTTGGCCTGGGGCATTTCAGACCACTCCCCTGTGTGGCTGCTTTTTAACACTGGTACGCAAGCCGCGGGGCAGATCGCCCCTATTAACCCTTGGCATCTGCGCAACCCCAGGACTCGCGACAGCCTCATTAAGTCGCTCGACCACTACTTCCTGGAGAACGAGGGGTCTGTCCTGTCCTCCGTGTCCCTGTGGGAAGCTTTCAAAACTGTTATTCGTGGACAGGCCCTCTCTTTAATAGCTGAGACCAAGAAAGCTAGGAATGGGGAGGATGTGAGGCTGGAGGCTGAAATACTGGAGTTGGAGTCTGAGCTAGACTCGGGTGTCACCCAGGACGGGCTCCACGCCCTTGGCTTGAAACAGTTCGAATACAAATCCCTTGTTACTGACGCTGCCAAGACACTGTACAGGGAACAGCAAGGTAGACTCTATGATGTTGGGGATAAGGCAGGTAAACTGATTACGTGGCTCGATAAGAAGGAGAGAGTGAACCGTGTGATCCCTGTGCTTCAGGATTCCGGTGGTGTGCGTGTGACTGACCCTGGCGAGATTGTGGAGTGTTTTGCTGATTATTTTCGTGTGGTTTACTCCCCGGTGTCCGACAGAGATGAGGTTGACTCTCGTTCCTTGTTGAGGGACATTGCGCTGCCTTGCCTGTCTGAGGAGGATCGAGAGTGCATGGATGCATCGTTGTCAGCCGACGAGATTGCTATCGCGATTCGTTCCTTTCGTACTGGTAAGGCTATGGGCCCCAACGGATTGCCTATTGAATTGTACAAATTGTGTCCGGATAAAGTCGCGCCTTTTCTCCGTGATATGTTTTTGGAGTCGCGTGAGCTTGGTTCCCTCCCTAGTGACCAGCGGCTGGCCACCATAGTTGTGATTCCCAAAGAGGGCAAGCCTTGTGATCGTTGTGCCTCATACAGGCCCATTTCCCTACTGAATGCTGAACCAAAGATCCTCGCCAAGGTCCTCGCTAATCGCCTACTCGCTGTTATCTGTGACCTGATTCATCCGGATCAATCTGGTTTCATCCCGCACCGGAACACCGCTCTCAACCTGCGGCGTTTGCATGGCGTTCTCGCCAGGGCGGAGTTTCTTTCCGAGCCGGCCATCTTCAATCAATCAATCAATCAATCAATCATGGAACTTATATCGCGCACTACTCACCCGTAAGGGTCTCAAGGCGCTTGGGGAAGGGGGTCTGCTACTGCTCGAACAGCCAGGTCTTGAGCTGTTTCCTGAAGGCCAGGTGGTCCTGGGTCATCCGCAGGTGGACGGGTAGGGAGTTCCAAGTCTTAGCTGCCAGGTAGGAGAATGACCTTCCTCCAGCGGTGGCTCTCTGGATGCGAGGGACGACGGCGAGGGCGAGGTTAGCGGAACGTAGCCGGCGGGTGGGCGTGTAAAAGGTGAGGCGGCTGTTGAGGTACCCTGGGCCTAGGTCGTGGAGGGACTTGTGTGCGTGGGTGAGGAGTCTGAACGTGATCCTCTTGTTGACAGGGAGCCAGTGCAGGTCTCTCAGGTGGCACGAGATGTGGCTGCGTCGGGGGACGTCCAGGATGAGTCGGGCGGAGGCGTTCTGGATACGCTGAAGTCTTTTCTGAAGCTTGGCTGTAGTACCGGCGTAGAGGGTGTTTCCGTAGTCTAGTCTGCTGGTGACGAGAGCGTGGGTGACCGTCTTCCTGGTCTCGGTCGGGATCCATCGGAAGATCTTTCGGAGCATGCGGAGGTTGTGGAAGCAAGCTGAGGAGACGGTGTTGACTTGTCTGGTCATCGATAGGGAGGAGTCCAGTATGACGCCCAAGTTGCGTGCGTGGTCCGTCGGTTCAGGTGCGGTGCCTAGTGCCGGGGGCCACCAGGAGTCGTCCCATGCGGAGGGTGATGGTCCCAGGATGAGGACTTCTGTCTTGTCCGTGTTCAACTTCAGGCGGCTGATGTTCATCCATTCAGCGACGTCTGTCATCCCTTCGTGCAGGCTGGCTTTGGCGGTGTCGGGGTCTCTGGAGAGGGAGAGAATTAGCTGGGTGTCATCGGCGTAGGAAATGATGTTGAGGTTGTGTTGGCGTGCGATGGCAGCGAGCGGTTTCATGTAGATGTTGAAGAGAGTGGGGCTGAGCGACGATCCTTGCGGGACGCCGCAGATGACTTCGGTGGCCTCGGAGCGGAACGGAGGGAGGCGTACTCTCTGTGTTCTGCCGGAGAGGTATGAGATGATCCATTCCAGAGCCTTCCCTTGGATGCCGGTGTCGTTGAGGCGTTGGACTAGTGTGCGGTGGCAGACAGTGTCAAATGCTGCGGAGAGGTCTAGGAGGATGAGTGCCGCTGTTTCGCCGTTGTCGAGCAGGGCTCGGATGTCGTCGGTGGCTGCGATGAGGGCGGTCTCGGTGCTGTGGTTGGCTCTGAATCCGGACTGTGATGGGTCGAGGGATCCGTTCGTCTCGAGGAAGGCTGCCAGTTGCTTGTTGACGACCTTCTCGATGACTTTGGCGGGGAAAGGAAGGAGCGAGATGGGGCGGAAGTTCTTGAGGTCGGTCGGGTCCGCTGTTGGTTTCTTCAGCAGAGCGCTGAGTTCGGCGTGCTTCCAGCTCTCCGGGAAGGTTGCTGTGTTGAAGGAGGTGTTGATGATGTCTCGGAGGTGGGGTGCGATGGTAGAGGCTGCCTTGTTGAAGACATGATGGGGGCACGGGTCGGTCGGAGATCCGGAGTGGATGGTGTTCATCATGCGTGACGTGTCTTCGGGGGTCACCTCGGTCCATGTCTGGAGGGTGGCGGCGGGGTGTGAAGGTACGACCGATGGGTGCGGGGGTGAAATGTCGAAGCTGTTGTGGATGTTGGCGATCTTGCGGTGGAAGTACGAGGCGAGGGAGTCGCAGAGGTCCTGTGAGGGAGTGATGTCGTTGTTGCCGGTGCTGGGGTTGGAGAACTCCTTGACGATGTTGAAGAGCTCCTTGCTGTCATGGGCGTTCTTGTCCAGTCGTTCCCGCAGAGATTTCTTCTTGGTGGTGCGGATGAGCTGGTGATGTCTGCGAGTGGCGAGTTTGAGTGCTGTTCTGTTGTCGGCGGTCTTGTTGAGGAGCCAGGCCTTCTCGAGGGTGCGGCAGGCCTTCTTGGAGTCCTTAAGTTCGTCGGTGAACCAGGGGGCCTTCTTGCTTCTGGGCCTGGTGAGGGGGTTCTTCAGTGGCGCGAGGTCGTCGGCACAGGAGGTCAGCCACTGCGTGAGGTCGAGGGCAGCTGTGTTAGGGTCCGTGGTCCTGACAGGTGGGCTCTGGCTGAGGGAGGTGGCGAGCTGGTCGGCGGTGATCTTGCTCCAGTTTCTGTGGGGAGCCTGCTTCGGGTGATGGTGGACCGTGTTCTTTCTGAAGCTGAAATGGACGCAGCTGTGGTCGGTCCAGTGAAGTCCGGTGGAGTGGCTGAAGGTGACGTGCTTGCTGGACGAGAAGAGTGGGTCGAGCGTGTGGCCGGCGAAGTGGGTGGGGGTGTTGACCAGTTGCTGAAGTCCGAGGTTGGCGAGGTTATCCAGCAGGGCGGTGGTGTTGCGGTCATTGTTGTTCTCCAGGTGGAAGTTGAGGTCCCCGAGGAGGATGTAGTCGGCGGAGGGGAGGGCGTGAGGGCTGATGAAGTCGGCGATGTCTTCGCAGAACTGTGCGCGTGGTCCCGGGGGTCTGTAGATGAGGGTGCCTCTGAGGGTAGTCTTGGGGTCGGTGTGGATCTGGAAGTGCAGGTATTCGGCGGCGCTGAATACGTCGATGGAGTCAGTCGAGATGCGAATGGTGCTCTTGTGTACGATGGCGATGCCTCCTCCGGTCTGGTTGACGCGATCCTTCCTGATGATCTTGTAGCCGTCCGGGATGGCTATGGCGATGTCGGGGGCTGAAGAGTCGTTCATCCAGGTTTCCGTGAGGAAGGCGACGTCTGGAGATGCGGTGTCGAGGAGGTTCCAGAGTTCCACGGCGTGTCTGTGGACGGAGCGGGTGTTCAGCAGGATGCACTTGAGGTGGTTGCTGTTGTCCGTCTTGGTGGGCGTGGTGCTTGTTTGGAGGCAAGAGAAGTTGCAGGATCGGCAGGCGAAGGGTCCATGGGTGCGTCGCGGGGACGCTCGGTAGCATCTGGGGGCTCGGGCGGTTTTGAGTGCGATGAGTGTAGCGAAGTCGTAGGTCCTGCGGGGGGGCTGGCGGGCGCGGGGACCAGGGGGTCTGGCGCTGGGCGCGGTCCAGGCGCGGACGGGCGCAGACGGGCTTACCTTTGGCGCACCTTCGGCGCTCAGTCGGTACTCCCGCTGCGCGCGTCCGCTGCGCGGTCGCTGGGGGGGCGTCATAAATAAGGAGCCGGGAGGGAGGGTCAGCGGGAGGCGGGAGCGGGGTGGCCAATGGGCAGGGAGGGGGGGCGGGACTGAAGGAGGAGGCGGGAGTGGGAGTGTGCGCCTGGGGCAGCGGCGCCGCGAAAACGGCGGGAAAACCGGCGGGAAGCGACGGAGCCCAAGGAGTGACCAGGTAAGTGGCGGTGGTCAGCGGGCGTGAGGAGTGAAGGTAGCGGCGTGGGTAGCGACCAGGAAGCAGCAGGCGTTACCTGGGAGGCGGAGGCGAGATGCAGGCAGCGGCGTCAGGTAGGTGGTGAGGAGCGGCAAACAGGCGTCAGGCAGCGGAGGCAGGTAGGTAGCAGCAGTGGGAGGAAGCGTCCGTCTGTGAAGGCACAGGGGGTCGCACTGACCAGCCCGCGGGGTCCCCTTAAATAAGGAGCCGGGAGGGAGGGTCAGAGGGAGGCGGGAGCGGGGTGGCCAATGGGCAGGGAGGGGGGGCGGGACTGAAGGAGGAGGCGGGAGTGGGAGTGTGCGCCTGGGGCAGCGGCGCCGAGAAAACGGCGGGAAAACTGGCGGGAAGCGACGGAGCCCAAGGAGTGACCAGGTAAGTGGCGATGGTCAGCGGGCGTGAGGAGTGAAGGTAGCGGCGTGGGTAGCGACCAGGAAGCAGCAGGCGTTACCTGGGAGGCGGAGGCGAGATGCAGGCAGCGGCGTCAGGTAGGTGGTGAGGAGCGGCAAACAGGCGTCAGGCAGCGGAGGCAGGTAGGTAGCAGCAGTGGGAGGAAGCGTCCGTCTGTGAAGGCACAGGGGGTCGGCTTTCTTGGACGCCACGATGGCCTTTGATACGATAGAATGGTCATACCTTTGGGGTCATGCCTTTGGGCCACTCTGGCGAAGTTCGGTTTCGGGCCGGGATTTATTAGTTGGGTCAGACTTCTATATACGGATCCGCTGGCTCAGGTTGTTGTCAATGGGAGGGTGTCCCAGCCCTTCGCTCTCGGGAGGGGTACTAGGCAGGGGTGTCCGCTGTCCCCCCTGCTCTTTGCTCTTGCTTTAGAACCACTCGCAGCCTGGCTCCGATGGGAACCGTCGATAAAGGGCATTCAGTGGGCCCCTGGCTTTGAGGACCGAGTCTCGTTGTACGCCGACGATATTCTTTTGTACCTCACCCCCCGCGTGAATCCCTTAATGTCCTCTTTGACGTCCTCACTTCTTTCGGGAAAAACTCCGGGCTGATCATCAACTGGTCCAAATCCTGTGTGTATGTTATTTCCGGTGACCTTCCCCCCTTGCCGACTAGGTTTCCCATTCAAATTTCGCAATCCGGTTTCAAGTACCTGGGGATCTACGTATCGTTGGACTCGGCGGTCCGCCATGAGCATAATCTCCTTCCTCCTCTCCGGCGATTAAAGTTGGACGTGGCTCGCTGGCGTAGGTTGCCGTTGTCGCCACTCGGTCGAGCGGCACTTTTTAAAATGATGTCCCTGCCCCGATTTCTTTACGCACTCCAGAACTCCTTTGATATTATTCCGGCGGCCTACTTCCGGGAGGTGGAGGGTCTACAGAGGAGACTTATTTGGGACGGTCGCGCTCGTATCGCTCTTGCAAAACTGACTCTCCCCATGTATGACGGGGGCATCGCGCTCCCGAACATCAGGAGGTACTATTGGGCCTCCCAGCTGTCCGCTATCAACCATGCTACGTATGCACCCGGACCAAATCCGGCTTTCGAGATGGATAAATATCAGTTGCCTGGTGGCAACTTCAACAGAGCGTTCTATTTTCGGACGGCGGGGAGGAACCTAATGGGACCCACTAGGATTGCAGTGCGTGCGTGGAGGGATGCCAATGTGGCCATGCATTGGAATGATCGCCTGACACGAGCGACCCCCCCTGTTTGCGTCGGACGGATTGGGATGCCTCTGGACGACGAAAGGTTTTGAGAACTGGGATATGATTGGCATTAGCAGAGTGGGTGATCTCTGGGTGAAAGGGTCTGTCAAATCCTTTGCGGCGCTTCAGAGTGAGTATGAGCTGAGTGAGAGGGAGTTCTTCAGGTACACACAGGTTCGCCACGCTTTGCTGTCGGTTTTCAAGGCCGGTACCACGATCCCCGTAGCTTCACCACTCGAGGACCGTATACTTGATGGTCATCTGCCCGATAGTACGATTTCTTTGATTTATAAGAAGTTAATCAACAGTCGGGCGGACCTCCTCGTACATCTTCGGGAGGCATGGACCGGAGACGGGTTGGAGTTGGACGACGAGGACTGGCAGTCTGCATTGTCTTCCCCGAAAGAGGTCGCCATTCCTGGCCGTCTCCGTCTTGTCCAGCTTAAAATTCTTCACCGTGTGTATGTGACGGGTCCTCGTTTGGTTGCGATGGGTTTTTCTTTGGATGGGCTATGTAAGTGCGGCTGTGGTATGAGTGCCACCTTCCTTCATATCCTTTGGGTGTGTCGCGAGGTTGCGGCCTTTTGGCGCCGTGTGCATGCGGTAATGGATTGTGTCACTGGGGTTGCTCTGTTGCCTGAGGCTCGTCGATGTTTGCTGAATGTATGGGAGCCGAATGATTATAATGTTGCCCAGGCCCGGTGGGCGGCACTTGGGAACATGATTGCAAAGAGGGATATTGCGCAGCTTTGGGGTTCCCGACGGCCTCCCACCGTGTCAGTGTGGAAGGAGAACATGGACTGGTGTATGTTCAGGGAGAAGACGGTATATCTGGTGCGGGGCAAGCCTGGGGTAGAATTTGGGGTCAGTGGAACGCCTACCGAGGTAACATTTGTACGCCCCCTTTTGAAGATACATCTGATATTTCCCTGTCCCCCTGATCCTGGGGTTCCCTGAGTACTGTACTCTTTACGCTGATTGTTCTGGCCTCCCCGCTGCCTCCCCCCCCGGTCATCTTTATTGACCTCCTGATTCTTTACCTGGTGGGGTGGGGTCCCCCCCGTCGGCGCTTGACACTGTCTAGACTGTTTCTCGCCTTGAGTTTTGTTTTTCTTTTTTGTTCGTTTTTCTTTTTTCAAAATTTAAAATATCAGTATTCTGCCTAACTTCTGCGTTGCCGAGCGTAACTTTGTAATCCTGCTGCGCCTCTGGGGATCAGTCGCTGCTTTGTGACGACACGTAATTGGCATGCATATGCTAGCGGCCGGCCATGGTGGTTGTAGGCCCACGTTTGTACTGTTGCTTTCTGCACAATAAAGTTAAAAAAAAAAAAAAGGAATGATGTGGGGCATCAACCATTCTTAGCATCAGATCCTAACCCCAGGCACCAGAAAGTCTTTTTGCCACATAGAGGCTACACCCTCCCCCATGGCTCATATTAAAAACAAAACACCCAAAAGAATTCAAGTTTCCTCTTAATTGCCATGGGGATGGCTGCAGTATTCGGGGTGGTGGATCGAAATATTGTTTGGGCTCTTGAGGCAGGGGGTGTGGCGCGATGCCACAACAGACCAATCCCCATCCCCCATTTTTTTTTACAAGAAAAGAACTGAGACTGAATTATACATTGGGCGCAGTGTCCCTGCTTTCTCCATTGTGCAACCGTAATTAGATGTGTGTGACACGGAATAGGACAATGTGCCTGAATGCCCCCCCAAAAAATGGAACTGTTCTCAGCGCATATGCGAACTCTGACAGTATGCTACAGCTCTGAGATGGTGACACTAGTGAAATACGTGGCTTCAGGTTAAAACTGCAGCCCTTTCTGTCATTGTATGCAGACTGACCTCTCTGTGAAGAGGAGGTTGCTCTTGGGTGGGTGCTGGGACCTCATACCCCCCTGGTAAGGCATCCCTTGAGGACGTACTGACAATGAGCCACCTATGTGGTGCACTGCCACTGCGTCATCAAAGATTTTTCTTTGCTTCTGCTCCCACATTAGTAATATGGTGCAAATGCATAGTGTTCCCTAGTTCTCATGGAGCCTTTCCCTCAGGCAAATGAGGGAATGCCCTCTAGTGATTGCTCTAGTGCAAGGTGTTTCTCAGTATCATCCATGTTCACAAGTATATTCAACCCCTTCTACAATGGCTAATACCGGGGGGAGGTGCTGGGGGGACAAGGAGCTGTCGCTAATGCCGGTTTTATCTCCCCCTCCTCCCCCCTCCCTGGGAGGTACTTTCTGTTATATCACCTCTGGTGTCAAGTGCACTTTCTGTCACCCCACACCGCTTACCCCCTTATGGTAACTATCAATCTGCTCCTGAGGGTGAGAGGGAAACATCTTTCTCTCTCATTTAGTGGGTTTTCTGCCACCCTTTCCATCCCTCCCCGTGGGCATGGCTGATTAGGGTTGAATCCTCAATCTGCCCCCAAGGGCAGAAAGTCTATTTGAGTGGGGGATGCGGCCTGATGGCACCCCGCACCCCATTCTGTTTTCTAAAAAAATACATCTATCCCTGGTGTCTAGTGGTCTTTCTGCCTCCTGATCCACTCCAACACTGGGGGCTGCAGAATGTCTGTTTGAGTACGAGGCATCAGTTTTGTTGCACAGTGTCATGATGGGCCTGCCTCCACCCTATTCTCCTTTATCATATTACCAAACCTTGGTGGCTAGTGAGCTTTCTACCCCTGCAGGGGCAGATTAGTTTTAAAACCTGATATCTGGAGGACTGCTAGATCCACCCATCAAATCCATGGTGGTCGAGTGGGTGGATCCCTGCTCTGTGGTGCTCTTCCTGTGGCGCTGTCCAAGCTGGAATCCACTAGGAAGAGGTCTCATTGGAAACAGGACATCCTCCCCTTTACAACAGTACCTCTCTCATTGTGGTCGGTGCTTGGTGGGGTTTTGATATGCTCCTGAGCATGAATCCCAGTGAAATCAGGCACAGGCTAAGGCTCTTGGTGCTTTCACTTCAACAAACCTAAGACCTCAGGCCACATGATGCGCTGCATTTTAGCTGTGTGGGATGCTCTTTCCTTGCAGCTTGAGTTGGAGGATGAAAAACTAAATCCCTTTGGTGATAGCACCAGAAGGATTTCCCCCTGTAATGCCCAGGGCATGACATTCGCACCCTCCACACTTGATGTAGTGTGGAATAGTTACTTGAACATCAGATCATAAGGGGTTAATCACCTATCCATAAAGGAAACAATTATGTGCGTCAGTATTGCCAACTTGCCTGCTGACCCTTTCCCCACTAATATATTAAAAAATGTCCTTGAAACTACCTCTGCAGCTATACCAGTCAGAACAGTCATCAACAAATTACAATCAGCAGGAAAAATTGGAAGTTTGAAAAGCACAGACTGGAGAATCTGTCGGACTACATATCTATATCGAACTGACCAGACAGCATTTATTCAGGTTTCACATTTTGTAGAGAAAAACAATCCTCTCAGAGATCATGAACAACATTCCATAGTGAAAACCGCTCTGAATCAGAACTAATTGCTATCTCTAATAATATCAATAACACTAAGTTCAAAGGGAGTTGCAGCACTTCTCCTACTTGACCTGTCAGCTGCTTTTGATACAGTGGGCCATTTACTGTTACTTAAAAGCTAGATGAAACAGGAACACAGGGAACAGCACTAAAATGGATCCAGTAATTTTTTACTGAGAGAGCACATATTGTATCATTACCTTCATTCTCATCACCATTCTCACAAAAGGTAGGTGTTCCCCAAGGCCCCTGATTTGCACCTCTTCTTTTGAATATATCCCTGTCCACAGACCTGCACCACAGCAAACAGGGCTGGATAGTGCCACCTTTGGTTTATGGACCAAAATTCAGTTTGCTTTTTTGGACTGCCTTTCATTGTTATGCTTACAAAACCCACTGGATATACCAAAACTCTTGAATGTCTCCCTTCTTAGTTCTCACAACCAGACGAGCTGCAACCTAATGCCTTAATGTATGGATTACAAAAACATGTCCAAGAACATCCTTATACAAGAACCAGTGGTCTTTGTCCGTTGCAAAAAAAGGCTCCCGTACCTCGCCAACTAATTGTAGATAGATTGTCCTGTTAGAGAAGAAGCAAAACAATATGCATGTTTACTTCTGAATGATCTTAGATCTTGGAGCTAAACCCCTGGAATCAGAGAGGTTTCAGAAATAGCCATGGCACAATGATATTCTGACTCTTTCGATGTCAGTCAGCAAACACAGTCTCCAATATAACGGACCTCTATGTGTTTTATTGTGTTCTGGACTGCATACTATACTACGAACATTCGGTTTTGAGTGAAATTTGATAACAGCATTTTACTAATTAGAATGTTCTACGTGACCAGAGGCCTAAAACAGGTCTGTGTCCTACCCCCACTACTCTTTGATCTTTATGTTTCGAACATTGCAATCAAACTGATCAATAAAAGAGCATGCCCACCAATAGCTGATGTATGCACTGTGATTTTTTTTACCACATTGAACCATCTTCAATCAACTAGTTTTAAGTTGTGAAAAATCCAATGTATTGCACATTGGTAGCAGGAAGATTAGAAAGAGTGGTTGGAATGTAAAATAGCAGAATCCAACAAATATGTGGGCCTATGGTTTAATAGTTAATTCACCTTTCCCAGTCAAAAGGAGGAAATAGCAACTACTGCAAGCAACTTCTCATTAGCGCTTCTGAAACTGGCAATCAACCTGACAGGTCCTTCAGTGAAGTCTTTATTTAATATCATCAAAGCAAAATATATGCCATTGATATGCTATACGGATTTGAAGTGTTTCCCACACCATACCATTCTTCTGGAAAAATTGTAAAAGCTCATGTAAATTTAGCGTATGTGCCGATGTTTTAAAAACATTTTTTATATATCTTTATTGGCATTTAAGTTATCACTTCCACCACAGGTCACTGGAGGAACATCCATTTTCCCCGCCTTCTCCCCCCTAACGTAATTGGAAGAGAGCGGGGTAATATCAATGTTCAGTTTTTTTGCATTCACTCAATTTTTGCTATTTCCACCATAATGGATCATAAACCATACCGTCACCCTAACTGTTGTGCTGCGGGGGGGGCGAGATAAAGACCTCCAGCTCTCCTTCCAGGGTACACTCACTGGGATGTTAAGTTGCCTGCCGACATCCCATATTTACCTCCTTCCGCAACAACTCACATCTACAGTGTCCACTATCAAGCCTATGGGACGAAGTTAGGTCCTACAGGAAAATAAAATATCTCGTCTTGATGTTATGGCCAAATCAGTCGAAATCTTTCAGCTGACTGAAGCTTGGGACTCAACTTTATCTCACACTTTATGGTTTAAATCTGTTTTATTGTCGTATTGGCATGTCAAGATAACAATACACTTCGAGAGAAAGGGCTCTCCAAATCACAGAGTAATAATGCAACTTTTAAATCCCTTTAAGGAGCAACGAAAGAGGGAAAGAGAGAACAAACGGAACAAAACGCCCCCCTCCCATCCCACCCTAGTACCACCCCTCCCCAGTACCACTTGCAGCAAAAGCTATGATGTCCGGGTAATAGAAGGATGTATGTGTGTGTTTCCGTGATCTAAGTTGCCTCTAAGTCGGCCAGACGGAGTATCCTCAGATAACGGGGGCAGGTCAGCTCTCTGAATTCCTTAGTTAGTAGCTCAAGGAGGGGACACCAGATGGTTCTAAAAGTCTCGCCCCTGACGTCAAGGTAAGGGTGAGTTTCTCCATCCCCAAGATGTCCCATAGGCTTCTGAGCCTTCCCACGTGGGTCGTAGCAGTGGGAGTGCCCCATAGGGACTGGATAGTCTGATGGGCGGCCCGAGGGCTATGCTAATCTGGCGCCCTCTACGAGATGAAAAAGGGTAGGTGAGGTGGCCTAGCAGTGTGTATGATGGGAATCTAGGAAGCAGAGTAGAGAGGTGAGCGTCCATGTCGTCCAATACTGAGGCAAAAACACTGACACCCGGGCACTCTCAGAGTAGGTGAGTGAGTTCACCTTTTGCCCACATTGGCGCCAGCATGCATCTCTGTGGGCCGGGTTACCCCTACGATGTCGCACCGGGGTTAATAAGCAGTAAGTTAGACAGCCGTTTCAGTTCTAGCTATGTTATAGGTGCTGTGTCTGGCCCCGTGGTACGTCGCGCCATTCCTTAGGGGAAAGCGAACGACCCAGTTCAGATTCCCAGCGCTTCTGGGAGGGGGATTTGTTGTCTGTCAGGGTGGGCTGGAGTAAAACATATAACTCCGAAATAAGACGTTTTTCTGTGTGTTTGCCTTGGAGCCATTTCTCGTAAGGTGTCAGCAACCTCCCCGCTCCCGGTCAAATCGATGGATGTGCTACCCAATGTCTAATTTGGAGCTATCGGAAGCGCTCCGATTCAGGGATAGGATAATCTGTTCTTAGGGTGTCAAATGGGACCAGCCCATCCTGATCAAAAAAGTGGCCTAAAGACCTGCAGGGCGCCTCCCGCCATACCTGGAATGGTGCTCCCAATCCCGACGTAAAGTCCGGGTTGACAACGATTGGAGTCAAGGGGGACAGCAGAGAAGTCCGCTTTTTCCTACGCACGCATCCGTCCCACACCTGTAGTCAAGAACAAGTTATTGGGGAGATGTACAAGCTAAGAGTACGATGGACTTGTGGCAGGAATGGGACCTTCGCCAGCGATGTTCCAGCCAGGACTCTGTCCATAAACAGCCTGTGCTTCTCTGACTCAGCCCTGGACCATTTCACTAAGTAGCAGACCTGGGAGGCCTAGTAGTACCTAAGAAGGCAGGGCACCCCTAGGCCTCCCTCCGCCGGGGGAAGCCAGCTCCGCTCTTTGCTCGTTCTGTGTTGTTTACCAGCCCATATGAAGTGGCTCATGGCTGTCTAAAGGGTTGTGATCGTACCCGTCGTGGGGGCCAATGGTAGGGCCTGAAAAAAATAGAGGACCCCAGGCAGGGTTGTCATTTTTATGGCTGCAACCCGGCCCAGAAAAGATAGTTGGTAGTGCCGCCATTGGTCCAGTTCAGTTTGAATTCGACCCGTCAATGCTCCGTAATTTAGAATGTTTGTCTTCTCTAATGTCAGGCATAGCTGTACTCCTAAGCATGGGATAGAGTTGGGTGCCCAACAGATCGCATGTGCTCGCACTAATGTCTCCAGCTCGAGAGGGGGATTGTGAGGTTGAAGGCCTGTGACTTGTGGAGGCTCATGCGAAATCCAGATACCTGTCCGAACTCTATTAGTTCGATTAGAAAGGGAGGCAAGCTCCTAACTGAGTTGTTTAGCATAACCATAATGTCCTCTGCGAACAGGCTGATGTAACGTTCTTCCCCTCCCAAGGGAATCCCGCTAATTAGGGGATGGTCTCGTACCCTCTGTGCAAAGGGCTCCATATAGAGAGTGAATAGGAGAGGGGAAAGCGGGCAGTCTTGCCTTGTACCTCTGCATATGGGAAAGCTCTCAGAGTTCAATCCGTTGACCCTCACCGAAGCCTGCGGGGCCCCGTAGCCACTGAAAACCCAAGATTGAAATTTCTCCCCGAACCGCGCCAGTGTCGCCTGGAGGAAGGGCCAATTGACTCGATCAAAGGCCTTCTCAGCGTCCACTGAGAGTAACATGCTGGAGTCCTGTCTGCGATGCGCCATGTCTATAACGTGCAAGAGTCTTTTGGCGTTGTCCGCACATTGCCTCTGCGGAACAAATCCTGCTTGATCGGGGTGGATAAGACCCTGCATCAAGGGGTTGAGGTGAGCTTCGAGGATGCCCTTGTAGAGCTTTGAGTCCGCATTTAAAAGCGATATGGGGCGGTAGTTAGCACAGAACTGTTTGTCCTTTCCAGGCTTGGGGATGACTACAATAGTCGCCTCAAGCATAGAAGCTGGGAGGGAGCCCGAGTCGGCGATAGCGTTAAAGAGCCGGGTGAGGACTGGGGCAAGCGCCACACAGAAGGCCTTGTAGAACCCGGAGGAGAAGCCGTCTGGACCTGGGGACCTCAAAGGCTTCTGCCTTGAAATGGCGGAAATAACCTCGTCGACACGTATTCACTCGTCCATGGAGACTCTTGGGAGTCAGTCAGTTTGGTCACGGGTGAGCCTTGGAGGTAGCGCTCTGTCTCCAGTGGGGACAGGTTGGTCCAAGTAGAGCGTCGCATAGAAGTCCCTAAACCGGTCAGCTATGGAAGCGTCGGCCACCAGTTCCTCTCCGTTCTCTGTCAGGAGGATATGGACTGTGTTGGCTTGTTGTTGGGCTCGGAACTTGGTGGCCAAGAGTCTGCCACTTTTGTTTCCGTTCAGGTAGAATGAGTGTTTGAGGCGCAACAGAGTGTATTCCGCTCTGTCAAGGTCCAGGCCAGACAGGGTACCCAGAAAATAATCTAGGCGGGCCTAATATTTGTGTGCATGCAAATAGAATGTAAAGTCTCGGGTGGCAGGTTGGGATGCTCTCCACAGATCTATCCTTTAACCAGACGAGGCCATTCGTTGACATTGACCCGGTGCTCCCCTCCCTGTGTGCGGAGCGGTCCATTTTCTTATCAAAGACTATGTTAAGGTCGCCTCCTAACAGGACCAGTCTATCCTGCAATGTTAGGATCGCCGTTAAAGCCTCCCGGATGACCCGCTCTTGCCCTTCGTTAGGTGCGTAGAGGGTGCCTAGTGTCAGCATCTGTGAACTCTGCTGTATTTGATAAACCAGAAGACGGCCTTTAGGTTCCATCAATTTTGAGCCAATTAAGCCTTGGAATGTGCGTGAAACTAGTATGGCAAACCCTGCCGTCTTGCGCCCTGAGGAGAACCGATGCTGCGGGAAGGATCTAGATTTAAGCTGCTGTGAGTCACCCGCCAAGAGATGGGTCTCCTGAAGGAGGCAGATATCTGCCCTAGTGTGTTCTAGGTACGAGAGGATAGCCTTGTGTTTCACTGGGTTATTTAACCCTTTGCCGTTCAGAAAGATCACCTTTAAGGTGTCGCCTATGGCCATTGTGGAAGAGTGTAATCTTGCTGTGGGGAACTAACCTGTCCCGTCAACCCCTCGCCTGTGTTGTCGTGTAATACAGAAATACGGAATGTGAAAGGTGGTATGGCAGTGTCCCTCAGTAGTGCAATTCAGTGGTACATTTCTAGCAAACTTACGGAACCTAAACCCAAAAAATCAAACTCCCTAGATTACAAGATAGTCTCTGGAAGGAAGAAGGCCATCCAGGCTGTCTCCACCCTCCGACGAGAGGACCACGGAATTGGGTTCTTGGTGGCCAGAGGTCTTCGTTGGGATCACCCCCCTCACAGCCCCAGAGAGCATTCGTTTGTGCCCCAGCGGCAGGCTGGGCAAGCTGTGCAATGTCAGTCTGCACCACCAGACGCTCGCTCCCCGTCAGACTCTCCAGGACTGCCCTCCTGTCCTGCGCTATCGCTTCGGGATCAGGTTTTAGGCCCCCTTACCCATAGGGCTCCGTCTCCTTCCTTGACGTTCCCAGCGGCCGGCTCTGGTCTCGGATCCGGGATAAACCGGGCAGCGTACTGGGAGGCCTCAAGTATCTCAGCGGGCTGCCCCCTCAGCGCCGGCATTGGTCTCCACTCACCGCCCTCAACTGCGGCGGTTAAGACTCAGTCTTCTCGGAGGTCCGCGTACCACCAAAAGGCCTCAGGATCAATCCCAGGGACCGGGCACGGGCTTTGCTGGCCAGAACCTCTGGTGGGGCCCAGTGTCCCAGGTCCCACCAGGCAAAAATCACTCCCACTGACCGCGGGGCACCTCTAGTTCAGGCACTGATCCAGGGCCGCAGCGGAGAGATCACAAGCACGTCTGCTCACTCCGTCATCTTGGCCACACCCGCTATCTCTCATTTTAAAACAACAATTAAAAAAAACAAAAAATCTGCTTTCCTTATACTTAAACTATACCTGCTGCCTTACAATTGAGCATGTCAATATTTTTGGGGAAACCTATGGTCAAGGCTTAGTGCAGCCTTATATAATGGAAGTAGCACTACCGTTCAGATTAAAAAGAGATCTTGCATGATTTATATTTGGATTATTCTATTTGGGTGAGTTAAAGAAAAATACTCCTCAAACCATGAGCTTTCCATTTTGCCTTTGCAGGAAGGAATCTCTGGCTCACTTAATATGTTGCTGTCAATTTATTTTATATGAACAAACTACATTTTTATCTCCATCTTTTAGATGCTTGAGTATTAGGTCATGCTCTGTATCAACAAATAATTTTTTAATCCTATGGACCAGGCCAGTGGCTATGTAAAATGTATCATTGCAGTTTCAGCAACTTTATCAAAGATAAGTTTTACTGAAGTAAGCATGGAGACTCCTTTGCAACAACAATTTTTTTTTTTTTTTTTTTTTTTTTTTTTTTGAAACCGTTTATTGCAGTTTGTAAAAGTTACAGGTATGGGCCTACAACCACCCGGCCGGCCGCTAGAATGACAAAAGCATATTGCATACATACAGTAAAAGTCTCTCGGCAGTGCAGAGCAGTGAAACAGGAGTAATCAATGGTGCAGGCCACACAGTTCCAAGCCCACAGTACGGTTCCCTTTTCTTGAAACAAAACAACACCAAAAAACCACACCCGCAAGGCAACCCGCGATCCAAAGTGACAGCACGTGCTCCAGAAGTGGGGGATCCGAACCAGCAGCAGAACTCTGAGGAGGGGAATGGGAGTAGATCAGGGACTGGGGGACCGCGCGCCCGCGGCCGAGGGAGGGGGGCCGTCTAGGGAGACGGAGCAGGCGAGGCAGCCGGTAGCAATGGTGGCTCACAAATACCCCCGCGGTAGGCGTTCCAGGGGCCCCAGAGTTTCACCCACGCCCCAGGCTTACCCCGCGCCACATACACCACCTTTTCACGAAACATACACCAATCCATATGCTCTTTCCAAGCCGACACCGCAGGGGGCCTCTGGGATCCCCACAATTGAGCAATGTCCCGCTTAGCTATCATGTATCCCAGAGTCACCCACCGCGTCTGCGGGACCGAATAGTCATTCGGTTCCCATACATTCAGCAAGCATCTCCTCGCTTCAGGCGGCAGCGCAACACGCGTAACCACACGCAGGACCTCATGCACACCACGCCAGAATCGCTCCACCCTCGGGCACTCCCACAGTATATGCATGAAAGTCGCCAACGCACCACAGCCACGCTTACACAGTCCGTCACCAGCAAAACCCATACGCAGAAGCCGTGGCCCCGTCACGTAAACCCGGTGAAGGATCTTGAGCTGGACGAAACGAAGGCGAGCCGGGATGGCCACCTCTTTCGGAGAGGCCACCGCGGAAATCCAATCCTCGTCGTCCAGCTCCAGCCCGTCGGCAACCCAGGCCTCGCGGAGACTAGTCAGCAGGCACGATCTATCGTTGATCAGTTTTTTGTATATGAGGGAGATCGTGCTGTCCGGTACATGGCCATCCAGCACTCTGTCCTCCAGGGGGGAAGACTCCGGAATGGATGCGACGTCCGGGAAGACGGAGCCCAGCGCATGGCGGACTTGTAGGTACCGAAAGTACTCACTGCCCTGCAGCTGAAACTCCGCCTGCAGCATCTCAAAAGTCTTGAATCCCCCCCTCGTCCAGAGATCTCCCACCGTGCTGATTCCGATCGTGTCCCACTTCTCGAAGCCCTTCGACGTCCACAGGGAGCCCAACCTCTCAGACGCATACAGCGGTGACGCCCGGGTCAAACGGTCCTTCCACCCCATAGCTGCATTAGCCGCGTGCCAGACACGCACCATGACACGCGTCGGTCCCGTCAAACGGGAGTCGGGCGCGCCAGAATAGAGCGCGCGATTGTAATCGCCACCGGGTAGGAGCATCTTATCCATCTCAAATGCCGGGTTCAAGGCGGGCCCATAAAGGCCATGATTAATTGCAGCTAGTTGGGAGGCCCAGTAATACCGTTTAATGTCCGGGAGGGCGACCCCCCCATCGTACCACGGGAGCGTCAATTTAGCCAGAGCAATGCGCGGCCTCCCGTCCCAGAACAAGCGCCGCTGGAGGCCCTCCACCTCACGGAAATAGCGTGCCGGGACCAAGTCCATAGTATTCTGGAGGGCGTAGAGGAAGCGCGGCAGAGACATCATTTTAAACAAGGCCGCTCGGCCGAGCGGCGAGAGCGGCAGACGCCGCCAGCGCACCACGTCCTCCTTCAAGCGCTGGAGGGGGGGCAGCAAGTTCCGCTCATAGCGGGCCTCCGGGTCAAGTGTGATATAAATACCCAGGTACCGAAAACCTTGGGAGGCAATCTGGATCGGACAGTCCCGTGGTAGGGCCGGAGCCTCCCCGGAAAGCACATAGACACAGGATTTCGCCCAGTTGATGACCAGGCCTGAGTTGCGACCGAATGAGCGCAAAACATCAACCAGGACGATCAGTGATTTACGCGGGGAGGCGAGATACAGAAGGATATCGTCAGCATAGAGGGACACACGGTCCTCATGCTCGGGAGTCCAGCGGAGACCACGGATAGAAGGGTGCCACCGCAGCCACTCCGCCAGGGGCTCCAGGGCCAGGGCAAACAGGAGAGGCGACAGGGGGCAACCCTGTCGCGTACCCCTCCCCAGCGCGAATGGGGCCGAGACTCGCCCATTCACTACCACCTGCGCCAATGGGCCCGAATATAGCAATTTGACCCAGCTAATGAAACCCGGGCCAAACCCGAATTTCGCCAGCATCGCCCAGATGTATGGCCATTCAAGCGTATCAAACGCCATGGTGGCGTCCAAGGACGCCAAGATGGCCGGCTCCCGCACAAATGGGACACGCGCGAGCACCCCGTGCAAGCGCCGCAGATTGAGCGCCGTGTTGCGGTGCGGTATAAAGCCAGATTGGTCTTGGTGGACCAAATCGCCCACCACGCCAACCAACCGGTTGGCCAACACCTTGGCGAGGATTTTGGGCTCCGCGTTCAAAAGCGAAATCGGCCTATAGGATGTGACCCGTTCACGGGGCTTCCCCTCCTTGTGGATCACCACAATTGTGGCCAGACGCTGGTCCGGCGGGAGGGAACCCTGCGAGTGGGCCACCAGGAACATCGCGCGCAGGTGGGGCGCCAACACATCCGGGCGTAGCTTGTAGAGCTCGATGGGAATACCATTGGGGCCCATGGCCTTGCCGGATGCAACCGAGCGAATAGCCAAGGCAATTTCGTCCGAGGTGGGAGGGGCGTCCAGCGAATCCCTGTCCTCCACCGTTAGGGAGGGCAGTGCGATGTCCCGAAGCAGGGCATGGGAATCTTCCTCCGAGCAGGGGGAAACCGGGGAGTAGACTTCGCGGAAATAATCCGCGAAGCAGGAGACAATGGCTTCCGGCTCAGTGACACACGCACCATCAACACTCTCAATCAAAGGCACCACGCGGCTCGCTCTCTCCCTCTTATCCAACCACGCAATCAATTTGCCAGCCTTATCACCCACATCATACAATCGCCCCTGCTGCTCTCTACTGAGGCCCCTGGCCGCCTCCGTGACGAGGGCCCGATAGGCCGCCTGCTTTAGGTGTAGAACATGCAACTTGGCGTCTGTTACCCCGCTCCCCAGGTCACCCTCCAGTTCTGCAATCTCGGCCTCTACCCGGGTCACCTCCTCCCGCTCGCGCCGCCGGGCATGGGAGATAAAGGAGAGGGCCTCCCCTCTAAGGACTACCTTGAAAGCCTCCCACAGGGAGATGGCCGAAGAGACCGACCCCACATTCTCGTCGAAATAGCGCTGTAAGGATTTGATCAAATCGGCACGAATGGTGGGGTCGCGCAAATACCATGCATTGATTGGGGCCACCCTGCCATCCCCCCTCGGGAAGACATCGAAATGCAACAACAGTGGGGAGTGGTCTGAGATACCCCGCGCCAAATGGCGCACCTCCCCCACCCTCCCTGCATGGGCCGCCGGGACAAGGATGTAATCAAGCCGCGAGAGGCTACCATGGGCACCCGAGTGGAAGGTGTACTGTCGCAATGCGGGATGCTTTAATCGCCAGCAATCCACCAGGCCCAGCGTGTCCAGAAGGCCGGGCAGCCACGCCTGTGCCCGGGGGAGGTCCCTAGGGGGATGGCGATCCATAGACCCAGAGGCTACCGCATTAAAGTCCCCTCCAACCACCAGCAGGCCACTCGGAAGGTCTAGAAGGAGGCGCCCCAGGTCCGCGAATGTGGTGGCTTGTAACCCAGGCGGGACGTAAACTGATATAAAGATAAACACTCTACCCTCCATTCTTCCCACCAGAACCGTGTAGCGTCCCCTCTCATCATGGCGCACCTCGTCAATCTCCAACGGGAGCGAGTTCTTGATCATAATACCCACCCCCCGCGAGCCCGAGGTGAAGCCGGAATGGGCCGCCAAACGATATCCCCGCCGATTCATTGCATGAAAGGAGTTACCTATAAGGTGCGTCTCCTGCAGGAAGACAACATCTGGTGAAATACGTTTTAAGTACTGCAGGACCACACCACGCTTAATCCTATCCCCCAGGCCGTTAACATTCCATGACAACACAGTCAAATCCCTACCCCCCATCATAAGTCGAAACAATCGGTCGTCCCCCATCGAGCATCCTAAAAACAACAACATAGTAGCGGGTTTGCCCTGCGGTGCTAACAAACAACACACCCCCCCCCTACCCCCCGGTCCCAACAGAACTCCCCCCTCCCTGCACCCCTGCATGAGCCCAGACAGCCCCCCCAAAGTGCAGTGTGCCTGTCGCCCCATAGCTAAAATACTAACTAGTCCCCCAGAGGAGGAGGGAAGCCCCCAACAGACCCCGCACGACCTCCATAGGAGGGGAACATACGCAATCAATAAATGGTGAAGGAACAACGTCCAGAGCAAGGCCTATTCAGTCACCCCTCAATTCTGATCCGGCGGGCCCTCCTCGCCAGCCGCGCCCCCCCCGCCCCCGATCTCCAGGCAGAGTGTCCAGCCAGTCCCCAGCCGCCTCGGGCCGGTCAAAGAAGTGCGTGCGACCATCCACCTCTACCCTCAGCTTAGCTGGAAAGAGCATTGAGTACTTGAGGTTTAGGTCCCTTAGGCGACGTTTAACACCAAGAAAGCTCTGTCGCTGCTTCTGGACCGCCGGAGTAAAGTCTGGGTAGAAATGTACCTCCATGTTGTCAAGCTTGACCGGTCCCTGTTGCCTGGAGGTCTGGAGGATAGCATCTCTGTCCCGAAAATTAAAAATCCGGGCAATGAGAGGCCGCGGCGGGGCACCAGTCTTAGGTCTGCCCCCGGGGACCCGGTGAGCACGCTCCACCGCAAAAAGCTTACTCAGCCCCCGGGGCTGGAGATGGGTCAGGATCAACTCTTCCACGAAAAGATCCGCCGCCTCCGCCTCTCGTCCCTCCGGCACCCCCACAATACGGACATTATTCCTCCGGGCCCGACCTTCGGAGTCCTCCAGTCGCCGGTCCATCAGGGCGCTCGCCTGGCCAAGCCGGCGCACCTCCTTCTGGAGGGCCACCACGTCTGTCGTGAGGCTCATTGTGGTGTGGGCCAGGGAGTCGACTCGGTCGTTCGTTTTGGACAAGTCTGCCCTCACAAGGCTCACATCCACCAGGACCGAGTCTATTTTTTGCGCTAAGGTGTCGAAACGCTGGTCCACCGAGGCCTTCATCTCTGCGATGGCGCCCATGACGTCCCGGAGGGTCAGATCCACCGGATGAGCAGATGCCTCCGTCGGGCCCACCGGGGATGCACGCGATGTCTCCGGAGAACCCTTCTGGAGCGTGTAGCGGTCCATACTGTTGGCCTGGTGCGCCGTGCCACGGCGGGTCGTCTTCACCTTCGCCCGGTCGCCATCTTGTTTGGTGGACATGCTGGCTCTTCCACCGTTGTGCCAAGCTCCCCGAACGGGCCGCTATATCAAGTCACGGGTGCCAGGGGGGGGGGCAGGGGCGACCACCGAACCGCGGGTCAACCCACCGCCGGCGGGTCAGCCGGGCTCCTGGACAAGGCCACACCACCGCACCCCGCTCCGCAGCCCGACCCCGCTTGAGAGCTAGGAGGGCGCAAAAGCGAAAGTGAAAGTGCGGGGTACGCCAGTCGCCCAGCCCCGCTCGCCGCTGTTATTCACTTTGTCCCCGGATCGCCCCACTACTCCAATCCGGGGGGCCGGCGAGGAGAAGGCCGCAACCTTCAATCGATGCTCCCACCGGCGTTCGGGGTCCGATTCGAGCCCAAAAAACGGGTGGCGCCTCAGCTCCGGTTCCCCAACACAGTCCCCTCAACAAGGACAGGATATCGCCAGGATTAATTCAGGAGGTCGCGGAGGTCCTCGGGAGCCTCGCACCTACGCGGCCATCTTGGTTGCGCGCTAGGCTCCTCCCTTTTTTTATTTTTTATTTTATTTTATTATGATAAGGAACTCTTTATGAGGTCCACATAAAACAACATATACATACAAAACAAGAAATACATAAAATATTATTCCATCACAATTACACGAGACATCTTAATACAGGTCCAAAAAACATTTAAAAAAGTTGTACAGTTTAAAAGCAAACATTTCATTAGGTGGGTTAATCAAGGCTGCCTTAAATGAAGAAGCAGATAATATGTTGAGTTGTAAGCAAATTGGTCTTAACCATCTACGCCTGCAAGACATCAGTGCAGGACAAACAAACATCACATGATCTAAGTCCTGATCATACAATTGACAAAGATCACAGCATGCCGAATGACCATACCAGCTGGCATGTAGAACTTTCAGCGGAAGCAAATTATGTCTTAATAAGTACACAAGGCGTCTGACGCCATGGGAGATGTTCCAATACATATACGGTTGAGCTTTCCGCAGGGTATAAGATTCGATAACAGGCGTACCACCTTTTTTCGCTAAACAGAAGTCTCTATCCTGACAAAACCCCAATTCCCAGGAGGCTGACTTCAGAACAGTTTTTAATTGATGAGAGGATAATAAAAATAAAGTCTCCTCATCCAATTTCAATTGCAACACGGCAAATCTGAAGTTTTTTACAATCAGGGAGAAATCATTAAAAGATCCTAATAATTCATTTTTTATAAGATCTCTTAAGGTATTAGGATCACCTTTAGATAAAGCTACTACCCAACGTATGATACTTGCCAGACCTTGAACCCAGCTGCTACGTAAACCCAGTTCCTGTCTCAAGGAAGCAGTCGAATTTGCTGTACCTACAGACATTAAACTGCGTAAAATTTTCCCTTCCGCAGAGTTTAAAAAACTCCACTTTTTTACATCAATTAACTCAATTCCGTATAACAGGGAGGCCGGAACTTTCGCTCTGAAAACATCTAAAAGAATAGAAAAATGCCTTCTACCTGTGGCTTTATACAGGGAAACTAAACTCTTTCCCTGAGAAATAGCCTTCCGAGAGTTATTGTCAATGTGTAATTTGTCACTTAAATTATAAGTGACAATTTTACCTAGGAAGGTGTAAGATTTCACACATTCCAGTTTTTTCCCCCCCACAACCCATGGATAATTAAGGCATTTAGGCTTCTTTCTACCAGAGAAGCAAATCACTTTGCTTTTTGCCGTGTTTATTGATAAGAAATGACTTTCCGCATATTCAGAGAGTGCTTGCAACCGATTGTTCAGGCCCTTTGGGGTGAGATCCAAAATCAGGATGTCGTCTGCATACATAAGGCATGCAATTGGAACTCCACCCAAGGACGGGGCAATACCGGCGCAAGCAGAAAGTGTGACGGGTAAATCAACTGTATATAAGGAAAATAGCAATGGAGCCAAAAGGCAACCTTGCTTCAACCCATTGGAAGTGGGAATTAATTTAGATACACCACATTCACCTCCAAGTAGAACTCTGCACCAGGTGTCAGAGTAAAGGGCGCGAATTAACTTAATCAGGAATGGGGGCATACCTAAGTTAAATAACTTTCTCCACAGCAAAATTCTATCTACTTTATCAAAGGCGGTGGAGAAGTCAATAAAGGCGCCATATACCTGACCACCACGGACTTTCACATATTTTTCATTAATAACTTGCAATGCAGTCAGGTTGTCTAAAGTTCCATGATTTTGTCTGAAACCTGTTTGCTCCATGGGAAGGATTTTATGTTCAGATACCCATTGATTCATTAAAGTAAGCACACATTTTGCGAAAACCTTACCAATGGCATCAAGCAAAGCGATTTGACGGTAATTTTGCGGTAGATCTCTTGCCCCTTTTTTATATAAAGGGACAATAATACTTCCTTTCCAGGAGGGGGGGACTGTTCCACTAGAAAAACAAAATTTAAACACTGGAAAGAGTATTTTACTCCAAAGTTCACTCTGGTGTTTTAATACTGAAATTGGGATTTTATCAGGACCCATCGCACCAGAGGAGCGCATATTCTTAATGGCACATTCAATTTCCTTTTCCGTTGGACAGTCAAGTATACGTGAGACATTATCAGATTCAACATTAAAAACTTGAGAATTATTGTTACTGTACAACTTCTCGATATAAACCACACCTGTTCCTCAATGGCAATAGGCGTAGGACTGGCTCTGGTACCACAACCTTTGCCGATTAAGGACCAGAATGTCTTGGCTTGGCCATTATAAGAAGCTTCCCTCAGTTGAAGCCAGAGGGCATTTTCCTTAGAACGTTTTAAACGGGCCTTAAGCCTAACTCTCCTTCTTTTTAAGAGAAACAACTTAGACTTAGCTTCTTAGGTAAAGAATAAAAATTGTCCCCTTACCACTTTGTTTATTTCTCTATTTATAGCCCGTAGAGGATGAGGGACTACGAGGGATTGTTTCACACCTGGTTTCTTTTTTGCACTAGCAGTTACAGAATCTAAAAAATTAATAAAACTCAACAGCTCTCTCCCTTCCCAGAGGGGTAAATTCTCAACAGTAAAATACAAAAGAGGCACCACATTTTCAACAGTACAAGGGTTCCAAAAACATTTCCCTGAGCTGGAATCAAAATTCACAAAATCTGTATCCAGACTCCACGGATCCACTTTCTGAAGATTAACGGAGACAGAAAGCATCAATGCATTATGGTCACTAAGAATAGACTCAATGACCTTCATATCCTTCAGTAGGTGAAAACCGGCATAATCTACCATGATAAAATCAATAATAGATTTTCCCTTATTAGATTTACGAGTATAAGCTGCCGGGGTGTCAGACGGAAGCCTCCCATTTACTATTAAGCATTCAACTTTAAGTAAACCATCTAAGATAAGTTTACCTCTTTTGTTAGTTTTAATTTTGGAGGGAAACTGGGCAGATGGTATATTCCAAGACTCTTCCAATTGAATATTTCTAAACAACTCCGACCCACAGTTAGATATATTACAATTTAAGTCCCCAAACATTAACACATGCGGAGTTGGGGAGACATCCAACGCTTTAGTTAAAAAAGTGAACAAAGTTTTTAAACCAGCATTAAAACTACAATTGGGGGGGAATATAAATATTAACCACAATCAACAATCTATTAGGGCAATCCTCAAATACATCTTTTAGGGTTATTGCTTGAAACAGTTTCCCTGGATCTAGATAGTGTGAATAGTTCCATTGCAATCTGTTAGATAACAAGCATGCTAACCCTCCCTTAGCATGGCCTCTTCTAGTGCTGGTTGCGCTGTATTCCAAAACAAAATAGTCTTTTTCCAAAGCTAATCTTCCTTCAACCCAGGTTTCTTGCAAACAGATTATATCTGCCTTTTGAGAATGCAAGAAACCCAATTTCTCCTTATAATCCTTGAATCCGGCAGTGTTCCATGAGATAAATTTCAGCTCTCTGTTAAAAATTGGAATGTTGTTTAGAACAGGGAGCAGATTTACTCGCTAGAACTCCAGGTAACCAACTCCATTTAGATTGGTCATCCTTCACTGTCTGCTTAAGGGGAGGGTTTTTGTATGAAACTAGCCTTTCATTCCTAGCCACACAAATTTTTAGGTCCTCTGATCTGAGATTAGACCAATCCGACAACAGCACACCCGTATTAGAGGGAAGTGATAGTGAAGAATTGGCGAGAATACTTTGAGTACATTTTTCCCCAAAGTGTGGCATGACATCTATCCCTCTAACTTGTAATTCCTCTGCCCACTGTAGAACAAGATTTAACACAACTTTCGAATGGAATTTCACCCTTGTTGATCTTATTGGTTTCCCCACGAAGGAGTTAAGGAGAAATACAATATCTAAATCGGACGTTTGAATTAATTTCAAACTTTCGGTCTCTTTAAAACAGATCAGTAGGGCAGATCTATTTAAAATTAAATCTGGTTCAAATAAGGGAGAAAAATCAAGATATAAAGTATCCACATTTATTTTTTCTTTTGGGAGAATAACTGTCATTGAGGATGGAACCTGAAAGGGTCTTGCTGAAGGATTTAGGGAAGTAGGGGACGGGATGACAGAAGAAGAGGTAACCTTAGAAATAACTTGGCAAGATCCTGCTTTAACATTACAATATGCTGAAAAAGGATTGGCGGAAGGGTGGGAAACCTTGGGGAGGAAAGGATTGGTAAAGCTTATAGGACCTAGACCAGAGGAAGAGGCGTCTTCTTTAGGCGAGACAACCCTAGCTTCTACACGAGAGGTAGGAGACTGCTCCACCTGCGGAGAATCTTCTAGACTTAATTCAGCATTCTTATCAAAAAGAAGTTTCCTCTGTCTTTTTTTAGCGAATCTTCGGATGGGTTTCCTCTTCTTCATTCTAATCTTTTTGTGTTTCAGGGGACTCACTTTTCCCATCAATCCAGTATTTACTGTGGGAATCTCCTCTTCTTTGCTTGATGGCAAGGAGAATATCGGAAAGAGAGATGGAATTTCGGATTTGGGAATGAGAGGAGATGTTGCTATTACCTCTATCTTGTCACTGATTGGGGCTATACAATTAGCGCCAGCCGAAACCACTTTGGAAGGATTGGGGACAGCAGGAAGAACTACAGGCTTCTTTTCCTTTTGACCTTCTGTCAAAGGAGAAGATTGAGCTAAATCCAAAGCTGCCGAAGCGGAAGGAGCGCTTATTTTTGGGGGCACCAACAGAGAAGCCGATGGTATGGGAAGATCTGACACTAACTCATTTTTACTTAGCAAGAGAACTTGCAAAATTTGCGTTACAGTGTCAAAAATACATTCCGAACCTCCCACAAACTTTTCAAGTAAACTCAAAATCGAAGAAAGAATTGATTCCAAAGAGGACAAACTCGCTTTCCCTTAAAGGCAACGCTGCTTAGAGCATGTCTTAATTTTGATCAATTTTAAGAATCTTTTTATATTTCTCTCTAATGGCCAAAATGTGTTTGTCATTTATGTATTCTTAAAGCATGTCTTAATCATGATCAATTCTTATAATTGTCATATTCTTTTGTAATGGTTTTTGATTACACAATAAAAGATTTACTTTACAAAAATCACTACTCAAAGACAGTAAGTTCCAGTTGGGCAGCTGCGATCCATCCTCTGTGCAGCGCACAGAATACCTCTACCCTTCCTACAAACTGCTCGGACAGCACCAAACATTTCCCATATAGGTCCAACTATAACCCCCTTGCAACCTTGTAACAATGAGTACCCAGGAACCTGATGAAAGGCAAAGTGCTTCAATGACCTTTGGTACTACGAAGAGCTGTACAAACGTTTTATAGGGAGTAGCTACTTGTTAATCACCCCAAAGCTCTTTAAGTCCTGCAAGGGAGTGGAAGTTCTATATAAATACAATAGATCGGGCATATTGTCCTAAATACTTTCAAGATCCCTTATACAAACAATGAGAACTCGCATTTGAAATCAATAATTAAAAAAATATGGAAACCCCTCTTAATTTGATATTTACTTATTTCTCATATTTGTTTGTTATAAATATCAAGCTGTTTGAATTGAAGTAAATGATAAATTAATCCTTATGACATCTGTGCAGTAGATGGTATACAGCTTTCATGTTGAATTATATCATTCTATTGTCCAATTGTTTGCTGCCACGCTAGACATAGGTATTGGGAAATGTTTAGCAACTGTTTCAAGTGGTTTTTGAAGCACTGCAAGTTATAATGTATTGATTATTTTCTTTGCAGTAATTGAGTCTTGTTTTTTCTTCAAAGGCTCAAACCCAAGATATAGTCCCAACCATAGGTTTCAGTATAGAGAAATTCAAAACGTCCAGGTAACTTGATTGATTTTTCTATTTCTCGTTCAAATAAAAAAAAAAAATGTCAAGCATATGAACATTTGTCTTTGTTGTAAGTTGTTAATGAATCCTTTTTGCTGCAAACCAGTAAGAACGCCACTGAGGTCATAAATATGAGAAACTTTAATTTTGCATATGTATCTCGAAGTAAAATAACATGGTAGCATCATTGCCCACTGTTGAATTTATTCATTTTGCATAGAGTGATTGTAAATGCTCCGGAATGCTTTCATAAGTTAAATAAAGCAATTGTAATTATGTGTTTATAGAAAGTGTTTGTTTCAGCTGTTGTAGTTGTTTAGTTGAGCTGTGAATACCTAGCACTACTATAAAGCACTTTAGGCATTGATTAAGTGTGTCTCGATTCGATTTTGGGGGAAAGCTCCTGTTTCCCCCTAAAATTACATCACACATTAGTTGTAAATTACGCCTTAATTGGATGTTTGCCATAAAGATTTTCGATAGGTCAAGAGAAGTTCGTATACAATGGCAGTTTGTGCAGCTTAGCTTGGACCAGGTGAAACCATTCACCATTTGTGCATGACTCTTCATTTGCACGTTTGCACCTTGGAATCTGGTGCAAATTGCCCACTCGCTAAATACTGCACCTTTCAGCAACAGTAATTAGCATTCACACAGTTTTCCCCAATTGCGTATAACTTATAGTTGGACCCTACCATGATTCAAATTAGTTACCTTTTATTCAAACTCCAATGTGGATTAGACCAGCGCAAAATAAAAATAACAAGTATGTAGGAAACCAACATTGAAGTTCCAGCTTTTTCTAAGTCAAGTGCAAATTGATAACTATGTTCTTCTGGCTCATAAAGTGTGCCAACACAAGGAAAAAACACAAATAACTTGTGCCATGCTTTTTTTTGCAATTGTCTATTTGTATTCCCAGGCAAAACGTTGATTTAAAAAAAAAAAAAAAACGTATTCAGTTTAACATTTCCGTGTTAGGCCTCTCTTCATTGCTTTACTTTAGGCTTATTTATTTTCCAAAGAAAATTTACCTGCTTTTGTTTATGATCTATACAATTAAATGTATTATCAACACACCACCAGCATCTTTCCACCTCTCCTCTCATCATTAGGTATCAAGAAAACTGTTAATTATAACAAAAAGTAAAGGAAATAGCAGGATAGGGGGCTCAAAGGAGGGTAGACAGTAGAAGTGTGAATGACAGAGAGGTATAGATGTGAGAAGTAGAAAGATAGGGGACTGGTTCAACGTGAGACCATTCTGCCTCTTGAAGATGGAGTCCCTTGTACTTGCTCAACCAGCTGAATGGAGTATGATGTTTATGGAGGTTTCCATGTTCCAGGTATAGGTCTAGCTTATTCCAGGTTTATTGGGGAAACTTGATTGTGAATGTTGTTTTAAGGATGATATTGTCCGAGCTTCGTATAAAGCAGACCCACCCTACTAGGTGTGATAAAAGATATTTATAAAGCGGTTCCACTCCCATGGGCTAGTTTTATCTCATTGTTTGTAGTAGGTCCATAAGAAGATAGCCAGGTTCTGTTTTGTTGAGTGGAGTCCATGGGCCTAGGGCTATGTTGATAAAGTTTAATAAAAATTTTGTTAGGTATATGTTACCTATGGTTTGCTCTGTTTCTTTCCAGAAGGTTCGGATTTGTTTGCCCTGATACAGCATGCACACCAGGGGGCCTCATTACGATCTCGGTTGGAAAACATTCAGACCAACTCCTTGTCGTAATTGTTTCCGACCGACTTGGGTTAGGGGAGTCCGACCGATCCGATTATGATGTTTCTGAACACTGTTCGGTCGGACTCCTATTAACTTCAATGCGAGCCTGTGTTCGGGCCGGCAACACAGGCTCCCATTGAAAAAAGGGGTGGTTGCGTAAAATCTTGCACCCTGTGGCGGGCACCCCTTGGTGCCTGCCAAACTGTGCATGGTTGTAAATAGGGGTCCTATGGGTACCCCCAGTGTCCCCAACCGGAGGCTTCCGGGTGAAGGCGGGGCCTACTACAGGCCCCCAAAGTGACTTTCCGACAGGCATTTTGTGTCAGGCATACTGATTCGAAAAGGCTGTCCGAATCCGATATCGTAAAACGTCGGTTGGAAACGCGGTCCATAGACCTGTACTATTTAGCTCCGACCCACTCAGAGTCTCCGAATGCTTGTCGGAACCGAGTTGGAAAAACTGAATGGTTACCTTTCCAACCTAATCGGTCGGTCGGAAATGTTTCCAAGTTGGTTGGAAACATAGGTTCCGCAACGGGTTAGGAAAATCCAAATTCCGTTTGGAGGCTTTACAACCAACATCGTAATCAGCCCCTAAGTCTCTGTTGTGTTTTTTAAGCAATTCCAACATACATCTATGTTGATTCAGCCTAGTTTGTGAAGTTTACATGAGGTCCAGAAGAATCTATTTATAGTCCAAATTGTACAGAGGGATAGTAAAGGAGTTATTTTTGCTTTGATTGAGAATGTCCAGATGTTTAAACATGTTTGTTCTGGGTGAGGTTGAATGTACATTTTGGAACAAATAATACCCAATTCCTGTATGTTATTTTTAAGGCTTTAAATTTGAGGAGTGTGTGCCATTTTGCAGCTATATGTCCCTGCTGAGCTAATTTGGACGGGAAGTTAATTAGTTCTGGGGCCTGTGGTTCATTTATTTTGCTCACTGCTACTTTGCGCTTGAGGAATCTATAAAAACCACCAATGGAGAGGCTGTGCTTCTGTTATAGTGCTGGACATGTTAATGGGTCCTTTGGGGAGCTAAGGTCTTGTATTTGTAGTATATCTGTTCTCACCCTGTCTTCCTAGAATATAATTTCCTAATGTGAGGATTGATTATTCCAGAGGGAAACAAATGTGGAATTTAGCATTTTATTAGTGAATCTTTTATCCAGATATCTCAGTGCATACATTGACTCTTTAATAATGTTAAGAGAGTTGAACTTTTAGATTTTTCATTGTTAGTTCTGAGATAAGCAAATTGGGTTTTAGTAGATTTCTTTTTGTCTGGAACTATGGAGATCTTATTTATTTGTCTGTAACCACCATGTTGCTTGTCTGACTAGGAACACAATGTGATAATTGGACGCGTTTAGTAGGTCCATGCCACCTTGCTCATTATTTATTCTATGCTTCATTGGTGATTTCTGACTATATTGTTTTACCATATGAAGTCAGAGGTCAGTTTGTCTAATAGTTTCTAAAATCTGTTAGATAGTTATAATAGAATCATGTTGAGGATGTAGGTAACTTGGGTTGCAATCATCATTTTTGTGCATCCTATACTTCTCCACCATGTAATGAATTTTGGGGACCTGACTTAGGGTAATTCTTATATTTTGGTGCATAGGCATTTTTCAAAATGCTCTCTTGAGACTGCTAAGTAATTTTTCATCCCTACTGTACACAAATTGAGTTCCCCTTCGTGCTTTGCGTATGTCTTTACACTGCCATTAGAAACATCAACACCATATTTGCAAGAGTACACATCTAGGGCAATATGCAACAATGTTAAAAAAATCAAAAAAATCACAGTCTGTCTTGCTATCGCTCCAAGAATGATCATTTATTATATAATTTAAAATTATGCAGGACACATATTAATGTTAAAAAACACACATTCATAAAAAGGATCTCATACATGAACACAATATTCAAATACATAAAAGCATTTCATTTCGTTACACTGCTCAATAAAAACATATTTTTAAAAAATCTGTTAAAGCAGCGTTTCAGTGGAAGTCAAAATGGTTCACAGCACCTTCATCCGGCCATATATATTAAAATAAAAAAACTATAAGAGACAGAGAAGCATAAATTATTATTGGAATTACCCTTTTCAATCGCGCTGTGAGATTTTCAGTATATATTTAGCAGTTAGGAGGGGGGTGGGCGCACACTGCCTCACACTCCAGCACTCAGTTTGCCCCGATGCATCATAATAAATGCAGTGCATGATAACACTTACTTCTGTGTCAGGCTTTAGTTTTCACCCTTGTTGGTGCAGCCAGTGCTGTGCATCTCTAGACACGTGTTTCAGGATAATTGTCCTTCTTCAGTAGAGAGCAACACTTTTTTTGGGGGTGCTGGTGATGCCGCCCAAAGTCTTCTCAGGTCTCAGTACCATTCGCTGGGCGCAGGTGCATCAACCAGAGCTAGTTAGCTCAAGGGAGCCTTTTCATATAGGAGAGAGGTGGGCGCACACTGCCTCACACTCTAGTACACTAGATATACACAGCACTGGCTGCACCAACAAGGGTGAAAAACTAAAGCCTGACACCGAAGAAAGTGTTATCATGCACTGCATTTATTATGATGCATCAGGGCAAACTGAGTAGTGGAGTGTGAGGCAGGGTGCACCCACCCCCCTCATATATTTTGCAGTCTACATTTATTAGGAGTCAATGCCTGTATCCTGTGGGTCCTCATCTTTGTTAGGGATTTCTACTATGGTCGCTAAAGAGGCCCTGGATCCTATTTTGCCTGATTCTGCATAATATGCAAATAGTGCCCTAGTAGGGATGTTAGAATTTTTTCTTCATAAAAGCATTAGAGGATTCTATCCAGACCCAGTGATTTGTCATTTTGTAATGAGTTCATTGATTTAATAATCTCTGATGTATCTATTTGTTTGTTGAGTTCTGAATTAGATTTGCCGACTTCGAGGTTATGCTGATAATCATCTGTTGCAGGGTGCTCTCTTGGCTTGTAAAGATTTGAGTAAAGTTCCCAAAAGCATTCTGGTATATTCTCGGTTTTATAGTTAATATTCCTGGTTTTGTCTTTAATAGTTGCAATGTTGCCATTGTTTCCTTTAGCCTATATGTTGTTTACAAGAGTCCTTCCAGCTTTAGTTAACTCTGAGATATTTTGTTTTACCATTAGTGACCTACGTATGTGCTCGCTTACTCATTATTTTATTATATTTTTATTTCAGATATTTTAACTTCAACAAGGTGTCTGTATCTTGGGACTGTGTAAAGTCGTGTTCTAGGGATGTATTATATGTTTCTAGTTCATCAAACATTAGATTACATTTTTTATTTTGAGTGGTTGTAATGCTGACCATTATTAGTTTAATGGTAGTTTTCATGGTATCCCATATCAGGGAAGTGGCCTGTTGATGCATTTTCATTGAAGAGGTTTGTATGGCTTTTTGGATTTGTTCTCTAGCCTCTTGATCATCTAGCACTTCGTTGTTCATTTTCCATGACTTAATGTTACTTGTGGACATATTTTTATCTAAATCTTGGGAAATATAGGCATGATCTAAGACTAGTATTGGCTCAAGTTTGAGGTTGGTAGCCATGGTGGTCAGTACATTGTTAACTAGAAGGTACTCTATCCTGGTTAGGGTGCTGTGAGGGGTCAGAAAAGACAGTAAATATGCTTCTATAAGGTTATATAGGTGCCTTATGTCATTGATTTTATCCAGTTTACAGAGGTGTCCTACTTGGTCTGTATTTGCATGTGGCTAGCATGCCTAGTGTTATATCACAAGGCAACTTAAAATCTCCACCCACTACTATCTCTGAGTCACCAGGATTTTCTCAGGTTTCTTTATTCAGATCTGTCCAGAAACAGAGGTCATCAGTTGTTTGGGCTTACATATTTATTATATATTCTGTGGTTATTAGCTATCTACCTTCATTATCATGGGTGCTATTCATCAGTGCAAATCTTTAAGATCAAGGGTATCACTCTGTTCTTCCTCCCTTTGGCAAAGAGAAGCCCTATTCTGTATGCACTGGTTCAGCACACTCTGTCTCAGGGCACCCTCGTTTTGATTCTTGTAGTAGGATAATGTCCCCTTTAAGTTTGTGGCAGTAATCTGTGTTTTTCTTCTGTTGAACAGGATGGTTGAGGCCCCTAGTGTTTAGCCATAGAATCTTCAAAGCGTTGTTTGCCATTATGTTATTAAAGTATCATTATGTGGAGTTTTCCTGTGTGTTGGTGATTGTAGAAGATGTGTCTTTTGGGAGTGATGTTTAAGCCTCCCAGGCTTAACCAGACTTCTAAGAGTCTTGGTGTAGAAAAAAAAGGGTAACAGGTAGGGAGTAACATACAGAGGTAGTAACTAACTACGGTATACACCTGCCCCATTTAAACCCCTCCCCCAGATGTATAATAAAAAATCTGTGGAAGTCTCAAGTGGGGAGTTCGAGCCAGTTCCAGGAGTAATAGAGTAGACATTGGTGCAATTATACAGAAGTTTTTTAAGGTAATTGTAAGATGGAATGCACCAGTGGTGAGTCATAAGTAACCCTGCTATCTTCTGTGCATTGTCATAGTTGTACAAATTTTCTAACAGGGCAATTACGATTCTAGACAACGTCTTACATTTTACTTCATGAACAGTTGTAGGCAAAAACAATGAGAATTAAGGTTTGGCTTTTCTGAGTACCTTTAAATAACATGATCCCAGACTATACCAAACCAATCACGAAAAGATCAGATCCAAAACTGTCTAGAGCAAGATAGACTAAAACAATTCACTCTTAACTAAAACCATATAGCAGCAGTTTGGAGACTGACCTGGCTTTGACTTTGTATTGAATGAGCATTGTAGTTTAACATAGCAGGGCATAATGCATCACACTCTTCTGACATACTATTATGTATATTAACTGTGTAAGCATAGTGCTGTATAGAACTATATATACCTAGAACATGAACTGGACTTATCAAGGCATGGTGGATAGCTAAACTCATCATTGTCCTATAAGCTTTATTTCGACAACTTGTGTCGTATAACCGAAGAAACAAGCAAGCATAAAATATGATTAAAAGACATCAAAATAGAGGAGGCGTGACTTGCGACCGACGAAGATGGCCGCAGCCTAAGAGCTCCAGAGACCACCGAGCGTGCCCCGACAATCCTGGCATTTATCCTGCTATCTGCACCACAAAAATAGTAGGCGGAGGCGCCGCAGCACCTCAGGTGGCCACTGCAGAAGTTTGGGAAGAAAAACGCGCTACCGGAGCTTCCGGAGACCGAGGGGTGGAGCTGCAGCCTAGACCCTGCGGTGAAGCCGGGGACTAAAGTGATCACTGCAGCCGCCCACAGAGAGAACGCAATTGGCGGCTCGCGCGCTGGTCCAGGGCGGACTATGGACACATAATCCAGACGGCACCAAGATTAAAAGCAGGACCGACCGGACCACCAACAGAGCAAAGGTGAGACGCAGGCAAGGGCCCAAATAACTACAGGCCCACGACCAGAACTGTGGCGCAGTAGAATTGCGGGAGTGCCCTGAGAGGGCCTACCTTCCTGGCACAAAGCGGCGCATTAGCGGAGAATAGCGGAGGGAAGAAGCCCCATATGACCCGCACTCCACGAAGGGAAGACGATCGGCGGGAATCACACTGACCGGGAAAAATTAATGCATGGTGCAGTTAAGGCGCCGCATAGGCGGTGAAGTGGAGCAGAAGTGGAAGCGCGACACAACAGAGGTGTGGCGTAGATGCCCCGGCTACACGACAATCGCCTGAGGCAGCAGCGGTTGGGCCATCAGTGGCCGCAAAAGACGATCACTGGCGGTGAGTGACAACCGCCTGGTTGGGGAGATATTAGAGGCAAAGCCACACAGATGCTGCGATACCACTCAGAAAAGCTACTCGGCGCCAGCCCGCCTAAAATTAATAACCCCCCTTTAGCCCCTGCGGACTGCTCCCCAGCAAGAAAGAAGCAAACTCTGGACTGTGGAACACCACGCTATATAACCGCAACGCCAAATCCCATCTATCCAGGTCCACAGCCATGTACCAACGACGAGAAGCTACAGGCACCTACCCCCAATACTGGTCCAGTACTAACTGTAATTGACTGGCGCCGCCTGCCCCACACCGTCTGAACGGGATCCACTCTCCTCAAACTTGAAGCGCCATGAGCGGCAGGAGACCAAGGTCGGTGCAGAGCAATCGCATGGAAAAATATGCAATCGCTAAAGAACAACAAGACGCGCCCAACACGACACCGAGCGCTACAAACAGTCAACCGGCACAACAACCAAAAGAGATCACCCTACATGATGTGATGACTACTCTTCAGCAAATGCAAACTTCCATTGGTACTATCTCTTGTGACATAACGCTGCTCAAAGCGGACATTTCCAAAATGAGCACGAGAATGGCGGAGGTCGAAGGCACCACGACAGCCCTCTCAACAGACACGGCAACCCTGCAGTGGCAGGTACGCCACCTAGAACTCACGACCAAGCAGATGGCGGAGAAACTGGATGATCAAGAAGGGCGCTCACAGCACAACAACGTCCGCTTGCTAGGTGTGCCGGAAAGTGTCAAGGGGCCAGCGCTGGATCTCTTTGTGGAAGAGCGTGGACTCTCCAAATTATTTTCGGTGGAAAGAGCCCACCGAGTGCCGGGCGGACGACCCAAACCGGGAGCCCGCCACCCCCCAAGCCCCCCCCCCCCCCCGCGGCCTATCCTGGCACGAATATTTAACTTCAGAGATAGAGACGCGATCCTGCAAGCGGCTCGAGTCGGACCACCCCTCCGGATTGACAACAGCGAGGTAACCCTCTACCCCGACTACACAGCTGCTGTCACTAAACAACGGTGGAATTTTACAGATGTTAAGCGAGAGCTCCGCAACAGAACTTAAATATGCAATGCTATATTCGGCAAAGCTAAGAGTCGAAGCAGAAGGCAGAAGCTGGTTCTTCGCATCGCCGGAAGAGGCGCAAGACTGGCTGGAGGGCTGGCGCCCAGCTAAAGGAAGCAACAGGCAGGAGGCGAGAGGACAGCGACAACCCTCGCAAACTGCCCAGCACGCGGGGATGGAAGGAACGCCAGGACTGAACGCTGGTGCAGAGAACGGGAGTGACGTAGAATGACAATGTGAAAGAACTACCTCAAGGCCATGAGACGTGACCTGAGCAATGTTGCCACGCTTGGATACACCCCTGCATCATGTCAGAGCTCAACTACTGACCTACAGACAGACCGCTAAGCGGTGGAAGGATCGCTGCACCTACAGGTTACAAGACAAAGACTGCAATAGATTTTGTGAGGCGACATATGTACACTGCACCACAGACGGGAAGGAAGGTAGGTGTGGTTCGCACATCGCAGACTGCAAAGACGCTTTTGGGGGTGCGCGGGGGTCATGGAGCCTTTTTTTGTAAAGTTACAGCAAAGAACATCATAGAACACTACATGGCAGACAGATCTGGGGCAGACCAGGGCAGATTGACCATTAAAGATAACTATGACAGACACAAACTAAGACAATAAGGATAATGTCTCACAGACACAAGACACCCAGCGGCAAGGCCCCCCACTGACTGTGATCTCGTGGAACGTGAATGGGTTAGGGGACAAATTTAAACGTGGGTTGGTGTTGCACTACCTTAGACGGAAGAATCCGGCGGTGGCGCTCCTCCAGGAGTCGCACCTACAGGGGACGACTGTTAAAGCCCTGGACCGATGGGGCTTTCCGAATGGTAGTCCACTCCAAATTTACCTCCGGGTCCAGAGGGGTTGGGATCCTTATAAACAAGCGCTTTCCTTTGATAGTAACCAGGACACACCAAGACGATCAGGGGAGTTTTGCGGCAATCACAGGCCAATTGGATGGCAGACTATACAACATTGTGTCAGTGTACATACCTCCGACGTTACACCAGAACGCCTTTTCAGACCTTGGGAAATTCCTACTCACACTTCCCTGTGGAGAGCTAATTATTGGTGGCGACTTCAACGCCACCATGAATGCAGCTGTAGATCGACAGCCCCCCAGAGACCCATGTGGACCTACCCAAAGGTTGCAAGAATTTGTAGAAGCTCTTGGACTGCTAGATGTGTGGAGGACCAGATATCCGGAGGGAAGACAATACACATTCCATTCTGGGGTACATAATAGCCTCTCCAGGCTCGACTACATCTTTACCTTAGCCACAGGGATGCTAGGCATGGCAGAGATTAGACATCTGCCCAGAGGTATATCGGACCACTCCTCAGTCCTCGTTGCTTATGCACCATTTACCCCACAAAACCGAAGACTGTTCCCAATCCGACCAGGGTATCTTAAGAATCGAGAAATAAGAAAAGACCTCATTAAGGTGACAAAATGCTATTTCGAAGAAAATCAACACTCAGTTCCCTCTCCTACAACCCTCTGGGAGGCATATAAGACAGTACTCCGTGGGCACGCCATCTCCCTAATTGCGGGGCAGAAGAGAGAACACCAAAAACACATTGACGGACTAGAATTAGCAATCGCATTAGCGGAGGCGGCCCAGGCAGCAAACGCTACTGAAGAGACGACACACAGACTACACTTGACACAGCAGGAATATAGAACATTCACGCATGAAGAGGCCTCTAGTAGACTGACAAAGACACAACAAATGATCTATGAACAGGGAGCTAAAGCAGGCCGATTATTGGCCTGGTTGGGAAAGCAAGAAAGAGCGAATAACTGGATAACTCCGATAAGGTCAAACGACGGAGACTTGGTCACTACGCCGCAGCAAATTACTGAAGCGCTAGCGCAACATTACAAGACAGTATATACACCAGTTGCCACTGCAACGGTGGAAGAGAACCTCCCATTCATACACGATCTACACATGCCTACGCTTGGTGAAGATGCCATAACAGCCCTAGATGAGGACATCACACCAGAGGAACTTACACAAGCAATTAGGGCGCTGCACACGGGAAAGGCGTTAGGGCCCAATGGGATTCCGATTGAATTTTATAAACAAGCAGCCCCTCAACTAGTACCACACCTCTTTGCCATGTACGCTGAGAGTCTAGACCAAGGGATCTTACCTAGAGACCAACGTCTTGCCACCATAGTTGCAATGCATAAGCCCGGTAAGCCGGCACAAGAATGTACATCCTACCGACCGATCTCCCTCCTCAATGCGGAGGCAAAAATACTTGCCAAGACGTTGGCAACTAGGCTGCAACCACACTTATCAACGGTTATCCATCCGGATAAGTCCGGATTTATGCCACACTGCAACACAGCGCTTAATCTTAGAAGACTGCATGGCGTAATGGAGCGTAGATCAACTATAGCAGAGGACGCAGCCATACTCTCGCTAGATGCGCGAATGGCGTTCGACTTAGTGGAGTGGCCTTTCCTTTTCGCAGTCCTTAAACATATGGGATTTGGATCAAAATTCTGCGCATGGATCCAACTATGGCCGTTTACTACTACCAATGGCGCAGGTAGTAGTAAACGGCCATTTATGGGCTGAATTCCCGTTGGGTAGAGGGACAAGACAAGGCTGTCCATTATCGCCACTTCTATTTGCAATAGTGCTTGAGCCTCCGGCGGCATGGATTAGGCAAGACCTTACGATACGGGGGCTGAGATGGGTCTGCGGCTGGGAGGATCGTATTTCGTTTACGCGAATGATTTTTTATTATATTTAACGTCACCAGCACGATCCATCAATTGTCTCTTAGATATCTGTGCAGCCTATGGACGGGTGTCAGGATACACCATCAACTGGGAAAAATCGCTACTCTATGTCCTGCATGGCCCCCACCGCGGCTTCCATGTGGGTGCGCACTTCAAATAGTCACGGACGGATTTAAGTACCTTGGGATATTCGTAACACATGATCATGCACAATTCACCAAAAAATACCTGACCCAAGCCCTGACAAGATTAAAAAAAGACGTCAAACATTGGTGCCGCTACCTTTGACGCTCCTGGGAAGAGCTGGCCTCTTTAAAATTTTGGCACTCCCCAGGTTTCTATACGCGTTACAGAACACACCGTTCCCTGTCCCCTCTACATACTTCACAGCGGTCAATGCAGAAGTGACGACATTGCTTTGGGATGGGAAAACACCCTGTATAGCACTGCACAAACTCACCAGAAGCTGGGATCGCTCTTCCCGACATCAAAGTATACTATTGGCTTCCCAGCTAGTGGCTATTAACCAATGGCTTCATGTCCCCCAAGAGGACCCAGCATTCCGGTTAGATAGGCACCTCCTAGCCCCATCAGGGATCATGGGTGCCCTATACAACAAAAAGAAACTGAGGCGCAACAAACACTAGGCTGGGAAGGGGTGGTCACACAAGCAATGCCGCTATGGGATACAAAGGAACTTGGGATGCTGGGCAATACCAAGGTGTGAGAAGTTGGCCTGGCATATGCTGTTCCTAGTTATAGGGACACCTTGCACCAGTCCAATTCGACTCCTATTGATGATAGGTTTAAGACAACCTTTAAAGAAAGCTATCCTAGTGGTAGCTGTGGAGAGCAGCCTTCAGGCTAAGTCTTGAAGGAGTGTTAAGCTTATTGTTTTACCATAATAACCTCTTGAATAACCAAATGAAAGAGTAGCCCACACAGGTATATATATAAAATATATGTATTTATTCTAGACAGAATCCCACAGTCACTTTATGTGGCTAGTGGCAAAGTTACACTTCAAACAAGCATTTATAAACACAATAAATAGCACAGAAATCAATGGGCCCCAGGGGGGGGACCAAACCATATACTAAAATAGTGGTATAAGAACCACGACAATTCTACAGGCAATGCCTAGGGCATTCAGGATCGCTGGCCCCTTAAGAATCCACCCACAGTTAAGAGGAAGGGGACCCACGGGAGGCGTGTGCAGTGCGAGAAGTTGCTGTCGGGATCGCAATGTTAGCCTATGGAGAATGTCGCGGTTGAATAATTAAGGTTTAAGGACACTTCTAACAACAGTACAAAGTTAAGGCTTGAGACTTAAGGCTTTGGAGAGCCCACCACCACGGAAGTACCGAAGTACCACTGTTACCTGCCCCAGGGAAGCCGGGTGCATAGGTCGATTCTGGTGTCGGGTCGCGGGCTGATTTTCTATGGAAAAGGAGTCCAAACTGCTGCTAGCTGGAAGTGTCGCTGAAGTCGTGAAGATTAAAGTTGAAGAAAAGACAAAGATGAACCTGAAAGCAGAGGGGACAGAGTCTGGGTCACAGCACAGTGACCAGGGAGCTCACAGGAAGGAGCTCGTGGATGTCGGGTGCTTCAGGTGTGGAAGGTACAGCTGGGCTCTGCAGTCACGGGCTCCGGGAGGCTTCAAGGAAGGCCAGCTTCTGGAGGGCGACTGTCCCACGTCGGCTGAGGGTCGCTGCGGTGTTAGTGTCCCGATTGGATCCACTAAGCATTGGCAACCGCAACCCACGCAAGATGGACAAAGCAGCTGCTGGTGCAGACCCACGTGGTCTGAGGGTGCTCTCCTTTGCAGGGAGCGTAGAGCAGGCCTGGAGCAACCAGGGGAACTCTTAGAAAAGAAGATTGTCCTCCGTCAGGGCCCACAAGTCGAGGGACAAGGGACCGCGGAAGGCAGCAAAATGGAGTGCGTAAAAGGGCTCCCACGGGCCACCGGAGCGGGCCAGGGAGCTGAGGGTCGGCACAAATGCTGCTTGAAGGTTGGCTCAAGAATGGGCCAAAGCACAACTTCCCCACTGGTCGGGGTCGTGTGCTGGACAAGAGGTGGCCGGTGTCTCGGGGTATGCGGGGATCTCGACACCCACGTGGTCCAGGGTGCTCAGACTTGCTGGGCACACTCACAGGACGCTGGGATGCACTGGAGACCCACCTCGAGGTTGCTGGAAGGCGTCGAAGGTCGTGAGAGCAACGAAGTTCCAACCGGGTATCTTGTAGTCTTTTAGGTGCCTGCCAAGCAGGGGGATAACTCCTTTATCCCAAGGGAGATTTCTTCAGTCAGCTGGGCAGCAGCTCGTCGAAGGTCAGTTCTGTGAAGTCCTGTACGAATCTAAGGCTCTAGGGCAAAGTTATTCCCATATATCCCCAAGATTAGGGGATGGTCCAAGAGAGAGCCTACCAATCAGAGTAGAGGCGGGAAAGGGTGGCTACACCCACTCCCCTTTGTGTGTTTCCCGCCTGGGCGAGGGGCAGGACGCCCCTGAACCGGTTCCAGGCGGTGTATGCAGAATTGGGGCTCTGCAGCTGCCTACGTGCAACTCTGAAAGGACATTTGGTGCACCCACCCTGTTCCAATCCACATATCCTGTCTGGGGAGGTGCTGGCACCTCCCTGCCACAGGAGCCCTATTGTCCAGATGGCGAGGCTGGGGTTTTCCCCAGCAACAGCCAGCCAGAGTCGTGTAGGTGGCGAACAGTAGCTATTTTGTGGTACATGTGCACTTTTAAATTGGTTTCCAAATTCTACCGCTTTTCCCATATCACCCTCCTAGCAAGGGGGAATCGTGCCCCCATGCCCATGGCTGGACTGGGGGTATGATTCCTTCATGTTTGACACCAAACACGATATGGTTCTGTGTAGCCATTCCTAAGTTACAGCGATGACGCAATAACTTATAATGCGGTTAAGAGTATATGGTATGGCTACACTACAAACAACCCAGTAACGATTTTACGAAGGTTGCAGAGAGGTCCTACTCACGTAGGGGTCCCCCCTCACACATACCTCAGCACCCAGCCCTGTAGGATTACCAGGGCCTGCCATAGGGGTGACCTATGAGAGTATATGTGTTGTATGGTATGGGACATAGGGTACCTACATCCCTGTAAGGGGTGCTAGCACCACCTTACCCAGGCTACAGTAGTGGCCTGGTGGTGTCAGTTTGGGTGGCTGTCCCAGGGTGGCACAATAGGTGCTGCAGCCCTGGTAGGCCTACTGGGGGACCCATGCCCTGGGTACCTAGGGTACCATCTACAAGGGACTGGTAGGGCATGCCCAGCATCCAATTATGTTTGTACCTAGAGTACTCACAACAGTTTTAGGGAGAAAGCAGATAGGCGGGGGTCCTGGATAGCAGGATCCCAGCCAGACTAGTCAAAAACCACTTAAATACCAGGCAAAAAGTTGGGGGCAACCATTAGTCAGATTCCACTCTCCTACACAAGGGTTTTCACAGTTGGGACTTAATAGGCATATCAAAAGTTGGGGATTTGTGGCAGAAGGGAGGAGTGGTTACCTTTGCCCATCTACAGGCCACTTATGGCCTAGCCCAGACAGAACTATTTCGGTACATACAGGTCAGACATGCACTTCAGTCCCTACTACCACCAGATACAAGACCCGAAGAATCCTCCCGTTGGAGGATAGGCTTTTAACGGACCACCTACACAAAAAGGCAATCTCACTGACCTACCGGAAAATAGTACGCTCGGACCCCATGAGTGACACTGAAGGCCACGTGGGAGCGTGAGTTGGGAGACATTGACGAGGCTGACTGGCAGGAGGCACTCGCGTCCCCCAGGGAGGCTGCAATTCCATCTAGACTTAGATTTGTGCAATTAAAAGTTTTACACTGCACGTACTACACTAGGACACTCCTGCATAAGATGCATCGTGCAGACACACCGCTCTGTCTCAGACAATGCGGAGAGACAGGCACGTTCTACCATACAATTTGGCTATGCCCCAAGATAGTACACTACTGGATGGCGGTGATGCGAACACTTTCCCAGGTCACACTTGTTACCATACTGCCAGACCCGAGGTGCTGCCTACTCAACATCTGGGAACCAACAGATTTAAATACGATTGCTCAGGACTGGGTTACTTTAGGCATGACGGTAGCAAAAAGAAACATCACACAGCGCTGGGGATCCAGGGTTAGCCCCACTCTCAATCAAGGGTGCAAAGACATGGACATGGCGATGATGGCAGAAAAGTCAGTATATATCCATCGAGGGTGTCCGAAAAAATGGGGGATGGTCTGGGGAGGCTGGAACATCTATCGGGGCAATATATGTGAATCCCACCCCCCATTGGAAGAATCAGAATCTGATACTAGTACATGAACAATCTATGATGAATGGTTCCTTAATATACGTATTTTTGGGGAGCACACAGGCACAGGGGATGGAACTGCGGGGTCTGTACTTTGAGACATGCAAGAATGAATATATGTATAACACTGGATTTGTGTCTGTATGCCATGCAAAATACACTATCATTTGAATACTATGCAAAATGTTGAATAAAAATTGTTTTAAAAAAAAAAAAACACATGACAAAATATATATGTAGATTCTCCCTTATACTAGGACCTGGCTTGTGCAACATGCAAACTGTTGGACAGGTCCGTCATGCAGTGGCCACTTGAATCGCTCAGTGCTAGTACCAAAGCCAGCTAAAGGTACGTACAGAGCGGTTTGTATACCTTAAGGAACTACTATACCTGTCTCTCATGACCCAGTTGGAAACAATTCATCATACAGATACATTCATTCAGTAAAAAGTTAAAATTCATAAAAAATTGAGATAACACTGGTAAAAGAGAAAATTCAGAAGAAGGAAGAAAAGAACAATCTAGGTATTTCAATGGTTAAAATGTGCTACAAAGGTAACGTGCTCAGCAAGCATGAATTATAATATTTGCCCTATATACCCTCTTGTTTTGGGGCTGTTGTAATAGCCAACTATCAGTTGTTTTACAGTACAGTGCTTGTGCATCACCTCTAGAAAAATAGAGGTTTCTATAGATAGAGGGGCTTAGTGCCCGGGGCCAGCTAGTGTTGGGGGCCGGTCTGCTGCCTTCTGCAATTCTTCTCTCTCTGACCTTTCTCCGAATTTCCCACATGTGGCTTAGAAACCTAGCGACTGCACAAACTAAGAGAGGTCTAGTGTCCGATTTGAGGATACACAAGACATCCCGGTAGTTCCGTGAGCCTGTTTGCTAACAGATCGGTTTTAACCATTTTGATCTTGGCTGCGCGTAAGCTGGACATGTGAACAGCACGTGGGCAACGGACTCCACGGGTGCCTTGCATCCTAGGCAATTTCTTGGGCTTGGTTTGTTAGTGTGCCACTTAGCTGTTACCTCGTTGACGGGGAGAGTGCCAAACCTAAATTGAATGTACAGTGTCCTATACTGGGGAGCCTGAATTAGATCAAGGTAAGGTTCTAGGGATCTGACCTGTTTGTGCAGAAGGAATTCCGTAATGAGTTTCCCCAGGTCAGGTCTAATGGACTCTTGTTGCGCAACCCATTCCCAATAGTGTCGCTTTGCTACGTCTTTTTGGAGCAAGGGTGAGTCAGATTTTTCCCATACTACCCGAAGCCCTACATTAAACACCAGCTTACTTACATTTCTTATCCACCCCACCTTGTTACAAGTATCCAGACGGATAACCTCTGACAGGGCATCAGCGTAAGGCAGTAGCTCCAGGGTCCTCCGAATTTGAGCCCAAAACAGCAGCGTGCGGAGCTTGGCAATGTTACTTATTGAGAGTTGGTCCATGTCTAGCATTTAGGGGGTACGCGGGCTGCTTGGGGCAGCAGCACTAGGTTCCATAGAAATGTATGCTCTGATCTACTGAGCTCAGTTGACTTTTGAATTGTAGACCTGCAGGGGCAGCAGCAACAGGTCTGCTATGAGAGGAATGATGTTCTTTCCCGAGTGCCCCCGTAACGTGCTTGTGGCTCAGTAACATCTTTATGAGGTGGGGCTTCCAGGTCATTTTCTCAGAGAGTCGGACTCCTAGGTAGTCGAAAGTGCCGACTCTTTCTAGTGGAGTCCCTCTTAAAGTTGGTTTACCTTTATATGTCTTGTGGGCGGTTAAAATCCATAAATTGGGTTTTTGTGGTATTTATTACCAGGCCCCTGGTGTCACAAAAGAGTTTATATCTGTTAAGTAGTGACTGTAGCCCCGCCTGGGTTTTTGACACCAGCAAGGTGACGTCTGCAATTAAAAGGTTTACTACCTCCCCCGTTCCCCCCAAGGGATTAAGCGTCGGCAGGTTCTTGTGATAAAAAACAGACCACTCCATTCATGTACTGGGAGAAGAGTGTAGGGGCCAAAACACAACCTTGGCGGACTCCCCTGCTAATTGGTATATGCTCTGTGAGTTGCCCATGCGATCCTCATCTTATCTGAGCATAATTGCCTTGATGCAATTGGACTACCAGATTTAGGATGAGTGGCGGAATGGCCATATCTTTAAGCATGTGCCATAGCTTCTGCCTGGGGACTAAATTGAAACCAGTCTTTAAGTCAATAAAAGCTAAATGTAGACTGCTCTGGTCAATCACTATGACTTTCCAGTAAAGAAGCAGGAGTCGGAATACCTGATCAATTGTCCCTGTCTTCTCCCTAAAGCTGGTTTGAGATTGTGATAAGATTACATTGTCTCCCGCCCATGTATGGATCTTTGATAGGAGAGCTCTGCAGAAGACCTTTTGTAGCGCATCTATCAGACTAATGGGCCTGTAGTTCTAGGGCTCTTCTGTATCCCCTTTTTTAAAAATAGGGACCACCTCTGCCCCCTCCCACGACTCTGGGACTGGAACGCCACCCGCTATGGCATTTGAAAGCAGTAAGACATAGCGAGCCCAGTTTGAGATGTCTGATAGAAATAGATCCCACGAGATACCGTCGGGCCCTGGGGCTTTAGACTGTACTATTCGAACTCGCTAAAGGCGAAAAAGTTGCTATTCGGGGGCTGGATAGGGAAAACCACTTCCTCCATCGGCGGGCAGGTCAGTGGAATCCTAATAGAGCTTTCCAAAGTGGTTGTGCCAGGCTTGACCTGTGATGTAGTTGTGGATGGGTTGGGCCCCTGATTCGTCGCCCCAGGTAAATAAAGACCAAAAGGTTTTGGAATCTTTGTCGGCACAAGCTTCCTTGGGAACTCATCCCACCCCCTTTTCGCGTGATGCAGGGTTGCCATATAGCGCTTCTTAGAGGCTCGAATTAGGCCGCTGTATTTTGCTTTGATGGCTGAGGCTAGAATTAGACGCTCGGATCTACAATCCCTTGTGTACCAGGAAGCTGTCCCCCTTTTGATTTGCGGGCCCTTGAATTTCTTCCCAGTGCAATAAAATAAGAGCTTAATCAGTCGAACAGGTGGGAATGGACGATGTCTACTTCGACCTTTCCATCTGTGCTTGCAACCAGGGACTGTAGTTCGAGTATGCCTACCGCCAGATCTTGCTGCATGCCCATGATCTTATCTTCATGCAGAACTATCTTCTGCTATTTTAAACTTCGCCTGTCATTGGATGGGAAAACCTCCTTAGTAATACTCTGGGATGGTATTCCAATGAGATTAGAGTAGCCACCCCACAGAGGCTTCATGCATGCTTAGACAGAGAAGATTGTGGTCACTATCGGTTGTAATGCCCATACTCATGTCGACTACTCCTCTCCAGAGCCTCAGATCTAGTAAGATGTAGTTGATGCGAGATGGGCCACTCTGAATTAGTTCGCCCATTCCCAGCCCTTGTCCCAAATTCTAAGTTTAGGGCGTTCACTTGGAGTGCCAGTTGCGTCCATTTCTTAACTGGGGGGAGATCTAGGGAAGGGTCAGCCCACTTCAAGTGTACCCGCTATGTCCTCTTTGTCTAGAGGTTCAAATGCGATAGTCAATCTTCATATGCGTAGTATCAGAAAAGCTGGCACAGGCAACAGTGGATGAGCCACTCGGGATTCAGTATCTCATCTCAGACTCAGTTTGATTCTTTAAGTACGTTTCTAGATCTGCTGGTTAATTGAAGAATTTAGTAGAGCCATTGTGAGTAAAATACATCTGTGGTGGCTTCACAAAAAAGAAGCGGATGGATAGCGATCTTATATTTCCTCTTGGGTCCAATAAACCTTTTTCCACAACACCAACTTAAGTGCCTTTCCATTTCACGGTTTTGATTGTAACTAAGGATTTGATTTAAGTTATCTTTTTTGGGCATAGGGCAGATCCGAGGACTGATTTGGAAAGGATGAAATCTACAGTCCGTCTTTCCTTGGAGGAGGGTTATCAATTTTATTTGTTTTGTGTCAACAATGATCAATATCGATATGTGCTAACTAGGTTCCGGCTTGGTATTGTGCACCATCTGGTAGCCTTCCCTTCTATGAAGGTATGTCCTTCAGAATCGACTCCTTGACGATGCAATGGAGTGAACTAGCAGAGCACAAAGCAATTTATGCTATTCTGTACTTTTTACTCAGAATATTGGCAGTACTATCGTAAACCCATCTTTGTTGACCAGAGTATTGGGAACTATAATGTGGCCTTGCAGTTTCTGCTATTTTGAAATGACCCTCTAGTGTGTTTTAAAGTTGCTACTTTTAATTTGAAGGCAATTACTTTAAGGAAGAGTATTATGTATTAGATTTTATTAGCTGCAGATCTATTAAACAATGTCCATAGCTAGAGTGCGGCATGTGTAATGAAAGAAGAGTTTTCCTGCTCTCTTCGTCTAGCCAGTGATGACTGGATAATTGCTTCAGGCTTCTTTTCCGGTGGCTTTACTGCCAAAGAGAAGTTATTTGTGGCAAGGAAGTACTAGTGTGCTGTAATAGTTGGGACATAGCGCCATATACTGACTGTTTCCTGCACAGCAGTTTTGAGTTATTTTTTCCTTCATTGTGTTCTAGCGATTGGCACGCTGACTGTGTTTGAACAGCGATTAGCACTCTTTTTGCCTATAAAGAAAGTGCTAGTTGATATTTATTACAAGTTAAGTATGTTAAATGACAGAAACTGTACGTTAGTGGTATTTTAATTGAAAGGTAGTGAATTTTGTGTGAACCGTATTTTTGTGACATCAAACTGATTGTAGTTTGTTTTGAGGTTTAAAACTTATCCCGGAAGCAGTAATGCAAAACATAATCCTAATACAGTTGCATAGGCACAGATAAAGCAGGTGGAGAAGTCACAAAATGGATTTTGGAGAATAGTTTCTTGACATGTTTAATGAAATGTAAGCATGTCTTAAGAACTATGTACATCGTATTACATCGTAGTACAAGGGGTGCCTTGTAGACTGCAGTGGGACTCACCGTTTGCATTCCAGCGTTCCTGCATTGGGTCCTGAGCGCATTGACCTCCAAACCCGGCCACAGTAACCACCGTACCCTGGTCCCTCCCGCCGCCGCAGCTACAATCATCGCGGCCGCAGTGTGGGGGGGCCTACGAGCCCCAGAAGCCTCAGCGGCCGGAAGACGCCGCTAGACAACCGCGTCAGGAGGCATAAAAGCACGAACAGAGGCCCGACGGAGCGGGTGCCTTGTAGACTGCAGTGGGACTCACCGTTTGCTTTCCAGCGTTCCTGCATTGGGTCCTGAGCGCTTTGACCTCCAAACCCGGCCACAGTAACCACCGTACCCTGGTCCCTCCCGCCGCCGCAGCTACAATCATCGCGGCCGCAGTGTGGGGGGACTACGAGCCCCAGAAGCCTCAGCGGCCGGAAGACGCCGCTAGACAACCGCGCCAGGAGGCATAAAAGCGCGAACAGAGGCCCGACGGAGCGGGTGCCTTGTAGACTGCAGTGGGACTCACCGTTTGCTTTCCAGCGTTCCTGCATTGGGTCCTGAGCGCATTGACCTCCAAACCCGGCCACAGTAACCACCGTACCCTGGTCCCTCCCGCCGCCGCAGCTACAATCATCGCGGCCGCAGTGTGGGGGGACTACGAGCCCCAGAAGCCTCAGTGGCTGGAAGACGCCGCTAGACAACCGCGCCAGGAGGCATAAAAGCGCGAACAGAGGCCCGAAGGAGCGGGTGCCTTGTAGACTGCAGTGGGACTCACCGTTTGCTTTCCAGCGTTCCTGCATTGGGTCCTGAGCGCATTGACCTCCAAACCCGGCCACAGTAACCACCGTACCCTGGTCCCTCCCGCCGCCGCAGCTACAATCATCGCGGACGCAGTGTGGGGGGGACTACGAGCCCCAGAAGGCTCAGCGGCCGGAAGACGCCGCTAGACAACCGCGCCAGGAGGCATAAAAGCACGAACAGAGGCCCCGCGGCGCCGGGCTGAGCCCGGGCAAAGGGCGGGCCGTCTGTGGCAGTCAGCGGCTAGCAGAGGCTGGGCTGGGCCCCCCCTCTTATCATTGGTGCTCGCCTCTTTGCATACCATCAGGTACTTTAGCTGATTCTTGGCAGCTCTTGTATAACGCACTGGACTGTGGTGGTGATTATTAGCCATTTTCTGTGGTAGCTGCCCCACTTAAATCATCTTGTATGTGGGTCTTAGTCCACGTTACACCATTTATACACCGTCCCTGCGTGATATTACTTTTCTGTGTTATCTTGTTTTTATGCTTTTAGATTTTATTACCCTTAGATTCTTAAGGGTTTTTATCCCATTATATTGCGATATTGTTTTTATTGTAAAACAGCCTGTACAGGTTCTGTGGGGGACCATAATGGGGAAGAGGAAAGACATGGAGGGAGTCAGTGCCGCTGGCACCAAAAAAGGGAAAAAAGCCAAAAAGAGCCCACATGCCGCTCTCAATTGTGTTTTGGGCAGAATTGAGGGCATTGTTAATGATTGTGAGGAAACACTGGGCTGCAACACTCCAAAAGGCATAGAAAATGTGGAACCGAGGGGTGTTAAATCCTCTAACAAACTCCGAAAGAAAACCATCCCTACAATGTTTGCTAACCAGCAAAGTAGCAATCAGCTTTTGCAAACTTCTTTATCGGCAACACCTGATTTCCTTGCGGACGCTGTTTGGTCCAGCTCTCCACCTTCGTTATTAGATCAGGGGTTGGCGCTGCAGCAAGCCCAGATAACTCCTCTTCAGTCTCATGCTCAAACAGATTTTCTCCCCTCGATCCAGACACCAGCAATATGACTACATCGGCCCCAGAGGATAATATGGACTCAATCCCAATAGGTAGGTTAGCCACTGGCCCAGGGAGTGGGCCTTCTGAGCTGGACCTACTGGCTAGGATTAGGAAGTTGGAGGATATGGTGGTACTGCTGACCGAGAGGTTGGACAGTTTAGTCCAGGGACAAGCTACACCACCCGTGACTTCTGCCTTACCTCCATTACGGGAGGACATTGCCCCCGTTGGGAGGGATACTCGGGGGACAATAAAACATACCTCCCTAAATACTTCTTTATTACCACCCCAAGGCCACAGGAATAAGGGGGTTGGTAATAAGACGTTTATTAACGATAATGCTACATCATACGCAGATATCACGAGAGGTAAAGCTTGGAATGGGGCACCCGACTCTGGACCTAAATCCATGAAACTCATCCATACTACATCTTCCCTCCCCCGAGTTCATACTATATCACCCCTCTCTAGAGCCACCCATGGTCCTCGCCCACACCACCCACCCAATAGGGCCATGGTGTTTATGACCAACGTCCCGAAATTAGCTAACTCGGGGGTATATGAAAGCCGGGACTCATTATTTAATAAAGCTATCCATTGGTTGCGCCATGTAAGGGGGTGTAGATCTATTATCAGAGATGATATGATAAGAATAAGAAGGATCTCCAGGGCAGATGCGCAGGTGGACTGTCTGGAGATCGAACTCAGGGATCCCTCTCTAGCAGAAAATGTATTCCTGCTAGAGCTCAGGACATCCCCACCGGAGTACTCGTCGATACAGATCCGCTCCTCTCCTTCTTGGCCACACCTGCAGGAGGATGATGAGTCAGGGCTTAGACAGGTTGACTGACTGGCGAATAATTGCCCAGATAACTCCATCTGTTCTGGAACGGTATTACCAAGCGGAATATAGCGTATCAGGCTATTCCTTGTCTTTGGACCGGGGTGGGGTCTGTACCGACAATTTTGTCCAGGCACAACCAATAAGAGGAGTCACTCATCCAAATGGGGTGTTGGGTGTAAACAGCGATATTTTCCTTAATAACCCAAGACCAATTCACTTTTTATCATGGAACTTTGCAGGTTTGGAAAAGAATCTCGCTGACCCCCTCTGGAATGACTTTATTAACAAATTCGATATTATTCTATTTCAGGAGACATGGAGCCTAGTTCCCCTCTATAGGTCAGGCTATTCTACCTTCCATATTCCAGCGATTAGCTCATCCAGAGGTAGGCCTTCAGGGGGGCTCCTTGTTTGGGTTAACATCCACTCGAATTGGTCAGCTAAAAACCATGCAACCTCCTCTCAGGACATCCTTCGTATCTCTATTGGTGGGCCAGATTTAAAAGATGGCTTCGAAATTTTTAACATCTATGCCAGAGGGACCCCGAGAGGCCAAGTAAGTCCCATTATATCGTCCCTGGACTCTGAGCTTACGGCCATCACTTCCACAGCAGGTATCATCGTTGCAGGAGATCTTAACTGCACTTTCGAGCCCCTTTGCGACGAGGATGTCCAGGGCACTAGGGACTTAGACACTAAGTGGGAAATTCCCTGCCTTAGCCTCCCTCCAATAAAGAAATGGTCTCAAAGAGCCATACAAATCAATGCTCTGACCCTAGAGCATAACCTGAGGGCGACAAATGGTAGAACAAAATCTGATCCAACGGGAAGCCCAACCTTTACTAGAACCAGGGTGCCTTCGCGCATCGATTATATCTTGCTGGACGTTGGGTCATGGGCCGACCTCATCGATATGGAAGTTATCCCAAGATGCGAAAGCGATCACAACCCCTTGTCCATGCAATTTTTGCGCAACTCTGATCTTATATCAACCGAGTATGTTAGCACCAGGAGACCTTGGTTGAGGGAAATTGTGCCCTCTAACTGTAATCCACGCCTTATATGGCCCAAGGTTGCCGAACGAGAATTATCTTTGGATGGTATCAGGAAGATTATGAATGCCAGTATTTAAACGCTCAATGGTGTTCCTGACACTCCCCCTTCACCTGCTTATTCTTCAAAGCTTAAGGAAATATATCTTACAACTGTGGTCAAGGTGGGCGAGTTTTTCCAGGCCAAAGTTAATTGGGGTTGTAAGCGTCCTTCCCCAAAGGTTGAAAACCTATGGTATTCTGATGATTGCAGGAAAAGGAGGCAGGACCTATCGAGAGCTCTAAAATCTAAGATCCAGATAAATATCCTCTCCGCAAGAAAATCATACTATAGGTCTATCGCCATAGCGAAACGAGCTTGGGAAGAAACACACTGGCAAGAACTCAAATCCGCCGCCCAGCTGAACGATGCTACCCTATTTTGGGACCTCATCAACGTTGGCACGAGGAGGGGGGCAGACCCAATACTGAACCATATTGCAGGGCGAGAATGGTTCGACCACTTCCAGAAACTGTACATGGGTGACGAAGGGCTAGTACTATTGGAGCAAGGGAGTGATCTAGAGCCAACTGTACTTCCACTTGAGGGAGAGCAGTTTGGGCTCAATGAGGTACTTACAGCTATTGCCTCGATTGTGCCCGGTAAAGCGGCTGGACCCGATGGCCTCCCAGGAGATCTCATGCTCCATGAAAAAAACCTTTGGGCTTAATTTATCTGCAGATCTTTAAATCTCATAGCGAATGGCCACCCTGTACCAGAATCCTGGAAAGGGGCGGAGGTGGTGACCATCTTTAAGAAGGGGGATAGAGAGGACCCTGCTAATTACAGACCGATTAGTTTAATTGACGTTGCCCAAAAAGTGGTTGGCAGGGTCCTCTTAACGCGGATGAAAGAATGGATCGATGAGGAGGGCGTCCTGTCCCACTTTCAGGCAGGGTTTAGATGTGGTGTTGGAACAATGGATCAGGTATTTAGACTCTGCCTGATCTATTGGAAAACTGTAACTATCGAGAAGGGTAGCCTGTATTTAGCATTTATAGACTTAAAAACAGCTTTTGATCTGGTCCCTCGTCCCAAGCTATGGCAAATTTTGCTAGACCTAGGAATTCCTCCCCTGATCCTGAATCTTGTCAAGCGCCTGCATGAAGACAATTTTGCTAGAGTGAGGTGGGGTGGCCAGGGCCAGCTAACTGAGAAAATAGCAGTTCAGAGAGGGGTACGCCAGGGTTGTGTTTTGGCGCCGACCCTGTTCTCTCTCTACATAAATGGGGTGGCGGACCATTTGAGAGAGGACATGACCGATGCCCCAACCCTGTGTGGGGAAAAAACACCGACTTTACTTTTTGCGGACGATACCCTCCTGATTTCTAAAAGTCCCATGGGCCTGCAGAAACTCCTTGATCGATTCACCTCGTTTTGTGAAGCCAGAGGCTTGGTTATTAACACAACTAAAACCAAGTTAATGGCTCTGGCACCACCAAAAAGCTTTAGGAATAAAATCAAGCTGCCCTTTGGAGCTTGTGGAGGCATTTGACTATCTGGGGGTAAGGGTGAATAATAAAATGAAGTGGTCTCTCCATTTGACAAAAATGCTCCTAAATCATAAACGGATTTCAGGGGCTATAGCCAGGCACCAGAGACTTTCCTATAGCCGGCCTGTAGCTCCAGCTATTAAAGTATATGAGGGCAAGGCCCTGCCTGGGTGCCTCTACGGGGCGGAACTGTGGGGGTTAGAAAATCTTTCCGAGCTGGTAAGATCTGAGAATAAATTCTATAGAGATTTAATCTCGCTCCCTTCGTCTACCCCCCTAGTCCCGTTCCGCTATGACCTTGGGAGACACCCAATAAATGAAGTGGCGAGGCTGCGCCCCCTGCTGTATTGGATCCGGCTCAGGAGGTCTCCTGACCTAAGCCATTATGCCTCTGGCCTAACTGAACTGTTAAATCTGGGTGCAGGTCATAAAGTAGGCTGGGTGTCCAACCTGAAAAAACTAGTGGGTGTAATTGGTTTGGACCAGGCATGGGAGAGTCAGATGCCCCCGCCTAAACATCTAGTAAAAAAGCTCTACTGGGATTGGATTTCTGCTACTGTTAGTAAGAATCAGAACGGTATTTTGTCTGAGAGATTTTTGGATGTTAAGCATGTCCCAAGACTGGAACCCTTCCTGGACCTCATTGAGACCCCGGGGGGATAGGGTCCTCTACCTAAAATTTAGGTATGGTACTCTTCCTCTCCGTGACTTCCAAGGAGGTTGGAATGGCCAGACGGGAAATGATAAGGGCTGCCCTGGCTGTGCTTCCCCCACGGAATCCATCGCACATTTTATGTTCGCATGTAGGGCATACAGTCAAGTGAGGTCAAGGTGGCTAAAACCAGTCTGCATTAACCTGGGCTGTTCATCCCACAGGGTGGCTCTACGTATCCTAACATACGAGACACTAATTCCGAGCGTAACCTGTGGCACAGCAAAGTTTCTTGGAAACGCATGGAGGATCAGACAAAAGCTTATAAAAATGAAATAATAGATAAATAAGTCTGCTGTGAGCTAATTTCATCCCAGTTTATTCGATATGATTGGGTTTTAATGTATTGCAATTCGACTTGTGTATTACTCTATTATGTATGTTACATTTCCCACCGAATATATAGTATGGCTACATTGGGGAAAGCGGCCATTTAGCTCACTATACTGTAAAAACAATGTAAATAATGAAGTGTTCTTCTTAATCTGTTTTATACTTTTATGATGTTTTTTTACATCGAATAAAGTTATTCAAATCACATTGAAAAAAGAAGCTAATCCACTAACCGCTAAATCTGTAGATTACCATAATGTGTAAAAACAAGAGATGCAGAAAGAATTGGACCAGCTGTGTGAGTCGGTGTAATTACTCTGATAGAAGCTACAGAATAGTGATCAATTTGAATGGATAAGAAGAATAATGGAGATAACAGATTATGTATTGATCTGCGATCCCTAAACAAAAAGGTTGTGGTGGACAAGGTCCCTTTACCTAATATTACAGAGATGTTATCATCATAAGAAGGGGCAAATTTCTTCTCAACATAAGACTTAGCCTTGGCTTACCACCAGGTGAAACTACATGAAAACTCTCAAGAATAAACTGTGTTCATCACTCCAATGGGAGCATTCCCATTTTTGAGAATGCCGTGTGGTTTGGTAACAGCAGCATCAGTGTTCAAAGGGTCATGTTTAAACTCCTTAGGGATGTTCTGGGAACACTTTTCTGTCAGTATTAGTTATTAATTTATCGTTCTAACCAAACTAAGCATGATAAATCAGTGAAAACAATATTTAACATTTTAAAGAACAATGGGTTAACTCTAAGGAAAATAAATGTTTTTTTCAGTAAAGAAGAGATTACATTTTTCGGTCTTCAAGTAAATAAGCAAGGGATATTTCCTAGGAAAGGGCTAGTGGATACAGTTGTAGGATTGGAAAGGACAAAGAGAAAGTGATGTCATTTCTTGGAATGACTAAATATTATGCGTGATTCTCTAAGAATTTGGCTGAAAAAACTCAATGCCTAAGAAAGTTAACAAAAAAGAGTGTGAGAGTTTGTAATGATCAAAGAAAACTTGAGAGAGGCTCCTAGTTTGAAAGCATTTGTACCAGGTAAAACATGTTGTATAACCACTGATGCAAGTCAAAAGGGTTTAGGAGGAGTATTGAGCCAATAAGTCGATGGAGAGGAAAGAACAATCGCTTTTGCATCCAAATGTTTGAAAGGAGCGGAAGTAGATTATAGTGTGATTAAAAAAGAAGCTTTGGCTATCAAGTGGCCAATATAGAAATTTAGATTTCATCTGTGGGGAAATCAATTCATTGTCAGAAGTGATTACAAGCCGTTGGGGGAGATTTTTTAATAACAAAGGTCTTGACAATGTTTTATCATGCATATGTAGATGGGTTATTTCTTTGCAAGAATTTAGTTTCAATGTGCAATATCTACCTGGGAGATGTAACAAGATAGCAGATTAGAGGTGAGTTGTTAGTAAAGGAGGATCTATTGCTTAGGGGTTCCAGACTAGTGGTTCTGAGCATGGTTTGGAAAATAATCATAGAGTTGGCATATCTTGGACATATGGCTGTAGTAAAGATAAGAGAAAGAATCAGACACGATTTCTGGTGGCCAGGGCTTGAGTTGCAACTAGAAAGAGCTATACGAGATTGTTCAGAATGTGCTGGCAGTGATAAGATTTTCAAACCAAGAGTGGCACCAATGGTTGTTGGTTAGCGGGCAAAGGCGCCATGGCAAGATGTAGCATTGGATATAGTGGGACCGATAAAGGGGTTTTTGGATACTCCTTATTTATTAGTTTTAGTAGACCTATATTGCAAGTGACCAATTGTACATGTGGTAAATGACATTACCATGTTAGGCTCTTTTTTAAGGCAACATTGTAATGTCGACTTTCCGAATTTCATGATTGCTGGGGACTTTAATATTCACCCATGTGGCGACCTTAGTGTTTTAAGTCTGGCTGTTCTGGGTTACCCACGCATGAGGTGAATTCACTTTGATCATTCTGTTCAGGGGGACATGTTGAACGATCTTTTCCAGGAATTTGATTTATTGTCCCTCGTGTTTTTATCTGATCCATGCATCAAGGCCATTGTCCCATCCTTTAAGGGAGGGGTGGTGGCTCATTCATTGACTTTATACTAATTTCATCCCCCTTATAAGACCTATTTGTAGGTTTCTCCATACTAGCCAGTGAGTATAGTGACCACAATCCTTTGTGTGTTTATCTATGTGGACCCGGACTATCGCTCAAAGGAAGGGCACGGCAGAGTGGGGTGGTGAGGCCAATGGATGGTGGGAGACGCCTAAAATGGACTCCGGTTTCCCTAGAGGCATTTTACGAGACAATTTCAGATTCATGTATCTGAAAGAAACACGTTAGTTAGATTCCTCTCCTTAGAATATCCCCAGGCGTCAGACTGGATCCGGAAGATTTTTCGTCAGCAATACCCCTTGCGCGTCGCTAGGCGTCGTCTGCGGCTCCGCGTCCGTCGTCGGCGTCGTGCGCCGGAATGACGTCGTCGGAGTACTTAGACGCCGCCCTCGCGCGCTGACGTCAGTTCTTCTTTTTTCCGCGCCAGTAAATGCAGATCCGGGAGAGCTACCCCTTTAGTCACTTTTTGACTAACTTTTTCGATCGTTTTTGATCTTGTCTCGACTCCGGTGCCGGTAGGATGCCTGGTTTTAAAGCCTGTGCTGACTGTAGCCGCTTGATGTCGGTTACGGACCATCACCGCCGGTGCCTTTACTGCTTGGGCCTCGACCACGACGCGGCATCGTGTTCGGACTGCAAGGCCCTGACCTCGAAGGCTAGACGGGAGCGGTCCCGTAAGCTTCTCGAGATTCAGCCGACGTCATCATCGGTCGTCGGGATCCAAGTCTTCGGGTAAGTCAAAGCACTCCAAGAAGTCCAAGAGGCGACACCGCTCTTCGGACTCCCCTCGCCGGTCGCGCGACTCGGCCGAGGGTCAGGGTGGTTCCACCCCCGCGGCTCCGGCGGAGCCGCAGGCGCCGCGCAAGTCGCCATACCCACCGGTCCCTGGGACTGACGCGACGCCGGCGGAAGTCAGTGCCTTCCTCTCGGCCATGAGGAACCTGGCTCCGCCGTCGACGCCCGCTGGCCCGCCTTCGGGCCCCGCGGACCCAACTGGGCAACCTTGCCTGCCGGCGGCCCCGGCGCCGTCGACGGCTCCGGCCTCTACGCCGCAAGCGCCCGAGGGACCCGTTCCCGAGTCCCCGCCGACGCCGGTCGACCTCGTCACGCCTCCTCCGCCGGCGTCGACACCGGTACCACCGCCGACTCCGCTCGACGTCGAGCCCCGGTTTAGCCCCGGTCCGGGCCCGGCGCCGATACGGCGTCGTTGGACGCCGCGTTCGGCGCCGCTGGAGACACATTTTGTCTATCGCCCGGCTCCGATCCTTCCTCCTGCATACCAGGAATCGGATGATGGGGGCGAATGGGAGGGATCCGAGGATCCTATGGCTGCTCAGGCTCAACTGTCACAGGACTGGGCAGATGAACTGGGGGAGGCCAGTGGTCTGGATACCTCTCCGGACACTGGATTCATCTCTCGTCCGACTGTGGCTTCGGAGGAGGGTGCTGCTTTCTCTGTGGTGCTGCGCAAGGCGGCCGCAGCCCTTGGGCTCGAGCTACCTGCCGTGGCTGTGAGGACTAACGTCCTCACTGAGGTGCTTCAGTCTGCAGTAAGCTCCACTGAGCCTCTGCTGCCATTCAATGAGGCCCTCACTGACGTTCTGCAGGGCACCTGGTCCAAGCCCTCCACAGTTCCTCCTGTGGATAGGAACGTCGCCAGGCGCCACCGCCCTGCTCCGGGCGACCCCAGTTTTCTGTCCCAACACCCTACCCCCGAGAGCCTGGTTATCCAGGCCTCTACCTCCCAATCCTCCTTCCCGACCACTCCGCCGGACCGGGATTCCAAGAGGCTAGAACAGTTCGGCAAAAAGCTGTTCTCCTCTCTTAGCTTGGGTCTGCGGTCTTTGAACACCGCCTGCCTCTTGGACCGTTATTCCCACTCTCTGTGGGATACGGTGGAGGACGTGCTGCCCCTGTGTCCGGCGGAGGTCCAGACACAACTTACCCAGGCTCTGGCCGATGGGAGGGATGCAGCGCGACATGCTATCCGATGTGGGCTTGACACTACGGACTCGCTGGGTAGGGCGATTTCTACCTCAGTGGCGCTTAGACGTCACGCCTGGCTGCGGTCCACGTCCTTTTCGGGCGATGTCCAGAGCACCCTCATGGACATGCCCTTTGATGGCACTCACCTTTTCGGCGAGAAAGCGGACAGTGCGCTGAATCGCTTTAAGGACTCCCGGGCTACGGCCAAGTCCTTGGGCCTCTCGGCCCCGCGGTCGCAAACTTCCGCCTTTCGCCTCTTTCGTGGCCAAGGAAGGGGTGCCTCCTCACGTGCGCCTAGCCACCAGCCGCAGAACCAACCTGCGCGCGGACGTGGTTTCCGCCGAGGCGGTTCTGGAGGACGACGCGGTCAGCCCACATCCACCCCGGCAGCATCCGCCTCAAAGCCTTCCTAGTCCGAGCTTTCAGGCACATTCCACGCCAGTGGGCGGCAGAGTTCGCCATCACCTGCTCCACTGGCGGTCCATCACATCGGACAGGTGGGTGCTGCAAATCGTCCGAAGGGGCTACTCCCTCCCCTTCGAGACGACCCCTCCAGCCATGCCACCGCAGCACCACCGTATCTCGGGGGATCATTTGAATCTTCTCCACGAGGAAGTTTCGGCCCTCTTGGCCAAGGGGGCCGTCGAGCGCGTTCCGAGCCCAGAAGTAGGTCGTGGTTGTTATTCCCACTACTTTCTGGTTCCCAAGAAGGGCAAAGGGGGCCTACGCCCTATCTTGGACCTCCGGAACGTCAATGCCTTCCTCCGGAAGGAAAGGTTCAAGATGTTAACTTTGGCTCAGGTTCTAGCTGCCCTAGACCCTGGAGACTGGATGGTAGCGTTGGACTTGCAGGACGCATATTTCCACATCCCCGTCCTGCCGGCCCACCGGCGTTACCTGCGGTTCACGGTGGGCCAAGAGCACTTTAAGTTTACCGTGCTCCCCTTCGGCCTCACCAGTGCCCCTCGGGTGTTCACGAAAGTGATGGCGGTGGTCGCAGCTCATCTGCGCAGATCAGGGGTTCCAGTCTTCCCCTATCTCGACGACTGGTTGTTGAAGGCGGGCTCGCCCCAGACAGTCGTCTCCCACCTCCAGACTACGGCGGATCTCCTGCATTTGCTGGGATTTTCCATCAACGTGCCGAAGTCACACTTGAGTCCCTCTCAGAAGCTCCTCTTCATCGGAGTGGTTCTCGATTAGGCGCAGTTCCGGGTCTATCCGCCGGAACAGCGGGTCCGGGATATTCAGGCCCTGATTCCCATCTTTCGGCCTCTATCCTGGGTTTCGGTCAGACTAGTGTTGCGGCTTCTGGGGCTGATGGCCTCCTGCATCCTACTAGTGCATCACGCCAGGCGGCGCATGCGGGCTCTGCAGTGGGACCTGAAGTTTCAGTGGGCCCAGCATCACGGCAACCTGTCCGACCATGTCTTGATCTCGGAGGGCACTGCACGGCAGTTGCAGTGGTGGCTCACGGACCGCGATTGGGTCAAGGGCAAGAGCCTCTCCCTTCCCCAACCGGAGCATGTCGTAGTGACGGATGCGTCCCTCCTGGGATGGGGTGGCCATATGGGAGAGGCGGAGATCAGAGGCCTCTGGTCTCCGGCGGAGTCTCGTCTCCACATCAACCTGTTGGAGTTGAGAGCGATCCGACTTGCACTGAAAGCCTTCCTTCCCTCTGTCAGGGGAAGTGTCGTGCAGGTGTTCACAGACAACACCACCGCCATGTGGTATTGCAACAAACAGGGCGGGGTGGGGTCGTGGACCCTTTGTCAGGAGGCTCTGCGCCTCTGGACGTGGCTGGAACACCAGGGCGTCACCCTAGTGGTTCAACATCTGGCGGGCTCTCTGAACGCCAGAGCAGACGAACTCAGCCGCCGGTGCATGATGGATCACGAATGGCGTCTGAACTCTGAAGTGGCGCAAGGTCTCTTTCAGCAGTGGGGAGAGCCTTGGTTAGATCTATTCGCCACCGAAGAGAACGCGCAATGTCAGCAGTTCTGCGCGTTGGAATTTCCAAGGCGGCACTTGCTCGGCGACGCTTTTCGTCACGAGTGGAGTTGCGGTCTGTTGTACGCCTTTCCGCCTATACCACTTCTGCCCAGAGTGCTGAAGAAGATCAAGCATGACCGGGCCCAAGTCATCTTGGTGGCTCCGGATTGGGCACGAAGGTACTGGTATCCCGAGCTACTCAGTATGTTGACCGATCCGCCGATATGTCTGCCCCTTCGGGAGGATCTTCTGTCGCAGCAGCAGGGGACGGTCCTCCACCCGAACCTGTCCAGCCTCCACCTCCATGCGTGGAGATTGAGCGGCGGCAGTTGATGCCATTTGACTTGCCTCCTGAAGTCTGTGATATCATTCTGGCAGCCAGGCGTTCCTCCACAAAGACGGTATACGCCTGCCGGTGGAACAAATTTGTGGCATGGTGCACAGCAAAGGCTGTGGATCCCCTTTCCGCCCCTCTTTCTGAGGTTCTACTGTTTCTTCTTTCTTTGGCCCGGCAGGGCTCTGCCCTGGGCACCTTGAAAGGTTATATTGCTGCCATCTCTGCCTTCTTGCGGCTTCCTGATCAGCCTTCTCTTTTCAAGTCCCCTGTAGTTACACGCTTTCTAAAAGGCATTACTCACACGTTCCCACCTGTCCCTTTTGTAATGCCTCAGTGGGACTTGAATCTTGTTCTCACATTTCTAATGTGTGCTCCCTTTGAGCCTCTTCATAATTGTCCTCTTCGTCTGCTGACGCTTAAGACTGCTTTTCTGGTAGCCATCACCTCGGCTAGACGGGTGAGTGAGCTCCAGGCTTTATCATCAAAGCCTCCTTTTCTCTCTGTTCATCCGGACAAGGTTGTCCTTCGGCCTCGTCCTTCCTTTCTTCCAAAAGTGGTGACTCCCTTTCATCTTGGGCAGTCTGTCACCTTGCCCACCTTCTTTCCGCCTCCGCATCCTTCCAAAGAGGAAGAGAGGCTCCACCGTCTGGACCCAAAACGTGCGCTCTCCTTTTATCTGGACCGCACAAAGCAGTTCCGGGTGGACGACCAACTTTTCGTTGGATACGTGGGTGCTAAGAAGGGGAAAGCTGTGCACAAACGGACCATCTCTCGGTGGGTCATTTTGTGCATCAAAATTTGTTATTCCTTGGCAAAAAAGGACTCTCCTGTTGGGCTGCGCGCCCATTCTACTCGGGCCACAGCGGCTACTACTGCTTTGGGACGGGGTGTCCCTTTGCAGGACATCTGTCAGGCGGCGACGTGGGCTTCGCTACACACGTTTGCCAGGCATTATTGCCTTGACAGCCAAGTCCGGAGGGATGGCTTCTTTGGCCGTTCTGTCCTCCAGGACTTTCTGGTGTGATCTTGGTTCGCAGACCCACCACCGGGGATGGTATTGCTTGGGTATCTATTCTAAGGTGAGCAATCTAACTAACGTGTTTCTTTCAGATGAACAAGTTACTTACCTTCGGTAACGATGTATCTGTAAGAAACATTAGTTAGTTAGATTCCTCACCGACCCACCCATCCTCCCCGTTCTACGAACTGACATCTAGGGTTAAGGTTATCCTTTTCAGGCCCCTAGATTTTATTTTTGGCACCAGTGTCGGTCTTTGCATGGCTCTGCGTTCCTGGCGCGGAAAGCTATGTACAAGAACTGACGTCAGCGCGCGAGGGCGGCGTCTAAGTACTCCGACGTCATTCTGGCGCACGACGCCGACGACGGACGCGGAGCCGCAGACGACGCCTAGCGACCCGCAAGGGGTATTGCTGACGAAAAATCTTCCGGATCCAGTCTGACGCCTGGGGATATTCTGAGGTGAGGAATCTAACTAACTAATGTTTCTTACAGATACATCGTTACCGAAGGTAAGTAACTTGTTCGACAATGAGTTAGCCTTATGCACTATACCGTTTACGCCACCGGGGGAGGTTATTTGCGCTTATAAAACCATCTCAGTTAAAGTAAGTTGTGGCCCCAAGCTCTGGGCATTCCCCCTACCCCTCAAGGAAAGTGTCAAGAGCCTAGGAGTGTGGCTGGACAGGAAGCTTTCCTTTTCCACCCAGGCTACTAAGTTGTCCGCCACCTGCTTTGGCATCCTCAAGACTTTGAGGAAAGTCCTTCCACTTCTGCCTCTAGAAGCCAAGAAAGTGGCAGTACAAGGCCTCATCCAGTCCCGCCTGGACTCAAACAATGCCCTATATGTAGGGGCTCCCGAGATGACTCTCCGGAAACTCCAGGTGGTGCAAAATTGCGCAGCACGCACCCTGTTACAGATTCCACGAGCCCAGTCAGCCAGACCTGCATTAAAAAGTCTTCACTGGCTACCAGTCAAGCACAGAGTGACATTCAAGGCACTGTGCATTGCGCACCGGGCCTTTTGGAAAACAGGACCCGCAATTAACAGCAACCTTGTCATCCCCTATCACTCAAATAGGAACCTCCGCTCCACTGAGGCTTTCTTGGCAATGGTTCCTAGAGTGAAGAGAGCCAGATCCGGGGGCAGGTTGTTCTCATTGAACACAGCTAAACTTTGGAACACTCTCCCCCCTCTCACTCTGTTCCAACCCGGACCTGCTCTCTTTTCGAAAAAAGCTGAAGACTTTATTATTCGCCAAAGCCTCCGAGCTCTAATCTGTCACTCAGCATGTCTCTCCAATTCTCATCTCAGCGCTTGGACGCCCTTGGGCAGCAACCGCGCTCAATAAATCTATTTCTAATTCTAATTCTAAGTGAGTTTATAAGCACACCGGCTCAACGATCAGCTACTGTGACCCCTAGATGGTTTGATTCCTCCTGCTCTCGGGCAGCAAGGAAATTGCTGGAAGTCTTAAATAGAAGCCCAAGAGACCCTACTCTGGTGAGATCGTGTCTAAGAGATTATAAAACGGAACTGGTTAGATGTAAGTCCGTTTTAAAGGAGGAAGCCTGGAGGAGGTTAATTGAGGCTAGCACACTGAGGAATAGCTCAAGATTTTAGAGTATAATCAATAGCCCTTTTTTAACTCATGAGGGCGGAAGTGCAATAGATGCACATATCACTGAGGAGGAGTGTATACTCCATTTTGAAACCATGTTTTAGAGTCCCCCTAAGTTAAACTGCCCGCCTGGTCGTGTGGTAGATATCCCTGATCTGGTTTTTAATATTAAGGAGATCAAGGAGGGCATTATCCCGTCTGATCTTTTCAAATTGGATCCATCCTTCTGTGACCCGGTTCTTACTGCAGTAATTAATGCCGCTGTGAAAACCAGGTGCCCTGAGTCCTGGGCTACCTCGACCATAGTACCCGCTTTTAAAAAGGGTGATCGAAATAGTACCATTGCTACAGACCGATTTCCTTGTTGGATTCGGTGGTTAAGGTGGTGGGTCGAGTACTGTTAGATAGGTTGACCATCTGGGCGGAGGAACACACCATTCTTTCGGACGTACAGAATGGGTTACGCCCTGGGAGGTCCACTGTGGCCCAGTGCCTCATTCTATATATGATCCTTATTAAATATACGGTTGCTCGCCCGCATTTTATCTACTTACCATTAATGGACCTGTCCTCCGCGTTTGACCGCGTGAACAGGGTTAAACTTTGTCAGTCCATGCTGGCTAGTGGGGTAGATGTTATCCTTGTTGCCTTTTTAGAAGACTTTCACCAAGCAACTAAGGCCCATGTCAGATACTCGCAGGATCTTAGAGTCTCCCATAACTTTGACATAAGGAGAGGAGTACGTCAAGGGTGTATCTTGGCACCCTTACTATTTAATTTATATACTAATGAGCTGGATATTGATGACCGGGGTTGATTATCCGCAGGTAGGTTGACGTGGTTTGCCAGTTTTATTATGTGTGGACGATGCGGTCCTTAAATCTAGGATCGTGAGGGGACTACAAACACTGCTTGACTCCTTCGCTACCTTTATGGCAGATCGGGATCTTTCAATCAATCTTATGTCATGCTGGCGGGACCCCGTACGAAAAGGATTTTTTAATTTAGGGCAGGCTCTGCCAAGGTTACCCGAACTGATGTCTTCTCGTATCTGGGGGTTGTATTGGATGAGCAGATGAAATGGGGCCCTCTTAAACAAAGTAAGAGGGGGACCTGGTGCGGGTGAATACGGCCATTTTCAACTTTGCTTCCAAATTAGGTAAGAGACCGATCGCGGCCCTTTTTAAAAATATATCAGGCCAAGTGTGTCGCGATGGTCTCTTATGGCAGTAAAATATGGGGGCATGTTACTACAGATATCCTAAAAGTGGCTGAGAACGCATTTCTGAAGCGCCTATTAGGCGTGCCCCATAGTACATCTAACATGGTGGCACATGAAGAATTGGGGGTACCTTATCTGAGTGACGTACTGGCCCTCCGCCCTCTCACTTTCTGGTTGAAAATCTGGCTGAGTGAAGGATTGTCTTTGAACCAACTGATATTGAAAGAGTGTATGACTCTTGATTATGCTCACCACATACCTTGGCTTAGATACGTTAAGAGTAGTTTCAAAAGTTTAGGAAGAGCTGAATTGTATACCAACCCCGATTCGGTAACCAAAAAGGATTTGGGGTGGTTAAGAGAGTCTCTTATCAGTCTAAGGAAACTAGAGAGGGAAGAGCTGAAATTGTGGAAACCCAGTGTGTGGAAATTTATAATGCTGAAAACAACTTTATTGACCGAGCCATATTTATTGGGGTTTTTTCGTACTTAAGAACGTTTTTTATTGACCATATTTCGCCTGGATTTCTTTAATCTTCTGTTGGCTTTGCCACAGGGGAGTAGTAGAGGACAGTTGTTAACACCGTGTGGCTGCGACAGTGAGTCTCCACAGGATTTGCTACATTTTCTGTAGGTTTTATGAGGTCCACCGGAAAACTTTTATTACCCCTATTTTAAAGAGGTTGAATTTTAAGCAGGCTCGCCCAGCTCTTATTTATTTACAATTATTGCATGAAGATCTTATTCATTTTGTCCTCAGTTTGCAGAAATCTGCTGTGAAGGCCAGGACTTGTCTCGATTTAAATGTTAGTAACATTTAAGGTTTAACTCTATTCAGATAAAATATATATATTAGAAAAAGCATTAGGACTTACTCATACACTGGTTTAAAAAAAAAAATGTTATCCTAGGTTGAATGGAACGTGTTTTTAACTTTGTATTTTATAGACTTCTGTGGAATCTGGATTATTATGTGATGAATTGTGTAAACTCTTAATGGATTTTTATGTATTGTTAACTTTTATGGTTTTATATGCTAAAACCGAATAAAGTTGATTGATTGATTGACATTAACACACCAAGTGTAATCAAATTTCTAAATGTGTTCTAAATTGAAGGTTTGCGAGAATCAATTCTGACTGATAATGGCGTGCAGTTGTGTTCACGTCAGATGCAGGAATTCTTAAGAAGTTTGGGGATCCTCACAAGAGGTGCTCATTATATCATTCGAAGACAAACTATGTTGTAGAAAGGTTCAATCGTACAATAAAAAAATCTTTGCAGTTGGCCAGGGCGGCTGGTTATAATAGGGTCTGCATAATAGGGTCATGGCATAACTCTTATAACCACATCAGTCTAGGGGAAGGACACCGTTTGAGTTTTTCAGAGGTAGGATTACTAATAGTCAATTAGTGCCTTCATGCATGAGTTGGAGTAAAGGCAATGTGTGTGTTGAAACGTGAAAGGTAGTTTGCCAGGAAAAAGAGGAAGAAATGAAAAAGAGTTATGATGAAAGGAAGAGTGTGTGAAACTAAGGTGGAGATTGGTAAGTGGGTCACAATGTGTACACCAGCAGGAGCAATGCTGTTTTCAAATTTCTCTGCACTGCTAAAAGTGATCAAGCTGTTAAATGCAGTTACAATTCAGGATGGCCAGATTTGGAATTTGAATAGGGTTGCTCCTTTACCTGGTAAAACAGAGATGTTACATAAGGTGGAAAATTATGAGAATTCAGCATATGAGGAAGGGAACAGGATATCAGGAAGGGAAGAGGAATGGAGTAGAGAAAAGGCTAGTTAGGAGTAGGCCTGGGCGGTAAATTCCGTTCCGCTCGCGGAATTTGCGGAATTTGGGTAATTTCGCGTTCCGCGGAGAACGCGAAATTGCCCAAAATTCTGCTTTCCGCGACTTCGCGAAATTTTTTGCTTGTTCGCGTTCTCAAAATGCGTGTTCGCGAGATATTTCTCCCCGAGCACGCAAACAGCGATTGTGAACAGGAAAAAAGCATCGCGAGCAAGCAATTCCGCGTGTTCGCGGAGATTTTTTACCGTTTCGCGGAGATTTGCGGAACGCGATTACGCAAATTCCGCCCACCCCTATTTAGGAGGTCATGTCGGGTTCGCAATGCACCTATATATTAATATAAAGATTCTGTGTAAAGACTCTGTAATATCATTTGTATCTAGTCTGACAAGAAGAGAAAGTAAGATGATGATATCTTATTTATGATTTTTACTGTACTGTTTTTCATATGTTTCGTTTTAGAACGTTTAATGTATATATGTATTTCTTTGTTTTGTTGTTTTTAAAATTGTAGATTTTATAAGTTAGTATGCAAAGTATTTGTGTTATGTGTTTAAGGAGAAGATGTGTGGTAACTTGCATGCTTATGGTATTTCTTTGACCAGTGACGCTACTTCTGGAATGTTATGAGACAGCCTGATCAAAGGATTCCAAGAGTGACAGTTGAAGCTGTGAGGGTGTTGCATAAGGCATTTAAATAAATATCTCTGGAAAATAATACGTGTCGTCATTCGTAAAGAAGCTCAATACTACAGATCTCTATGGCGTGGTGGGGCAAAAGCTGCCATTTGGGTCAGTTTGAATGCCAGTTTGCTGGTTGCACTGTTTGTGGAGTTGTGAGATCAGGTGCTGTCACAGTAGGCTATCGGTGAGCTCGGCGTGCCACTCTAGTTGCTTGCAGGCTATCTCCAAGTCCTCTGGTGCTGGTACAATTGTGGGTACAGGTGATGCACTGTATGTGGATTGTGTGCTCAGTGTAAGTCGCTCTTACCCATATGTGGTCGAAGTCCCTCGTTCTGCCTCAGCAGTCATCGGAGCGCGGGTGCACCCCCTGCTTTAGATTTCACTGTAGGCCTAGTGGACTCAGTCACAGCCCAATCACGGATCCAGACAGTTACACTGGCCCAGTGATAGGGCAACAGATTTCTTTTGTAATCGCTCAAGGTGTGCTGGATCTCACGCAGTCCTGCTAGTTGAGAGATCATGTGGCAATTTTGATCCTGTTGTGGGCATTCTACAGCATACCTTCTTGAAAAGGTTGGGTCAGATCGTCGAGAGGAGCAAACCAAAGTGCACTTTTGAGTTGTAAAGTTTTATTCTCCTTCAAGTGTATTTAATTTGGTTTTCAGTTCCTTCATTGCCTCTAAACAATTTCCTGAGATGCTCTTGCTGCCAACTTGGAGGAGCATGTGGGCTTCAAGTGAAGACATTTTGCTGTCCATTGTAGAGTCTCTTACTTCTCATAAGCTTCTGTTCTTCAGGCTTTTGTTACCTTAACAGCTTGTTCTGGCACTTTCGCACATTTTTAGTGTTTGACCTGTCATCCTTAGGGTGATCTTCCCCCAAACATTTTGTCTTCTTCCGAGTTTTGCTGATCTAATTTTTGCTGGCCTTAGGACTCTCTGCACTTTACCACTGCTGACCAGTGCTAAAGTGCATGTGCTGACTCCTTAAAACATGGGCTGATCACCAATAGGCATATTTACTTTTTTTTACATGGCCTGTAAATTCAATGCTACTGGTGGGCCTGCAGCCCTTATTGTGCCACCCATTTAAGTAGACCTTTAAACATGCCTAAGGCCTACCGTTGCAGCATGTGTATGCAGTTTTTAAACTGCCATTTTGACCTGGCAAGATAAACCCAAACGTTCCCTTTTATTACATATGTCACTCCTACTGTAGGCCTTGGACAGCCCAGAAGGCAGAGTACAGTGTATGTAAAAAGGAGGGGCATTTACACGTACTAGTAGTAAAAAACTCTTAAATTAGTTTTTCACCACTGCAAGACCTACCTCTCCCATAGGATGATACCATTAGAGTTACCTTATTACATTTAATAAGCTGTAATTTCCAAATGGGAGCAGGTAATCAGTTCATGTTTGATGTCTTTGGGATTGTAATGAAAAATCCTAACTTATTGTCAAGTTGGATTTGAATTTATAGTTTTGAAAATGCTACTTGTAGAAAGTTTTATAAAACAAACAGGAGGGTACCTGTCAACCCAGTTGAGGCCTGGGTAGATAATATGTATAGCAAACAACAATGTCTCAACAGGTGGTACTTAGAAGGCATTTTTCCTTACAAAGAAGCTTGCACAAAAGAGTTGCAAAAAGGGGAGGGGAACAGGGAAAAAGAAACCACTTATATCCAATGAATACAACACTTGATGTGTATTGAGCGGAAAAGAAGACCAAATACTAGCACTCAGTTACATTAAATTTTCATGTAACCTGCATGTGGGTCCTACTCAAAATTTCTGCGCAAACAAGAGTCAGATCTAATATATGAAAAAAAGGATTTAAAAATTGTCACAGGAGAAACGAAAAGGAGAAAAACTAATCTTTGTTAAGAGGTCCAAAGATGGACTAGTTCCTGAATCTGTAAAGATTTCCTTTAATCCTCCGAATGCTGTGCATAATGAAAAAACGGAAGGCAAAGTGAATTGAATGGAGCAATCTCATTATCTATGTATCTGGACAATTTTTAAATTCTTTTTTCATATATTAGATCTGACTCTTATTTGAGCAGAAATTTTGAGTAGGACCCACAATATTTAACTTATAAAGTATTATTCAACATATCTCTTTAGGTTTCAAGAAATACATGGCTACCAGATGAAGGCGTAACGCCGAAACGCGCGGAGGACATGAAACTGCAGCCATTACTAAAATGAATGTTTTCCTATATTGAAATCATGTTAAAACAATTGAATTTTAGTTATTTTACTGCCTAGTCCACGTTATGTTATAAACTGTGTATAATATTTCTACTGAATATTTAGGTAGACATAGGTATTGTATGAGTGTGTAAGTATGCCTGCATGCCTATAGTAGGGACCATGGACTAACGAGGAGTTGACTACTGAAAATCTATATTGTACACATTGCGATACTGTTTTTTTTATGACTCAATCATTGAACCTATAGATAAAATGATATAAAACTTATATTGGTATAAATAAACATCTATTTTTGATGCATCATTAAATCTAGTTGTTCACATATTGTTTCTGCAAACTTGAAGGTCCACCTTTTTGATTGAATTTCCTAAAGGTTTTCACACTAGGGATTTAGACCCTGATTTAGGAAATTTATTCAGGGGTACCCCTATTCTTTCAAATACATTCCGAGGTTTCTTACTTCCTTCGATACTTTAGGCAGTGATCCCAGATAATCAGGCCATGCGGCGGGCGGGTCATAATGTTCCCGAACGCCATACGTGAGTATTTCTGTTTTGGAAGCATTCAATTTGAGATGGCTCCATGTCATCCATTGATCCACGGCTCTGAGACAACTGAAAATGTGTGAGTTTCCAATGTCTTTGGGGCATTCCAGTTAAAGGAGTATTTGTGTGTTCTCTGCATTGTTAAAGCACATGTGGTGAAATTGATTGATCAGTGCTGGTAATGACTTCATGTTGATGTTGAAAAGCATGGGTGGGATGATAGAGCCTTGAGGGACCCCTGCTTTTATGAAATATAGTTTGGATGAGAAAGGGAAGGTATGGATGACATTACTTCTGTTGCGAAGGTAGGGAGAATCCAGTCTAGAGCAGTCCCCTCTATGCTGGCTTCGTAGAGTTTTTGTATCAGAGTGTCATGGTCAGCCATGTCAAAGCAGCCGAGAGGTCCAAGAGAAGTAGCATAGCAACTCCGTTGCGGTCAGCTATGTTCTTCAGGTCATCCCAGATGGCAAGGAAAGCAGATTCTGTGCCTCTTTCTGGACGAAATCCCGTTTGGAAGTCTGAAAGTTTGGCTTTCTCTTCAATGAATTGTGACATCTGGGCAAATGCTGCTCTTTCTATCAGTTTGTCCAGGAAAGGTCTATTTGTAATCAGTCTGTAGTTGTCAGGGTTCAGCGGGTCCAAGTTTGTTTTCTTCAGTAATGAGCATATGTGTGACTTTTTGAGTTCTTCTGGTAATATTCTGGTAGTTAAAGAATTGTTACTGGTGTGGCTGCAGAGGTTGTTAGAAGAATGGTCTTGAAGGTTTGTGCTAGACATAGGTCAGAAGGCTGCGGGCAGGCCTGCTTGCTTTGACCAGGTCCATAAAGTAATTTTGTGAAATGTGTTGGAAGGAACGGAGAGGCTGAGTTAGAGTATCCTTGGATTGTTGTTTTGGTAAGGAGTCAGTGCTGGTGCTTTGCCTTTGTTTTAAGTATGAGTCCAACATGTCTGCTTTGTCCGTGTAATGATTTGCCAGTTTGTCTGTAAAATCTTGAGTAACTGGATGAGCCCCTTCTAGGCAAATTGGTTTACAAAATTCATTGAGAATTTTAAATAATTCTTTATTTGCACAGTTAGCATTATAAATTCTGTCTTAATAAAATCTTTTCTTAGCTTTTTTGATAGCTGACTTGTGTCATCTGTTAATTTTCTGTAGGCCAAGTTTGTCTTGATTGGGGTTTGTTTTGTGCCAGGCACGTTGGAGCTTTCTAATTTGTTGTCTTATCTCTGTATTTCTCCAAGGTGCTTGTTTTATTTTGTTCTATTGTGTGGCTTTTAGTGGTATCAGGATATCAAAAGCTTCCTGGAGCCACTCGTATATTTTTTTTAACAGAATTTATTGTGTCTGAATCTATATTGGATGTTAGTTGTTTTTTTAAGTGTTACAAATTGTGTTTTGTTAGAAATGGGGGCCTCCAGTTGGCAGCGACTGGCGCCGGTGTCAAATAGTGACCCTTCTACCTAAGTCAGAGTAAGGGGGCTACACCCTTTGATAACCCCTGCTCAACCCTGTGGTAACGTAGCACGAGCAGACAGGCCTATCTCAGAGGCAGTGTGTGAAGCATTTATGACCATACTCAATACCGCTGGAAAGACGCTACAAAACGGACACCACAAGCAAGTATAGAAAAATAGTTATCTTTATATAGGTTAAGCACGAAACGGAGAAATGCTCAAAGAACCATAATGCACATAATTACAGATTCATTCAGGGCGATGGAAGCACCCGTGCGTGCGGATGGAATGGGCTTAGTTCGAGATCGGGGCCTAGGCGGCCCGGTTACGCACAATGTACCTGGGATATAAAGGGGGGCACAGCACACAGCTTCACGGGGAAGGTGCGGGATGACAGGCGGATTCTCAGCGGCCACAGCTCCTCGGCTGCAGCAGTCCGCGGCGTGCACTCACGCTAATCCTAGGACGGGGTTAGAAGGCGGCGCCCAGCGGCACACACAGAAGATGGCAAGGTTTGTGACATAGGGGCTAGTGTGGGCGCTCAGCGGCACAGCTCTTCAGCTGCAGTGGCCCGCAATGGCAATAGCGATGGTTTCGGTAGTAAAACAAGGGTGGGCACTCAGCGGCACAGCTCCTCAGCAGCGGTGGCCCAAATTAGCGATAGTACTGATTCTCGTAGTATCCTCGTAGTAGGACCAATGCGGGCACTCAGCGGCACAACTCTGCAGCGGCCCACACTAGCGACAGCAATAGTTTCGTGGCAAGGCCAAGGCGGGCACTCAGCGGCACAGCTTCTCAGATGCCCACAATGGCGATAGCAATGGTTTTCGTAGCAAGGCAGATCCGGGCACTCAGCGGCACAGCTCCTCAGCTGCAGCGGCCCACAACGGCGACAAAAATGGATTCCGTATCAAGGCAAAGGCGGGCACTCAGCGGCAAAGCTCTTCTGCTTTAGCGGCCCACAATGGCGATAGCAATAGGTTCCGTAACAAGTCAAGTGCAGGCACTCGGCGGCACAGCTCCTCAGCTGCAGTGGCCCACAATAGCAATAGTTTTCGTAGCAAGTCAAATGCGGGCACTCAGCGGCACAGCTCCTCAGCTGCATCAGCCCACAATGGCGATAGTAATAGTTTCTGTAGCAAGTCAAATGCGGGTACTCAGCGGCACAGCTCCTCAGTTGCAGCGGCCCACAATGGTGATAGCAATAGTTTCCATAGCAAGTCAAATGCGGCGTTCCCCACAGTAGAACTAGAGACCCTGGATTTCTCGACAGAGGCCTCACCTGCAAGTAGGATTCCCTTCAAGAGGAATCCGGGCTGCTGACGAATGAAGTCCAATGTCCCCGAGACTTCGGCAGGAGGCAAGCTCAAATCAGGCCCTTGGGTAGTTGCTTCAGTAGATGGATGTAAGTTTCAAAGTCCTTTCCCTCTTGTTACGTGGACAGAGGTTCGTCTTCGCATCCCGAAGTTACACACCACAAAGGGGTTTCAGCTCAAATCTTTATACCCCAAAAGTCTTTGTTCTTGAGAAAGTCACAAATCACTCGACCCGGCCAGAACCAGTTTGGTGTTGACTTGGGTCACTTTATTTACGAGGCGGCATCCTCCCTTTCAGGGAGAGGGGGCCCACCATCAGACGCCCAGTGGGAGGTGGATCCATCATTAGCCCTGCTCAGATCAAAGGGGTCACCCCTACCCATACTTCAATAACTACACTCTAACAATCTTGGAAGTTATGGAAATCCTGCCAGCCAAACTAACCGGCAATCTTCAAAAGCTGACATCTTGGCTGCTTTAGATTGCTCGAGAAAGATAGTTTTGGGTGCACTCTACTCTGCCAGTTATTTTCCTTGTTATTTTAGTAACCACAAGGAGTTCTCCTACCTCTGCCTGATGAATTCAAAGCTACACCAATTTGTGTACTCCATGATGACTTTATGATTGTACCTTCCCTTCTTTACCCATCCAACTACTCTAACTTTGCCTTCTGCGTCTGACACCCTGTTGAGCGCTCCCCATACCGCTGTCAAAGGTACGTCCGGCTTGTCATTAAGTGCCAGGTAGTCAGTGATGCTTTTGTGTAGTTGTTGGGTTACTCCTTTCCGCTGTAATAGGGCGTCTTGCAGGCGCCAGAGGCCTCTTTGCGTTTTAGCTCGAGGGATGGCTATTGTGAGTGTTACTGCGTCATGATCTGAGAGTGCGGCTGGGACAATGTCCCCTTCCGTTACTGTTGCGGCAAGTTCTGAGGACCCTATAAAGTGATCTAGCCGAGCATAAGTGTGGTGCGCGTGGGAGTAAAAAGTGTAGTGAGTGCTGTGTGGATGAGCTTCCCGCCAAATATCTGAGAGGCCCCTGCTAACCAGCCACTTCTTTCCCTCTGATGAGATTGCCCCTGTTGAACCATAACGATCTCTTGGTCCATAACCAGATTAAGGTCACCATCCACTAGGGTAAACCGTGTTTGGTGGCTTAGGGTGTCAGACAGGGCCCCCTGGAGAAAGGATTCCTGTCCGGAGTTGGGGACATATGTGGACCCTATTACCAAGGCCATGCCTCCTACTCATACATGGTAAGCTAGGAGCCTGCCTTTGATTTAGGCTGCCTTGTCCCCCACCTGGCCCCTGAAGTGTCTGGCAAACAGGATCGCTACCCTCGCTTTCTTGTCAGTGGTGGAGGAATAGAACTGGTGCGGGAACACTCTGGAGCGCATTCTGGGCCAGTCTTTGGATAGGAGATGTGTTTCCTGTAGCAAGCAGATCGAGGCACCGGAGTTTTCCAAATACGATAACATGGCCCGTCTTTTGATGGGATTATTAAGCCCTTTTACATTCAGGGTAATTATCTTCAGGGCGGTGTCTGACATAATGACTCTAGTCTCGGAAGATGCATGGTCCTTGTGGAGGCTGCCCCCTTTCGGTGACTCTCTTGTATCCCCCCCCCTTGTGCGCACACCGGTTCCCTCCCCCCCGCGACCACCCCAACCCCCAGGCTCACCATCCCTTTGCCAACAAACCGACCCCCCCCCTACCCCAACTTGGTACCCCCTCCATTCAGTCGAAGTCCAATGGCTGCCCACCGGTATCGCCGGCATACGGTGAAGTTACCTGCGTGAGCGTGCAGCCTCTGCGCCGTTCGGCCCCTCCTCCAGCCAGCTATGAAGCACTGCAAGTGTGTCCCCCGCTAAGAGTCAAGTTAGGCAGTAGGTGAGGTATCCCTGGACACTGCATTCATGGCCGCTTCTCTTTCTTGTGACAAGGTCGCGTGATCCGGTTTCAGGCCTGCCACTGCCGAAGTTCTCAGTCTGCGCACTCTTTGCCACCCACCGTTTCGTGCTGGTTGGGATGGGGATGGCGAAGCTGCAGGATCCGTATGAGCGAGGCCCAGAAGGTCACAAGTTTCTTGAAGGGACCTCGATTGACATAGCGCTCCGTTCCACCTAAAGATCAGGCGAAACGGGTGGCCCCATGAGTATGTCACCCCTTTGTCTCTTAGGAAGGAAGTGACTACTTTGAACATCTTTTTCTTTTGGAGCGTGATGGAGGAGAGGTCTTGGAAGAGTGCCACTGTGTGACCTTGGTATTGTATAGGCTGTTTCAGTCTAGCTTCCTTTAGGATCTTCTCTTTCAGGGGGAAGTCGGGAAGAAAGGCGAGGATGTCGGGAGGGGGGGCCGCAGCTCGTTGCGCCCCGTCGATCCGAATTTCAAAGTCCGAGCCTTCGCCAAGTATATCCCTGAAGAGACCTTGTAGGTATTGTACTACATCCGCCCCCTCTGCGGATGATGGGACCCCTCGGACTCGTATGTTGTTTCGTCGGGACCTATTTTCGAGATCCTCAGCATGCGCCTGAAGGTCCACCTGCTGCTCTTTGAGACAGATAAGTTCTTGTTGAAGGTGTTCCAACTCCTCGCTTCTGGTGTGGTCGTTGTCCTCAATTGCGGCCACTCTCTCCCCCAAACCGTCCACGTTGCGCCGTATCTCCCGCACCTCTCCTGCCACCTCCTGTTTGAGTTTATGGAAGTCCTCTCCGAGAGAGTTGAAAAGCAATTCTAGAAACGCCCGGGTGATCGGTACCTCTCAGTCGGCGTTGGTTGGTGGTGGTTTTGATTGGGAGGGGGAAGGAGAGCCCCTATCCCCTCTATTGGGTCCCTTTTGGAGCATGTCTGCGAGAGTGCGCTCTCCTTTCTTGCATGTGGAGGCCATGTTTGACTGTCCGCTCCAAAAAGGCAGTGTGCGAGGCTCCGGCGTCCGGGCGCAAGGGCCTCCTGGGGCTTCGTTGAACCTCCACTTATGGTCTGTGTCCCGTGACTTAGTCCCTGTCTTTATCAGAGGTCCCAGGCTCAGGCTGCAGAGCCCAGGGTTGTCTAGGGGCCGTCCCTCTAGGCCCGTCGAGAAGGCCGGCGAGCTCTGGTCAGTGGTGACTTGTGGCGTCAGTGGCTGGGCGGAATGCCCGCCTTCTGGGTCGTTGCTGTATGTGCTGTGCCAGGAGCGATGTGGCGCAGGTTCTGGAGGCCGGTGCTGCTCTAGTGCCACCCTTCCCTGCACAGCACCAGGCAATGTTGAGGGTTTAAGACACCCCGTCCGTAGCTGGAGGGTCTGTCCACCCCCCTCTCATCGTGCCTGTCTCGCAGTATGTAGGGCGTCGGGTCCCTCCACTCCAGGCCTCTCTGCAGTGGCTCCCGTCTCAAAGTGCCTAGATGGTGTCGCGGGCTGTGTCCCCCTCTCCGCCTGCGCTGCGATGGAGGTATGCAGGCGTAAGGCGGGGCCCTCCCTCGCCGCACGCGCCGCTTCCAGGCTGTGCTTTCAATTTACGGCTTGCAATGGGCCCCCTTGGGGAGGACTGTCTGCCACGGGGAACCCCCCCTGGTGCTGGTGAACAGGCCGTAGCAGTGGGCGACTGCCAGGCCCCTGACTCAGCGGCGCCTCCTCCTGCCAGTGTAGGCCGGCAGCCCCGGCCTCGATTTCGTGCCACAGCCCGGGGTTGAGATCTGTTTACTTGGGTTGCGCCACGGGCGCCAGTAAAGCCCCCCAGTGTTGACGAGGGTCCGGGAGAGTCTTTCAAAGCAGGGGGTCAGCGGGGCCCCCCACCGGCGCCGCTAATCTCTCTGGCTGGGGCGTAGCCTCAGGCCCGCCCTCCGGCTCTCGACGCCCTTTCACAGTTTTGGCGCCTTTATCGGGGCAGCGCCGCTCCAAAAGGTGAGCTCGCAGAGGTCGCTCCCTTCGGCCGCTCCTCACCTTCTGTACTCTGCAAAGCAGGCCGTTTGTCGATTAAGGCAGCTTCTGTCAGTGTCCCAGCTGGGCGTTCCCCATCCGCGCGGGGCAAGGCCTCTCAGCCTCGGCCTCGATTTTCACGTTGCCGGCCTGGGGTAGCGGACGGCTCCCCCGAGCCCCTTACAATGGGCGGTGGTGGGATCGCTGATGCCCCGGCGGCTCCTTTTGCGACTCGCTCCCAGTTGGAGTAGGTGCTGGTCCGGCCCTCGGAGGCCCCGCTATCGCCGCAGGCTGCCTGGGTCTCTTACAGCCTTCGGCTCGGCGCCATTATGCGGCTCCAGACTCTGGGTGGAAAGGCGGATGTTCCGACGCTTAGTGCCACCTGAACCTCCCCCAGGTGTAGATCCCTCGCTAATAAGGGCCAGTGAATGTGCGTTACTGGGGACACTTAAGCACAATTTGGCTGGAGGAAGGAGCCTTGGGTGAGGAGCCTCACGGAGACACGTCCGTCTAGGTCGCCATCTTGGCCACGCCTCCAAGGTGGCTTTTTTGATACATTTTCTTCATCATTGGCTGTTTATAACGGTTACTTGCTTTTCGTATAACACCGCCTATTTAACTTCTTTAGGAAGATCTGCTTTCTTTCTTCAACTTCTGAATTTGAGGTATATCATCTTCAATTCAGGTGTTCCTTCTTCTTAGAACCTTTTTTGTAAAGTCTCCTCAGGTATCAGACTGGTACAGAAAATATTAAGCAACCCAGAAGATTTTTCTAGCATGACTGTCAAATGGCATCTGAGTTCCTAACTTAATCACCTGAAGTGATATGGCAACCGTGTAAAGCCTCTGGTGACTTTGATTCTTTTATTTCGTGCACTGGAGATTTCAGGATTTGTAGCTTTTTGAGTGTTTTCATTAGGTTTTGTTTTTTACTTTTTGAGAATTGTGACTAGTTTCAGTTGAAAAAGGTTTAACCTTTTATGCCTTCAAGGTTTAAGTCTTGTGGGAGATAAGAGGTCTATATGTGCTACCTCAATGTGCTGGCAGGGTCCAGATCACAACATTGAGGGATATGATTTCTCTCTATAAGTGCAACAAAGTATTTGAATGTGAAAGGTCAAAACCAATGAGGAAGGGGAAAAGGTTCCCAGTCTTGTTTTCCTTCCAGAAAACTCCAAAGGATAACCGGCCCAGTAAATAAACAAGTTCACTCAGCACTAATTGAGATGCAGAAAATCATAGAAACCTCACCCCATAAGTCAGATTCTGAGAAACATCATCACCGTTTAAAGTTAATTCCAATTTGCCCCTCTGTGTATATTCTAAACTGGAGAGGCTCAAACCTAACGCTGAGTTAGGTTTCTCAATTACAACATCGAAGATGGAGGCCTTTCCAAGTTGCAAAAATTCAGTAACCTTCCCTTTGGAGCTCATAGCGTTGGAGTGGTTCCATGCATGTCTTTGGCTTATGACGAGTTCTTTCCGGCAGCTTGGTCCCCCTTGTCTTTGCTGTACAACCCCAGAACTGTTTATGTTGCATGCTGTGATGCTGGTGTTCTTAGGTCAAATGTCAGATCCTCCATCTCCTCCGACTCCTATAAACAACCTCTTCTTAAGTACTGCCAAAACAAATGGTTTCGATTGAGATTCAGTGGGCCGAAGAAACCGAAGTGTAGAAGGTCTCCTTGTTCCAAATTAGTTCCTCAAAGAAGACCTTATTTAGGACTGACTGGAATTCACTGAAACGTGTCCTGTACACTTTGAAGATAATTATTAGGCAGACAGTCTGTTTCTCCCTATAGTTTCTCACATGGGCTTATTGATTGAGTCTTAAATTAATAATAAATGTCATATCTCCCTTGAAGTAGAGGTTTACCATACAAATGGGAGCCCTAATTATGATTCACTTTAAGCCTTTTACTATTTTGGGGGGAGTTATTTATATAGTTATGGAAGCACAGACAATCCCCGGCCATTTGTGAAGAAGAAAGCTAACCTGCTTTCTTATTACCACTGTCTCACCAGTCGGTGGGGCCATGGCTTCCCTTGGATTTAAAGTTTGAGTGCTAGTCCAGCACAGGAAGCTTGGTGGTGCAGGTGTCCTTAGCTATGATGAAGGCAGATGCTCTCCTTCGGTTCCAACCGATAGGGAACTGAAAACGTCATAGTCTGGGCAGGAAGGGTTTTGCTCTAGTTAGATTAGCCTTGCTTCCTGCCCTCAATGCTTTTCCAGTACTCCCACGTGTTACAGGAGATAATAGTACTGGTCACAGATCATTCACTCGAACATATGAGAGGGCCTTATTCTGGCCTGGTTGGTGTAAATCTAGACATGTCATGCAAGTCATTTGCTTTAACCTGGATGTGGTGGACCCACTGGCAAGATCTGTAAGCATAGATGTTTTTGTAAGATGTAATTTCTGGTTGTGTGCCTAGATGTTTGCTCGAAAGGCAAGTAGGCTGTACGAACATTCCTTTGGATGGCGAAAGACCGTGTGGCAGAAGACTCATAACCCAGTAGGAAAATGTAAGTAGAGGAGGCCTCCCTCACTCATTGAGAAGTTGTCTCAGTTCTTTTAGCAATACAAAAACTTGAGAAGGTACTTTACCTCACACCTGCAGGAAATGCCATAACAAGCATGGACAAAGAAGATTTGACAGAGTGAGAGTTAAAGATGAAGAACTTTGTTGTTGTGGGCAAGGCTAGTAAACTCACAATCGGACATTGCCCCAGTGGGGCTGGAAGGGTGTCAAAGACTTTTAACATAGGATGACAGATATAGCAGCCATGCTCTTCATCTCTGCCTTCCACTATACCAAATCTGTGTTAATGACATTAAAGTTTTAAGTGCACAGCTCCCCAGTGTTAAGTTAGGGAGACAGGGTTTCTGTCAAAGTAGATGAAGTCAGCTCAGTTGAGTGGTTCCTCAGATATTAAAATCAGATTAATTCCTCCAGTTTGGACAGTAACCCATGCCTGTCCCAGCTCCTATTGTTCTTCCCTACACAAATATATTTATAATTTAAACTCTTGCATTGCTACAGAAAGGCAAAGTTTGCAACTAGATGCATTTCTTAGCCTCTGAAAATGGCAGATGTCTCAATCCCCATCTTAGAGCTCCATTTTTACAACATTTTAAGGAAGTAGAAATAAAAAATGGCAACACGGGTGAAGATCTTTCCAGTGTTGGAGCCACATCACTGTCCGGTCGTGTTAGGCCATGCGGACATAAACTTCCATATGCCTGGAAAACATTGTCACAGGAAATATCAGACTTCCAGAGTAGAGGGAGAACATCGAGTTTGCAGGTCTCCCTTTTAGACCTACATCAGCCCCCAGTCTTCACAAAGGTATGACAGTGGACACGTTTCATGTTAGGAGGCAGACAATCCATAATTTCCCTACCTTGACAATTATTTGGTGAAGCTGATTCTCCAAGGACTGTATCAGATAATTTATATGAAACTGCCTTCCGGCTTCACAGCCTCAGTTTGTCACTAAACCACTTGCAATGTTCCCTTCTTTTTATTGTATTTGGAAGCTTGGAGGCAAAGCTTTTTACTCTTGCTGAATGCGAAGCATTATAGATGGTAGTTTGTTTTCGAAATCTTGTATTGTGTGGGACACATTTATTCTAGTATTTATTTTGTGCTCCTTGGAGGGGCGGACTATGAGGCTGCTCCAGTGGTACCTTAGATAGGATTGAAACTGATTCTGCAACCACCTTCATGACATTATATCAGTGCTGCCTGAGCTCTGTAAAAGTCTACTTTGGTGCCTGTAGCCTCATAATCTTCCGTCTGACTACCATTTCAGACTAGACTGGCCTCAACTTATTGTTCATATCATTGCTTGTTTCAAACAATGGGGACACACGTTTTTGTGAATGGGCTGCGAAGTGGGCCTGTAGACTGTGATGCGGCTCGAGTAATTACAAGTGGCTAATATTATTTCAAGCATTCTAATCATCATTTTTTTGTAAACTTCAATGCAACACCCTAAGTGGGGAGGGTTTGCCCAGATGTGGGTTCTGTGCACACTGTGCTACAGTAACCAAGCTATACCTGTCTGATAAGCTTTAATAAGCGTCTTGGGTTGCTTTTGTTCAGGTAGAACCTAGCCTGACATTTTGGGCTAGACTGTTCCCATTAGAGCAGCGTTAATACGGATTTTCATGTGGCTGGGTCCAAACTGAGGTGGCATGGTGTACAAAATAACGATGAAGTGGGATGTGGCTCAGAGTAATTACAAGTGGCTGAGATAAAGTCAAGCATTCCATCCATCACTTTTGTGTATACTTTAGTGCAACGCCCTAAGTGGGACGTGTATGTCCAGACATGGGTCCTGTACAGATTGTGCCACTAAAACCAAGCTATGCTCGACTGATGAGCCCTTATAAGGGGGAAACTAGTCTGGGTTGCTTGTGTTCCGGTTCAGGGAGGACCAGGCCTGGCAGTTTAGGCTGGACTGTTCCTATTGGAGCAAAGCCACGACTGATGTGCATGCAGCTAAGTCTAAACTGACTGAGATGTGTCCATGTATTTACCAGTGACTGAGATTAATTCAAGCATTCCATACATCACTTGTTTTATACTTTAGTGCAAATTAAGGAAGAACATCTTGGACACAAAGGTTTGTGAAGTCTGGGCTATAGTGAAGCACTGACCACTTCTTTCCCTTCCATACTGGGTTGCTATGTTCATTTCCCAACTGAAAATGTTGGCAGTGCACTACATAAACAAAAAGAGAATAGTTGAAATCTAGGCTGAGAAGCAGCGAACCCCTTGTTTAATCCATAGAGGAAGTTCTAACAGTCCTTCTGTGTACACAAGAGCCCATAACATGCAAACATATACCATGGAAATATTGACATTAGCAAATTACGATTAGGAGCTTAGCAGAAACGTCCTTTGAGATTTTTAATATTTGAGACACTCCAGAAGTATTGATTTTTAAAGTCAAGCAGAACAAGAAATGTGGCCTCTTCAGCTCTCTGGAATTTCCTGTGGTGTAAACAGTGGTGAATGGATTCAGTCTCATCTGCTATTCTATCTTGTTTGAAGTTTGGGTCAGTTTTTTTAACATGTGTGTGACAAGCAGATGGTAAAAACATTTGAAGAAGAAAAGAGACTGGATCTATTTGATCTTTGACATAATATATTCTTATAATTTGAAATGGCAGGTCAGAGATTACAGTGCCAGGGCAAAAATCATGAGAGAGAGTAGACAACCCTTCCTGGATCCCCTCATTACATCCCATCACTTAATTATATCTGTCCTGTCTAAATTCTGGCTAAGGGTTTGAGTCCAGCTCATTATCTAAGGGCCAACTCCCATTGCGGTTAAAACTGCAAATTAATATGCTTAACCCAGTAAATTAAAAGCTTTTTATGTATCTAGGACTGCTCATCGTCCAGTGCCTCTGTCATTACATGGAATAAGTGTCTCAGCCTTGTAGTAATTCTGTTGCCAGGTGCACCTCCATTTTGATTGGAATGGATCAGTTGACATATTGTTCTATTCACAATCACTATGCGAAAGATCATGTGATCTAAGTTTAGAAGTGAAAGGGGTCTATAGAATGCTTCAGCCCACTGGTCTTTATCTGGCTCAGAAAGCATCACTATTGCAATTTTTCTATAGTCTGTGGTAGAGTACCATTTCCCTTGTTTCAGTGTAGAGTGTCACTAGTCTAGGGCATAATTGTGATGTGAATGAATCATTAAATACTAAGGGTAATCCATCCATATCTGGGGTCTGGAGGTTTCCTATGGCTCCCTATTTTTGTGCAGTGTTTGTGCTTATCCAGCGTCTCATCATATCCCTGGAGATCTGTGCTCGTTCTTGGGCAGCAAGGTACTCATCAAAGAGCTTGTGTTCTGATGGGTATAGATCAATAGCGAGAGGCATATAGTAATCTTAAAAAATATCTTTAATTTGACTCAACTTTCAGAGTGGCCAGTCCCTGTGTAGTATGCTGTACACTAGTATAGTGTAAGAATGTTTCTAGAAATCTAGCCCTTTATCCATTGTTACCAATACGGGAAACCCATAGGCCCTGTATGTGTGTTGCTCAAAGAAATTGACTGTTTCTTTGGACGTTGGCACCTCATTGATTAGTATGAAATATAATATCTTGTTTTTTGTTGTTGTTTTTTTTTTTACCCAACTGTGTGGCTGTATCATCAATAACTTTAGCAGCGGCCTAGGGGTGCCTAGCGGGCCACCGGACCCATCCAATAGCGGGTTTAAAACACAGTTCAGGTCGCCACTCCATAATTGCGGCAACATAGGGTGGGCAGGTGTATGAGCTGATAATGTCTTGTAGGACAGAGGGTCATCATAGTTTGGTCTGTATATATTAACAACCTGCATATCTAGGCCATTCCCCCGACATCGAGAGATGGCGAACCTGCCATTGAGATCTGTCTTAACCTCAGTTAGAGAAATCCCCGATCCAGGGTCAACCCAAGTCAACACCCCTCTGGCATGGGAGGAAAATCCAGACGCCTGAACGCGCCTTGAAGCCTCCGTTTGTTGAGCATGCTATTATTGGGGGCCAGGTGCATCTCCTAAATTTTTATTCTTTTGCTATACAAATTTTTATTGATTTTAACAAAATACCAGCCAATCATCAAGATGCCATGATAACAGAAGGATGCGTGTATCGATCTGGACAATCCAAGGTTAATTACATACAGAATCAAAAGGCCAATTTTGGAGCATCCCCTACGAAACTAAGCCAGGCCCCCCAACCACTTCCCCCAAACCCTGCGGTACTTCTTGGGCCGCCACGCGCTGCATACATTGTTTTCTCCAGCGTAGCGCACCAGTCAACCCCGGCCCACCATTTCCCCACAGTGGGAGGGTCAGGACTTTTCCAGACAGAAGCTATGTCCCTCTTCGCCACCACCATCGCTGTAGTGTAGAATAATTTTTCATTCCTGGACCCATCTAACCCGTCCGTGATACCCAAAATCGCATGCTTTGGGTCGTGTGGGATCTCCCACCCCAGTGAGTTCCTCTTCAATGTCTCCCCAGATCCGCGCCAAGACTTGGGCACGACCATACCATATGGAAAAAGTCATCTGGCTCGTGACCACACCTCGTGCAGGCGGGAGTTGGTTGTAACAGCGCGCGGTGCAGGCGTGCTGGTGTCAAAAAAAAAAAAAGGTGTCAAATAGGCGGCATGTAGGAAGTAAAGCTGTATCATACGCAATCTGGCAGAGGCAGTGACCGTCCTGGGTGCCATAAGGGCATCGCACCAGTCTTCCTCCTCCAGGGAGCCCACCCATTCCTCCCACTGAGTCCTCAGCCGATCAAGTGAGGTGGGGGTATTGTTAATGAGCCTCCGGTAGATGAGGGAGATACCTCCCCTTCCCAGGTCCCCCAGCAGGATTTGTGCGGGCTGTGATCCGGGAGACGTGTACCAGTCGTGAGATGCATCTGAAGGGCATGGCGCAGCTGTAAATATCTGTAAAACTGCGAGTGATGCAGAGAGTATCTAGCCTGAAGGTCTCGAAAGGAGCGCATGTGGTCACCCACCCAAACGTCACCCAGCTGTGAAATACCTATTAGGTCCCACGACCGGAAGCCCTGTAGCCCATTGACTTCCCTGAACCAGGTACCCTGCCACAAGGGTGTGCATTGTGTCAGTGTGCGAGTCCATTTGGTGTGGCGGAGCGCGGCCCGCCAAGCCGGGAACACGGAACGCGCCACTTCCGGCAGACGAGACGGGACAGGAACCCCGTACATCATCGATAGGAGGTTGGACAGGCCCAACTCACTGAGTTCCAACCTGTAGTCCGTATCAGACCATCCCCCGTTAAACCAGTCATGCAGCGAAAGCAAATGCGTAGCCAGATAATAGAGGTATAAATGGGTCATCCCTAGTCCTCCATCAAAAGAAGGGATCTGGCAGACGCCCAGGGCCATAGGGACCTGCCCTTCCCTCAGAGGAATTTGGAAGCCAGGCTGTCAAGCTCCTGGAACCACGCTCTCGAAAAATTAAGGGGAGTATTTTGAAGCATGTAGAGGAACCTGGGAAGCATCATCATTTTAAAAAGCGCGATTCTTCCCATGAGGTTCAGGGGCAGTGGTTGCCATTTCGACAGGTCTGCCTTGGCCCGCTTCACCAGGGGAGTGACATTGAGAGCCCAGCTGAGTTCAGGGAGTAAGGTCACCCATATCCCTAAGTACTTGAAGGACTGGCGGAGGAGCGGTATGGTGGACTGCCACTCTAAGCATTCTCTGGAGATGTGGAGGGGGACCGAGACCGATTTATCCGGATTAAGCCGGAGGCTTGTTCAAAAGACCGGAGAATCCGGAGACAGTGGGGCCCCGAACTCACGGGATCAGCCAAGTAAATCAGGACGTCGTCCGCATAGACGGCGATTTTGTCTGCTTCTGTATTGGGCCACTCCCAGCCCCGTACCTGTTGGCTAGAGCGTATCAGGACCGCCAGGGGCTCCATCACCAGAGCGAAGAGCAGGGGAGAGAGGGGGCAGCCCTGCCTCGCACCCCTGCAGATCTGGAAGAGTTCAGATAGAACCCTGTTCACCAAAACACGCGCCCTCAGACGAGCGTACAGCACGCGGACGAAACCACGAAAGCGGGGTCCAAAACCCATCTCCGCCAGGACGTCATCTAAAAACCCCCAATCTACCGAGTCGAAGGCTTTCTCAAAATCTACCAGAAGGAGTGTGAGGTAGGGGGTGATTAAGTTGCGATGGGCCAGAGCGGAGTGAAGCCTCCGCAAGCAATGTCGGGTACCACGTGATAGCATGAACCCGCATTGATCTGGATGGACCAACGTGTGTAAATGGGGTTTGAGGCGCTGAGCTAGTATTTTGGCATACAATTTTAACTCTGTATTAATAAGTGACATGGGACGATAGTCCATGCACCGAGGCGAGGGCGGCTGGGATTTAGGGAGGACCACAATAGTCGCCACATCAGTCTCTGACGGAAAGGAACCCTTCTCCACTGCCTCATTGAATAGCTGGGCAAGGTGTGGGGTCAACGTCTCACAGAACAGGGCATAATATTCTTGGGGGAGGCCATCCGGACCTGGCGTCTTGCCGGATGAAACCAGAGCAATCGCTTCCCCAATCTCTTCACGGGTGATGGGGCAGTCCAGGTCCTCCTGAACGGCCGAACCTAAATAAGGGAGTTGACTGTCTCCCGCTCGCAACATGTGAGAGACAGGGAGGGAGCCCGGGCCGCGTGTAGCTGGCGATAATACAGAGCAAAGGCCTGGGCCATGTCGGCTGAAGAGTTACATACCGAACAGTCCCGATCTATGATTTCGGGGATTATACGGTTCGCTGTGGGGTAGGTGGCCAGTCGATGGAGGAGGGAACAGTTCTTGTCTCCCCAACCGTACACCCTAGCGATAGAGGAGCGCCGAGTAGTTTAGCCGCATCCATCGACAATTGTCGGATCTCTTTGCGTATGTGAGCAAGGAGTCTCACTTCTGAGGCGTCGGGGTTCAGGGCGGTGGACCGCTCAAGGCGTAAGGCCTGTGCCTCGCGGGAGGTGAGCTGGTCCAGCTGCATTTGCCGCTGGGTTTTGAGTTGCCCCTTGGCGACTCCACGGATTGTGGCTTTGCCAGCCTCCCACAGGACACCCGGCGACGACACCGACCCTTCATTGGTCTGAAAATAATGTTAGAGTTCCTGCCCTACCACTTTCCGGAATTCCTTGTCTTGGAGGAACCAAGCGTTGAATCTCCAGGTCTGACGCATTGAGGCAGGAGGAGGACCCACTGTGAGCATCACCGAAGAGTGATCGGATGTATCACACGGGAGGATAACAACGTCTTGGAGCCTAAGACAGTCGGTCAAGGGAATGTAGATGATATCTATATGCGCGTGAGTGTGGTGCGCAGCTGAGGTATGAGTGAATTGTATGGAAGGCGGGTGCCATGTATGCCATGCATCGCAAAGACCTAGGGATTCAGCCCAGCTCGTTAGGTGTTTCGCATGCGCCAGTCTGCCATGGGAAGGGATCCCAGTCGTGTCCAGATCCGGGGATGGGACCGAATTGAAGTCACCCCCCAGGAAGGTGGAGCCCGGGGGCAAGGAGGCCAGGAGCCCAATGGATGTGGCAAGGGTCACAGCCAGCCGAGGGGGGAGTATAGTGACACCGAATTAAGGGGTAAGCCGTTCAAGGTGCCGGACAGGGCCAGGAAGGTGCCCTGGTCGTCTTGAATGACACGTGTGGCCACGAAAGGAAGGGAACGCTGATCAGGATCGCAACCCCACGGGATCTGCGTGTGAAGCCCGAGTGCCAGACCCTGTCATAACCATAGTGCTTTAAAAATGGGCAGTGATTACCCAATAGGTGGGTCTCTTGCAGCAGTAGGACCTCCACCCCAAGACGCTGCGCATAGCGAAGTACCGCCGTACGCTTGAGGTGGTCAAGGAGACCATTGACGTTCCAGGAAAGAAGGCGTAGAGACACTCCCTGTTGTAGTATGTCAGCCATTCTGATAACCTGTTATGGAGAAGGGGGGAGGTCCCCGAGGGACACTCGGCCGGAGGCAGGGACGTGGGGATGCGTGGTAGGGAGCCCAGACGTCAGTTACCATGTCCCCTGATGTGTAAAGTGTGACTTCCTGCGAGTGCTGGCGCAATGAAATAAGGAGGCAACAGAAAACAACCAAAGAAACTCGGGACAACGGTCCCCCCCACCCTATACTTCAGAAACAGAATCATTTGCCCTAACAGTGAGAACAACACAGGACCAAACTAAAACGCTTGGGAGTGTGCGAAACGTGGAGGACCCCTCCCCACTGCAGAATGTTCATATACAAGTCCAATGAGAGAGAGAACAGAAGGAAGCTGGCATAGCGCCTCCGGCTGCGGAGCCAGGCCCGGCAGGCAGAGACGGGTTCAGGCCGGGTTGTTGAGAAGAGTTGGGCTCCGGGAGAGGTCGGTGTCTGAGAGGTCCGGAATGGATGAAGCGGGCGAGGCCATCCCACGGCCCGAGAGACCAGAGGAGCCGGAGCGTCGCACAGTCGGTAAGTCTCCATGCAGTGTTCCAGACAGTTGGGGAGGATTCAACGGGGAGTCAGAGCGGTCCCTCCTGTACCCACGGCGCCTCCTCAAGCGGTCGCGCCGGTACCTAGGGTCCGGAGGCCTCGTGCGAGCAGAACCACCCTCCACACCATCTTGCAGGGGCGCCTGACCATTGGGCCAAAGGGGGCGCTCCTCTGTGGCCCAAGTCCATGCATCAGCCGGGGAATCAAAAAATAAGGTTTTATTGGCAAACACCACTCGGAGACGCGCCGGGAAGAAGAGCCGTACTGGATATTGAGGGCTCTTAGTTTCTGCTTGACCTCACTGAAGGAGTGACGCTGACCCTGGACCTCCCGGGTGTAATCCGGAAAGATCATAATCAAATGGTTTTCGTAAGAGAGTCGGCGCTGCTTGCGGGCTTCAGCCAGGATGGAGTCTCGGTCTTTGTAGTTGAGGATTCTCATTATGACCGGTCGGGGCGGTGCTCCAGCCGGAGGCCCCGGGGCAAGGGAACGGTGGGCAGGCTCTATAGCAAACCAGGGCGAAAGGGAGCCCTCCGGGAGCCAAGATCTCAACCATTTCTCTATGAATTCGGCGGGGTGACCCCACTCCGCCCCCTCCGGGAACCCCACCAGGTGGAGATTATTGCGGCGGGATCTGTTTTCTGCATCCTCTGCCCCCCAATGCAGCTCCCGGGTATGTGACTGGAGGCGCGCCACCTGCCCCTTAAGTTGTTGAACGTCGTCTTCCACCGTTGATATACGGGATTCAGTCTCCTTAATCTGCACCGTGGCGTTACGGAGGACTTGCCGGATCAGGGTCATATCTACTCGGACCTCCGCAATCTTGCCCTCCACTGAGGACTGCGAGGTGTGGATGGCTTGGAGGATAGTGGACAGGTCTGTTGCAGGAGGCGCGTCCCCGACTGCAGTTCCCCCTGTGACCCCAACATCCGTGGTGGTGAAGCGGTCCATCTTGGTCTGGGTGGCCGGGGTCTTGGCAGCGCCAGTCCGGCCCATGGCGCCGCTCAGATGCTGGAAGAACCCCGCTAAATGCCTCGAGGTTCTAGCCACACCGGGGATAATGGATACTTCAGCAAGATGCAGGGCCTGGGGGCCGCCCGAGGTGAAGGCGACAACCCCTCCAAGGCCCTCCGCCGCTCGGTCAATGCGGCGACACAGCGGCGCCCGGCCAGCCGGCACAGGAAAGGCCAGGGAACCAGGGCGGGCCGCCAAGAAGGGTGTGAGACACCGCTCCCGGGGAACCGTTAACTGATTCTTCTGGAGGTGGAGGGGACTCAGGATGGGAACCCCCACGCCGCTCGATGAGCGTGGCCGGATGCCCCTATTCCCACTTAGGCAACCCAAAGGCAGAGCAGGCAGGTCCACTCACACGGGGGGCCATGACTTCGTGGGCCCAATGAGATCAGGGCCTCCACACAAGGAGCAGGGGGGGGACCCCCCACCGAAGGTACCTCCGCCGACCGATAGCGCGGCCGACTCCACCACACCGCTCCCGCAGTCCCAGGCGTCAGCCCCTCCAAGGCCCTCCGCCGCTCGGTCAATGCGGCCGACACAGAGGCGCCCGGTCAGCTGGCAAAGGAAAGGCTAGGGAACCAAGGTGGGCCACCGAGAAGGGTGAGACACACGGCTCCCCGGGAACCATTAAATGATTCTTCTGGCTGTCCTACGTTAAGTGCATGTTTGATAAACTAGTGCGTCCTGATATCTACAATACCCCAGCAGGGATCAAAAAAGAAGATGTATACTGGGTGAAAACACATTTTTTAACCTCAGTAATGTTGGCCCGGGAGCAATTAGAGTTACAAAAACCCATGGTCAAGGCCAATTATCTAACAATTTCCTCTCCATTGATTGAGCCCTACTTAAGTATTGTGACCAAACCTTACCATCGCTGGCTCCTGACTAGATTTCGTTTTAACCTAATTCACCCCTTGTTGGGTAATTATTCTGGTTGGTGTAAAATAGAGGAGATGGGCCCGTGCCAGTGTGACAACTTTTCATCACAGGTCACCTTGCACTTTATCATGTTTTGCGACTCTTATAACGACCTACGGAGGATGTTTTTAGTCCCTCTTCTAAAGGAAAAGGGCTTTATTCAGGTTAGACCAGCCCTGCTGGATGATGATATGACCATTTTCTGTGTGGCTAGTTTTCTTGTTGCTGCTGTTCGCCGCAGAAAAAGAACATTGCCCTTGGTCAACTCTGATTGAACTCTAATTGGTTTTGTATTTTAACTAGGATTGTGACTTCCTGCTGTAGATTGGATCATTTATGTTATTTTAACCTTCTATTTATGTATTGTACTTTTATGATTTTAATTAATCGAATAAAGTGGCTTTGTCTGTCTGTCTGATTCTTCTGGAGGTTGAGGGGACGTGGGATGGGAATCCCCACGCCGCTCGATGAGCGCAGCCGAATGCCCCTATCCCCACTTGGGCAATCTGAAGGCAGGCAGGTCCGCTCACACGGGGGGGCCAAGACTTCGTGGGCCCAATGAGATCAGGGCCTCCACACAAGGAGCAGGGGGGACGCCGCCCCCACCAAAGGTTCCTCCGCCGTCCGACTCCACCACACCGCTCCCGCAGCCCCAGGGCCCTGTCACAGAGCTGCGGCCTCTTGCAGTGTGGGACCCAGAGAGCTCAAAGGCGGATTGTGAGTCCACAGAAGGATCCCCCACGCGATGGGCCGCCCGTGCACGCTAGTGGGGCCCTCCCAGACAGCCCGGGACCCCCTCCCGCCACCGGGACTTACCGCCACAGGAGCTGCTCTTCCAGCACCCGGCACTGGTGGTGGCGCGCACGGGCTCAGGCCAAGGTGTTCAGCGCCGGATGAGGAGGGCAGCCAAAGTCAAGCACGAGCCGTATCCAGACGGTCACCAGCCCCCACCACTCGATATTGCGGTCGAAGACGTCTCTCTGCCGCAGGGACCTCCGGCGGGATTTTGCCAGCTCCGCGCCAACTTCAGCCCCCAAGCCGAGCCAGGTCCACGCGGCCGCCCACCTCCGGACTGGCGCTGCGGGGGGGGGGGGGACACGGGCAGAGTCCTGGGGCCCGCGGCACACCTTGGAGCACCCCAGAGCCGGGCGGCCCTCTTCAGCCCCTTTACAGAGCGTGGGTCGATGAGCAGCTCAAAGGATCTGGAGCCGCGGGGTGCGACGCTCAGCGCTGCCGATCTGCCATTTTGCCCGCCGGTCCGGCTGGCCTGCCGATCTCGCCCCGGAGGTGCCCCTTAGATGATTGCAGGCGGTCAGGAAGCAGCTGGAGGGGTGACTGCAAGGAAACCAGCGATTACACGGTGAGTTGGCTCTCTGGTGATGCGGATTACGGGCGGATGGGGGATGGCGGAAGGGGTCTGGGAGCGCACTCAGGGTGCGACCGCCATCTTGACTCACCAAGCCACGCCGAAGTGCATCTCCTATATTAAAGCTGCATCAACTTTGTGACGTTTGAGATAGGCCAGTATCTTGCATAGTTTTCTGAAATCGTTTAACCCTCTTACGTTCCAAGTCATGAACCGGACTTTGCCCATACGACCACGCTCAGTGTCTCCTAGCATCTATAGCAACTTGTTATGCTCTATCTCCTGCAAACCATCATCTTGTAAACTCTGTTGCTGACATCATATGATACATGCATACATAAGCTCTGTAAACAAAACAATAACCCCGCCCACCCCCTCCTACGCATGCAATACCCAACTGTGCAAATGCGAGCAAACTCCCATCCCCCATCACAAAACCTAACATTCTTGCTGTTCAAGCAAATTACACACAAAAAAACAACAAAAACAATTAGCAATAAACCAATCAGGAGGTTACACACAGGGGTGAATGCTACCGGCCATAGCATCTAGTAACAACCACAAATCCCTACAGTTTGGCAAGGAGTGAATTCTCCCCGCAGGGAGCCACACCCCTACAAAACCCACTATAGGATAGCTCGGGTGGGAAACCAGCTTAAATAGAACTGGCATGTGCGAATAACTAATCGTTTTAACCCACTTAGTACCCACCCAAAAAAAAAAGGACAAGGAAGAGGGACTGTCTGTTAAGTCTCTGCCTTTCACAGGCAGCTGGGGAATAGGTGCTGTACTCCAGCTGTAGTTCCTTCGGGTACTGACTGATGGAATGGAATCTTTTCTACATGATCCTTAGCTGCCCGGATGTGTTTGCTATATATGCTCTATCCTCGAATTGTATAACCCGATATTCCTTTAAGTATGCTCCCTCCATGGGGCTTATTGGCCGGGGCTAGAGGTTAGCATTGTAAATTGTTGCCTTAGGGAGTGGGGTTGTTCACGTTCCCAAAGTTGATAAGGGTGGGCGACAGGCACTCTGCAAGTTGGGGGTGGCGGGTGGTTCTAGACCCGTTGTGCAGGGTGGGGGTCCAAGCTGGGAGGGGGGAGACGGGGTTTGTTGTATATGTTTCTTTTGTTTTCTGTATCGGCACATTGCTATGCGTGGTTCTCCGGTGAAGTAACCGATCCCGCAGTCCCTTGTGAATACAAAATCCCCTTCAGCTGTTTCTGTCAGCCAACTGGATTCTTACATGCGATGGTGGGGGGGCTCGGTGGGCCTCTTAGTGGAAGGACCCCTCTGGATGATCTATTTTTCCGACAACATGGTCAGATGACACCCTTCACGACTCTTAATCTATTGACTTGGAATGTTAATGGCCTTGGGGACAAGATTAAGAGGGGTGTTGTGCTGCACAATATCAAACGGCAAGAGCTTGATATTGTGATGCTCCAGGAGACGCACCTAGTAGGAAACTCATGTGGGGCCCTGAATAGGAAGGGGTATTGAATGATAGTTCACTCAGGCTCTAGGGGGGTGGGGATCCTCCTCCGAAAAGTCTGCCCATACATTGTACACAACACCTGGACCGACGCTCAGGGTAGATACTCAGCTGTAACGGGCACCTGGGAGGGGCATGTCCTTAATATAGTCTCAGTCTATGGGAGTGTTGATACTGGGGGGTGACTTTAATCTAACTATGGATGGATCCCGAGACCGTCTCCCACCACGAGAGGACCAGCCACGAGGCTCGTAGCTCCACGAGTTCGCTAACGCCTTTGGCATTGTGGAGGTGGCTAAACCCGCTACATATACACTTCACGTTCCAATCAGGGACTGACGGTAGCCAATCTCGAATCGATTACATGTTTACACATGCACAAGATGTCCTTGCGTTCACTAGGTCCAGCTGCCTGGCCCGCGGAATATCTGATCATTCACCTATCCTAACTACTTTTGGCATACAATGGGCTAGACGCCGCGGCACCCTTACCATACAACCGTGGCCACTAAAGATACCCCACATGAAGGAGGCACTACTTCAAGACACTGATTACTATTTTGCTTAGAATGTTGGTTCCGTTGCTTCGGCAGAGATACTATGGGGAGCATTTGGCGCTGTTATCAAGGGCAGGGCACTGTCGTTAATGGTGGGACACAGGACTGAGCGCTCTAAGAGGGTGGTAGAGTTGGAAGCGGACATATTGGCCATGGAAGAGACTGTCGCACATGCCCCTGATCCTGCTGTCCAACATTATTTAAAAATGAAAAGGCAGGATTATAAGCAACTTATTTTAGAAGAAGCCACGACGCGCTCCCGATCTACTCGACATAGAATCTATGATCAAGGTGAACGCACAGGTAAACTCCTGGCATGGCTGGAACGCAAGGAATAAGCCGCGTGATGGGTCCATGCAATAGCTGGCCCGGATGGTGCACTTCTCACTGACCCTCAACAAATTGCCGACACCTTTGCTTTTCACTTTGAGGAGGTCTATAATATATCGGAGACATCTCAAGCTCCGTGGTCTGCTGATCTCCTTGCCACTATAAATGTGGTGATCTCTCCCCAGAAGATAGAGACGCCTTGGAGGTGGACATTACTGAGACAGAGATTCAGAAGTCCATACAGGAAGTCCGCTCCGGCAAAGCAATGGGTCCTAATGGACTCCCCATTGAGCTTTTTAAACCCATGGCCGCTAAATTAGCTAAACATGTTGAGTCTGTACATGGAGCTATAGCGGTTGTCCATAAACCAAATAAACCGGCAGAAGACTGTAAATCATACCGTCCTATCTCCCTCCTTACCGTCGAGGCTAAGATCTTTGCCAAACTCCTGGCCAATCGACCCCTTCCCTATATCACCGGACTGATTCATCCGGACCAGTCCGGATTTATGCCGGGAAGGAACACAGCCCAGAATTTGCGACGGGTCAACGGGGCCCTTGGTAGACTTAGCACCATAAGGGAAGAAGCAATCTTATTGTCATTAGATGCCACCATGGCATTTGACACCATTGAAGGGGATTTTCTCTTTGCTGTGTTAGCTCGCATGGGGTTTGGACCCAAGATGATAAAGATGGATTAAGCTACTGTATACACAACCTACCACACATGTCACCTTTGACAATCACCGCTCAGCCACTTTCCCCCTCCGACGGGGGATGCGCTAAGGCTGCCCGTTGTCTCCACTCCTCTTCGCCCTGGTACTAGAGCCATTGCTGTCTGGGTCAGGGGAGATCCAGAAATACGGGGACTTAAATGGACGATGGACCATGAGGACTGCATCTCGCTGTACGCGGATGACATTCTTCTTTATTTGGCTTCTCCAGCGCGTTCTCTGCGGCGGGTACTCCACACATTTCATGTATATGGCACACACTCCGGGTACAAGATAAACTGGTCCAAATCTCAGAGGTATGTATTATGGGGTAACCCCCCTTCAAGTCCTCGGAGTTATGCGATCGTGGTGGTGCCTCAGGGCTTTCGATACCTGGGTATCTTTGTTACCCCGGATGTTAACCTTTTCTTCGAACAGAACTTGCTAGGGCCTCTCCAACGTCTTAAATCGGACACCCAGCACTGGCGTTCTCTCCCTCTTACTCTCCTCGGGCGCGGGTCCCTTTTTAAGATGCTTGCGCTCCCACGCTTTTTCTATGCATTACAGAACACTCCCAATCCTATCCCAGATTCTTATTTCTCCCAGATTGATGGCGTCGTACGGGGACTAGTGTGGGAGGACCGTCCGCCACGTATTGCAATGAACAAGCTCACAATGGGATGGTATGACGGGGGCATAGGGCTACCAGACTTACGACTTTATCACAACTGACAGCGATAAATAGATGGGTTTTTGGCCCACTCGACGACCCCAATTTTCGTACAGATCTCTGGCTCATGGGACAGGGCGGCTACAACAGGGCATTATATACCAATCCCAGTAAACTTCGCTTGACAGGCTCCATAGCCCGAAAGGTTGAGGTTTGGCATGGAGTCACAAGGAAGGTGGGTTGGCATCATCGTTTGACTAAAGCAACTCCACTCTGGGAACCTGATATATTGGGACGACTTAGTAAATGCCCAGGGTTTGATAAGTGGGACACAATCGGGATATCCACGGAGGGGGACATGTGGGTGAAGGGGAAGCTGGCCACATTCGTTGACCTACAGACAAAGTACCAATTGACGCACACTGAGACCTTCCGATACCTTCAGATTCGCCACGCCATATCGGCTGCCATACCAAAGGGGCTCCCTCTACCTGATTCTTCTCCCCTAGAGGACCGACTGATACTAGACCCCATTGATCACAATGCTATATCTCTCACTTATAAAAAATTGGTCAATAATCGTGTGGATCCTATGCAGAAACTACGTGTGGGTTGGGAGACAGACCTGGGAAGTATTGATGATGAGGACTTGAGAGATGCGCTGGCCTTCACCAGGGAAGTAGCCATCCCCATGCGTCTGCGGCTCATCCAGCTGAAAATCCTCCACGCGTCTATTTTGATGCTAAACTCCTGTTCAGACTGGGTAGGCGGCTGGACCCACTCTGTCTCCGGCGTTGTATTCAACCTGGCACCATCATTCACATATTATGGGTGTGAGAAGTTGGCCTGATATATGATGTCACTAATTCTAGTGTACACCTTGTATCAGTCCAAACAACCCTTATGGTGATTGGTTGTAAAGTCAACCTTATAGACCAGCTATCCTAGTGGTAGCATGGACAAGAGCAGTCTTAGGCTAAACTCTGAATGGCATGTGAAGCCAGCTGTTATACCATATGTAATTCCTTGAATACCAAATGAAAGGACACCACAACAGATATATATAAAAATAGAATGTATTTATTCTAGGCAAACCCTCAGCACTCTTTATGAGATTCGAGGTAAGTACAACACAGTCTTATTTAAGCATACATTAAGTCACACAGGTAAGTAATACAGTTAGGCCCTAGGGGCCACGCAAACCATATACTAAGTAAGTGGTATAAGGACCACTGTCACGAACACAGGATAGGCCTAGGCCTAGGGAATCGCTGGGGCTACACTATACTACCAACAGTTAGGAAGTGGGAGGCCCATGAGATTCAGGTGCAGAGTGGAAACACTCACGCGTAATGCGTAAAAGTCGATAGAATCACTAGCAGTTGGAAATAAGCAGTTTTAGAACACTTCTGGTATAGCTAGAAAGTCGAGACTCGGAAACTAGACCCTAGGATAGTCAGTACCCTTGTGAGCACCGAAGTACCCAAGTTACCTAGCCCACGGGCTGCGGGTGCATAGGTGTGAACTTGCGTCGGGTTTCGTCGTGGACTTCTATGGATGCCTGAAGGAAAGTTGCTGACAGGCAGTCAGTGAAGAGTGTCCGGTGGATCCCAAGGTGGGGATCAAGAAGGAAGGAACCTGCAAGCAGACGGGACAGAGTCTAGGTCACCAGCCAGGAGCCGGGAAGGAACCAGGAAGGAACCAGGCGATGTCGTGAAGATGCAGGTGAAGAGGTGAAGCTTGTCGCAGCAGCCACGGGTACCAGGAGACGTCGAGGACGACCAGGACCAGGAGGTGAGCTGTCCCACGAAGGCTCTTGCTGTCGGCGGCGTCGAAGTAGAGTCAGGACCCAACAAGCCTTGGCAAGCGGAACCCACGCAGGATGGAGGACTTGCTTCTGGTGCAGACCAGGAAGATCTGGGGTGCTTCTCTTTTACAGAGGAGCGGGTGCCAGTCTGGAGGAGCTGGACCAGCAAGTTGAAAGTAAAGGTTCGTCGTCACAGAGGCTACTAGCCAACGGGCCAGCAACCGGACAACACGTCGAGCAACACAGGTGCAGAAGGGCCCCACGCAGAACACGTGAAGTGTGGGGAGCTGATCTTCTTTGCAGATGGTGCTCGGGAGTGGGGCTTCTCAATTCCCCAAGCACAGCCTCGAGGAAGCCTCAGAAGTCGCGCTAGTCAGTTACTAGCCACTTTTCCCAGGTCGCCGGTCCCACGTCCCTCGTCGCCTCCACGGGTCTCAGCTTCGCTGGAGATGTGGATCTGGTTCAGAGGTGTCTGGAAGTCTCAGCGCTGGTCAGTCTCTGCCGTCGTCCCTCGTAGGATTCAGTCGCAAAGCAAGCAGCGGTCGCTGGATGGTGCCTGGTTGCCCAGGGTGGTCACTCCTTGGTCACAAGGGAGATTTCTTCAGTCTTCTTCCTGAGGTCGAATGTCGAAGGTCCAGAGTTTCTGTTCAAGTTGCAGATTCAGGTTAATCTAATTTAGCAGGGCCCAACTAGCTACTAATATACTGGGCTAGTGGGCTGGGCTACCTGCAAGGTCCCTCCTATGGGTGGGACCAGGAAGGGGAGTGGCTACACCCCCTTTCCTTTGTCCAGTTTCGCGCCAGACCTGGGGCTGGAGTGCCCCAGCACCCGTTTGAACTGGACTATGCATGGAGCACCTTGTGTGCCCCAGGCATGTCTCATTCCTTTCAGCCCTCCCTGCCCCAATACACTAAAGTCTGTCTGGGGAGGTGCTAGCACCTCCCCAAGCAGGAAACCTATTGTCCAGACGTCCCTGGCTGGGAGGGCTCCCAGCTGCAGGAGGTCAGACTCGTGTCTGTGGCAGCAGCATCCATTTTGTGATGCTGAGGCTTTGGTGAGAGTTAAACAGCAAAGTAGGATTTTAACATGTCTCTCCCTCTAGAAGGGAGGAATAATATCCTCATCACCAGAAATGGAATGGGGGTATTATTCCAAAGTGTTAGACACCTTACACCACATGTTTTGATAAAGCCAAACCATAGTTACCATAACCGTTTAAGATTATAAGGTACTTTAAGAGTACATGGTAGGCTATATCATAGAACAGCTATAAGGACATGGTTCCGAAAGCTGCAGACAGGCTCAGCTCATGCTAGAGCACCATCTCACATGTTACCAAGCACTCTGCCTCCAGGATTGTTAAGGCCTGCCATAGGAGTGGCTGATGGGTACACATGTGTCTATATATAAGGGTAGATATAGGTATACTATATCTAAGCAAGGGGTGATTACACGACCTTGCCCCAGCTGAGTGATCAGCCAGTTGTGTCTGATTGGAAGGCCAGACCAGGGGTGGCATAATACATGCTGCAGCCCCTGGGAGGCCTAGGGTACACCTATGCCCTGGGTACCTAGGGTACACTGTACAGGGTCCAATAAGGTGATCCTTACCAATTGGGTATGTACCTAGGGTACATGGAGTCCATTTTAAAGAGAGAGCAGACAGCCTGAGACCCTGAATGGCAGGATCTCAGGCCAACTAAGTCGAAAAACCAGCTAGACACTAGGCAAAAAGTTGGGGGTAACCATAGTCAGATATCCACCTTCCTACAATGGGAATGCCCACAAATTCACCACTACTGGGAAAAAGTCACACAGCAAATGGTAAGGACACGCGATAAGCTCCTAAAGCCATCCCCCCAACTCTGCCTACTTAATATATGGGAGGCTACTGACCTCTCCCAGGCGGAGCAGGCATGGGCTTCGATGGGTTGGGTCATCGCGAAACGAAACATCGCACAGAAATGGGGGGCTGACACGGTCCCACTTTTACGCGACTGGGCCAAAGATATGGACAGTGCAATGATTGCAGAGAAGGCTGTGTTCAAGGGAAGAGGTTGCCCCAGGAAATGGGATCACAAATGGGGGAGGTGGAATAGATACAGAGGGGACATCTGCATCTCACCTACTACAGAATTGCGGCATGAGAGGCACACTTTGATGTCTCTACTAACTGATCTGTTGAAGCCCTCCCCACCGACAAACTAAGAGGGATACATCCGATGGGCCTTACTCACTTCATGTTTTACTGATGAATATATTTCCTCAGCTCTGTTATGTGCAGCACAGTTGGTTGGACATTGACCGAGAGCAGCGAAATTATGTAACTTTTGCTCACCATGATGTGGTTATTAAGATGAAGTAGTAATGTACTGGGAACCTTAATACGGCTTTGATATTGCTATGTACCGATGCTACTTTGTTGAAAATAAAAATTGTTAAAAAAAAAAAAAAAGGGGTGGAAGAGAAGAGAAATGCATATAATTTGTTGTAGCTACATCCCAGTGTTCAGATTAGCAGGCAAACAATGTTACATTATTATGCACATCTAAGGATAACCTAAATCAGTACAACAATATTAGGCACAAATCGCAATCTGAAGTTAATCATTTTCGTCCAGACTTCCAGTCGTACTAGCCGCACCATCCCCGGCGCTAGGGACCTGTTTGTGGGTTCCGGCAGTGTTCCACTCTTTAATGGCTTTTTGAACAGATTTAGGATCCGAGAAAACTTTAGCAGAGCCATTCACCACAACTCGCAGTCGAGCGGGGTACAGCATAGCATATTCTACATTAAGTTCTCTTATTGCGTTTCATTGGAACAAATTGCCTTCTTGCCTCCTGAACCCTAAGTGTAAAGTCTGGAAATAGCGAGATGGAGGAGCCCTCGAATCTAAGTTCAGCCAATTCTCTGGCTTTCTTCAGCAGAGCGTCTCTGTCCCTGTAGTTAAGCAATTTACCAATGATAGAACGTGGTGGAGTGCCAGGGGAAGGCCTGGGGCCCAATGAACGGTGGGCTTGCTCAACCACAAACAGAGCCGTAAAAGTTTCAACGCCCAACAGAGTAGTGAGCAATTTTTCAACAAAGACTTCTCAACAGCAACGCAGACGGCGGAGGAACTTCAGAGGCTCGTCTTCCCTCGGCAGGCCTCAATACACAGCGGGTCCGAACGACACTTAGGGCGCGTCTCCCAGCCCGATTTTCGTAGCGCAGGACAGCTCTGCACGCAGCGCATCTCTCAGGCGGTTTCTCGGACAGCGGGCCCCAGCTGAAAAGGATATATTATTTGATTTTTTCAGACGGCTTGCAGAGCAAGCTCAGTCGGTGCCCATCTTTAAGCCTGGCAAGCTCCGCCCCCCCAAATATAATATCTTGCTAAAGCAATCTACTTCAGTTTTAAAAAAAAGTTTTATATAGCACGAACTAGACATCGGGTATCAGAGCGCTTTGCATGAAGTTTTGTTACAGAAGGTCACATTCATTTTTGTTAGGCATGGGAAGATTAAGTGATTTGCCCAGAATCACAGGATGTTGAGCATCATTGCCGAGAGTCGAACCCAGTTCCCCAGCTTCGTGGTCAACCGCTCTAGCCGTAAGGCTACATCCTCTCCCAGTTAAAATGGTGTTGTACGTCTGGGAAGAGGACGGGTTCACAATGAAGTCTAAAGTGATCTGATCTGTCAGATAGTGTTGATGACTGCATAAGTAGTATTTGTGGTGGTCCTCTGTCTTTCTTGAGTCTAATACAAGCAGCACAAGTCTTTCTGCACTCTATTATGGTAGTTGTTTTGGATGGTCACCAGAAATACTCCCTGACTAATTCCACTTTGTGAATGGTCAGTTTTGTCTTTGTTGTGGTATCAATGCAGTGTATTGTGGTGAGTGGCTGGACAGGGCAAATCGAGGTCTGACAACATTTATGGTAGGTGATTTTAGTTGCCCATTTAGCTAAGTCTCCTGAGATAACAGCCTGTAGTAGTCTGTCGCTATATAAGAATATGGCACTAACAACATTATATTCAGCCTTAGTATAATCGTAGGGGGCCCTTCAATGGATATTTCTGATTCGTACATTTCAGGTAAGTGGGACACTGTTTTCTGTTTTCATGGTCTGCCTGTTTTCATGGTCATTGTCTCTTTATCCAAACCTGAGCAAAGGGAGACCATCATAGCTGATGAGTATTCAAGACATGAGCTGATCATAAGAATGGTTTATCTGAGGCCTGCCATTTCTGTCCCTGTTTGCTGGGCTCCAAAAAATATTGTTAAAAATAAAGTAATTGGACAAAGCTGTGAATTAACCCCAGTCACTAATGATTACTCTGTGCCAAATTGCGTTGCTTCTGTTTTTCTTTTTGTGCCACTATAGCCAGGCACTCAGCAGCCTTGAGCCTACTTCAGTAGGAACAGTGTAGTCAGGCCCAGCCCGAAACTGCTAAGTTCCATATGAATGGAAGCAAAAGTAACCCAGATGGTGGAGTTTGCATTCAATCAATCAATCAATTAGGGTTGGTAAAGCACAACTACTCACCCGTGAGGGTCTCAAGGCGATGGGGGGAGGGGATGGGCCGTTCCTTTGAGTGCTGGGGTCATCTGAAGAGCCAAGTCTTGAGGTCCTTCCTGAACTGGGGCAATATGGGAGATTGCCAGAGGTGGAGGTCGTTCCAGGCTTTGGCTGCGAAGTAGGAGAAAGACTTGACTCCCGTTCTGGTCTTGTAGATACGTGGGACGGTGGCCAGAGAGAGTTCGGCTAATTGGAGGTGTCTTTTGGATGTGAGGAAGGAGAGGTGGTTGTTCAGGTATGTGGGTCCGATGTTGTGAAGGGCCTTGTATGCGTGGGTGAGGAGTTTGAAGGTTATTCTTCTTTTGACTGGGAGCCAACTCCGTACCTCCAGCCCTCATGGAAAAATACTGTTGGCGTCCGAAGTGGTATGCTACTTCTATAGCTGACTGAAGCTGGGGTGTGCCTGCTTTTGGCTGATATGTGGCTGAGGTCTGCTGAAGTGACTGAGACATGTGAGCAATGCAGCTGCAAGGCCAGAAGAGCAAGTCCTTTGGTATAGCAGTAGAGAGAACGTCGCTCCCAGATCAATCGGTTGGCTTTGGACTGTGAATTAGAGTCCAGAACTGAGGATGATTGAGGACTTTCTGGCGCTGGCAGATGAAACAGTGAGCCAACCAAGGAGAGTGGGCTAGCAGTAGTGGAGCGACTCCGAGTTCTGCCCAGCATTAGCCACCAGAGAAGAGGAGCAAAGGTTTGGTGGGCCCTTGTAGAGTATAAGGGGTGAGAGTGGAGTGCTGGTAAAAGTGCTAGACTACAAACAAGGGCCGTTCAACAACAGGCCGGCCACTAAGAAGGGATGACCCTAATGGCCTCTCAGCCCCCCCCCTCCCCCATCTGCCAATGGCACACCATTCCTATAGGTTAAAAAGGTGTAGTAACCGGCACAATGGGGATACTAACTGCCTGCTGGCTTTGAAGAACCTAGTGTAGCGACAGTTGTGTTGGGACCCAATGTCAGGGTAAAGAATGGTGCAACACTATCCTGATGGTCACACTGGAGTGAAACCTGCAGGACCAGTGTAGATTCCCTGGACTCTCTACTCACCTCTTGGACCTCTAGCAGGGGGAAAAGACACACTGCTAGTCAAGCCAGGGAAACGAGGAACTGACTCATTAGGAAGTTGGAAGACAACATTAAAGGAGGATATCCTGATAAACTGGACAAAAAAGACACCAGACACAGTTATCTGGTGTTGCTACCTTCTATCCCTCCTTCAGAACCCTGAAGAAATCCTGGACAATCACAACCACTTGTTAATGCCTTTTCACTGTCTTCTGTTTTTTAGATCCCAGACCAGCAGGGGATGTTTATACAAGGTAAAGATTCAATAGAAGTTCCTGTTGAACTGAGTACCTTTGATGTTTTACTTTGAAGGGGTTGTTTTGCTCTGTTCTGTCAGGACTGATTTGTCATTTTTATAGTTCTAGGGTAATTAACCTCTCTTGGATAAATCGGCAGAGGTTGAAGTGTCCTCTACAGCACGAAGTATCAAAAGCAAGCTTCACCCTTTGTGGACATATTTTCTTTTACATTGTCTGCCAAATCACAAGTCTCTAAGTTCGCGTCAGAGCAGGTTTCCAAGAATCCCAAGATAATGGTCCAAATTCTGTGAGCAATGTTCACAAATGAACTTATTTTTTACGTACAACCTGCTCAACTATTATCAGTGTGGATTGGGGCCTTCAGCTGATTGTGGCAGTGTAAATAAACCGTCCATTGGGGATTCTATCTGGACAATGTTGCAGAGGCAGGATTTGTCTCATATAAACAACTGCCAGGCAAAGAAAGTGTGGCAGGACGAATGTAGTCTTTATAACAAACCACACCCAAGATGGCTGCTGAGATCTGGTTATCTTGGAAGCTCTTAAACGCTAATCCTCTCAGGAAATCTCCAATCCTACTGATTGTGTTTTGCTCTGGAGTAGGCAGAATACCTAGCAGTTCCACCGTGACTCCAGCCCCACAGTGTATGATGCTGGCATCTCATTAGGCCCTATTGGAGGTGCCATGTTATAATTACTATGCTTTATCCCTTTCAGGTATCCTCTCTTTTGAGATATATATGTTGGCTATTGGATATAAATTATAGAAATATAAAATGCACATGTATTTGTGCTATTATTTATTGCCAGGCAATATCAAGTCTGCTTGAATAATCCTATCATTCCATATAAATCAGATCTTCTGTTACTGTGATTGTTTTGAATGATGAACAAGGTTAAATGGAAGCTGATGTATAATTTCTATTTTATTGTTTTTAAACAAAAAGTGGGGTTCCACAATGTAATTAAGTGAAATGGAGTCAAGGCATTTTCTGATTATTGTTTATTCAAGTTCAAGTTCAAAGTATCTTTATTTCGGCCATTCTGGTCATAAAAGTACATTTGTTTTAAAAAAAGCAACACATTTCATACAGTTTTGTTATACAAAATGAGATAAAGTGCTGGAGCGTGCAATACTTAAAAGGTCTGGGTAGAAACATTCATGTATATAATACTACTCAATTTTATGCGATAAAAAAAGAATAACAATTGTTTACAATTAAGAATCCAATTGAACCAGACTAGATTTTAGTACAGTTGACCGAACACACAACATGGAGAATAAATATCTGGAATCTGAGTACAGAATAGGGAGGCTGGTGTCGTATTTTAAAATCCTATAAGCCTCCCCGCAATGGGTTGTCCCAAGATTCCGGCAGACCTCTTGGAGCCATCGGTACCTAATCTTCTTATATGCCAGACAGACAAACAATACGTGTTGGTCCGTTTCGGAGATGTTCTCACAAACCGGGCACCCCTTGAACTGTGCACCACCCCAGTTGTTTGTGAAGGCACGGAGTGGTAATACCCCGTACCTGAATTGCAAATAAAGTTTTTGGGCCAGGGGGGCTGAATAATGTCAAGAACAGATTCTAACTTGTATTGGTCCTTGACTTCTAGAAATTGTACAGTCAGTGTACCAGTGGTGGAGTTCCCCTTAATCTGATTTATCTTAAATTCTCTAAAAAGTTTTATAAAAAGCCTTCCTAGGAATTATTGGGCAAGATACTTCAGCTTTGGCCCATAGGTCACCCATCCTTAGGGTAACTAAGGTATTTTTGATATAGGCTAACCATGGAATTTTACCCACCCCCTGCATGTTTAAAACCTCCTTCGTCTCATCCTTAAAAGGCACCAGTTCTGGTGTGCACCATAAACGTCTCCGGTGGAGAAGGGCAACTTCCTCAGCAATTGGACCGACCCCAAGGACCATACGGAGTGGCGTCAATGGTGTACTTTTTGGGAGGGCTAGGATTTGTCTAATATAGGAATTTTCGTTCCTAGAGAGGGAGTCAGATGGTTGATGGCCCCAAATTTCTGCCCCATAGAGGGCCGCCCCCCTTGCTTGTATCTTGTAAATTTCCATGGCCGGGCCAACCATTTTGTGGGTATTTTTCTTAAGCATCTTTGCTAGCCCCCCCCCAAAGTTTGGGCTAGTCTTAAACTAGCCTTCTCGATTTGTGCATGCCACTGCATTTTATCAGTGAGGGTGTCCTAGATAGTCAAAAACTGTAACCTTTTCCAGAGGTTTCCCATCTAGGCAGGGATTTGGATGCATGGAATCGCCTGCGTTAAAAATCATATATTTGGTCTTTAGAGAATTTATCTCCAGACCCCTACTTTTACAGAATGACTGGAAGATGTCTAGGGCCCGCTGGATTCCCATAGGGGATTTAGATAGTAGCAGAGTGTCGTCGGCGAATATCAGGGCCGGAATGCTGTGTTTCGCCAACCTAGGGGAGTCTATGTCCCTCCCACCAATCAAGTCCTCCACAAGGCCGTTAATAAATAGACAGAAGAGGGTTGGGGCCAAAACGCACCCCTGCCTTACCCCTCTATCTATAACAATGGGATCTGTAAGCTCGCCATTTTTCCCATATCTAACGTGTGCATAGTTAGATTCATGAAGCCGCTTCATCTGATAGCAGAGGTACGGAGGGACCCCCATACTTATTAAAATGGACCATAATTTGTCCCTGGGGACCAGGTCAAATGCTGATTTTAAGTCCACGAAGATCAGATAAAGGCTGCCACCCTCCAGAAGCATATTGTTTATTCTGAAATGTTCAACAGTGAACATACCCATTATACAAACTACGAACTGAATATGAAAAAATATAGAGACAGAGGCCATTCAGAACCATATAATTTTCCTTTGCTGAAGGCTCCTGCTAGGCACACTTAGCCGCCGTTATGTGAGCTTATCAAGCTTCCTTTCCATGCAGACAAAATAACAGATGTTGATATTTTGTTGAACATTGGTTCAATAGTTCCAAGGAGGTATGCAGGTGTGAACCATCTTTGAAACTCGAAATTAGGATCCTTCTTTGGTGCTAAGGGTAGTTTAGTTAGCCAATGAGACAAAGATGTGGTTGGAGATTCCAGTATGAAAGATTCATATAGGTTTGCACTAATGTTGCAATATTATTTGTTGTTTATTCTACTTTTGCCACCAATATCTTATTGATCTTTATAATAGTTACTATTCACATTGTGTGACTAGGATAAGATTTTGAACCTTTAAAATATATTCCTTTTTACTGTGTTTCTTGAGTGTGTCTTTCCATAATGAAAGAGGGTTTCAGTTCTACAAGTTGTCACTGTGATACCTTAGAGATTGCCATTACCTGAAACGATTCCCATTTGCAGAGTGCCCAGTGGATTGTGGGATGGTTGCAGTCCATTTGGCTTTCTGTCTCGGGGTACACACACACACATAGTACTTAGTGCCAGGCGCGCTAGAGAACCTATTCTCTGGTCTTATTTAGCATGAATAATCTTGAAAAGGTATCGGCCACTCTCTTTAGAGGCAGACACAGCTTGGAGTAAATGAATAGTACCCACAACAACCAGCAGATGTGCCCTACACCTAACTTTATATGTTTGCAGCAAACTAAAGTAGAAAACATAGGACATGGCAATAGACTGATTGGCCCCTTGACTTCATAGCTGGGCATGACACGCCCTGACCAGTGATGCTACGCCAGGACTGGGGTGGCACTACACCAGACCCGGGGAACATCTTGGTATTAAAAGGAGCCCTGCAACCCTTGAGGGATTAAAACTGCTGAAACAGTTGCAGGTATGGTAGGGGTACAGGGCTAGGGACCATTGGCCCTGTTGATCCATCCTCACAGGCACGGTAAACTGTAGTAACAATATCGGCAAGCTTAACGCAAAGCAGTCCATAATGTTCACCTAGAAGGAGGCACTTCAGACTAATGATCATGACTTCTTAACCATACAAACATAGAGTCACGCAAATGGCGAATTCCCCCAACCAGATCAGTTCAATGCAATAGTATTGACTGTTGTGGAGATACTTGAAACCCTGGCACTGAGGCTTGACACATTAGCGCTTGATCTCAAATTCCTTTATGTAGACCAGCAGAAGATGTCTTAGAGTCACTGTTGTGGCAACAGCCCTGGAATTAGTGACCCACCATTACAGGACGTGCAGAAGCATTGGCGGAACAGTGGGAACATATATGCTATCAGAAATGTATGGTGGGTGACACAGAAGGACAATCTAGAAGTAACATCTTAAGATTAGTAGGCCTGGCAGTAAACGTGAAGGGTACAACCATGGAACTGTACCTTGAGTAACGGCTCAGCACCCAGGTAGCGCCAAAGACCGTCTCCAAATTATTCTCCAAGCTGCTTGAATACAGGAAAAAGTTATAACTTGATACAGTTGACCTCCCAAAATCTTCCCTTCACTTTCAAAACATTCAGACCATACATTGGCATTATAGAAGCACCATTTCTTGTTCATAGAAACAAAGAGTCCTCCCTACCCTGAAATTGAAACACATGCTCCTGTTGCCTGCCACGCTGAAAGTCTTGGACAAGAAATATTAGTACTTCCCCCAACCATCCTACGTCATTGAGTACCCTGGTCTCCAGGAGCTCGTGCTATCAGTTTAATGTCTTGATTAATAAGGGACGCGCAGACGTTGTTTTTATATATATATATATATAGATTTTTTTTATCTCCTGTCTACCTGTCCTTGAAGCACCCGGGGGGCTCCGCGTACTAAGGGCGGGACAGCGGTAGACTTTTACCCCCACCGTGTTCCCTACCCCATGGCTGCGCTCCCCCCCTTGCACAGTTCTGCAGACATTTATTCTGGAGCCAGCCCGGCTGAGTTCTCTTCTTACTCTGTTGTGTCTGCACACCCGTGTGAAAGGCTCATGCTGCTCCCTCGGACTGCAGCCTAGAACACTGGGTATGAGAACGCCCTTGCGCCGCTGCGATTTGTGTTATTTGTGGCAGGGACTGGCTGCCTGCTATGCTAGGTCTCGAAGAGAGGCGGTGAGTGGTTTATCAGAGCCTGGCACATGTGGGGTTGCCCATGACTAATGGCTTCCAGTGACCGTCTCCCTGGGGATGCTACTGTGTCACAGCCCCCCGGCATGGTACATTTGGGACTGACCCATGTACTCAAAGAAGGACCAAATCCGGCAGCTTTTCTGAATGACAACACACTTTCTTGTGGAGCAGTGATGTCAGTGTTGTGTTTGTGGGTGGCCGTGTTTGCTGTTTGGCGTAAAACCCCATCCTGTATACGAGGGTGTTCTCACCATAGTTACATCCTATATGTTTATGGTGGTCGAATCCTACTCTGCCTGTAATGTCTGGGAGCACCCCATTGTATATGCTGAAGTGACGGGCACCCCATTTTGGCTTTGCATTGCAGGATGGTGTCGCTAGGAACGATCTGTAGTATACAGAACACTCCTACCCTGTTGCTTTGCCCCACAACCTAGCAGCGACGAGGGGGGGGCAGTTCATTGTAATACTCATGTCAGTAAATCTACTTCTGTGCGGTGCAGCCCTGTGCATCGCTCCCTTATTCTGTCTACATTTCGGTTTCCTATAAACTTTCTTTCCCCAGCTACAAGATTACAATTTTCATGTTGATCCGCAATGTTATTGCACCTCCAAACATCTACTACTAGAGATTGAGCACTCTCTTCTAAAGTTGGAGAATGGTCTTGGCAATCTTAAAGCTACAACGGGGGCCATAGTGTTTAAACAGATGCACAAATAGTGTTTCTTAGTGATTTGTTATTCAAATGTACTAAATAACCATGGGTGCTTAAGAGAATCTACACCGTGACTCTGATTAGAGCAACAGTACTAGGAATGTGTGGTCTTCTCTCTCCTCCCGCTGGCTTATTTTTTTAGGTCTTGCCTGGCGTTGCAGCGCAAAGCGCTGCTCACTGGGCGAGAGATATTGTAAGAGAGTAGATTTGAGAAGGGGACTTGAAGCCCTGTCTTATAGTATCTCAAAATAGAGTGGGGGGTCAAAGGGAAAAAGTTTATAGACTCTGATAGTTGTGGTATCCCCAAATCAACATCATAATATACTAAAACAACTATGAGTCTCAAAAGATAGAAGACCTAGACACAAGGATAAAGGTAATGCTGAAATTTAATGAAGCTGTGGATTCATATATGCATATATGTGTGTATGCATCAGTATTAAAATTCCCATCATCAACCTCAAGAGGTTAGCTTCATCATCTGGGAATGGAGGACGGAAAGAGTACCATCTTCTACTTAGCAGTTGGTAGATTTTGGTTTCTTATGTGTCCCAAACCAGTGGCTGATATACTAGTTGTTATTCGATGATGGAGAGATATAATAGTTGCAGTGCTCGTGAAACGTGGTAGTGTGAGGGTGCTCGATAAAAATTGTCTAGCAAGGCACTAAACACATTTTATTAAATCGCTACCTTGTTAGCAATGACTAAAAACAGTGCGGTAACAGTTTCAAAAAATATAATAACTGTGATGACAAAAAAGGTCTACATGTTTCTGCTATCGGGTGGAGTTCACCCAAGCATTCTTCAGGACCAATTTAGCTACTGCAGAAATTGAACAGTGCTCGAATGAGCAGTGAAGTGAATGATACAACCTGGACCCAAACGAAGGGCCAAGAAACTCTGTGGGAGGTAATTTTACTCCGTTGACCTACAGAGATACAAACACAAAAAGAGAAAGAAAACACAGCATAGCAAAAACCTTTTAGAAAGTGATATTTTCAAGGTCAACCTTATAGCATTCAGTAATTATATCAAGTATGCAAATACTCTTAAATATATCAAGACTATACTGAGTCTGTGTAAATTTGGTGAAGTGAGTAAAGGTTATGGCACTTACCCCAAATGTTGTGGGTGTGCGCCTCACCTCGCCTGGCTACTGCTCAGGTTAGGGGAGGCCCCGCTCTGTAAGAAAATCAGAGGGTTCACAAAAATTATTGCTCAAAATATGGGCTCTTTTCTAAAAACCGCTGTCGCTCACTCCGCGAATTGCCAGAAACGACTAGACTCACAAGATGACATTCGAGTGCTACATGATGTTAAAAAAGTTCCCACGGATTATGCTAAGTGGTCGCCATGGTAACAGTTGAGGCGAAAAGCTCCACTACCGAAGGTAACTCTGTCTTTTAACAATATAATCAAACATAGCTGTGGCTCCGCTCTAGTCTCCTGAGTACACGAGCGGAGGCAGCGATAAACAAAACAAAATAGAGGGGATTCCTACTCACCTCTCCGTCGGTACCTCAGAATGGAGCTGAGCTCGTAGGGGAGGCAACCAGCGGGGTGAAAACACACAGCTAAAGTAAAGAAAGCCGGTGTAAGTTGTCAAGGCAACCCAGTGAGTGAGACGCTGGGGAGTTGCGTCGTCACGTCACGTCGAGAGAGTCTGGGAAATGTAGTTTTAGTAAGAACGCGTAATTGGTGGTTGGCTAAAGAACCAAATCTCATACATATTACCCGATTGGATACAGGGGCCATGAAGACGATATTATGTATGTTGCAGGAGTATCAGAAAAAATGTATATATATATACATAAAGAAGGCAGCCGCTTGGGTGGGTGTAACCAAACACTGGCCCGAATGACTTGATGATATAGAGGCGCATGCTAATCAGGTCGAATCGACCTGAGCCACATTGTTCGATAGGAACCAATAGTGTATCAGCCTAGATTGATGCCCAAGGAATATCATCATTGAGCCCCTCCTGATCACTATGTAGTCTAAACACCCATCTCTGTTCTTTTTGAAAGAGGTAGTTCGTGACATCTGTGATATGTGGTGGAATGAAAGGTTGTTCCAGGACGAGCCATTGCATGTCTTCTGGTTTATGGTTTGATGTCAGGAAATGTGTGGTCATTTTAGTTGACTGTTTCCTGCGCCTGATTGTGCTCTTGTGCTCACTTATTCTTATTTTAATTTTGCGGGTGGTCATCCCTACATATTTAAGTGAGCAAGGGCAGGTAATAAGGTAGATAACTTTCTCCGAGTTACAGTTTGTATGTTTATGAAGCACCCATGGTCTTGAGGTACCAATGTCTACTGATTTAGTGTGTGTTGTCTGTGGGCACACTGAACAGCTACCACAGGGATAGTGACCTTGTACAGGTGGCAGGTCCCAGAGTGTTGATGTAGCAGGGTTCCTCATAGTTTTGGGTCGTGTATGTACAAGACTGTCTTTTAAACTCGTCCCTCTCTTAAATGAGAACAGTGGGGGAGGAATTTCTTCATTATTGAGATTCAAAATGCGCCAGTGTTTTCGTACTACTTTCTGCACCTGGTTAGACAGTGTGCTGAAAGTGTTGACAAAGGTTAATCTCGTCAGTGGTGGTTTTGGTATTGAGGGAGCAATGAGGGCGTCTCTGTTGTTATTCGCCGCTCTTTTTTTAGCTTGTCTTATCAAGAAAGGAGGATAATCTTTAACTTTCAGTTGTTGAGACAAGGCCGCTGCATGTTTGTCAAAAGTTTCCTTGGTGGAACAATTTCTGCGTATCCGCAGAAATTGTCCAACAGGCAGGTTCTCTTTGAGAGACTTAGGATGATGACTTTGAAAATTTAATAGTGAGTTCTTTGCTTGGGGTTTTCTGTACAATTCACTCCCCAGAGTGCCTTCTGTAGGATAGATAACAATATCTAAAAAAGGCAACCTCATCTTATCATGTGTCACTGTAAATTTCAAGAACCTGTTTTGTTCATTGAGCCATGTATGAAAATCAAGCAAAGTGGTCACATTGCCGCGCCATATGACCAAGATGTCATCAATATATCTTTTCCAAACGACAATCCTGTCGTGGAAAGGATTGATGTTATTCAGTACTGTGTCCTGTTCAAAAAGATGGACGTAAAGGTTCGCCAGGCTCGGCGCAAAAATACTGCCCATTGATGTTCCTGAGGTCTGAAGGTAGATGGTGTCCTCAAACTTAAAAAAGTTCTCTTTCATTGCTAATCTGGCGCACTCCATGATGAAATTAATAGGCGTGCTCGTGCCTAGATCTTTAGTATCAAGTAGGCCCCTGATGGATTCCAAAGTTTCGTCCTGGGGAATACAGGTATAAAGGGATTCAACGTCGAAACTCACCAGAAGGTCTGTTTCGGTGTCAAAAGTAGTCTCAGGTAACAGTCTCAGTACGTCTTTGGTGTCTTGTAAAAATGTTGGCATCTCTTTGACCAACGGGCGTAGGAAGAAATCCACAAAGGTGGACAAAGGTTCAAGGAGTGATCCTATCCCCGATATGATGGGGCGTCCTGGTGGTGGTCTAGTGGCTTTGTGTATTTTAGGGAGGACATAGAAATAGGGCATCACCGGAAACTTCGTGATCAAGAAATCAGACTCTTGTGGTGTAATCCAGCCTGACTCTTTGGCTTCATAGACCAGTTCATATATTTCTTTAGACAATCTGGCTGTCGGGTCTTCTGACTGAACCTGGTAAGATTTACCATCATTCAGCTGTCTTAGACATTCATTTCGATATGCTGTTGAGTCCATTATGACAATGGCGCCCCCCTTGTCAGCGGGCTTGATGGTGATGGTATTGTCATTGGAAAGAGACGTTAAGGCATTTCTTTGTGAAAGAGAAAAGACTTGAAGCCCTGCCCATCATTTCCATTGGCTTGCGTCACCGTTTATGCTAAACGGTGGCCAGCCATTGGAAATGGGGTTTTGTAGCCGCTGCCTTTTCTCCTTTTCAGATGGCCCATTCGGACAGGCTTGTCTGCTTCACGGCTGTCGTGAAGCACTTTCTTATCTTTATGGGGCCATATGTTTCTAATTAGCGTGAAGGAGCGCACTGCCCCTGACCTCTCAAAGGAAAAAAATCTTGGTTTTGTCAAGATTTTTTTCTTTGAGAGGTCGGGGGCAGTGCGCGCCTCCACGCTAATTAAAAACACATGGCCCCATAAAGATAAGAGATCGATGCTTGTTACTTGTGACTTGCAGATTACAGAAGCATTTCTGCACCTAAAGCATTGACCGTCAAAGTCATCTTACCACGATTACACCCAGAAAGCTGCTGAAAAAACACAGAACGTTTTGCTCGGATTACCTTAAGCTTCCCCTCCTATCCAGCTAACTTAAAATGCAGTCTTCCTGTCCATTTCCTAATTTTCAGCAGTTCGAGGTTTCAGGACAACGAACGTGTGATTGTCAGTCCAATCCCTCATCCTTACACACGCCTATGGGAGCACATTTGTCGTTAAGTACTTACATTTTCGCATTTTGGCCATAAAAGCAAACCCACGGAATTCAGAGGAGATTCAGGAAATGGAGTCCTTCCCTAATAAACCCCGCCTACGAACAGATACATAAAAATAAGACTTCTATCATGGCACTTGGGAGGTGATGGGCCCGTGGTGGACGCAGGAGTAGTTGTAGGGCAAGGATGGGCTTTCTTTTCTTTCAAATACTTTATTCGACAAATTAATGTCATAAAAGTAGACAATTCAATCAATCGTATAATACTATTACAAATAAACAAATACATGGTATCATCTACCAACTCATGGTGAATTACTAAACAAGTTAAAACAGAATTTCAAAGATAAAAACAATACGTTTCTAAGCATAGATAAAATGTACGAAATACAAGCGAGTACTAAGGGGAATTATGCAAAATGCCTATCACATGATACATAAAGTGCTTAATGCATAGTGCAAAAGACGCATACAGAATAGAGTGCAAACATATCAAACAGTACAGTCATAGAATATACTGAGTGCAAAGCATCAGGCAAAGGTAAGACCAAAAAAAGTGCTATGTGCAATATACCAGGCATACAAGAGTACACAACTAAATTTACGATATAACATTAAAAGTCTAGACAGTCAGGTAACGGGAATCTATTTCTCATCTTTTTAGAACGTATGGCTGAAACCAGAAAACTGGCAATGTTAAAAATATCCCATGGTGTACTTAGTAGCTGCAGGTAGAGTAATGCTGGTCTAACCTGCAAGAATCCCTTCCCTTTCAAAATTGGAATTAAGTACTTATTCCGCATAGTGGAATAAAAGGGACAAAACATCATAAAATGAAGGGTATTCTGGGTGGAAAAATTATCGCACTTACAGGGTGTTGAAAGCTCTGGGTTACTCCACTCCTGAAAATCACCTAGTAAGAATGGGATTAAATTAAAACGAAACCTAGTGAAAAGACAGCGATGGTATGGGATGCTAACTAATATCAAATAGGGTTCAATACAGATGTTGGTTTCTGTTAAAAAATTTGCCCTTACGAGTGGTTTCTGCAACTCTGTAACCTCCCGTTCTGCAGACAACATCTTCTTAAAGTTATTTTTTACCCATAAAACATCCTCCTTCCGTATCTTTTCGGGGGATTTAAATAGCTCAGGCCGTCCCAGTTTAAATAACCCGCTTTTAACATAGGTCAACCACTTAATTTTATTAGAGTTGTCCAGTCGTACACAGTCACCTAGGATGGTTCAAAGTCAGTTCAGGATTTAACCACACCTTGAGCCAGCAGAGCAACGGAGCTAGGCTCAAGGTGTCTGAGATGTAACCAATTCCAATTTCCTGGTGTATAGAGAAGACTGGTGTGGATTGTGGTACTGATAAAAGACCGCGTAGAAATTTATTTTCGGCAATTTGGATGCCTGGTTGATCCTTGTAGCCCCATATAGAGGAACCATAAGTTGCAATCGCAACACACTTGGCACTATATATTTTCAGTATACTCTTAATTGGTCTTGCCCCCAAGCGTTTAGCAAACCCCATTAGTCCTATAGCAGAACGTGTAACGGAATTCTTTTTAATTTTCTGCTGCGGAATCCATGAAAACTTCTCATCGAAGACTACCCCTAAATAGGTAAAAGAGGAGACCGAGGTCACCTCTTGACCATTACAGAAAAAGGGGTGGGGTTTTCTTGTTTTGCCACCAATTGATAAGATATGAGACTTACTATTATTCACAACTAGGTCCAACAATTTCATATGAGCCCCAAACGCATCCAAGAGCCGCTGTAAAGCAACCGCAGTGCGGGCAATAAGAACCGCGTCATCCGCGTATAGGAGAACCGGGATGGAATAGTCTCCTACACGCGGAATATCCGGGGTTGCTATTAAAAGTGATCTGTCTAGGTCATTAATATATAGGGTAAAAAGAACTGGTGCCAAAATACACCCTTGCCGCACACCACGGGCGGATCTAAAAGAACTTGTACATTTACCGTCCTGTGAAATTCTGACCGAGGCGAAAAGATCCTGGTGGAGATCGGACAGAAAGTACACCAAGGAAGGATCAAGACCTTTTTCTAACAGGATGGTCCACAGCTTAAACCTGTTGACCAGGTCGAAAGCTGAGGATAGGTCCATAAATGCCAGTCTAATACAGCCTTCCTTCGCCACAGTATATTTGTTGATTAGTAAAGACAAATTAAGGCACTGATCAATGGTACTTCTGTTCTTTCTAAAACCATATTGTAGGTCTGAAATAATATTCTTATCAACGGCCCAGTCAGAAATTTTCATTAAAATTACTTTGCCTAAAATCTTCACGGAAGAGTCGATCAAGGATATAGGTCTGTAGCACCGCGGGTCCCCTCTCTGTCCTTTCTTAAAAATTGGGATAATTGTTGAACAGGACCATGATGCGGGGAGCCAGAGACATTCAAAACATTGGCCAGGATCTTCGCCCAAAATTTAGGGTTTGATTTAAATGAGTCAGCCGGGACTAAATCAGGACCAGGGGCCTTATCACTGATAGTTTCTCTTATGGCTTTCTCCACATCTTCTTCTCAGAACACAAGTGAAGTTCGCAATTCCACAAATGGGAAGCTAGGGCAGAGTTCCAAGTTCTCAGGAGAGGCATATATTGCCTCAAAATGAGACCACCATTGGGCCTCAGTGATGTGGCAGTCCTGAGTCTCATTTTCCAAACCAGGGAAAAAAGGGGTATTGATGATCCCCCAAAATTTTGAGCTATCCCTGATGACGTCTACTGAAAGCAATGCATGCCACGCCTCAGCCTTGATCTCAGATTGTTGTAGGGCAAGGATGGGCTGTTAATACCCTCGGCTCTCAAGAAAAAAGTACAATGATAACAAAGTGAAACGTGTTTTTTTTTTTTAACGCAGCTCCTGCATATATTACATTCAAAATCAACTCTCAAAACTGCCCAGAAGCCACACGAGGCCCCTTGATCCAGTTACGGATATTTAGGTAACTACGGTGCACTCTGGGACTTGTAGTTTTCCTTTTTTGTAAGTACGGGCTTGAAAATCCCAGCGTGAGGAATGTATTTGACTACCAAGCCGAAGCTGCAGAATTTGTTACATTTAGTACAATCAACTGGTAGCTGAGGGTGGGCGAGCTGTAAGTTCTCATGAAGAGCTGAGCCAGGACCTGGTTCAGCCCTCACAACCAAACAATGACCCGAAACATCGAAATCCCATTTTATAAATTAAACCCCTACAAAACTTTTATTACCTGATGTTATTTCACATCATTTCCGACATTTTATGTGATGCTTTTTACGGTTAATGCTTGAAATGACGCCATTATACCACATAATGTCACTTTCCAACCGTTTAGGGGAAAGTCTTGTCGCAGGAACACGTGAGCAACCAGAATGTAAGCAGCCGCTGTTTGACATTAAAGTGTGATTTGGTGCAATTTTTAATGCAATGTGCGTCCTCGCACCTACAGTGGATGGAAGGCCACATTTCATTTTGAAAAACGGTACCAAAGGCCTAATTTGCGGTATTTGTAATTTTCTATAATCTTCTTGACATTTTACGTAATTACGTATAGGGAAATTATGCGAATGTATCAGTGTTCTAATATAAATCATACATCAGATGACAGCTAAACTATGACGAATTACTTAAAATAAAAATACTAGACAATATTTTATTTAATAATTTGTGTTGAATTAATTCCGGGAGTGACACTTATCATCGTTTCTAAACCTATATTAAGGAATTTTAAAGAGAATGCCTGGTCGACTGCTGTGTGTGAGACAGGTATGAGTTAGGTAACTCGTCATTAAAATAATGCATGGCTAAACGTTGCACTCGATGTAACTATGTGTGAGGGAAGCGGTGTTTGTGGCTAAATTTGGGCTAATTTACCTGTCCCTGTTTCTAAATTGTGCACTTGGGGCATTGAGGTACAGCAACATAAACTCGTCCTGCCAAGGATCACACACTTTAAACCGTTTGCCCACGATCACACGTTTTTGCGCGCTCTGCCATTCCTGCAGCTGGGATGTGCTTGCGTCTTCACCACTACACTGGAGGCGACTGTGGAGAGGGTTGTCAGTGCGCAAAAAAGCACGCAATAATGACCCCTATCTCAAGCTGATCTAAACTTCATTTGCATACGATTTGCGTTTGACCCGCCTCTCCCCTCGTCCTGTCATTAGAGGTTGCACTGTGTACCAGAGGTATGGGTTGGTGGAGGCAGGGGGAGGGCTGTGTCTGGTTGGCAGTCAGAGCGGGAGTTTGGAAGGTACTGCACTGCAGAAGTCTTGAACACAGATGCTGCCTCCGGACCAATTGTCACATAATGTCAGGGCTTTAAGTGGGATGAAAAAAACTGGGGGCGTCTCTCAAAGGGGCGTGGTCGATATATTAATGTAGTGGCGTAAACATTTATGCTGAAAATCTGTGCTCGGCATAATGTGCGTGTCGTACGACTGGTATTTGGCTGCTTCTGTTATTGCCTCCACGTATATTGTACAACAAGTAACATTACATCTACAACAAGCCAGGACAGTTGGCTTTGTCAAAGGTTGTTAGTTGCATAAAATAAATATACTACATGCATATATACAAACTATGGCTTTGTTGTATATACTATTGAAAATGCTGTGGTTCTTGCGTGAGAGGTTGTGGCGTATGGCCGGAACTGCCAACTTTGGAGCTAAGGAAGCAGGTTTGAGTCTCAGCGTCGGCTCAACATCCAGTTTTTCTGGGCAAATCAAAAACATAAATTAATATGTTCTTGTTGGTGCTCATATAAAGCACTTCGAGCTTTGCAATATAGAACTGTAAAAAAATAAAAGTTACATCAAAAACAGTGAAATGCTGCAGAGTTTTTAAAAAATCCATTCTGAGACGGTGGACGAAAATGGAGACCGGGACCTGTCTTGGCTCCTGCTTTTAAGAACTGCTGGTGCTGAGCACCGGCAGGACCCAACCCACTTAAAGCCCTGTATTTATGTGATGTTTTTAAAGGTGTGTTTTACCTAAAGCGCCACAATGCAGTCTACAATGCAGCCTGCACGTCTGAGTATGTGTGCATTACAAGAGAAAGAAAAATGGCTTAATGCTTGAGCACACAGTGCTGCTTAGGTATGCCTTTTGAGGCACCCATGGTTATCAGACCACCAAAGGGGTACCCATTCTCCCGCACAAAGAAGGCACATTTCTAAGTAATGTATTTCTCCAGGAGTCATGTTCAAGGTTCTGCTCAGGTCAGGTTCCGGGTCCGCCCAGTTTGGTAGCTATTCCTTCAGCATAGGTGCAACCACAAGAGCAACACAGCACGGTATGTTCACGGAAGGAAATCTGAAAGTGGGCAGGCGGGGACCAATGCATACAAAACATTAGTGAGGAACGGTATGGTTTGTACCAAGGGGTAAGTCAGAACGACGCCTACACAAATGTAGTCAATTCAATTTCAAGTCTTTATTTCGATTTTCAATCATAAAAGACATCATTAAGATATATAACAATTTTTAAAAGGAGAAAAACAAAAAAGAAAAAGAGAAAGGAACTTGATTTCATCATAAAATATAAAGTGTAACGTGCATAGCAACTACAGTTATAAATACACATCCCATTGTTAAAAATTGTATAAAATATTTAAAAACTTTATAATATAAAAAGGGTATTTACAGAAAATGACTGAGATATTCATATAAGACCTAATTTTTGAGCACGGATTACCCATATCCAACGGAGAAATTTTGCAACAGCGATAATCACAGGTTGAGAAGTATTAGTTTTAAGACACCGCAAGGCCTCACCACCTGTCCGGAAGCCCAATTGAAGACAAATAGGTTTAAGCCAAACCCGCCTGGGAATTTTGTACGGACAGATAAATAAAATATGCGCAATACTTTCCCGTTGTGTTGGACAGAAAGGACAACCAGGGTTGAGGCCTTCTCTCCATTTGGCAACGAAGGAATTAATAGGAAGTGTGCCCACCCTGAATTGGTGGTATCTCTTTCTGTCCTCCACAACTGTAATACAGTCCCAATAGCTTTCAAAACAAGGCCTGTCTTTGAGTACCATAAAATCCGCAGTTAATGACGGGCCAATGCATGAGCCAAATCTTTTTGCTGAAACCACACGCCAGTATAAATCTTTTAGAATTTTTCTAAAGGGAAAGATATGTGCTGTAGGATCTTCCCATAAACTGGCTAGGCCCATAGCAGAGTAAAGTACCTTGACCTCCCGCATCCCATCAAATCTTTTGCGCCTTATCAGCTTCTCTAACGTCCAGAAAAGCCCGAGCATACTGTGAGAGTTCTGGGGTAACCCAGAGTCGCCTCCAGTAAGCCACTGGTCTATATCGGGCAATATCCTCTAGACGTTGGACACCTAGGTCGTAAAAGAGGGGAATCAACGGAGTAGATACAGGAAGGCCAGTGATTATACGAAAAAACTTATTTTGGGCCCTAGTCATCGGGGTGAGGTTACTGAATCCCCACAATTCTGCCCCATAAAGAATTGCCGATCCTATCTTTACATCGTATATTTTTAGTGCTGGTATCATAGGCCTGGTATATGAGTAATGGAGCACTTTTGATAATGCACCAGTTAACTGAGCATGCTTTATAATCAACTGGGTAGTGTGCGGTTTCCATTCTAACGTTGATGCAAGGGTTATACCCAAGTATGAGAAAACCTTAGTCTGCTCTAATTTGACCCCATTCATTTGCACATTCCCTCTTACATATTTGGACTTGTTTAAAACCATAAACTTCGTCTTGCTTACATTTACAAATAGCCCATGATCTTTGCAGAAAACCTCAAACACATCAATGGCTTTTTGTAGACCCTGTTGGGTCTTTGAGATTAGTAAGGTATCGTCTGCAAACATCAACAGAGGAATCAACTTACCATCCAACTTTGGAGCGTCGGTAGGGGTTTGCTTAAAATAGTTGATCACTCTGTTGATGTATAAGGAGAAAAGGGTCGGGGCTAGTACGCACCCTTGGCGAACTCCCCTGGCAATTGAAAATTTATCTGTGACACTACCTGATTGGTTCCATCTAACTTGGGCAAAATTATCCTCATGAAGTTTCATTAAAAAGGTTAGGATGTCTGTTGGCATACCTTGATCTTTAAAAACTGCCCACATTTTTGCTCGAGGAACCAAATCAAAAGCTGATTTAAGATCAACAAAAGCCGCAAATAGCATACCCTCCCCCAACAGAACCACCCGCCAATATATTAACAAAAACCTAAAAACTTGATCTTGGTGCTTGTGTGACTGCGAAATCCTGCCTGGAGTGGTGTCAGCACTTCCTCCTCCTCAATCCACCCTTGGATTCTCTGTAGGACAAGCCTAGCAACCACCTTCTGTGTGCAGTCTATCAAGCTTATAGGCCTATAATTTCCTGGGTCTGAGCGCTCTCCCTTTTTATAGACCGGTATGATCTGGGTGCCCTTCCAGGTATTTGGTATGGGTGAACCATTAGCAATGCCATTAGCTAGACATTGAATGTAAAGTGCCCAAAGTTCCTTATCATGCAAAAACAAATCAGCTGGGACCGAGTCCAGGCCTGGTGCTCTGCCTCTGGGGATGGAATTCAGTGCCTTTCGCACCTCATTTAACTCAAACTTTCAGGGAATTATATCCTTAATAGGGGAGATAAAATCTTTACTTGTCCCCTCATCGACTTCAGTAGATGCAAACTGGGACGCATAGTGCGAAACCCAGAGGTTAGGCGGCACATAGTTTGTTGGTTCTTGCCTTTTTATCCCCCTGCCCCACTTGACCATATCCCAGAAGGTACACATTGATCGTTCTTTACTAGCAGAGTGAAGGTCCCTCCAATAATCTTGGTCCCAGGCACGTTTAGCATCATACTGGGCTTTTTTATATGCTACACGGGCACTCTTGACACGATCTCTGTCTTTTGTTTTTACTGCCACCGACAGGGCCTGGTATGCAGTCCTACATGATTTCCCATACCATTGATCCTCCTTTCTAGATGGCCTATTAGATTTAGCATGAGTCTGCTTCGTAAAAAAAAACCTAAGTTGATTAAAAAAGTTTGTGTGGATTGTATTTACATTAGCCATGGCCTCCTCTTGAGTGATGCAATTTTGTAAGGCATTTGTCGCCATGATGGTTAAGTTCCTGATAGTTAAAATTTGCCTCTCATTCCTTATGCAATTTACCCATTTGATACGCCTTGTATCATTTGATTGGACAATATCAACCTTCACGGGAGGAACCTCCTGACAATTGGACTTGAATAGTTTAAATGATAGAAGTAGGGGGTCATGATCACTTTCGACCCTTTCCACTACTACCATATCCTTAATACTGGACCAATATTCTTTGTTAGTAAGTATATAGTCAATACGGCTTTTTCGTAGTCCGTTATTAAACGTAAAAGCCCCATGTTTGTCAGAAACTGATCTGCCATTAATTGCACGAAGCCCTTGTCCGATACAAAGAACCTTTAACTGAAGTGCGGCCTCAGTCCATTTTTTAATGGGCAGAAGTGTCAACTGGGGAATATTCCATGTACAATCTTATTCTGAGGTGAGATCAATATCATTGGTATCTAGAGGTTCAAAGCAGCAGTTAAAATCACCAGCTACTATGATATTACCTTTTTTGCAATATGTGTCGAGGAGTACATCTAGTTCCTCCACAGTGTTTGAGGACTTACCCCCCGGCATCCCTCTGGCATAGACGTTAAAGACAAAAAGCTCCTTTATTCCAGGACACTGAACTTGAATTAGTAGTATATCATTACTTTTTGAGTCCAATTGAATTAAATTATACCTACTATCTTGTTTGACCCATGTTAAAAGTCCCCCCTTGGCTCTTCCATGGAGGCTAGGAATAGCAGGAACGTAAAAACTAAGGTAACCTGGTCTATAATCTAAAACATTCGACCAAGTTTCCTGGAATAATATAATGTCCTTGCTATCAAGAAACTTTGACCAATCTGATGACACTACTTTGTTTCTGAGCCCTGCCACATTCCAGGAGACTAAAGATGAGAAGACGGTACCGTCATCCCAGTTTTGAGTGCCATGTAATACGACTTCCTGTAGGCCTCCGCTTACTTTTTCCCCCAGTTGAAAAACCTCTTGCACAATGTAGTCCTTATTTTAACAATTTCTATGGGCATCAACTCAAGAAGTCTGGTTTACTCACCATTCATACGTGACAAGATTGTACAAGTTGGTCACAGGAAGACACAGATGGATTTTTTTTCAATAATTTACACCAAACTGGAATGGTATGGCATAGCCAATATGAATTGAAGATAACTAAGCCTCACGGTGACTGAGCGACCCAAACTTTACAATGCTGTTATAGACTAAACGAGCAACGATACTAGACAGGGACAGTCAATGACTAAGATGAAAGATGGAATGACAGAAGTAGTAAGGCTCTTTGGTGCAGCAAAAGTTCACTTGCCTTGTCTGTGAAAGGGGCAGTCATGAAGAGGCGAGGCAGTAGGTTTTGAGCGATAATAATATAATGGCAATATAACCTGGGGGAGGAAGTGTGCATGGCGACTGCGCCCTCAACATCTGCTCAAAAGAGTTTCCCCAGGCCTTTAAGTGGGGGCGTGGGGGCAGGCTCTAAAAGGGCGAGGCTTATAAACATGTAAGCTAAAGATCTGTGCTTAGCATCGTGTGCCGCCCGACTGGTACTTTGCTGCTTCTGTCATTGCATCCAGATATATAATACAACAAGTAACGTTACACCTACAAAAAGGCATTACTATTGGCTTTGTTAATTGTTGTTAGTTGCATAAGATAAATAAGCAACAACTATGGCTTCGTTGTATATAATATTGAAAATGCTTTGCGGGGGGTCAACAGGGGGTAAAATACATTGTCATTTACAACGCCATTACTTGATTAATGCCAGGGAAAAAAGAAAAAAAAACATTTTCGATGCCAATAGCTCAAAACAATGTCATTGGCGAGACCTATTGCATTGAAAATGCTTGTTTTATTTTATTTCTAGTTGATTTTGGCAACCGAAAAAAAAGCGCTCTTCTCCCGTCTGGTTTATTTATTGTTTAACTTTACATCCTTGCTTAACAAAACTGCTAGGCTGGTCACCCCCTCATGCCCCCACGTCAGAGCCATGGCATCCCAGGAATACCAGCCCCTGCTTTGTGTGAGCAGCGGTGACGCTATGGGCAGCCTGCCATTACTCCTAGAGCTGGTATCTCTACTTGTTTTCAATTATTGGTTACCGATCCAAATTGGATTGGCAAAGAAAAATAAAAGATCCTTGTCCAGGGCTCTCAATGTATGCCAATGGATCGTTGCGGATGAGACGGTGTGCACACAGCGCGTTATTGATATTTATTCTGCTGCAGGTGCGAGAAGCTCCTTCTTCGAGGACGACATTGCATTCGGTAATAAGAGCACAGGCGGCAGATGTCCCCCCCAGAATCGGATGTAAATCGGACTTTTTACGTCTATCACTACATCGGCAGAGCTCACACACTCTGCCCGTTTATTGGTTCTGTTTTTCTAATCCATACATGTGTAGTCAGCAGCATGGGGAAGGGAGGGCAGGGTGGCAAGCGTGGCCAGTGCAGATGGCTGTCTCTGTAAGTGTATTGGCTCCCCCCTGGCGCCCTATGACAAAAGGATACATTAATTCCTGTTTTTTATGATTCCTGACCCGCCCAAGTCACAATTATCATATTTCTTTCTCCAAAAGGCTATCGGTACTAAGCTCCCTTTCTTTCGCCATCGCATTCTCAAAGCAAAGTTTTGAAGGTGTGCCCACAAATATATCGCGTGACGCACAGTGACAGTGCTCCAATGCCCTCCCTTTACTCACAGATACATCATGTGGACCCCTGCAATACCCTGGCACACCTCCTTGTAGTGCCCTTGTGCATTACCCCCAGGTCCCTTATGTCCTCGTCCCATTCATTACAAAGTGGAGATAACCATCTCCCGACAGAAAAAAACAAGAGGAATGCTGGGACACTAATACTGCCCCTCCCACCGGGAATACATAAGCAGTACTTACCCAGCATCCCACCTGTTCTTTTTTTTCTGTCTGTCGACAGAATGGACTTGACTGTGCTGGTGCTGCTCCTGCTGGGCTGGAGTGGCGGTGCTTCTCTTCTTCCCCTGCCCGGCTGCCTGGCTGTGCGGGCGCGGGGTTTCATAGGCTATCTCCTGGCCCGCCGGGCTTGCTGGGAGTCAGTCTTTGTTGGAGCCGGTGTCCTGTTTGCTTTGCGTGGCCTCCCGGCCCTTTGCGGCTGGGGCTGGAGCTCCCGGTTTCTTCCGGGTCACGGGCTCGTCTTCCCGAGCTTGGCCGGGTGAGACGTGCTGCGCTGGATGGTCTCCTGCCGGTCTCCTGGTGTGATGGCGATTGGAGTGGGGGCCTTGTTCCTGGGGTTGGCCCCCACTCCTGGTGAGTACCGCTTGCCGGTTTCCTTACTTCCCTGCCTGTTTTTCCTCTGCTGCTCGTTTGAGGGTTTCTGATGTCCGGGGAGGCGCTGTTTGTATGCTTTCTCTTCTGTTTCCCTCCCCTTCTGGTGTGCCGTGTGCTGTGTGGTGCATACGCCTCTGCTTTTCGCTCTTGTGGGACGGGGCTTCCATGTTGGGAGGGGGCCGACCGGCTTCTCGTACTGTCAGTGCGCTGGCGGTGGGGGCCTTGTTGACTGGTGGCCCCCACTTCCTCTTTACAGCTTTCTTCCCTGACGTTGCCCTTCTGGGATTTGCCCGGTTGGGGCTGCGGGGCCTCCTGGCGCTGCCGGGGTTGTTCCCGGGTCCTCCTGCATGGGTTGCAAAAACGCACTCTACTGCTGAGCTGCGTACCCGCTTCTGCAGCGCCTCTTTCCGTGGGTGTGCTTAGTTGTGCTGCTGAGGGCTGGGGTGTCTGTATTTGGTGCTGGGGTGCCCGGTTGGAGTCTCGGGTGCCTCGGAACGGGTTGTGGATGTAGCCTTGGGGTTCGACTTCGCAGCTGGGGATCCGGGGTTTGAGTCCAGGCGACTACGCTCGATGTCCAGTACTTCTGAGCATTTGCTCTTCCAGTGCCTCGCTAGCGCCTAGCTCCATCTGTTCATGTGCACCGTTGGTGCTCTCCCCGTGTCCTTTGGGGTGTTCCTTGGGGTTCCTGTGGCCCGTCGGTCGGGCCCCTGATGGTGCGGGCGGGCGATGTTCCCTCCTGCTGTGGGGTTTTGCCCCTTTGGGGTGCTGGCTCTGGTGCCTTCTGTCAGCCTACGGCCATACCACCCTGAAAGCACCTGATCTCGTCTGATCTCAGAAGTTAAGCAGGGTCAGGCCTGGTTAGTACCTGGATGGGAGACCGCCTGGGAATACCAGGTGCTGTAAGCTTAACTTTTCTATCGGCGGCGTCGGGTTTTCCTGGTTGTGGCTCTCTGTGGCGGAGCGGGGTGCATCGTTTTCTCTGCTGTTGGGGTCCTGCTCTGCTGTCCTCCCTGGTTTCCTGCGGGGGGTTGGTTTCGCCATTTTGTGGCACGCCTATTTCGCGCTCGGCTCTCGGGCCTTGTGGGTGCTTCCTTTTGGGGGCTCCGGGGGCTGTGCGCTGTGAGAGGTCCTGGTGTTTTGGCCTCTGCTGCTCTCTTTGACAACTGTGGCTCGTGGGGGTGCCGGTTTTGTACCAGGCCCTCTTGCCTGCTTCCTTGCGTTCTGCCCCCTGCTGCTCTGCGGGTCGGGGTCACCTCTCGCATCCTCGGGTGTGGCCTATTGGGGTGCACTTCTGGTCCTCCTGGCTCTGGGCTCCTCCGCGGCTCCCTGCCCCCGGCAGGTGGTGGGACAGTGTTCCTGCTCCTTTGGCAGCTGCGTGGGGGGGGGTCCGGTTGGCCCCCCTGGGTTCCTGTTGGCCAGCCGGGGTCTGCACTGCTTTCTTATGTGCTTGGTCCGTCTGTCTGCCTGCCCGTTTTCAGGGGGCCTTGTTTGGTTGTGGCTTCTGCTCCGCTTGGGTGTGCTGGGTGTTCACCTCAGCTTCCTGGCTTCTGCGTGGTTGGTCGGAGTTGGTGCACGGGGGCTCCTGGCTTTGTTCCTCCCGTCCCTTGAGCTGTGAATGGTTCCCCTTGGGGCTTCTTGGGGTTGTGCTTGGTGCTCTCTGCGGCGCTTTGCCCCCCCTGTCTGTGGGTCCAGTTGGCGTCTTTGTTTTTCCGGCTTCCGTCCCATTCTGTGGGTTGGCCTCCCGGGGTTCCGGGTTGCTCGTGCCTCCTCGTGTGCGGCTGTTCTGTTCTCCTTTGCTCCAGCCTTGGGCTTCGGGTGTTTGCCCCGGGGCCTTCTGTGTGCTTGGGTTGCTTCAGGGGTCTGGCTGGTTGGTGATGTCTCCAACTGCTTGCCTCTTCCTTGACGGGTGCTTCTGTCTTGGTTGCTCCTGCCCTTGCGCGCTCTGTGCTTGCCTTTGGCTTGCTTCGGTGTTCCTGGCCGCCCCTCCTGGTTCTGCCTACATTCCTGCTCTCTTCTGGTCTCTGGGGTTCCGTTCAGTCGGGCCTGGTTTGTTCCTGGTTGGGGCCACCTGGGGGTGCCTGGTGTGGTTGGGCTCCTGCTCTTCCTTTCCTTTGCGCCCTCCCGGGGTTGTGTTTCCGGTGGTGGTTCGCCTTCGGTCCCTGGGGTTCATGCCGTTTCTGTTTGGGCCTGACTGTCTTTCGCTGCTGCCGCTCCTTGGTTTGGCGCCTGTTTCCCCTCTTCTGCACTGCGGTTCTCCCGGCTGGGGGTCCGGCTGTGCTCTGGTTGCGTTTGCTCCCTGGGGGGTCCTGGTCACATCTGGTACCCGCCGTGGATGCCTGCCTGGGTGTCTGATGGGGTTTCCCGCTCCTGCGGGTTTTTGAGAGCCTGTTGGTCGCCTTTTTTGGCTCTGCGTCCTTGCCTCTGCTCTGTTTGGGTGTCCTGGCGGGGCTCTGAGCGGGTTTGTGGCCGAGTCCTGCTGGGTCCTTCTGGGCCTGCTCCGGCCGGCGGTTCTCTTCACGGGCTTGGTTCGCCTGTGGTTGGGTGTCCGTTTTTCTGCCTGGTCCTGGGGTTCCGCTGTTTGCTCTTTGGCTTCGGGGTTCCCCTTTGCTCGCGTTCTCCTTTTCCTCCTGAGTTGCAGTTCCCCTGTTCCGGTCTGGGTGGGGTTCCGGGTTTTGTTCGGTGCTTCTGGGTTGGCGTGTCCTGGGTTGCCTCCTGTTGCTCTGGGTCTGCCGGCTTCCAGCTGGTTTGGGGTGGCCTTGGGCTGTGCTTCCTTGGCTTGCTGGCTGTGCTGTCGCTCTTCGGCTGGTTTTGGGGTGTTTTGCTGGGCGTTCCTGGTTCTTTCCTGGTTTTGGTGTCCTGGCTCGCTCCGGTCTTCCATTGCTTCCCCGGGCTCCGTTCCCGGTGTGTGTCTGTTTGGGTGCCCCCCCCTCCTTCTCTGGTTGGGGTGCGGTCCTGTGGTTTTCATCTTTCCTCTGTGGGGTCTGCCCTCCTGCCTGCGGGTTGTCTGGGATTTTGCTGCTGCTTGACCCCCTGACTTCTCTGCTTCCTCCGGTTTCCGCTTGGGCGGTTTCTCTGTTTCTTTTTCCGGCTTGCTGTGTGGTCCGGCTGGGGTGTGCTGGGGGTCTCTGTTCCTCCCAGCCTTTTGCTTTGGCCTGGGCGCTGCGTGGGCTCCTTCCTGGGGTTGGTTGGGCCTGCGGGTCCTCCTGCTTAGTCTGGTTGCTTGGCTCCGGTTCTGGCTTCCTGGCTCTGTGGTTCGGTGAGTTCGTGCCTGGTTGTTTCCTGGTTTGGGGGCTGCCGGTTGTTCCCGGTTACCCTGGGCTCACATCCTGCCTTGTTTTTTCCCTCCCTTTGGGGTTGGGGGTTTTGGGGGTTGTGGCCGGTAGCCTTGTCCCAGCCCTTGCTGGGCTTTTTTGTTGTTGGTTTCCGGTCTTTGTTGGCCCTCCCGTTGTTGGTCGGCTTTCGGCTGGTTCTTTCTGGGGACGTCTCTGGCCTGTGGTCTTTGGGTTGGCCTCCTCTGCCCTTTCTGTTCTGGGTTTGGTGGTCTTCCTGGTTTGGTTTGCGGTCTCCTTCTATGTGGGGCTTTTGGCCTCCTGGGGTTTTGGGTCTTTGTCTCCTTCCCTGTCCTTTTTGGTTTGGTTGGGGTTCCGCTCCTGTTCAGCCCCTGGGCTCTTGCTGCGGCTCCTCCCTCTGGGCTGGGGGTTGGTGGCGGGGGCCGGTTTCTGGCCTGTGCTTTCTTCCTTCCTTGTTGGTCTGGGTGCTTGTGTCTGCGCTCTGTTAGCCGGTCTTGGCTTCCTTCTTTGGCTTTCTTCGGGATGCTGGGCGGCCTTGCCCGGTGGGTTCCTTGGCTGTGTCCTTTGGGTCTTGCTCCAGGTTGCCCTGTCTCCAGTTTCTCTGGTTGGCGGCCTCCTTGTTGGGGCCCTGGCCTTCTGTTTTTTTCTTGGTTGTCTCCAGTCCTTGTTTGGTCCCTGCTGTCCTGTTCTGGGTTGCGGGCCGGTTGCTTCCTGCGGTCCCCCTTTCCCTCCTTCTCGGTGCTCCCTTCGGTTGCTGCTTTTGTTGTGGTTTCCTGTGTGTGCTTTTGGGTGCGGTAGGCCGGGTTTTCTGCTTTGGTATTCTCCACTTTGTAATGAATGGGACAACGACATAAGGGACCTGGGGGTAATGCTCTATTACTTACCGGTAATCTTAATTACTCCGGGTCCCGTAGTCCTCGCCCCATTCATACGCCCCTCCCTCCCGGCCGGCCGGCCGGCCTTCCTGTCTGGGCTTGGTTGTACAGGCGGGATGCTGGGCAAGTACTGCTTATGTACTCCCGGTGGGAGGGGCAGTATTAGTGTCCCAGCATTCCTCTTGTTTTTTTCTGTCGGGAGATGGTTATCTCCACTTTGTAATGAATGGGACGAGGACAACGGGACCCGGAGCAATGAAGATTACCGGTAAGTAATAGAGCATTACTCATGGACGTGATTGACCGCCATCTTGACCTTGGTGCATGCATTGCATTCATGCTCTCTGCTCGTGGTTTGCGTGGTCCCAGATTTTCCTTAAATCCACCCAAGCTACCATATTCCCTGTATGTACAATGCGGGGTATGTGGGTTTACTGTTGCCAGCCTCCTTGGACTTCCTGTCAGTTATCACTGCACGGTCTCGCGCTTTGTTGGGCCCACCCAGCTTGCCATTTTCCCAGCATGCTCTTTAATGACCGGACGCAGGAGCCATGGCTGGGCGGTCGATCAATCGCGCCCCTAACTCGTCCTGGTACTACACCTTTAAAAGAGAGATGCTCCTGGAGAGATTTGATTGGCTGAAGGGGCTGTTGGTGCAGGAGAGGAAAGGACACCTTTACAAGAAGCTCTGCTGTGTGGGTAGGTGATGGGAGGGAGGGGTTCACGCGTAGACTTCCCCCCAGGTTTTTTTCAGGAGTGCGTTGGCTGTGTTTGTAACTGTGGCAGCATATTCTATTGGCAACCAGGTGTCTAGGACACGCCCCCAGAGACAAGACTACTTGTACTGCGCATGCGTGTTATTATTGAACAGGCGTGCAGAAGTGTTTGGGTATTAGGTGTGAAATTTCACTGTCAGATTATTGAAGACCTGAGGCTATACTGCACTGGCGTGCAACAAAACTTTACAGGTGTGTGTGTGTGATGGCTGTGTAGTTGTGGGACCACGCTGTGTAGGTGTGAGTGATTGAGTGCTGTTTTTTGACCTGGTTAATTAGGTACGTGACGCACCCCGATGGTGTCACTATTTCTTCAGTAGTGTGATTTGCAGTGAGTGACTACAATGCACAGGCAAGTGACTTCCTGTCCAACTACACCGTCTAAGTGTGAACCTATGCCATGTACAAGAGCTTTTTGTGCAGGGCTTCGACTGAAACAAACAAGAATGTATCCATCATGCAGGTGTGTGTTGTGCACTGCACAGGTGTGTGGGGACACGATGTAGTGCAGGCTTCTCCAACCACTAGCTCGTGAGCTATTGGTAGCTCTCCAGTTACCTGTAGGTGGCTCTCCTGTGTACAGCCCAGCCTACTACATTAGAAGCTTTTGCTCAATTTAATTATTGTTATTTATTCCAAAATTGAAAAGTGTGTAATCAAGATGAAAATATGTATATTGTCAGATCATGTCAACTGATTTCTGGAGAAAAATGGTTGAATTTCCTAAATATATTTAGAACCGACAATTCAGTGATAAATCATGCGGAATTGGGGAAACTTATTACTACGATTATTATATTGGTGCCAGATGCATTGCAGCTATGGCTGTTATGTATTACCTATGTAGAGTCATTCCATATTTTCAAAGCCTTTTATGCATCAGTGCTGGCAACCTTACCTGATGCACTGACATGATCACTGCTGATAATCTTGCATATGGTGGTCACTAATGTAATCTTTTCTAATGTGGTCACAATTACAACTCTAACAATATTAGTAGCTCAGGATGATTTTCATTGACACTTAGTGGCTCTTATTATAGAAAAGGTTGGAGACCCCTGATGTAGTGTGAGCCTGCCTTTTCCAAAGTGCCCCTGTGGGTGTCCGAAGATACGGATTACCTGGTTGCCTGGACGTTGAGGCGAGTGGTGGGAATCACAGTGTACTCTGCGGGGATGTAAAGGTGCTGGTCTTGTGACCGGGATGCTTTGCAGTTATAGAAAGGTGGGAGGAGGGTGGTCCCTGTAGTGTGTGAGTGTTTCTATGTGTGTCTCTGGTTGCTTTGCAGGTGTTTGGGAGTGCGTGGTCTGGAAGGAGTTGAGCAACTGTTTAGTAAGTGGTCTCTCCTTAGGCCTAAGAGTGGTAGTCATAGGCATGTGTGAGGCTGGGTCTCTGGGTTTGCGAGAGTGGCTTTTCTATGGGTATGGAAGGGTGGGTGCCCTTCGTGTTTGCAGGGATGCAGCTCACGTGGCTCCCATGATGCTCTGTGTGTACAGGAGGATGGGGCGTTGCCGATTTGTGAGGTAAGGAGAGTTGACTCTGGGTGTGTGAGGATGGATGATCTGCAGGCGTCTGTTAGGTGCTCTGTAGGTGTGTGAGTGGGTATTCCCTAGGTGTATTGGTATAGGTACTTTGCAGATGCAAGAATGGGTGCATGGCTGGTGTGTGAGGTGGTTGTTCATTAAGTGGTTGGTGAGTCCAGGTGCTATGCCCGTGATTGTGGGTGGTCACTGTCTAGGTGGTCATTTGATCCTGTGACTCCCAGGGCGTTCTGCATGTGTGCAAGAGTGGGTGGTGTTTTTGTGTGTGGTAATGCTTCTTCCCAGGAGTTTGAGAGTGGTTCTTTCAGTGTGCTAGGTTGGTGAGTACAGTCGCTATGCAGGTGATTGTGGGCGGATACTCTCCAGGCAGTGAGCTGGTCTTGTGTCTCCCAGAGCGTTTTGCAGGTGTGCAAGAGTGTAGTTTTTCTGCGGTTAAATGCATGTGTGGGAGGGCTGGAGCTCCTCAGCTTGGGGAGAATGTAAACACAGGAGCTTGGTCTGGCTGCGGAAGGGGAGGGGGCTGCAGCATTCACTGCCTCACAAAACTTGATTTATGACTTTATTTGGCGTTTTGTAAATGTTTTGACACCTCCCCTCTGCTGCTCTGAATGTAAAGTACACGTCAGGATGCAGGGCCCCCTGCAATTCCAAAACAATAAAATCATGGTCTTCCCGGACTACTCCCAGGGGGTGCAGACCCAACGCCGCTCCTATGATGAAGGCAAGCAGAAGCTCCTCTCCATTGGTCTCCGCTATGGCCTCCTCTTCCCGGCCCGGCTCAAGGTTATCTTCCAGGACAAGACATTCTTCTTCGATAGCCCCGGGCAGCCTGGACCTGGCTCACGGAGGAGCGACCCCTTCTGATGGGGGTGGTCCCCTCTTCCGCCCGGCAGGACCCCTCGCAGCCGCACCCAACTCTGCCTAAGCCCCAGCGACGCCGGACCAGGTCCCGCAAGAAAAATGACCACCGGAGGGCCGTTTCTCGCTCGCGTCTTCGTTGCACCCTCCTTCCCACACTCCTACTCGAAGGTCCCCCTCCACCAGCCCGACTACTTCATTGGTCGACCTGAGTGGTATTCCCGAGCCCTCTGAGACCCTGCGTCACACCGTGTCGGACTCTGACCTGTCCCGGAGCCCCGAGATTCGTAGACCCAGTGATGATGGACGCTTGAGGGGGCCTCGCCCTAGGAACTTTGTTTTTCGCCCCGGCAACATCCGTGGGGTATCAGGTCTCGAAGTTCCGGCAGCAGGGGGGCTGTCTTACCGTTGCCCTGCCCTGGTGCCTTACGTTCCTCCTCAATTCAAGACTTGCTTAACGTACCGAATGCATTGTTGACTTGACTGTATTGGCAGCTGTTGACGAATCATTATCCGGCCAAATGGAGGGGGGTCCATCTCTGCCATGCTCCTGTTTCGCTAATCGTTTTAGCTTAGCATTTAGCCTCATTGTGGGGTTGTTGGTTTGATTTGTTTCTCTTTTCAGGGCGACAGATGCTTCCTCTTCAGAAGTATAGGGTTGGGGCGGGGGGGGGGGGTGGAGACCGTGGTCTCCCACCAGTTTGTTGTTTTTGGCCACCTACTGGACGCTGTCTGCCAGCATTAGTCGGTAGCTCCACACACCTCCTTCACCTTTACGCTGACACGAGACTCATCGGACCATGCACCTTTTACTCCACGACTCCGACCCTCCCACGGTGCCTCACATGGGACCCGGGCCTATCCGCGCTTGCACCCATACATCCACACACCGCTCACCTTGATGGCGTCCACCTTCAATAGGGCCCTCCACATCCTCTCCTGGAATGTTTTTTTTTTTTTTTGAAACCGTTTATTACAAGACTCAAAAATATACAAATATGGGCCTACAACCTTCCGGCCGGCCGCTAGCAATGAAAGGAGCATACGATATACATTTATAAAACACATGGTGCTGCGGCTGAGCATGCACAGGAGTTAACATCGTTGCGAGCCACACCATCCAGACCCCACTATACGGTTCCATTTTAAACTTAAAGAACAACAAGTACAAACAAACCCACAAGGCAATCCTCAATCGGAAATAGCAACACGTGCTCCCCTAGAGGGGGGATCCTAGCCATCCATAGGAATCTCAAGAGGGGGGAGAGATCAGAACTAGGGCTGGGTAAACCCAATGCCCAGGTACCGGGGGGATAAGTTGGCTAAGGGGACGGGGCCGGCGACGGATCAGGCAATAACGGTGGAGCACAGATTCCCCCGCGGTAGGCGTTCCAGGGGCCCCATACTTTCACCCATGTCCCAGGCTTACCTCTCGCCACATACACCACCTTTTCCCGAAACATGCACCAATCCATATGTTCCTTCCAGGCCGAGACAGTCGGGGGCCTCTGGGATCCCCACAGTTGGGCAATATCGCGCTTGGCAACCATATACCCCAGAGTCACCCACCACGTCTGCGGCACCGAGTAATCGGTAGGCTCCCACACATTCAACAGGCATCTCCTCGCTTCGGGCAACAGCGCCACATGCGTAACCACTCGCAGCACCTCATGCACACCACGCCAGAACCCCTCCACCTCCGGGCACTCCCACAAGATAATATGCAGAAAAGTCCCCAACGCACCACACCCACGCTTACACAAACCGTCCTCAGCATAGCCCATACGCAGGAGCTTTGGCCCCGTCATGTAGACCCTGTGGAGTATCTTGAGCTGGACGAAACGAAGGCGAGCCGGTATGGCCACCTCTTTCGGGGAGGCCACCGCGGAGATCCAGTCCTCGTCGTCCAGCTCCAGCCCATCAGCTACCCAAGCCTCACGAAGGGCAGTCAACAAGTCTGAGCGGTCGTTGATCAGTTTTTTGTAGATCAGTGAGATCGTGCTGTCAGGGACGTGTCCATCCAGCACTCTATCCTCCAGGGGGGAACACTCCGGGATGGAGGCAACGTCCGGAAAGACGGAGCCCAGCGCATGACGGACCTGCAAATACCGAAAGTACTCGCTGCCCTGCAACTGAAATTCCGTCTGCAGCATCTCGAACGTTTTAAATCCTCCCCTCGTCCAGAGATCCCCCACTTTGCTAATGCCTATTATGTCCCACTTCTCAAAGCCCTTCGAGGTCCACAAGGAGCCCAACCGCTCAGACGCGTATAGTGGTGACGCCCGGGTCAAACGGTCCTTCCACCCCATAGCTGCATTGGCCGCGTGCCACACTCGCACCATGACACGCGTGGGGCCCGTTAGGCGAGCGTCGGGCGCGCTAGAGTAGAGCGCTCGATTATGGTCACCACCTGGAAGTAGCATCCTATCCATTTCAAATGCCGGGTTTAAGGCGGGCCCATATAGGCCCTGATTAATCGCAGCTAGCTGGGAGGCCCAATAGTACCGTTTAATATCCGGGAGGGCAATCCCCCCGTCATACCATGGGAGCGTCAGCTTCGCCAGGGCAATACGTGGCCTCCCAGAACAGGCGGCGCTGCAAACTCTCCACTTCGCGGAAGTAGCGCGCTGGGACGAGGTCCATAGTGTTCTGCAACGCGTACAGGAAACGCGGCAGCGACATCATTTTAAACAATGCCGCCCGGCCGAGCGGCGAGAGCGGCAAACGCCGCCAGCGCGCGACATCCTCTTTCAGACGCTGGAGGGGGGGAAGCAAGTTCCGATCATACCGAGCCTCCGGGTCCAGAGTAATGAAGACACCCAGGTACCTAAATCCCTGCGGGGCGACCTGGATCGGACAGCCCCGCGGGAGGATAGGAGCCTCCCCGGAGAGAACATACACACACGATTTAGCCCAGTTGATGACAAGACCGGAGTTACGACCGAATGAATGCAAAACATCAACCAGTACTATGAGTGATTTACGTGGGGAAGCTAGGTACAAGAGGATGTCATCAGCGTATAGGGATACGCGGTCCTCATACTCGGGGGTCCAGCGGAGACCACGGATGGAAGGCTCCCACCGCAGCCACTCCGCCAGGGGCTCCAAGGCAAGTGCAAAGAGGAGCGGCGATAAGGGGCAGCCCTGGCGTGTGCCCCGGCCCAGCTCGAACGGAGCCGATACTCTTCCGTTCACCACCACCTGCGCCAATGGGCCCGAATACAGCAATTTGACCCAACTGATGAACCCTGGGCCAAATCCAAACTTCGCAAGCATCGCCCAGATGTATGGCCATTCAAGCGTGTCAAACGCCATGGTGGCGTCTAAGGACGCCAAAATGGCCGGCTCCCGTATGAACGGGACACGTGCGAGCACACCGTGCAAACGCCGCAGATTAAGGGCTGTGTTGCGATGGGGAATAAAGCCGGACTGGTCCTGATGAACCAAATCGCCCACCACGCCGACCAGCCGATTGGCCAGTACCTTGGCGAGAATCTTGGGCTCCGCATTCAGTAGCGAAATGGGCCGATAGGATGTAACCCGGTCCCGAGGTCTCCCCTCCTTGTGGATGACCACGATTGTAGCCAGACGCTGGTCCAGCGGGAGGGAGCCCACCGAGTGTGCCGCTAGGAACATAGCCCGGAGGTGGGGTGCCAGCGTATCCGGTCGCAACTTGTACAACTCGATAGGGAGACCATTCGGACCCATGGCCTTGCCGGAAGCGACCGAGCGTATGGCGAGGGCGATTTCGTCGGAGGTGGGAGCGGCGTCCAGCGACACCCTGTCATCCCCGGAAAGGGACGGCAGCGCGATATCCCTGAGCAGGGCACGGGAATCCTCTTCCGAGCAGGGAGACACCGGGGAATACACCCCACGGAAGTAATCCGCGAAACAGGAGACGATTTCTTCTGGCTCAGTTACACACACACCATCCGTTTTCTCAATCAGCGGGACCACACGATTCGCTCTCTCTTTTTTGTCCAACCACGCTATCAGTTTACCAGCCTTATCACCCACGTCATACAGTCGCCCCTGTTGCTCTCTACTGAGGCCCCTGGCCGCCTCCGCGACGAGGGCCCTATAGGCCGCTTGCTTGAGTTGGAGGACATGTAATGCGGCATCCGTCACCCCACCTTCTAGATTACCCTCCAACTCGGCTATTTCAGCCTCCATCCGGGTCACCTCCTCCCGCTCGCGCCTCCGGGCGTGGGAAATAAGGGATAGGGCCTCCCCTCGGAGTACTGTCTTGAAGGCCTCCCACAGTGGTACAGCCGAAGGCACAGACCCCACATTCTCATCAAAATATCGCTGAAGGGATTTAATCAATTCAGCGCGAATGGTGGGGTCGCGCAGGTACCAAGGATTGATTGGGACCACCCTACCCTCACCCCTCGGAAAGACATCAAAGTGCAGTAGGAGCGGGGAGTGGTCCGAAATACCCCGTGGCAAATGGCGCACCTCTCCCACCCTCCCAACATAGGCCGCCGGGACAAGGACATAGTCTAGTCGTGAGAGACTACCATGGGCTCCCGAGTGGAAAGTGTACTGCAGCTGCGTGGGGTGTTTTAAACGCCAGCAGTCCACTAATCCAAATGTATCCAAGAGGCCGGGTAGCCACGCCTGTGCCCGGGGGAGGTCCCTAGGGGGGTGACGATCCACAGTCCCAGATACCACCGCATTGAAATCCCCCCCACAACTAAAAGCCCCCCCGGAAGGCCAAGGAGAAGGCGCCCCAGGTCTGCAAAGGTGGTCGACTGCAGCCCCGGTGGGATGTATACTGACACAAAGACAACCACTTTGCCCTCCAGTCTTCCCACCAAGACCGTGTAACGTCCCCTGTCATCGTGGAGCACCTCATCAATCTCCAACGGGAGCGAGTTCTTCACCATGATGCCCACACCCCTTGAGCCAGACGTGAAGCCCGAGTGAGCCACTAGGCGATAGCCACGCCGATTCATGGCGCAGAAGGAGTTGCCAATGAGGTGTGTCTCCTGCAGAAAGACTACATCGGGCGAGATTCGCTTCAAAAACTGCAGGACCACACCTCGTTGGATCCTGTCCCCCAGTCCATTCACATTCCAAGACAACAAAGTTAATTCCCTACCCCCATCATATACAGAAGCCATCATTCGTCCCCCGGAGAGCACTTTAGAACTAAAACAAAAATACGTTTGCCTTGTGATAAAAACGAACAACACCCCATCCCTACCCACCCACCCCAACAGAACTCCCCCCTCCCTGCACCCCTGCATGAGCCCGAACAGCCCCCCCAACGTGCAGTGTGCCTGTCGCCCCATATATAGTTAAACTAACTAGACCCCCTAGAGGAGGAGGGAGAACCCCCAATAGACCCAACACAACCTCCATAGGAGGGGAACTTACAAAGACTGACGCAGAATCGAAAGTGGCATCATTTTCGTCCAGAGTGAGGCCCAATATTAAACCCTCAGTCCCGATCCAGCGTGCCGTCTCCCCCCGCCACCCCCCCCCCCCCCCCGCCACCCCCGATCACGATCCCCAGACAGAGTATCCAGCCAGTCCCCGGCCGCTTCGGGACGATCAAAGAAGTGCGTGCGACCATCCACCTCCACTCGCAGCTTGGCTGGGAAGAGCATGGCGTATTTGAGGTTTAGGTCCCGAAGACGGCGTTTGACGCCTAGGAAGCTCAGTCTCTGCTTCTGGACCGCTGGGGTGAAATCAGGGTAAAAATTTACCTCCATATTGTCAAACTTGACCGGTCCATGCAGTCTGGAGGTTTGCAGGATAGTGTCTCTGTCCCGAAAATTGAAAATGCGGGCAATGAGAGGTCTCGGAGGGGCTCCGACCTTCGGCCTTCCCCCGGGAACCCTGTGGGCCCTCTCCACAGCGAAGAGTTTACTCAGCCCCCGTGGCTGGAGATGGGTAGCAATCAGGTCCTCCACAAAGAGATCCGCCGCCGCCGCCTCCTCGCGTCCCTCGGGCACCCCGATGATACGGATGTTGTTCCTCCGTGCCCGACTCTCGGAGTCCTCCAGGCATCGATCCATAAGCGCACTCGCCTGACTAAGCCGGCGCACCTCTGTTTGTAAGGCCGCCACATCTGTCGTTAGGCCCGATGCGGTGTGGGCCAAAGAATCTACTCGGTCGTTGGTTTTGGAAAGATCGGCCCTCACCAGGCCAACATCCACGAGGACCGAGTCGATCTTCTGCGCCAGTGTATCGAACCGCTGGCCCACCGAGGCCTTCATCTCGGCAATGGCGCCCATGACATCTCGCAGAGTCAGATCTGCGGGCAGGTCTGGGGCATCAGGAGGGCTCTCAGGGGACTTGCGCGGTCCATCGGGAGATCCCTTCTGGAGGGTATAGCGGTCCATACTGTTGGCCTGATGGACGGCGCCACGCCGGGTCGATTTGGTCTTTGCCCGGTCTCCATCTTGTTTCGTGGCCATGGCCACCAGTCTCCCAGTCGCACCAGCCACGTCGTGTAGGGCAGGAAAGCAGGGCCACGAGCTCCGGGGGGGGCCACCTCAGAGCAGCGGGGTGGATCACAGCCTGCAGGCAGGCAGGGTCTCCCAGCAAGGCCACACCAACACCAAGGGCTCCGCGACCCAACCTCGCAGAGACGGCAAGGGGGTGTGAAAGCGAAAGCGAAAGTGCGGGGTACGCGAGTCGCCAGGCCCTGCCTGCCGCTGTTGTTCACTTTGTCACTGGATCACCCCACAGCGCAAATCCGGGGTCCGGCGAGGGGAAGGGCGCGAACCTCAATCGGTGCTCACTCCGGTGTCCGAGGTCCGATTCGGAAGCGGGAAACGGGTGCCAACTCAGCTCAGGTTCACCAACCTAGTCCCCTCATCCAGGGCAGGATAATTTCAGGATAATCGTAGGAGGTTGCGGTGGTCCTCGGGAGCCTCGCACCTACGCGGCCATCTTGGTTGCGCGCTAGGCTCCTCCCCCCCCTCTCCTGGAATGTTAACGGCCTACTTGACCTTATTAAGCGTACTGCCGTCCTTCGTAGCGCCCACCGCCATGCATCTGACATCCTGTTTCTGCAACAAACACACCTCCTGGGCTCACACTGCACCTTCCTCGCTTGATACGGGTTTGACAGGGTCTGGCACTCTGGTTTTGCACGGGGTTCCCGAGGGGGTTGCCATACTACTGCGGCAGGGACTTCACTTAACCCTGGCTCGCATCGAGACGGGACACCCAAGGTTGCTATGTGGCCCTGACGGGTACAATTGAGGGGCAACCACTTAACCTCTTGTGTACATACATTCCCCCTGCCACTATGGCCTCTGACCTTCGCCACCTCACATCGATAATCTCTTCCTTCCAACCGGGCCCGACGGTAGTTGGGGGTGACTTTAACGCTGTCCTACAACCTGCGCGCGACACAACAGGCACTCCGTCGGCCTCCCACCTAGCCTCTGCAAAGCGCTTATCTGATTGGTCCTCTGCCCTGGGTCTCTGTGATGCTTGGAGAGTGTGGAACCCTCGTAAGGAGCAATACACGCATACTTCGGCAGCCCACCACGCCCGTATTGACCTGTTCCTACTGCCTGCCAAAGACTGTCAACTATTATCCGGGGTCCATGTACTGCCTAGGGGTATCTCCGATCACTCCCCTGTCTCTCTCCGGCTGGGGACCTCCTATCACGGCACCCGTACGGTATGGCGGATGAACGCTTGGTTCCTGCAAGACGCCGACTTTGCCGCGTCCCTTGGGCGGGAAATGGAGCTCTACTTCTCTACCAACACGGGTTCTGTCTCCTCACCGGGAACATTGTGGGAGGCTGGCAAGGCTGTACTACGGGGTGTGGCTAGAGGCCTGGTCCACGCGAAGCGTGTGAAGCAGTCTGCCCAGCTGGCGCTGCTGGAGACCCATGCGGTGCAGCTGGAGGAAGCCCAGGCTGTCCGTGACAGTGAGGACTCCGCTCGGCAGCTCAGGCTGCTCTGCGAGGAGATATACCAGATCTCGCTAGAGTCCTAAAATGTTATGGCGCTCCTCGGTGGCGCGTGTGTATGGCTGGGGCGATAAGAATGGCAAACTGCTGTACAATTTAGTGTCCTACCCCAGAGCCAACCGTATTATTCCGGAGATCCGGGTCAAGACCGGGGCTCACCATGTCACCGCTCAGGCCATCGCTCAAACCTTCGCCAGGTTTTATGCAACTCTGTATGCGGCCCAACCTCTACGGACGGTCCTCCTTGGCGGAGTTGCTGGCCCAGGCCGGAACCCACCTTCCCTGCCTCTCCCAGGCGGCTTCAGAGGCTCTTGACCTCCCCTTCACTCTGGAAGAGATACATGGGGCCATCTTGCTGTTGCGCCCCGGCAAGACGCCCGGGCCCGACGGCTATCCCCAATAATATTATGCGGCCTTCCGCGACACACTGGTCCCCCACTTAACGGCCCTATTTAAGCACGTAGTGGAGGAGGGATCCTTCCCGCCAGAGACGGACGTGGCCACTATTGTAGTCAACCCAAAGACACAGCCGCCTTCCCTTGACTGCGCAGATTACCGCCCTATTTCCCTCATTAACACGGAAGTCAAACTCTTTGCCACTGTGCTGGCCCAACGGCTCCGTCCTCACCTGCACGACCTGGTTCACCCAGATCAGTGCGGTTTTATGCCAGCCCGGGGTACCCGGCATTGCATACGCCGCCTCCACCTCGCCCTCCGCCATCACCTGACCCCGTACCTGGCGTTGCTTTTTATAGACTTCGAAAAAGCATTCGACACAGTGGATTGGCGTTATCTCGAGGAGGTGTTGGAAAGGATGGGTTTCGGCTCCCCCTTCCGGCGTCTTATCCGTGTACTCTACTCCTCGGGCACGGGTCCTCATTAACGGTGTGCTGTCTGAGGCGTTCCCCATCCAGAGGGGCACGTGCCAGGGCTGCCCACTCTCGCCGCTTCTATTTGCTTTGGCGATGGAACCCCTGGCCTCCCTCATTCGTCAGGACCACCTTATCCGGGGCTGGGCCTGGGATCCTAGTCACACTGACAAGATAGCCCTGTACGCCGATGACGTCCTGTTGTTTTTGGCAGACCCGGAGAACTCTGGCCCGCGATGCTTGGCTGCTCTTTCAGCATTTGAACGGGTCTCCGGCCTCAGGCTCAATCCGGCAAAGTCCACGTTGGTTCCCCTGAACCCCTCCAGGGCGTGCTTTGACTGGCAAACGACTATTCCCCTGCACAGGCAATCGTTTAAGTACTTGGGTGTGTGGATTGCCCTCCTCCCGCAGCTTGAATGGGCTCTGAACGTCACACCCTTGGTCGCCAGAGCCAAGGCGGACCTTAGGAATCCCTCCCTCTCAACCTCCTAGGCCGGAGTGACCTCTTTAAAATGATGGTTCTTCCTCAGTTTTTTGTACATCTTACAAAATATCACCGCCCATCTCCCCGGTAGTTGGTTTCGGGAAATAGACGGCGTCCTCACTCGGTTTCTGTGGGGAAGCGGGAGGCCGCGAATGTTCCTGGCGCACTGTCGTATTCCTCGCTACAATGGGGGCATGGGGGTCACTAATCTCCACCTCTACTACCTGGCCACACGACTAATTGTGATCCACAACTGGTTCGCGGGCCACTGGTCCGACCCGGCGTACCGGGTGGAACTCTGGTCGATGGACTTTGCGCACATTCAAGCGTATCTATATTGGAGCCCAGTGCAGCAGGATCTTCCCCCCCGTCACTAGGGGGGTGCTGGTGGCCTGGCGCACAGCCCTACGCCACGTACGGTGGGACTGGAGACTCACCAGGCAGACACCCTTGTGGAGCGGAGCATTGTTGGGGGGGGTCTCATCGCTCCAAGGTTTTCGCCAGTGGGACCTTGTCGGGGTCTCGTTATTAGGGGACGTCTGGGTGGGGGACCATATCAGACCCTTTACAGACCTACAACAGCGTCACTCCCTCCTTCCATCCCAATTCTACAAGTATCTGCAGCTCAGACAAGCCCTCCACACGCACATTCCCTTCCCCACTGTCCTTCCGGAATTCAGCCCCTTGGAGGCCTAGGTGATGATGGGGAACCTTGGCAAAGGCGGGATGTCACGGATATACCGATCTCTGGTGAACAATGGTCGCGCGTCCCTTGACCAACTCCGTGCCCGATGGGAGGGATGGCTGGGTCCCCTGGAGGAGGCGGACTGGAGAGACAAACTTATGGCCCCTAAGACCCTGACAACCTCCTCCAAATTACGTCTTGTCCAACTGTACAACCTCCATGCGGCATATCTCACCCCCGCACGCTTGTACAGCGCCCGCATGCGTCCTTCCCCGGCCTGCTCGCGTTGCAGCCACGCTCCAGCGGACTTTTATCATGTGGTGTGGCAGTGTCCCGTTCTTGAGCAGTTTTGGCGGGGGGTGGAACTTGAGCTTACGCGGGCTCTGGGTTGGGAGGTCCCCCATGACCCACTGCGTCTGATCCTGGGGGTTTTTGACAGCCTAGATGGGTCCCGGGCGGATAGGCGCCTCCTGGGAACAGCGGTGGCAGTGGCGAAGCGCGATATAGCAACGCTATGGTCCCAGGCTAAACCTCCGACTGTGAGGCAGTGGAGGCGTGGGGTGGACTAGTGTGGAGCCAAGGAAGAGCCCCTCTTCGAGGCCCAGGGCTGTCCTGAACTTTTTGGCAAAATATGGGGCAAATGGTTTAACTTGCTGCCCGTTTGACAGGTCCGAGTCTGTTGGAGAACTATTTACTGATGGGCAAATGCTATAATTAATTCACCAGTGCTCTTTGAGTCTCAGACAGCGTGCTTTGATTGTAATTCACCCCGATGATATGTTTGATTTGCTATCGCTGTATTGTTGTATCAAAAATGCAATATAGTTGATTATAAAAAAAAAAAAGTACACGTCCACACTGGATTAAGCGACCGTTTATGTATAATTGCACTTATGTTACACCACAGTTATTGAGCGTTCAGATTTTTTCGTAGATTTATCTCACGGTTGCCAATTGTTTCATTGTAAATATTCTTTAAGTGTGCGTGTATTTCTCCAGCTGTAGTGGGTGTGTAGGGATGGCCATGGGGCTGCTTTAAAGGGGAATATTGTGCCTGTGAACATGTGCTGTGTCAGTGAGAAGAGATAACAAGCATTAAAAATGCAATAGGTCTCGCCTTTTATTAAGTTAGCCATTTGCTCTGCTATACAGTACCATTAGCAAAGCAAATGGCTTTAACTTAATCAAAGGCGAGACCTATTGCATTTTCAATGCTTGTTTTTATTGCAAAAGTATTTGAAACGCAGTATTTGATTGAAACTCCTAACCTCAATCCAAGAAAACTGGCAGCAGGCACCTGAGTCTTGTCTGTCTGGCTGGTCGTTGTGAGATGCTGTGGGGGACAAAAGCCTCCTCCCCACACCGACGACTTGTTAATTGCACTGCTCAAAAGACGCACCACCCACAAAGGCTCACTGACACCTTCTGAGGCCCGGGATGGAAGGAGGGGCACCACATGATGTGCGTCCTCAGGCCGCCCTATTGTCATTCAGCAAATAACAATTAATGGGCCTAATATGTGGTCCCCTCAGACTACCTCTCACCTGAAGCTGCAGCTCTATGGGGAAAATCAGCACAGGTATATGGAGTTGCTTGATCCACAGACTCAAAAAATCGGCCCACAAGCTGGCCTCTGCCACAGGCCACTCAGGCATCGGCCGATTTCCTGCCTTGCCAATCCGACCCTGGTTGCTGCCACAAAGCGCTTGGTCTCTACATAAATCAAGAAATGAATTTGCGATGCTGCTTGAAAGGGCACACACAACTTCCAGTGCTCCTCACTGGTCTGTACGTTCAATACAGCGCTATTGTTGTTTGTATGCCTCTGTCTTTATATTGTCTCTAAGCACCCTGAAGCAGCCTTAAATCCCACTTGTGGACTCCGTGTAAAAGAAAAATGCTTATTTTTCCACAAAAACCTGCTTTATTACCAAGTCAGGTTAAAGTTAACATTTTTGCACACGCTGCCTAATTACAGCACAACCTATTGCGTCTTTCAGAATAAACCACTACATAGTTTCATCTCAAATTTCTTACACCCATTACAAAAATTATCCTCCCCTTATTAGCTTTACCCAGCGTTTGCCATTCATGCACTTTCTCAATTTCTAGTTCTTAGTTAAGCCTACCTGTCCCTCCTCAGCCAAGGCGTTCCTGTTCCATTGTAAGCCTGCCCTCTCTTGTGGTATCTCTAGTGTTACCTCTATAACTGTATATTAATCAATCTCCCTACTTAATCCTCTCTATAACTGTTGCTTCCACCTGCTGTCAGTGAACTGCAGGTAAACATTTCCACTCCCCTTACACAAGAGAATGCCTTCTCTTGATGCAAAACCTGTTGTGTTGTCCTCTAACTGAAGAAGCGGCCCACATGCCTAAGGCATCTTCTAATCTGCATAATGAGAAGATGCTTATACTTAGATGAAAAAAATGTATGCAATGAAATGGGTAAAATAATTAACATAAATGTATTTCATATAATATACATTGGTCTTCTCCATGCACCAACAGATAAGCAACATTGGCATTGTGTGAATTGAAATGCAAGCCTAGGAAGGTCTGCCTGTGGAGTATTACTCATTTTTAGGTCGGGCATATGCAGCGCATGCGCTGCTCTGCGAGGCATGATGTATTCGAGTATGGATTTGAAGCTCTGTCCACTCTCCGCCCATATTTTTCATTGGCTTGTGCATTGCCCTTTGTAAATGCTTGCTTCTGATTGTTAATAGGCTTGTTAGTCCCTTCTTAGTACTGCCTTGTCTTCATTTGTAACCTCCCATGAGGACTGGCCCTTTTCCTACTGCAGGCACGACATGCGTTCCTGCAACATTCAGCGCACCATGCGTGCTTTCACTTTCCAAGTAGCCCGGGACAATGAGAGCCGCTTTCTTTGAAACGAAATTGGTCCCGCATTACAAGAGTTTGCGCTATTGGCATTGTAAATGACAATGCCTTTTATTTATGTGTTAATTATCAAAACAAATAAAAGGCATTGTTATTTACAAATTTACAATGCCAGTAGCGTAAATTATTGCATTGCAAATGCTTGTTCTATTTATTTCACAGATGTGACATGAGGGTGTAACATAGTAACAGAGCATAAAACGACATAAATAAATGGTATCTTCAGCGCATGCGCGCACACACACTCACACTCTCACTCTCACTCTCTCACTCTCTCACTCTCACTTACTTTTCGGAAAAAATGAACAGTTTCCAATAGAAGGAGAAGCAAATCTTAATGTTTGACTGATGGGGTGGGGGGTATACCTAATAAATAAATGAATGAAGGGGAGCATAATTTTATTACAGAACAATTATCAGGCAAATAATACATAAACCTATTCAAACTTAGGACTTTAAGGTAAACTAATCGTCATGGCTTATGATACAACTATGCCTAGCACCCCTATTACACTGCAATATATGCAGTACCACTCTATGCCACTATATACTACTCAACTTTACTCTACACCACTGCTCTATACATCACATAATTACTATACACATAATTCCACTGCACACCACACAATTCCACTACACACCACACAATTCCACACGGCACAATTACACAACTAACAATTCCAATCCAACACACATAATTCTACTCAAACCACATACATCCACTCTATAACACAAGGGTAAAAGACATTGCCATTTACAACACCAATATCTGTAACAAAAAAAAATGCGAGACCTATTGCATTTCTGATGCTTGTTTTTAAGTAGCATCAACGCGATTCCGCACCTTGAAGAATGTCCCCACACAAAGTAGGCAATAAGTGGTAATTTGCAATAGTTTAAAAGCAAAAATAAAATAAAGGGTACTTCAATAAAGGAAATTCTGTAAGACAGACGACAGACCATTCTTTGTTGTGAATGAATATATTTAAAAGATTCTGTTCTAGACACTATCATCTTTGCTGCCTTGAACCCACAGGTTACAGCAGCCCGACTTCCCACATTAGCCTCAGTCAGAAAACTATTTAAAGCGGCTTGAAGCATTCATCTACTCCCCCCAGGCCTGCCAGGAATGGGCTTTGTGAATTCACAGTGGCGAAAGGCATGCCTTGCATTACTGCTGCTTTTTGTTCAATGCCCCATTTCTGCTCTCATCCGTCCCTCGCTGGATGACTGCTCAACATAGCCCATTTTAACTGGACCTAAAAGTGAGCAGCACGTCTACAAAGGCGCCACCGGGAACTCAGTCACGCCGCCAATATGGCGGTTGTGCCAGTCCCCGGGTCGCTTCTCCTGCCGGGGGCGGGGCCAGCGTGGCAGTGACGCACCTGGCGCCTGCCTCCCAGACGCAGCGATAGGACAGTCCGCCATGCCCCGGAAGCGGAACAAGCGCTTCCGGGGCAACGTGAGGAAAACGGGTCCCAGATCTTGCTGGGACCTGTTTGATCCAGAATTTGGGGGCAAGATGTGGTGTCTTGCTGAATCTAGAATCTGGCACACCGTGTGTGTGCCAGATTCTAGAGGAGACGGTTAGACCCAGGTTTACTGATTATGTCTGATTTCTATGAAGCTCAACTATAATAAAGCTTCGTACTTCAAATAAGGCGTGCTGAGAGTCATCTTTATTACATTGGCGACGAGGATGGGATGACCATTGTAAAAATGAATTTAAGTTGTTAAAAAGGGATATCTTCTGGAAGATATGTTTTAAGCCATCTTCCACCGTGTTCTAATCGCATTTCATCATCAGAAGAAGATGTTGATGTATATGAAGAAGCTATTACGAAATTGGATAAACGTTACATAAAGAAAGTCAACGAAGTGGTGTCGCGTCACAAATTTCTCAGCAAAGGTCAACTAGTAAATGAATCCATAGACACATTTGTAAATGATTTAAGAATTCTGGCATCCAAATGTAATTATTCTTCATTTCATGATCAAATGCTTCGTGATCAAATGGTGCATAAAGTTGCCAATGTGAAACTTCAAGAAAAATTACTTGCTGCTGAAGATTTGACTTTGGATAAGGCTATGAATATAGCTCATCGTTTCGAAGATATGGAGTTGGGTTTAAAAGAGCTTGCTGAGCAAAAAGCATCACAAATCAATGCGGTCAAGGTTTCGAAAGCTGCAGAATCTATGGCTAGCAAAGATAAATTTAAAACTCAAGTTATGCAAGAAAAAAAAGAATATATTTGTTTTAAATGTGGTATTCCAGGTCACTTGGCTAACGACAAAAGGTGTCCTGCTATTGGCCAAGTGTGCAGATATTGTAGATTAAAAGTTCATTACACTAGGATGTGCAGAAACAAAACTAAGATAAGAAATAAAAGTATTGAACAAAAGATGCAAAAGGATGAGCATATAAAAGAAGTTGATGATGTCATAAATGAGGATGAATTTATGTTAGCGGTTTATGAAATTAATAGCAATTTGAAAGATGCTCCATTATGCACTGTGACCATTGGTGACAAAAATGTGACGGTAATGGCTGACTCTGGTGCCAGACACACACTCATAGGGGATGAATGGCTTAAAGAATTTCCGGATGTGCGTTTATCACCTCCGGATATCAAATTGGTTGGTTATGGTAGGAAACCCATTGATGTAATTGGTTATTTTACATCCACTCTTACGTTCAAAGGTAAAACCATTACTTCAAAAATTTATGTTGCCAAAGAAGGTTCGTGTCTTTTGGGGTGGCCTCAACAAAGAGATCTGATGATCACTTTAGACCCTAATCATCCGGATCAGGTTCGAGGTTATTCGGATTTGATTGGTCAGATAGACATTGATCCTGCGTCTGAGTGGGAGAAAAGATTTCCTAGTGTATTTTCAACAACAAAGTTGGGTCTTTTAAAAAATTTGTGCACAAAATAATGTTAAAACATGATGCTATACCAAAGGTTCATAAAGTTAGGAATGTTCCACTACATTTGAGAGAGGCGGTTAAGGTGGAGCTTAAAAGGCTCTGTGACTTGGATATCATAGAGGAAATAGAATCATCTTTGTGGTTAAGTCCGGTTGTAGTCGTGCACAAACCTAACGGGAAAGTCAGATTATGTGTGGACTTGAGGGATCTAAATGACAGTGTGTGGGTTGATAGACATCCGCTACCAAATATAGGTGAGATGTTCACCAAATTGAAGGGTGCAGCGATATTCTCTACCCTTGATGTGTCTAATGCTTACCATCAGATAGCTCTGCACGAGGAAAGTAGACATCTTACTTCCTTCATTACATCCGAAGGTGCGTTTAGGTACAAGAGAATGCCTTTCGGACTAATTTCTGCATCCTCTGTATTTCAAAGATTGATGCACAAGTTATTCAAAGATATTGATAATGTGCTGTATTTCCAAGATGATATTTGAATTTTTGCTGCCAATCCCACTGAACATACGAATATCCTACATCAAGTTTTGTGCATTCTCCAAGATAATGGGTTAACTTTGACTAAAGATAAGTGTAAATTTGGTGTAAAGTCAGTTGATTATTTAGGGCATTTAATTGACAAATATGGGGTGTCACCCAAGCAAAATTTAATCAGGGCCATTGAGCAAGCTCCTGATCCACAAAACAAAGATCAGTTAAGATCCTTTTTAGGGTTAGCTGAATACTATGCGAAATTTATACCTTTGTTTGCTGACAAAACTGTGCATATGAGAAACTTAGCCACGTTCAACACTGCTTATGATTCAATAATTATGTTGGGTTGGGTGCAGTATTGATGCAGAATCAGGATGGTCATTTAGTCAACATTGGCTTTGCATCAAGACCATTGAAGGGTGCGGAATGCAAGTATTCAACACTGGAAAAAGAAACTCTTGCCTGTTGGTGGGGGATAGAATATTTTCGGAAGTATGTCTATGGTACTGTATTTAAGGTCAGATCTGATCATCGTCCGTTGGTAGATCTTTTTACAACAAAAGGTTGTGGTAGAGCCACTTCAAGGATCGCCAGATGGCAATACAAATTACAAGATTTTCATTTTCATGTTGAATATATTCCAGGTGTGAGATATTTTGGCAGATTGTCTGTCAAGGTTGCCAGTTGTGGACGACAATGTTGTAGAAGAAGATAGTGATCTTGAGAAGGTGATTTCCATTTGTGAGGTGTCTAATGGTTGTATTCAAGAAAAGGAATGGAAATGTGCATGTGACAAGGATGTCATACTTGGGGAAGTTATTAAGTATGTCAAATCTGTGTGGCCAAAGAAGGCTGAGGTGTCGGAATTGGTGCGTCCATTTTGGCAAGTTTCTCATGAGTTGTCTCTAAAGGAGGATATTTTAATGAGGGGTCTACAGCTGGTGGTCCCGGTTGAGTTACAACAAACAATTTTAGATATGGCTCATGAAGGTCATCCAGGCATGACCAGCATGAAACGCAGAATTAGGAGTGAATTCTGGTGGCCAGCCATGGACAAAGCTATTGACCGCAAGGTCAGGGATTGTATAGAATGTGGTGTAAGTGATAAATCACAAAAAGGTTTTACATATGATCATCTACCAGTGTCCAGGCCATCTAGAGTTTGGCAATGTGTTTCTTTGGATATTGCTGGTCCTATTTGTCTTGGTCAGAATCTGGTGTATGCAATTGTACTCATTGATCAATTATCTCAATGGCCAGAAATTAAAATTGTGCCTCATGTGACTTCTAGTGTGGTTATCAAATTTTTGAATGAGGTATTTGAGAGGGAGAGTTTTCCTGAATCCCTTGTGACGGATAATGGGGTACAGTTGATTTCTATTGAAATGAAAAGTTTCCTAGAAAGACATGGGATTAGTCACAAACGTGCTTCTGTATATTATCCTCAGAGTAATGGGATTGTTGAGAGGTGGATTAAAGTTTTTAAGGAAGGGTTACAATTGGCAATTTCTAATGGGAAAAATTGTAGTCAGGCTATTAGTGAAATCTTGTGGAGTTACAGGAATACTCCTAGGAGCACTGGTGATCTTTCTCCTTTTGAGAAGATGAGGGGGAGGAAGTGTATATCTAACTTGAGCCAAGGGTGGATGAGAGATATAGGTACCTGCAAGGATGACAGGGATGGGTTGGATAAAAGTGGTTTGGATAAAGATGTTATTTCTCCAGTTAGAGTCAATGACTGGGTTCGTGTGAAGAAAGGGAGATTGGTTAAAGCTGGTGAATCGCGTTATTCTCATCCATTAAGAGTAGTTCGGGTTGGTCGTCAGGTGGTTGAATTATCTGATGGAAATGTTTGGAGTTTATCCAAGGTGGTTAAAGTACCACTATTTTTGTGGCCTGATAAAGAGGCATCTCGCTCAGCTGATATATTGTTACCCAAAATGTCTAACAACAAAACTAATTGGAGAAAGTTTGTTTCTCCAAAAGTCAGTAGTTTGGTTAAGGGCCATGTGCACAGATCACGACAAATGCCTGTTAGGTATAAAGATTATTATGTAAGTAAGTGATACTTATTTTGATTTGGATGTGATAATTGATTTATGTTAATTTTGGTGCAATGTAAATGATGATCAAATTGTTTGCATAAAGGTTATGTAGTAATGTGCATGTATTTAAAAATGTTTTTGTTTTAATTTTGTTTTTGTATTTCTAAAGGAGGGAAATGTGTGGTGTCTTGCTGAATCTAGAATCTGGAACACCGTGTGTGTGCCAGATTCTAGAGGAGACGGTTAGACCCTGGTTTACCGATATGTCTGATTTCAATGAAGCTCAACTATAATAAAGCTTTGTACTTCAAATAAGGCGTGCTGAGAGTCATCTTTATTACACAAGGCTCCTTTAAAAGTAGCGCCGAGCTGCAGCACGGTCTTTTCCTCGCCGCTCTGCTTCTGAAGCCAGCTGCTCGCCGTACCCACGTGCCAAAGGCTTTCGAAGCCTCTATTCTTTTTCTCCACCCACCATTCCCTGAGGCAACGAGGTTTAGGAAGTATTTGTCGAGGTGTTTGTTTAGCGGTTTTCTTTCCAGGTTGAATTTTGTAATCTTCTTTTTCAGTTACTGTAGGTTGTGTCAAATAATGTCATATGTGTATGTTTATTTTACAGGTCAACGTCATTTATGCTTGTCTTATGTTATGTCTGAGTATCCTTGGTCTGCGGTAAGGTCATGATTGCTAGGTCCATTTTTGCATCTCTTATTAGGCATCCCATTATTTAAGGGGGACGCTTGGGGGAGGGGGATAGTGGTCTCTCATCACACTCCAGGGGGCGCTTACGGCCTGTAGGCTGAAGAGTGCTGGGGTAGGAAATTACGCTTCCAGAAGCCCCTTGGGCCAGCCCCTGCGCAAGGGCGCCAAGGTGACATAACATAAGTCCCTGGGAGGTAGGATTGGAGGGCGTAGTGGGTGCCTGCGGAAAGGAATCTGATGGGCAAACGGGCCTCCTGTGCAAGGTCACTCCGTTAAAGGGGGACCTGGCAAGTAGTTGGGAACAGTCATGACCTTGCACGTAGGCTCATCCGGGATTTGCAGAAAACAAATTTTACATATTCCAGTTTTACATTAGGTATGGCTATGTATTAGACTCATGTTACGTTTCGCCATAAAAGATGTGTAAATATGTGTATTTGAAATGTTATTGAATATGTTTGCTGCGTATTAAAATTGTCAAGAATTTTAATTATAATTTAATAATTTTAATAAAATGCGTCCAGGGTTATCCGACCCCTAATCCAAGTTCTGTGTTTGGATGATTTATTATCAGTGCCTTGGGGGGAAATGGGGGGGTGGGGGTGTTGGAAGCAGCCATCCCGAGATCCCTGCCTGGAGGGGAGTCTTGGGTCAACAAATCAACCAATGTGAGGGGACTCGGCAATACCTGGCCATATTCCCAGTATGCAGGCTTCCTGCCTTTCACATGGCTTTTGGATATAGTAAAAGTTAAGTTGTTAATTATAACCTCTTCATGCATGCATCTAGCGTTTTATAAGCGCTCCTAAATGTATATGGGAACTGAGGCAAATTAAAGTAAGCCAGTTAGCCCTGGATCACACAGTGTTGTGGCGTGGAGGCGTCGGGGTCACAACCATAACTCTCGGAAGGGGAGTCAGCAGTTTTACCACAGAGACCCATCTCGCAAAGCAGTCTCCCCCTCCATTATCTCATTCCCTAAAGACCACTGGCTCCTTACAGAGCTGTGTAGTACTATTTAAGAAACTGTATATAAAGAAATAAAATGTGTTTCTTAGGTGCTAGATAATGCTGCTGAAAAAAGATACCACAGCCCAATATCCGCTCCTGGGGGTCAAATACCACTTTTCTATGCTCACGAATAGTAGCCACATTTACATCTATTTGTGCAAACCACTCAGTACCACTCCATACCACACAATGCAACTCCACTCCACCGCACAAAATGCCACACAATCCCACCCCTCTCTACACCACTGCAATGCTTGATAAAATAAGTTCTGATTCAAATCTGTCGATTGAAGTTGGAGTACATCTTGCAGGGTTGATGTCACTATGATGGAGAGCTGTGTGGTGGAATAGTGTTCCTATGATGCACTGCTCTGTTTCCTTCGGGTGCAGTGTAGTGGTTTGGGTTAGAGTCCCTAAGAGGCAGTATGTCAGTGTCCGTGCTGTGAAGTGCAGTGGGCTGGGGTGATTTTTACGGTATATTAAAGTGTGATGAGCTGGATTCTTTCGAAAACGATATTAAAAACGAAGTCAATTATTGGGGCTCGGGTGCAGACTCCATATAGAAGTCATTACACTGTATCATTAGAAGCTCCCGAGTACATATTGAAGCAGCACTCTTGTTTCGAAGTCATAGATGAACACCAGCCACAGCAAATATCTCTTGCAACCGTTCTCTTTCTTTATGTTGGCAGACAGAACACATGTTTTTTTTAGCTGAACCTTAAAGACTACTGTTTGAATAGAGGCCTTCTTTTTTATTTGTGATAAATCCAATACTTGAGCCATTTATAATACGCAATTTAGCTGATAATGGTGTCATTTTGATGAACAAGAGTTTTAATATCTGGAACTGTAATTTATATCTATTTTGCTATACTGCCACTCCTTTCCCAAGCCGATTGCACTTCAGTCTGCGACACAGTCAAGTAAATCCTAAAAATGTGCTTCCTATTTAAAATATATTTAATGTTCAGCAAGATTTGCTCGAACTATTGTACTGCTCCGAAGAACAAACCTTTCTAAAATATACTTGTTAGCACAGTATCACCAACCCCGTTCCGTTTATCTATGGAAAATAATTGTTTAGGAATTTTATATATTTTTAAGGAGCACTAAGCATGCCTTTTTATAGAAGGTGTAACATTTTATCACAGAAGTTGTATAATGCATGTGATTTGTACTAAAATACATTTAGGTTCAGTTATAGATATCACTGATCAACTTGTTCGTTACAGCTGAACCTATTATTTGGGCGAAGATCCTCTTTTTACACAAATCTGATATCTTTTCTCTTGTTCAGTTTGTCTTTTACAGTGTTTGATATGTCTGGTCAAGGCAGATACAGAAGTCTTTGGGAACACTACTACAAGTAAGCATTTTGGTTATATGTTTGAAATTTCTTTGTGCAGATGTTGTAATGTACGTGTCAAGTACAGTTTACATAAATAAGCCTCACAGTAAAATGGTGGTCCATGAAACAAGACAGTTAAAGGCTAAAGCCTAGTATAAATGATTGTTTTCATGCCAATTGTCTTTAATAAATAAAAAAAAATGCAAAATACATTTTCAACACTTTCATTACTTCTTGAGAATGCATTGGAAAAGAGGGTTGGTCACATTAGACCTTGCGATCAAAGCGTTTTTTGGTTATTTACTTCTGTATACATTGTCACTTTTACTAGCAAACATGCTGCTCATTCATACAGACATTGTAGACTCTAAAACATTATTTTTGTCCATTTGGTTAAGAAAGCATGTGTCTAAGTAGTCACCAGACTTGGGAATGCTATATTGCCATTTTGCTGCAAACAACCTTTAAAGTTTCGCAAGAAAATATCCACAGAATTTCTTTACTTGAGAATTAGTTTTAACCAGGATCAAAAATGGTGATGGCAGCACTGTTTACCTCAGTCTCACCTTTTCTCTGTTTCCACCCTCTATTCTATTAGCTTCATATCAGAACTTTCTACTTTCTATAGGCAACAGGCTTGTTCTCACAAGATATAAGAGGGCCTTGTAGTGAACAAACATGACCCACAACTATCTCCAGATTCGAGGCGAAATGTACCAGGACAGCCCATTTACCTTGTTGCCCCTAATGCTCCATCTCGCCTCTCACCATGCAGTTCATTGCCTCTTGAGAGCTTCCTGCTCTCTCCTCCTATCCTTAACCAGGAGACCGAAGCAAGCAGAGAAAGAGATAGAAAATTAGTGCTGAGAGGCGAGGAAAGCACACGTGGTATAAGTGCTCTCATCTCCCAGCAGGGGCGACTTCTGGAATGCCCCTGGTACACAAATAGCAACAAAAGGTTTAATACATCAGGAGCCTTCAAACACTTTTCAAGGAGATATCGAGGTGGGCCAATCGTTCCAATAATCCATGCTGCAATAACTAAGTTAATATAAATAACAGATGGTCCTAGACTCATTTAGCGCGCATCAAGTCAATGAGGTTCAGAATTCAAATACAATTTCATGCATGAAGGAATCAGCCCATGTTAATTAATAGATGACAAAATAACATTATCAAATATGCACCTGGAAAAGGAAAAGACGCTAACTTTTTTTCTTTAGGGTTCTTCGTAATTTTATTCATAAATGAATAGAAAAGGTAAAGATAATACCAAGTGTATATCAATCAAGAGGTTGCTGAAAAGAAAGGGGTGTGAAAGAGTAGTGCTTGTTTGTGCAGTAGATGGGAAACGGAAAAGGACTACAAAGTGAGGATAAATTGATGGTAGTTATTGCAATAAGTTTTACAATCCACGTACAACATACACCAGTGAGTTAAGGCCTGTCCACAATACATCCGTAGGTCATCTTTTTTTACATTTTTTTCGAGGTTTTCTGAGAAATATCATCTGTTTGTTGGGCGGGAGTAGTGGTAGAATATGGTACAGGCCCGCAATTGGGGGATGAATGTCGACGTTTCGACCCGACTTATCGCGTAGAGGGTAATTTTAAACCTCCACGAGCGGGACATCTTCAGGACAAGGGAAGTGTGGGATGCAACCTAGAAGGATAAAAGAAGTATAGTAAGAGAAATCAAAAAATCTTGCGTCCTAGGGGTACCTAAACTACTAACCTAATTCAGGCGCCTATCATTGGCAGGCCTGATCTCAGATCTCTGGGACAAATGGTCTGTGAAGAAATGGAGGTGCATATTAGATTACCAATTCCGAGTGAGATAAACGATTGAAAATGAGAGCACACTCAAAGCCACTTACCCGCATGCTAATGCGGTGTAGCATATAGCAGAACTACAAATCCGCTGCAATGGGTATCTAAAACCCACCCAAATCCAATCTAGCCACAGCCCTGATGCTAGGTTTAAGGCGCATCTATGCGAAGCCGCTGGACATTCCTTTAATAGGGTAACCAACCACCCTGTTGAATCTATAAAGTGAACAAGATATTGCGTACATCTGTCCCGCAGTACTGATTCAACTGCAGGACGGTGAAACGAGACACAACTGTGGCCTCCAGGGGAAATACCGTGGGAATGCGATTCCATCACCCCGGCGATTCAAGCTCCTCACCTGTCAAATTTCGGCAGGAGAATTGCCGACGCATAGAGCGTCCGTGTTTAAAGGATGTCAGAAAACATGCACGTCGCAATCAGAGCACCGCGCATCGTCGTGAAACGCTCGGTCCCGGGCCTAAGAGTTTGAGAGTCTGGGGGAGTGTATTAGAAAACAGAGTGACACTATGTTTATATCTAAATATTGGAGTTAATTGGATTCTCGGAATGCGCTCTATACCTGGTTAACAAACCAGCGTAATGCCTGATAAATAGGTAGGAACACAGAATGAATACATGCCCGAAAGACATTAACATAAAGTTAATACTATACCATATTGCCAGCGTATAAATTCAAAACTAACCAGGTTGGATCCAAAACATATATGATTACAATATACACCAACCACGCAATAATATAACGTGATTACGTTATTACAAACATGACAGCAATCAAACAGCTATAATCGCCAAATGACAGATACAGTGTATGATATAGTTGATGTGAAGGTTAGGGACTGTACTTGGGATATGCCACAAATATGTTATATACATACATAAGAAAAGAAGCAGCTATGGTAGCCAAAAACGGGTACAGTGTAAGATACAACAAAGGTGAGGTTAAAAAGCTGTACGCGGAAATTGAATAAACACATGATAAAGTGAAAATGGAAGTACAAACTGGTGTAAGGAATACGTCAGATACAGCACCATTGGCAAATCCTCAGCCGTTGTTTAATGTTGCTACCTGTCTGGCAATTTCCTCATACTCATTTAGTCCTTTCAGGACAGTATCAAAAGTATGTATCCATGGCCTAGCGCGCTGCGATGGCGGACGTCAGTTAGGCGAGCTCCGTCCAGCCCGTCAACTATCCTACATTATCCTGGCCCCCCCGACGATCTATCGGTCCTGAAGGGGCTACTTGGGTGCTGTCCCCCCCAGGCGGACACTAGAGGGTGTTCTGGGACACCCTCGCGCAGGATCGGCGGCGGAGTTGCGCGCGGGCCGGGGCCTAGAGGTGCCAAAAATCCGGGGAGTTGAGTGCGGAGTCCCGGCGACCGCTGAGGGGTGCGAGTTGCGTTGTGCCGGGCCCCGAGAGGAGACGCTCGTATGCGGCCGGCCAGCAGGAGGTGAGGGCAGCGCCGAAGTTTGGGAACCTGCCGGCCCCGGGAGAAATATCGGAGGGGCGATCCTACAGCCAGGAACTGGACAGTGAGTGGCCGGCGTCTGGAGGAGGTGGCGGCGGGGGCAGGAGGAACTAGGCCCCTAACCCTGTGAGGACACTGTCGGCTGGCGGTGGGTGGGCATTGGAGGACACGACCCTTGAGAGGCTGTGGAGGTCCTCTTTCCCCCCCCCCTGCTCTCTCCCCATCGGCCTAATACGGGGCGAGGTAGCGAGGTGGCCCCCGGTGGAGATGTCGTCGGCCCCCATGGAGTCGTGGGCCTTTGTGGTTGTGACGGGCGGAGACTCGACCCCCACCTGTGGTTAAGAGACTATATCTGCGAGGACTGGGCCATACTGCGGACCGGGTGCGGCGGCCCCCTTCAGGAATTGAGTGGGGACCTGATCGGGGCTGCAATAGCTGACACGGCGGCCAGGCCGGGCCGCGTAGGGGGGGTGAGGAGAGAGGGGGTGCGCGGACTGTGGCAGTCGGGGGGGGGGGGGCAACCCCTTGCCAGAGGAGTAGAGTGGGATCACCGTGGTGGCCCCCGACTCACGTGAGGCTGCAACGGGAGATTGGTGACTTACACAGACGGGAGAGATCGGCGGCACTGCCGGGCCGTGCGGCGGGCGGCCGCGAACCTCACCCTTTGGCCTCGTGGTCCTTTGCTGTGGGGGCTGTCCGGGCTGAGGCGTCCGGACGATAGGTGGTAGCTGAGCTCCGCAAAGCCACTCAGCCGTGGGCTGGCCCGGACCATACTTGGGAACTTTGGCTTGTGAGAAGCCCTGGAGGATCGGACCCCTAGAGGGGTTACATTGAGCCCTGCCGTATTTGGTCCTGCTGGGAGCCCCCGGAGAAGGCAATGACGAGGGACAAGGGCGGTGGGACCGCCAAGCATGGCCCCATAGATAAATTCACTGGTCTGGGAGCGGCGGCGGGTGCCACCGGGGGGCCGCCGGAGTCTGATACCGACAATGCGGCCCTCATGGCGGCCATCACCCAATCCAGGGACATGCTTGATGCCAAGATAGGGGCGGTTGGGGCGGACGTTACGCTGCTGCGCCAAGATCTGCGCAATGCGGTGTCCTGCATCACAGAAGCTGAGACCTGGATTTCTGGAGTGGAAGACGATGTTACCACACTGAAGCAAAAAATGGCGAACATGGAAAAGACCCAACGGGGATTGGCGCTTCGGGTGGAGGATGCAGAAGGGCGGGCCCGACGGAATAATCTGAGATTCGTTGGTTTTCCGGAGGGCTGTGAAGCAGGCAACATGGAACGTTTCCTCACGCAGTGGTTGGAAAGCTGGCTCCCGCCGGACGCTATGTCACGCTGCTTTGTGGTGGAGCAAGCACACAGGGCGCTGTTGCAGAAGCCACCGCCGGGGGCTCGCCCGCGGCCGGTAATAGCGAAATTTCTGAACTATCTGGACCGCAATGCTGTCTTGAAGCAAGCCCGGGCTAAGGAACCGCTGCTATATGAGAATGTGCGCATCTTAATATTTCCCGACTATATCCGACTGGTACAGCAACAGCGCCAATCCTTCATGGCGGCGAAGGCCCGACTGAGAGACCTTAAGCTCCCGTATGCCCTCTTATTTCCGGCTCGTCTGTGGGTGGTATACCAATCCCGCACACACTTCTTCGACACCCCGGAGGAGGTATTTCGGTGGACTGACGAAACGGTGAGAGTGAGGGTGCCCACGCCGCCCGGTAGGGTTCGGACTCCTCCTCCGGAGAGGGGGCCCGGAAAGGTCAGAGGGAGCAGCAACGGAAGGGTGGCAGAAGATCGAGATCCAGGAGGCGCTCAGTGTCTGGTGGGGCCACCTCTGCGAGGGGTCCGGAGCATGGACATTGATCTTGTGGTCCATTGACACTTGGGGCTGATCTAGTGCGGGGGTGGTGTCCTCTGCTCAAATCTATTTACCTTATTTTGTTTTAGCGATGTTATTGTCGGGGGAGTACAAGGGTGGGCTGGTTCTTTGCCGGGCTTGCACCGGTTGAGATTCTGCCCGAGGAACATGGGCTGTAAGTTGGGGAGCCATTGGACGGGGCTGCGACAGATGCTTCAGTGTTATTGAGGTATGGGGTGGGGGGTATGTTGGGTGGGAGTTGTATTATGTTCTGCGTCGCACTTCCATTGTGGGTTCTTAACATTGTCCATATGTACAGCCGTAGTCCCCTGTTGGTGAGGTGGGTGGGGTCCATTTCCTATGGCTAGCACGTCGATAAGAGGTCAGGGGATCCCAGACACTTTCCGTGTTATAAGTTGGAACGTGAGAGGGGCCTTGGACAAACTTAAGCGGGGAGCAATATTGCATCAGGCCAAGAGGGCTCGGGCGGATATACTTGTGGGGTGGCGATTTCGGTTCATCGTAGAATCCCATATATACATGCGCAGCAGTGTATTGACCCTCAAGGCCGGTATCTGTTTATCCGGGGCACGATTGGGGAGGCCCCTCTGGTGTTGGGTTGTGTGTATGCCCCCCCTTCCCCCCTGCAGTGGTCTTTAGTTGAGAAGATACTGGCCCTTTAGGCGGATATGCCGGACGTGCTCTCGGTAATTGGTGGGGGCTGGAACGATGTTATGGATTTGGCCAGGGATAGGAGTTGGGGGGAGGATGGTCCGAGGAGGGGAGGTCCCACGAAACTAAGTTCCCTAGTGGCTAGTCTGGACTGGATTGATGTTTGGCGGCGGGCTCACGGAAATGAGCGGGGGTACACATACCTTTCAGCGGTTCACAACACCTTTTCCAGGCTGGACTACATATTCATTCCCCGGGCAAGGGCTGATAGAGTGGTTTTGGCAGAGATCCTGCCCTGTGGCCTCTCCGATCACTCCCCGGTGTCCCTCGAATTGTCTATGGGCCGGGGGCGACAGCCTTTTTGGTGGCGCCTCTCGCCATGGCACTTGCAGAATGCTGACTATAGTACGCACATGAGGGAGGCCATTGCTCAATACTTCACCTCAAACGAGGGGTCGGTGTCCAGTGTTGGGTCCTTGTGGGAAGCCATGAAGCCCGTGCTACGAGGGGTGGATATATCTTGGTGCTCAGCGGCACGTCGTAGGCGCAGAGAGGAGTTGACACGGGCGGAGGCCTCCGTTGAGGCACTCGAACGCCAGGTCCGGGAGGAAGGGGGAGGGCAGCTGGTGAGGCAATTGCTCCAGGCCCAACAGTCCTGTGCAGCTATTCTAATGGACGAAGCCCGTCAGACATGGCCGGCGACGCATAGCAGAGTATATCAGTGGTGGGGGGACAAGTCCGGAAAGATGATTCTCAGGCTTTGCCAGGGCGTCTTCCACGCTCCGGCCCTCCCGGGCCTATTGGATGACGTAGGGGTACCGATTACGGATCCACTACTTATAGCCGACAGTTTTGCCGCCTATTATGCAGACCTCTATTCCACTCGGGAATGCCTATCAGCGGCCACCGTAGATACATTTTTAGCGGGTCTGCCGCCTAAAGCGGTGTCTAATGATGTGCGAAACCGCTTGGAACTTCCATTAACGGAGGAGGAGCTCGGCACGGCCTTGGGAGAGCTAAACTCTGGGAAAGCGCCGGGGCCTAATGGGTTCCCGAGTGAATTCTTCAACCGCTATAATGTGCAACTGGCCCCATATTATCGGGCGGTGGTGGAGGAGGCCAGAGAGAAGGGTATGCTTCCCCTAGATTGGAGGCACGCAGAGGTGGTAGTGTTTCTTAAACCAGGTCGGCCCCCGGATCAACGGGCCTCGTACCGCCCCATCTCCCTCCTCAACGCGGAGGCTAAGATCCTGGCAAAGGCATTGGCTAATCGCCTTCTGCCACGCATATCGGCTCTTATACACCCTGATCAGGCTGGGTTCATGCCCAGGAGAGCCACCAGACACAACATACGGCGGGCACAAGTAGCGGTGGCGGCGGTTCGACAAACAGGGAAACAGGCGGCGCTCCTGTTAGCAGATATGGACAGGGCGTTCGATTCTCTAAGCTGGGTATTCCTATTTGCATTACTGCGTAGACTTAACCTGGGCCCGCGCTTCCTTTCCTATCTTATGCTCCTATACACGGACTTGACAGCGACGGTTCGGGTGGCGGGGGCGGCATCTGCTATTTTTCCGATTCAGCGGGTTACACGGCAGGGATGCCCCCTGTCCCCGTACCTGTTTGCGTTAGCTATGGAGCCATTGGCGGCGTGGGTACGGGTGGATGCACAGGTCCGAGGTTTTGAGTGGTCCCCGGAGGTATCTGACAGAATCGCACTATATGCGGACGACGTCCTTTTTTTCATGACGGAACTGGACACGTCGGGGCCGCGGCTCCGACGGATCCTGCAGATATTTGGGGAGACGTCGGGACTCTTTATGAATCGTAGCAAATCTACACTATGGGTTCTAGGGGTCCACTCGAGGCCCGGCACGTGGGCGAGTACTATTCAATTGGCGGTTGGAGGGTTGAAATACTTGGGTGTGTTCCTCTCCGAAATACAGGCTATCTCGTGGGAGCGTAATGTGGCACCAGTGTGGGAGAGGGTCCGCACAGATCTCAAGACCTGGTCGCGTATGCCCCTGACACTGTTTGGCAGGTCTGCAATATTCAAGATGGTAGCGCTGCCTAGGCTACTCTATCAGTTGCAAAATTACCCGTATCCGATCCCACCTCGATGGTTCCGACTGGTGAATTCTGTATTGGGGCAGTTTCTGTGGGAGGGTGGTAGCGTACGTGTGGCCCTTAGAACATGCTTTTTATCCTCTTATTGCGGAGGAATCGCGTCCTGAGATATCCAGTCTTATTATCAGGCCTCGCATTTCCTGGTTCTTAATGATTGGTGGGATCCAGCGTTTGCCTTGGAGCGGTTGCTTATGGGGTCTCATGCATTACACACGATTCTATACTCTGCGCCTTTGTGCGGCACTATGCCGTCGATTACGCGTGTGGTTTTCCTGATATGGAGACAAGCGCTGCGTCGTATGGGTTGGTGGAATGTTTTGACGGAGGAGACCCCTCTCTGGAACAATGGGCGCTTCCCGGACCTGGTGGCTCTACGGGGCTTCCGCGGCTGGGACGATATTGGCATCTCGACTTTGGGGGACGTTATGAATGGCACGGCGCTTAAGTCATTCCAGGACCTACAGAGGGAATTTTCTATGCCCCAATCACAGTTCTATAGATCTCTCCAGTTTCGGCATGCACTGTCCCCTAGCCTGGAGGGTCTGACATCCCTCCCCGAGTTCAGTCCTTTGGAAGCGAGACTCTTCTTGGGGGAGTTAAAGACCAAGAAGATTTCCAGGATTTACCAGGCCCTCGTTATCCATTGTTCTACGAAGCTTCAGAAGCTGCGGGGAGATTGGGAGACAGATGTTGGTGCGTTGGATGAGGAGGACTGGCGGGAAGCCCTGGCGGCCCCTAGAGAAGCGACTATAGCAATGCGCCTGCGCCTTATACAATTCAAATATCTGCATAGGGTCTATTTCACTCGGGCCAGGCTGTATCGGGCGGGCATGATTGCTGCTCCGGATTGCCTTAGATGTGGCCGGGAAGAAGGCACATTTATACACACCACTTGGCATTGCCTCTCCTTAGACCGATTTTGGAGGGGGGTGTTCGCCTGCCTGTCGGAGGTTCTGTGTTGGGAACTCCTGCGAACGCCACGACTGACAATGCTACACGTCATGGAGGGTATTGGGGGCAATCTTTATAAGCGACATCTTTTGCGACTGGGCCTTACATTAGCAAAGCGTGATATAGCCAGGGCATGGAAGGAGCCTCGGGCCCCCTCGGTGACTGCATGGAAAAACGGACTAGATTTCTGTCTGGGTCTGGAACAGCCCATATTTGTAGCCAGGAAATGCCCACGCAAGCATTATAAAATATGGAAGCGATGGGCAGATTACAGGGGATGTGGTTGGAGCGGCCGGTGGAGGTGGAGGATCGCCCCAGGGGATAATTCACGAGGCCGGTCAAGTTGGGGGAGTGCCAGATAGGGGGGGAATAAGGGGGGTCATGTTTTATTGTGCTACGGCTGGGTTGCAGGATATTACAACGGAGGTTGGGACCATTTGGATATGGTGTGACGCAAGGGAAAGGGTGGGGGGCGTTGGGGGGGGGGGTTTGCAGTATTTTATTGTGTCTTTTTATTATATTGTCGGATGGCATACATAAAAGTGGTTTGCTTCTGTAACATGATGCTCTATGACTATGTAGACGACTCTGATATGCAGAGTGCTGTGATATTTATGCAATTGACAAATAAAATATGTTTAAAAAAAAAAAAACTATGTATCCATTTGCATTCTCTAACACTCAGGGTGTTGGTGAATTCCCCCCCCCCCCCCCCCCGGGATTTGTTCTAACCTTCTCAATGACCCACCACTTCAGACTCTCAGCTGGATGTCCGAAAGCGGTGAAGTGCTCAATAAGGGGTGCACCCTAGACTTTGCATTGCATTCTACTGCAGTGTTGCAGTATACAAATCTTCACTTTCTGTGTAGGCTGTCCAATGCATAGGAAATCGCATGGACATGATACTGCATAGCCCTAACAGTGTTTGAAGCAAACTTCGAAGATGTTTGTTGATTCAAACACTCGACTGACAGGCAGTACTCTTGTTACTCACCTACACAGGGCTCCTGTAGTAGAACTGATGACATTCTGACCACGCAGGACAGCCTGCTGACCATGGGCATGACAAACTACTTGCCCAGGTTGCTTTCCGACCCTATTGGTGTTTACGCTGATCTGGACACAAACTAGGCTCAAAATACCACTGTGGAGTCTCAGATTTGAGACTCTGGTAGACCGCCTCTTTGTGTCTCATGTAAGAACTTTACAAAACTGTTTTTTTTTTACATAACCTTGCATCCGTATAGAGCAGATCATTGGAATAGGAGGCTTATAATTTAGTCCTGCGACGGAAATTTGTTTCACAGATTGCAGGGGCCAAAATAACTCTGGAATGTGTGCTCTGCGATATGTAAGGTGAATTTGAGAAATTAGTTTGAAGTGTTTTCACATCCTGACAAAATGCCACAACTGTTAAAATGAAGAAACGGTTGTCTGACCCCTGGGATAGATTTGAAAATTTACCTCTACCCAACCCTGACAGAGACTATCTAGAGGAGAGGCTAAATTGGGCCAGGTATTGCCAATGGTTACTAAAGCAGGAAGAGCCCCATACCCATGTACTACGATTGCAACAAGAAGGTACAGCTGATGTTATTAGGGAAGAGATTAATGTTAAATGCAGGACTTACTTATCGATAGAATACACACAAACGAGAAAGACCCCACTTGAAAATAAGAGAGAGTACTTAATGCTCTCCAACAATCTATGTCGGATGTTCTGCTGACCACTGAAGAACTTATGGAAGCCATAGGCGGAATGCAGAAACAAAAATCCCAGAGGCCAGACAGTTTGCCGACTGATCAGTTTCAGCTGATGCCCAATTTAGTAGTCAAAAAGCTTTTCCAGGATTTCAATGACACACAAGAGGTGGGCCTATAACCTCCATCGATGCAACAAGTCCTGATCATCCTGACTCCAAAAGAGGCCCAAGACCAGACATAAGTGACATCTTACCACCCACTTTCGATGCTTAGCACAGGTGTTAAGGTGCTTAGTAAAATGTTAGTGAACAGGGTCATAGCAGTATTTACTATATTAATATATCAAGTTCAGTCTGACTTTATCCCTAGTAGGAGCACCATGCACAACATCAAACGGTTGACCCATATCATAGACTCCATTACAAATGTCCAGGGTATTTTTGCATTGGCACTACCAGTTATTGAATGTGCTCTCGACAGAGTTTTGTTACAGTATCTGTAGACGGTGTTAGAACACATAGGCTCCTACCCTGGTTTTCTTGCATGGACATGTTGCTTTATATGTACAATCCTGGGCAAGGGCACACCCAGGTGCTTGGGTGTCAGAAGAATTCATATTAAAGAGGCGGACACATCAGGGGTGCCCTTTGTCACTTATATTATTTGTCATTGCTATGGAGCGCCTTTGTGTAGGCTGCGCGTGGCCATTGCAGAGTTAGGTATATGGGTCGGACTGACTGACTACCAATATTGTCTCTCTCCACACAGATTACACATTGGTTTATTTACAGGACTCATTACAGCCAGTACCTCTCCTTCTTGCTGACCTGGAATGGTTAGCAGGATTTCTGGGTTCAGGTCCAATTGGAATAAGTAGCATCTTTTCCTATTGGGAGACTCAGGAAGGTCCCGGTGATATCACTTCTGGGGATGGGAATACCATGGGAAGTGGAATATTTTCTTTACTCTGGAATATGGGTGACTATTGACCCAGCACAACTATATAGTCAAAACATGGCCAGGGTTTTTTTTTTTAAACTGTGTTTTATTGAGCTTTTCATGGAATGAAACGTACAAGCTACTGTACAATTGGTTACCATAAGCCAAATGATGTAGTACCCCAGGCAAAATGCAGTACAACTTATATGATAAAAACTACAAGAAGAGAAATTTTACCTGATAACCATACGGTGGATAGCAGTATGATCATAGCATGTAAGCCGGTGCAGCAATTTTTTTAGGTACAGACATAACTGTGTGTAATAAAAGCTTAACTAAACATAACAGGCGGAAGGAGATGTGTTCATGCGAGTGAGTAGCGGACCAGTGTCTTGTCTCGCTATACAAAATGTGAGAACATATCACTATGCCTAACCAACCAGAAGTCTAATCCAGAAGTTCATTACATGTTGATCCTGCCTGTGCCTCGTGTCGATAGTGGGGCATGGCGCTTAGCTAAGCGATGCTTCTTTGTGTGTCCCTATGTGATATTGGGAAACCTTAATTTGCAACAGCAAGAAGTATGATGTCAAGTTGGGGGCACTAAGGGAACTAGGGGAGCATCTCCCAATTTTGGTAGGTTTGATATCATGTGTCTTTGGTGGTAATGTGCCATCCTTGATGTGGTATTTAAACGTTTCCAGCATCTCAGAAGCCAGGGCAAAGTTCTACAGTCCCCTGGCTTCTTTGCGGCAAAGTAATGTGCTATCTGCGGCAGTCCAAAGGAGCACTGAGCGATGCCACATCTGTGCCGTTGGAGGGGCACTAGGTTTCCAGTGACAGGTTAAGCAGCACACAGATTCTATAGCCAAGTCCATGAACCGGTTCAGGGCTTTGCATTTGGTGCTACGTGTAAAGAGCCCCAAGAAGCAGACCTCCAAACAGTGTAGACCAGCAAGACCGTATATAAGGTCTAAAAGCCCAATTGGGTCAATCCAAAATGTTTCTCAACCCAGACATAACCGGAATAAGTGGTACATGTCAGCAGCTAGTTGGTGGCACTTGGACAGCATGCAGCCGGTCCAAGGAAAAAGTTTTCATTTTTGCTGGAATCGGGTATTCTCCACGCAGGACATAAAAACGACTTAAGCTTGAACCTAGTGTCCCATAGTGTGTCCCGCAGTTGTGTGTGTCACTAGCCCCTTAGCTAGCCATTTAATAAGATGCTAACTCCCGCCCATTGTGTACATAGTTTGGATGATGTCGTGGGTCGGTGGTTAGTCTGCCATTATGTACCAGTGTCACCGCAACGTGCATTGCAGAGTATTATAGGTAAGAAAGGGGCCCTGCGGTATGTCAAATTCTTCAAAGGCTACCAAGAGACCCTTTTAAAAAATCTCTTCGATGATCTCCAACCTGGTAGTGCTCCACTGTCAAAGAAGTTATATCAAAAAGTTATGTCCATCTCCTAGAAGAGGGTTAGATTTTTAAAACTTCCTAACTAGTGAGGTGTTCTATTCAGGAGGATGCACAATCGCTCACAATCTTTAATGAAGTTAATCCTGAGAAGGTTTATGGGATGTGTAGTGCTGACGATTCACATTTCTGCTGCGAGGGGCTCTATAAAGACATACAAAGTTATAATTTGGTTTTAGTCAAGTTCATCCAATACCTCGGAACAGCATCAAATTTGGCAATAAAGTTCAACGCAGAGTCTTCTGGCAAGCCATGGAACAATAGCATATTAATATTTGCAATAGGTCGCTCTTTCACGTGTCACTTTGAATCTTAATATTACTCCTCTTTTGTCCACAAACAACAAGGTCACCCGTACTCTTCAAGTAGACATTTTGTAAAACCTTGTTCTCCGAAACAGGAAACCCCATTGCTGTCAGTTCTTCTCACAACAATGCCCAATCCACCACATCAAAGTGTACTTATTTATTTCTGGGTTTTATACCTCCAACACTTAACTTTAAAGTGATACAATGCAATGCATAAATAGTTGAGGACAATTCTAAACAATGCAGTACAGATGATGCTCGGTCACTAGAATCCTGCGGGGTGGGAAGGTAACATTCTTCGTTAGAAGCTCAGGGGTTGCCTTAGGCTAAGCCTATCTTGAAAAGTCCAGTTTTTTCAGCAAATTTCCAAATCTGAGGTAGTTTGTTTCAGCTGCGAGTTCAGGATCCAGTCTTAGCACATTTGTGGGCCCATCACATCCAGTCATTGCAAATTTGTAGAAGTAAACAGATCATTTATTCTAGTATCCCCTTTAGTTTCAATCATTTTCATTGATCTTTTCAAGGTTTACGACCATGAGGCGAAAGAGTTGCCAGAACAGAAAAACTCAAACTCCCGTTGGCCCACCCATTCGATACCACCCCAGGAGAGGAAATAATTAATGTCTGTTATCAAACATGCATTCAGAGGTCGTCCACCAAGCCAGCTCTGCTATGGGAGACCAGGCCCAAGGCCTGTAGGCATTGAGTGGAGGTCAGGTCTCGCTTATCTCGGTTAATGTATCCAGGAAGGGGGGGGGGCGTGGCCATGCCAGCATCCAAGATGGCCACCTGACAGTGGAGCTCCGGCAACTACGGCCCCCTTGCAGTATGTATCGCATTATCCCCCCATCTAACACCATCCGCACAATATGGGCATGCTGCCTTTAGGGGGGAGATGCAGAACTGCCGAACTCTCCTGCTAACCTCCACTTTCCTGCTAGGTCTTGCGCAGCCAGGCACCGACTCAGAGGCCCTGCAGCAACAGGGGCCACGGGTAAGCCTGAGGCCAATACCAACGAGTCACACTGACATGGTAGACCTCTCCCCTCACTCTTTGCATGGACTGGCAGGCACATATGGAGCCTCTGCAGGCCACTGTACTCCCCTCTGGCCGCACCCGATAAATTTCCTGGTGGTTCCTGCCCACACCTCTACACTGCATCTGGGACTGCTCCTGTAATCTGCTGCCTCCAGACATCGCGGAAGACCCGGTGAGAGGCCAGTGACTTGCAAGGGGTGTGCCTCCATCTAAAGTGGTGCCGGGGATGGCAGGACCTATGCTTCCCATCGATCTCCCGCCACCGCACCTCTCAATCTCCATGCAGCTGGCACAGTGCAGCCTACACTCATCTGCGGCCTACCCGGCCCCCATTTTTGTACAACCACTGTGGCCTCCCAACAGTGCTGCGACTGGGCGCTCTGCAGCATACATCAGCTGGTGATATTCTCCTTACTCCCCCCATCTTGCTACCACAGCGACCGATGGCGCCCCGGTCCTCTGGTGCCTCCTTTTACTCTCACCACTAAGCACATTGACTTAGCGCTACAGCTCCGAAGGTCCTACATTTCACATCGCAACCTGATTGTACCGCACTCCATACCTGCCTAGGCCACAGCTGATCCTAACTGCCTTTGCTCTTAGCGGATTGCACTGGATACAAGGCCAGGGGAGCTGTGAGTTCTGTTTGTGCTGCTCTGTGTGTGATGCCCCCTGGGGCTGGGCGACATTGCCTCACATCTTGTGATGGGGCTGCAAAGTGATACCGATGGACAACACACTGGGTGACCATGCCCCACCCTCAATCAGTACGCACAGCTTCCTACTGACACAGCTCTGGCCATCTACACAGGGCAGAAAAATATTGCCTGGAGTCCTTCTGAAGTGCTGAGAGTACCCCATTGCTCAGAGTGCCTGATGGCCACCTCCATATCTCATCACTCTTGCCGTCTCAGCCTCTCCTCCCATTTCTCACCATCCTGCATTCATCTAATAATGGGGGACCCGAAACAACGTAAATTGCTCTTTGAACAGCCCAAATCTGCTCGCGCCAGGACTCCTACTCTGATACGGATGAACCTCTGGACAGGAATGCAAGCTATGAATGCACACCTGGCACCGCCACTATAATGGCTGAACTCTGTGCTGGGTTTCCCTCCATTGACGCATGATTTGATACCCTCACCAGCCGCCTTGGCTGACAAGTGCACCTTGTTGATAAATGTTTATGGCCTCAATACAGATACGCCCGATTTCTATCAGAATATATACTCGCTCATGGGATGGGTGGAAGCGGACCATATCCTTATGGATGGGGACTTCAGCATGGTACAGGACCCGCTTGAGGACTTTACCAGAACACAAGCAATCGGTAAACACCGTGCCCTGGGGATCCTTCGCGACATGGCTGACACCTATCCACTCCATGAAATCTGGCGTGCAACACTCATCCATCCCTGATTTTACTTTCTATTCCGCACCCCAGGGCGTGGGGAGGAAACTTGACTATTGGCTTCTTTCTGAAAATGTCATGCATTAGACAACTGATATCTGAAAGAGACAATTAGTTATAGATTCCTTACCTTAGAATTACCCCCAAGTGTCAGACTGGATCCGGAGAATTTTTTTGTCAGCAGTACACCTGCGTGTCGAAAGGTAGCGTTGGTCGGCTCTGTGTTCGTCATGGTCGCCGGGATGACATTGCGGTAGATACTTAGACGCCGCCCTCGCGCGCTGGAGACAGTTCTTTCTTTTTCCGCGCCGGCCAGCTCAGATCCGTGGAGAGCGGTACCTCCAGTCGCTTTTTGACTGACTTTTTGCTGACTTTTGTCAACGTTGTTTTTGAGTCTTCAACTCCTGTTGCACATCAGGGATGCCTGGTTTCAAGGCTTGTGGTTCCTGCCGACGGCTGATGCCAGTGACGGATCCGCACCGCATGTTCCTGTTCTGTTTGCAACCCGCCAACGACTCCAAGGCGTATTCCGACTGCCGGACCATGAATCCGAAGTATTTGCGGGAGCAGTCCCAAAAGTTTCTTGAGGCCTAGCAGTCCTCTCGAGGTCCCGAATGCGTGGGAGGTCGAGGGACCGATCGCGAGCCACCACCACCACTCTTCTTCCAAGTCTTCGCACTCCTCCGTTAAGTCGAAGCACAAGAAGAAGTTGTGAAAGCATCGTCGCTCTTTGACTTCCCATGTCCGTCGGCCGGCGCAGCGAAGGAGGCGGATGGTGCTCCTGCCACGACTCCGCGTGTGGAGCCTGCTGGGTCGACTCCGGGTTTCCCTCCCTTTCTGGGACCCGGTGCGACCCCTGCCCAGCTTCGGAGTTTCTACGAAGCGATGCATGCCATCTTTTGGCAGTCCGACTCTGCCGGCACGCCTTCGGGCCCCGTGGACTCGGCTGGAGGCCCTGGGCCTTGGACACCGGCAGTTACGGCCCCAGCACCGCAGGGTTCCCTTGGATCCAGGCCTAGATCCGGATCGGCGCCGGTTGACCTGACTACACCTCCACCCGACGCCGACTCCACCGGCACCGCCTCTATCCCAGGTTTCGGTCAGGATGACCTTGAGGCTGCTGGGCCGCATGGCCTCCTGCATCCTGCTGGTGGATTATGCCAGGTGGCATATGCGGGCTCTGCCGTGGGACCTGAAGTTCCAGTGGACACAGCATCAAGGAAATCTGTCCGATTGCATCCAGATCTCGGAGGGCACTACACGTCAATTGCAGTGGTGGCTGACGAACCAGGATTGGGTCACTTCCCCAACCGGAGTTCACGGTGGTGACAGATGCATCACTGTTGGGATGGGGCAGCCACATGGGAGAGGCGGAGATGAGAGGCCTCTGGTCTCCGGCGGAGTCCGGGCTCCACATCAATCTTCTGGAGCTTCGAGCGATCCATCTTGCACTAAAAGCATTCCTTCCCTCTTTCCGTGGAAGAGTAGTGCAGGTGTTCACGGACAACACCACCGCCATGTGGTACTGCAACAAACTGGGCTGGGTGGGGTCGTGGACCCTATGTCAAGAGGCTCGGTCTCTGGACATGGCTGGAACACCAGGGCATATCCCTGGTGGTTCAACACCTGGCCGGTTCCCTGAACGCTAGGGCGGGGACGAACTCAGCCGCAGGAGCATGATGGATCACGAATGGCGTCTTCACTCAGGTGGCGCAAGGTCTCTTTCGGCAGTGGGAAGAGCCTTGGTTAGATCTATTCGCCACCGAAGGGAACGCCCAGTGTCAACAATTCTGCGCGTTGGAATTTCCAAGGCGGCACTCGCTAGGCGACGCTTTTCGTCACATGTGGAGTTGCGGTCTTCTATATGCCTTTCCGCCTATACCACTTTCTGGCCAGACTGCTGAAGAAGATCGACCGGGCCCAAGGCATCCTTGTGGTTCCGGATTAGGCACGAAGAGTTTGATGTCCTGAGCAGTTACACATGGCCATCGATCCTCCGATCCGACTGCCTCTTCGGGAGGATCTTCTGTCGCAGCAGCATGGGACGGTTCTCCCCCTGAACCTGTCCGGCCTCCACCTCCTTGCGTGGAGATTGGGCGACGACAGTTGATAGCCTTTGACTTTTCTCCTGAAGTCTGTGATGTTGTCTTGACAGCCAGGTATCCCTCCACTAAGATAGTGTATGCCTACAGATGGAACAAATTTGTTGCATGGTGCACAGCAAAGGCTGTGGATCCCCTTTCTGCCCCTCTTTCTGAGGTTCTGTTGTTCCTCCTTTCTTTGGCCCAACAGAGCTCTGCTCTGGGCATTCTTAAGGGCTATCTCTCAGCCATTTCCGCCTTTCTTACGCTTCCTGATCAGCCTTCTCTTTTCATGTCCCCTGTTGTAAATCGCTTCCTTAAGGGCATTACTCATCTTTTTCCCCCTGTTCCCTTTGTTTTTTTTTTTTTGTTGTTTTTTTTGAAAACCTTTATTAACAGTTCTATCAAGAACAAGTACGGGCCTACAACCCCCCGGGGCCGGCCGCTAAGCAATCAGAGCAAAAAACAGGCAAGTGTAAACACAGGCAGCACTTCGGGGAGCAGAATCGTAATGCTACTACCGTGAGCAAAGTAGGTAGGGCACCAGGAGAAAAAGGTTTTCATTTTATAATGAAACAAGGCAGAAGGATCAGGTGCCAAACAATTTTCAAACAGCAATTACAGATATGCAGAGTAATAAACGTAAGCGATTTACAGCAATCCATTAGATCAATGGCGCAAACACAAGAACATCAGGATGGGGAAAAATATCATAAGCAGTTGCGCCTGCAGTCCTACGCCAGAACTCCCGGAGAGCGCTCCGGAAATTGCGGTACACACGGAGCGGCAACGAGTCATAGCAAAGGAGGTGTATCACGCTGATCCCGGAAAAGAAAAACAAAAAGAATCAGAGAAGAAAAAGGAGGCCATGGAAAAAGAGATAAAAGACTAAAGAATCCCCTCCCCCAACCCCCCACCCTGCACCTCTGCAGATGAGTACGGCCCCCCCCCCAGCAGTGTGCCTGTCGCCCTGGAACCAGACCCGAAATATAGGAGAATAGGGAAAAAGAAGTAGGAAAAGAACCCCACCAGACGGGGGGGGTAGAGAAAGTATTAAGAAACTGGAGGAGGGCCTTCAAAACATACCCCCGGCTTCTCCCTCCCGCACGGTAAGTTTCCCCCAAAGTGAACAATAAGCGGCACAAAATCTGTCTTCTCAAAGAAAAATGGGGAGCATTATGCACCTATTATGCTGTTAGCTATGCCAGGAGAGCACGCAACCCCTGAGCCCGCCCGTCCACTAGATGACCACCCCTGAAGGATCAGCCTCATCCCTGACCACTCTTTGGGAGTCTGCCCATGCCTACCCCTCGACCCAGCACCATATCCGATGTTCCAAGGTAGAGGATTGTCCAAAAACGTCCGAGAAGCGACGCACAAAGGTGGGGTGGAAGTCCCTGAGCATCAACACAGTCCGCAGCGTGGAGAAACAGGCTTCCCAGTGCTGCACAAGGATATGCACTGCACTCCAGGTCCAGGAAGGCAGAAGCAGCCAAAGCAGACAATAGTTGCTGGAGTTGTCTCTGGGTCGCAGGAGGGCACGTACGGGACGAGGCTACCACATCCCACTCAGGTCTAGTGCCTCCGGGGCAGATCAGGTCCTCAGCTGGACGAACACACTGTAGCATACTGGCCGGAGTGTCCAGCTGTGCACTAACCTCAGGGGTGGCCGCCAAAGTGTCCTCCTGTGCGCAGTGTGGGTAGTCCCTGTGTACGTGCGGACAGGCGGGCCGCCACTGCCCCAACGCCGACGCCACACCGTCGAGCTTACTCCCCAAGACCCCGACACCATGAATCAAGGAGGAGTGAAGAGCACCAAGGGCCTCGAGGAGGTCGCCGTACCCCAGCACAGCTCTCTGCGATCGCGCCGCCACACTCCCGAAAGTCGCAGTCTCACCATCCCGCTGCGGCCCAGCGGACAGGATGGTAGGCTTCATTGCAACAAGATGGCCGCCAAGTATGCCCGACCCTCACCGGGGCCGGGACCCTGGGACAAGCGTCTCGATGTCCACGTCGCTGGTGACCGGGTTCCGGGGGCAGGCGAAAAGTTATCCGTTGCGTGGTCGCGGGCAACAGTCGTCCCCACTACGGACCAGCTCCCGTAAAAATTCTGGGGCGGCCCGCAATGATCAGGGCAGGATACGGGCGGCGGCCGGGCAGCTCACCATCAAAGGCAGGGGCAACCACCGGAGGGTCTGAGAATTGCACCCCCGGGCATGCACTCGGTCCGCTACGCATGACAGTAGAGACGACCACGACGAAATGTAGGCCGAGTTTGGCACCGCTCCGGTGGACCGACTCCACCCAGTCACAACAGGCCGCTGTTGTTGAACTGCCACCCGGCCACGGCGTCCACTCGAGGTCCCGGCTCCAGGGCCGCACAGGCCGCAAAGTTCAAATGCACATTTCTCCGGCGAGACCGCAGCCAGAAACCTCGGAGTCACACAGTCGGGTGCCTCTCTCCTTCAGAAACACGACCGCGTAGCACAGGTTAAGGATCTCGTGCAGGATATCCGTGCGGGATGCGGAGGTTCACGGAGCCGGGAGTCTACGCTGCCGTCCCGGTCGCCATCTTGGCTCCTCCCCCCCCCTGTTCCCTTTGTAATGCCTCAGTTGGACTTGAACTTGGTCCTTACCTACCTTATGTGCGCTCCCTTTGAGCCGCTTCATAACTGTCCTCTCAGACTTCTTACTTTAAAGACTGCCTTTCTGGTTGCCATCACCTCTGCTCGCAGGGTGAGTGAGCTCCATGCACTTTCTTCCAAGCCTCCTTTTCTGGCTGTTTATCCGGACAAGGTCGTCCTCCGAACCAGACCTTCCTTTCTTCCCAAGGTGGTTACTTCTTTCCACATTGGTCAAACCATCACTGTGCCCACCTTCTTTCTGCCTCCGCATCCATCTAAGGAGGAAGAGAGGCTTCACCGCCTGGATCCAAAACGTGTGCTTTAATTTTATTTGGATCGCACGAAACAATTCCGGGTGGGTGATCAGCTCTTTGTTGGCTACGTGGGTGTCAAGAAAGGTCGGGCCGTGCACAAACGGACCATCTCCAGGTGGGTCGTTTTGTGCATTAAAGCTTGCTATTCTTTGGCAAAGAAGGTGCCTCTAGTGGGACTACGCGCCCATTCCACCAGGGCGACCGCAGCGACCACTGGTTTGGGACTGGGAGTCCCCCTCAATGACATCTGTCAAGCAGCTACGTGGGCATCTCTGCACAGGTTCACAAAACACTACTCCCTGGACAGCCAAGTCCGGAGAGGCAGCTTCTTTGGCCATTCTGTTCTCCAGGACATATTGGTGTGAACTTAGTTAGCAGACCCACCTCCGGGGTTGGTATTGCTGGGGTATCTATTCTAAGGTAAGGAATCTATAACTAATTGTCTCTTTCAGATGAACAAGTTACTTACCTTCGGTAACGATATATCTGTAAGAGACATAGATTAGTTATAGATTTCTTACCTCCCGACCCATCCTCCCCGTTCTGCGAACTGATTTCTAGGGTTAGGAAATCCCTTCAGAGCCCTAGTTTTGTGCACCGGTGTTCAGTGTCTTGCATGGCTCTGTGCTTTTTGCGTGACATATCGTGTAAAAGAACTGATGTCAGTGTGCGAAGGCAGCGTCTAAGTAGCTACCGTGACGTCATCACGGCGCCTACGATACCAACGGTGAACTCAAGCCGACCAACACCACCTTTCGATACGCAGGGGTACTGCTGACGAAAAATTCTCCGGATCCAGTCTGACTCCTGGGGGTAATTCTAAGGTAAGGAATTTATAACTAATCTATGTCTCTTGCAGATATGTCATTACCGAAGGTAAGTTACTTGTTAGTCACGCATTTACCATGCACTGCCTAGTTTGCTTAGTGTTACAGATCCCATATGGTGGTGGCCTGTAGTGCTTTTGCCGAATCCCGAGCAAGGCTCTTCACAACATAGTCTTGCACTCCACACTACATGATTCAATCGCTGAGTATTTTACCCTTAATGCTGGTTCAGTCTTGATTCAAGCCACCCTTTGGAAGGCCTTTAAGGGCTACATCTCTGGATAATGCATCTTGGAACATGCAGGTATCCTGCGCGACATGCGCGCCCTGCTGACCCGGGTCAAATCTGATCTGAGAGTTATCGACCTTGCAGATTCTCAATCCCACTGTTCTCCACAATTATACCAACGTTCGTTCTTAATGTTCAAATTCTGAGACCTAGCTGATAGGGAGATGGTATATATGGGAAAATGTGCCACTGCTAGGCAATATGGTGAGGGGGAACGCCCCTGCCGCACTTTGGCACAATTGCTTCACCCCAACCGTCTCGACGGCCACATCATCCAGCTGCAATCTCACACTCGTGACAGCATCTTCAACAACGCGGACATGATGGCTGAGCTCTTGCGCTATTATGACTGTGTTCCTCCTGCTCCTCTGGTGACACGGCAGAGATCACAGATTATCTTGCAAAGATCGCTATGGTGTGGATATCTGACGGTCAGCAACTTTTCCTCAGGGAACCCATCAATTGTGAAGAAATCTCGCAGACCATAGATCCCCTTGATGGGTCTAAGGCACCCGGCCTAGGCAGCCTCACTGGATCATTCTACAATGCTTATAAACACCAACGAGCACCTCACCTCCTTCCTATGTATGCTGAGTCCCTTGAAACACGCATCCTACCGAGTACTCTGCGAGAAGCTGTGCTCACGCTACTGCTGAAGCCAGGCAAAGACCCCCGATTATGCACCTTCTACTGTCCCCTTTATTGCCTCAATCTTGATAATGCAATTTTAGCCAAAGTCCTCACCACCAGACTATCTCCATTAATGAAGCACATTATTTCTCTTGTCCTATCTGGCTTTGTCCCCCACAGGTCCTCCTCACTTAATTTATGGATGATATTCGCCATAATAAATTGGGTCTCCCCAACGGTCCCAGCAACAGTAGTATTATTACATGCCGAGAAGGCATATGACTGCCTGGAGTGGTCCTTCCTGAGGAAGACATTGGCTAAATTAGGCCTTCCTGTAGTTTCATATCTCTGGTCATGCTCCTTTATTCCAGCCCTGTGGCTAGACTATGGGTAAATAGTTCACACACAAGTCCCTTCACTATAGCTAGGGGGATCAGACAAGGCTGCCCCCTCTCCTTTTTATCATTGCAATGTATTTCCTGCTCCACCATCTGCAGGAGAGACATCTGCATCGTGGTCTTCAGCTCACACACGGCCCCCTTTTACTATCCATGTATTCTGATGACATACTGCTCTTCGTTCATCATCCTTGTGACAATCTTTCACCGTTGGTTCGCAAAATTCTGAGATTTGGGGGGGCTTTCCAGCCTACACATCAATTGGGCTCAATCAGAGCTGTTACCTCTTACTGATAGTACCTAGCCTGTGGTCATGGACTATCCCCTAACATGAAGCGCCAACTCCACCAAGTACTTAGGCATACACATACACAGGGTAAAAGACCAGATTTTTTGGCTCAACTATGGCTCCGCCACCGATGAGCTGTCAGTCCAGGTAGAAAGTTTGATTAAACTTCTGCTTTGTATGTCTGGTCGTGTTGCGATAATCAAAATGGTTGTTCTCACCCGTATCCTCTACCGCTTCCTTAATATTCCCCTCCCATTGACACAAAATTTCTCTGTCACCATACACAGTCTACTTTTATGGCTCATATGGACCATATACCAACCCCACGTCCAATGGGATACATTGATCCTTCCTTATGAACACGGTGGCTTCGGGGTTCCTGACACCCAACTCTATTATCTTGCTGCACAATGCCAATATGCATACCGCTGGTATCACCTAGATGCTCGGGTCCCCTCTCTTAAACCGGAGAGGCATGAAGTCAGAGACCTGCCTCTATCCTCCATACTTCTGTAAGGATCCCCATGGATCCTTCAGATATACAAACACTGTTCACCATCAGTTAGACATGGCGAAAACTTCACTGTATATTGGGAGGGGGTATCCTTTACTCACCAGCTCTACAATTGATTAATAACCCCTGGCTCCCCCTCACACGTGAGAAACTAGTTCAACGCACTCTACATTGACACTACCTACATACTGTGAGAGGTTTTTCCTGATGACTATTTACTTTCACACGCCGACTACACTCTTTTTCAAAATGCCTCACATATAAACCATTTTGTACTCCGATGACTCCATAATACTTTACAGTCCCAACTACCCTCCTACCCTCTGGCCCCGACAATTTCCCACTATTAGGGCTTATAATTGCCGATAACAACAGAGGATGGTTGATTTCTCGATTGTACTGAACCTGCCTGGCCATGAAACCTGACTCCTCCAAATGGGCCAGGGAAGCCTGGGAAACTGATTTGGGCCACCCACTCTCGAATAAAGTCTGGCATTATTGTTGTTAACAAACATAGCGTGTCTCTATCAACCATAAACATAACTATTACATTTTAAATTCCTACACCGAGCCTACACCACACCCAGAGTCCTAGCTCGCATCGATCCTGCTTGCAGCAACCCTGCTCGCTCGTCACAATGCCCCAAATGCCACGTCGTGGAGGCTGACTTTGCCTGTCCCCTGGACATGCCCACTTATAGGTTGCTATTGGATCACCATATTTTCCATAGTCTCCACCATGCAACCATCTGCTTGCTGGCACTCCTGGGGTTCACCCAAGATGTCCCCGTGGGCATTTGCAGGTTCACCTCCATTGCGCTCCTACTTGTGAAACCGGAACTATCGCTCCATTGGGATAGTGGCCACTGCCCCAGGGAATCTGCCTGTTTGAAAAGCAGGATTCCTTACAATAAGATCAGTGAAGACTACACACAGTTGTAGCCCCTCACCTCTAGGCCCAAAGACATATGGTTGCTATTTCGAGACTACTCACTCACCCTAGACTCCGGTGACTCAGACTGAAGTCGTACTCCTCACTACTTGTCTCTGTCCTCTATTCCAGGCCTTCCCCGAAAATCCGCATCCTCGGATTGTGGACCTGTCCCCTGCTAATGCCATTTCTACCTCTGGGGTGTGCAACAACTGTGCCACATTTTGCCCTGTGTGCTAGCCATATCCTGCCTATAGTACATTTCCCTTTCTGCTAGAAACTGAAAGTATTATGCCTCTTTGTGTATTGATGTTTCATGTATTATATGAATAACACTTATGACCCCAAGCTATTAGGTTCTTGTTTGTTATCCGTCATTGAAACTCTACTAAATAAAGTTAAAAAAAAAGAAAATTGTTTTCCAGGACGAGGTCCCACATCTTGACGAACCTGTCTGATGCATCCTGAATGTCACGTGCTATCTTTTCATTTGCCATAAGCAGCCACAAGTTCTGTAGCCACATCATGTTGTACAGAATAAGGTCTTTCCCCCACAAGCTTGGGTCTGTTGAGCTGCTAGTAGGAGTTGAGAAATTCAACTGCCATTTCTTGAATTAAGTAGTATGAGTGCTCCTGGGGGAGGCCTAGGAGGATCGAAGCTGGTTCATTATTAAGGGCCTCCTCCTCTATATCTGCTATAGTTACCAGGACATCCTTCCAGTATCCCCACAGGTGTGGGCAAGTCCACAAAATGTGGAAGAGTGTTCCCGTCTCCCGCATACTCCCCAACAGTCCTTTGATTTGCTATTGTCCATTATATGGAGTTGTGCTGGTGTGTAGCACCATCTATGTAATATCTCATAGAGTGCCTCTCGGCCCAGAGCGTGTTTGGCAAAGTTTGTCGCACATGTGTGGATGACCGCCCACTGCTTATCGATCAGTGCCACCCTCAGATCTTCCATCCAACCCCTCCTGTAGGGGTGGGTTGTTTGAGATGCTTGAAGTGTCATGAGGAGGTGAGGCCTTTTAAAAAGTCTCAAAATATGTGAGGGGTCTCGTGGCTGCTACTCGCTCAGGGAGATAAAGTATGCAGTGCCTGATCTGTAGATAGTGAAATCGCTTCCACTCTGAGATATTGTATGTCTGCTTTAGGTCTTCAAAGGTGCAGTTGGAGCCTTATGGAATAAGTCTATAAGGCAGTAACAGCCAGCTGTAGTCCAAATCTGAAACTTGAATCTCTCCAGGCCAGGTGAGAAGTCTCAGTTCCCTACGCATCGAAGTCAGTGGGGACAGGAAAGTGGTTATTCCCCTGGAGTGAGAGGTAGTCCCAACATGATCTCTGCCAGTGGCCTGGCTGTCATATTCTGGTCTATAAAGCAGTCTGGTTAATCCGTCTCGCCCTCAACCACTCCACCACATAGCACACCTGAGATGCCAGGTAATAAAATTGAAGATTAGAAATTCCTAGTCCCCCGCGTGTCAGGTGCCTCATACTGGTCATGTATTGGAGTTCGAGGCTGCTTAATCGCTCAAATAAACGATTTACAGATGTCAATCATTTGCGCTATTTATGCCTTCTGTAAGGAAAATGGGAGAGCCTGGAAAATTTTAGTATCCACTTTAAATTGTACATAGTGCATTAAAATAAATCCTAACTTATATTGGAAGCCAGTGGCCAGTCAATCATTAAACTGTATTTCTGAAACCGAAGGTTCCATAAAAGAATCCTTAAATAATTCACAATACAGTATCCACATAATGGTTAAAACACAATAATTCCCGCCCTTACACCATACATAATAGCAGCCTCCTGTAAATAAATTGTAAAAAGCTCTCATAAAGTTCATAGAAATATAAAAATAGACCAAATACATTCCGTTCAATAGGATAGTTGAAAAAACAGCAACTGTATCCTCTATAAAAATACGAAGAAACACCCTCTGGAGACAGTCATGCCACAGGGATACTATCAGAGACTGGCATTAAATAAATGAACAAAATACAAATTACAAAGACTCCATTTCTTGTCTAATTGTTGTTGCCTCCTTCAGAAAACAGCCAACAGAATAAGAAGGACATACATCTGACGACACTGCAAGGCTGGCCAATCTTGCATAAATCCCAGACTCTTCAAAAGAAGTCTGATCTAAAGCAGGGGTCTCCAACCTTTTCTATAATAAGAGCCACTAAGGGTCAATGAAAATCATCCTGAGCTACTAATATTGTTAGAGTTGTAATTGTGACCACATTAGAAAAGATTACATTAGTGACCACCATATGCAAGATTACCAGCAGTGATCATGTCAGTGTATCAGGCAAGGTTGCCAGCACTGATTAATAAAAGGCTTTGAAAATATGGAATGACTCTACATAGGTAGTACATAACAGCCATAGCTGCAATGCATCTGGCACCAATATAATAATCGTAGTAATAAGTTTCCCCAATTCCGCATGACTTATCACTGAATTGTCGGTTCTAAATATATTTAGGAAATTCAACAATTTTTCTCCAGAAATCAGTTGACGTGATCTGACAATATACATATTTTCATCTTGATTACACACTTTTCAATTTTGGAATAAATTACAATAATTAAATTGAGCAAAAGCTTCTAATGTAGTAGGCTGGGCTGTACACAGGAGAGCCACCTACAGGTAACTGGAGAGCTACCAATAGCTCACGAGCTAGTGGTTGGAGAAGCCTGTGCTAGATGGTATGCTGAAAGCATCTTTACAATCTTCAAAGGTAATGAAGAATGTGAATGACTTTTTAGTCCATTCTAGTGCACTGTTTTGGTATACTCGGGAACTAAAATGCAAATATTTCTGATTTTGTGGTTTGTGTGTCATCAAAGAAAGAGTCATCCTAACTGTGTCACGTAGCTGGTGCTTCTTAGTCTTAGAGGCCATGAATGCTATATTATCCATGTGACAAACGTTTACAGATTTTTTGCTGAGTGATGATGCCAAAGTCAAGAAATGTGAGGATCTTCGGTCGCATAGTGATGTAAAAAAAAGTACACTCTACTGCATTCTTAGATTTTTAGAGGAAAACATGACTGTTGTAGTCAACATAATAAAAAAACTTGAATCTGAGAACAACCTTGTCTACCAATGTTCAGCTTAATTGGTGTAGATGTGAAACATCTCCTTGAGAGTAGGCTGGGCAAGACTTTTAGTGATTTTGGCACTGCAACATGTTGGAGTGCATGCTACTTGGTAAGCAAAGAGTTGAGGAGCGATTCAGGAAATGTTACTTTGCAATGTATGATAAATGGCTTGCAATGATGCATAGAAATTTCCCTTCACCAACCATGGCATTTGAAGTCCATGAAGCCTCACTGTGGTACTCTGCACAAGTTCTAGATCCCTTCCGTATAGGGGAATTTTCACCGGACTTTCAAAAGTGCTGCTTCATTTTTGACCGCTTCAATAACTGGCATATGCGCCCAGTTCAACGAATTTGTTGCAGAACCTGTCCCAGAGAATCACAATCTTCAGATGCACCAGTATTGGCATGGAAAACTGTGTCAGTGGCCAGAGTTAGCAAATTGTGTACTGGCTGTTTTGGCGTTGCCAGTCTCAAGTACCAATGTTGAGAGGGCCCTTTCACGCGAGTGAGGTACCATTTTTATCGTGTGACCTGGGGTAACACTGGGTGGGAGGAAATTTGTGTATCCATGTAGATTCCAGAACTTTCCCACACAGAAATTTGAGAAAAAAGTGATTTTTTTTCTGCGAAATTTGAGGTTTGCAGGGGATTCTGGGTAGGAGAATGTTGGGGGACCCACGCAAGTCATACCTCGCTGGACTCCCCCGGGTGTCTAGTTTCCAGAAATGTGTGGGTTTGGTAGATTTCCCAAGATGGCCACCGAGCCCCGGGTCAAAAACTCAAGGTAATTTTGATGTCGCCTCAATAGGTTTTGGGCCCTTCCCTGCTGCGGGTACTTCGCCCACCCACACAAGTGAGGTACCATTTCTATTGGGATACTTGGAGAAATGCTGGGGGGGTTGGAAATTTGTTGTTACTTTCTGCAGCATACAAATTTGAGCACAATAATGCAAGGAAAATGTGACAGTCAAATTGTGAGGTTTGCAGGACATTGTGGGTGAGATAACTTGTTGGGATCCATAAGAGAGACATCACCATGTACTCCCATGGGTGTTTAGTTGATGACTATCTACAGTTGGTAGTTTTTTCTTAGATAAAATGTACACCTTGGCAGAGAGACAAAAATTACTACACAGCCATCTATTCCTCAAGCGCACACACATACTGGTTGGATTTGGCAAGTAATGGTTCAGTATATAAAATTTTATTAACAAGAGATTTCACAAAAATGAACTGCACTGGCAATAATTGAAAGGACAAAAAACTGAACCAGTGACTCGCAGCTCGTGAGCTGTAAAGCCACGACAAGGCACCAACCGCTTTACAGGCCATTCAGTCACCTTTCATACGTGATACACACAAGACCATTCACACCACCAAGCACGAAACCAACACATTACAACATTCACAAAAAGGGACAAGGTAAACCCTGCTTGAGAATGACAGGAAAGACAAATATTTCTGCACAACCACCTATTCCTCAAGCACACATACATGCTGGTTGGATTTGGCACGAGGGTGAGTGATGGTTCAAGTCAAGGAAAGCTTTATTCGGCTGCTATATAAAACAGTCATAAAAGCACAGAGATTAAAAACACAGCATATTATTTACATATATAAATAGTACCGAAAATTTACAGTTAAAAAGAGGAGAAACATAATACATACATTGCTAATCAAGTAAGATACTTTTCCTTATATAAAGTGCAGTTTTTAAGAACTATGCTACCCTCCATGCTATATGCTCATTCTCTAGTAATTGGAGTAAAAGCATTGCTTGGCAACACTGCCTGAGCCCAAGTTTTCTTAAAAAAGGAATAATCCAAGCTTTCCTTTGCTCTTGATAAAATGTGCAAAACAGGACTAAATGCATGGTAGATTGGGTAGAGATGTTATCGCAGGGGCACAGTATTAGAATACGAGACCAATCATTCATTTTCGGGAATGTCATCAACCTGTGAATAATACCCAATCTTAACCTAGTAAAAAGAAATCTGTCAAAGGTTCCTGGCACAAAAGATAGGTAGGGCTCCATCCCTGTGGTAGTACGTAACAGTTGATGGGATCTCAGTTATTTTTGCTACAGATTCTCCATGCAATCTTTTAGCTTTTAAAAACTGGATGCCCTCTTTCTTTAATGACTTTCTTGGGATCTCCATCATTGAAGATGGGGTTAAAAAATATTCAGGCTGGCCCAATTAATTCATAAAGTCACGTACAAATTTAATCCAAGGGATTGTAAGGGCCCCGTCTAGTCTTAGGGTATCTTTTAAAATCTCTCTGTTCAGCTGTCTGGTCCTTACACCAGACTCTATGCCACAGAAGGATAGGCTCTAGTTTTACCAAATCTGCTATATGGGGAAGAGCTAACTCCTCGTGGCAAATAAAGGTGGATGTACTAGGAGAAGCAGAGAGAATGTACCTTGTGAACTCATTTTCGATCGTTTGTAGGGGATTAATATCCACAAAGCCCCACACCCCGGCTCCATAGGTTGCCATGGTGACACACTTTGCTTTATATATATATGCAGCGATTCTGTAGGTGGTTTCCTACCTAACTTATTAGCAAAGTTTGATAGTGCAGCAGTAGATCTAGCAAAGGCTGTTTTTTTTGGTGGATATGGCGGGTGCCCATGAATCATGGTGAATAAAAAGTACACCTAGGTAAGAAAAAAGTTTTTGTGGATGCTAACTTTTTCCCATCTATGAACATTTCACGGGTCTTCTGCTTCCCTTGCTTACACCTCATAACGTACGTCTTGGTTATATTGGTTTCAAGACCAAGATCGCTCATAAATATGCTAAAAATATCCAGGGCTCTCTGGAGGACGTTTTGAGTGCGGGCCATCAATACGGCGTCATCCGCATAAAGAAGTGCGGGAATAAATCGGCCGCCAGCTTGAGGAAAATCTTTGTCCTAGAGAAGCAATGCATCTTCAAGTCCGTTTATATAAAGGTTAAAAAGGAAGGGGGCCAGCACACAACCTTGTCTGACCCCTCTCCTGATTGGGAAGACTTCAGTGCATTCTCCCTTCTGGCCAAAATGGACGCTTGCTGACGCGTCACTATACAGTTGGCGTAGGAGCGTGATAATTTGTAGATCAACCCCCCCACCCCTTCAAGGACCTGCCACAGTCTGTTGTGCTTGACTGAATCAAAGGCCGCAGTGAGGTTCACAAAGGCCAGATAGAGGCTGCCTTTTTTCGCTCTTGTGTACTTGCCTATCAATATTGTAAGATTTAAGGACTGCTCAATGGTACCAAGACCGTCACGGAACCCATACTGGAGGTCGGATAGAATCTTATTTTCCTCAGCCCAGACGGCAAAACGTTCCAGTAGGATCCTCCCTAACACCTTAACCATAGAATCTAGGAGAGAAATTGGTCTATAGCATCCTGGGTTTTCACGATTGCCCTTTTTAAAAATTGGAATTATTATTGATTGTGCCCATGTTGGGGGGAGGGTTGACCTTATGCTGGCATTAAAAACCTGTGTCAATATGGGCCCCCACATGGGTACATTGTGTTTATACAGGTCAACTGGTGCCCCATCGCGCCCCAGTGCTTTCCTGCCCACACTTTGTGCCAGAGCCCTAATAACCTCCTCCAGGGTGATTTCTAAATCAATATGTTCACAATTATTTATGTTACAATCCTCCGGATGGCTCCCTGAATTCCCTCGTTCATTATATAGTTTGGAGAAGTGGGTAATCCAGGCTTCTTCTGTAATAGCTATCTCCACTGAGGGTCCTTTACTTGGGGCTAGAAAGGGGGTTCTCAGGACCTTCCAGAAAGCAGTACTATCTTTCTGCTCGGCAGCATTATGTAAAGAGTCCCAAGCATCGTTACGAAGGGTTTGTTTTCTTTCTTTTAGTGCCCTTCTGTAGTCTAGTCTAGCTTGACGGACATTGGGTAGTGATCATGGCTTAGTATGCAATACCTTTTTTAAATTGGAATATGCCCTAGAGCATTTTTTATTAAACCAACCATAAGGTTTCAATTTATTACTGAATTGTACAGTTAACACATTTCTGGCCACCCTGGTAATATCTACAGAGCAGTTCACTATCGTTGCATCCAGGGCATCCTCACTTAGACAGGTTTCTATCTCAGACCTACATTTCACTAAAACATTTTTAATTAGCAGATCTGCATCAATCTTAGACCACTTTAATGAGAATCCATTTACTTTGTTCAGTTCTACAGTTCCCTGCATACGGGTATATAATTCTGGCTTGTTCGGAAGTTATGTATATGTCTTGAGTTTTAAGAGGAGGGGGAAGTGGTCGCTTAAGACGATATCGCCAACCTCAAAGAAGGGGACCAAGTGCGTGTGTACAGATGAGATCAGTAGTAAATAAATGGTGGTGGCATAGCCTCTCCCATTAAAGGTAGGCAGAAAACCAACTCGTGTGGTTGAGATCTCATTTGCAAACTCAAGATCTAATTTGGAGGTAAGGTCATTGAATATATCCCCAGTCTAAGAGTGATTAAAATGTGTACGACTATCTGCGTCATTAAAAGTACCGCACAATCTATTATCGGAATGATTACATAACCCACAATTGAAGTCACCCATCACCAAGGTCATAGTGTCCTTGCTTTTTCCATTAGAAATTTTTGTGACTATAGCCAGAATGCCTTTTACTACTGATTCAAGATCATTTTGGGTGGTGTTATTATACAAATTGATCAAGAGTATGCGGTGAGTTGCAGTAGGGGCTATCTCAACCACATGAAAATAAATTTCCCCTGGGTGAAACGTGATCTTGCTTAAGGGCAGCTTGTTTGAGATGTATGTCGAGATCCCGCCTTTTGGCCTCCCTCCCAGGCCTTTCACTGCCGGTGTGTTAAATGTCTTGTATCCATTTATATGTACAGGTTCTATTGCCCATGTCTCCTGTAGGCATAGGATATCTGTCTTCCCAACAAAGGCTTCCCAAACTGGGTTCTGAACCTTAGAGCGTAGCCCAGAAATATTCCAAGACACCACAGTACGAATTGTGGGGTCTGGTATTGTCGAGAATATATTGGTTGTCAGCCCTGCTACATTAGGGGGATCCAGGTTAGGTATTGTTGGTATCCCCAAAGTATCCACATACTGCTCAAAACAATATACTGAACCCCCAGCGATTCCCTTCCCACTTGTACGTCCCTCTGAGTACTTAAGGATTGGGGCCCTAGTTAATTCCTCGATCCGTGACGGACCCATATACTGGGTGGTATCTGAGGGAGTAATATCTTGTAGCTCCCTCTTGCCTTCGATGTTACCTGATGGTAGCGGCAGTCAATCTACCCTGTCCAGACAATAGAGGGGGTCAAAGGAGTTGAATGTTGGAATGCCAGATCTATAATATGGAATACCGCTATTGTTATCAGATACGGGGGTCTGCTTAGACAGCAAAGAAAGTTGGTAGAAAAAACCTAGAGGAATCACACCCATTCCCCCTTTTTTGGCCATGGCGCGCCTGGACAGTTCAAGGATACTTCTGACCAATTCCGGAGATCTAAAAGTGATCACTGCACAATCCCCTGCTAACGTTTTAGGTGTGCAGCCTACCCAAGGGATTCCACGGGCCATCTTAAACTCTGAAAATAGAACATTAGTGTGGCCCGTCTTGATGGAAAGTGCGTGTAGTACCTTGTTTTTCAGGGAAGACCAATGCTCAAAAACTCCCTGTTGTAAAGGGGGTACGTTAGTGAGAACAACAGTATAGGGTGTAGCCTCTGGTGGGAGATGTAATAACGTCAGCTCTGATAGGTGGCTGTGTTTCTGCCTCGCATTAACCTCCCTTGTTTGCTCCCTGGTCTGTGGCCTGATAGTTTACTTGATTCACCTGGATTGTGGTGCGCACAGGGCAGGTCATTTCACTACAGCTCACACCACCAATCTCTATGAGAGGTTGGTGTAACTGTTGGGAGGACCGCATGCAGGGAGCCATTGGGGCTACTTCACGTTCAGAATTAACAGTGGGCCTGACTACGGGCGCAATATTAGCATCTTGTGTGTTGTGCCAAGTGCTCGGGCCCGAGAGACCCCGAGAGTTGTTGGCAGTGATCTCTGTCTCGCGGCATGACTGTATAGGTGAATGTGGGGATTCCAGTGAACGTTTGACAACCCCTTCTAGACCCTGTAGCCTTTCTTCTATGGCAGATAGCTTAGTTAACACAGGTCTATAGGGTTGAGAGAATACCCTCTAGTTTTTCCCAGAAATCTGACTGAATCGTGTCAGGTGTCCCCCCCCCCCCCCCCCCCCCCGTTCGTTCCAAGGGTGGCCCCTATACTCTTGTGGGTTGCTGCTGAAATGAGTAAACTTGCGTCTTCTCGGTCTGTCCCTGAATTAATTTGCGCATGGCACAATGTTTTATGGGTATTAGGTCCCTGCCCTCGTCTTTTTTTTGATGGAGACGCTAATCCTTTGCCCTGACTGATCTTTTTCATTTTTTGGCCTCTCGTTTGTACATTGGGTTTAGTTGTTATGACCTGGTTAGGTACTTTGCGCATAGTCAAGGATGGAACTGATGGCATCAACGGGGTGTCCTCCCCCAAGGGCAAAGCGGGCAATGGGGCCTCTTTAAGTGGGTCGAATTGTGGGGGTCCTGTTAAAGTGGTAGTTAATACTTCTGTATGGTGAATTAATGGGCGCAAAGGACCATCTTCTGGCTCGAGCCTACGTTCCATTAGTGTGATTTCGTGCCTTAAGACCGACTCGGCCCTCTGCAAGAAGGCATCAAGGGTCCCAACTATCCCCTGCCCCGTAAGGGATTTTCGCTTGCTCATCCTCTACCCCTTACTATATTATATCCGTTGGGCAGATTTTTTACTTAGCCAAGTTCCTGTGGGGGGCTGATTATAAGTGTACAGTATAGGAGCTAACAGCTAGGTGGGAAGTCACAGTATATGCAATATGAACAGTAAGACATCCAGATGTCACAATATAAATGTCAATTCCGTGGCCCAGTCTCCGGGCTCAGAGGTGCGAGCCATTCGTCTGGTCGTCGTCCGGGCATCGTCCTGTGTGTGTCCCGTGCCGCGGTGGGAGAGGCAGCGCTATAAGCGCGATGACACCACCTCCCCCTCGCTCGCGGCACTCACGGCAGTTGTGTGGCGAGTGATGCACTCTGGGTTTTGCAGTCCTCCCCTGATTGTAGTTAGTGATGCAGGCTATACTGCGTGCCCCTGGGACCCTCGCCCCTCCATGGGTTCCTCCCGGGCTTTAGATAGCGTCCCGTTGGACAGGTAAACAGGGTTGGCGGCAGAAGTGCAATTAAAAGTGCAATACAAAAAAGTGTCTTGTATGGTCAGAGGCACACGTCTACCTTCTGACGTGATTGAGACCGGGTGCACCAGAAGTAAAAAAGTAAAGTAGTAAAGAAAAAATGTAAAATACTAGTAGCAAGTCCTGCTCCAATTGTTGCTGAATCAGATAATAAAAAATAACAAAGCAGTTTCTGCTCACTGAGAGTTCTCTGTAATCAATGGAAAGTCTTTGCCAGGCTATAATAAAATTAACAGGGCCAGGCAGCCACAGAGTTCAGCGTTTTCGTAAGCCACCAAAAACATTAAGGAAACAGCTGACCAGAGAGCCCAGGATGAGATTCAATGTCGCAAAGACAGGCCGTCTACAAGCGGCAGCGCGGCCATGCGCTGGAAAAAGAATCCGACTCGGGCGGGGGAAGTCAGCTGAGTGTGAAGCGAGGCAGGCAGTCTCCTAGAGTCAGCGCAGCCACACGCTGGGAAAGGGCATCCGACCTTGACAGGAGAAGTCAGCTGGGTGAAATGAGGGGCAGGCCCTCGGAAGCGCGAGCTCCCGCTTGAACAAAGTTGGATTCCTGCCTTGAAAATAGGGAATAAACCTGGAAGCACAGCACAGGATAAAGACTCGGACGAGCGCGTCAGATGAGTGTTCATTAATCACTCCAGAGAGTGATGGTTCAGTATATATGGTTGTATTAACCAGAGATTTCACAAAAATGAAATGCACTGTTAATAACTGAAAGGACGAGAAACTGAACCATTGACTCACAGCTCGTGAGCTGTAAAGCCACGACAAGGCACCAACCTCTTTACAGGCTATTCATACACCTTTCATACGTGTGACACATACAAAACCATTCACACCGCCAGCCGCAGACCCAGCACATTACAACACTCACACCAGCAGACAGCGCCATTCAAGGGCCCATCACTTTCTCACGCCCACATTCCTGACACAGCAACCACACCAGCTCATGGATTGCGTGGGGTGGCGTTTGGGTAGCAGTGTGTGTAGTGACCAGCAGCAAGTCACTACTCGCCCACCGCCAGCCAAGCACCAGTCCACCTACACTGCCAGCCAAGCGCAAGTCCACCCACACCGCCAGCCAAGTGCCAGTCCACCCACACCACCAGCCAAGTGCCAGTCCACCCACACCGCCAGCCAAGTGCCAGTCCACCCACACCACCAGCCAAGCGCCAGTCCACGCACAGCGCCAGTCCACGCACACCGCCAGCTAAGTTCCAGTCCAGGCACACCGCCAGCCAAATGCCAGTCCACGCACACCGCCAGCCAAATGCCAGTCCACGCACACCGCCAGGCAAGCGCCAGTCCACGCACACCGCCAGGCAAGCGCCAGTCCAGGCACACCGCCAGCCAATCGCCAGCACACACCACCATCACATTTAGGATTTTTTTATACAAAAAAGAAAACGTACACAAATTGCAAATAGATACAAATCTACTAACACAAAATCTGAAACTAAAAACATTGCACAAATGCCAACCTTGAAACTGAACAAAAAATATAAAACAATAGAGACCAGGCAGTTCACTTTACCACTCATGGATGCTCCCAAAAATGATATTGCGTGTGGTACATTCTAAAACCAGCAGAGGCACACAGCGCAGGGTTAGGACACTGGGGGCAGTACATACAAGTCTCCTTCCGCGTACCTCTTCGCCAACAGACTCTACATCTCCTACTGGGAAAGTCTTTTGAGGGTGTGGGAGGAATGTGATCAAGAAAGTAGCCACATCCTCCACCACTCCAACTCTAGGAACACTTGCATGTTCCACTACAACAAGGCTGCCAATTACAGACTCCTGAAACTTAGCAAAAGTCATATTTGACTCAGGACAAGAATCCTTGAATACAACAAAAGCATTAAAGGTTGCCAAGTGGAAAAGATGGATAGCCAACTTCTTATACCAAATGTAAGCCTTGCGAAGAGCAGTGTAAGGTTCCAACCTCTGATCTACTCTATCACCACCCATGTGCCTATTATAGTCTAAAATGAACACAGGTTTGCGCGCTTCAGCAACCTGACCCCAAACAGTCACAGGTGAAGTGCTTTCATCATGGATGGTAGTCCGCATGTAGACATCGCTCCTGTCTGAAAACTTCACAGCTAGAAGTTCCTCGCAACGCAACGCACTGCACTGTCCCCGCACAAGCTTTTGACAAACAAGTTATTTTGGGAAACCTTTACGGTTAGAGCGGATTGTGCCACAAGCAACAGTGTCTACTTTGGCCAATTCTCCGAACAACCGCACACCAGTGTAGAAGTTATCTACATATAAATGCTGACCTTTGTTAAGTCCTCTCCCAAGTTCCCAGACAATTTTCTCAGTCACTCCAAAAGTGGACGGACAACCAGGGGGGTTAATCCTGGATTCCTTACCGGTGTACACCCTGAAATTAGAGACATATCCAGTCCTACTGTCACACAGCATATACAGCTTAATTCCATAGCGTGCCCTCTTACTAGGAATGTACTGCCTAAAAACCAAGCAGCCCTTGAACAAGACCAAAGACTCATCCACTGCTATTCCTTTCCCTGGAGCATAGAATAGATCTCAGAAAATCGATCTGCAAAGTGATCAATGACAGGCCGAATCTTAAAAAGACGGTCACACTCAGGGTGATCTTGTGGCAATGCTAACCCGTTATTGACAAAATGCAGCATCCAAAGCAGAAGCAAATACCTATCACGACTCATGACGGCCAGAAATATAGCCGTTGCCATCAAGGGACTAGTAGACCAATATGAAGACATTGATGGCTTCCTTAGCAAGCCCATCAAAAAAGTTAAACCTAAGAACTTCTTCATCTCTTCCAGATTTGTGGGAGTCCACCAGGTAGCTCTAGAGCGGGGCCTAAGGCTGGCACTGTTGTCCCTCAAAAACTGTTTGGCATACAAATTAGTCTGCTCAAAAACACTTCATCCATAAACAACTGAAAAAAGTGTATTGGCAAAAAGATTTCTGTATTCACTCTACACCCTGGAACACCAGTAAAGTCTGACAATGCCGGCTGCACCATGCCTGGGACAACTCAGAGGTCATCACTTCCAACTGGAAGCCTTGCAGCCCAGATGCCTCTTGCTGCACTATCGACACATCAATGTCCTCCTCTAAAACAGGCACTTCATCCGCACTAAGAGTAGCTTCATCTGCACTGAGAGTAGCTTCATCATCTGATGATTCCATGTGGAGAGCAACTCACTGCCTGAATCTTCCCCTCCCTCCTCTGCCTCCGATGCAGAGTCAGTCTCTGAACCATGGTCAGAGGAAGACTCAAAAAGCATACCAACAACCTGCTGAGCAGTAATCCTGCGGCTAGCCATTATCCCTAATAAAAAAAGAGACTGCACAAACAAGTCAACAACAACCAACACTGTGCAAAATAAGTAAGTAAAAAAAAGTGTGCCTTTATCACAAAGATCTGTATACTCAAAAACTATATGATTCACTTCCAAGAGACCGCTACACTCACCGGCAACTACTCTGCAGAGAGACAGCAAAAACCAACGATATCCCACTAGAAAGAAAAAAGCAAAACCAATTACTCACAAGACAACAAAATACACATCGAGCACAAATGCAAAAGGTTTTTGACACTCAAAAAACAGAAGCCAAACATACTGCTATTATTACACCATTTGCAAAAAACACATTCATGCAGAGAAATGAAAAACATTTACATTGTACAAAAAAAAGACTCTTACCAAACACATGCAACTACACAAACAGCAGAACCACCAGTAACGATACCGCAACCTGGAACAGTCTAAAGAGCAAAAGCGTTGAACTAAAACAAAAAGGGAGAAATAAAGCATTGCAATTGCAATTCACAAGAAATAAAACAATTAACATTATAACACGCTATGTCACTACCCAAATAGTCTATCTGCCAGATGGGCCTTCAAATAGGGCTGAGAAAAATGGGGGGTGATCTTGCCCAAGGGATCGGGTGAGGTTGTCTGCCAGGCCGATCTGTCCCCCAGGTGGGGCAGAAAACAGCAGACAGAAATGTGCCCCCCTTGCTTAAAGAAATAAATCTGTGGTGCCTAGTAGGGTTTTCTTCCTCCCCCCTCCCGCCTAGGGCAGAGAGGCCAAAAAAGGGGAAGATCTGTCCCCAGGATGGGCAGAAAAAATATTAACCACATTTTACCCCCTTGGAAGCAACCATGTCACTTCCATTACACACAAAATAAAATCCCTGGTGCCTAGTGGATTTGCTGCCCCCCCCCCTCCCCCCAGGGGCAAAAATGCCAAAAAAACAAGCCGAATGGCCCGGGAAGGGGGGGTGGGGGCGGGAGGGCAGAATACACACACTAAAAAACATCTGCCTCCTGGTAGTGACCCTTGCCCAAGGGGTTGCTTCCATTTTAATTTTAAATAACTCCCTGGTGTCTAGTGGGGATTTCTGCCCAAAGGCCAAATAAACAGGCCGATCAGCCCCCAGGGAGGGCAGAATACACTTTAAAAAACAAAATGTCCCCTGTAAGCGACCCTTCCCAAGGGGTTGCTTCCAATTTATTCATTTTTAAATCCCTGTATCTAGTGGGCTTTTCTGCCCCTCCTGGGGCCAGAAACGCCACAAAATGCGGGCGATCAGTGCCCGGCGGGGGGGCAGAAAAGTCTTAAATTATTTAGGCCCATAAGGAAGCGATCCTTGCCCAAGAGGTCGCTTCCACCCTGGCTCTAGTGGGCTTTTCTGCCCCTCCGGGGCCAGAAACGCCAAAAACATCAGGCATCTGTCCCCAGGGGGGGCAGAAAAGTCTTTAAAATAATTATCCCCCATTGAAGTACTGGGTTATTTAGGAACCCAGCGGTGCCAGGGGTAGCACCCTATGACTTCGAGTTCTTCCTGTCTTGGACCACAGAAACACAGATTCTTGCGGTGGCGTCAAAGATCGTTTTATTATTGACTGCAGCCAGTAACAGCAATCCTAGAAGTACACACAAATATGTTCTCAGGAGACTGCTCAACATTACAAAACCAGTCTTCTCCTTATATACAAAATATCATGCTTCAGGCACACATTCCTCGTTTTACGATATGGTCATTCATGTGTATTCATTACAAACGAAAAGGCAGAGTCATGATGCCCATCCCACATTCCAGTTCAGCCAGCCCACAATTATTTACCCAGCGAGGCTCAGATCCCTCATCCGATATCAGCAGACCCCAATAAACACGGGCACCTCCTGTTGGTAAAACAAGCCATAAAGCAGGAAGAGTCAGGTGTGAAAGAGATTAGCCGGAGGCTTGTGTGGGATGAAAAGGCTTTATGGTGTGTCAAACTCTGATGCTAATCACAGGTGGCCGTAGGAAGGGGAGCTCGTGAGACCGGACTGACCTCGGGCAGTGGAGCCAGTTGGCATAGGTCACAGAGAAGGCAATAGAAGTCACATGTGTTCTGAAGGCCTGTGCCTGTCCCTAATGTGCAGCCTATGTGAGGGCAACCATAAGATGGCTACCGCTCTAAAATGGAACCCACGAAGTCAATGTGTAATATCGTATACAAAGTGAATTTATCGATGACACGTTATGCAAAACACTTGTACATACCGCATTGGCCACTGATACCGAAATAGGCAGGGTAGGGCCATGCCTCCTACGTGGTCCCAAATTTTAAAGTACCACAGACCCTCCTTTTGCCCTTTCATAGGCAATAACTATACTCATATTAATCCGAGTCCAGGTCTATATTCATAAGGTCATGGAGATGTTGCTGTAGCATCATCCTATTGCTTAGCTCGTCCCTTGATACAGGTTTCCTTACACATAATGTAGCAGAGAGGCCACATATCGCGGGAGCACACTGTACACACAGACAGAACAGGAAAAGAATGGCTAAGATCATTCCAATGACCATCAGAATCTTCCAACCCCAGGCAGATATCAGTTCCCAGAACCACCCCATCAGTGACCAATCTCCTTTATCCACGTGAATAGATTCAGATATTTTATGTAGTTTGGAGATGGCTTGATAAACTGTTGGAGCGTTATCTGGTATGAAAATGCAACAGCTAGATTGGATGACCTTACATACCCCACCACGGTCTGCAAGTATGACGTCTAGAACCATACGGTTCTGCAAAGTCATGAGGCGATCCGCTTGGAGCTCAGCTGTCAAATTACCAAGGGCACCAGCCGTTACATTGACAGTGGATTCAACCACACGAGTCAGTTGTCTCAGGTTCCTACTATTGACCATCGGTCCCCAAAACGGCAGGAAACCCAAAAAGAAGTCTCCCGCTTCCTGACCCGCAGTATCCTCCTGACTAACAACGCCTCTCACAACTCTGGTCTTGTGATAATCAGAGGCAGCAGTAAATGTTGGCGGTAGCAAGTTTGCAATATAACATGTGCCCGAGAAATCAGGGGGCAACCATGTATATGCTCGGTCATTGCAAACAAAATATGTACCCTTGGCAGCCAAAAACGCAGGGGAAAACTGTGATGGAAAAGTGTACGTTTCAGTACAGTCACTTTTCCCCAGTTGAGCTCTTGGATTCTGACCATTACCTTGTAAACAGAACCGACCTATGTGGGGTACGACCCAAATTGGGGATGAAATTTTTCGCTGCCTGTCACCCAGACTAATGCTATACCCCGTCGCGTTCCAACCTACATAAGCTCGCAATTCATCCTTGGGAATAGATGAGTATGCGTCGATATCTCTGCTCATATCAGCAACTCCTTTCATTAAGGCCTTATTGTTTGTGCTAGGTCTGATGGAACGCGGTTGTCGCGGGGAGTAGGCATCTAATGCAAAAAGAAACATGGTCTGGAATGCCCATGACGATCCATTATAGCTAAACGGCAGCACTAGATATGGGATACCCTTATTAATGGTATGTGGCATTAAACCACACACCCAGCAATTGGTTGTATTCATAACTAGTTGGTGCTGGTGCAGAAGTTGAATAAACGAGTTGTTTACGAACTCAGACCGTCTAGCTTGTTCGTGTTCAGGCAGAGGGTGGAAAGAGTGTAAGGAGACAGTAGGAGGAGGTATAGGCTGTACAGTGGGTGCAAATGGCACTTGAGAGGAGAATAATACATATCCCACAGTAAACATTATCGTACTAACTAGTGCAAACAGACATAATAACACAAAACGTTTGCTCTTCATTATTTTACATATTTTCGTCTTAAAGTTCATTTCCTCAGCGGGTCTCTCCATCTTGAAAAACTCCATCCTCTAATCGTGCCGCTCGCGGCGGGTGAGTATCTTCTGCTAAGGAGTATGCCTGTCAGTCCAGGGAACGCCCCAGACCAGCCAGAACCGTTGACCTAACGTCTTCGGCCTGTACCCCGAAATCTTGGCACCGCGACCCTGCAGCTGAACCCGGATGGTGGTTCGAAAATCAAAATGTCCTTCAGATGGGAGAGCTATAATATCAACAAAAAAAAATAGTAAGGGAAGGGAATTTTTATTTGTCCATAGGCCTTGGCCTCAAGTTATAGCGAATTCGGCCAGGTACTGTCTGGTCTTGAAACAAGAGTTCAGGCTCTGTGGTGTCTATTCGAATTGACGGTGGCACAGCTTCTTGCAAAATATCGTCGCTTTCTCGTTCTGAAGTCGTTCCCTTTACATGTGCATCACTAAATGGCACAAAACGGGGGACAGTGTCAGTTTCAGAATCAGCGATACCCTCCTGGACCCACCGGTCATATGGTAGAGGCAAAGGGATCCGTTTGCAGTGGGCGCCGTGTATCCAATTCTTTTTCCCTCTCACTCGAACCGCTGATCTTGTCGATAGAAGCACGAGGTGAGGGCCGATCCAACGGGGCTCATCATTGTTTTTTCGTTGAAAATTTTTAATAAGCACCCACGAGCCAGGGTCGATAGGGTGTCCTGGAGCTTCAGAGGCCTGCGGCAGAGTATCGTGCACCTGTTGGTGTAAAACACGCAATTTAGCCGCCCATTCATACAGATAGTCAAGCAGTATTGGATGTTCGATTTCACTGAACTTTGTCGGTCTTGGCACACCCCATATGTTGGCTGGCCGGCCAAAAATGATCTCATAGGAACTAAGTCCCACTCGTGAATGCACAGTCATTCTTGTTGATAGGAGTGCTAAAGGCAGGGCGTCAGGCCATTTAAGACCGGAGCTCGCCTGGATTTTGGCCAATTTAAGTTTCAGAGTGCCATTGTAGCACTCTACTAGCTCAGCTGATTGGGGGTGATTTGCAGCGTGGAACTTTTGCTTAATGCCTAGTCCCTCACATACTTCTTTCATCACTCGACCCACAAATTCACTCCCATTATCACTCCAGACCATTCTCGGCATTCCAAACCTAGGGAACAATTCTTTGACAAGGGCTTTAGCTGTGAACAAGGCAGTATTGTCTTTTAAAGGGTATGCTTCTATCCACTTTGAGAAGGCACAGACAACAACGAGGACATATTTTAAATTGTTGCACCTTTCCATGTGGATGAAATCTAGCTGCAAAACCTCGAACAGATACGTTGGAGGTGTAAAATGACCAGCTGGAGTTGGGGTTCCCCTACCAGGATTGTATTTCAGACACACCATGCAATTCTTGACCACATTCTCTGCACATATAGGAATTCCAGCATTTTGCCATACTGGAGCCAACAACTTACAAATCCCTTTTACACTAATATGGGCCATTCCATGAGCCATTGTCACCACTGCAAGCACATGCGCATCGGGTAACAACCAACGCTGATGTTCTGACAAATCAACCCAACAACCTTTTTCATCCAATCTACCCGTACTTTCTCTCCACTTGCTCAATTCCTTCTCTGTGGCTTCAGCTTGAAGGGACTTCACGCTCTCTATCGTGTCTTCACACATTCCAACATCACCAACCCATCTTGCAGGGCCTGCAACATACATTCGATTATTTACATTCTTTGCTGTTTCTTTCGCAACTTCATCGGCAAATGCATTACCACGACCAACATCATCGGTAACTTTCTTGTGCGCACTGCATTTCACAATCGCAACTTGTAGCGGCAAGGCCAGTGACTCAAGGAGATCATTCACCAACTGACCATTCTGAATTTTGGTTCCATGCGCAGTCAGGAATCCACGTTCTTTCCATAATCGCCCAAAACTATGGGCCACGCCAAACGCATACTGACTATCCGTGTATATGTTCACCTTCATACCTTTCGACAACGCACATGCTCTCGTAAGTGCAATTAGCTCTGCTGCTTGAGCCGAGTTATGTGGTATACGTGCGGTCTCAACCACCGTGTGCAAAGTCGTGACAGCATATGCAGCAGTTGTATCACCATTCGGAAGCTTGAAGCATGAACCATCCACTCATAAGGTACCATCACACTCAGTCAAGGCAGTATCTTTAAGATCCACTCTCCCTTTTGTTTCCTCTTCTGTTCTAAACAGACAATCATGCTGTTCAATCTCGTCTGTGTCTGCTGCAATCGGCAATAAAGTAGCTGGATTCAATGTGTTGCATCTTTTTATGTGTACATGGCTCGCTAATAGTGTCAACTCATAACCTGACAATCGAGCACTAGCTAAGTGCTGTGTCTTGGTCCTGTTCAACAACGTGTCCACTGCGTGCGGAACCATCACAATTAACGTGTTATTCATTACTAACCCAGCAGACTGTCGAATAGAGACAGCTGCTGCCGCTGTGGCCCTCAAACAACTTGGCAAGGCCTTAGCTACTGGATCCAAGGTCGATGAAAAATACGCACATGGGCGCTGTTTGTCTCCAAAAGATTGTGTCAACACTGACAATGCACAACCTTCCTTCTCGTGAACATACAATGTAAAAGGCTTGCTGTAGTCGGGAGTGCCCAACACAGGAGCTGAACATAATGCCTCACGCAATTCGGAAAAACTTTTCTGACACTCTTCAGACCATGGGACGAGATTCGGTGTATCTTTACATGTCAATGCTATTAAAGGTTTTGCCAGCAAAGAAAAACTTGGGATCCACTGCCTACAGTAGGAAGTGATACCCAAGAAAGCACGCACTTCTCTCTGTGTTCTTGGCACGCTCAATTTTGCAATGGCCTGAATTCTTTCTGGGGTCAGTTTCCTTCCCTCCTTCGAAAAGAGATGACCTAAGTAGGTCACTTCTTGTCGACAATATTGCACTTTTGAGAGAGACACCTTGTGATGGAAGGCAGACAAATGACGCAACAATGACACCGTAGCTTCTTTACAAATCTCCTCATTATCCGCGGCGATTAGTAAATCGTCAACATACTGGATAAGGGTGGCACCACTAGGTAAAACAATTGCATCAAGCTGTGCTTTTAAAGCTTGGCTGTATAATGATGGGCTTTCACAGTAGCCCTGAGGAGCGCGTTTAAAACTGAAGCTACGACCTCCTAAACTGAAGCCAAAAATGTCCCTGCTTTCCTCTGCAATTGGGATGCTAAAGAAAGCATTCTTTAAATCAATCACTGAGAACCAAGCAGCGGATGCTGGAATCATAGTTAACAAAGCAGTTATATCAGGGACAACTGGAAACTGTGGCACAACAATCTTATTTACCTCTCTAAGATCGATCACAAATCTGTAAACAGGTGGCTGTGAAGGGTCAGTACGTTTTAAAACAGGCAAAACAGGGCTATTGCAAACGTTACCTCTTGTCTCTTCAATTACATCCTTTTCAATCAGATCATGGATAATCGCTAGCAACGCTTTTTCGCCCTCATTAGAGATCTTGTACTGGGGAATGCGTGGCAATTTAACATTGGTTTCAAAGTTAGCACGTATGGCGGTATTTTCAAAAGGCCCACATCATTAAGACCAGAAGCCCATAGAGCATCTGGAAGAGATGACAATTCAGCTGGCAGTTCATTCCTTGACAAATACATTGGAGAAATCACTTCCCTACCAAGTGTAAGTTGTACTCCCGAGGGGGAACAAAATAATGTTGCATGTAATCTCTTTAACAAATCTAATCCTAACAGGTTCTCACCACAACCTGTCGTTAGGATAAGGGGTGCTTTCAGTTCATAAGGTCCAACAGAAAGGGCCATAGGACTAGAGATTGGGTTCCTAACTGGGGCGCCAGAAAAACCTACTGAAACGTTCGTGTCGCCAGACAAAGGTGCGCCAGGGAGTTTTGAATGCATTATTGAACTTTTTGCAGCACCAGTATCCAACAGAAAAGGTTCTGTCACACCCGCTGTAGTCACCTTGACATACGGTCCACTCTGAACCACTGGCACTGAAACAACTCCCTCTCTTTGTCTACGGCTATACTAGTAATCATTACTTTCTACATTTTCATCTTCTCTATAATAGTCATTGTTATAGTACTGAGCTGTCCTACCAGTTGCATTTGCTTCTTGATCAAAACTATTAATCGTATTTTGAGATGGAAGAGGACACGCGTTCTGGGGACCACTCCTGCGTCCCCTGCGTCCCCTACCCCTAGGAGCTTGTCGACCACCTCTACCTCTGGTGCTAAAAGCGCCATTTGCGCGCTGTAACAGAATAGGACAACTATACTTGAAATGACCCTCTTCCTTGCAATATGAACATTGATTAGGGCCTACAGAAACGCGCAGTTGAGAATACTCGTACCTTTGCACGTTTCTCTGAAACTGTGGCGGTTGCTGATAATTACTCTGGCCACCACGTGGCTGGTAAGCTTGCTGTAAAAGGACCTTCGTTTTTAATTCTTTCGTTTTCTTGTCTGATTTATCTTTCTCATCCTTCTCTCTATTTTCGTAATACTGTGCAGTAGCCAGTATTTGCGCTGATGAGGAAACAGCCCAAGAACTCTCTGAATCTATTAACTTCTTACACAATTCAGGAAGCAAATTATGCACAAATTTATCAACAAATAATCGTTGACCACCTTCAGTACTCATATCTTGACCACTGTGGTCAATAAATGTTTCTTCAAACAGCATTAAAGTCTTCATGTAAGCAATAATTCTACCAGGGAGTTCTGCTACTAAGGGCTCAGGTTTCGCACCACCAACTTGTCTAGTATCTGCAGCAATGATATTAGCCCATGTGCCACCTAGTTCTGCATCGTGATCTACATTACGAATTGATCCCCACAAAGGCTGTGGAACAACATTTCCAAACAACATATCTATGTCGGCTAGATTCATGATACATGATCCTGCCGTCTCTGACAGCTCCTTATAATATCCTGCAGGGTTTTTACGGGGATCAGGCAATGTCTGTTTAAGCGCTATTACTTCAGATCGTTTCCACGGGACATGTACCCAAACACGCTGAGAATGTGAGCTTGTGTCTCTACCATGATCTTCCAATTCCTCACAGAGGAATTCACACATTTTCTCAAACACATACCTCTGTTTTGGGGCTTCCCATTGGTGAAAAACATTAACAACTGACTCTACATCATAGAGTGAAGAAAAAACAATCCACCTACGTGCCATATGCTCTAATACCTCTTTCTCTCCAGAATCAGGCAGCTGACTACGCAACTGCTTACGCTGTGAACCAGGGGTCATACTAGATGACCCAAAGAGAGGCGACATTAAACTAGTGACTACACTAGCTATTCGTTGTCGTGCAGAAGGAGAAGTTGAGGCAAGAACGAGGGGAAAGACAGAGGGAAGAAAAACGGGTGCAGATACAGGTACAGTGGTAGTATCAGGAAGAGCGCCAAGGGAGGCAGCTGATGTACTAGGCAAAGTCGCAGGAAGCGCAGAAGAGACAGGTAGCGAACTTGGCGGCCCTTGAGAGGGCTGCACCATAGGAGTTGGAGCCAGTTGAGGAGGAGCTGGCGGCTGCAGTAAGGCTTGCGGCACATTAACTGGAGGCTGTGCATTCAAGGGTTGTGGAGGTGCTGTAGCACTCTGCGCATACGGAGGTGGCGAACTCAGCAGATGTGACATTAGGGGATCTTTCTCCTTTTCTTCTAACACATTCTGTTGAAGGTGCGGTAAAACTGGGTAACATTTATCGATCCCTAGTTTACGCTGTCTATGTAACTGCTCATTCATTTGTTCCTCCTCATTATCTTTAAATTGTACAGCTGCTTGCATAACCGACATACCTCTCTCTCTTTTGTTTTTCTTCGCTAACTTGATTTCCTTCTGTTTGGCTTCCTTTCGCCATAGGCGGAAAGAGTCAAACATCGCCGGCCGGGCTTCCTTTTTAAATAGTTTAACTTCCAAATTGTCTAAGATATCTTTATCGAAACTACCATTTTGGGGCCATTTTTAAACACCGTCCTTTCTGGTGTAACGGATCCATACTTCATTATATGCAATGGGGCCCACGCCATGTTTTACATAAAGCTCATAAGTTGGAGTTCCAATTGGAGGAACCGGACACGAATCCTCTAATTGGGAATCCCTTTTAGGCATCTTTGCTCACTAGTCTAGTTTCAAACTTCAAAGGACTATCAAAACGCGATAGTCTCGTGAATACACGAGTCCTTCGGCTTTGGCGCTTGCAAGCTCCAAATCAAAGCGGTCCCGAAGGGATACCAAAACTAAGAACCAAACTAAGAATTAGGAGGCGCTCCACTTATACTTAACTGAGGTATCGATGACGTCACCAGAAGACTCGGTTAATCGTTTCGCTCTACCAAATTATCAAGGGTCCAAAACAGGGCGATAGTCAGGGCAGCAGTCCTTCGTAGCCGTCAGCAAGCGGGGAACCTCGCAGCAAAGACTTTCGGACCACGTCGACATGCAGGGGTCGATGTAGTGGCGGCCTTCCTCCAGAATTTCCACTCAAAGCTCCTCACGAACCTCTGGCTTGGACCAGTACCGCTGAAATCGCCCAACGTTGGGCGCCAACTGAAGTACTGGGTTATTTAGGAACCCAGCGGTGCCAGGGGTAGCACCTTATGACTTCGAGTTCTTCCTGTCTTGGACCACAGAAACACAGAGTCTTGCGGTGGGGTCAAAGATCGTTTTATTATTGACTGCAGCCAGTAACAGCAATCCTAGAAGTACACACGGGTATGTTCTCAGGAGACTGCTCAACATTACAAAACCAGTCTTCTCTTTATATACAAAATATCATGCTTCAGGCACACATTCCTCGTTTTACGATATGGTCATTCATGTGTATTCATTACAAACGAAAAGGCAGAGTCATGATGCCCATCCCACATTCCAGTTCAGCCAGCCCACAATTATTTACCCAGCGAGGCTCAGATCCCTCATCAGATATCAGCAGACCCCAATAAACACGGGCACCTCCTGTTGGTAAAACAAGCCATAAAGCAGGAAGAGTCAGGTGTGAAAGAGATTAGCCGGAGGCTTGTGTGGGATGAAAAGGCTTTATGGTGTGTCAAACCCTGATGCTAATCACAGGTGGCCGTAGGAAGGGAAGCTCGTGAGACCGGACTGACCTTGGGCAGTGGAGCCAGTTAGCATAGGTCACAGAGAAGTCAATAGAAGTCACATGTGTTCTGAAGGCCTGTGCCTGTCCCTAATGTGCAGCCTATGTGAGGGCAACCATAAGATGGCTACCGCTCTAAAATGGAACCCACGAAGTCAATGTGTAATATCGTATACAAAGTAAATTTATCGATGACACGTTATGCAAAACACTTGTACATACCGCATTGGCCACTGATACCGAAATAGGCAGGGTAGGGCCATGCCTCCTACGTGGTCCCAAATTTTAAAGTACCACACCATAGAAAGCGACCCTTGCTCAAGGGGTCTCTTCCTTTCAAGAAAAAATACATCCCTGGTGTCTAGTGGGGGCATTCCTGCTGCTGTGCGCGATCATGCAGCAGGAATGCCCTGCATTGAGACATCAGGGGAGAGGAAACACTCTTTCCTCTCCCATGATGCCTCAATGCCTGCTGATCTGCCCTGCCCCACCGGAGCACAGAAACGTACCTGCTTCTCACCTGGATATTTCCAGGCATCCAGCGCTTGCTGATGACGTCTGCGCGCGCTTTGCGCGCTGACCTCACAGGATCGCCGAGGGGGTCGGGGTGTCGGGGGTGGCAGTGGAAGCTCTTCGGCTGCCATCCCCCTTTGTGGCACAATGTTGGGCTGCCCATGGGTGGGTGGGTCAGCGCTTCCCCCATGGGTGGGTGCCGTGAAGGAGCGGTTCCGGCATGAGCACACTCCCACCATGGCTCATGACTGAACCGCTCCGTCATGAGCACCGAAGGGCTTAATGCACTAGTAGGCTCCTGCCCCGCCATGCCCTGTAAGGCATGGTGGACACGAGAAAGGAAAATAAACTATTTCCCCGTGTACACGGAGAAAACTCCTTGCACCTTGGTTCTAAAGAAGAATAAACAAGCTTTTGCAATTCAATAGGTCTCGCCTTAGTAAAACTTTGAGCTCCTGATGTTGCAAAGACTAAATTTATTTTTTGTTTAAAAATATCCCAGTAATAGTAAATGGAATTCCAGGAATGAAGGAAAGGGTGCAGTACCAGAGGCTATTACTAGCTGTCCCTGCCGAGTTGTAAGGGGACCTCTATTAGTCAATCAGGTACTCCACCCTTAATAGAATTATAAAGTGCAAGATTCCTGGTGAGCATACATTTTCATTTGTTTATATTGGAAGTGCGATTGTTGTTAGTTTGCTTTTTGAAAATGCACCATTGTTGTTTATTTATTTTTGTTTGTGAAATAAAGCTAAATAAACAACAATAGTGCATTTTTCTAACGCAAGCTAACGAAACTGTCATTTCTATTAAAAACCGAAATGGAAACTTATGCTCAGTTGTAATATATATATTTATATGTGCATTAAGGGTGCAGTACTTTACAACTCCACAGGGGCACCTAATAACAGCCTGTGCTTTTGCACTTTTCGTTTTAGACCTAATAGGGAAATAGAATTATGCAGTGTCGTAAATATTTTTACAAAAAACAAACACTAGCATTAGAAATGGCAATAGCTAAAAGTTCACTAATGTGAGACCTATTGCATTGCAAGTGCTTTTTTCACTTTGGTTACCGATCCGTGTTGGATCGGTGACTAAAAATAAAGTAAAATGTGTGAAAGCATTAAGGGGGAACATGGTGGGAGCACCAAGTTTGAGGGTAGGAGAACGCAGAGGCACCAACGGGGGAAGGTGGAGAGAATGTGGAAGTAACTTGGTGACAGGGAAAGCAGCATGAAGGGTGGGGGTGGTGGAAGCCGTAGATAGAGCACACAGACAAGCGTAAGAGAGAGGAAGCAGATGGGTAAAAGAACAACAGTGTACGGGGTAGGCCTTAATTGGAACGAGAGCGGACAATTTTTGGGGGGAGTTTTTAGCCTTTGTAGTATGGCGCGTGCATAACTTTATATGTGTAAAGCTAAAGCGCGGCATGCCGTTAATGCTATCAAAGTGAATAAATAGAAGGTAAAGGCTGGCAGACGCCATGTTGAAGGGATTATTTCTATATAGTTACTTTTGTAGCAATCGCAGTACCCTGCGCTTTAGCTTTAAATGTGTGAAGCTAAAGAGGCGTGTTTAGCGAACGCTACAAATGTAAATAAATAGAAAAGAAAGGCAGCGGCCGCCTGCCTTTTTTTCTCAATAATTTAAACTTTTGTAGCAATCGAGCATGCCACACCTTCGCTCTAAACGTGTAAAGCTAAAGCACGGTGTGCTGTGAATGCTAATAAAATTAATACATTTTAAAAAACAAACTTAAAGCCCATATCTATTAAAATAAATATATAAAACAAAACTTAAACTTAAAGCCCACATACCTAAATAATTATTAACAAGCAGGAGCGAGGAGAAGAAGGCAGCTGCAGCGCGAAGAAAGGACTTGTCGGGGAAGTGCAGTCCGAGAGGGCTATTGTGCCTACAATTCCAGCTATGTTGAAGAAGTCATTAACAAAAGCGTGCTGAGAAAGCAAAAATAAAATGTTCCAAGTTAAGTCACATGTAAGAGGGGCTGCCCTATGGAAGGTTACAACTGAAGAGAAGGCGGTATTAAAGAGAGAGAAAGGTGGTACTATTAAAGAAATTAAGCAATGAAATACAAACAATTCTGAAAGGCACTGAAATGAGCCAATAAAATACATAGGTGGAACATGGGTGGAGTTTAAAGCCCCTATCCTGAATACAGCATGTCTCGAAGAAACCGCGCATGCGCTGCCTACGTGAGACCTAGAAATGTTGAGTTTGCCACAGCATGTTTGTATCCTACTCAACCTTCTGTTTTGATTAAAGTCTTTCCGCTGCAATTGCAGAAGCACTTTTGCGAAAAACTGCCTCCTACTAAGTGGGCAGACCTTTGCTTGGAAGGCAAAGGGGAGGACTTTCACCAACCCAGCAGGCTTGTGGACTGTCTCTCAGTGCTTAAATGTCTTTGTATCAAAAGGGAGCAAGTGCCCCTTAAAGCGTCAAACTCTGTGGCCTAGGAAGTAGTAGTTTCGAGTAATTTGTACTGAAGCCCTAAAGACTGCAGTGCTGTAATAGAGAACACCACCTGCGGATTATGTAAGAATTCTGTCAGTGCCAGATATAATTAAGAATGTCTGGGGATAGGCAGCATGAGAAAATAGAGGGGAAACGGTTTCCCAGCAAAACAAAGCTTCAAGGCCATAAAATACCAATCTGTCAGCGTGTCCAAACTTAGAGAGCTCATCTGTCATGGACATCTTCCTCCGGTCCTAGTTCACTCCCCTCCGTTCTGCTCTAGCATGATGTTCAGAATGGCCAGAAGGCTTATTGTCTTGGACAGGTGTGCTCGGGTAGCATGTATATTTGAAGGCTGGCAAATGGGAACAACAATTCAGCAAACAGCAGAAACACCCACACCAAGTAATTTAATGAATTCCTGCAATAATTCTTTGAATATTAGCACTATATTTGAAGCAAAGCTGATTTTCCAAAACATTGCATAAATTCAAAGTCTAGACAATCGGTGACATGAGAGTGCGGACAAAACAGTTAAAGACTTTACACTCCTGTAAAGCAGTGTCGGAAACCCCCTGGCTGGCTTTCCAAAAAGCAGCACTGTAGAAGCAGAGCAGTATTCGGACACATACAGCAATAGATACTACTTTGTGTTGAAGTTTTACATGGGCCCGGTGATCAAATCTTTTCTAGCCGACAGAAAACAAGTGGTGACCCTGGGGGAGTTCCAGTCGAAACCTTTCTTTACACCTTGCGCGGTCCCTCAGGGGTCATCACTCAGTCCCACCCTTTTTAACATTTACGTTAGCGCGCTGGCACCCGTTATAGGGTCCTATGGGTTCGGTATCACCTCCTACGCAGATGATACACAAACTGTTGTATCACTGACACCTGGGGGGGAGGCGGATTTGGAATTGCGTCTGCGGGAGTGTATGGGGGCAGTGAGCAGCTGGATGTCCGAAAACTGTCAAACTAAATTCAGACAAAACCGAGGTCATATTGTTTGGTAACACCTCTAACTTTTGGACCACTGCCTGCTGGCCCGACTCCTTGGGCTCTCTCCCAATTCCAGCCAGAAAGGTGAAAAACCTCGGTATAATACTGGACGATAATCTCACCCTGGAGCACCAAATAAAAGTATTAACATCTAAAACCTGGTACACCATCAGAATGATGAGGAAAGTGTTACCCCTGCTCCCTCGAGATAGCAGGCATATGGTGGTAAGGGCTTTGGTAACAGCTAGACTGGACTACTGTAATGGACTTTATCTGAACGCGCAGCAAAGCATACTGAACAAATTACAGATCCTGCAGAATGCGGCAGTCCGTCTACTTACAGGCTCCTCCAGATTTTCCTCAGTTACTTTGGAAAGAAGAACACTTCATTGGCTCCCTATCAAAAGCCGTATACGTTTTAAGGCGCTGTCCATGGCATTTAAGGCCTTGCATGGACTAGGCCCAGAATTTTTAAAGCAGCGTATACAATGGTACGTCCCGGGAAGAAGCCTACGATCAAAAGGAACAAAACAGGCTCAAGTTTCTCGTATCAGGAAGGCCCGTTGGGGAGGTAGAAGTTTTGTTTACGGAGCCGTTAAGGCTTGGAATGAGCTACCACTCTACCTTAGAACCTTGCCTGACCTGATGTCCTTCAGAAAGGAACTTAAGACCTGGTTCTTCCGGTATGACTAGCCTCTCATCCCATGTCGCTTGCAATTCACAGGCTTGTCCCCTCAGGACTTCTAAACAGCGCCAGGACACCTCCGAGTATTTGTCGCGCTTTAAAAGTGTCAATAACATAACATACAGCCTTTTATAGCTAATGAATTGGCAATCTTTCTCTTTGATCAAATGGGTAGACTTTAATGTATTCATTCTCGTTGCTGCAAGCTCCACTGTTTTGGCTATTTGTACATAAGAATCAGATGTTTGCCTTCTCTTCTGGTCTCTGCACACCTGTTGAGAGTTACAAAGTCCATAGCCAAGGCTTCTGTCCACATCAAAAATGTATAAGCTTATACATATCAGGTAAGGTTTCTATCCGCAATCTGATAACTAGGTAAAGACAACTGTCGTAATATTTCTTGCTTCCTGTGAAACGTCTTGGCAGCATTTATGCTAGCAAAACTTACATTTAAGTGCACACATTTGCACACAGCATCAAGTAAGCTAAGCTAACCTTCACATGACTGAAATTCTTGCACAGACTAAACCCTGCATAGTACACATTTTGAACATGTTGACTTGAAGCTTGTCCCCTCTTGTCTTTTCCATGCATTTGTAAACTGTTCTTTCAAATTGGGAATAGGAGAGTGTCAAACCCAAGAAACATAAATACTCCACTCCTCCCCTAGTCCTAGACTCCCTTTTGTTACCGCTGCTGGTCTTATTAATGACCAGCTCTACAACCGGATCCAACACATTGTGCATTATGAGCGGCTGAAGCAAGTTGTTCACAGGCATGTAGTATCCACTGTGAAAAACTTTAAATATTACAACTCTTAGCGGAAGTGTTTAGTTCCACTATCAGAACACTGTCACAGGAAAGTACAATACATTGTTACAATTAATCAGTCCTATTGATTGAGTAACTCTTAAATTTGTATTTTGGTTTGCAGAGAAGGGCAGGCAATTATCTTTGTCATTGACAGCAGTGACAGGCTAAGAATGGTTGTGGCCAAAGAAGAACTTGATACCCTCCTTAACCATGCAGGTGAGATTGTTTGATTATCCTTGGTTTAGTGATTAGACTATAATTAATCTTAAAAATTAGATGCTGGGTGTCAGTGAATTGGGCTAAACGTCAATTGATAGAAATGTATTTAGTTCACATGTTGCCCTTTTTATCTGGAGTGACTGCAGCCGAGTCCCTTGCCAGCTAAAGACGCACAAGATTCGCTCTTTAAACGCAAAGTGGGGAGACTGTAATGACAAAATATGTATCTCAATTTCTGCATCTTACAAAATGTAAGAATAGACACTTAAGCTTCTATTGCCAGGAAATGGATGCCAACTTCCCTTCTAAGCACGGATTTCCAGTGCGTGCCTTACACTTAAGAGGCAAGAAATAATCTCACAAAAGTCATGGTGAGGCAACATTTCTTAACTGTTGTTTTAATGTACCTGACAAAGAAATGAGGCTCAAGTTTGGATTGCTAAATCTAAGTTTGTAATTGTTTTCATAGGGGATAATTTGTTTCTACACAGTTCCCTAAGAAATGTCTTCAACATATTGTCTTCTTGGGCGCTGACATCTTCTCAGTGCCCCGATTTAAGAACATATTCAAAGTCTTCTTCTATTGTCTCATAACAAAGATAAACATTTCCTTTTCTTGCCTAAGTCTTAGTAAGTATGTCCATTGTCCAGTCATAACCACCTAGACCTCCTTGACTCCTAATGCAGTATGTTACAGTGCGTACAGATTTTAGAGGCCAGTGACTTGCCCCACAGATGACAAGATCAAATTAATCCCAGTCTATACACAGAGAAGTTATTAAAATGGCCCCTGAATTTTTTTAATTGTACAATCTCAGTTACTGCCCAATTTGTTCTCTAGGGTTGGCATGAAGACATATGCTCACAGTACCACACTTCCTCTTGAACACAGTGAAAGGGGCTATTATTCTCAGTTGAGACTCTGGCAAACTATCCATAATACACCGACCCTTTTCATCTACCTGGGCATATACCTTCCCTGAAAACACAGATATCCTACCGCACTCTGTGACCAACCACCCATTAGGCTATAAAGAATAAGCACAACTAGCCCGATGTTAAACATAGCCTGCTGTTAAGTTTGTCGGTTCATCTGATAATATCTGTGCCTGAATCCCCAGATCCTGCTCTAGTCCACCGTTTAAAAGCAGGAGGATCATACACGCCTGGTTTGTTGAAGCACACTAGGGGCCTGATTCACTGTGGTAAACTTGTACTTTAATGCAAGTTTACTGGTTTTTTTTGGTATTCACAGACTACAAGTTTAATTTTACTAATCTTAATTTTATTCCATTTGGGAGCGGTGAATACTCTTGAGTGAAGTCCTTCCTTTGTATCAGATGTCCTTGGTGAATGAGAAACTCCTATCCTTTTCTAGGGGATACTCATCAGTAGTCAAAAGCACTGAATAGTCCCGCCCACGTGCGTAGACCCCCGGAGCATAAACTAAATACCTATACATATGTATGTCTAGCTAAAACATGTACGTAGTACCTTCAAATATACATATATATATATACATGTATATATACATGTATATACATACATAAACATGCAGCCATTCAACAGGCTAGGATGCCAAGATTGCATTGGATTTTTCATTGAAAATAAAAATATGTTTATATAGCATTTCTGTAAAATAGCACATGCACTTCTCTAGTGTTCAACATAGCCTTTTATTTTCAAAGAAAAAGGCAAGTAATAGCAGACAGTTAGCCCATAGGCTGCTTAGATAAAACCACAACAGTAATAAACTGGCGCCGTGCCTTTAAGACCTCCAAGACCTTCCTGCTCCCATCATGCCCCACGGATGACAGTTAGGTCAGTTCTTTCCGGCTTCTTCTGTGAGGATCCTGGAGCATTGAGCTCTTCAGTTTTTGGCCTTTTCTACCAAGAATTGGTTTTCTGTAGAGTATTTCTACTTCATTCGACGTCTTTGACTGCTGGATACCTTTTCTAACCGAGTTCTGACCAATTTAAAAATACTTACTGTCAGAAATGACAGCATTATTTAATAAATGTCCTTCTAGTGGGAAGAAAATGGTAAAATCAGACCCACACCTTGCCTGTATTGTGTGTTTACCATCTTCACACAATCCTGACAAGTGTTACTACTGCCAACATTTTTCCAGGAGGACAATTTGAGACAGAGAGAAGATCAAGCTGCATGCCTTGCCGGAGAGGGGAAAGGGATCAACAAGTGGCCTTGGAGGCAGCCATGCTTTCAAACAGCCCACCTCTTGTGACAAATAAGAAAGCATGGGTAGAGCAGAGCAGAGAAGAGACATCACTCTGCCTTACCGTCAATGAGAAAGAGATCACCGTCAAGGAAAGTACCTGACTGTTCACCTTCAGCGTCACGATCAATGTCAGAGAAACCTAGACAGCATGCATCGATGTCTAAGGGAAAGTTGCAGTTGAGGCAATCAGCGCCGATGCCTACGAAAGGCAAGTCGACATCGAGACCCCTTTCTGGAGCAATGCTCAGAGGACGTAAGACCTGCAAAGTGCAATTCGACGCTCAAAAGCGGACTTGGGTCAACATCAGGAAAGTCGCCTCATCACCACTCGGCGACTACGCTGCAGCGGTCGGCGTCAAGAACTCCACCGCTGTTGGAACATAGACGGTCGGTGTCGAGCGCATCGCCGTCGGGCGAGCACATGTCGACACCGATGTTGCCACCTTTAGGTCGCTGTTCATCATCGAGAGGCACGAAGTCTAGACCTACCTCTCCACACCTCTCACCGGTATCGAAGAAGCAGCGAATGGCTCTTTCGCCTTCGAAAAATTCCACGACAGTGGCGACCATCAAGGCGCCGAGGCTCCCCTCATCGTCGACGGAGGCACATGGACGATGGAGATCGATGTCAAAATCCAGACGTCAAGAGAAACATCATCTTCTCCAAATATCAGAATCGTACAAATCACACCGGAGGGCTCTCTGGCTCCGAAAAAAGCCTCCTGTTAACCTGTCTCCACGGTGGTTGCAGAGTGTCAAACATTAGTGAGTCCCACAAAGAAGTCCAGGATCAGACTTCTCACAAACTTACACTCGTTCCCGCGTTTCTGCTGGTCCCCCACCCACGATGACAGCTGGAAGATCTCCACACAGATCTCCAAGGAGAACGAGATCTCTTTCTACACAAAGATCTTGAACCAGAACACCTCTCAGACGATCTAGATCCCACCTCTCTTGCTCTACCAGATCACAAAGACCGAGATCACCTTCTTGGTCTATAGCGTCCTCTTGATCTTCTGTTCGGGACATCACCAACAGTATCTCCTATCCCGCCAGTTAGAGTGTCTCCAGTGGATGACGTGACCACCTTCAATTAAGTCCCAAGCAGGGGTGCCAATAAGCTGAACATTGAAGTGCCTACGCCGGCTACCTCTTTATCAGTAATATTTGAGACAGTCCGTCACAGGTCCTCAGCAAGGCCTCTGCTCCCTCTGGTTCTGGGGCTGCTTGAATCAGCTCTACAAACTTTTTGAGTCCGGCCACGGTAGGGTCGGCTCCACCACACATTATTAAAAAGTACAAAGCTCCTGACCAGGACCCTCTGATTCTTAGAACAGATCCACCTCCGGATTCTGTAATAGTGGCAGCAGCTAATATGGCGCATCCAGGGACTGCCTCCTCTTCAGTCCCACCTGAGAAGGAAAGCAAACATATGGACTCTCTAGGGAAGATGTGCAACACTTCTACTTCTTATATGAAGGTGGCTAGTGCCTCCGCGCTCCTAGGGAGATACGACAGGGCGCTGTGGGACTCTCTTGCAAGGTTCACCAATAAGCTGCCCAAAGAAGACCAACAAGACTGCCAAGAGATCTTACAGGAAGGTAGCCTTGTGGCAAACCAGGTGATCAGCGTGGCGGCTGACGCTTCCAATCTTGCAGCACATGGGTACTCCCACGGCATCTGTACCAGGCGCTCAGCCTGGCTGCGGCTTACAGGTTTCAAGCCTGAAGCGAAGCGCAGGATCATAAACCTCCCCTTCAGCGCAACTCCCTGTTCGGCACCCATGCCGATGATGAGATGTTCAAAATCAAATCCGAATTGGACACCCTGAAGGCAGTCGGCCTTTCAAAACGTAAAGAATTCAGGTGCAGATAACGGCCTTATGATCACCGGCATGTCCAGCAGAGGGTTCAAACCCCTCACTGGTCATCACAACAGCAACAATCCAGGTTGCAAAAAGACGCTATAGAGGAAGTTCCTGTATCGCAAAATCAATAAGGAATTTATTCCTGTTACTTCCTAGTTGTAAATAAAGGTCCAACTCGGGAGTACAGACCCATACTTCATTTAAGGCGCTTAAACAAATTCATCTGCAAAGAAAGATTTTGGATGCTAGCACTGCACCACATTTTTCCTCAACTCCATCAAGGGGACTGGATGTGCTCCATAGATCTTCAGGACGTATACTTTCATGTTCCAGTTTCCATAAAGCATCAAAAATGCCTTTGTTGGGAGGAGCCTAGCGCTTGACCAAGATGGCCGCGTGAGCTTAGAGCTCCCGAGACCCTCGCGCCCTCCGTCGACTATCCTGTCTCTAATCCTGACGGTATGCATGGCATCGTGTTGCTGAGTTGTCAGGGAGGCGATTGATACTATCCGCGGTCGGATCGCCCATCGGGAACCGGACTTACGACGGGCGAAAGATTGCGGCCTAACTCCCGGAGATGCCAGGGGCTAGAGTTGGCAGGATGCCCGACTCCTAGTTGATCAACAACGGCCTGGTGAGGTGTGAACTGTCGGACGGAGGCCCTCGCTCTTTCACTTTCGGTTTCGTTCCCTTTGTCTGCCCGGACACTGTAGAGCTCTGGGTGGCTTTATAACCCCAGGGACGCTCGGCGGGCTACTCTGGCAGCACAAGGCGGACCTGCTCACTCCTTATTCCTCTCTCTGAGAGGGAGCGGTCTTCACTGCATTGGACTGCCTGGAGTCCATTATGTCGGGCAAGGCAGAAGGGGATCGGTTGAAGACTAAGTCCACCAGGCGGGGAACGTATTCCCAAGTCAACAGTATGGACCGCTACGCCCTCCTGAAAACATCGCCGAGTGGACCGAGCCAGGCGCCGGATGCCCAGAAGGAGGACTCGCCTGGGACACCGGAGCTATCCCTGCAGGATGTCATGGGCGCGCTTGACGGGATGCAGACCTCGATGGGGAGGCAATTCGAGGCCCTGGCGCATAAGGTGGATGCCATCCTGGTGGATGTCAATTTGATCCGCTCGGACCTGGGCAAGACAAACGAACGAGTTAAGAACCTGGACCACAAGACCGCGGGCCTCGCTGATGATGTCGCGGATTTGCAGAACGAGGTCCGGAAGCTGAGGGCCGAGAGTGACCTCGCCGCCCGCCGGCTGGAGGACTTCGAGAGCCGGTCCAGGCGCAATAACGTGCGCGTCATCGGGGTCCCGGAGTCCTCGGATGAGGCTTCGACGGACCTGCTTGTGGAAGATTTGGTCCTCAATCATCTTAAGCCTAAGGGCCTTGGGAAGTTTTTTGCGGTGGAAAGGGCCCATAGGATGCCGGGCGGGCGGCCCAAGGCGGGTGCCCCGCCGCGGCCGATTGTCGCCCGGCTCTTTCACTTTCGAGATCGGGACGCTATCCTGCAAGCTTCGAGGGTGACGGGCCCAGTCCCCTTCCAGAATGCGTCGGTGAATTTTTATCCGGACTTCACCCAGCATGTGCAGAGACAGAGGCAGAGCTTCCTGGGGGTGAAGCGGAGACTTCGGGAACTGGACCTGAAGTATGCCATGCTTTTCCCCGCCAGACTACGGGTGGTGCATGAAGATCGGACATTCTTTTTTGACTCTCCTGTTATGGCCGACGAATGGCTGGACGCTCTGCCCCGGCGACGGACCGGGGACGACACAGCCGAGCATGGAGACAGTGGCCGGAATGGACAGGGCTGATATCTCAAAGCCGACCTGACTTGATTTAACCATACTTGAAGATTTGAACAGAGTGCAGTAACTGTGGAGGGTTGCGGGAGGACGAGGGGTGCTCTTTTCCTCCCTTAGGGTACTTTTTGTAGATTTTTGTTTTTGTAGGGCGACAGGCACACTGCAAGTTGGGGGGGCTTTTTAAGCTGCAGCAGGGGTGCAGGGTGGGGGGAGTTTTTGGGATTTTGAGTTTGTTGTTGGGGGGTTTATTTCTGCAAGGCATGATGATTATCCTCAGGGCTGTTCCATGGTGGCGCCTCGGGTGTGGGGTGGGCCTCTTTCCGTTTGAGGATGGGGGGTAGAGGCTTAAGTGTTATAAGCTGGAATGTTAATGGTTTGGGGGATCGCATCAAGAGGGGGATTGTGTTGCAATTTTTGAAACGCTCAATGCCAGACGTTGTCCTGCTGCAGGAGACGCATCTCATAGGCAATACGTGCTATGCCCTGAATAGGAAGGGGTATAAATTCATTGCACACTCGGGATTCTCTTCTGGGTCCAGGGGTGTGGGCATCCTCGTTAGAGCATCGCTGCCTTTTGAGGTGGACTCCACCATTGTTGACGATAGGGGGAGGTTTGTGGCGGTGGCGGGGCGGTGGGAAGGAAGGACTTTGGTTTTGGTTTCAGTTTATGTCCCGCCGGCCCTGCAGGCCTCCACATTTGCTGAACTGGGCAGGGCTTTGCTGACTCTCCCGGGGGGAATGCTGGTAGTGGGAGGGGATTTCAACGCTGTGGGTTCCGGACTGTTGGATAGATACCCGCCCAGGGACACAGGGGGGGCTCAGAAATGGCTTCCAGACTTCCTGGATACATTTGGTCTGATAGATTGCTGGAGGCTCCGGCACCCCACACAGAGTCAATACACGTTTCACTCCGGGGCGCATGGTAGCCTCTCCAGGATTGACTACCTGCTCACTCTGGCCGCACATGCCTCGTTGATATCCGAGGCGAGGCACATGGCACGCGGTATCTCTGATCACTCGCCAGTGTGGATCCGGCTGGATCTAGGTCGGGAGGGAGGAGGGAGGGTGGCCCCCATCAACCCATGGTATTTCCGAGACCCCAAGATGCGCAGCGCCCTGGTAAAGAAGGTAGATAATTACTTTAAGGACAATCTGGGAACCGTGGACTCGGCGGTGTCGCTGTGGGAAGCTTTTAAGACCGTGCTTCGGGGGGAAGCCCTTTCCCTTGTGGTGGCTGCCAAGAATCGGAGGGATGGCGAGGTGCGGCAGGTGGAGGAGGAGATTGCGGCCCTTGAAGGGGATATGGAGGAGGAGGTTACAGAGTCCTCATTGCATGAGCTTTGCCTGAAGCAGGCGGAGTATAGGGACCTGGTGACGAACGCCGCTAAGACCCTCAGCAGGGAACAACAGGGCCGCCTGTATGACGTTGGGGATAAGGCAGGGAAACTCCTGGCGTGGCTGGACAGGAAAGAACGGGTCAATAGAGTGGTGCCAGAGTTGATTGGAGAGGGGGGAGAGGCGATCGTGGAACCTGAGGGGATTGTGAAGTGTTTCGCGGAATATTTTCATAGGGTTTATTCCTCTGTGTCGGACAGGCCGCCCGAGGACTCGTCTGATCTCCTCCGAGATATCGAGTTGCCCTGCCTCTCTGACATAGATAGGGACGATTTGGATGGTGACATCACGGTTGACGAGGTGGCGGGGGCGATTCGCGCGTTGAACTCGGGTAAGGCCTCTGGACCGAATGGACTGCCGATCGACCTGTACAAACTGTTCCCGGATAGGGTCGCCCCTCATCTGCGCGCCATGTTTTTGGAGGCGCGGGGGGATGGGATCCTTCCATTGGACCAGCGGCTGGCGTCGATCGTGGTCATACATAAAGAGGGTAAACCCCGAGATAGATGCTCCTCCTATCGGCCCATTTCACTCCTCAACGCTGAGCCGAAAATTCTGGCCAAACTCCTGGCTACCCGTTTGATTAGGGTACTTGGCGATTTGGTCCACCCGGATCAATCTGGCTTTATCCCGCACCGAAATACAGCATTGAACCTTAGGCGTCTTCATGGCGTCATCGCCAGGGCGGGCACGCTGCGTGAACCGGCTGTTGTGGCATCTCTTGATGCCACGATGGCCTTTGACACGGTGGAGTGGGCATATTTATGGGCCGTGCTGGCCAAGTTTGGTTTCGGTCGCGGTTTTGTGAGTTGGGTTCGGTTGCTGTACGAGGGGCCACTAGCGAATATGGTGGTGAATGGACGGGCATCTACTCCGTTTCAGCTTGGTAGGGGTACCCGGCAGGGCTGCCCCCTGTCGCCTCTCTTGTTCGCCCTCGCCCTTGAACCGTTGGCTGCGTGGATACGTTGGCACCCGGATATACGGGGCCTTCGGTGGTCGTCTGATCATGAGGACCGTATTTCGCTCTATGCCGATGATATCCTGCTGTATCTTGCCTCACCTAAGAAGTCACTTATAGTGGTCTGTGACGTACTCGCATCGTTCGGTAGGAACTCGGGGCTTGTGATTAATTGGGGCAAATCGTACTTGTACGTTCTTAGTGGCGAGGTCCCACCGATCCCTAGAACGTGTTCGATACAGGTTGCCCAGCAGGGTTTTGTGTATTTGGGGATTTTTATATCCTTGGATCCTGCTGTGCGCTATGAGAGGAATCTGCTCCCCCCCTTGGCATGCTTGAGGCGAGATGTGGAAGGTTGGCGGAGGCTGCCGCTCTCCCTCGTTGGGCGTGCGGCCCTGTTTAAAATGATGTCTCTTCCCCGCTTCCTCTACGCTCTCCAGAACACCCTGGACTGGGTACCGGCTAAATACTTTCGGGAGGTCGAAGGCCTCCAAAGGACGTTGCTGTGGGATGGGCGGCCGCGAATAGCTATTTCAAAGTTGACGCTCCCATGGTACGATGGGGGCATCGCGCTCCCAGACATCCGACGGTACTATTGGGCCACGCAGCTGAGCGCGATCAACCATGGGTTTTATGGCCCTGCCCTCAGCCCTGGGTATGCCATGGATAGGTGGCTGCTGCGCGGCGGCAACTACTACAGGGCGCTGTATTCGCGGTCCTTAGACTCGTCCCTCACGGGGCCCACAGGTGTGGCGGTGCGCGTATGGAAGATGGCGACTGACTCGTTGGGCTGGAAGGATAGGATAACCCTCGCTACCCCATTGTTTGAATCGGAAAGACTGGGAAGACTCTGGCACACGAAGGGTTTTGATAAGTGGGATCTGATAGGTATATCCAAGGTGGGAGATGTACTGCATAAGGGGAGGGTGAAGTCTTTCGAGGAGTTGCAGACTGAGTTTGAGCTAGGGCCCTCAGAGTATTTCAGGTATATCCAGCTGCGTCACGCCCTCCGATCAGTCCTTGTTGAGGGTGAGAAGGTGCCGGAGTCCTCTCCCCTTGAGGACCGAGTCCTTGATGGTCATATGCCCGAGAGCACGATCTCGCTCATATATAAGAAGTTGATAAACGTCCGGGCAGACTTGCTATTGGGGCTGAGAGAACAGTGGACCAGGGATGGTCTTGAGTTGGATAATGAGGACTGGCAGTCAGCGGTTTCTTCGCCTAAGGAGGTTGCGATCCCGTCGCGTCTGAGGCTGGTGCAGCTTAAAATACTGCACCGGGTGTATGTGACGGGGCCAAGGCTGGTCCGCATGGGATTCTCGGAGGACGGCCTGTGCAGAAGGGGATGTGGTATGGTGGGCACTTTCCTGCACATCATTTGGGAATGTGGTGTCATTGTGGAGTTCTGGAGGAGAGTCCATGCAGTTATGGGGGAGGTGACGGGCATTGTGGTACAGCCGGAGGCGCGGTGCTGCCTCCTGAACGTCTGGGGGCCCACTGACCTAGATGAGGCGCAGACCCAATGGGTGACTCTGGGTAACATGGTAGCAAAAAGGGATATCGCGCGGCTATGGGGCTCCTCGGGACCCCCTACACTGACCGCGTGGAAGGAAAACATGGATTGGAGCATGTTTAGGGAGAAGACGGTCTACTGCTCTAGAGGTCGCCCCCGGAAGTGGCATGCCATCTGGGGGCGGTGGAACCAATACAGGGGGGGAATATGTCTTGCCCCGGACCTGGAACCTCCCGAGGAACAGCTTTCCCCCTGACCTACTTTCCAGCACAGCTAGGTTTTAGTAACTGTTCTGGGCCTCTGCTGTTCCCCTACTTCCTCCGTGCACAGTCTTGTACTTAGTAGACGAGTGGGGTCCGGTCTCCCCTGGGGGCCTCCGCCATGGGCTCACAATGTCCTTGCCTTGCTGGGGTTTGTTGTTAGTTTTTTCTGTGTTTATTTAAAATTGAACCTTTTGCATTATTCTTTGAACTGCATTGGGGACACATCACTGTATCTAACTTGTAATGCTGCCGAACCTTCGGGCTGTCGGCTGAATAGCTGTGTCCTGAATTTTGAAATAAAGGTTTTCAAAAAAAAAAAAATGCCTTTGTTTTTAGGTGGCGTCGAAGCACTTCCAGTACTAAGTCCTCCAGCTTGGGTTAAAATCAGCGCCCGCACTTTCTCAAAAAGCATGGCCGTAGTAGCGGCTATTCTATGCAAGCAGTAAATCTTCATCTGTCCGTATCTGTATGACTGGCTGCTGAAAAAGTCGTCACCTGGTCCGCTGTAGAGACACCTCCAATGCAGCATTCGAGTGTTGGGCTGTCTAGGTCTCCAAATCAACTACAAGAAATCTATTTTCAATCCAACACAAAAGATCCATTACCTGGGGGCTACTCTGGATACAGTAAGTGCAAGCGTGTGTACTTCGGAGGAGAGGTTATCCTCAATAACCGACAAGTGCCACACTCTTCTCCACACACACCTCTCCACGGCCACACAGGTGTCCTCTCTTTTGGGCTCATTGGCATCCTGTATCTTCATTGTCCCCAATGCCAGGCTGCAAATGCGCCTGTGAGGAAACAGCCCCGAATCCTTCCAGTAGTCCCGATCCCATCCCTGTACCTCCACCTGGGGTTCCTTTCCTCCAGGGACCGAAGTATGACGACACACTCTGGACAGAGACACCAACAGTAAAGAAGGACTATTTTTCCTCTACACAGAATGGAACCAATGCAGAGGAAGCAGTCGGCCCAAGGAGGGGCGGAGCCACGTCAGGAACATTCGTGTCAGAGCCCAGAGGAGAAACAAAAGATTGGCCAATAAAAGCAGAAGAGACAGCATTTGAGACGCACGTCATCGGACACTGGACTATGGAAGAGACAGGAAGGTGTTTCGGTGTGGAAAAGGACATTGGGGAGACGAACGCCGGAGATAAGGAACCTCCAGAGGTGTGGTGTGAATACTGGTGGATCCTAGAAGATGCATAAGAGCCGCCGCAACTCTGGAGAGTTGCAACAGTAAGTGGTACGTGACTCGGTAGAGGGGAAGGCTGTGCAAGATCTGGGGTGGCTCATTGTTCAGTTCCCTGAGACCCCGGTAGGGCAAGAAACTGAGAGTACAACGTGTTGGTGTTTTTTCTTTTTCTGTTTTATGTTTTATGTTTGCGTACCTCCCCCTCACGGTCCACATAGCAACTCCTTCACTGTGGTGTGGTGGAAGCAAATGGTGCCAGGCTGAGCACATTTACTTACCTCTCCTTTCTTTCTTTTCCCCACCCCCCTAAGTGAGACGTCTCTTGGGATCACTATCCAGGCTCGAAAGAAGAAGTGAAGAAAAGTTCTGCATACTCTTCCAGCCTCTTGAGTTAACACAAGACCAGGTCCTTAAATTCATTGTGTGAAATGTGTTGGAAGAAACGGAGAGGCTGAGTTAGAGTATTCTTGGATTGTTGTTTTGTAAAAGGGTTAGTGCTGGTGCTATGTATCTGTTTTAAGTATGAGTCCAACATGTCTGCTTTGTCAGTGTATTGATTTGCCAGTTTGTTTGTGAAATCTTGAGTAACTGGATGAGTTCCTTCTAGGCAATTTGGTTTCGAAATTCATTGGGTATTTTATAGAATTCTTTATTTGCACATTTAACATTTTGAATTCTGTCTGAATAGCACCTTTTCTTTGCTTTTTTGATAGCGGACTTGTATAATCTGTTAATTTTCTGTAGGTGAAGTTTGTCTTGTTTGTTTTTTGGTTTGTTTTGCAGCTTTCTAATTTGTAGTTTTGTCTTTTATCTCTGTATTTCTCCAAGGTGCTTGTTTTCTTTTGTTCTGTTGTGTGGTTTTGAGGGCTATCAGTGACATAAAAAACAGTATTTGTTTTCAGATCTGTACTGGGTGTTTAGTTGTGTTACTAAATTGAGTTTGTTCCATGGTCGATAGGTGGATGCATGTAAGGTGGTTTTAGTCGAGTCGCTTAGTGTTGTTTTATTGTGGAAAGCAAGCAAATAGTGGTCTGACCATGTGAATGGAGTTCTGGTTTGAAAGGTAACTAGTTTGGTATTAGCAAAAATTACATCTAGGATATGTCCAGCGATGTGTGTTTGGGTTTTTGGACAATCTGATGCAGGTTCAGTGTGCCTAGGCCATTGATTATTGTTTTTGGCTGGGTCATTTTGAGTTTGTCAAACCAAATGTTGAGGTCACCCAGAACGCATAGGTTGAAGTCTATTGTCTTCACATTTGAAACTGTGTCTAGAAGTGTGTCTGGGAATGTCGCCTTGCTAGGTGGAGGTCTGTAAAGGAGCAGGCAGTTACAGAAGGAAGACGGTGTAGGATTGCATCTGGTGAGAAGAGCCTCACAATTCTTTATGGAGATGTTGTCATGTGGATAGTAATTATGTGGTATTGAGAGTATTGTAATTACATGGAGTGGAATAGAGTGTAATTATGCAGAAGGGTATTTTGTGTTGTGGAGTTTAACTATGTTGTGTGCTGTTGAATTTTGAGGTATGATGTGGAATTCTGTGGTGTGGTTGGGATGCATTTGGTGTGTTGTATAATTGTGTTTAGTTGAAATACGTGTTTGTTGTTGAATTATGTGGTGTAGAATGGAAATGTGAACCTTTTAGGTTACTTCACAAAACTAACATCGTTTTTAAAAGTACATAAAGCAACGTGAAGTACACTTTACTACTCAAAGTACAGAGCTTTAAGGAGAATACAAATGCGATGGTGCCTAAAAACGGAATAATTTAAAATGTATATTGCCAATGGTTTGCAAGGATAAGAGGCCTATTCATTTTATTTTGCATTATTGTCACAAGCATATATAGTAAGGAGGAAGCCATTTCAAAGCTCCTACATTTTCTTAAAATTATGTGGTGTAGAATGGACATGTGAACCTTTTAGGTTACTTCACAAAACTAACATCGTTTTTAAAAGTACATAAAGCAACGTGAAGTACACTTTACTACTCAAAGTACAGAGCTTTAAGGAGAATACAAATGAGATGGTGCCTAAAAACGGAATAATTTAAAATGTATATTGCCAATGATTTGCAAGGATAAGAGACCTATTCATTTTATTTTGCATTATTGTCACAAGCATATATAGTAAGGAGGAAGCCATTTCAAAGCTCCTACATTTTCTTAAGCATGATCTTTTGCATTCTGGCGTTTTACTTTGAGTGCAATTTGGGTAACGACCCGCGCTCGCTCAAAACTTCAAAACCAAATTCAGAAGTAACAGACTATTTTACCAGCATTAGCCTCAAACACAAACGTTCTCATAAAATTACTTATTAGTAGTTTAATGTAAATGGGGACCAGACTTGGCATATGGCGGGCACTTTATGTAGCTAGGTTGGTCATTACCAGAGATGCAAGAACATAGTATGCATCATGAAAAACTGTCAGCAAAATATTAGTACATGCGCTTTTTCTAGGTTACACAGGTGAATGTTACTAGATTACACGAATATGTACGACAAAGGTAGGGTGATAAACTAAGAACAACTATAAAGGAAAGTTTCACAAAGCGTAACATTGTACTGTGAATAAATGTAGGATAATTAATTTTATAGACATACTGCGCAATGGCATCATGCCGACTGGCAAGCAAAGTCCAGTACATAATTTACCTAGTAGCAATGCGAACCTTTCAGCAGCGCTGGGATTTGTTTGTGTCTCCAACAAGACATGACGCATGTGAGCAGTGTTGTCAGGTTTTATCTTTTTTAACACTCTCTAGCCCAAAGCAAACCAAAAGTAGCCCAAATGTAGCCCCATATTGCTACTCAAAGGAAAGCGGGACTTAAGACACTGTCATGCAGGCATTAAATGAAGATTTGTGGCTGTGCCATCTTACAGAGGTGGTGGTACGCAGAATGTCGCCCTTCTAACTGCTTTTGTTGTCTCTAGTGAGTCCTCTCAGTAGCCCTTTAAAGTTTTCCAGGTCCATGCATAGTGCTGCTCCAGTCCAACGTTTTATTTTTTGGGATCGTGGGACTTGTAGTCTTGTTTATTCCACTATACAACAGGACTACAAGTCCCGGAATTTAAAACCTGGATTGGACCGCCACATCACGCGTGGACCTGGGAAATTTAGCAGCTATATCGCAGGAGGGCCAGACAATGGAGCAGTACAAAGCAGCATACCAATGATGTCATGGTGCAAGCTAGGTAAATTGTCCCTTTGACAGTTGGTACAGTTCAGCAATTATTAACTATCCGTGGGCCATTCAGGGCTTTGTGTTCTGGTGCCACTGCACCTGCTGCACCAGTGGTAGCTATGCCCCTAGAAGAGCCCCCTTTGTTATTTGCACAGCTTAGTCAAGATCAGATGGGTAACAGGCAATAATTAATTCCAGCATATTGTACTTCACCTTTTTGATTAGCCCAGAACAACAAAGTTGCTTGGGCGTTATGAAACAGAACCACTAGCTTTATTGGCAATAGTGTTTCTGTGCATTACAAGTACATGACTGTGGGAAAGAGAAAGCATTTAGCATCACAGAGAAGTCCAATTTTAATCTTCTTACCCACAGCCTTCATCTTTCAATCAGCCTGCCATTAGACTTTATGCACTTTGGAAAGTCCAATTGACTCTGAGCAGCACAGGTTCTAGCAAGACCACAAGCAGACAGTCTAACTCAAGCAAGTGAAATGGGTTTGGCAGAGGGAAATTGATACTCTGCCCACCAACACCCCCCAAAGAACCACTGATGGGCAAACCCAAAAGTGCACACATACATTTGCAAGTAAATACGCTAAAGAGACCATGCAGCAGGTAGATGTGTGCTGCCTAAAAAAATCTAAATACCATAACCCAAAAACCATCTCCGAGGCAAAGGGTGAGTGTTGGAAAAACAAATAATGCTCAGTGATGGATTAAATAGTAAAACTTCCTTGATATATTTAGCCTGCGAGGAAGGGCCAACCCTTATTTTTACATTCAGGTACCATTGCTGGGTTATCAATCCATTCTCATCTCACTTGGATTACTTCAGTACTTTCAAAAACAAGGTATATTTTCCTCTGAGAAATCCACCTAGGACCACACCAGCCTAGTGAAGAACTTTTAGTTTCTAGAACAGATATCTCAGGAAAGTGCTGGAAAACAGGTACAGTAAGGAGGAAACCTGCAGGATGAGTGCAAAAATAGTGGAGGCGTTTGCCACCTATTATGAAACCATATATGCTCCCCCCAGACCCCGAAACGGTAATTGACAGTAATGACTTTTTGCATACCCTGGACCTACAAACACTGACGCACGAAGACCAAGATGACTTAGAACTAGATTTGACGGAAGAGGGAGTAATTGGGGCACTAAGGGGACTCCAGTCAGGAAAAGCGACAGGGCTCAATGCACTCTCCCTCGAGCTATGCAGCATTGATTTTACAGCACGTCCGAACTGGAGAATGTCCGGCATCTCTTGACAGGAAGTCAGGCAGCAGCAGATCAGCAGCGGCTACGGTTACGGGCAGACTGGTCGGGTCCGGTTCGCCCACAAGCACAGCCGAGCCGGGACCGGTACCGGGTCCAGTGTATTGCGGCAGTATCGGCGACTGAAACCAGTGCGGATCCCGGCGCACTGAAAACCAGGCTGTGTCATCGCCTCCACCCCCCCCCCCCCTCCCCCCCCCCCCGCACCGCCGCCACGGCTGTCCACTAGCCTCAGGAATCGCGCAGCGAGCCAGGCGAGGCTAGTGAAGTCTGCTGAAACCGGGAGGCGGCCGGCACAATAGACAGAGAGGCGTCGGTGGTGGAGAGACGAGAGGTGAGCCGTGCAGAGCCAGTACTCCGTTCCCCCTCTCCTCCCCTTTCCCTTCCCTCCCCCTCCCCAGCAGCATCTACCCTGCGCAACCTACCTTGCATAGCCTGGCCAGCCTGCCCACCAGTTAGCCTGCCCAGGACTTCTAAGGGACTGCCCAGACAGCTGATGGAGCAGGTAAAGCAAAATGTTGTATACCTCCTCTATTTTGCAAGAAAATACTAATTATATAACCTACTTATATTATAATTTGACTAACGGTTTACTGTGTTAAATTAATCAACTATTTGCATTTTTATTAGACACCAATTACACGTGGGACTTATTGCTATTTGCATGGCAGAATAACTCTAATAACTAAATTATGTACGCATATTAATAGTAGTACATGTGGTAATAGGATATCGCATGATTTATGTTGCTTTTGTGATGTTTGCGTTCCCGTTTTGGACGTAAGGGTGAGTTTTATTGCTTTAAATGTCGCTAAAAGACTAGGAAAATACTTAAACATAAAGGGATTAGTGAGGGTTTAACATTAGAATCTTCATTTGTTTGTATTAATTTCTCTTTTGTGTTTGTTTAGCTTAAGTTGGCATTTGGGCCTACCAAATCATGGCGTCCAAAATGGAATTCAGAAGTGGCCACCGTCTTGTGAGCGCGATGCCTACTGCACAGACTCGGATGGCTCCGTAGATCTTCAGGTGACCCCAAGGCACCGTGTTCCTGGTCAAGGATAGGAACATGGAGGACTGCCAAACTTCAGTCAGTAAAATGTGGTCTAAATGAACAATTGGGACATACAAGCAAAACTTCTACAATGTTGCATAAGGGCAACATGGACAGAAGAAGTGAACCAGCAAAATCCGTGAGAACCTCACGCAATGTAAAAATCAGACGTTTCCAACTAGCCTATCATCGGCCTTCTTAGCCTAAGAATGTTTCATGTTATCCCGAATTTCATTATAAAAAGGGTAGTAGAAAGCGAGATGCCCGTCACTGGGGAGCGCTACCGCTGACCCTGTTGGGGAAGGCGGCGCTTTTGAAAATGATGGCCTTGCCCCGTTTCGTATACGTGCTGGAAAACACGCCGTACCCAATACCGCCGGCGTACTTTCGCTCAGTCGCGGCACAGGTGACTTGTCTCCTGTGGAATAACGGGCCGGCACGTATTGCACAGTCCAAACTGACCCGCGGTTGGTATGACGGAGGGATAGCGCTTCCCGACATCCAGCTTTATTACTGGGCAGCGCAGTTGAAGGTTGTCAACCAATGGCTCCATGTCCCTCACTCCCACCCCGCCTTCAAGGCGGACAGGGATATACTAGGAACGCGGGGTATGTTAGCGCCCTTGTACGACGGGAGGCTGACCCCAGAATTGTTCGGCCCCCTGAGGCAGACTGTGGCCATATGGCACGCGGCCCAGGCTAGGCTGGGGTTTAGAGGAGTCTTGACTCGGCTCACGCCCTTGTGGGACACGAAGCGGCTTGGGAGGCTTAGGGGCTGCAAGGGCTTCGATAAATGGGACGATATCGGAATATCCACGGTGGGCGACATGTGGCAGGGGGGTGCGGTGGTTCCCTTCACGCGGCTGCAACAACAATATCAGCTGGCACCCTCGGAATGGTTCCGTTACACGCAAATTAAGCATGCCTTACTGTCAACAATAGACCCCGGCGCTGCTGTTCCGGAAGCGTCGCCCATGGAGGACAGACTACTGACAGATTACATGTACAAAAAGGCTACCTCCCTCACATACCGTAAGCTCATAAATAATCTGCCGGACCCTATGGGACCCTTGCGTGCGAAATGGTCCAGCGATGTAGGGGAGTTTGACGACCCGGACTGGCGGGACGCATTGGCGTCGCCACGGGAGGCGGGGATCCCCTCCAGGCTTAGGTTGGTGCAGCTACGGATTCTCCACCGCTCATATTACACCAGACGCACCCTGCACAGAATAGGTAGGGCACCACACCCATTCTGCCTACGCGGCTGCGGGGAGGAGGGTACCTTCTTTCACACCATATGGGAGTGCCCCAAGATCCAAGAATACTGGAGGCGGGTGATGAGGACACTGTCCCAGTCGGGGGGAGTCTCGCTGGTACCAGAGCCTAGGCGATGCCTGCTAAATGTGTGGGAACCCAATGACCTTAGCCGCCAGGCTCAGAGCTGGGTTACGCTGGGGATTGTGCTAGCCAAGCGGAACATAGCCCAAAAATGGGGTACGGGGGAGGTGCCTTTGTTGTCTGTCTGGAGAGGGGACATGGACAGAGCTATGCTGGCTGAGCGATCAGTGTTCATCAGGCGGGGGTGCCCCCGAAAATGGGATAAAGTGTGGGGGCCGTGGAATAAATATAGAGGGGACATATGCGAACCACCACCACTGCAAGAGGACGAGGCCTCGGACTCAGACTGAAGCGAGAGGCTTTGAGACATACTCTTGGGGTGTGGCTGCCGAAACTAGAACAATGCGTAGCAGTCCTGCCGAGGGGTGGGATATAGTGACCAATGCGCAAAGGTTTTCTGCTGCGGCATTAATGTGTACACGAATACTAACGCTTTGTACTGTTGTAAATCAAATAATAAAAATTGTTTTAAAAAAAAAAGGGTAGTAGAATAGGGAGGGGTATGATGATGCTGCCTTCGTACTCAATGACCACAAACCCCTATCGACCCCACAGACTATGACAGATGCTTGCACGATTTCTGGTCCTTTGGAGATCTTTGGGACTGTAACGTGCTGAGCAAAGAACTTTCGGACTTTGAGCGTTGGCCTGCTTTATTTGGACAATTTAACGGCTAAATTCGGTTATGCAGAGCCAAATGAATTAGGAAAAATCCAGATAGCAAGAATAGGTAAATATAAATGTCATGCGATTTGTGCTGATTGAACAAAATTCTAAACTTTGATTGACCAAAATGCTAATATTAATTGCAAACAATATTTAGATAAACCAATATTTGATTAGCAGAAATTACGAGTTTGTGGTTTTTCAATGAAGAGGGTAGAGGATTCTGAGTCTTAAATGTGTTTTAGCTGGTTCTAAAATCACCATCAACCAGTCCAACTAACTAGTCGGCCAAGTGGTGGAGTGCCTTGATGTTTAAAGTTAGGATCCTATAGGGGGTGATGCTAATGTATATTCTGTAAAATAACTTTTCTTTCCTGTAGGTAATAAGGTACTCCCCCCCCCCCCCCCCCCCCCCCCCCCCCATGTCCAGTGCTTGATTCCATCATCCCTCCTGTGTGCAGACTCGTGAGTGGAGACGTGCGAGTGTTGGTGTTATGGGCCCCACCAATAAGTGCATGAGTGAATGAGTTAGTGTGACATCAGGTCTGCGACACAGGGAGGATAAGTTGTAAAATGTGCTCTTTTTCCCCCGGTCTCGCGCTGGATCAGTTTTTCTGGTAGCAGGATGATGGTTGTTATTGGCTAGTTTGGTGATTATTGCTTATTGATTTCCGATTTTTTGATTATTGATTGCGGATGTTTGGATGAGTATTGATTTACGTACCAACATTCTATGTTGAATCGCGTTGTGTTCTATGTTGTTTTGAAGACTTCTGGGATGTAGGAAGTCGGATGGCCTGTGGCAAGTGAAGTCACATGGTGAATTGTTTGTTGCCCTGTAGGTACACGGGGAAAACGTGTGACGATTGGAGTTGAACGACGCATTGTCTGGATTCGATTTGGTAACATCGCCGTGTGTTATCGTTAGGGACATTTCTATATGAAAGTGGTGTATGGGTAGCTAAGGCCACCTGTGAAATTTTGGTCTTAAGTAACAGGAGTCCACGTGAACTCTGATTACGCTGATCACTGGAAAGGTAATAGGTGTTCCCTAAGCTTGTAAGAAGGATAAAGTAGATGCTACTTTATTAACAAATGAAGTAATTCTGTAGTAGGGCAGAGGTAAGCGCTGCTCTCGGGAAAGACAGGATTCTGTGTGAATGAACTACATTTTCCGTATGAATGTGTGTAAATGAAATAGCATTCGACTTAATTGTGAAACTCTGGTCTTATTTCTCAGGAGCAGTGCGTCTCCAACAGGTGTCTTATTTCCAGAGAAACGGTTAGTTAATGCTTGCTAGAAGGGTAAGGTAGAGGGAAGTGCTACTTTATCAGCGAATATAATGATTCTGTAGTAGGGCAGAGGTAAGCGCTGCTCTCGGGAAAGACGGAATTCTTGTGAAAAAGGTCAAGACTATCTCTTTTGTTAGCGAAACAGATAATAGTGGCGTCTTTATGTCGTTACTAACAGATTTTGAGTAAAAGAGAACGTAAGAAAAGTTTTCTGATAAATTTTGTAAAGGAGGGGTCAGCAGAAGCAGGAGTAGCGAGAAAAGCTGACGTCAGAAAAGACCGCGCTGGGATTGGCCACTCAGTAAGAGACGTAGACGCTCCTGAGTGGTGCGTTAGTGTATGCCGCGCTAGGAGTGGAGAATTACAGGGTGACGTAGACGCTCTGGATTGGTGCGTTGGTGTGAGTCGCGCTGGGATTGGAGAATTGCAAAAGTGACATAGACGCTCCGGATTGGTGTGTTAGTGTAAGTCGCGCTACGATTGGATAAAACAACAGAATAGTCGTAGGAGAAATCTAGCGATACTAAGAAGAGAAAATTATGTATTACGATCCACCAGAAAAAGAGAAAAAAGTCCTGGTTTGGAAAGATCAAGGGCCATATGTAGGTAAATTATTTTTACCGATTCTTAAATACCGAATTTTACCGAATCGGTATTTAAGAATCGGTAAGTTATATGTAGGTCAACAATCGGTAAACATTACCGAATCGGTAAAATTCTGTAAACATGAATCGGAATTTACCGAATCGGTAAATACCGAAGCGGTTTTTTCCGAATCGGTAAATACCGAAGCGGTATTTTCCGAATCGGTAAATACCGACGTGGTATATTCCGATTCGGTAAATACCGATTCGGTAAATACCGAATCGGCAGTTAAAAAACACATGACTTCAAGCAGCCAATCCTGTGCAACCTCAACCCCACCCAACCAGGGAGTGGCCACACCCAGGCAGGAGCACACAATTAGCAGACTCTGGAGAGGCTGGGAGTGCTGAGGAGAGGAAGAGAGCAACTGCCAGATTCAGACCTGGAGACTGCAAGAATGGCCAGCCAGGACACAGAGAGGGAAGGAGGGGAGAGGAAGCGAAAGCTCAAATTCAGCCCAAAGGAGCTGCAAGTTCTGGTGGAGGAGGTCGTGAAGCAGCACCAGAAACTATTTGGGAAACTGTCACAGCAAGTGCCTGAGTCAGAAAAACGAAAGATCTGGCTTGGAATCCAGGCACAGGTGAATGCCATGGGAGTGACCCCCCGGGACATCGATGTCCTGAAGAAGCGGTGGTATGACATCCGCATCATCACAAAGAGGAAGGTGGCAGAATTAAAAAAAGAGGCCAGCCAGACAGGAGGTGGACGCAACAGAGCACCAGCCCTGACAGAACTGGAGGAGCTAGTGGAGACAACGATTGAGCCAGAAAGCATCGTGGGGATTGGGGACGCTGACAGCTCCGCCAGAGGCACCTCCAAACAAGGTAAGACGCTTGCACAGCAATGTGCCCCCCCCCCCCCCCCCCTACCCCTATCCCAACTCCCAAAATGTGCCATGAGAATCCCACTCCAGTACAGGTATTAGTGCATGCCTGCAATGCATCATGGGAGATGTAGTCCCTGAAAGGCCAAACATGATACGAGGACATTGAGATACTGTCTAGAAATTGTATTGTCATGTCATCAAGAAAAAGCTTCAGGTACACTTAGCTGCTGTTGCTTTTCTGTCCACAGGCACTACTGCGCACAGAACTGGCCATGAGAAGGGAGAGAGGGCACACCACACACCCAGCACAGAGAAGGCCACCACCAGTTCCGCCCAGGGAACGGCACCACAGGCAGTTACACCACCCCAGCCAGCATCGCCGCTCCTGCCAGCATCCCCAGTCCTGCAGGTTTCACCACCATCTTCACCTCCTGCATTGCACAGGTTGAGGAGGCGTCCTGCAGCCAGGTTGGATGTGACCGACTCATCATCCGAGGAGTCGAGGGGCCCGGAAACGTCCACTGTACCCCAGGATGTAACCCATGCCAGTGTGCCTTCCGAGTCTGAGGGAGAACACACAGTTGGCAGACGGCGCCGCAGGGCTCGGCCGCAGAGTCCACCTCCCCTTGGGCAGGGCCATGGAGTGTTCTCAGGTCTTGAGGGCACCATGGTAAAAATACAACGCGTCCAGGCAAGGGCAATGGTGTCCGTACAGCGACAGATGCGTGGCCTCAACAACACCTTTGGAAACATTGAAAAGGGCATCACCACCATGGCAGGGGGCATTGCTGATATGGCAGCGGGCATGCGGGACATGTCCCAATCCATCATGCTGCTGTGCTCAAAGTTCGATGAGGACAGGGCCACACGGCGCAGGGGACATCAGAGGAAGGATCAGACCTCGAGGGCAGTGAACCGGCTGGCGACTGCCACATCGCTGATCTGCAGGCGCTCTGTGGCGATGCAGGAGGGCCTTGCACAGTGCAGCACAGATGTGTCCAGGGGGATGGTTAGGGTCACAAGTGCACTAGAAGTGCTGCTCACCAGCCAGTCTGCAGCAGCTGGCGCTTTGGATGCTGGCGACACAGAAGACACGACCAGCAGGAGCAGCATAACCCCCCCTGTCCCAGACACTCGTCGGAGCAACAGGCGTCAACGTGGTGCCACTGGTACCCCAGCCAGTGAGGACGCCCCCTCAATTCCATCCCGCACTGCTGCGCGTGGGCGCAAACATTAATGCGTCATGCGGAACAATGACACATTTGGGTGAAGTAACCCTTAACTCACAAAATTTTATTTTTCATTGTTGTTGGAATACAATTTCCTTTGTGTTGTGGCGTAGTGCTGCCTGATTAAACTACGTTATGGCATCCAACTACAGGCTGTGTCCCCTTACTCATTCAGAAATAGTTGGATGTGATCTCTGCCCGTCTCACTCTTCCATCTGTTGCTGTTTGTACTCCTGCTGCGTTGGCCTCTGCATGTGCAGACTCATCATCATTGTCCTCAATATATGTAATTTCGACCTCTGTGCCTCTCTTTGTGGCAAGGTTGTGCAGCATTGCACAAGTGGCAATAATCTTGCAGCAGAGGATGGGTGTGTACTGGCGTGCACCTCCACTCTTATGGAGGCAGCGAAACCTGCTCTTCAGTAGTCCAAACGTGCGCTCCACCACATTGCGAGTAGATTTGTGTGCCACATTATATCGTCTCTCACTCTGGGTTGATGGGTGTAGGTAGGGAGTGAGGATGAATGACCGCACAGCATATGCACTGTCCCCTAGGTGAGTAAAAGGTAGACATCAGTCACATGCCTCAATACACTATGATTTGCACTGAGTACTATGTAGCGTCACTGTTACTTACCTAGCAGGTATCCTTCTCCAAATTCTCCCGCAAGCAGTCGTGTGTAGATCCCACTGTTCTGGAAGATGTAGGAGTCATGGGTGCTCCCAGGGAATTTGGCAACGATATCAGTGATGATGTTCCCTGCATCGCAGATTACCTGCACATTGATGGAGTGGGTGGACTTTCTGTTTCTGTAGATGTGCTCAGTGGCAGCTGGTGGGCAGATTGGGATGTGTGTGCCATCTATACAGCCAATGACATGGGGGAACTGTGCCATGTGATAAAAGTCAGTTTTAGTTTTCTGCAGTTCAGCCTGTGTGTTTGGAAAGCTGATGTAGTGGTGCATTCTCTGCATCATGGCATCCAGGAACTTCCTGAAGAAACGGGACAGGCAACTCTGGGATACACCGCCCACCGCAGCTATCACCCCCTGGTAACTGCCAGATGCAAGTAGGTGTAGGCTGCAGAGCACCTGCACATGTGGTGGTATGGCATGCGCCCTTCTTGTTGGCTGGTCCAGGAGTGGGTGCAGGTCCCTTATCAGGTCCATGATGGTTTGGGGGTGTAGCCTGTACCTTTCATGTATCTCTGCGTCAGTGAGTTGGAAGAGAGTGATGCGCTGTCTGTAGATGCGTTCCTCCCGTCTCCATATCCTCAGTCCTGCAGCCTGTAGACGTAGCCGCCTTGCAATGACATACAGAGCGGCCATGTTGTCCATGCTGTTGCATTTTGGGATTGCTTAAATGCACTGTTGAAAATTACCACCTGCTTTCCATCAGTGTTAATTACCGACTCTTATTTACAGATTTTGAAGGATTTCTTAATTACCGAATTTACATACATATCATTTTTCCGTATTACCACTTCATATTTACCACTTCATATTTACCGATTCGGAAAATATGTATTCGGTAAATTTGAAGCGGTATTTTTGAAGTCGGTAAATTTGAATCGGTATTTACCGATTCATATTTACCGAATATGGGTTTTTGGCCTCCTACATCTCAACTATCTAAATACCGGTCGGTAACGGGTTTTTTACCGAATTTCAGCCGTTACCGACCGGTATTTGGCTACCTACATGAGGCCCCAAGAGTTTATTTAAAAAGGACAAACCGATTGTGACTAGAGAGGGTCAGTTGCTTCCTCCACCGAAATCACCCGCATCCTTTATGGTTGCGAAATATGGATATCATATATGTATTTGGCTAGACAATTGTGCAAAGTACACAAAAGATGATGGAGTTCTAGCATTTCCGGAACATGGTTCATTCAATTTAGCGGTATTAAGGAATTTGAGAGAAAGAATGATGAAATAAGAACCGAGACCTAGACCTACTCAGTTTGAAGCATTGACAGAATGGGAAGATGAGATGTATGACAGAGAACGACAGCGGAGTGGCGGAAGGTACAAATATATGTTTGTTAGACCGTGTGGACAAGAGAATCATGATGATAGAATGAGGAGATAGCGAAGTGCAAATATGGCTGATGGTTTGTTCCCTATGAGAAGTGCTGAAGAGACTAGTAGTAGAAAATGTACAGAGAAGAGAAATAAAACAGGATCAGAAGGTTATAAGTATGGTGTGCATGAGTCGGAGGATGATGTTCTTGAGGACATGTTTTATAAAAATCCACCCCGTACCAACCAAATTCTACATTCTTGACACCAAGTGCTCCAGCAAAAGAATCACCACAAAATATAAAGTTTGAGTCAATACCACCTGAGGTAGGAAGAAATAATCCCTTTAGAGAAATAGAAAATACACAACCTGGTAAAATGACAAATGAAAATTCAGCTGAATTAGCCAGAGCTACTTTAGAGTTAACTGAAAAGATTAGGGAATTGACTAAAAACATGGAAGCTGTAACTGTTCCTGTAACAATAGGACCCATAATGCCTATTTTTGATAAGCAAAAGGATAGTGAGCATTGTCTGACGATCCCTTATAACTGTAATAAACAAACCGAAATGGAAAGAAGAGGTTCAAGAGAGAACCCATGGGGACAGATGGTAGAAAATTCTGGACTAAGTACTCCTAAAAATTTGACAGTAAATCAGAGTTTAGCGAATAGAGCAATAGTGATGACAGAATCAGTACCAGGGTCACCAAAAAGTTTAGAACAAATACGAAATAAAACAATTCCTGTAGGTCCTACTTCTGATGAATTAAGTGAATGGTTAAGGAGTTTACAGCAAAAATATGCTGAACCTCGACCTTTGGATGTGTCTAAATTAAAAATAGTTTAAGAAGAATTAATATAGGAACTATTCCCACAGAAAAGTTAAAAGCCTATCAGGATGAAGAACTAAAGTTTCTATGCAAAAGTATAACATGGAGAGCAAGAAATTTACATGAAAGATTGGAAGAAGTAGCAAGTGAAATGGGTATCGACTTTGAAAAAATTATATCATTACAGAAACCATACAGAGTAGACTTTGCTGAAAAAGACATTGAAAATTTGAATACAGCAGGAAGAATAACTCAGATTAAAGATCTAATTGTTTTACTGAGAAAATGGGGCGATGTAGACAAATGGAAAAGTAGGTGGTTTCGAAAACGAGACGATGCAACAGACAAAATGTTTGCAGCTTTCTCAGTAAGAGAAAACGAAAAGGTGGTAACTGAATGTCCCATGAGGGAGATTCCAGGCGGAGGCTATGTGCATGTCCCCTGGACCAGACAAGACATTTTATCATTCACCAATGACTTTCCTCATTTGCACGAGAAGCCGGTTGAATGGTACAGGTAGGTAGACAGGTTTGTAAAATTATCAAAGGTACTATGGATTGATTTGAATAGTTTATTCGACATAATTGTGCCAGCAGACCTGTGGGCAGAATGTAAAATTACAATAGGTTGGCCTACTCAAGAATACCCTAGAGATCCAAAAACAGGTGCTCCTGATCCAGAAGTAATGAGAAAATATGAACAAGTAGTTACCTTTCTGAAAAATAAAGTGCCTCCTAAAGAAACTGATTGGGTAAAAATTGATAGAACTCATCAAGAAGTAAGAGAATCTGTACATGCCTACTATGAGAGATTGTTGTTAGCTGTTAAACAATACATTGGTGATGAAAATTTGAGTGAGAAGGATTTGAGTCATTTTGTATATCGATTTGTGTATGGGTTGCGTCCGGAGGTAAGCGAAATGAATAAACAGCATACAGTGGATTGGCAAAATAAAAAGATAGATGAAGTATTGAGACATGCAAAATATTTTAGTTTTGAGATTGAAGCAAAGCAGCGTAAATTAAAAGAAAAAGCCATGTGGGCTCAAGTAAAGGTGGCAGAAAGACAGAAAGCCCAATTGATTGAACAAGCAAATGGTACGAGCATGAGACAAAAACCCAACATTGGGAAAGGGAAAGGACAGATTAGTATAGAAGAAGCCAAAAAGAAGTGGCCATGTCATAATTGCGGAAGAATTGGGCCATTGGAGAACCGAGTGTAAATTTCCCCCAAGTGCTAATGGCGATAATGCATCATTGAATCCACAGGTGCAGAATGAGGTGAGTTGTCAACCGCAGCGACAGCAGCAGGTTGTTGTCCAACAGTGTCAGATGCCAAAACCGCCTTTTCCACAGAGCGTAAATCCTCAGAAATACAGTAATGAGACAGGATTCTACAACGAAGAACAGGTAACTAAGCTACCGTGCGCTAGTGCTGTTTCGCAGTATTGGCTACAACGCGATGAGAGTTGAGTCAGAAGAAAGTTATTGACGGTGCCGAGAGGAGGAAGAAGAGTGCGTACTTTGCCCTACTCTAGCAGTAGACCAGACAGGCCCTTTTGTGGATGGAAAGGTAAATGACGAAAACATTACTTTCCTAGTAAATACTGGTGCTAATCGTTCAACTGTTAGGTCAGCTGATGTCAAAAATCTTCCTCTCTCGGATGAAACAATCCAAGTAGTTGGAGTATCCAACAGACAGATAAAAACGTATCTCACTGAACCAGTTAAAGTTAAAATAGGAAAATTTTCTGAAATGCACCGTTTTGTCGTGTGCGATTCAAGCCCTGTAAATTTGTTAGGGAGAGACTTGCTGTGCAAAATGAACTGCACAATATTCTGTACTCCTGATGGAATAGCTTTTGAAACTCCTGATGAGGATGTACTGTACAAAATGACTATAGCTAACATGGAACCTGAGATCACTGAGGCATTTGCTGTATTTGACCCTGAGGAATTGACTCAAGAATTGAAGAAAACAGTAAAAACGGAGGTATGGGATTTCACAGGAGAAGATGTGGAATTAATGAAAAATGTAGATCCCGTAAAAATTTCTGTAAAGGAAGGAGTAAGTTACCCAAATATTCCACAGTACAAATTGACACCCGAAATAATTGCAGGAGTTACTCCTATAATAGACAGGATGATTGAGCAAGGTATTTTGAGAGAAATAAGGAGCAGTCCATGTAATTCACCAATTATGGGTCTGAAAAAGCCTAACGGAACTTTCAGAATAGTGCAAGACCTGAGAAAAATAAATAAAATCATTGTATCATGTTGTCCCATTGTACCAAATCCATCTGTGATTTTATATCAGATTCCTTATGATGCAGAATGGTATACAGTGATTGATTTGTGTCATGCTTTCTTTTCCATTCCATTGCACCCTGACAGCCAATAGATTTTTGCGTTTTGGTTTGGCGAACGTACTTTGGCATGGTGCCGAATCCCACAGGGATTTACCGAGAGTCCCTCGATATTCAATCAGATTCTGAAAAAGTCCCTAGAAGATTTAAAAATGCCCGAAAGTTCAGTATTGGTCCAATATATCGATGACCTACTTGTGGCATCGAGAACTCGAGAAGCTTGTGTAGTGGATACCATTGCATTGTTGAATCATTTGGCAGATGGAGGACGTAAAGTATCCCCATCGAAATTGCAATTCTGTCATAAAGAAGTACAATATTTGGGCCATAAAATTGAAAAAGGACTAAGAAAAGTAACTGCAGATAGAATCAGGATAATAAAAGGAATGAGAGCCCCAATGACTCAGAGAGAAGTGAGAATGTTTCTTGGAATGGTTGGATAGTGCCGTCTGTGGATTAGTCATTTTTCCTTGGTTGCACAACCTCTGGTACGCTTGACAAGGACTGATGTAAAAGATCCCATTGAATTAAATAAAGAAGAGTTGAAGGCTTTTAAACAATTGAGAGATGGTTTGTCGTTTGTGTGAAGCACCAGCTCTTGGCATGCCTGACTATGAGAAAGAATTTGAACTCTATTGCAGCGAAAGAAATGGATGTGCACTTTGTGTGTTAATACAGAAACACAGAAAATTGAGGAGACCAATTGCATATTTTTCAGATATGTTAGACCCTGTAGCTGTAGTATTGCCTGGTTGTTTGAAAGCTGTAGCAGCTACTTGTAAGAGTCTGGAACAGAGTGAAGGAATTGTGATGGGATATCCTGTGAGAGTGTTTGTACCTCATGATGTGGCAATCCTTTTAACAAGGAGCCGCACTCAGTTCATGACGCATAGTTGTCTGACTAAATATGAGAAAGTCATCTTAGGTGCAACGATTGTGAGCCTTGTGAGATGTCTGAATATGAACCCTTCAACACTGTTACCTGATGCTGAAAATGTGAAAGTCAGAGATAATGTGGATCATGACTGTTTGGAAGTGCTTGATTTTTGTACCAAACCACGTCCTGATATAAAAGACGTACCTTTGACAGAAAGTGACTACGTGATGTTCGTGGATGGATCATGCCTGAGAATGGATGAGGGAATTTTGATTGCAGCGTATGCAGTATGTACGGTAGCAGCTTTATTGGAAGCATCTTGTCTGAAAGGAGTAAAATCAGCCCAAGTTGCTGAACTTTTTGCATTAACAAGAGCATGCAAGTTGGGAAAGAATGTGAGAGTGACTGTGATAACCGATAGTCAGTACGGCTTTGGTGTGGTGCATGACTTTGGGCAGATTTGGTCCCAAAGAGGGTTTTTGACATTGAGTGGAACTCCTATAAGGAATGCTGAAGTGGTTGGAAAATTGCTTGAGGTGATACAGCTGCCTAACCAGTTAGCAGTGGTGAAATGTGCTGCGCATTCGAAGTCTGCTGATTACATTTCAGCGGGTAATCAGTTTGCCAACAACATGGCTCAGTATTGTGCACGAAATCAGAACTCTGTTAATCGGGGTAGAGAAAAAGAAAAGAATTCATGTCCCTTGCTGTTTGCTAACACTGTGAATACATGGGAAGAAGTGAGGCAGTTGCAAGAAGAAGCAGGAGATGAGGAAATGAGACAGTGGGTAAAAGCAGGATGTGCACCACGGGAAACAGATCATGTGTGGGTTTATCGGAATGGAAGACCAGTCATGCCTGATAGCATGGTTTCTACCATGGCACGGATGTATCATGGACAAGCACATGTAGGAAGAGATGCTATGATCAGACTTTTCAAACAGACATGGTATAATGCAAAATTCAGACTTGTAGCTGAAAGCCTTTGTCAAAGATGCCTTATATGTCAGCAATACAATCCTGGAAGAAAAACAGTGGTAAGTCTTGGAACGATAGGACGAGAAGGAGGGCCTTTCACAAGAATGCAGATTGACTTCATTGAAATGCCCCCCTGCAACAGGTTGAGGTTTGTTCTAGTGATGGTTTGTCTGTTCTCTCGATGGGTGGAAGCATACCCAACTAGAAGGAGTGATGGAATCACAGTAGCCAAGCTACTATTGAGAGAGTTATCCTAGATTTGGATTTCCAGTTACGATCGAGTCAGAGAAGAGGAAAACATTTCCATAATGAAATCATGAAATTAATTTGTGAAGTATTGAATGTACAACAGAAACTACATTGTGCCTATCGCCCAGAGGCTTCTGGTGTGGTGGAACAAGTAAATGGCACCATTAAAAATAGGTTGGGAAAAATGTGTTTACCCACAGGTTTGAAATGGCCTGATGTCTTGCCTCTGGTACTCATGACTATTAGATCTATTCCGGATAGGAATACTGGCTTGAGTCCTCATGAAATTGTGATGGGGAGAGCAATGAGACATGTTTTCATACCTGTCAACAAGCTATTACCTATATCTGATGACTTGGTGTTGGATTATTGCAAGGGGTTGGCTGATTCCGTTCATTCTGTGTTTCATCAGTTTCGATCGGATGCAATCACTCTTGAAAAGAAGCCCGCTCATGATCTGAGCCCAGGTGACTGGGTGAGAATAAAAGTGCATAGAAGAAGAAATTGTTTGGTCCCAAGGTGGGGTAAACCACGTCAGGTGATCCTGACCACGAGGACAGCTGTAAAATATGCAGGAGTGAAGAACTGGATCCATGCTAGTCATACCATGCGAATTCCAAATCCAGTGGATAACTGAGAAGAAGAATACTTTGAAGAATCTCATAAGTTCCGAATCAGATACAGAAGAAATAAGAGCAAGACCAACTCCTGAAAGGGGGGAGTCAGAACCAAGTTCAGCTATAGCACCAGAGAATCTACCATTAAGAAGAAAATTGCAAATTTCTGACACCAGCTCAGAATCAGACACTGAACCAGTACAAGCACACAAGAGTGTAAACAAAAACAGCGGAGAGACTGTCAAAGAAATTCTTGATAAAGAAGTTCCGTATGAAAAGTCAAGAGAAATTCCACCTGAAATAACAGAAGTAGATGGTGAGGTACCAGATACAGAGAGAGAGGGAAAGATTGTTGCGGAAGACCCCCGAGGAGATGTAGGGAAACAATACATCCAGGTAGAAGAAGGGACAGTTGGTCAGCAGGAAGATTGTGTGGAAGAACTACGAGGAGGGACAGAAGAAGATAAGAAAAAGGAAGTGGTGGAAAGAAGGACTACTGAAAGTAAGAGTCAAGTTGGAACTGAATCCGAGGACAGTGACGAAGAAGTACCAGAAGGTCGAGTCCTGAGGAAAAGAGCATGGAGAACTGAGAGAAATGAAAAGGGAAATAAGTTAAAAAGGCCAGCAAAGGATGAAATTTGGCCAAACAAGATAAAGAGATTGAGATACAGATTGACACGAGTAAAATCATCCAGAGCTGAACAAGTGAATGACGTGTCTAGCCAAGAGAAATCAAAAGACGTTGAACAGACACCATCAGAGGAAAGCAAAAGGACTAGAAAACCCAACCAGAAGTATAAAAGTCACCAGAATGGTCGTATGTGGCACTTCCTGAAGTACAAGAAGAGGCAGACAGCCAAAGAGATCTAGAGGTGACTATACCAGAAGTGGTTGAGGACGACGAAGAATCGGAAATCCTGAGAGTTATCTTGTCCGACATCAGGGAAGAGACGGATGTTCAGGAAATTCTGAATCAAGATTGTGAGAGAAAAGTGAAAAACAATCAAATGCCAAACTGAAGAGACAAAACGGCTCTAAAAGGAGAATCTTGAAAATTGCTAAATAAAAGACATAACAGAAAAGAACCAAGTAGGTGCTTAGAGCCTTGGGTTTAAACAAAACTAGTTGAGAAGTAGACGAGGCCAAGTCAAAAGACACTGATCATTTTCCGAAATGGCAAACACAGAAAGTAGAAAAAACTACACGTGTGTTCCTTCGAAGATGGTGCAAAATGTGTTGTTGTTGTACAGGATTACTAATGCTTTTGTGAAGTGTGTTGGCTTTAATGGTCTCATTTAAGGTTACATTAGAAACAATAGAAGGTCATAGTGAAAAAAAGACTAATGTAGAAAAGATTCCGAAGATTTATCCGACTAAAATAGATAAAAATTATTTACATAAAGATAGGTCCATAACTGATTTTTCTAACAATGTTTTCTCAAAATTATTATATGAATACATAAAAACAATGGATGTGAGAGACTGGTATGTATGCATGCAGTTGCCTGCATCAGTGTCTGAGGGAGTGAAGTACCATCACCTTCCAGTGACATATGGAATAACATGTAGCGTATTAGCAAGTTTGTTTTACAAAATAGGTAAACTAGAATATTATTTTTCAGATGTAGATAACATATTTTCACAAGTACGCGTAGTCCATAAACTGAATAAAGTAAAACCTGGTAAAGTGTTAGGTGAATTTTTCTTAGAAACTAAAGAATTAACATTAGAGTCAGTATTCAAAAATAATCTAACTTGTAGTCTGAAAAGAGAGGAGAAGACTTTCTTAGATATGGTAGAAGAAAGGAGAATAAACATGCAAAAGAAGGTACCTGAGGGAAAAGAAGAAAAGACAGTTTGGGATGTTGAAAGAGAAAAACATTTGAAAGGAGAAGCTAGTCCAGCAATGGCTCTAGATTGGCCTCAGAAAGGGAAATTGTGTATTACAAGAAATCAAACTGCATATGATGATTATTTCATAGGTGCAAGGGTTGCAGAATTTGTTCGTACCTCTCCGCCAGAATTTTCCCCAGTATTTTGGAGTCGGCCGAGAGGAGCGTAATTGGACGATAAGAGGACAGCTGCTGCGGGTCTCGATGTGGCTTAATGAACGTCACTATGACCGACTCGCGGAGGGAGCTGGGCAGTTCTCCCCTCTCTAGAGCGACCGCGAACATCTCAGTGAGGCGAGGAACTAGTAGGGGGGAGAAGATGCTATAATATTCTAGAGGGAGACCGTCAAGACCCGGTGCCTTGTTCCGCGCTAGCGCTCGAATCGCGTGGGTGACGTCAGGCGATGTTATTGTAGTGTCTAGGGTGGTTTTCTCTGTTTCTGAGATGTGTGGGATAGATAGGGGGTCTAGAAAGTGGCCGATCGCTTCTTGTCTGAGCTGTGACGGGTGCGGTAAACTATAGTGTCATAATGCTGGAATGCAGTTATGATGTCCAGTTAGGAGCGCACTAGATTCCCGGAAGGGTCTATTCTTTCGGTGATGGGTTTTGCTTCCGTGTCCTGTTTCGCTAGCCAAGCTAGGAGTGTACCCGTTTTATCCCTTTCTTTATGCATTCGAGAGGCGTAGGCTCTAAAGTTGTATTTGCGCAGGTCTGCCATGGCAGCAGCGTGCTGTGTTTTGGCTGCCGCTACTTGTGCTGCTGTTGCGGCATTGGCATCTTCCTGTCTAGTGAGGGTGGCCAACTTCCGTTCTGTGGTGGTGAGCGCGCGATCTAGTGTGCATTTCGCCCCTATTATTTGCGTAATGCTTGCTCCCCGGGCCACTATCTTAAATGCGTCCCATTCAACCAGTTTGTAGGAGGCCGTCCCCGAGTTGTTGGAAAAGTAGTCCTGTATGTCTTGCTCGTGGTCTTGTTTGAACACTTGGTCCGTCAAGCAGTCGCGCGGGAGGCGCCACGTGGGCACCGGAGGGTTTAGGATTCTGAGTCTTAAATGTGTTTTAGCTGGTTTTAAAATCACCATCAACCAGTCCAACTAATTGGTCCTTCGACCAAGTGGTGGCGTGCCTTGATGTTTAAGGTTAGGATCCTATAGGGGGTGATGCTAATGTATATTCTGTAAAATAACTTTTCTTTCCTATAGGTAATAAGGTACTCCCCCCACATGTCCAGCACTTGATTCTATCATCCCTCCTGTGTGCAGACTCGTGAGTGGAGACGTGCGAGTGTTGGTGTTATGGGCCCCACCAATGAGTGCGTGAGTGAATGAGTTAATGTGACGTTGGGTCTGCGACGCAGGGAGGATAAGTTGTAAAATGTGCTCTCTTTTTCCCCCGGTCTCGCGCTGGATCACAGCCAAAGAGTTCAGTGACAATAGTTCAGAGCCCGGCATTATGACTGCTGAAAAATGCCGGAATAGCTAATTAGATAACAGCTGCAAAAACACCCAAGGCACAAGCAGTATATTCCAATAGAATACATAGCGAGCGCGACTGCCAGTAGGGGGTGGTTGCGGAGTGTGTGCCCGGTTAGCCAGCGGAGGCGGCCTGACTAGGTTGGGTGCAGCTTGCGGGCTGTCAGTGAGCCCTGCTCGCTTGAAAAGCTATAAACAGCCCAAACCAGCCAAGCCAAGCCAGGCCAGGCCAGGCCAGGCCAGGCCAGGCCAGGCCAGGCCAGGCCAGGCCAGTCTGTCAGATGGAGTGAGCCCAAGGAGAGCAGCGGGGTAAGGGGCAGTGCTTGGTTGGAAATTTGAAACAACCAAAAGAACTAAAAAATCATGGCCTATACGACACTGGCGGTGGTACCCCTTCTGGACCTGCTCTGATTTGTTCGGACTTTGACCTCGAAACAGTCCCTGAGCCAACCTGAGCTTAACTTGGGCTCAAATCAGACACAATCCCAATTTAACTCAATCAGACATCCTGACAAGGAGACTAGATCATACCCAATGACTTTACCCCTGGGCTCATTGGCCGAATACCTCTGGTGACCCAAGCACACACAACAATCAAAATTTTTCAACTTAGGGGACGAGGCAAAACACAGCTGTCTACCGCTTTATATACTGCCATATACCCTTCACTTACGCAAAGGTAGGCACGCCAAGCTGGGAAGTGCTGACCAACAAAGTTCCAACCAGCTGAGGCACCGAAAGTCTCTAACCAAAAACGCAAGGACCCCAAAAGCTCAATCATTTAATCGAGCTGCATCATAGAGCTGCAACAAAGAAACATAGACAGCCGGATAGAAAATGAGGTCAGGGAACGAAAGGCAGAGCATTACAAGTGTTATAAATAGTCGAAAAAAGAAAATAAGATCCTCAAAACACCACCTAATGCATCCATCAGCAGCCAGGAAAATGCGGGATCAACAGATTAAATGACCAACTTGGAGCATGAAGTGCTAGTAGATTTGAATAGCGAAATCAGTGGAGCTGCATCACCATTTGCAAAAGCACCAGAAATACTCTACCAACCCAAACTCTACTCCAAATTTTCTTTCATGAAAGACGCAGGGGCCGTGCTAAATTGACACTAGTAGCCATTTGGCATCTGTGGGAAATGCTGCATAGAGCACCTGCGACATTACTTCAGTTACTGTTTCCCAGTAATCTCCTATCCTTGGACATTCCCACAAGATATGAAAGAATGTGCCCTCCTGATTGCACCCCCGCAAACGGTGATGTTTCGGCTTTACAAATCTTATGTAGAACAGTCCTTGATTAATAAGACCTATGCAAGTTTCTAAGCTGGCCCAATCTGAATCTGGCACGAATAGCTATCTCCCTTGGGCTCTGTATTGCGTCTATCCAGTCCTCATCATCCATGCCCCTCATGTCTCCGGTCCAAGCTTCTCATAGCCTCGCTAACGGGCCTGGAGAGTTGTTCATCAGTTTTCTATAGATGGTGGAGATCCCGTTGGCGGGTATCGGATCTGTCAGTAGGCGATCCTCAAAGTGGAAACGCTTCAGGCAGCTGCTCGCCTGCTACGATATAGCACTTCAGAGCATGGACAAACTCTGTATACCTATAGTGCACCGATTCCGCCAGCTTTTATTCTTGGCTGAGGACCTCAAACTGCACCGGGGACTGCCCCCTCCAGACATCTCCCAGGTGCTCTATACCAATTAACTCCCATCTGGAGAAGCCCGACCGGTCCCATACCTCGTGCAACATGTCACAATGCCACAATGGAGTCAAGTTTGTTAACTTTCCACCCCAACCCAGACATTTCATAGCCTCTCTTTACTGGAAAGTGGTTGTGATTGGTAGGGGCAGCTTATACCTTGCCTTTATTGACCTCAAGACCGTGTTTGATTTGGTATCCAGGGGGAACTTGTGGTCAGTTTTGGTAGAAATGGGCATCCCGTTAAAAGTCTTAAATTTATTGATTTCCTTACACGAGGATAATTACGCTCGTGTAAGATGGGGCACCCAGGGCCAAGTTACTGATAGGATCATCGTCAGTAGGGGGGTCCGCCAGGGGTGCGTCATGGCTCCCACCCTATTCTCATTGTACGTGAATGGGGTGGTTGATTTTCTGGGGAAAGATCCTGTCGATGCACCCACCCTGGCTGGTGATAAAATCGCGACCCTCCTATTTGCAGATGATACACTGCTTATCTCCAAAACTCCTGCTGGTCTACAGAAGTCATTAGACCGATTCCATCTTTTTTGCACAACTCGTGGTCTCAAGATAAACACTGCAAAAACGAAGTTCATGGCTTTTAATCCTTGTAAACAGTTTAGAACTAGCCTTATTTTAGATGGAACCCAACTAGAGAGAGTCAAAACCTTCGACTATTTGGGGGTTAGACTCCCTGACAAGATGAAGTGGAGATTCCACTTGGACAAAATGTTATTAAATCATAAGCGAGTGGCAGGAGCTATCAGGAAAGCACAAAGCTTATCACTAAGCAAACCGGTCGCTCCTGGCCTGGCAGACTATGGGAGTAAAGCAGTGAGCTCGGCCCTATATGGTGCGGAGCTCTGGGGCTTTGACAATACAGATGATATCTCCAAGTCTGAACATAAGTTCCTTAGAGAGCTAGTCTCACTTCCTATTAGTACTCCCCTGAGACCAATTTTACATGATATGGGTAGGTGTCCCTTCAGTGACATCGCCAGGTCCCGTCCCTTACTTTTTTGGGCACGCCTTCGGCGGACACAGGAGCTTTCTGGGTATGCAGCTGCACTTTCAGAGGTACTGACATTGGATATAGGTAATAAAGTTAAATGGCTGGTGAATCTCAAGAAATTACTAACTGATTTAGGGCTATCCGGGGCATGGGCAAGCCAGATCCCTCCTCCAAAAGAGGAACTCAAATTGCTTTACTGGAACTCGGTAGCAGAACGGGAGTTGAGAACTCTCCATTTGGGGAAACTGAGGAGTACTTCTCATAAACAACATAGCTGTCTTGAACCATATATGGATTTTATCCAAGTACCAAGAGATAGAACTTTGTATATTCAATTCAGATTAGGCTCCTTACCTCTAAACCCGTTCACAGCTAAATGGAATCCATCAAAACCTCCTCTACAATCATGCCCATGCTGCCCTGCCCTGGAGGAAAGTATTTCCCATTTCTATTTGCTTGCCCTGCTTACAAATTGGCAAGGGCCAGATGGTTAAAACCAGTCTGCAGAAACCTTGGGACAATAAAACATTTAGTCGCCCTTCGAATCTTAAAAACAGATGGCACTCCATCGCTGGTCTGTGGGGTGGCTAAGTTCTTAGGTTGTGCATGGAACAAGCATCAAAAAATACTAAAAGAAAGCTCTGTGAAGTGAAATTGTTTTATTGCCCAATTGGAATGATTAGAATGTCCTGCTCCACTATCTTATGACATAATGTTCTTAGACGGAACAACTTATCTAATAATTTTAAATTCACAACTAATTTTTAAATTTTTAACTCTTTAAATTTAATATTAATGGCAATAAGAAGAAGAAAGATTTACTCATATTTAGAAGCACTGTCACATGATAAGCCAGAAGAGTGTATGTAGTTATTCCATGTATTGCCCATTAGGACTTATGATAGCACAATGCACTTTACGTTTGCATATGATGCAGGTTACGTTGCCCATTATGTCCTGCGCATTGTACCGGGATACTTAATAACATCTTGCACTACTTGTATTTATTTGCTATAGATTATGTAGTTACTTTATGTATTGCTTATCGGGACATATGATAGCACAATGCACTTTCTGTACCTATATGATACAGGCCATTCTGATTATTTTGGACTGTACCCTATATTGGGATATGCACTAGCACTTTTTGTATACAAAAGATATAGGCCTTTTTGCTTATTTGCACTATATATCATGTAAACGTGTACTGTACTCTGATGTATTCATTGAGTATGAACTTTTGCTGTCTTAAATTTGACCGTATACTTTCCTTTTCTTTTTTAAATTGTGATGGTTGTCTTTTACTTGAATGCTTTTATGGTGGTATATTTTGCACCGAATAAAGCTTGTTTTGACTTGACATAGCCTCTCTCCATGCCCTAACTGCCGTCTGCCTGTGTGTTGATAAGCCCTGCACTTTTTGTCAACGATAGAGGATCGCCTCAAACCCTCCACGACCCATGACCTCCCGGTTCACCGGATAGGCTGGCTCCTGATGGTCCAAAAAGGCCTAATCATTGATCACATTGAGTTGTGTCATTCGTTAAAACTTCAGGACGTCTGGGACCACCAGTCCTCCATCGTAAACTCCCCTCTGTAGTTAACACAATGCAATTCTAGGGGCAGTACTGTTCCACAGGATTGTATGGACTTCATGGTCGATTTTTCTTAAAGATCTCAGGCAGAATCTTATATGGCGTGTTTTGCATCACTTACAATAGCCGTGAGAGGGTCATCATTTTATACAGGACCGCCCTGCCCATCAAGGGCAGCGGCAGGTTACGGCAATGGGCCACGTGGCCGTGGAGCCTGTCCAGTTGGGGAGTACCTTCCTTTGTAGAAACTCTTGGGGTCCCAACTGACATAGATTCCCAGGAATTGTAAACCATTGAGCACTAGCAGTACCGTACAGTCCGCTGTCAACTGGGGTGCCTCTCTAGCTAAGGAATAGATAACTGATTTAGACCAGTTTATTCTGTAGCCAGAGTAGCTCCCGAAAATCTCAAAGACCTGCGACAATAGAGAGAGATTATAACGTAACGTAGAGAAGGACATCATCTGCATATGAAGATATTTGTTCCTCCCAGCCCCTGGATGCCCTGAAGCCGATTATCAGCAGGTCTTGGCGAACCCAAACCGCCAGCGGCTCCAGTGCCAGCGCAAAAATCATGGGTGAGAGGGGGCACCGCTGCCGCGTTCCCTTATGCAGGGCAAATGCATAAGACACCCCTCACCAGTGGTGCCTGATAGAGGAGTCTGACTCAGCTGCAGTATGTAGGCCGATGCCCATCCTAGCTTGTGTGGCAAATATGTAATTTCATTCTATATTCTCCAAGGTCATTTTGGTGTCTAAGGCCATCAACACCACCGGCTCTTCGCTGAGCGGCCCCATGAGGTGCAGTACCCCATATAGGCACCTCAGGTTGAGATGGGTGCTTCTGTGGGGCATGGCTCTATCCTGGTCGGGGTGCACAAGTGATGCGATGACTCTGTGGAATCTTGTCGCCAGGACCTTTGCCATCACCTTCGCCTCCATGTTCATTAAGGATATGGGTCTGTACGAGTCGCAATCTGTCTGCCCTTTTTATGGAGAATGACAATGGTGGCGACCTGTTGATCGGTTGGTTGACAGCCCTCCTCTCATGCCACCTGAAACATAGCAAGCAGAGGCTTGACAACGTTCTTGGCCATTACCTTATACAGCTCTATAGGCAAGCCATCGGGTCCCGCCTCGTTCCCAGGCTGCAGGTCCCACAGTGATGCAGTCACCTCGTCCACCATCTGGTCAGCCTGGAGGGCTTTCCTGTTATCCCCAATGAGTGTCTGCATAGTGATGTCATACAGGAAGTCTGCAGAATCTGCATCTGTCCTCGTCGTCTCAGAGATGTATACCCCCTTTTAATATGCCACAAAGATTTCAGCTACGGCTGCATTGATTTCTCTACATCACCCCAGCCCCAATTTCAATCTCAAGCACTCAGGATCTCTCTTTTCGAGCCAGACCAGTAGTTTATTTGCCTTGTCCCCTACGTTATACAATCAGTGCTGTGTCGCCAGCGCATGGCTCCGTGCCCTATTTTAAGCCAGGGCACGGAGTTACTGCTGTCGAAGGTGAAGCTGGTGGGCGAGACTCATCGTATCGCTTTCCACCATCCTCTTTTCTAGGACGGTACCCTCCCTTTCTGCTGTCTCACACTCAAGTCAATGGTCTCTTTTTTTTTTTTTTTTACCCCCTACTTGGGCGGCACCTGGCTCCGTTTGACAGTTTTGAAGGCTTCCCAGGCAGATGTCATTGTTCCCTCATTCTCCTTAAAATATAGGTTAGCCCCTTTCCTTATCTTGTCCTTCATGCCTTTATTTTGGAGGTACCACGTGTCTGTTCTCAGGGCCAGTGAGACGTCCCTGGATGGTCTCGTCTTTAGTACCCCGACCGGGGAGTGATCAGATAAGCCCCTTGCGTAGTGCTCCATCTCTCTAAATCGGTTTGCCCCAGACTGGTGTGTTAAAATATAATCAAGCTGGGAAAAGCTGCTGTGTGCTGCTGAATGATGAGTGTATTGCCGTTGACCTGGGTTATGCTCCCGCCATTGGTCCGTCAGCCCCATCGCCTCCACAAAGGTTTGCAGTGGGCCTACCCCTCCCCGCTCTGCAGTCCCACTCACCCTGTCTGTCACTGGCTCCATGACGGTGTTCATGTCCCCTCCAAATAGTAGTGTCCCATTGGGCAATGATATTAGGAGAGGGCTTATGTCCTGGAGAGTCATGGCGTGCAGACTGGATGGAATGTAGAGGAAGCAGAAATTCAGCTTTTGGCCCTCCCATGCCCCAGATAAGGTCACATATTGGCCCTGCAGATCATGCCATGCGTTATGGACTGTAAAGTGCACTAACTTCTAGAGTATGCCCGCCCCTGCGAGTTCATGGTGTAGCCTGTATGCGCTAGTAGCGTGTAACCAAATCTGTCAAGGGCCTTTTAATGAGTACCCCATAGATGTGTTTCATGGATTAAGACTAAATCTGTGCCATGGCGCCTAAGAGACTGCAATACCAAAGTGCGTTTAATTCTGTTTCTCAGCCCATTGACATTCCAGGACCAAATGTGTAGGCCCTGTATTGTATGTTGTACCATTGGGTTCGTGATACTGTGGTGAGTGGTCTCCACCCCCCATATGTGGCCCTCTTTCGAGGCAGCCCATGGTGAGCCCGGCGGTAATATTCCTTGCTGTCCATGTCTCCTCCAGATGCAGTGCTGTTGTGACACATCAACTTTGATGTAAACCAGAACTCGTAAATGAAACCCACTAATTCCCCCTGCCCCGCTGCCCTGCATCATGTGTCCGACACCACCCACTGCCTCAACTTGCAGAGTGCCTATCGCCCCTTGGTTAACATCTAAAAAAATGGGTGGGCTACACTCGACAAGTTAATGTAAGTACGGATCATTACTGTAAGTATGAGATTCCCCCCACCTGTTTCTCCGCAAGTCAGCTAATATCCTGTGCCATCAGTGTACATAACCTGTGCAGCTAGTTGACAATTCTTTCCCTGCCCCTCCTGCAGCCTGCATGAAATGGTGCTTGCACCTTTCACTTTATATATAAGGTTAATCTAATCACCTCACGGCCACACTGTAGGACTATATCTCCCAACGGCTTTGTGCCCATATGGCCATTTGCTCTCGTATCTGTGGGTGCATTGGGGAAGTGATGTCTTCCGGGGGAGGCAGAGCGTCGGAGTTCTTTCTTAGCACCCAGGCGCTCAGTGCCGCCATTCCTCACGCCTTTCCGGCCCACTGTCCGCCACCCTTAATCCAAGTCCATGCCTCCTCCAGTGAAGCGAAGTGCCAGGTCTTGCCTCCCTTAAATACTTGCAACTTGGCTGGGTGCATCATCATATATTTTATCTCTTTAGTCGTAGGGCTTTCTTCTTCAAAGCTCTGTCTCTGACTTTGCACCTGCAGGGTGAAGTCAGGAAAGAGGCGGACCATCGCTTTCTCAATGTGAAGGTCCCCATGGGTGCAGTCCACCTTAAGGATCATGTCTCGATCCCTAGAGTTGAATATTCTGGCTATGATAGTACAAGGAGGAGTGCCCGGCTTTGGCAGGGGACCCAAAGTCCTGTGTACCCTCTTCATATGAGACGAAGCTGGACAGTCTCTTAGGATGAAGGGTGTTGAGAATCAAGTCTTCCAGGAAGAGATCAATGATCGGCCCCTCCGGGACCCCAACCACTCTGATGTGGTTTCTTCTGGCCCATCCCTCCTGATCCTCCAGCCTGGCATTAATGATTGCTTTTTGTTTCGTCCGTGTTTGGAATTGTTCCTTCATTCTCTATGCAGTTCAGTGCAGACCGTTTTTTGAGGACTCGGCTGTTTTGAGTTTCTCAGATATGGAACGGAAGTCTTGCCCGTAGGAGATTCACATCTACCGTGACTGCATCCGGTTTTAGTTCAGTTGTGCCGCGGAGGTCTTCTATGGCTTCCATGATTTCATGAAGGGAGGGCTCGTCCATTGGTTGAGGCTCCTGCCCACCCTCTCCATTCACATCTCTCTGCTAGTAGTGGGCATCGCTACTGCGTATTTATCGAATTTTTTGATCTTCATGGGCCTCGGTTCGCGATTCCTGACGTCCCCTGACACCCAGCATTGCACCTCCACACCGTATATGCACCGCTGGCCTCACAGGCCCAATCACCCACCTGTAGGGGTGCAATGTTTTATTGTGGGCATAACACCCGCTTGTAGGGCATTAGCATGCTGTGCCTTCACCCTACCAGGGCCAGCGTTGATCCGGGCCTGCAGTGGCTCCTTCAGTCCCAATGTGAGGTTGCTTAGACACCCTCCATGCACCCCCTGGGTCTCTCCCACACCTGTGTCCCCGCATGCTGAGGGAAAGCAGGGGTCCCTTGTGCTTGTTTATCTGGGGGGGCTCTTCCAGCGGTGTTATTCTGGACCACTTCCTCCGGGTTGGCATGCCTCAGAGAAGGGGCATATATGAGGGATAGGGGAGCCCTTCTGAATTACTGCCCCGGTCATTGCGGGCCTGAGGCCACGATCTTGGGTCACACACTGTGGCTCGTGTGGACAATGGAGGGAGGAAGTCCCAACAATTTTCACTCCTCCAGGTCTGCAGCCTCCAGGAAGATTGGCCACTCTCACACTGGCCTGGGCCTCCTCTTAGCAGCTCTTTTAGTTCTATGCTCCTTCCCTCCACCAGGGTGCCGGTACTCACCTTACCTCTGTCTTGCTGTCGGCCCAGTTGCCTCGTCTGAAGGGGTGATGTGCTGTCGACCCCATAGAGGATCCTCCCATTACTCCCTGTTCTGCTCTCCTGCTGGCGAGCTTAACGAGCAGGGGAAGGCAGAACAATAGATTTCCTGTAGAAGAGAGGTGTGACTACCTCTCCTTTAGAAATAAGTGTCTCGAGCCAGGGTGTGGGTGCTTCCAGACTGCATTGAAGGGCACATTTAGTGCCCTCCATGCATAAACCAGTTTTTCCCAGTTCAGGAGCCCATGGCTCCCGCTCTGGGGTGAAAATACACAACGGGCAGGGGAGTGACCACCCCCCTGTCCAGCTCCTCCCTATGGAGGTGCCCAGAGCTTTCCTAGGTGGCCTCTGGATTCTGCCATCTTGAACCTTGGCCCCTGGAAGCGCTTCATTGCGAAGGCCACCTGAGTAGCCTCCCTGACCTTCCCTAATAGGTGGGTCACCACAGTAGACGTTCTTCTCCCCTTTTTGGGTTGCTTAAGGGCTCCCCTGAGGATGGGTCCTCAGATTCGTCCAGATACCATCTTCCAGAACCGACTGCCTGTGTTCTGAAAACTGTCTAAGGACTCTTCTGCTGCTGGGCACTGGAACTCTGCTGATGGACCGGGGCAGGACCAAAGACAAGACTGTTCCCGGGAAATCTCCTCGTTATTCCAAGTTCTGCTACTCCATGGCCGTGCATCCTCCAAGTTACCAAGTACTCTGCATGCATCCAAGCAAGAAGGAATCTCCCTTGGAGTAAGGAGTTACTCTGCTGCATCTGAGGCACCTAAACGTCAAAGACCGATTTACTGATCCTACTGTCCCAAGGACACCTCCCATCTCTGCAACACAGGTGGTGGTTTGGTGGCTCCCCAGAGGCCTGACCAGTCTTTCCAGTGTCGCTGTAGACTGCACTTCCTCTCCAGCTGACCTGAGTTGCCTCCCAGTGCACTGTGTCCTCGTGTTGTTGCCAAGGCTTGTTGCCCTTCCTGCCTGAAGATCTTTGAGATCCAAGAAGCCCTTGCCCAAAACCTCTTCCAGCTCCAAGAACAGCGTCCTCTCTCCAGCTCCTGTGGCGTGGGCCTTCATCTTTGCTGTGCTGCTTAAGCCTCTCTGCAACTTCCTGTCCCTGCTGCCAGAGGGCCCTTGAGGGGGCTCTGACATTTCCCTCTGGCTCTCCTGTGTGCTGAGGACCGGCCCTGACTTACCCTTGCTGGGTTAATCCCTCAGACCTTCCTGGTCTGCAACAAAGCATCTTCTCCCACCAACTGTTGCTTGCGTTTACCAAGGCTTGTTGGTGGTCCTGTGGCCACTGAGCTTCCTGCACTCGTCAACCGGCATGGGACAGCTTGTGGACCGCTCCTTTACTCCTGCATCGCTGCCTGGTCTGCACAGCCTCTGCTTTAACTTCAACATGCTATAGTAATAACATCCGACAGGTATTGTGCTCCTGTACCTCCTGGTCACCTCTGGGTTGTGTTGACTCTGTCCTCTCTATTTACAGGCTCTTCTCGCCTGGATTCCACATCCTGGTTTCACCTGCTGGTCCACGAGACTCTGTAGCTGCTGACCTTCGACAAACCTCCATTGACGTCTATGGCCGGTTCAGACATCACTTCATCCTTCTACACCTGGGCTCCCTTGTGTAGTTATCCTGGTTCCTAAGGGTGGGGTGGCTCTCAAACCGTCCTTGATCCAAGTGGTTACTTCATGGTCTTTCCGGAAGGGTCCTAGAACTGTAAAAATCAAACCGCGACTTATCCTGTGTTATTCTAGGGACGTTTAACCTGGTGTAACCACTCTGCTCCCGAGCACCTTGAGGTCCCTGGCTACTCACCTTGGGTCGTTCTGTACCTCCCCTGAGGTCATCCAACCTTGAGTATTACTCCCGTTTTGTTACTTACTTTACACCCCACTATTATAGTATATGGTTTGACCCCCCCCCCCCCCACCCCCCCCCCCCGCCCCGTTTGGGCCCCATACGTTTTTCTATGCTACTTACACTCTTTCTGAAGTGTTACTTGTGTGTAATTGAAACATCCCGGAAGGAGCTATACCACGTTAGTGTCTAGTATGTGTTAATAAATACAAAGTATTTTTAAACTCACCTGATGTGGTTCTATCTTGTATGTACCCCTCACTGACTATGTGGTAAATTCACCCACTTTACACCCTCCTGGATTAGCCTTAGCTGCTCTCCACCGCTACTCCTTGAGAGCTGTGGTGTTCAGGAACCTAAACACTATCACTAGGGGGTGTTTGAACTCAGTACACAGTGCCTCACAATAGGTGTACACCATATACTGAGTCAGCCTCCTGCAGTTTATATACATCCTGGAAGAAGTATTTGGCTCTTTCTTTGACACCAGGTAATTTAGCTAAGGCCGACAAGTGAATCCACTACAACCATAATAGTTGCCTTACCCTCCAAAAGGGATAGTTCCACAATTAAGTCTAACCCAATGGAAATCCAAGATCCTGGAGCCGGAGATAAATGTTGAAGCAAACCTGTGGATCTTTGATGTGATGCTTTGGCTTGTGCACAAATCGGGCAACAGGAAACATAGCTTTTGGTATGCTGTGCCGTGGAGGTCCACCAGAAACATCGAGAGAACAGTTCCAGAGTATTCCTAAATCCTTTATGACCGACAAATTTGGTATCCTGACACAATTGAAGTGTTTTGTCAGTCTTCTATAGGTGCAAAAAGGCTATTCCTACAGAAATATAACCCACTTTTGACATCTAAAGGGTATTTATCTGTTTCCTGTGGGGGCCTTCCTTGTTAACATGTATGTACCTTTTCAATGTAGGAGTATATGCCCATAATCACCTAGTCAGAAGATAGGATGGTTTGCTGAATGGTTTCTGTTTTTTTCAGGATACCGTTGAGATAGTGCACCCACCATCTTATTTTCAGTTCCTGGTATACATGTGACGTGAAAGTCAAATTGAGAGGAAAAAAATTGGCCAATTGAGCCTGACAACCATTTTGACATTGAATGGTTTTTAAGGCCTGTCGATTGTGATGGTCTGTTCAGATTTCAACCGGATATCAAGCCCAAGTAATAGATGTCTCCAATCAGTACATGCTTCTTTCACTGTCAATATTTCTCTCTCCAACATTGAATAATTTCGTTCTGCAGATGTTAGGGAACCACAGTAGTAGAAAACAGGATGCTCTCAGGAATCATCCTCTTGCGTTTGTAGGAGGACTGCCTCTAAAGCATTCTGTGAAGCATCTGTTTCCATCACAAATCGTTCCTAGGTTCAGAAGTGGGGCACAAATAAAAGTCTTTTACAAATACCGAAAAGCATTTTCAGCCCGGGAATCCCATTGGAAGCCATAGGTCAACTGTGCCTTCTTCAAAATATGAGAACTTTCAGAAGAGTAGGTGGATAAATTCCTAATGAATTGCCAATAAAAAGTGGCAAATCCCAAAAAAGGTTGGGTTTCTTTGACAGTAGATGGAGCCGACCAATCAAGAACTGCTGCAATTTTACTTGGATCCATAGTGACCACCAGAAGCATTCAGGATGAATCCTAAGTACTCTACTTCAGATTTTTCCAAAGGTACACTTTTCTGGTTTGCAGTTTATTTTCACAGAGTCTGTGTAGCACTTCAAACACATGATGGTGATGGTCAAATAAACTCTTGGAAAGATCAGAATATCGTCTAGATATACGATAACAAATAGATTAAGTATGTCTGCAAAAATACTACCCATAAACCGTTGGAAAAACGAAGGGACGTTACAGAGACCAAAAGGCATCACACTTTATTCATTGTGTCCAAATGGGGTGCGGGAAGCCGTCTTCCATTCATCACCTTCTTTTATCTGTAGTAGATGGTATACCTGTTTAAGATCCAACTTAGTGAATATGCAGGAACCTTGGACAGCTTCCAAGTTTTAGTTTAGTTTAGTTTTATCCATTTATAGAGCGCATGGTTACACCGAGCCGGTGTGTCCCCGCGCTAAGACATCTGAGAGTGAGTTGTTCTAAGGGCGAGAGCTAAGGTCATAAGACTAAGGGACTTCTGACTTTCTATAAAGCCAGGTTTTCAGGTGTTTGCGGAAAACTGTCTCAGATGTCTCTGCTCTTAAGTGTATCGGCAGAGTGTTCCAAGTTTTAGCCGCCCTATATCTGAAAGAGCGAGCTCCAAGTCTGGCCTTGAATATCCTAGGAACTGTAACCAAGGCCTTGCCTAAAGACCGCAGGTTCCGGTCCGGAGTGTATTCTGTTAGTAGAGATTGAAGGTATTTTGGGCTGGTCTTCCTAAGGATACGGTGGCCGTAACATAAAGTCTTAAAAATGATCCTCTCCTCCACTGGCAACCAATGAAGTTGTTTTAGGGCATTCCTTGAATTCGCTCTTCTAGGTAAACCAAGTACAAGTCGAGCAGCAGCATTCTGTATCCGCTGTAGCTTGACTAGTCCCTCTTTGGTGGTACCTAGGTAGAGGATATTGCCATAGTCTATTTGAGAGGTAATAGTAGCGTGGACAATAGTCTTTCTGGCATCAGAAGGTAAAAGGTCTAGGATCTTGTGTAGGATTTTAATTGTTCCATAGCATTTACCAGCTACCCTGTAGATCTGGTTAGTAAAGTTTAGTTCGGAGTCAAAATAGATTCCTAAATTCTTAACTTCTGTTTTTGGGTTAGGCAATTGTCCTAAGGAATCTGGCCACCAGGCAGAGGACCAGATGGTAGGTGACCTGCCCACAATCATGACCTCAGTTTTATTACCAATTAACTTGAGGCAGTGGTTGGACATCCAGGTCGCTACTTCTGATGGGCAATTAGAAAAACGGGAAGATGCGGAGTTATCCTTTTGTGACAGTAGGACAATTAGTTGTGTATCATCCGCGTATGATACAATAGATACATTATGTTTTTCTACAAGTATTGCCAATGGACTTACGTATAGGTTAAAAAGGGTAGGGCTCAATATAGAGCCTTGCGGAACTCCCTGGGTGAGGGGCATGCTTTTGGATAGATAGGGTGTTTGAGCCACTCTGAAACTGCGTCCCGAAAGAAAGGAGACCATCCATTTCAAGGCTTCATTCCTCACTTCACAAGATTGTAACCTATGTAGGAGCAACTGATGCGATACAGTGTCAAAAGCCGCACTGAGGTCAAGGAGAATTAGTGCGGTCGTATTGCCCTCATCGGCATGTTTCCTTAGAGCTTCAGTGGTGTACAGTAGTGCTGATTCGGTAGAGTGGGCACTTCTGAAACCAGACTGTGAGGAATGTAGTAAGTCATGTTTATTTATGTGATCGGTTAGTTGTCTGTTCAACATTTTCTCTGCTATCTTAGCTACAAAAGGTAGTAGCGAGATTGGGCGAAGGTTTTCTAGAACTATACTTTTAATCTGAGTATTCTTTTTCAAAGGTTTAACGATAGCCTGTTTCCATTTTTCAGGGACTATGCCTTCGTTGAAAGAGCGGGAGATGATATCCAGGACGTGCGGCATAATGGGAATTGCTCCTTCCATAATTATATCTGGTCTTGCGCTGTCTGCAGGAGAACCAGATTTAATTCCTTTGGCTATATCCGTGAGTAGCTCTAGGTTATTAGTGGTAAATGAGTCAAGTGTCCCTTCTATGTGGGGAGTATTTATAGAGTTACTATAGTTAGTGCCTAGTCTGGCTTCTATCGGGAATGATTCGTAAATGTTCTTTACTTTAGTGGCAAAGAACTCCGCTATCGTGTCACAGCTTTCCCTGGAGGAAGGTTGTTCATTTGTCTCTTTATGTGATTTGAGTGACTTTAGTATAGTGAATAATTCTTTGGGGGCATTTCTAGCTTTTTCGATTCTTTCGGTGTAGAAAGTGCCTCTGACTCTTTTAATTAGTGAGTGATATTGTCTAAGTTCATGTTTATACTCTTCTCTAGTATAGTTGCAATATTCCTTCCTCCATTTTCGTTCCAACTTTTTACATGTTTTTTTGGCCTTCGCTAATTCACTGTTGAACCAAGGTGCGGTAGCACTTTGCCTTTTAGGGATCCTCGTACTCCAAGGTGCTATCTCATTCAGGGTTTCAGTGATCCATAGATCCAGTTGGTCATTGGCACGGTTAATGTCATTGTCCAATCTTGGTTCACTATTCATTAGTGCTTGCGAAAAGGATGTGGAGTTGAATTTGTTCCAGTTCCTAGTAGTGGTCGCTTTCCTAGGTTGTTTACACAACTTTGTGTTAGAAGGTATTGAGAAAGGGATTAAGTAGTGATCAGACCAGGGGATAGGGCATGGTATGTCCACAGTTAATTCTTCAAAATTAGAGAAAATTGGATCCAGTATATGGCCCTTCGTGTGTGTTTGAGTGGTTACCCTTTGCTCCAAGTTTAGGGTCCGCAAGTCATGATATAGAGTGTTTACTTGGTGGTTCTGCATTTTATCACAGTGAATATTCAGGTCACCAAGCAGTATAAATTTATTATGTCTGAGGGCTAGTTCTACTATTTTATCCTCCAGACATGTTATAAATTTATTAGCTGGGCCAGGTGGTCTATAAATCAGAGCCCCCGCCGATATTGTGCCTTTTATCGTGGAGAGAGTAAATGAGAAGGCTTCACAGTTCTCTATGTCAATACGATTGACCTCACAGTTCATATTAGCCTTGTAGATTATGGCGATGCCTCCTCCAACTCGGTCAATACGATCCTGCCTCACTATCTTATAGTCATCGGTGATGGAATCTAGGACATCAGGGGTGGAGCTCTCGTTTAACCATGTTTCTGTCAAGAAGAGAGCATCTAAAGATCTCTCTATTAGCAGTTCCCTAATTTCATATCTATGTTTGGCTAGTGATCTGCAATTGAGCAGCGCCATGTGCAGATTAGATTCTGTGGTGTGTTGAGTATTAGGCCCAAGGTTAGTTAGACAGTGCAAGCACTTTAGTGTTTTACTATCCACACTAAGCCTATGTTTGCATGCCACAAGCAATGGTTTAGACAATGCTAATAGTTCCAATCTTGTATATGTTATCCTGTTCCTCGGTAGTCCAGGCTCGGGATCAGGGGTTCTGGCCCTTTGGCCCGGTCTGGCGCGGACGGGCGCAGACGGGCTTGCCTTTGGCGCGCCTTCGGCGCGCCGCCGGCGCGCCCGCTGCGCGGTCGCCTAATCATCTGTTATAAGTAGAGGAGTTGATTGTCAAACTCCTCCCCTTCCTCCCTCCCGGAAATGCGTCAGTCTGCTCGGCCACGCCCTCCACGCAATCGGCACAAGCCGTGATGGACCGGGGCGGGCGGAGCAGCTGCGCGGCGCGAGTAGCGTGGGAGAGGTGAGATGGCACAGATATTAGCGGTAAGAGCCGTGGATTTACTATTTACATTAAGATTGCTAACCTGCAACAGCTAGTTATCCGCCCTCCCAACAAACAGTAAAACACAATAAAACGGCACAGGTGGCAAAAGTTAAAACGTTAGAGTTAAAACGTTAAAAGGTACCTCTGTTACATATAAGTGCTGACTCTAGAAAACAAGTGTCTCTGCCCTTATAGCAAGATGTCCCTGATGAGCAGAAGTGCGTACCGATCCGTAATGGTTATCCCGTTCAATCTTTAGAAGTCCATGCAGGGCCTAAGATCCGTCGTCTTCTTGGTAACGAAGAATAGGGGGGCTCCTGCGGGTGAGGTAGAGGGCGTGAGGAGTCAATTTTTTTGATTTTCTTTAAAATATTTTAGTAAAACGTCTTTCTCTGATTCAGACATGGAATATACCTGACTAAAAGGAATTTCACTTCCCGATTTTAATTAAATGGCACAATTGCACAGCCAGTGTGGAGGCAACTCCTTAGTCTTAGTTGACGAAAATACGTGAAGAAACTCCTGATAAGGTTCTGGAACTGCGGCCACGGTAGCCACAAGGGAAGTCTGCTCATCTTTGATTGCTATGATGCAATTAACTTGTTCTTGAGGTCTCTTCTAAATGTACTGGTTACAATAAAGTTAATAGTAGGACTTGCCCAGTTAAGATATGGGTCATGCAAACACAACCAAAAATGACAGACTGATTGGAGGACTTAATAATATAAAAGCTTATTTGTTATCTATGTTTGTAAATCGACTTCTGTAGTAGGGGATCTCTGTGTATAGTCATAATCTAGTGAATAGTCCCGCCCATGTGCGTGGACCCCAGAGCAATAAAAAATAATCTCTAAAGGTGACAAATCATGCAGACCTGCATACACCTTTAAGAGAGAATTTAATTTAAAGACAGATAATGCAGCCTATACCCACAGGCTGCACTGTCCAGTACTTCAACTAGAATTCCACCAACATCCACAAACAGCACTGCCTGTCCAGCTTTTCTCCACATAGGAAAAAACCCTGCCTCTACCAGCAAAAGCCTCTGGAATGATAGAGAGGAAGGAGTGGACAGACAAGCCCCATAGGCTGCCATTATGTGGCTTAGAACAGGATACTGTGCCTTTAAGAAAACTTTCCAGATTTCCAGAACTTTCCCCAGTATCCCAGAATGCCCAGCAGGTCCCATTTACTTTCAGTTCTTTTTTCCGGCTCCTGCTAGCAGGACCCTGGAGCATTGAGCTCTCCCCTTTTCAAGGGTTTATTGTAGTTTTTGCAATTTTTTGTCACTTTTTCAAGTGCTTTGTGGCTGGTACTGTCAACATGCCTGGCTTGTTCGACAAGTGCCCGGAATGTGGTAGAAAGAAGGCTAAAACAGATCCACACGAGGTGTGTATAGGTTGCCTTCCCCAGTCCCACGTGCCTGAAGTCTGTGATATCTGCCACTCGTTCTCAGCCAGGACCCTGAGGGACAGAATGAAGATCAGGCTTCAAGTCCTGGAGGAGAGAAGGCTGAAGGCACCAGGTGGGTCTGGAGGGGCTGAGTTGGCCCATACTGAGGCCTCTGGGGGGCTCCCCAGGGGCAGGAAGACCAGTAAGCGTCCCCTCTCCCCGTCGAGGGCGTCGACGGCGGCGTCGAGGAGGATGACTACCATCTGTTCGCCGTCTCCCCAGGGCTCTGGGGAGAAGCGGCGTCGACGGTCGACGTCGAGGGACCTGAACAGGCCGCCGTCGACTACATCGGCATCTTCGGCGACGACGCCGTCGACGTCGCCGTCCAGCAGTCGGCGTCGAGATCGGACCCGGCGTCGGCGCTCGCATGTCGAGGGGAGATCGCCGTTCGCCGTCGGTGAAGAGGAGACGGTCGACGTCGCCGTCGAAGAGACGATCGACGTCGAGACGCTCGAAGTCAAGAAGATCGCCGTCGAGGCGCAGATCGCCGTCGAGGCGCAGATCGCCGTCGAGGAAGAGAGTCTCATCGGGATCGGTGTACTCTGTGGTGTATACGCCTCCTCGGATGCCTACGTCACCGCCTCCTCCCCCACCACCTCCGACTCCGCCGCCAACACCACCACCGCCACCACCACCGCCTCCGCATCCGCAGCCACTGCCTCCGCCGCTGTAGGAGAGTAGGGTCTGCTTTCTATGTTCACCCCCACTTTTTGCTTTTGCTTTACTGGTTTTCGACTTAGATGTGGCTGTGGGCCTGCTAATCAGACCCACAGCCCTGCTGTTCTCTCTCTAAATTAATACTATGTACTTTAGGTGCATAACCCATTTGGATAGGATCACCTTATTGGCCCCTGTACAGTGTACCCTAGGTACCCAGGGCATAGGTGTACCCTAGGCCTACCAGGGGCTGCAGCATGTATTATGCCACCCCTGGCCTGGCCTTCCATTTTGACACAACTGGCTGATCACTCAGCTGGGGCAAGGTCGTGTAATCACCCCTTGCTTAGGTGTAGTATTCCTATACCTAACTTACATATAGACACATGTGTACCTATCAGTCACTCCTATGGCAGGCCTTAACAATCCTGGAGGCAGAGTGCTTGGTAACATGTGAGATGGTGCTCTAGCATGAGCTGAGCCTGTCTGCAGCTTTCGGAACCTTGTCCTTATAGCTGTTCTATGATATAGCCTACCATATACTCTTAAAGTGCCTTATAATCTTAGACGGTTATGGTAACTATGGTTTGGCTTTATCGAAACTTGTCGTGTAAGGTGTCTAACACTGTGGAATAATACTCCCATGCCATTTCTGGACATGAGAATATTATTCCCCCCTTCTAGAGGGAAAGACATGTTAAAATCATACTTCAACTGTTAGCCTCTGACCAAAGCCTCAGCATCACAAAATGGATGCTGCTGCCACGACACAAGTCTGACCTCCTGCAGCTGGGAGTGATCCCAGCCAGGGAGGCCTGGACAATAGGTTTCCTGCTTGGGGAGGTGCTAGCACCTCCCCAGACAGCCTTTAGTGTATTGGGGCAGGGTGGGCTGAAAGGAATGAGACATGCCTGGGGCACACAAGGTGTTCCTTGCATAGTCCAGTTCAAACCGGCGCTGGGGCACTCCAGCCCCAGCTCTGGCGCGAAACTGGACAAAGGGAAGTGGGTGTAACCACCCCCTCCCAGGTCCCACCCATAAGGCGTGACCTAGCCGGTATCCCAGCCCCCCAGATTAGTATAAGAGTGGGAGTTGGGCCTCAAGACTTTAGATTATCCTGAACCTGCAAAACTGAACAGAAACTCTGGACCTTCGACATTCGACGAAAGAAGAAGACTGAAGAATCTCCCTTGTAGCCAAGGAGTGGCTACCCTGTGCAAACAGGCACCATCAAGAGACTACCCTTTGCTTTGCCCACGTTCTACGAGGAACCGACTGCAGAGCCCGACCAGAGCCTTGACTTCCAGACTTCTCCGACCCTGATCCACATCTACAGCAGAGCTGAGATCCGTGGAGGCGACGAGCGACGTGGGACCGGCTACCTGGAAAAAGTGGCTAGTAACTTAAAGCGCAGCTTCTGAGGTACCCTCGAAGTTGTGCACCGGGGATTGAGAAGCCCCAACCCCAAGCACCATCTGCACCGAAGATCAGCCCCCCACACTCCACGAGTCCTGCGTGGGGCCCTTCAGCATTTTCCTGCTTGCCGCGTCTGTCCGGTTGCTTGCCCGCTGGCTAGTGGCCTTTGTGACGACGCACCCTGAAATCTTCTGCGCTGGTTTGGCTCCTCCAGACTGGCTCCCGCTTCTCTGCAAAGAAGAAACACCCCAGACCTTCCTGGTCTGCACCAGAAGCAAGTCCTCCGTTCTTCGTGGGTTCCGCTTGCCAAGGCTTGGTGAGTCCTAGTCCATCTTCAACGCCGCCGACAGGAAGAGCCTTCGTGGGACAGCTCGCCTCCTGGTCCTGGTCGTCCTCGACGCTTCCTGGTCCTCCTGGCTGCAGCGACAAGCTTCACCTTCACCTGCAATCTTCACGACATCGCCTGGTTCCTTCCTGGTTCCACGTGGTCACTGGCTAGTGACCTTGACTCTGTCCCTTCTGCTTGCAGGTTTCCTCTCTTCTTGATCCCAGCCTTGGGATCCACCGGACACTCTTCACTGACTGCCTGTCAGCATCTTTCTTCAGGCATCCATAGGAGTCGACGACGAAAACGACGCATCTTCACCCCTATGCACCCGCAGCCTGTGGGCTAGGTAACTTGGGTACTCCGGTGCTCATCAGGATAGTGACTATCCTAGTGTCTAGTTTTCAAGTCTCAACTTCCTAGCTACTCCGGAAGTGTCCTAAATCTACCGTTTTCTAAACTGTACTATTGCTATTGACTTTTACGCATTACGCGTGAGTGTTTCCACTCTGCACACTAATCCCGTGGGCCTCCCACTTCCTAACTAACGCTAGTGTAGTGTAGTCCCAGCGATTCCCTAGGCCTAGGCCTATTCTATTTCCGTGACAGTGGTTCTTATACCACTTACTTAGTATATGGTTTGCGTGGCCCCTAGGGCCTAACTGTATTACTTACCTGTGTGGCTTAATGTATGCTTAAATAAGACTGTGTTGTACTTACCTCTAATCTCATAAAGAGTGCTGAGGGTTTGACTAGAATAAATACACTTTATTTTATATATATATCTGTTGTGGTGTCCTTTCATTTGGTATTCAAGGGATTATATATGGTATCACAGCTGGCTTCACATGCCATTCAGAGTTTAGCCTAAGACTGCTCTTGTCCATGCTACCACTAGGATAGCTGGTCTATAAGGTTGACTTTACAACCAATCACCATAAGGGTATTTGGACTGATATAAGGTGTACACTAGAACTAGTGACATCATACATCAGGCCAACTTCTCACAGCCGCCCCCACCTCGGTCGTTACCACGCACTCCATTGGGGCTGCCGGCGGTTCCCCCGCGGTCGGTTTCCCTTCCGAGGTACCCGACTCCGCCGCAGGAGACTCCGAAGCCGCGACGCCCGCGGTCGCCGGGACCGGCTAGACCGGCGGGCAGACCGAAGCCGAAGAGGTCGCGCTCCCGCTCTCTCAGGAGGAGAAGATCACGGAGCCATGGACGGTCATCGTCGGACTCAGGAAGACGCCGTAGGAGGCACAGGTCCAGGTCGCACACGCGATCCTCGACCAGAGACTTTTCTCCGACGCTGTCGGACTCGCCGGGGACTAGGGTGTCTCCGGTGGACGATTTGGTCTCTTTCCAAGAGGTGCTGTTGAGAGGGGCAGCAAAGTTGGGTATCACGGTGACTGTTCCAACACCCACGACGTCCGTGATATTCGAGACGCTTCATAAGAAACATCTGTCTCGCCCTCTACTGCCCCTTGTACCAGGACTGGTGGAACCCGCGTTGGAGCTGTTCCTCACTCCTGCGGTGACGAAGGCCGCCCCCTCCAGGCTCATGAAAAAGTATAGGGCCCCGGAGTCGGACCCTACCTTTTTGAGGGTGGACCCGAAGCCGGATTCGGTCATCGTGACGGCGGCGAGGAAACAACATGCGACCGCCCCTTCATCGACTGTCCCGCCTGACAAAGAAAGCCGCTGGCTGGATTCTGCGGGCAGAAAGGTGTGTGGGACCGCCGCCACCACCATGAAGGCGGCGAGTGCAGGGGCTTTGTTGGGCCGTTACGACCGGGCCCTGTGGGAGTCCCTGCAGCAGTATGCGGACCTGCTGCCCCGGGACAGGAAGGAGGACTTCTTGGAAACAGTGCGCGAAGGCATGCTGGTTTCTAATCAGGTGATCGGCGCGGCGGCGGATGTCTCCTTGTTGGCCGCCCACGCCTATTGTCATGGCGTCCACCAGAGGCGGCATTCGTGGCTGCGCCTGACGTCCCTCAAACCAGAGGCGCAGCACAGAGTGGCCAACCTGCCCTTCTCGGGGGAAACCCTGTTCGGAAAACATGCGGATGATGAGATGGCCCGCATGAAGGCGGAGGCGGAAACCCTGACGGCCGTCGGGTTGGAGAAGGCCGAGAAGAAGAAGCGCCCGTTCCAGAGGCGGTTCGGGTCTTAGGGCAGAGGGCGTGGGCAGGGTTCGGGACAGCAGCAGCACCAACAGCAGCAGTTCCGGAAGCCCTTCCAGAAATGCCAGAGGGGTAGAGGAGGCCAGCACGCGGCTACCACTTCCAAGGGCCCGGCCGGGTCTCGGCCCTGAGCGGCTACTTCCCCCTCAACCGTTACCCACTCCAGTGGGGGGAAGCATTCAACTTTTTCCGGCAGAGTGGAGAAAAATTACTCAGGACAAGTGGGTGCTGAATATTGTTTGCAATGGATACAGTCTTCGGTTTATCAGCCCGCCGCCAGCGATTCCGCCTGTCAGCTCTCAGTTCCAGCTGAGAGAGCTCCAGGCGGAGACAGACATCTTGTTGAGAAAAAAGGCGGTAGAAGAGGTACCTCTGTCTCAAAGGTGAAGAGGTCTGTACTCTCGGTTCTTCCTCGTTCGCAAGAAGGACAAGAACGAGTTCAGGCCCATTCTGGATTTGCGACAGGCAAACAAATGGATTCGCAGAGAGAAGTTTTGCATGCTATCGTTGCACCAGATTTACCCTCAGCTGCAACGGGGAGACTGGCTCTGTATGCCATAGATCTACAGGATGCGTACTTCCATGTGCCCATAGCACGGAAGCACAGGAAGTTCCTGCGATTCCAAGTCGGCGCCAATCACTATCAATACACAGTACTGCCATTCGGGCTAAAGTCTGCGCCCAGGACCTTCTCGAAGTGCATGGCGGTGGTGGCGGCACATCTGCGAAGGAACAAGGTGTTTGTCTACCCGTATCTGGACGATTGGCTGATCAAGGCTTCATCCTGCTCGGAAGCGCAAGATCACTTCCGATGGACGTGCGCTCTCTTGCACAAGCTGGGGTTACACGTCAACATGTCCAAATCGGTCCCGACTCCGGTCCAGTGCATACAGTACCTGGGAGCCTCCATCGATACGCGGTCAGCAAGCGTGTCTCCTTCGGAGGAGAGACGGTTATCACTTCTTCGGAAGGCTCAGGACTGCTCCATCGACGACAGTGAGGAAGGTGTCTTCTCTACTGGGATCGATGGCCTCCTGTATCTTCCTCACGCCTCACGCACGGCTACACATGAGACCACTGCAGGAGTGCTTGAAGGATCAGTGGGATCAGAGGACAGGCTCTTGGGACGACAAGATACGACTGTCGCTGCATGCTCTTCAGTCTCTGAAGTGGTGGTGTTCGGCGGAAAACCTCCTCAAGGGGGTTCCCTTCCACAAGGACATTCCCACGACGAGTGTCGTGACGGATGCGTCTCTCCAGGGCTGGGGAGCGCATTCCGGGGACTTGCAGATTCAAGGAAAGTGGTCTCCTTTGGAATCGACGTACCACATCAATTTCCTGGAACTCAGATCTGTCTTTCTGGCACTGAAGGCCTTCCTTCCGTCCTCCCAGACCAACTCGCTGCTGATACAGACGGACAATACAACCACGATGTATTACCTCAACAAGCAGGGGGGGTCGAGATCGCGCACTCTGTCGCAGGAGGCTCAGGCGATCTGGCACTGGCTGCTGGCCAGAGGACTGACGATTACGGCCACGCATCTGCCAGGGGTGCAGAATGCTCAGGCGGACACCTTGAGCAGGCTGATTCAGGAAAACCACGAATGGGTCATAAACGACGAAGTACTAGGAGAAGTCTTCGCAAGGTGGGGGACTCCAGACGTAGATCTGTTCGCCACCGCCGAAATCAGCAAATGCCGAGACTTCGCATCCAGGTACTACCAGAGGGGGACGCTGGGGAATGCGCTATGGATCGATTGGTCGAACAGCTTTCTGTACGCTTTTCCACCCATTCCCCTGATTCCGGCAGTGCTCATCAAGCTGTCCCAGTCCAGGGCGCGGATGATCCTGATCGCCCCGGAGTGGCCCAGGCAGTGGTGGTTCACGGACCTACTTCACCGGTCTCTCCTTCCTCACATGCGGTTGCCGTGCAGGCCGGACCTTCTCACGAAGTTCGGGGGGCGGATGGTGCACCCCAACCTCTCGTCTTTGAGTTTGGCGGCATGGCTCCTGAAATAGTGCAATATGGCCATCTGAATCTACCAGACGATTGTATGGACATACTGAAGGAGTCTAAACGACCTTCCACTAGGACATCCTATGCTTACAAGTGGAAGAGGTTCTGTATCTGGTGTAAGTCCAAGAACTTTGATCCGACGACATGTAAGGAAGATGTCATCCTTCCGTACCTTTTACATCTGGCGCAGTCTGGCCTTAATTTCCATTCCATTAAGGTCCATCTGGCTGCTTTGACTGCTTACATGAAATGCCCTTCACAGACTTCCTTCTTTCAGATCCCTGTGGTCAAGGATTTTTTGGAAGGCTTGAAGAAAGTGTTTCCTCCCGTCAGACTTCCCTCGCCTTCCTGGGACTTGAATGTGGTGCTGTCCAGACTGATGAGGGAGCCTTTTGAACCCATTCACAAGGCTTCATTGCAGCACCTATCCTGGAAGGCGGCGTTCCTAGTGGCCATTACATCGGCCCGCAGGGTGAGTGAACTTCAGGCATTATGTTGTCAAGAACCTTGTACTGTATTTCATGCTGCTAAGGTTGTGATGCGTACTCACCCTAAATCTCTTCCTAAGGTTATCTCTGACTTTCATGTCAACCAGACCATAACTTTACCTACGTTCTTTCAGAATCCCTCTTCGCCAGCGGAAAGGTCTCTCCATTCCCTGGATGTTCGGAGGGTGTTGAAATTTTATCTGGATAAGACCAAGGATATTCGTAGGTCTGACCAATTGTTTGTTAATTATGGATCAGTCAGGACTGGTCTTGCGACCTCTAAGCAGTCCATTTCTCGGTGGATTGTGTCCTGCATACAATTGTGTTATCAAAAGGCTAATAAGACCTTAGGGGGTAAACCTAAGGATCATTCCACCAGGGGCAAAGCTGCCACGATGGCTTTGCTGCGTAATGTTCCTATTGCGGAAATCTGCAAGGCGGCCACTTGGAAGTCGGTCCATACCTTTGCTGCACATTACTGTCTGGACTCGGATGCCAGGGCAGATGCTCAGGTTGGGCAGGCTTCGCTGCGAAATTTGTTCGCACAGTAGTGGTTTTGTCTTGTTGTTCTCCACCGCTGTTGTTGTGTGGGGATGGGCTTGCCATTCTATTCACTAGATTATGACTATACACAGAGATCCCCTACTACAGAAGGAGTAGTTTCTTTTCTGTAACTCCAGTTCTGTAGTAGGGGTATCTCGGTTATAGTCATAAGCGCCCGCCCTCCTCCCCGGTGGAGAGATAATTATTCATATGTAGAATGCTACAGGTCTGGCGTGCTACGCCTTCAAAAAGAACTGAAAGTAAATGGGACCTGCTGGGCATTCTGGGATACTGGGGAAAGTTCTGGAAATCTGGAAAGTTTTCTTAAAGGCACAGTATCCTGTTCTAAGCCACATAATGGCAGCCTATGGGGCTTGTCTGTCCACTCCTTCCTCTCTATCATTCCAGAGGCTTTTGCTGGTAGAGGCAGGGTTTTTTCCTATGTGGAGAAAAGCTGGACAGGCAGTGCTGTTTGTGGATGTTGGTGGAATTCTAGTTGAAGTACTGGACAGTGTAGCCTGTGGGTATAGGCTGCATTATCTGTCTTTAAATTAAATTCTCTCTTAAAGGTGTATGCAGGTCTGCATGATTTGTCACCTTTAGAGATTATTTTTTATTGCTCCGGGGTCCACGCACATGGGCGGGACTATTCACTAGATTATGACTATAACAGAGATACCCCTACTACAGAACTGGAGTTACAGAAAAGAAACTACTCCATCCTTAACGTGGATGAACATTCAGTGACTGTGCCTGAAATTAAAGAAGTGCCGTCAATAGTGTGGATGACTTCAAACCTATCCTTTTGTTGCCTAGGAATCTGATAAGTTGATGCCCAAGTTATGTCTACAAAGTTGCCTCGGCTCCGCAGTCCAACAAAGCCATTGTTGATACTGATAGTTCAGAGTCCTTTTGCAAAACTATAGGTAAAATGAATAGCTGTGTCCCATTTTCTGGAACAAAATTAGAAGTAGATATTTGAGGAAGATTCTGTACTGTTATGATTCGTAATGTACCCCAATATAGGCCTGGGTAGTCACCTAAGCTTTCACCTTCATTTTTCCTGCCATTGTACTACATACCGTTTTTTGGTATTGACCTTTTACCTAGTTAGGTGCTGCATAAATGTCGAGTGGTTTCCCCGAAAACTAGCCTCATTTATTATGCATTAGGATTCTCAGAATCACAGCAGGATTACCATCTTCTGCATTTTAACTATGTATAAGGCTCATTACTATCGTCATCCTCGGCCGACATGACACAGCAAAGTAGAACCCCTGAGGGTACCTTTTTGGGTATATAAACACTATCTCTTTGCCGGGCGGGTAGAAGAGAAAAGACTTCAATGCCGACACACTGACACAAGGCGCTGAGGTTCCTGCACGCAGGTACTCCAGTACGTAGTGGTCTGACATCCCTCGCGAGGTGTCCATCTAGAGACCAAGAAGGGGTCCCTCGTTCTCTCACATCAGGTAATGGGGTGGGCTTTATCCTAGGGGGATTCTTGGCTATACACCTACATACATGCTAGGTACATTTAGGTACATCTAGTTAGGGTTAGCATCGTATTATTACGATCATGTCGTTTTGTATGCCTGCATATATTCATTATTTTAGCACTATGGTAGAATTCTACCATCTATTTACTCTATTTGTGCTTATAACAGTATACATCTGTTTCTGTCTTATGGTTGTTGCAGCACACATATGTTACACTAGAATGAGGCTGGTTCAATAAATACTTATAGAAAACACCCCTATCGTTTATTCAGTGTATCTCTTTGAGACAAAGTGAGCACTCGTGACTGAGCTGAAAGTACTGTACTGTTTCCATGACCTCGGAGGGGTCAGGGTTGTCATGTTCGATAGTTGCCAGAAACTATTCACTCCTTGGTAAGAGGGGTACATAGTGGCACTGTGAGCTAGCTGGACTACAGGCGAACATATCCGGTGTGGGTGTCTGGAATCAGTCTGCACACCAATCCCACAGTTTATTTTGTCTAAAGGCGCATATCCTATATAGATTTATAGGAACTACACAACATGGCACCACCATCGTTGGTTTGGTTCTTATTTAAAGGTCAAATCTGAGTAGTTCAGTCATGCTTTTCTCAGAGACCCCTACTCTCATCTACCCAGAGATGTCTGGAGTGGGAAGGGAAAACATCTGCCGAGCTGAGTAGGCATATCCTATGTATTGGCTGTAGGTTTATTCAAGCTTGAAGGATTATAGTTCCCTATTGTGCATAAAAACTTTCTCAGTTTCCTCACAACATTTTCAACAATGTCTGTCGAAGAGAATGCTGCGACAGCATTACATGCGAATGCAGAGGGGGATGGGGAGCCGGAAGGTGGTAAAAACATTTCAGAAAATGTCAGAAATGCACTTACTTTTAAACTAGCAGAGTTTGGAGTGGCAGCATTAGGTGGGACTGTAACATACATGATTGAGTCACAAAAGTCATTCAGAACGGAGATATTCCTAGGCTAAATTCCCACCTGCAGACGCACTCACAAACACATTCCATTCTTACACCCCAGATGAAACACCGGAAGAATACTGTTCTTACAAGGACATTGAAGTTCCGCTCAGTAACCAGGAGCATATAAACTGGTTTAAAGGTGCCCTTCCACACAACAGATAAAGTAAGACTCAGGCCGCTCAGCAGAGACAGAGCAGCTTGACTGGTCCTAGCAGCTTACACGCCGCATCCAGACGTTGACACATAGCCAATAGCAGACTTGCGTCCCCTTAAAAAAATAATAACAGAAACTTGACACAGTTCGTTATGAGAACACTCACACTTCAACCTACTAAAATTACAACAGCAGGTCAACTTCAAGGGACTGCAACAAAAATCACCCCACAAACGCGGTTATTTATGGGAAGAATGCCCACTAAACGAGAAAATAGCACAGTTAGAGGCAGTGTTTCCACACACAGGCCTACAAGAAAACCACAGAATACTGACAATTTGCTTGTCAATGAGGATAGCTCCTCCGAGAGGATTGTACCTCTTCGGGTACAGTTTTCGCTGCCATCTACACCAGAACTCATGGTATCCATTCAATTGCTGTGATACCAGAAGTATTGAGACAAATACAGAGTGAGTATGGAGCAGAACCTGCTCTAAACTTGGGGATGAAATTATTAGGCAATTTTTCCCAGGTATCAACAATTAAGTTATTAAACAAAAAAGGGGAGGCAGCTGTGTTGGCTATGCGCCAACGCCTGAGGGAATGCACTCCTGCACAATAGGAGCAAGAATTACCTAATATTATCGAAGATACATACGGCAAATTAGGTGGAGATAATTTGGGAGCTAAAGCTACAAAAACGCAAGTAATCGGTAGTCCTGGAGAGGATACCAGCAAGCAAACACCTGATTCTTCTAAAAAGAAATGGGATAATACAAAACAAAAAAATAGAAAGGATAGATAGCCGTCTAGGGGTGGGTCTCCTCAACAGGAACCCTCCAAAAGGAGGTATAACCTCAGAAATCGTGATAACATTAAAAAACCTGACCAGTATCAGAATACTGATACACGTTCCTCTTGTTCCTTTCAGGGTTAATCAGAAAACTCAGAGAGGAAAGGACGGTCAGAACACAAATCAGAAAAATGAACAAAGTCCAGAGATGCACATCGTACCTCAGTCTATAACATCAAAAAAAGAAGATAAACCAAAATCCATAACTCAATTTAAAAAGAAGAAAGTAGCAGGCCTTAAAGTAAGAAGTGCCTAGGCTGCTGAGGACTCAACTTCTGAACAGGGAATGGGCTCTTATGATGCTAGACAGTGCAGCAGAAGTAACAATAGCTTGCCAGAACCTGATGGAATTTCTGGTGACTGCGGCGTTGAATGAACATATCACGGTGGAGACACCTGATACTAGGGTAAGTATCCCACACCCGTTATAAGAAATAACACTCCAAATGGAGGGGGACAAATCCAGGAAGGTTAAAGGTCTCTTTTGGGAGAACCTGACTTTTGGATACAACGTCCTTTTGGCTGAGAAAGATTGGCCACCTGAGTCGTTATGAATTACCCAAAAGGAGAAACTGTAATTTTACCTGCTTTCTCAGATCTCGTTCCAAAATCACTACCATATTCATATGTGCAGGAGTGGGAGGTAGCATTTGCAACCATTTAGGGTGGGACACTGAGTCACCTAACCATGGAATCTCAGTAAAAACAACTCCAACTCCACAGAGCCAATACCCAATAAAACAAGGTGCAAAAAAACAAGTCGGGGAAATCTTAGATCAACTTGAATACCAAGGTGTAATAGAGAATTGCACCTCTTCCATGAATAATCCTTTGTTTCCCGTAATGAAACCCAATAACTCATATAGTCTAGTTTTAGACTACAGGCATTTGAACACTTGCACAAAGACATTTGCAGTACAAAATGCACAGAGTGCCGCACTAATGAATAACAATGTGCAGAAGAAATACAAAACAACACTAGATATCTCAAATGGATTCTTTTGCCAAAATATAGCACCTGAGAGCAGATATGTGACAGCATTCTCAGCCCTAGGCTCTCAGCATCAATGCTGTTGACTGCCCCAAGAGTATAAGAATAGCCCCAGGTTATTTTCAGCAAGGTTAACAGAGTTGCTTCAAACGTTTGATGAGGAGGCACTGCCCTATGTGGATGATATTTATCTGACAGATGATGAACTATTGGATCATTTGGCCAGAGTCAACAACATAATTTTGGGTTCACCTCTGAGAGCTATAAATTTAACTTTCAAAAAATCTAAAATTGCCCACCTCAGTGTCTTATTTTTGGGAAATGAGTTGTCAAGTGAAGGGACAAGCCTAGTGGCTAACTTTTTAGAAAAGCGTGCGCTGCTCCAACCTCCAAACACTCTGAAAAACTTACAATCCTTTTTAGGATTCCTAAATTTTTGGCAGAACATACATTTTGGATTATGCAGAAAAAGTAAAACATTTCTAAGACTTAATTAGACCTCATTTCTCAGTCCATCATTCGACACAGGAACACACAGAGATACTTCGTTCCCTGCAAGCTGATATTATAGCTTCCAATCACTTACACACACGGCTGAACACTACGAACTTAGTGATCCGTGTAATCGCGGGTACACTTACTTCACCTTCAATGAAGGTGAAACAGTACCCGTTGCATACAAATCTCATTTGTACACAAACACTGAGATGCCCTTTGCATGTTCTGAAAAGAACTTAATAGCAGTACAGACTGCTGTAGTGAGAGAAAGAGCACTGGCTCAGGGGAAACACATAATTATTGTTACTCCAGTTTCAACCTGAGAGGCTGTTAATAAAGCAAGCATTCCTAACGCTAAAGCACTGCATCCGCGATGGATACAATAGGCTAATTCTCTCACTGCAACAGATGTAGACTATAAATTTGAATCTACATTAAAAACACAAGCATTTCTGCTGTACGAACAAGAATATCCTCTCCCGAATGAAATAATGCCTCTAGATCAGTATGAATATATTATATATAATTTGCAATGATGGGTCAGCACAGCCAGCCATAGGAAGTAAACCGAAATACAGCGCAGCATGTGTGATTGTAAAGGGTTGTATGTGGGACAGTAAGTTCCGTCCCAGCAATAGCCAGACGCAGTCTCTCGGAGATTGCACGGCTCAGCTGGCAGAACTAAAAGCCCTAGTACTAAAAAATACAGATTGAGAATTCCCCACACTTATTGTGTGCGATTCATTTTATTGTGTCCAGTCATACAATGAATATCTTCACTACTGGGGTCAAAATGGTTTTAAAGACTCAAAAGGTTATACAATAAAGCACAAGTTGTTTTGGGAACAAGTGGCAGAGCTCGTAAAAAAGGCTTTCTGCGAGCTCACGTAATTCATACGCTGAGTCATCAACGTGTTGGTGTGCACAGTGAAGGGAATTCATTAGCTGATGAAGCCGCCGAGGCGACCGTGCGATCATCTGCTGTAGCTGCAATCACTCCTTCTCGCACGAGAATAGACAGAGACATAATGGTAGCTGTCATTGCTTCACGCAAAAACAGCTCAGCCATACCCAAATATGTTCCACTTAAGTATTCCTACAAGTTAGATGCACAAAATATTCCTTATGCTCAAATTCCAGGAGTGGAGGATAGAGTTATACCAAACATGGATCTCATATTAGGTTCAATTCTAGATGCACACAAGGGTCTGGGCACACGCAGGGTTTACCGTGACCGTTTCACTACTGAAACAATGCTATTGGTGGCCAGGTTTAACAAAACCAACAAAAGCATTTGTCCTCTAATGCGACATCTGCCAGCAGATGAAGGGTTCCACCGTAGCACGTCCAGCACAAACACCACTACTGATATCAGACAGACCTCTCGATTGTGTCTATTTAGAGCACTGCGACCCCTTACAATCTGACAGGGCTTACAAGTATATCTTGGCAGTGGATTCATGCTCTAGATTTCTGTGGGTTTGGCCTCAGCGCTCGGCTGACGCACGCACTCTTATAAAGGATTTGCCTTTTCTTTATAGGGACATATGCAATTGGCTCCTTACATTCTGACCATGGCCCCGCGTTTAGCTCTCAGGCTTACAAGGAAGCCATGGGAAGTTTGGGTGTTGCATTGTGGTACTCATCTCCATATCATCCAGAGGGAAATGCGATAGTGGAGAGGAAAAACTGGGACTTAAAGCAATCCTTAACAGCAAGGGTATTATAACGTGCCAAAAAGTTTTCTAGGAGGCCATACTCCTTACAAGGTCCTATTTGGGATGAGAATGTGGGTACTTGACCTCGATTGTGTCAGCACAGTTGTGGATGAAAAACCGTTTGACATTGATAACCGTTTGCCTGTTTTACAAGAACTCAATAAATTCCAGGCACTAAAAAGCAATATCCAAGCAAAACACACCTCCACTGGGGAAGTAAAATCAGGCACGACAAGACCTGCCTGGGTCCCAGAAGTCGGGGACCTGGTCAGAGTAAAGACTGTGGACAAGAGAGAATTTGGGCCATCTTGTAGAACGCCTGTACCTGTCCTGGCTGTCGAAGGAACAAGATAAGCACTCCTTCCACCACTTGCCAGTAAGAAAGAAAAGAGATTTTGTCTCCTTGTATCTGATCAAACCACACTATGTGACCGATACTGAATAGCAGGCTGCCTGGGCTCCTGGGTACCCGCCGATCTCTTCTCGCTACCATACAGGAGGTTCAGACAGAAAGACTAATAACATTTGAAGATTCTACTCTACGGAGCAACGGATGGAATGGCACTCGTGCCTATTGAAACTGAACAGCAGTAAAGCACAAATGAAACACAGATTTCACTTCGGCCTATCTGAATATGCCTCAAATAGAGTCATCTGCAAGTTCATGGAAACCTGTTGAGCTACCAAAGATAGATCAAATGCATCTGGCTAGTTCATCGGTTTTGACACCTTTTCTCTGGATCCAAGTGAACCTGAGTCCCCTCCAACTCCAGTTTCCCGCAAAAAAACAACTTCATGATTTATACCTTTGGCTGAAAGAGACTTACCTTATTTCACCATGGCTACATATTTGAATAGCAATTGGTTTACTGGTCCTAGTCCTCTGGATAGGTTTAGTAACTGTCTTTTCCTTTTTACTGAATGGATACTATCTTCCAGAACACTCCGCATTATCACATGTGAACTTGGTCCTGAAATCACATACATCATCTCATCCTGAACGAAGAGACCTGTCCTTTGTGAACATTACAGCAGTTCCTGTTCCTGAAGGAATAGTTTGGGATAGGGTTTCCTATAATGTATTTGGTCCCACTGAACTTTTGAAAATACCACATGCATTTAAAATTTCTTTGAATTATATCATCACCTCCGAGTACATTCTCTGATGATTGGGATTTTGAAACTGTAAATAGTATGCTGTCTGATTTATAACAATCTGCTGCATTTTTGACACCATGTATTGTTACCAACACTATGGTCATCATATTCTGCATAAGGCAAGTACATTACGTAATGTTTTCACATACCACCAATGGGAACATTGCCCAACACCACCCAAAGGTAGTTCACATACTTTTGCCTATATTTCTGGGTTTAATACATCTGATCCATGCCCATATTATTATAAGCTTGCACTTACATCTGCAAAGCAAAATATGCTTACTAATGCAAAACAGATTGACTCTGCATACTTTATTTCCCAATTTTCTGAACAGGTTTCCAATTTATGGAAAGACACAATAGACATAAAATCTGTCTTGGGGACTAAGGAAGGGCAGGTTCAGGGAACTGAGGCATTATTTAGAGCATGCCTCATACGACAGCAGATTATTTTCCTGAACACTGTGCAACAGACTTCCTGTCTTGGGTTAGCCATGAGCAAGGTCTTGAACACACCTTGCTTTCACACTTTGAGGGATGGCAAAATTATACTGAACACAGTGAGGCTACGCTAGATGACCGTATGCATGATGTTTCATACAATTCATCAGACCCCAATTGGAAGGGATGGTTAGTTTGGCCTTTTGACACAAATAGGTGTCAGTCAAGATTCAAGGGTACCAGCGGATGGTTTAGTATCCATAAGCCAGACCTACGCTATGTACAACAAGAATATCCAGGGGTGGTGACGTCATACTGTGTTGGGAAGTTATGCCTAGATTGGCTAAGAACCTCAAGACTGTCGCAGGTGAAACAACACTTGTCCTTACTCCCAGATGACATGAATTTAAGGGATTTCTTACCTTACTAGGTCTTCGGAAACCACGCAGTAAATGTTCCTTATACGCTATATACAATGAAATTTGGTAAATCTCTCAACCGGAAGCTGCAGAGCGATTGCATGAAATTGATAGAGTTAACTCAGAAAAGGCTTTGGCAGTGGTTGACAATGGAATGACCACACTGACATCAAGGATTTATTCACTGGGCAACATTGTGTCTTCTGCAATTGATATAATGGATCAGGATCTGTCCATCTTACAACTCGGGCAATCACAGTTACCAATTAATTCTGTTATTAAGCTGGATGCTACAATCATTGCGTTCCATTTACGTGCCCTGGCGATATATCAACAGTACGCCTTTGTTCTCTGCATATCATTTTACAGAAAGACAGACAACAATGGCACAAAGAGATGCAAAATATACAATGCTGCACATTGAAAAATTAGACCGATTACCTTTCACCGTGGCAGAATCACTGTCCACAGAATGGTTAATTCATGGCCATATAACATTGCCAGTAACAACTTTTCAATTTCAATATTGCCTAGAACACCACCAGGTCGGCAAATATGAAGCAATTAGTAAGGACTTCATCCATGAATCTTGGGAATTACCATATAGATTCAGATGCCGGAATGGGGACACTAAAGTGTTTCTCAGCGGTACAGACTGCAAAACTTCATTAAGTAGGTCTCTAATTTGCCAGGATATTATGCTTCATTGGGCCTGTAAATGGTTCAGTTGTAAACTTCTCCTGTCATTTAAAGGGATCCTTAGCTGCCGTGGTTAATCAAGTATTCAGACTGCTCTCGAATGGGAGTTACTTAATGCTGAATGATCAAGGTTGTTGTGGGAAGCTTCCAGGCATCGCATATCTAGTCACAGTAAGTTCCAGGGTTACTTGTTGTATGCAAGTATTGTTTCCACCGACCCACACAGTCAGGGAGATGCCGTTATGGCCTTCGTAAAATATTTCCTTTATACAGTTTGATCCTCTGAGCCGACTGAAAGCCATGCTTTAATAGAAGGATGTGCCCTTAACCTCAGCCCGAGAAACTTTTTATCTTAGGCTTGCAAGGTCCTCAGCTGAGATACAGGCACTAGTACGAACTAACTGCCCCCTCCATTACGAAGAAATGGAATAACATATCTTTAACATGTCTGATACGAAGTGTATAGTATACCTATTTAGGAATGTGGGTTCTGGACTGTTGAGCACCTTTCAGACAGTCCTCGGAGTGATTCCAAGTTTCATATACTCCGTGTTTGGAAGCATTTTTGGTGGACTTCAGTTAATCCTGCTACTGGTAGTGGGAATTCTGATTTTAATTTTTCTACCACGCAATGGATGTCCCAATCGTCAAGGAGATGAAAAAACGTTCTTGGAGCGACGTTGCCGTGACATATGGTACTCCATCTGGGCACACCTCGACTTCGGGAGCCAAGCGAGTCTTGGTTCCTATCATTCCGACCAGTCTGGATTGACTGTGTTTTGTCTGTTCTCCGCTGCTTATTCTGCGGACAAGAATGTGTGTTGGACCTCTCTCTAACACTTCCATCGGTTGCGCCACCGGACGTGGATGTATTGCTGGACCTGTTGAAGGCCCACGTAGTGCAGTGTCCTCAGTGTATTCTCATGTTGATGTCTGCATTCTTAGAGCGGCCATGGGATGCTTCGGCTCCTGTTGGATTGGGCACCACCTCTACTACAGGCACACAGGCTTTAGATGTTTTGATTGCTTCCTCAGCATCGGCTGTGGGAACTGAAGAAGATCACCTTTGCTCGATTGACGATCTGTGAGGTGTCAAAGTGACTGTCGTCTGCGTAGGCATGCAGCAGTGATGTTGCGTCCCCCACAAAGGATAGATAAATATTTGGCTCTGCGTGTGCTGGAAACAATTCGCCCTCTTTTCCAAAACAACCGAAATTGGAATTTTACAACAATTTTTCTTTTCTCACTCTATTGAGCATCATTTAAAGGATTTATAGAGCTTTTTAGCATATATAAAGGACATTAAGTTTTTAATTTTTTTTTTTATAACTTTTTGAAATTTTTATTCTAAACAATGTTTGTATGATTGATTATAAAGACATCCCCATTTAATTTCTGTAATATATTGTCCAGTCGGAAGAGGCGTGGGTGTTATAATATACCCCAATATAGGCCTGGGTAGTCACCTAACATTTCACCTACATTTTCCCAGCCATTGTACTACATAACTTTTTTTGGTCCTGACCTTTTACCTAGTTAGGTGCTGCATAGATGTGTGATTTTCCCTGAAAACTAGCCTCATCTATTATGCATGAGGATTCTCAGACTCACAGCAGGATTACCATCTTCTGCATAATAACTATGTATAAGGTTCATCACTAACGTCATCCTCCGCCGACATGACGCAGCAAGGTAGAACCGCCGAGGGTACCTTTTTGGGTATATAAACACCATATATTTGCTGGGGCAGGGAGAAGAGAAAAGACTTCCATGCTGATACGAGGCGCTGAGATTCCTAAACACAAGCATGCAGTGGTCTAACATCCCTTGCGGGGTGTCCATCTCGAGATCAAGATGGGGTCCCTCGTTCTCTCACATCAGGTAATTGGGTTGGCTTTATACTAGGGGGATTCTTGGCTATACACCTACATACATGCTAGGTACATTTAGGTACATCTAGTTAGGGATAGCATCGTAAGAGTACACGTTATTATTTCATGTATTTATATGCCTGCATATATTCATTATTTTAGCACTATGGTAGAGTGCTACCATTTAGTTCCTCTGTTTGTGCTTATAACAGTATACATCTGTTTCTGTCTTATGGTTGTTGCAGCACACATATGTTATACTAGAATGACGCTGGGTCAATAAATGCTTATTGAAAACGTCCCCATCGTTTATTCTGTATATCTCTCTGAGACAAAGTGAGCACGAGTGACTGAGCAAAAAGTACTGTACTGTTTCCACGAGCCCTGAGGGGTCAGGGTTGTCATGTTCGATAGTTGCCAGAAACTATTCACTCCTTGGTAAGAGGGGTACATAGTGGCACTGTGAGCTAGCTGGACTACAGGCGAACCTATCAGGTGGGGGTGTCTGGAATCAATCTGGACACCAATCCTACAGTTTGTTGTCTAAACGCGCAGATCCTGTATAGATTTATAGGAACTTCATGACAGTACATCCAGTCTCTCCTTCCTCTCCAGGTGGACCCAAGCATTTCCCAATGGCTTGGATGAACAAACTGGGCATTCTTTTACAAGATGACCTTGCTCTCCACAATATAAACAAAGACCCCTTTTATAACGCCTTAGTTTTTCCTATTCTGCCAAGGGACTGAATACAGAACCGATTTGCATTGGTTTCTCAGGGGGCGCTGTGGACTTTTATACTATACAGGTGTTAGGTAGTGGTCTTGGCGTAGAAGAAGAATAAGCCCCTTGCTTATTCCGCCTCTCTTTCCCTTTCATCGGAATTTGATATATAATGCTGTTCCAATCGCTTCAATTAGAGAGGTTGGTCAGGGGACATGTACAGACTCAAGTGAGAATAGACCGCTCAGCAGTTTCAGCCACCAGTCTTCTGAAGCGAGTTACATATGCCGCGACATCTTGAGATCCCTGCCGAATATCACATAGGGAGTCCTCTGCTGAATATTCTAAATTTGGGTGAGAAAACATTTTCCAAAACTTCTCCAGGAATAGCATATAATTGTCTAAATAAGGATTGATGAGGATACTAAGGGCATCGCCCAGGCAAGGGCATCTCCTACAAGACAATTAATTATATAGCCTACCTTTGTTCTGTCCAATTCAGACTGGGTTGGATGGAAAGTAAAATGTACCATCATAGAGTCCAGGAATATGCGTACTTTTCAAGCATTCCCATGAAAACGCATGGTTCATGCAGGCACTGAAGGTAAATCGGTGATATGGTGGGGTGTCATTTTAGCTTTGTTAAGCCCCTAGCTGTATATTTTGTTGCCGGATTGTCTCCTGTAATTCTTGCGTTGGATCCATGACCACTGACTGACTGGATGGATTGGCGTTGGCATCACAACCTGTTGATCGCCGGGCATGATGGTAGGCTTCAGATCCTAGAGTCCTTAGCATTGAAGAAAAGGTGATCCTTTCTCGAAGCCACCCTGCCAACAGGGAGACGTCTCAAGCTAGTGAATGACCAGGAAAAGGAACCACTACTGGAGGAGGAAAAACCAAAGGTGCAAAAACCTCCAAGGAAGATTCCAGAAGGGCTGGAGACGCTGAGAAGGCCAACCTGGAACAAAGATACAAGAAAAACATGTCAGAATCTCAGGGAACTAACTAGGAGAGTGTGCACAGAATGGGGATGCTTGCGACGCACTCTTGACAAGGTCTTACTGTCTTATATACTGGAAGGCGACCAGGAACAGGAAAAAACCCACAGGAAGTAAATGGGTGCCATTTTGGATTGGGGAATCACCCATAGGGAATAATAGGAAAGGCACCATCTTGGATTGGGCATTTAGAAAAACCCAGATGGAACTGTGTGCTCTCAGGACACCCTGCCTGAAGCCCCGGACTTGGTGGGGTGAATGACGATAGAACCTACGGACAAGAGCAGGGGCATCGACAGCCGAAGCAGGTTCCCAGGACTGTTTGGAAAAATTATATTCTTAGCATTTAACAAGATATTATAGCTTCCCCTGAAAATGTGGGAATCCACAATAGCTGAAACCTCAAATTCAGGTTGTCCATTTGCCACTATAGATGGAGGAGGTAGGGGCGCCTTGGAAAACCATAAAACAAGGATTCAGTTAGGAAACATGAAACGTAGGATGGACCTTCCAATACTGGGAAGGAGCAAGTACACTGTGTCAGTATTAATCTTTTGTGTAATGGAAAAGGGACCAAGAAATCGGAGGTTGAACTTAGTGTTCCCACTTTTAGAAGGTAGAACCTGGGAGGATAACCATACCTGATCCCCGTACTTGATAATTAGGCTCAAAGTGTTGATGTTTGTCTGAATACACCTTCATCTTTGGCCATTTACAAATTGTTGGCTAATTGTTTTCTTGTTTCGACCTATAGGCAAAACAATTCTGAAACAGCAGGAACAGATATTTTACCTTTCACCAGCTCAGGACTTCATCTTTGATGGAATCCCTGTAAGGAGCAAGTACACAGAACGGGGACGTTTGCAACGCGCTCCCGACTAGGTCTTACTGCCTTATATACTGGAAGGTGACCAGGAAACAACCCACACAAAGTAATTGGCCACCATTTTGGATTGGGGAATCACCCATAGGGAATAATACGGAAGGCGCCGTTGTGGATTGGGCATTTAGAAAAGCCAAGATGGCGCTGCTCAGGATGATGAAAAGTCACAAAGAATGGTGCCTCTTGCACCATCAACACAGATCCCCCCGAGCTACCTACACCCTCCCGACCACCCACCCTGCAGGTAGGATTAAACACAGAGCTGCTGTTATCGCACGTCAACCAAGCAGCACGTTAACTGAGGCGCGACATGCAGATGGAGCGCAGTGCGCCCAACACATCCCAGCATTCCTCATCTCATTGGATACCAAAAAAGCATTAGACTACGTTAGCTAGTCATTTCTTGATGCTGTCCTCACAAACATCTGGATGGGACCCAAAATAAAAAAGACAAAACATTGACAGCCCATAGCTCTCTGACAGCGGTCACTCAGGTTAATGATCCCTGCACAGACTCAAACAAACTCACAAGGGGGACAAGACAGGGATGTACACTTCTCCCCAAGCTCCTCCCACCCCCTCTTGTAGTGGAACCCCAGGCCCAGACATTAACTCTGAACCATAAAAACACAGGCATCCCCTTTGGGGGCTCTGAGCATAAACTTGGTCTGTTTGCTAATGACATTCTCCTTACCTTAACCAATTCACCTCAATGGTTGCTGAGATAAATGCTGCGTCTGTACAGCTTTGAAGTTGTTTCTGGGTTCGGAATTAACAAAGACAAATCGTCAGTGCTAAAATTCCCCTTAAAGCAACAGTAAATACCGTCTCTGAAAACGCAAGCCCCATTCTATTGGGCCGCAACATCCTTATCAATCTTAGTCCTGCAGCTGACCCCCCCCCCCCCCCCCCCCCAGCTCGAGGACTGGTCACGCACTAACTGGACGCTCTACCACAAAGATATCCTCGACTACCTGAGGAGATGGCAACCGCTATACCTCTACTGGCTCTACTGGCTTGGTAAGATCATTGTGGTCAAAATGAAGTCTTCCCCAGTCTATTGTCTCTCTTCCAATCCCTTCCAACACCCTTCCTTCAAACAGACATTACCAATTTATAGAAGAGACTCCTAACTTTTAGCTGGAATGGGAAGCAACCACTTATATCAAACTTCTAATGCTTCACAGGGAGAGGGGGGACCTCTCCTGCCTCAATCTCCTGGAATACTACTGGGCGGCCCACCTATGGTTCATTTCAGAATGGATGGCAGGAAAAGTGAAAGCACTGATTCCACATGAATAGGGCAGTAGCCTGCTGCCCCTTACGGGTCGTTGGAAGGCTACCCACCTGTGTCGCCCCGATGGCAAAGTAGGGCTAACAGTGCCCAACTGCTCAACCAGTCTGCAGTGGCGGCCTGGGGGGACTTGTTTTACTTGGGGAACCTCCAGGGTGGCACAATCTGTACTGCAAGCCCCGGGGTACCTTTCTAACTTACATGCCCTGGGTACCGGTGTACCATTTTCTAGGGACTTACAGGTAAGTTACCCATTTCCAATTGGGTATAGCCAATTTGACATACACTTAATGGTCAGGGCACTGAGGTCTGGTTAGCAGGCCTAAGTGCACTCTCAGAGCTGCAAAACCAGCAGCATTATTACAAAAAACTTGGGGGTGACCATACAAAAAGAGGTATTTCCTTACACTATGAGTTATGATTATTTCCAGTTATAGGCAATCCCATTTTCTCGGATCAGCCACAGTTGTGCGTTATGCAGCGTGGTAAATAATTTGAGGAAAAAAAGCAGAGCAGCGAGACCAAGTGGTGTGAGGGGGCCTGAACTGAAAGGTAAAGCGGAGCGGGGGGAAGCGCAGGCGGAGTGTGGCCGCACCCCCGCCATCAAATTGGAACTGGTCAGACTCGTGAGGGCAGAGGCGGAGGGCAACAGAATCAGAGCCAAGGCAAAAGGGGGATGAAGCGTGCCATCTGAGGCAGCCTCCCACCCACCCCACCCTTTCCAGGAAAGCTCTTCCTGCGCTGGACGGAGCACCTGCGGCCCTGTTGGTGTGAAGTGACAGGGGGCAAACTGAGGAGATGCCTGGCAACGCCCTAAGGGTAGTGAGAAGTGCACAGCCGGGCTCATACAAGGCCCACAAGGAGAGAGAACCCGGAAAACACCTGTTATAAACGGAAGCAGCTGCACGGGCGGGGGGGGGGGGATACGTGGTCTGGTGCTCTGGGGCCTAGATACAGTTTACCAGGCGCGCACCCCTGCAGGCCTGTATATTGAAAAGAGTCTGGGGGTGGCAGGGGAAGTGCCGCATATTACCCCCGGAGAGGTCCGATTATGGGGAGCTGCGGCACAGCCCGGTGAGGCCACAGAGACACCAAGATGGTGCCCGCAGGAACCTGGGCTTGCTGAGGGGATTTCCGCACGAGTGCTGACCTGTGCCGATCTGCGCACCGAAGGGCCCAGAAAGCCTGGGGCGACAGGGGGAGTGCCATATATTGCCCCCAGAGAGGTCCGGTTGAGTGAACTCCGGAGTTGGCTGAGACTGTCTGAAGCCACGGAGGACTGAGTCTGCATTATAGCAGAGGACTGGGTGCTGAACTGCTGTACCCTAGCGGCTGCGTACAGTGTCTCAGCGACCCAGACGAGAAGGAAAACGGAAGCCGCAGTGAGTATTCAGCGACTGCTCCTGCTAGTATATAGATAGAACTTTAATAAAGACGCGCTCGGAGGGCGCAAACAGGATAGAGCGCTGTGGAAGGAGCGGGCATGGCGAGGGTTGCCATAATTGTGAGCCGCCGGTCGAAGTCAGGTGGAGGACCCGGGGAAGAGAGCTGACCGCCTACTGGTGCCCATGTGGAATAACAGAATACCGGTTTCAGGACTTGTTTAAACTGGAGTATTGCCCCAGCGGACACACAGAGAGCCTTCAATAAGGTATACTTGAGGGGCACTCATATGGCTAAAAGAAAATAGCACTACTACCACATAGGGGGCTACCCCAATGGTTAATCGAACCAACGCGAATAATGAGGACAGTCTGATGACCGTTTCCGGTGCCACTGCTGGAGGTGCCTGCCTGTGGAATTACTGAGGACTTGTTATGAAAGCTGAACCCAGTCACTCCGTGGGGACTTTTGTTTGGAGAGTATTTTTGCACATTGAGGCGAGGGGGGATCTGCAGCTTGAGGACGCGATTGAGAACCACAGGGCCTACTAAGAAGCGTCCAGCACTGACGAGAAGGGGCTGGTGTGGAGGCAAGGTTTCTAAAGTATTGGTGTCAAAGGTTAGAGGTAGTGACAGGAGTCCTGAGGCAAGTAATGCTATGAGGTCGGAAAAGTAAATGTCATCCACCATGGCTGCCGGACGGTGAGGAGCTCCAGGAGGGAGCTCTGAGGCGAAGGATTGCTCAAGCGAGCTGTAATCCTTGTTTGACCTTTCATCCCGTACATCGGACCCCCGAGCCGATATGGGATCATTAGACCCATGCTGGGGAACCTATTCTGAATGAGGACTCATTGCCAGTGGCCGGGACGCTTCAAGAAGGGACAGGAGAGGTACCCCGGCAGGTGGTTGGTTTTTCACCGCATCTCTGGATCAATGGTGGTGACTGCGGCTCAAGGTGAGGCTTGGCCTTTGTTTTCGAGTGTGGCCCAGGTGGCAATGCCGATGGGTGAGGGCTCGGCTGGCTGGAGTGCCCGTCGATACTTGGTCCAGGTGCGGACCTGGAGTTCGCTTGAGGTTCTCGCCCTGGCTTGAGAGGCTGGGGCCTACACTGCACCCTCACCCCCCTGGAGGCACATATACTGTAAAAACATGGTTGATGGGGCCCTGACCTCTTGAGATTTAGGAGATACACTGCTATAAATGTTTTACACTGCAGTTAATATGGCACTTTAAAGTTTAGTGTATATACTGCATATAATTGTATGATAACTACCACCCTGCCTTATGCTTGATTCCGGACTGTGCCTCGGCATTCCTTCTTCGGCCTGAGTCCTGATTGTATCTCGGAATTTCTACCGTTCAGCCATGCGCCCATCTTACCCCACCCGGAACTCGAATCTTGTGCGCTACGGACCCAACTCCTGGTCCATTAACTACCCAGACAAAATGACCAGTAATGCAAAAAAGAACTTCAAGCATAGTACTCTAAAACACCCGGAAACACTCTTTGTAGTTAACTACCACACAGCGACCAACGGCAACACGAAAACTAACTTCATTTTCTACACAAATCGCCCGGCTAAATGGAAAACCACCTTCTCTCTTCACCTTCAAGTCGCCAAGTCAGTAATCATTCCCTATGGTGAAAAAATCTCCACTACCATCTCCCAACCTTCAAAGGGGAACTCACCATCTCCTCTACAGAACTGGAACCATTCTCGTACAGGCCACCAACTCGCACCTCACCACTTTTGACCGCCACTTCCCCACACTTCTTTCCTCGTTAACTCAACTGAGCCGTCAAACCATATCTCCCCAACCCATCCCTGCCCTGAAGAACCTCTCTTCAACTCATGGACATCCACCATCACTCACTATAATCACACTACCCCTATCATTACTCTCCGCCGCCAAACACCCACAACTATTACATCTACTGAGCACACCAAGAACAACAAACTCACAATCAACAAACACCACAAGACCGATCTAGATCTTGACAGCTCGGACTCTAACCTCTTCGTCCGAAATCCCCACAGGCACTCTCCGCTCGACCCCTGATAATCTGAACCCTCCCTCACAAACTACCTCTTCCTCCAACACAGACCCTTTTTCCCCGACCCTTACTTCCCCCATGTCCATCATCATCTCCAATCCAGTGGTCACTCTCCCCCCTACTACCACTGCTCACTCCCCCTCTGATGTCCCACAGCCACAGACACAACTGGTCTCCACCGATTACCTCACTGACAACCCCCGTGACATCCCCATGGCCAACGTCTTCACCAATCCTATAAACTCGTTCCCCCCCTATTATCCCTACACGCTCCCCCTCCGCCGTCGCACACCCACATACACAACCTGCCTCCACCGCTAATCTCATTGACATTCCCCGGAACTCTGACTTCTTACCTAGAATTTCTCTCCCTCCTCACTTGGACAGTAGACCCTCTACTCCTCCTTTGAACTCCTTGAATGGGAGCATTACTAATCCGGCTCCCCCGCGTCCAACCTCTCCCCTCTCCTAACCCCACTGATTCCGTCCAATCCCTGACCCCTGTTCACTCTCCCTCCAAAGACCCAAGTCATTCTCGGCCCATGCCTAAAACCTTAAACTTTTTCAGCTCTATAGCACAGCAACTGAACTGAATGGAGCTGAAAATTAACTCCCTTGCTGCTGATTTCCTATACTTACAACAAGATCTTCTCAACAGGACCAAGCCGCCGGGCTCCTCTCTCCCCGGTTAGATTTCCTCCCACCCCACTCAATACTGCTCCCTTGGCCCCACAGTGCACCCCTCGTCCCTCCAGTCCGTCAGCGAGTCAGGCACTTCGACCCATCCGGGATCGCCAACCCGTTTCGATTCCGAAACCTGATGAGATCAACGACTCTTACCTCGCTTTGAGCCAGAAGTCAGCCCCTTTCCCCATCCCTGTTATTATCGGCACTAACAGAATCCCTAAATATGTCCACTCGCCTAGACCTCCTGCTCAATACTCCTCTATCCACCTTACTCCCACCATCATCGAGGCTCCCCGTCCTCTCTCTTGGATGTTCCTCAACTGCAGATCAGCAGTACAACACGCCACAGACATTGCTGAAGCTCTACTCGCTGAAGAAATTGGCATCGCTTTGCTCACTGAATCCTGGCTCAATGTCCACTCCACCCCCATTCTTGACATTCTCACCCCTCCAGGGTACACCATCATCAGACAAGACAGACCGATCTAAACGGGGGGGAGGACTAGCCATCATCCACAAGGCAGGAATACAGATTACCAAACTTAAACCTGCAGAATACCTATCGTTTGAATACCTGGGTGTCAAACTCACTGCCAAGGGCACCTCACCCATCAAATTCCACACCATATACCATCCTCCTGGAGAGCTTACCCTTTTCCCTGAAGAACTAACAGACCTAATATCGCGGTTCTCCATGACAGACACTAAAGACGTGTTCCTGGGTGACCTCAATATCCACTGGAACGACCCAGATGACACCACTGCCCAGAACCTATCCAACCTACTTGAAATATATAACCTCAAACAACTCTGCAATAAACCAACTCACATCAAAGGTGCAACACTGGATGCGATCATTACCAACAATGATCTGGTCTCTCTGAGAGCGATTTCTCCCATTCACTGGTCCGACCACCGCCTCATTCTGTTCAAGATTGATGCACTTGTCTTCCACCAACCTATTTGTGATGACAAACACAAACACTGGACCAAAAATAGCAAAGCAATCCCTTTATCCGAACTTGAATCCAGGATTCATGCCCATCTTCAACTCCAACCCTCATCTTCGACCTCACTACACACTTTAACTCAAAAATGACAGAAGTTCTAGACCAAGTAGCTCCTCTCAAACTTAAACAATTGAGGCAAACAAAATGTAAACCCTGGTTTAACGTGGATCTGAATGAGGAAAGGCGTCAACTCAGACAAGCGGAAAGGTCTTGGAGACTAAACCCCTCGACCGTACACCTAGCGCAACTTAGATCTGCTCGGCAAGCATACAAAAAACACATTTTCAGTGAAAAGGCGTCTTTCGTCCGCAGCCAACTAGATCTGGCGAAAAACAGACCGAGAGAACTCTTCAACATTGTCAAAAGCCAAACTAACTGCACTCCCTCTCAAGAAATCAAAGCCACTAATGGGAGTTGTGAAGAAATTGCCACCTTCTTCACTAATAAAGTCTTGAAAATTGATCAATCCTTCATCCAAACCTCTAACTCTCCTTCCCTCTTAACCTGCCGCCCCACTATAACCACCCCTGATCATTCAGAAAGAGTTCTTACCAAGGACAATCAGGTCTGCCTCCAGCTAAAAAACAATGCGCTTTGGTCCGACTTTGAGCTAATGTCGGAAAATGAGGTTTTCAGTATAATTTCTAACCTAAAACCTTCCTCCCACACTATGGACCCCATCCCAGCCACAATCATAAAATAACTTACCCACACCATTTCCCCTTTCTGGACAAAAATCATCAACGCCTCTCTCACCTCAGGCTGTGTCCCAGACTCCCTTCAACTTGGACAAATCACGCCCATTCTCAAAAAACCAGGGGCCGACCCTAATGATCTCAACAACCTCAGACCTATCTACAACCTCCCATTCCTTGCAAAAACATTGGAGAAATGCGTTCTCCACCAACTCAACAAACACATTGATGAGTTCAACCTCCTCGACACCTTTCAATCAGGATTCAGGAAAGGCTGTAGCACAGAAACAGCTATGCTCAACGTCTCGGACGATATTCACAAGGCTTTAGATGAAGGTGATGCCTGCCTACTCATCCTTATTGACCTATCTGTGGCATTCGACACAGTAAATCATCCAGCACTTCTGGAGACCGTATCGAAGCGCTCCGGCATCAATGGCACAGTACTAAAATGGTTCACCTCCTTCCTTCAACAGCGCTCGCAATAAATTAAAATCAACTCCTGCCTCTCGAAGCCAACAAAAGTCACACTTGGGGTCCCACAAGGCTCGATCCTCTCCCTGGCCCTCTTCAATCTTTTCATGGAGCCCCTCACAATCATCTTGAAAAAAGCTGGAGTTAATTACCACCTTTACGCTGATGACACCCAAATCTATTTCAAAATCAAGTCTCGCAGCGACATCCAACACCTCAATGCCACTCTAACCGAGATCCAAACTTGGTTCAACGCTAACCACTTTAAGCTCAACCCAGATAAAACAGAACTAATTCTATTCTCTCCAAAAAGCAACCATCGTCCAATCCAAGAGTGGCTCAAGAATCTGGTTGCCCTAAACTGCCCCATCGTCCTATCCGACTCAGTTAAGTCTTTAGTCATCACCCTTGACAGGAACTTATCTTTGGAGGCCCACATCAAAAACTCTGCAAAAAGTGCTCTTTTCTCTCTAAAACACCTCAAGAAATTGAAACCTTTTCTTCCCCATGATGACCTCAAGACTGTTGTCCAATCCCTAGTTCTCTCTAAAATCGACTACGGGAACGCCATCCTAACCAGGACTCCACCTAGCCCTTCTAAGGGCAGTGTTGAACATGGCCGCTCGACTCGTATCTGGAGTAAAAAGATTTGATCACATCACTCCAGCGCTCAACTCCCTCAACTGGCTTCCCATGGAAGGGAGGTGTATTTACAAACTGGCCTGCATCACACACAAAACCCTTCACTACCTGAACAACAAACTGGTAAGAGCAGGTCAATCCAGAACGCTGAGAAGCTCCAACTCACTCCTTCTTATTCCTCTGAAACTGAAAAAGAAAACCACACAATACCGATCGTTCTCTGGCAGCGCTCCCAGGATGTGGAACGCTCTCCCTAGAGTCCTCAGATGCAACCCCTCCTTCTCCTGTTTCAAAAGGGACCTGAAAATCCATCACCTTAACAAATACCTTCCTGACCAACGTCAACTAACCTAGACTTCAATATCTTAGTTTACTCATCTCGCTTGACATTCAAGGATAGTTGGTGACCGGACTGTGTTAACCACCTTATCTTCCATGCTGTATTTTATCTATCCCCGGTTTTGCTTCCTTACTACCTGCCTACTATGTAATGCAATTTCCATCTGTTTTTCTTTTCAGTATGTATGTAAAGCGCTCTGATACCTACGGGTCAAGCTAGCGCTATATAAAACTTTAAAAAAATAAAAATAGATCAATTTATAAGTTTCTATGTAAAACCATTCAAATCCGTTGCATTTGAATTATTGCAAGGTGGGTCAGATGTATGAAGAAGGAAGCTGGGAGTCAATGTGGGTGTCTTTGGAACTCATTCTGCAAGAGGAGCCATGGCATCGAAAGCTTTTGTTATGGAGAACGCTTTGAAGATATTCTTCATTCTACTGCCTGTCCAATTTGTCTACTTTTGCAAAGTTGTATTTAAAACTATTGCCATGCTTTAGAGTGTGTGGTGCAGGAGCTGTAAACGTGCACATAATCAGGGCCTCCGATCTTGACATTTATGATTTTCCAAACTTTGGAGTGTAAAAAAAATAAATCGAGATTTTATTAAAGGCACTGAGGCTCGGATTATCAAACCTCGAATTCCCACCCTTGAGCAATGCAGGTGGATGGTGATGACAGTTAAATGTGTACAATGCAGTTAGTGTATAGATTAAATGTTAATGTATTGAGTAAAATGTGTTTCTTCTGTCGAAGGTTTTGGATTAGAAGGATTAAATGACACACACTAAGACATTCTTTGTTTGCAGGTTAATTAGAGAATATCCATTATGAAGGAAAAGTGCTGCTTGTTAAAAGTACAATAATAGGAAAGTGCATATAATCAGAGCTGCCACGTTTCTTATAAAATGTTGATTTTCTTTACATTCCCAAGACTGGAAAATCAGTTTTCGACTCGGAATCTCAGACCACAGTTTCTTTAGATGCCTGCATAATATTCTACAATCCCTGGGAAATCTTTATAGTGGAGGGGTTCTGATGAGCTTCTACACTCATAACATTTTAACTGCAAAAGAGACAGATACCACATTATGCAACTTCTTCATTTGCTGCACAAAAGAAGGTTCACAAAGGAGAAAAGGGGTAGATCTTACCAGGTTTCAAATTCTTTTTTTTTTAACAGAAATTAGCTTCGAAAGGGTTTTCTAAGTTTTTCAGAGCACATGAAATTAATTCCCGACTGAAATATTAATTTATCATAACCTAAGAACATGAGGTGGGTTGGTCTAAAACTGCACTGTCTGCCATCTGTTCCCAACATGAAAACAGTTTGTCTAAATGAAATGTACATAGTATCTCATCCCAGTAAGACTAAAGGTCATGTTCTTAGATTCTAAAGTCTTTTTGGGACGGTGTAATCAGTATGGTGTAAGTTCTGCTAGTGATGGACCTTTACATTGAAATGTTCCTTTTTGACTCCCTTCTGAATTAAGTAGTGTACGTAGAAGAGGATATCTAATGTCTATTCTTTGTTGTCAACAATAAACAAATTAATTTCTCAGTTGCTCCTGTCTTCACATCTAACTGTAGCCGAAAAGTGAAAAAATACTGAATCGCCATTACTGTGACTGTGGTGTGCCAAAGTTTGAGACATTTATCTTAGACACACTTACTGTAATGTGCTTTGAAAAGAGAGCAAAGTTGAGAACACCTAACATATTTAAAACGAGCCTATGTCAGTGAGTGTGTGCACCAGCCCACATGCAGGGCTCTAAGATTTTTCAGGGGATGAGGGAGTAGATCATCCAATCAAGGTTCTCGCTTTGGATTCTTTGTAGTCCTATCCATCGCATTATAAAATATGGACTACAAGTCCCAACATACAAAGCTTCAGCATGGGCTTGATGAGCTAGTCATGCAGGAGCCTCGGAAATATAAGAGCTCTGCACACAGGGTTGTTAACATTGGATTTATTTTTCTTAATATTGATATTGTACTATTCTATTCTGTGACCTCTGTCTTTATTATGTAATGAGAATAGAAGGTACTTTATAGCTTAACGTCACATTCTAATTCCATATTGTGTCCAGTGATTTTGATAATTTGTTAAATATAAAACTTAATTGGCTGTTGTACGAATAAATACTAATGTTGTTAAAAAATAGGGCTCAAAAGCCTCATTCTTTATCCAGAACAGAGGACCTGATTCACAAACTATACTTTGTAGTACGATTGTAGTACTACAATAGTAGTAAATTAAAATACAATATTTCAAATAATAAAAAATATAACTAAATGTAATTAATATTAAAAACATTAAAGTACATATTTATTATTTAGTTTAAAAATATTTTATCAACCTTCTTTGAATATATAAAATGTAATTTTTATATTAAAATATAATTAAATTACTTGTCGTTAATTCTGTACATCTCTTTCAATATGCTATCAAAAATAATAAAAAATATTTTGTCTTTAGGTGGGAATTTATTAATTCATTTAAACTGTTCTATATTATTGTATACATTCTGATCAATGTGATTTTTTTGAGATGGGGTTAAGTAATCAGTAAGCACAAAAGTTTCCTTTGAGACTCGGTCAGTATATGAATTATATTAATCAGAACAAATGTAATTATATTTAAATGAAAAAGTGTTACATTAATGTTTAAAGTAAAAATGTGTTATTTTTTTAAATAAATAATTATGTACTATTTTTAGATTTTAACATTAAATTACACATTTATATTTGTATCTAGTTTAATTAAATGTACTTTAACGTTATTTCCTACAAGGTTTTATTTAAAGGCCCTACCTCCATTATTATTTTTTTATGGGAGGGTGTTGCAGTACCAGTCCTTGTACATTTATTTTTGTTGTCATCAATGTTTTGCAGTAGTAATTTAAAAGTGCAGTTTGTGAATAGCATTTTTTGTAGCATGTTTGTAGTACTATTGCTGTACAACAATTGCTGTAGAAAGTGCCATGTGTACTTGCAGTCTCTTTTCTTTTATGGGTTTTCTATTGCTTTCACCCAAACTGAACACATGATGGCAATCATGATGTAAAAGCAGTGGGTCGCACACCATGTAAAAATGCATTTGATAGAAACTTTTAGGCTCAGTGTCCTTACCTTAGAATATTCCCCAGGTGTCATCTGGATCTATACATTTTCAAGCAGTACTCCTGCGCACCGATAGGTGTCGTTGGCAGTGTCCACGTCAGAAGCGACGTTTGTGGTGCCTATATAGGTATCACCCCATCACTCTGTTAACTCTTTTCTTTTCCGTGCCACTTAGCACTGATCTGTGAAGAACTACCCCTTACTCATTTTTTGACAGTTTTTTCCCACACTTTTTGTCATCACTTTTTTGAGAATTTATTAGTCTGGTGTGACGAGACTGTCCCTAAAGAAACGTACGGGTTTCAAACTATGTGCTGCCTGTCACACAGACAGATAGCTTGTTTGTGGTACGCAGAGAGGGACCAAGCCTCCCAAGACCTGCGAGGACTGCTGCGCCATACACCCGAAGATGTTGACGGAACATTCTCTGAAGCTCCTCGCCACCTGACGTTGGTCAGACGTCCCCGATGACATTCACAATCCCGGTCATGCGGAGAGTCCCGAAACCTCTTGCCAAGCCACACCCAACAGTCGTTGTCTCAATCCAAGTGGTCAGGTAAGTCCCATCTCAAAAAAGTCGAAGAGGTCTTTGACTTTACCCTGCCTTTCCAAGGACAAGGCTAGGAAGCATCGTCACTCCAGTCCTCACTCCTCTGCGGAGCCTGCGCCAGGATCCACTTCGCGCCTCCTTGACTTTTTCAACTAAAAGAGTTCTATGAGCACATGCACCTCATATTTTGCAGCTCAAACCGTCTGGAGCGCCATCAGGCCCCATGATTTTGGTAGGAGCCTCCACTGGATTCCCGCAGGCAGGTTCACCCTCTGGCGCGGATCTGGAACGACTCCACCTGTGAGACCGCAACCTTGATTGGCGCCTGTTTCCATACCAGCACTCCCGGTGCCACTGACTCCCCATGGCAGCGCCATCCCCATCGTCCTTCTCAACTTGGGAGACTAAATGGAGAGGTCTGAGGACCCTTATGGATCCCAGCATCCATCCCCTAGATGACACATAGAACAACTGGTATGAGGAACTGGCAGATGCCAGAGGGTTTGACACCTCACTGGATACTGGCTTGTTCTCTCCCCCTACCGTGGCTATGGAGGAGAGTGCCTCATTCGCCATGGTGGTGCTAAGTGCACATGATGTCTTGGACCTTCACATGTCCTTAGTGGCAATCAAGAGGAAAGTGTTAACAGTGGTGCTTCAACTGGGAGTTGCCCCCTCCGAACATTTACTCCCATTTAATGACGCCTTTATCGTTGTCATACTCGGGGCCTGGTACAAGTCCTGCACAGGGGCTCCTGTGCACAGAACAATTGCCCTCCACCATCGCCACGCTCCAGGGGACCCCAGTTTCCTCACACAGTGCCCCACCCCAGAGAGCTTGGTGGTCCAAGCCTCCACCTCCCGATTCAACTTTGGCACATTCTCTACCACTTCACCGTATAGGGAATCCAAGCGGGTGGATGCCTTTGGTAAGATGATGTTCTGTTTTCCACCAGCCTAGCAATGTGGTTCGTGAACACTGTGTGCCTTTTAGACCGATCTACCCATACAATCTGGGACTCTGTTGCACAAGTGCTGCCCATGTTCTTGTAGGAGGCTCGAAACATACGGTCACAGGCAATTGCAGATGGCAGAGACGCAGTGAGGTTCATCATCAGATGTGGACTAGATACGACCGATTCCCTGGGCAGAGCAATTTCCTTGTTGGTGGCCCTCGCTGACACTGGCTTTTCGGGAGATGTCCAAGCTTCGCTCATGGACATGACATTTGACAGCACTCCCGTTTTTGGTGAGAAGGCGGACTCCGCACTGAGAGCTTCAAGGATAGCAGAGCTACAGCCAGGTCATTGGGCTTTTCCTTGGTCCCTAACAACCCCAGTCTGCCTTTCACCCCTCTAGTGGCTACGGAGAGTGCTTACTGCATTCCTTCCCTCCCAGCCAGCAAGGCTAGTAGGCTTCCCAGCCTTTTCATGGTCGAGGACGCGGTTCCCATAGACCACGTGGGACAACTAGTCAGAAGTTAGGCCAGTCCACCACTCCCTAGCAGCTGCAGCCTTCAAACCCCTTTAGTTTGCCTTAATACGACCACGGGCATCCAGTGGGGTGCAGGATACGCCATCACCTGCATCACTAGCAGTCGATAACATTCAACAAGTGGGTTTTACAGATAGTCCAAAGGGGCTACTCCATCCCCTTCTAGACACCACTCCACCCATGCCACCCACGTACGTCTGGTTGACCAAGGACCATCTCTCCTTGCTCTGTCAGGAAGTGTTTGCTTTCTTTGCTAAAGGAGCCATCGTGAGGATGCTGGCATCAGAAGTAGGTTCTGGTTGTTATTTTCGCAACTTTCTAGAAAGATGAGGCGTGGGATTTCTTAACTTCTCTACTGACAAAGGAGAAGATCAAAATGATCACCGTAGCTCAAGTCCTTTCTGCCCTGGATCCTAGAGACTGGATGGTAACGTTGGATTTGCAGTACATCTACTTCCAGATCTCCCCTCCCTGCCCACAGACGTTACCTGTGGTTCACAGTGTGCCACGAGCACTTTCAGTTCACTGTGCTCCCTTTTGGTCTTACCAGTGCACCTTTTGTGTTCACCAAGGTGATGGTGGTGGTTGCAGCACATCTGCAGAGGTAAGGGGTTCCAATCTTCACCTACCTCAATGATTGAAGGCGAACTCCCCCAGGCAGTTGTCCCCCAACTTCAGACTATGGCAGACCTCCTGCAGGAGGTCATTATAAAGATGCCAAAGTCACACCTGTCAGACGCTCCCTTTTTATCTGGGCTGGTCCTACCACAGTGCAGCTTCGATCCTAGCCTCCCAAGCAGCAAGTCCAGGATATTTAGGCTAAGATACTGATGTTTCAGCCTCTATCCTGGATTTCAGTGAGACTGACTCTGCAGCTGTTGGGCCTCCTTGTCTCCTGCATCCTTTTTGTGACACATGCCCCCTTGGTATATGAGGGTTCAGCAGTTGATTCTGAGAACAGCACATGGGAAACCTCCCTAACATGGTTCAGATCTCGGAGGGATCTGCAAAAGATCTGCAGTGGTGGCTGATGAACCGCAATTGGGTCAATGCAGACTCTTCTCCCTTCCCCAAACAGAGCTGACTGTAGTGACAGATGTGTCATTCCTAGGCTGTGGCAGCTTTCTAAGAAAGGTGGCTATAAGAGGACTCAAGTCTCTGGAAGAGTCCAGGCTTCATATTAACCTGCTGGAGCTCCAGATGATCCAGGTGGCATTGAGACCATTTCTTCCTTTGTACAAGGGAAAGCTAGTGCAGGTGTTCATGGACAACACCACCGTCAGGTAGTACTTGCAACAAACAGGGCAAGTTGGGGTCATGCACCCTTTTTCAAAATGCCCTGCGCCTCTGGACATGGCGAGAACATCATGGCCTTTCTCTGGTGGTTCAACACCTGGCGTGCTCACTGAACGCCAGGGTGGACTAACTCAGTTGTCAATGCCTAGTGGATCACGAATTACGTCTCTATCCGATCGTGGCGCAAGGTCTCTTCCAAGAGTGGAAAGGGCATTGCTTAGAGCTGTTCACCACGGCTGAGAATGCACAGTGTCAGCAGTTTTACACGCTGGAGTTTTCAAAGCTGCGTCACTCTGACACGCTTTTCGCCTTGAGTGGAGCTCTGGCCTCCTGTATGACTTTACGCCAATACCATTCCTGCCCAGAATTCTCAAGAAGATCAGGAACAACAGGGACCAATATAGTCTTGTGGCTCTGGTCTGGGCACAGAGAGTCTGGTATCCCAAGTTATTGAGCGTGACTACCAGTCCTCTGGTCAGACTGCCTCATTGGGCGGATCTTTTTTCGCAGCAACAGGGGATGGTCCTGCACCCGAACCTCTACACCCTCTGCCTTCTTGCGTGGAGATTGAGCAGCAATAGTTGCCAGGTTTCAATCTTCCTCCTGAAATCTGTGATGCTATTCTGGCAGCCAGGCATGCATGTACCACAATGGCCTACGCCTGCAGTTCACGCAAATTTGTGGCAAGGTGTGCATACAAGAATATGGACTCTCTCTCTCTGCACCCCCATTCCCAAGTTTCACATTTTTGTGCTGTCTTTGGCCTAGTAGTGCTCTGCTATGGGTACAGTTAAAAGCTATTTATCAGCCATTTTGACTTTTCCGCGGTTGCTGGACCACACTTCTTTGTTCAAGTCACCTGTTGTGACTAGGTTCCTCACAGGTCTCCAATATTTGTTTCCACCCACACCATTTACCATGCCCCAATGGGACTTCAGTCTGGTCCTGAATCATGTGAGCGCCTTTGAAGCCACTGCACAACAGGCCATTACTTCTGTTAACCCCAAGACTGCTTTCGTAGTGGCCATTACATCTGCCAGGAGGGTCAGTAAAAGCTTCTGTTCACCCTCCTTGTACCGTCTTTTATCCAAACTAGCTGGTTCTGAGGACTCATGCCTCCTTTCTTCCGAAGGTTGTGACACCCTTTCATGTGGGCCAGAACATCACCTTGCTTACCTTGTTTGCACCGCCTCATCCTTCTAAGGAAGAGGAGAGACTCCACCATCAGCTTCCAAAAAGAGCGATGTTGTCCCACATTGATCGAATTCCGGGTGGACTGTCAATCTTTCTAGGTTATGTTGGAGCTAAGAAAGGGAAGGCAGTGTAAAAACAGACCATCTCACGATGGCTAGTGCTCTGCATAAAGATCTGCTATACATTGGCTAAAAAGCAACCTCCAGGGTTTGCAACCTCACTCCAGCAGAGCCAATGCCGCGACCACTACGTTAACAAGCGGAGCCCTTTCCTGGACATCTATCAGGCAGCAACTTGGCCATCACTACACACGTTCACCAGATACTACAGTCTGGACAGTCAGGTGCCTCATGATGGGCATTTTGCCTATTCAGTCTTACAGGATATATTGGTCTACTCTGTTTACAGACCCACCTCCTGGGAGGTATTGCTTGGGTATCCATAACAAAGGTAAGGAGTCTGCACCTAGAAGTCTTTATCAGATGAGCAAGTTACTTACCTTCAGTAACGCTTTATCTGGTAGAGACTCTAGTCACTGATACCTTACTGATCCTCTGCGCTCTGCAAACTTCTAAGGACGTTAGAAATTCACACCAGTTGTCAGTTTTCCTTGTGACTCCACGCTCCTGGCGTGGTAAGTCTTGAAAAGAAACTGACATCAGGGTGCTGGGGTGGCACCGCGCAAGTCACTTCAGCACGGACGACCCTAGCACGGAGCCAAACAAACAGACCTACCTACTGGTGCACAGGGTTACTGCTTGTAAATTTCTGGATCCAGTCTGACGCCAGGGGAATATCCTAAGGTAAGGAATCTGCAGTTAGATAGCTCTACCAGATAAGGCGTTACCAAATACCTTGTTCATCTGTGATGGTGGGATGATCTCCATGTGTACTGTGCTTCCTCATGAAAAAAGTTATTTGTTGCTTGACGAAAGTTTTTTGCAATTTTTAAGTCTTTGACTCTACACTACAAGTAAAACATTTTTAGCATTTTGCCTACAGCTCCTGCATAGATCAAATGAAAATGCACCCTTCTACTGTTATCATACACCGAAGTATGAGATCAGTTTAATCTGGTAGGATTCAAGTGAAATATTAATTATAGTCAAACGTTTCAAAATATACTTTTGAAATACAGTGATATTAATTTGTTGACATTAGCTGTCTAAATGCATTGTATTGTCTTCCCTGAATTCATTTTGCCTCAAAGTACTACATAGCCTTAGATGTACGGCTGGCTGCAAAAGTTCCTCGTTTGCAGCTTCAAATATCATGCACTTATATACTTCTTAGGGCGTATTTATCAAGGGTTTTGTGTCGCTTTTGCCCCACGCTAGGGCATGCCGGGCAAAGCAAAACATATAAATAGATTTACCAGGCAATGCAAGGCCACCTTGCTTGGCTCTCCATGGCTTGGTAAATCTGAAGTAATACAATGCAGCTCAAGTTGCTGATCTGAATTCCATGAGTGGAAGGTGGGTGTTCCCACGCATCCACCCATGGATTCTGAAGCTTTCCCAGATTTATCAAAACGTGTAGACCTGGAATGCGTCGGAATGCTACGCCTTCCCAGCAGAGGCGTAACGTTGCAAAATATATTTTTCTTCATATTGTTTTACTCTTTCTACATGGAAAGAGGGGGGGGGGGAAAGCCTCAGGTGATTGTTTTTGTTCAGGAATTTGTCCCTTTCTGCACAAAACAATCCTGCCTGTAACTCAGGCATACTTTCCCCATGGTGCAAGGGTGCCTGTGTTGGTGCGAGACAGACTTTGTGCTCCAGTGCAGAGAGCATAGATAGATATGGAGCATTCCCGCCCTCTCCCTTTCACGCAGCGCAGCACAGCAAGGTGTCTTGCTGCTTTGCATGAAATGTTAAATATGACCATTATTTTCTTGAGGGCCTCCTTTTTTACATTTCTTTTATGTTTGTTACATAATCATACTTGACACTCTTGTTGTTCTGTTCTGATCCCCAGACATAAAACATAAAAGAATACCCATTTTATTCTTCGCTAACAAGATGGACCTGAGGGATGCCCTGTCATCTGTGAAAGTATCTCAGCTGCTGTGTTTGGAAAACATTAAGGATAAACCTTGGCATATCTGGTAATTGTTGAGATTTACTTTTGTATGTATATGTAGTATTAAACGTGATTACTGTTCTGTATGTACGACTTACTACCTGTTCCTGCTCATGAATTAAAAGCATTAATTAAAGTTTGAAATAACGGGTTCTAAAGAACTTGACAGTTCAAAAGTTGGACTAGACTTGAAGAACATTTAATCTCTAGCCTGCTGTTTGGAATGAGTCAGTCACTACGGGACTTCATCACAGGGAGCACAAACTTATTAGGGACTATGTTAATTGTTATGTTTTGTATCAACTTGATATATTTAAGTGAAATGGGATTTTTGGTCAGCTAGGGCATGTGCCAAAGTCGGGCAAAAACCACCACTCTAGTCAAGATAAGGGAGTTATACTCCTAAAATAACCCCTGTTCACCCCCTTGGTAGCTTAGCACGAGCAGTCAGGCTTATCTTAGAGGCAGTATGTAAAGCGTTTGCACATAACCAACAGTAACACAGTGAAAGCACTTCAAAAGGACACCACACCGGTTTAGAAAAATATCCAATATTTTTATATATTTAAGACAAGACCAAAAACGATAAAAATCCACAATAAAGTACTTAAAAATCTTCAGTTATCAAATAGTTCCTTGATGTCGATAGCTCCGTTCGGGGGCTATCACGGCATTGTGAGCAAACAAATCCAAACAGTTCTGGCTGACCCCAGCGTTGCAGGCCAGCTGCGGTGTTATGGAGACCCGCTAACAGTACCTTTTAGAAATGCAGGGCGTCGGCGACCTCTCGTTGAGGTTCTGAAAGCACGGCGTCAACAGGCGTCAGTTCTGGAGGTCGGTGCAGGAGTCTAAGGGGGCCTTGAAGTCACACACGTTGCAGATCGAACTCCTCTCTGATGAAGTCAGGAGCACTGGCGTCTGGTGCTGCGGTGCGAAGTGCAGCAGTGTGGTGTTCGATGCCCTCAGGACGCAGTGCGAGCAGCGGCTCGGTGGCGGCGTCAGATGGCGTTGTCGGTGAGACCAGGGTCGCGATGCGAAGTGAATGGGGGGCATGTCGCGGTGCTGGCAGGTCGCGGTGCAAGCAGTGTCTTCGTTGCTGAAGTGCTGTCGTCGGCTGAAGAACTGGAGTAGATGGCGCCGGCGTCAGTAGGCCAAGGCTGTGGTGCGGGATGAGGGCGGTGCGTCATGTAACTTTACGAGCGGTGGACTCGAACCACAGTGCAAGCAGCGGTGTGGAGCGGTGGCGTTGGGGACACCAAGGCCTCGTCGCGAGGCAGTGCGGAGTGCGGTGCCCACAGGTCACGGTGCGAGCAGCGATTCGTTGGTGGAGTCAGCAGGGGTCGTTGGTGAGAGCAGGGTCACGGTGCGGCAGTGCCCTCTGCGGTGCCTTCAGGACATGGAGTCGGAAGTGGCGTCGTATATGTCGAGTTGCTTTTCTTCTGTCACACAGTCCCCAGTGCTGAGGGCAGAAAAGCTTGAAGTCTTTGCTGTTCCTGAGACTTCGTGAACAGGGGGCAAGTTCTACCTCAAACCCTTGGAGAAACTCACAAACTAGATTGCAGAAAGATCAGTCCAGTCCTTTCACTGCACAAGACGGAAGCAGCCACTGTAGGCCAACACAGCAAATGGTAGGTTCTTCTCACAGCTTCTCCGGCGCTTCTTGGCAGTCTCCTTGGTCAAAAGAGTTCTCTCATTCAGGGGCCCGGGCCTCAATATTTATATTCCAAAAATCCTTTGATCTCTTAGGCAGAGAATGTCTGTACCCGGCCAGAACCAGTTCTGCCTTCTCTGTTGTGAATTCCTAGCAGGTGGTGAAGACGGCATTGTCAGAGGCAGACCAGGCCCATTGAGGTGCAAGGAAATCTCCTCCCTCTTCCCCCATTGCAGCCCAGGTCTATACAGCCGTTTCCTGACCCACCAAGACTATCTGGAGCCACTCCCGCTCCCCAGCCTTCTGTCATCCAAAACCCAGACAGGCAATCCACATTTCAGCAGAGGCACACGGGATGACTGAGCAAGAAAATACCTACTTTCTAAAAGCGGTATTTTCAAACACAGAACGTAAAAATCACCTTTTCTAAAAGATGCATCTTTAGATTCTGAGTTCAGGCATACTAAACTTTAGTTACCCGGGCCAGTTATGTTTATAAGATGTTATAAACAAACTTCCCATTCTGTCCTATGGGTAACGGGTAACCTTGCAGTAGCGAGAAATTAAATGGGCCGTAATTCGTTACCAGGACATGCCACATGCACCAGGGCATGTCCTACCTTTCACATACACAGCAGCAGGCCCACCTTGGGCCTACCTTAGGGGTGGCGAACATGTAAGAAAAGGGAAGGTGGGGGACAGCAAGTGTGGGCTCTTGCCAGTTGACATGGCGTACCAGACCACGCACGGGCTCTGCGATGGCAGGCCCGAGTTACGTTTTACGGGCCGTTCGTGTGGGTGGCACAGTCCAGTGCTGCAGCCCTCCAACGGCTTTTGGATTTACAGGCCCTGGCACATGCAGTGCACTTTACTAGGGACCGACACATAAATCAAACAGGCCAATCATGGAAACATCAATTCATAACACATTTTACCACAGGAGCATTTGCACTTTCCCACTGATCAGCAGTGAGAAAAGTGTGCAGAAACACTAAGCCAGCACCAACGGAGTCGAAACCGGGAGGTCAGAAAGCAAGAAAACTCAGGGAAAACACATCAAAAGATGCCAAGTCTAACATTAAGTATACACCATGATACAGGCGACATGAGTAGAAACAAAAATTAGGACCATAGTAATAATCACAGGTGTCATCTGCAGTTCCCAATGGGACAGGTGGAAGCAAACAGAAGGATTTTTACATTGATAATATAAAGGTGGAGTCTACAAAAACATATCCATATTTAGGTATTTTAATCGATAATAAGGGCTCATGGCGACAAGCAATAAAAGCAAAGAAATTACTTTTTATGAGGACAACAACGGCTTTGGTTAATTTTTCGCAGAGGTTGGGCAAGAGACCCCCAACGGAGATGCTCCAAATATATTGTGCCAAATGCGTAAGCATAGCGACATATGGGGCAGGTATCTGGGGATATGGTAAAGTGAACGAAATACAGAAAGTTGAGAATACCTTTTTAAGATATTTATTAGCAGTCCCTCAAGGCACCTCAACATTTCTCTGTCACACAGAATTGGGAATTCCCTATATCACAGATACAATAAAGATACAACCTGCCCTATTATGGCATCGTATCTGGTCCTCTCCGAAAACATCATTTAATCAGGAGGTTCTGAAGGATAGCCTAGGTCTTGAGAATGCCTTGAAGATCGGGTGTCTCAAGTACGTAAAACATCTTTTAGTTGACTTGGGTCTACAAAATTATTATAAAAAACTCTCCCTGCTAGCCTCAATCCCTAGGAAAATCTTTAAAAAACAATGCATGAGCCACATGGAGGAGCTGAGATTCGCCGCAGAGGCAAATAAGCAAACAGTACAGAACAACCTAGCGATGCAATCTAGCCTTGGCATCCAACCATACTTAACGTTTACCATAAGCGGTTACGATAGATTTGTGTTGACACCCTTTAGGCTGGACGTATTTCATCGCTTGGCAAGCTTCCCTGAAACGAATGATTGGTGCAAACATCTAGTAAACTGCCCCTGCGACGAGGTCTCGTCGCAAACGATGCATGTGGTTCTCTTTTGTAGATTCTATGAAGAACAAAGAAAAAAATGGATCAAACCAATATTAAAAATTTGGGGAATGAGACAGTGTCGCCCGGCCTACCTTGCATTACAATTTCTAGATACAGAATGTTTTACAAGGAATATAGCACAATACTTAAAATCTGTAATTAAGCAAAGAAAATACATGTGAAGAATGTTTTACTATGAACTTCGTTTAGTGATTAATTTTTTAACTTTCTTTTTAAACTGACATATTTGCCTATCTAAAGAAACCTCCGATTGTTTACAGTGCTTGCTTACAGAGCTTAATGAGGGTGACACGAAATTATCAATTGAAAAGAGTTTTTTACATTCAATGTTTTAATGAGCTATGAAATTGTTTTTACTGTTGGAAATTGTGCTTTTATGTTTTTTTTATATCATATGAAAACCGAATAAAGATAAATTGATTGATTGAGTTCCCAATGCAAATCATTCAACCACAACACTTTTCCACTGGTTCCATTCCCATTTTCTAGTATCAGCATATAAAGCATTACCATCATTCTAGATTTTCAAGGAATTTAGTATCTGTCATAACCGTCTTCATTCGAATGCCATCTGTGATAGCCCACTACCCCATATCTCTTGCCCGGTGCACAGACACAATATTGAGTTTTTAATATCGACCTACATTAATATCGAGTTTTAAATATCGTGGGGACAGAATACCGACATCAAGAATATCGACGACCAGAATATCGACCTGAAGGTAAGAAATATCGATTTTGTTAATATCGAAGTTAGTAATATCGATAGCAAAAATATCGATGTTGATAATATCGATGTTTATATTAGTGTTATGTATTTTAGTATGTATTTTTATATGTATGTGTTCTATATTTTTTGTTAAGTTTTGTACTGTTTTTTTAAATACATGTATACATTTTTTAGAAGTTAGTATTTTTTTTTTAAGTTAATTATGTGCTTTAGTACCGTAGCGGTTTGTGGGTTTGTAGGGGAATAGGGTGGGAAGTAATTTAATTATAGTAAATTAAATAATTTTTAGGAATTATTTTTAATTAAATTTTGCGTTTTAGTTCTGTAGCAGGTTGTGGGTTCATAGGGGAATAGGGTGGGAAGTAATTTAATTGTAATTAAGTAATTATTAGTTTTTATTTATTGGTATTGATTATGAATTAATTATTAATTGGAAATTAATTTTTATTAATTGATTGATAATTATATGAATTGTATTAATTTATTATTGGAGCAGGTTGTGGGTTTATAGGGGAATAAGGTGGGTTTGTAATTTATTTGTAAATACATAATTATTAATTTTGATATTTGAGTATTGATAATTAATTTATTAATTATTAATTGGTAATTAATTTTTATTTTTTATTTATTGGTATTTTTAATTATGTATTGTTAATGTATTAATCATTATTTAATTACAAAAATGATTTAATTTATAAGTATGTTATTTTTAACCCCTATGTTATCCTACGCTTTCCCTACTGTTGCATTTTTTGGAGTGGGAATAGTAATTTTTACCCCTACTCTATCCAGCACTTTCCCTACTGTTGCACTCACTGGAGTGGGAATAGTAATTTTTACTCTTGCGCTATCCAACACTTTCCCTACTGTTGCACTGAATGCAGTGGGAATAGTAATTTTTACCCCTGCGCTATCCGACACTTTCCCTACTTTTGCACTCACTGGTGTGGGAATAGTAATTTTTACCCCTACGCTATCCAACACTTTCCCTATTGTTTCACTCACTGGAGTGGGAATAGTTATTTTTACCTCTACGCTATCCAACAATTTCCCTACTGTTGCACTCTGTGGAGTAAGTATATATATTATTTTTTTAATGTATATTTTTAATTTATTTTAACATTATATGTATTTGTTATTATTTTTAAACATGTTTTAATATTTTTAACAATGTTTTTTTAATTATATGTATTATTTACTTTATTTTACATTTTTTAACATACAAAAAATATATATTTTTTACAACTATACTTTTGACATCGATATTTTTTTCCCGATATTTTTGTACTTACCATGATGTAGATAGGATGTCGATATTCTTGACTTCGATATTTTTGTGTCGATATTTTGCTACCTCGATATTCTGTCCGTGATCCCTCTCGCCCAGGATGTGATAACGGACCAGGTGACCTCATCCTTTGAATAGTAACACACAGTGTTCCTGCACTAATCCCAGAAAAGCAAATTTGTATTTGACTTTCAGCTCTTTAGGCCTGAGTTTAAGATTAAACAAGCAATGTTGCACTGTGAGCTTAGGAGGAATATTTATAATGTCCGCTAATTCAGGCACCACCACTCACCAGAATGTTTGCAGATGTGCACATCTCCATGTCATGTGAAGAAAGTAATTACTCTGTTTTCTGCATTTTAGACATGTTGATGATCTGCTAGAGTAAATCCTATGCATTTGCAGAGGGGTCATGTAAATGTGGTGGAGACAATTAAAATGTATTAGCCAAAATTTGGCATTTCTCAAAATCTGCTTCACTTGCTCATGAGTTTAGTTACTTTCTTTATCTGTTAGTGGCGAATGTAGGTCGATGTCCTAAATCCATTGAGCGAAGGGATCAATTCTTTGTCTGTCAGCCTTTAGTACCCTGTAGAAATGAGGGGTAGCCTGTGCAGTGTGACCCAGTTCCAAAAGTGTGGTTGTAACCGCAGAAGCTGTGAGGGCAGCCGGGAATCTTGGCCAATCTTCCTTAGCCGTGTTAGACATTTTTGCAAATTGGAAAAACTGTCCAAGTCCCACCCCAAACTGGAGTTGCTACCTCAAATGAAAAGAAACTGTGGTTGAGCTGAATGGAATAGTTGATAGTTTTGCCAGCTGCAGAGAAATTAAGCTTTACCTCCTCGACCTTTTATCCTACCAGTCCTTACTGAAAGTGAGCCCACCTACCGAAGCACCACATGACCTAGCTAAAGCTAGGAAAATACTCCCCACCACCCTTTTTCTTTCTCCTTGCCTCCAGCCCCTCCCTCTCCTGTCTGGCCCTCAAGGTAAAACCTTTGATTGCTTTCTCTCTCTGCTCCAGGAGAGACTACTGTGCATGGCCAAATATGTTTATTTAGCTTCTCTTTTGTAGTGGTGGTGGTGGTGATCCCTCACCCTGGTTGGGCATCACTGCCTCTTCCCGCCAATTCCAACATCATCATCCAATACTCCAGGTGAGATGAATGTTGGCATCTGACAACAATGGCCTGTATATTTTCAGAATAGTGCAACCAGAGACAACATTATTTGAAGCAGCAGCCGGAACTGTGTGAATGATGTGATTACACTTTGTCAAGTTGAAAATAGCTTATCAAAGCTCACTTCTTGAATGATTTAATAAGATCCGTGTCAAATAGATTACTGATAATTTTGCACCTTTGGGTTCGGTATGATTGAAGTGACTATGCAGTCCTCAAACGTATTGCATCCCTGAACCTCTGCTTTCTGTTTTATATCTCCATTGATTGTACAGGGGGTTCCAGAAATGTAACATCTATCTCTGTCTGAGTGATGCACCACTGAATATCATCTAACACACCTTCCATATAGTTCACTTTCTTCTCTTGGTAGCAGATGTTGCGCTGTAAGTCTTTCTTAAGACGAGCAGCAAAGCTTCTTCCCATGTAATATTCTCACCTGTAACCACAGCCATTTCTATGTTCAGCTCACAGGAATCACCAGATGTTTGTGGTCTCAGTGACCTATTCTCTCTCTTCTTAAGTGAATGCTGCTTAGATTTTTGGAGAGGCAGTGTGCCAGACTTTAAAACGAGCCGGTTTGTCCTATTACTCCTTAGCTTCCTTGTTGCTATGCTCTGGCTGTCTGTTCTTAGGTAGATATGGACAAGAAGCTAGCAGAATGCAATCTCAGCCCCAGTATATCAGCGCCAAGTGTCTCACTTCCCAACACGACCCGGTGCCACCGTCTCTGCTGGACAACCTCCAATCTCTTGTCTACTTTGAGGGTTGGGTGTTTTTATTCTGTCCAACAATCTATTCCTGCTATGTAATATGCAAGAAGTGTGGTCCGCTTGGGACGTTCTGGGCCTCAAAGCATTTCTCCTCTGATTACGGCCATTTTAGATGCTATGGAGATTGCAGTGGAAGAAGATACAGTATAAGGGACCAATTCACAGAACTAATCTGAGATAAAATCCTAAACTTACTACTTTTGGTATTCACAGAAGGCATTTAGGAATAGTAAAGTTAGGACTCCTAACTTTACTACTACTAAACTGAGACAAAATCCTAACTTTACGACTTTCGGTATTCGCAAAAGGCATTTAGTAGTAGTAAAGTTCTTTACTACTACTAAATGCCTTCTGTGAATACCAAAAGTAGTAAGTTTAGGATTTTATCTCAGTTTAGTTAAGCCCTGTTTCCTCTTCTTTCTTTCCGTGATGGATGTTTGAATATTGTATTATGAGTCAAGGAGCAAATAAAACATCGCAAATTTAAATTGCATCAGCAGTTTTAAGTTCAATTAATGATGAGAGTTGGGATATGATTTCAAAACCTTTATTCTCATTAAGAGATTAGTAAAGTTCTTTTATTTTTTTCGTTTTTATTTCGATTAGTCCATAAATCAAATACGTTTATAGAAATATCTTGGTAAAGAATGGTTAAAATAAAGCATCAAATATTGCCTTAAGCGCTTTGCATAAAGGAATAATTCCCTATTCTAAAGATCAGGCTCATTGTTTTAGATTTGCAGAACCCATGAAGTGTTCGAATTTAAGAAAAAAGAGTGTGCTCAGAGGGGCATAAAGCTTCAAGCCCAATTAGAGCAGCAGTACTTCCCATAAAGAGTAGTTCATAAAACTCAGCCGAGTTTCAATAATTCCAAGTAAATCGGCATGCAGTTACAGTAGCAATCTGTCAAATATCAAATAGCAAAGTAAAATAAAGGAGCAACAGCAGAGGCAGTAGCCACAACAGTCAAGAGTGGCACGGGAAAAGAGATAAGCATTGCATCTACCTAGGAACATGCACTGATAGAAAAGTCAGGAATACTTGTTGAAAACATTGAATACTTGTTGAAAACATTGTATCGGGCTTCTTCAACCGTGGACCAATAGGATGGCAGCATTGTTCGGTAAGTAGGTTCAGCTCCTTCGTTCCCACAAAAATACATGCAGCTTGCAAACTTTATCACAGGTTAGCTTCAGACAGTCTTGCGTAGTTAGATTCTGGAAACATAAGACTTAGTTCCCATGGGCACTTGAGTGTAGTGAGTGAGTATAGGTCGACCATCTACATCTCAATTTCTTTCACTGCGAGAACAATGAACTACTAACTAAAAGGCAAAGTCACTGTTAAGTAATGCATTCCATTTAATAGGTTCAAGAAATATTCTTGAAAATACACAAGTTATTCTATTCAAACTTTCTATGAAACATAAGGAAATAGGATATTCTTTGTCATTCATGAATAAAAATGTTGTTTGTGAAAAGTAATGTATTTGTTAAACCGTAACATTACGCAGTTATGACAAGCTTTTTTAAGCATGTCACTTTAAGATCCAGCTTGTAATTCACGTTGTGCACATTCCAGCATTGTTTGCTTCTAGTTATAGCAAACTTGCTTCTTAGCTTTTCTATGGCCTATACGGATAACTATGACTGCCCATTGCAAATTAGCACATTTGAAATGTGTGTCATTTCAGCATTAAACTTTACATTTATCATTGCACATTCAGCTACTAAGTTGACTAATTTTCGAGTTAATTAGTGGACTCTATTAGTCCCCCATCTGATGGTTATCTTAACTATCACACTATCATAATTTCATGTGAGTTCTGCTCAAAGGGCACTTTTATCATTCATTGAATCCCATCGCTGTCCTTTTAGACTGTGAAACTTCAATGACTTCCTATAGTTGTCATTAATGGTGTAATTTTGGTTAAGTCTTTTCAAATATTTTATTATTTTCTTTTTACATTCTCTTGTGTATGTAATATATACAGCCCTTGAATAAAAAAAACAGGCATAATAAACAAAGCCCAATTATTAGTACTGACATAAGTATAGCTTTCAGAATATCTCCTGCTGGTGTTGCAATCCAATTCAATCCATCTAGATTCCATTTTTTTTTTTTAAATATATATTTTTATTGGCATTATAGGAACTTAAACTGATCATTATACATATACCAGACATCTGCATATATTCATATTAACATCTTATACAGTCTGCTTAGATTTTTGAACATTGATACGCCATCTTATTTCCTAAATCAAAGGATAACTATACAATTCCCCAAACTGCACCTATCCCTCCTCCACCCTTCCTCTTAAAAACATCAACTCTTCAGCGTCAGTTCCCGTTTTATGTCCCATATCCATTTAATTCTTGGTGTTCTCTACTATGACTCCTTGATGTCTACTTAGTTACAGAGCATCAATATCCGTTTTGTGGGGGATTGTGTATAGGTGATGTTATCACCGGTGTTTGTAGGTCCTTTATATCTGCTAGCATGACCGCCCATGCCCACAAATCGTCCTCTAGTTTCTCATCACGTCTCACTCTCTTCATTCTTACCGCCCCGACGCTGCTCATTCCTTTCAACCATGACTCAATCTTCGGGGGAGTAGGACCCATCCATGATATAGCAATTCGTCGTTTGGCTAATGCCAACCCAAGAATTACACATTTCCTACTCAATTTATTTTTCTTTGGAGCAGGAAGGAGACGCAACAACACCTCCCGTATACCTTTGGGCACGGACCATCCCGTTGCTTCCTTTATTTTTTCTAATATCGAAGCCCAAAAATAAGACCGCATTGGGCATGTCCATACCATATGTATAAAATCCGAGTCAGCGGTTCTGCACCTGGGACATCTGTCTGATCTTTGTCAGAAATATCCTACTAAGTTCTCTTGGAGAAAGGTATGCCTGGTGTACAAAGTTATACTGGATTAATTTAAACCTAACATTCGAGTTTATAGCTTTGACCCCTTTTTGTACTTTAATCCAGTCTTTTCCCGACAAGTGCTCCCCAAGTGTCTCCTCCCATCTAGCTTGAACCGGTAGGGGTGTGACTGTCAAATGCTCTTGCAACGCCCTATATAGGTGCGTAATGAAGCGTCTCCCCTGTGCCATATATAGCATAACCTGCAACCCTCTGGTCTCCGCAGGTTCTTCTGGGGCGGAAGTCCAGATCTCTCTGACGACTTGATGTATCTTTCCATATTGAAGGAATTGCCCTGTCCCCAGCTCAAACATTGACTCCGTATCTTTCCTAGTAATGAAGTAGAAGAGATCCCCCATCGTCAGGCACCCACCCTTCTTCCATCTTCGGACCGACATTAAGGCCTCTATTTTGACACTACCCATAGGGGCATGTCTGGGGCATAAGGGGCGTGTTCCACAACTTTCTTAACTGCTCGTTCCCATATACGTGCCACATGACGTACTATGTAAGGGGCGGATCATGTGGTGCCCGCCCCATCATCAATAGTGCTGCTAGTGAGTGCCCTCCATATGTGCCTGCTAGTAATCTTTTCTCCCTGTTGTCATTCACATCCAGCCAATGTATTGCATGCTTGAGCTAGGACGCCATGTAATATAACTCTTAAGTGTGGGACTTCCAATCCGCCTGTCTGCCATGTTCTTTGCAACATCTCAAGACTCACTCTTTTCCTTTTGGGTCCCCACAGTAGTTCTATTAGTAATGCATTCAGGTCTTAAAAAGTGCGCCGGTACTTCGTATAGGGAGTGCTGTAGTGCTTACAGACACCAAGGGAGTATTATCATTTTAATAATTGCAATTCTGCTCATGAGGGACAGTGGTAGCTTTTGCCAGAAGCCAATCAAACCTTTTATACCTTAGCTCACCTGCCCTATATTGAGGTTTATTATCTCTCGGGGTTATTTACCAGTCTGATTCCTAGATATTTAGGGTGAGAATCCACCCACAGGAGCCCCACCTCCTGAAGTGGCATCCACGGGCTTTGTGCCAAACAACCATCCGGCAGCAACCTGGATTTATTGGGAGAAGTTTTCAGGCCTGAAACCTCCCCAAATTGGGATAATATATCCAGCATTTTCGGGACTGCCTGGGCTGGTTGACGCAAATATACTAAAGTGTTATCTGCGTACATAGACACCACGTGATTTGTGTCTCTTAATCTTATCCCCTATATCTCCAATCAACGTCGTAAGGCCTCTGCTAGTGGCTCCATAGCTGCCGCATATAATAGAGGCTACAAGGGACACCCCTGCCTGGTACACCTCTGCAGCTCAAAGGCTCGGGATATCAATCCCCCTTGGTGTAACCTAGCTCGTGGGGCCTGTATACATTAGTTGGAGCCAATTTAAGAACTTTGGTCCCAGCCCCATTGCCCTCTGTGTTGCCCAGACATACCCCCAATCCACAGAATCAAAAGCTTGCTCAACATCGAGCAACGCTCCCGCATGCTCTGCCTGGTCAATTTTAGGGGAGTGCCACACCAAGGCCAAATTTTCCGAGGTTATGTGCAGTACTCCGTTTGGGGATAAATCCTGATTGATCGGGGTGGACCAAGTAAGGCATATGAGGTAAAAGGCGTTGTGCCATCACTCCACTTAGAATTTTCATATACATATTAAGAAGCGAGTTCGGTCTATATGACTTGGCTGACTGGGGGTCCCTGTCTGGTTTGGGGATCATAATGACCATAGCCTCCCTCATACTATCTGGCAGGATCTGTTGTTGTAGAGCTTCATTATAAACCTCTAAGAGATGGTCAACCAGAAGGGGAGCATACTTTCTATAAAATTCTGGCGGTAAACCGTCAGAGCCCGGACTGTTTGCGGGTTTCAATCTTTGAATCGCACTCAGGATTTCCTCTCTAGTGATTGGGTCTTCGAGTCCGTCTCCCGCCTCACCATCGAGGCATGGCAGGTCCACCGTCGCGAGGAATTCATTTATTCTCTCCAATGGAGGAGAGACCCAAGAGGCATATACCTTTTCCATATGTGCCGTTAGCACCTCTAATATTGCTGTCTGATTGTATATCATGTTCTTATGTGAATCCATCATTTGTACAATGGGGGGTGTTGATTTCTCAGTTTTCATCAGCTTCGCAAGCAACGCTCCTGATCTGTCCCCCTCCATGTGGAGCCGCTGTCTATATGCCACTCGGTTATATTTACCTAGGCGCTGAAGGGATTCAATCAGGACCCTGCAGACCTCACTCCACTATATGTTGGGGATGTGTATGAAGCAGGGACTCTAGCCTCTGTAATTCTCTTTCCTGCAGTTTCACATCTTTCCAATTGCTGTCTCACTCCATAGGAAGTTTTTATACACAGACCCCTCACCACTACCTTGATCGTTGCCCATTCCATAGCCCTTCTGGCCACCATCCCCCAGGTCTCCCTAAAATATTTAGTCAAGGCCTCCTTGATTGTCTTGGCAAATGGTGGGTCCGATAATGCCTCCACCTGCAGCCTCCATGTCGGTATCGCTGGTCGTGATCGTCTTAAATCCAGCGTAAGTAGCCCTGGGGAATGATCTGAAATCTATCCGGGTAAATAGGATATATCCTGAGCTTCCGGGGTCATTTCACCATTTAAAAACACTGATCTATTCGGCTATGAGTGTTGGAGGTGGGCGCATAACAGGAAAAAGCCCTCCCCATCGGATTCCTACTCCTCCAAACATCTTTCAGCCCAATCCCATCAATGTGTCTCTCAGTGTGCCTGTGAGTCTTGGTTTGGTGTTCTGTCTGGGGGGCTCCCGAGCTAATTCCCCATCAAGCACACAGTTAACGTCACCCATCAGAATCACTCTGTCTCCTAGGTATGGGGTCGCTGCGGCTACCACCGCAGGAAAAAAAACGGACAGTCCGAGTTGGGGGCATACTCATTGGCCCAACCGTCCAACCTTCCATGCAGGATAACAAATCGACCCTCCGGGTCTACAACATGATGCAGATGCTGGAACGGCACACCAGGGGTGAACCCAGAATAGGACGTTGCATAGAGCTGCTCCCTCCAACTTCGTTTTATACATGGTATCGTATCCCCCTTGCATGAGTTTCCTGCAAACATGCAACGGCAATCTTATAACGCTTTAAGTAAGAAAACAGCAGTCTCCGCTTGATTAACGTTGCCAATCCCCGCACTTCCAAGTAATTAGCTTAATAATGGAGGGAACCACAGTTGCCGTATCAGGAACTTCTTTTCTTTTGTCCAGTGTTCCCACATCCAAATCCTCCTGAAGTGTGACTCTGATAAAACGAAACCATTAATAAACTTAAAGTCCCTCCCCCTCCCTTTGAGACGTTTCCCTTTTAAACTCCATACTCTTACCCCACACCCCTTAGGCAGTGGTGCAATCCCCAGTCGCCCTTGACAAGGTGTCAGGAGCCGCCTCCCCTGCCCCATACCATCCCTCCCAATTTCTTCCAATACAATAGTCAGCCAGTTTAGTACAAACAATAACACTCTCAACAACACCAGCTGGCGTCAAGCAATAAAACGTTGAAGTTTTGGAATTAAAGTGGTTTGCCAGTGATTAGGCCATTGTCGAGGTGCCAGAAATAACTCTCCAGCTCCTCGTACGTGTCTCAACCTCTGATAGGGGCATGTCCACCCCGCCGGCAGTAGACATATGGCATAATAAACTTCGCTTTGCATCTAAACCACCTCTCAACAGAGCGCAGATGACTTATCTGTGACTATGAGAAGTCCTTTTCTCTCCGATGACCCTTCAGGATACATTAATTTGGAGGCATGTAGGGGGCACCGGCTGATCTTGAGTGGATGTATCAGACTCCGAAGAGCGATCATCCATACGTAGAGTTCCGTCTGAGCCCACCCGGACCCCACCCTGAAGTGACCGCTGAGGTCTGCTGTGTCTTGGTGACTGTGCTGCCTTGAGAGTCCTTTCGTTCAGCGGGCTTTGCCTGGGCTGATCCCTGGAAGACTCTGCCTCTCCAAGTGCCCTGTCCCCCCAGACCATCCAACCAGTCGGCTGTCTCTGCCGCCGATAGAAAAAACAATGCTCTTCCGTTGTGTTCAATTCTCAACTTAGCAGGGAACAAAAGACTGTATTTGAATCCTTCATCTCGCAACCTCCTTTTAACTGCTAGGAATGTTTGTCGTTGGTCTTGCACACGTGTGTAGTCCGGGAAAATGGCAATCCGGTGCCCCTCATAGGATGGCGCATCTCCCTGTCTGGTGGCCTGTAGTATCACTTCCCTATCCAGATAGTTGAAGAAACGTGCAATTATGGCTCGGGGAGGTGCACCAGGTAGCGGAGGAGGGACCAGCGTTCTGCGCCCTCTATATTAAAAAAACTTCGACAGTCTTTTTGGAGCCAGGGTTTTGACTATCCAATCCTCCAGAAACAGTTCCGAAGAGGGTCCCTCCGTACGCTCCGGAAACCCCACGAATCTCAGGTTATTCCTCCTTGATCCTTCCTCCTTGTCTTCGGCCGTATCATCTAGAGTAGTCACCCGTTTGGAGACATCTGAAACCGTCTCTTTCAGTTTCTTTACTTCCGCCTGAAGGACCTCGACATTTTGTTCATTTGCAGTGACCCTCTCCGTAGGTCACATCTCCGTAAATTGATGTCAATGGCCACCGCATCGATTTTGTTAACCATGTCATTCCTGGTAGATTGAATGGTAGCCATGATGTCCGCCAGCGATGGGTCTGGAACCTCCGAGTGCCTGGCCTCTTCTCTCTGAACCTCCGCATTGTCTCTGTGTTTCGTTTGCTCCAGTGGGCATGTTTGGCATAGTTAGATTTTATTAGCTTGTACTCGGTTGCCTTGCCCCTTCACCATAATGGAGCTCCGGTTATCTTACAGGTCCCCACTCCAGAGAAAGGAAATTAGCCCCTTCCACCTCCAAATTTGGACTCCCTATGCCTTCCTGCGGTTCAGTAAGCCCCTTTGGCCCGCTGAAACTTCCCATGTTTCAGACTTAGAGCTCAGTTCTTCCTTCTGACTTAAGTGTACAAAGTACTTACACCGTTATAGGGTGCCCTTAGTACGTAAAGAATTCTGGGTATTAATTCAATATTAATTCCTTAGTCGTCTTCGCTAGGGATGGCCATCTGGGTCTCGCTCTGTCTGCCCCTATCTGTACCACCCTTCGTGTGGGGCTTTAATTAAATATCTTCCGCAAAAGATCTTATTAAGTGAGGCTCCAATTTATTCCCTATGTGGTCTAGGAATCTTCTGATCTTTATGCTGAACTTACGGGTACCACCTTAGCTGCAGCATGGGCCCATGGATTACCGCTCCTGTGTCATTATCCAAATCGGTCTCATTTTATCTCTGTGTCCACGTTATCTCCTTCAGGCCCCACAGGCCCTGTGAAACTCCTTGTTGCAGGCCCTATTGTTCAGCTCTTATTGGGGCCTATAATCACCACCGCAGACCTTCTGCTCCGTCAGTCTCGAGGCACCGAGTAATTACCCCAGGTCCCGGCTTTCCCAATGGGCCAGGCACACTCTAGGGCATTCAGAAGGTCACTATGCTGCTGCCTCTCACACTACACGCGGTACCTGTGAATTCCATCCGTGCTTGGGGGCTTCGTCCTCCATTCACGTGCAGAAACCCCCATCTCCGCACACACATTTCTTCTGTCACTGCCATGGCTATCCGGCACCCTCTCGATACTGCCAACCGCACCTCACTGTATTTGACCCTCCCCTCCTGCACCGGGTCCCGCACGCCCAGGACACATCCCAGGGCAGCGGGCTCGCAGATCTCCGCTTCTCAGCTACTCGCATCCAAGATTGCGCCACACATGGAGCTGGTCCAGATTTCTCTTCGCACATCCATATTTTTTAAGGCTCCCAAGTTTCTCCAATAGATCGTCCGTGGTTCGGGACACCGGTTACGGGGTAGATGCCTAATTTTTGCATGAGTATGATAACGGATTACTTTTCTGCCAGCAGAAGCTCCGTAAGTTACGACCGCTCAGCCATCTTGTTCGACCACGCCCCCCTCATCCAGTTTCCAATTGTGTGAATTCCTTTCCCAAATTTTCTAAGATGCCAGGTGTTTCCAGCTCTTCCAATTCATGTTTTAAGTCTAAAATGTTCTTTGCAAATCCCTCTATTTTGTAACTCTCGTCAGGTATATATGAGCAACAATGCCTTTTTGTGCAAGTAAAATGTCTAATGCTAAATGATCCTGCAAAACCATTGAACGCATGGCAATAAGCTCTGTGGTTACTACTAGCAAAGGTCCAGAAGTACCAGTTGCCAATTTGCCTTCTACAGTTGACAGTTTTCTAATGTTCTCATCATTTAGTATGACACCTACAGGTGGAATGATTGCTCGAAATATATCTCCTAATAATTGAGCTCCATTCTCTACACTACGTTTCTGTCTGTGTGCTGGATTTATTGTTAATTCATCTATACTATTCACATGGTACATTTTAGGAAATATCACACCTAAATAGCTGATACACTCCGTCAGTAGGCAGCAGAAAATAAGCATTCTGACAACAAACAACATAAACTCCTGGAATTGCAGATTCCTCTCCCTTCAAAATTTGCCATGTTCCTCCCATTAATTCAAATGTCTGTTCACAACTACGAATTCCCACATAATTCTGGTTTGTTGGGGTGTCCTCCTTCTTTAAATACAAACTTTCCCTTTGTTTTGACTGTCTAATCTTAACTTCGGATATACCATTTTCTTTCTAAATTCATCTTCCTAACATTTTTCAGAACATCACTATGTTTGTCTTTACTCCGTGTTATGTTAGAGTCATACTAAACTTTCTCCAGTGGTCGCATCAAACAGGTTAAATTGGTCTGACAAGCCTTAACACTATTATAGGTCTGTGTAGCATAAAATAGTATCAAGCTGTGTCCATTTCTTTTCTTTGAGTGTAAATTTGTGCTTCCTATCAAATGCCCTCTAGAAGGTATTAAATCATATTTAGAATAGAAGTATTCAAAATGTTCTCGTCAATTTACAAGTGTAAGCAGTATACAACATGTAATTCCGTAAGATAACAGTTTATGATATGTGACTTCTTCTAATGCTGATGATGGTAAATGAGCGCAGACATAACAGTCCTTTGCATCCATGGCATGTGTGTATTCCTGTACTAGAGTAGATTAAACGTTTGTTGAGTGACCATCCCTATTGTAGGAGACAAATAAAGCTTTCAATTGCTCTTCCTTATTCAGATATATGTGTGTTTTTGTTGTGTTTGTATTTCAAAAATCTTTCTCATGTCTTAAATAAAACCCTACTAGCACTTTGGTGATCATAATTACTGTTATTACAAGATTGAACACATAATATATTTACACTTAATTCTAAGGCAACACATGTTTTCCCTGGAAGCATATTAAATGTAGTCAAGTTATAGTTAAAAATGCATAACTTTTTAAATAGCTTTCTTTAAGTGGTTGATTTTGCGCAAAACAATCTTCTTTTAGACAATCCTTAACCCTACTATGTGTTCTTCTAGTAATGTTATCCCTACTTTTCTACTGCAGATTTGAGCCTACCTTGATCTTCTTTAAAATAAAAAAAATAGGAATTGATCAATGTCAGTCTGTTATTTTTGTTCAACTTTCTTTTAAACTTTTCAAAGTCTTTTTGTAAATGCACAGTTCGGGTTTGTCAAATATCCTTTATCAAGCAATGCTTATTGGGATGGCGTCATTGAGGTTCAAACAGTTCAGATCTCATATCACACAGTTCATCTATTTTGACATTCAGTACTCTATCCAAATAGTGAATACCTTTGACAAGATACTCTTGCTTTTTCTTATCTTCTCAGTTTTTTTTTCTCCTGTTTCACTTTCATCACTCGTTTTTGTTTCTTCTGGTATTATTTTTTTTTTTTTTTTTTTTTTTTTAAACCGTTTATTGCAATCTCAAATATATACAAGTATGGGCCTACAACCTTCCGGCCGGCCGCTAAAGTGACAGAAGCACATGACATACATACTAATAAGGCACTTGGCTTTGCATAGACGATAAAGCAGGAGGTATCAACAACGTGGGCCACATAACTCTGAACCCACAATACGGTTTCGTTTTCTACAACACAACAACATAAAACCACACCCGCAAGGCAACCCACGATCAAAAATGACGACATGTGCTCCTCAAGTGGGGAACCCCAACCATCTAAAGAAAGCCAGAGGGGGGGAGGGAAACTGATCCAGGACTGGGAGAACAATGTGCCCAGGGCTGAGGGAGGGGGTCAACTATGGGGATGGAGCTGGTGACGCAGGAGGCAACAACGGCGGCTCGCAAATACCCCCGCGGTAAGCGTTCCAGGGGCCCCATATCTTCACCCATGCCCCAGGCTTACCCCGCGCCACATATACCACCTTTTCTCGGAACATGCACCAATCCATATGTTCTTTCCAAGCCGACACCGCCGGGGGCCTCTGAGATCCCCACAGCTGAGCAATGTCACGTTTAGCTATCATATATCCCAGAGTCACCCATCGCGTCTGCGGAACCGAGTAATCAGTCGGTTCCCACACATTCAGCAGGCATCTCCTCGCTTCAGGCAACAGCGCGACATGTGTAACCGCTCGCAGGACCTCATGCACACCACGCCAGAAGCGCTCCACCCTCGGACACTCCCACAGAATATGTAAAAAAGTCGCCAAAGCACCACACCCACGCTTACACAATCCATCCTCGGCATAGCCCATACGCTGAAGCCTTGGCCCCGTCATATACACCCGGTGGAGTATCTTAAGCTGGACGAAGCGAAGGCGAGCCGGGATGGCCACCTCCTTCGGAGAGGCCACCGCGGAAATCCAGTCCTCGTCGTCCAACTCCAGCCCATCGGCAACCCAAGCCTCGCGGAGGCCAGTCAGTAAGCCCGAGCGGTCATTTATCAATTTCTTATAAATGAGGGAGATCGTGCTGTCCGGAACGTGGCCATCTAGCACTCTATCCTCCAGGGGGGAGGACTCCGGGATGGAGGCCACGTCTGGGAAGACGGAACCCAGTGCGTGACGGACCTGCAGGTAGCGAAAGTATTCACTGCCCTGCAGCTGAAACTCCGCCTGCAGCGTCTCGAATGTCTTGAATCCTCCCCTCGTCCAGAGATCTCCCACTGTACTGATGCCTATCATGTCCCACCTCTCGAAGCCCTTCGAGGTCCACAAAGAGCCAAGCCTCTCCGACGCATACAACGGTGACGCCCGGGTCAAACGGTCCTTCCATCCCATAGCTGCATTAGCCGCGTGCCATACTCGCACCATGACACGCGTGGGTCCCGTCAAGCGGGAATCGGGCACGCTAGTGTAGAGCGCTCGATTGTAGTCGCCACCGGGCAGGAGCATTTTGTCCATTTCAAATGCCGGGTTTAGGGCGGGCCCATAGAAGCCGTGATTAATTGCAGCTAACTGGGAGGCCCAGTAATACCGCTTAATATCCGGGAGGGCAATCCCTCCGTCGTACCACGGGAGCGTCAATTTTGCCAGGGCTATACGCGGCCTCCCGTCCCAAAACAGACGGCGCTGTAAGCTTTCCACCTCACGGAAGTAGCGCGCCGGGACCAAGTCCATAGTGTTCTGGAGAGCGTACAAAAAGCGCGGCAATGACATCATCTTGAACAATGCCGCCCGGCCGAGCGGCGAAAGCGGCAAGCGCCGCCAGCGCGCGACGTCCTCCTTCAAGCGCTGGAGGGGGGGAAGCAAGTTTCGCTCGTAGCGGGCCACCGGGTCCAGCGTGATATAGACCCCCAGGTATCGAAATCCCTGCGAGGCAATCTGGATCGGACAGCCCCGAGGGAGGACAGGAGCCTCCCCGGAAAGCACATAGACACAGGATTTAGCCCAGTTGATGACAAGGCCAGAATTTCGGCCAAAGGAGCGCAGAACATCGACCAGGACAATCAGTGATTTGCGCGGGGAGGCTAGGTACAAAAGGATATCGTCAGCGTAGAGGGACACGCGGTCCTCATACTCGGGGGTCCAACGGAGACCTCGGATAGAAGGGTGCCACCGCAGCCACTCCGCCAGGGGTTCCAGGGCCAATGCAAAAAGGAGCGGCGACAGGGGACAACCCTGTCGTGTGCCCCGTCCCAGCACGAATGGGGCCGAGACTCGACCATTCACCACCACCTGTGCCAGTGGGTCCGAGTACAACAATTTGACCCAACTGATGAATCCTGGGCCAAATCCGAATTTCGCCAACATCGCCCAGATGTAGGGCCACTCGAGCGTGTCGAACGCCATGGTGGCGTCCAGGGATGCCAAGATGGCCGGCTCCCGCACGAACGGAACACGCGCGAGCACCCCGTGCAAGCGCCGCAGATTAAGGGCCGTATTGCGATGGGGAATGAAGCCGGACTGGTCTTGGTGGACCAAATCTCCCACCACGCCGACCAGCCGGTTAGCGAGCACCTTGGCGAGGATTTTAGGCTCCGCGTTTAAAAGCGAGATAGGCCGGTAGGATGTAACCCGGTCCCGCGGTCTACCCTCCTTGTGGAGAACCACGATGGTAGCCAGACGCTGGTCCGGCGGGAGGGAGCCCCGCGAGTGAGCCGCAAGGAACATAGCGCGGAGGTGAGGTGCCAGTACGTCCGGTCGCAATTTATACAGCTCGATAGGAATGCCGTTCGGGCCCATGGCCTTGCCAGAAGCGACCGAGCGGATGGCGAGGGCAATTTCGTCCGAGGTGGGGGCGGCATCCATCAATTCCCTGTCCTCCATTGAGAGGGAGGGCAGCGCGATGTCACGCAGCAGGGCATGAGAATCCTCCTCCGGGCAGGGAGAAACCGGGGAATATACCTCGCGGAAATAATCCGCGAAGCAGGAGACAATGCCTTCCGGTTCAGTGACACGTACACCATCCATTCTTTCAATCAGCGGGACCACACGACTAGCTCTCTCCCTCTTATCCAACCACGCAATCAACTTACCAGCCTTATCACCCACATCATACAATCGCCCCTGTTGCTCTCTGCTGAGGCCCCTGGCCGCCTCCGTGACGAGGGACCTATAGGCCGCCTGCTTAAGGTGTAAAACGTGCAGCGCAGCGTCAGTCACCCCACTCCCCAGACCACCCTCCAGTTCAGTGATTTCGGCCTCCACTCGGGTCACCTCCTCCTGTGCGCGCCTCCGGGCATGGGAAATAAGGGAGAGGGCCTCCCCTCTAAGCACAGTCTTGAAAGCCTCCCACAGGGAAATGGCAGACGGGACAGACCCCACATTCTCCTCAAAGTACCGTTGCAAGGATTTAATCAAATCAGCACGAATAGTGGGATCGCGCAGGTACCAGGCATTGATTGGAGCTACCCTGCCCTCCCCCCTCGGGAAGACATCAAAGTGCAACAGGAGTGGGGAATGATCTGAAATACCCCGCGCCAGGTGGCGCACCTCCCCCACTCTCCCGGCATAGGCCGCAGGAACAAGGACATAATCAAGCCGCGAAAGGCTACCATGGGCCCCCGAATGGAAGGTGTACTGCAGCTGAGCGGGGTGCCTTAGACGCCAGCAGTCCACCAATCCCAGCGTGTCCAAAAGGCCAGACAGCCACGCTTGTGCCCGGGGGAGGTCCCTAGGGGGATAACGATCCAGAGTCCCAGAAGCCACCGCATTGAAGTCCCCCCCCAACCACCAGAAGCCCCCCCGGAAGGTCAAGCAGGAGGCGTCCCAGGTCCGCAAAGGTGGTGGACTGTAACCCCGGTGGGACGTACACTGAGACAAAGACGACTACCCTGCCCTCCATTCTCCCCACCAAGACAGTGTAGCGTCCCCTCTCATCATGGCGCACCTCGTCTATTTCTAGCGGGAGCGAGGTCTTGACCATAATGCCCACCCCTCGCGAGCCCGATGTGAAGCCCGAGTGGGCCACCAAACGATAACCACGTCTATTCATGGCACAATAGGAGTTACCAATGAGGTGTGTCTCCTGCAAAAAGACCACATCAGGCGAAATCCGTTTCAGATATTGCAGGACCACACCCCGCTTAATCCTATCACCCAGTCCGTTAACGTTCCAGGACAGCAAAGTCAGGTCCCTACCCCCCATCACGTACAGAAGCCATCATTAGTCCCCCCGAGAGCATCTAAAAAAAAACCAATACAATAAAGGGTTTGCCTTGCGGTAGAAACGAACCACACCCCACCCCAACCCACCCATCCCAACAGAACTCCCCCCACCCTGCACCCCTGCATGAGCCCAAACAGCCCCCCCAAAGTGCAGTGTGCCTGTCGCCCCATGGAAAGAAAACTAACTAGTCCCCCAGAGGAGGAGGGAGATCCCCCAAGAGACTCCACACGACCTCCGCAGGAGGGGAACTTACCCTAACAGTCAATGGTGACAATAACACAGTCCAGAGCAAGGCCTACCATTAGTCCCTCAGTCCTGATCCGGCGGGCCCTCCCCACCAACCGCTCCCCCCCCACCTCCCCGGCCCCGATCTCCGGGCAGAGTGTCCAGCCAGTCCCCGGCCGCCTCGGGACGATCAAAAAAGTGCGTGCGGCCATCCACCTCCACCCTCAGCTTAGCCGGAAAAAGCATCGCATATTTGATATTCAGGTCCCGTAGGCGACGTTTGACACCGAGAAAACTCAGTCGCTGCTTTTGGACCGCCGGAGTAAAGTCAGGATAGAAATTGATAACCATATTGTCCAGTCTGACCGGCCCTTGTAGCCTGGAGGTCTGCAGGATAGCGTCCCTGTCCCGAAAATTGAAAATCCGGGCGATGAGAGGCCTCGGAGGGGCTCCGACCTTAGGCCTACCCCCGGGGACCCTGTGGGCACGTTCCACTGCAAACAATTTACTCAGCCCCCGAGGCTGGAGATGGGTGAGGACCAATTCCTCCACGAACAGATCCGCTGCCTCTGCCTCGCGTCCCTCCGGCACCCCGATAATGCGGACATTATTCCTCCGGGCCCGACCCTCGGAATCCTCCAGTCTACGATGCATCATGGCGCTCGCCTGGCCAAGCCTGCGCACCTCCTGTTGGAGGGCCGCCACGTCGGATGTGAGGCCCGAAGTAGAGCGGGCCAGAGAATCGACCCGGTCATTTGTTTTGGAGAGATCGGCTCTCACGAGGCCCACGTCCACGAGGACCGAGTCGATCTTCTGCGCCAGAGTGTCAAAGCGCTGGTCCACCGAGGCCTTCATCTCGGCGATGGCGCCCATGACATCTCGGAGGGTCAGGTCCGTGGGTAGAGCAGGAGCGTCAGTCGGGCCCGTAGGGGATCTACGCAGCGCCTCTGGAGATCCCTTCTGGAGGGTGTAGCGGTCCATATTGTTGGATTGATGGGCCGCGCCACGACGGGTCGACTTCACCTTAGCCCGGTCGCCATCTTGTTTTGTGGCCATGGTCGCGGTCCCAAATCGAGCCAAGCTCCTCAAGAAGGGGGTAGACAATCCCGTTCAAGGGCTCCGGGGGGGGGGCGACCACCGCTCCACAGGACGGACCGCAGCCGGCGGGCCGGCAGGGCACCCCAACCAGGCCACACCACCGCACACCGCCTCGCGACCCTACCTCGCCTGGCAGCAAGGAGGGCGCAAAAGCGAAAGTGAAAGTGCGGGGTGTGCGAGTCGCCCAGCCTTGCCCGCCGCTGTTATTCACTTTGTCGCCGGATCGCCCCACAACTCCAGTACGGGGGGCCGGCGTGGCGAAGGCCGCAAACCTTAATCGGTGCTCCCGCCGGTGTCCGAGGTCCGAATTGAAAACGGAAAACGGGCGTCACCTCAGCTCGAGTTCAGAAACACAGTCCCCTCATCTAGGACAGGATTCGGTCAGGATTTATGCAGGAGGTCACGGAGGTCCTCGGGAGCCTCGCACCTACGCGGCCATCTTGGGTGCGCGCTAGGCTCCTCCTCTTCTGGTATTATTAATGGAATCCAATCAATTGAAAGGTTTTGTTTCAGTCTTCCTCGGTTACGAGTCTGAGGTCATTTAGCTTCACAAGTGACTCTTCTAATTTCAGTTCTTGTTCCTTCACCTGGTTCTCCTCACTGTACTGATGCTGTTTGTCATATTTCCAAATTGAGTATCGTCTTCGCTTCTACTTCGTTAAAGACTTCTGTACCACGTGGTGCAACAACAGGTACTTGAATTGGTGCAATTGGTTGCAATTCTTCACCCCTTTCTCTGTCTTGCTGCTGGTGTGATCCCGGTACCGCTGCTCCCCATGGCCTCACAGCTTGTGGTGGTGCAGTCACCGGTGCTCTAGGTTCAGGACGAAAGAGCGCGATTTCTTCTTTGGGATTTCTCACTTATTTGGTGTGCAAGGCATGCACCCAATTTGGAACTCCGCCACACTTTACAGCAGTATTGGTCACTAAGATGACCTGGAAGAGGCTTTTCCACCTTGGCTCCAAACAATTCTTCTGAACATGCCTCTTGATAACAGCCCAATCACCAGGATTGAGGTTGCAGCACTGTTCTTTTTGTGGATCTTTAGTGGCAGCTGCAACCTGGTAAAAAACAGAATGCTATATCCCAAAAAGAGAGGGGACCAGGAGCACATGTAGGTCCAGCACACATACTTCCAAGGTACATTCTATCAACTAAGGGTATGCAGTTCCTAGGCAGGGTAAAGGAGAGAAGGTATCAGGCCCATAAAGAAGGAACTGGAGTTGGGGGGGACAGTTCCTTTAGAAACTAGGGCCCTCACACACCCATGTGGGTGTCATGCTTCATCGTAAGCCATGCTCCTCGTCGGGCCGGCGCTGCAATTTTCGGAGATCCTTTGTCCCAATTCAATATGTGACGTGCAAGTATAGTGTCCAAGATGTAGATTGATTGATTGTAGTATATGTGCATAAAAGGTATGACTTAAAATAGACTAAGCAATTCTTTGAATCAAATTTTAATCAGTGAGTATGCTTGTCTAGTTAAAACGGTGGTGGCTCCCAGTAGAGACAATGGTCTCGGGTGACTGGGAAAGTTTAAAGGTCAACATGTTTCTTGCCATAAAGAAGTCAATAATGATCAAAATGGCAATTCATCAGGACCAATGGACTCTAATCTACACAGTGTTTAGAACCTGGGGTGGAATAAAGGATAATCCAAACACTATATACCCTATATTAAGTGTACCTTAATATAATGTAACCTAAAAGACTGACCTGAACTGGTGAAAAAAACCAAAACTACAACAAAGCTGTATCACCTGGTCAGCGCAAACATTTTATACTTGTAGTGTAGCATGCATCAGTTATACATGCTGCCAACTGTGATAGTGCCATACCAATATAGTGATAAAACAGGATAAAATAGAACATATAACAGGCAGGGAACACTCTTATGAAAGGAAACAAGGTTTCATACACTGTGGTGGACAAAGGACAGATAACTCACCCAATTGGGTAGTATCTTTGCCTCCTCAAGATAGTGCTGGGACCACGCTGATTTAGTGTGCTGGAAGGACATAGTTAACCAGTGAGGTGGCCCGGGGAGTTCCTGTTATCAAGAAACTTCTAATAGCGAGTAGCATAGTACTTACAGAGTCGAAGCGACATTGCACAGGATGACCTACCCCATCTCAGGCGCCTCTAAAGTAGAGGTACCGGGGAGGTCTGTGACTTAACACTGTTCTGTTCTTGATTGGTTGCAGGTGGTTTCCATAAGCAGTGGAATCCACTCTGGTAGGGAGTGCGTGGGCGCCATATTGGAAGTGTGAAAAAATGTGCCCTCGGATCTGCCTTACCAGGCCTGACTAGTCCCCATCTAAGTGGAGACCACAGCTTTAGGGGCCGCACCCTCTTACTTTACAATACTCCAGTGTCCCAGAATCCCAAATGGGATTTAGGGCTCTACTTTGAATTCTTTCATTCTTACTGTATGGCGCCCATGCACTCATGGCAGCGTTGACTCCCCTACTTATTGAAACCACCTGCAGACAATCAAGAACAGAACAGTCTTAAGTCACAGACTTTTCCTGTGCCTTCACTTCCGAGGCGCCTGAGACGGTGTATGTTATTCTGTGCAATGTGACTTTGACTCTGTAAGTTCTATACTACTCGTTTTTAGAACTTTCTTGATACTGACTCTGTAAATATAGTCACTCTCATTTGAGCAGTTAAACTGCATGCTCTGGCAAGGGCAATCAATTCTGCAACTTGTGCTAAGGTAACCCCTTGAAGCCATGAAGCTTCGACAACATAATTTATGGTACATACAGCATATGCTGCTCTCAGGGTACCTTCATTGTATCTCAGGCATGAGCTATCTACAAACATTACATGATCAGGCTCAATCAGGGGTTCATTTTTGATATTGGGTCTAGGCTTTGTGCATAAATCCGGGAGCTAGGCAATCCTGTCAAATTTTATCACAAACATTATCATTTACTGGAAGCAAAGTAGCAGGGTTCAAAATGTGGCACCTTTTGATTACAACGTTCTCAGAACACAATATTCTGTGCTCCTATTTTGTAAGCTGATTGTGGGTCATATGCTTTGTTTTTGTTCTTGTCATTAGAAGCTCCACAGATTGAGGGGCCATTCCAGTTACTAGCTATCCATCACTATGCTCTCACTTTTTTCCAGACTAGTGCTCACTGCCGGAACAGCTTTAAGACAGCCAGGCAAACCTGCTGTGACAGGGTCAAGTAAAAAATAAGTCACATGCTTCTCAGCATCACCATGCATCTGTATTAGCATTGAGAGAGCGCAGCTCTCCCTCTCATTGCACAATAGAAAAACCTTTAATGTAATCTGGCATTCCTAGTGCTGGGGCATGATAAAGTTTTTGTTTCAGCTCTAGGAAGGCTTTCAAGCAATCATTGTCCCTTTAGGGCGGACCAAACACATCCCTTTGTGTCAGCTTCAGTATAGGCTTTGTCACTAGGGAAAAGTTTGGTATCCACTGTCTACAGAAGCCAACAATGTCCAGTAATATCCTGACTTCCTACTGTGTTCCAGGTGGATTCATCTGAAGAATTGCTTCCACTCTTTCTGGTGATACCTTTATAGTTCTCCTCTGAATTATGTGTCCCAGATATTGAACTTATTTCTGACAGTACTGCAATGTACCTGGAGACACTTTATGTTCTTTGCCAGGTGATGTAATAAGGCAATGGTATCCTATTTACAGGCTTCTCGTTGCTCTGGTGCCCGCAGAAGGTCATCAATATACTGCAGCGTACTGATCTATAGGGCATTTGTAATGGCTCCAGATTATTTTTATAGATCTGGTTAATGATTAATGTACTCTCTGTATATCCTTGTGGAACTCTGCACTTTGCCTAAACTACTGCTGAAAAGCAAATGAAAAAAGACTGGTTATCTTCATGCATTACTCAGTACAAGGAATTTGAAATAATGTAATGGTTCGATCGGTAGCACAGGACACATGGAACGACTATCTCATTCATTTTCCTAAGGTCCAGCACAATCTGATATTTCCAATTTTGTTTCTGAAAACTGATGATCAGAGAATTACACGGACTCCTAATTATCTCCCCATAAAATTCCTTTCTGTATCATATTTTCTATTACAGTCTTAAATCCTGCAATTGTTTCCGGGGACAGATGCTCCTGTGATATTCTTGGAAACACCACATTTGCCTCTACGGTAATCTTGACTGGGTCTACTCCTTTAATCAGCCCATTGTCTTTTTCCGTGAGATCTTACACTTCTGGGTTCACAGTTTCTCTCAAATCAGCAAACAATTCTTCAATTATCATTCATGGAAACCAACCTACAGCTGTCTTTTGTTGAACCATATCGGATAGAGGCATATGGCCACAGATTCCTTACCTTTGAATTATCTCCAGATGGCAGAATGGATCTGGAAAATTTCTAAAGCACCACCTCTGCATGTCGGTAGAGGGCGTCTAGCAACTCCATAGCAATGTCTTCCACTGGATGTCACATCCACATAGTCCTTGTAAGGCCCCACCATGACTCTGACATCGGTTTCCTCCTTTCGCTCCTTCCAACGCGGATCCAGAGAGTGGTTCCTCTGGATGTTCTTTGGCCTATTTCGGCATTTTTTGTCGACGGAACAGTGTGCTTTTTTCTGGCTGTCCTCGGGGTTCGAATCCTGTGGGTCCCATGGATGGCAGATGTTGGCCACAGACCCACATAATATTTGTATGTGCGGTCTTGGCAAGCACCATGACTCTGAGAAGTGCAACGCCTGTCTCCAACTTCGGCCGAAGGTATTGCGGGTATGCAGCATGAAGCTCTTGGTGGTGTATTTGTCGCAGGCTCCATGTCGTTTGCGGTCACCATGTCGTTCCTAGCAATGCTCGAGAGCTTGCTCCAGAATTTCTTCCCATGAGTGTCCATTGACCTCAATGTCAAGCATCCGAAGTCGAGGCATTCCCCGACTTTGCCCTGTACGTGCATTTCTGACACCCCTCTCCATCCTCTGGTTGGCTCTAGACCAGATGAGGGAATATTATTACTCCCTTCATGCTATCTTTGGGCTCCACTTCCCTCTGGTGTGCGTCTCAGCCCTAAGGAGGCCAGAGGTGCCTTGATTGAATCCACGCCGGCGGGGTCTCCCTCGGTGTCAGTGAGGCCCTCTGAATCTGTAGTTGGATCTGTGTTGGCTACGGTGCACAGCCCTTTGGGGTTCCCACCTGCCACCCCAGTGTCTGATCAGCTGGCTCCAATGTTGGGGTCACTGATCAACGCTACGTCTTCTCTCCTCTCTTTTCCGACGCCGAGGCATCGCCACATCGATGTCGGATGGTGTCTGGAGCAGTATTGGTGCTGCTGTACACCTCGGAGATCTTCCCTCCTTTGGAGGAGCCCCCTACTGTTTTTCCTCCAGGAGAATAGGTTTTTGAAGGAGAAGGAGAAGAAATAGGGTTTATTCCACCCACGACTGACTGTTCAGCCTCTTCTAGAGGTTAGTTGAATACCTCAGCTGGGTAAAGCTAGGGGCCTTGAGTGCTCCCCTTCCTCGGAATTGTTTTCATCTTCCGGCCTCGCTACTGAGGTTAGCTCTGCTTTCGCTGAGCTTCTGAGGAGGGTAGCTGTGGTTCTGGAACTGCAGCTCCCTTCTGTGGAGGTGGCCATAGACCCCTTAAGTGGGGTGTTTCATCAGGGTCAATGGGGGGTTGAGCCTGTGCTCCTGTTCAGTAAACCCTATTTTATATTTTGTTGGGATCTTGAGCTAAACCCTTTTCGAGAAACCCAGTGGATCGGTCTATAGCTCAAAGACACCGTCCTGCTGCTGGAGACAGAGCTGCCTTCTCCGGCAGCCTACTCCGCACAGCTTTGTTTTTCAGGCTGCTAAAGCCTCCCCTGACATCAGTGCTCTTCCTAACGTCCCTCTGGACAGTGAGACTAGGGGTCTCTATACTTTTGATTTGCATGTTTTTTCTTCGACCAGTTCCGCTTGCGGTCACTTAATGTCACTTGTGTTCTGGGCCGGTTTTCTTTTGTGTTGTGGAATTCAATCTCACGCCTGCTCCTGGATGAGACCCAGAATGATCTTACTCAATTACTTCATGATGGCCAACAAGCAGCTAAATTGAATTGCTGATTCGATGTAGCATGGATACCACACATTCTGTCGAGCGAGCATGGCTCTTTCAGTGGCACTTCGCCGGCGTGCCCGGCTACACACCTCTGCTTTACACCGTTTTGGGGAAAGTCTGTGTGGGTCAAAATCTTAAACCCTGTTTTGCTATACCATTTGCTCCTCTTCTTCCTGAACAGAGTTTATGCAGGGAATGGTTTCCTTGATTTCTTTCACATGTGAGCCATTCTAGGACAGTGCTTGTTGTTTTTTTGCTTTCAAACTTCACATACGGATGGCACCCGGTGAGATCCCCCTGCAGGAATTTTTATTACTTCTTAAACTGTCAATGACATGTTATGGTCCCTGTTATTTGGGACGCATGTTGTTTAATAGCCCTTTTGGGTTTCAACGCCTGTTGAGGCAAGGTGTTCTTTTGCTTTTCTACCCAGGTTCTGTTTGGGGTATTTTGCTTGTATTGTGCGGCTGTACTGTTCCCTATCCTACAAGGTGCTTCGTCTGTATTCTTACATATGTTTCTGGCACCTTAGTACCCCTTATATAGGACTTCAACTTGTGTGCTTTGGTTGGATGGTAAGGGGTTTCTTCTTGCTCCCCCTCTGTTTTGTGGAGTAACTTCTCCTCACTAGCCAGGGATTTATTTCCTTACACTCTTGTCTGGTGACCTTTCTTTCCTAGTAGACACAAGGGAAGAGGGCATAGTTCTTCGCCTAGGGTACATTGCCTGATCCTGGCCTAGGATACATTGCCTGATCCTGGCCTAGGCGGTATTCCTTCTTTAGTCTGTATCAGGTCTCACTGTGCACGTACAAGGAGGACTCTTATCTTTTCTACTACTCTCGAGGTTCCTTGTGGACGGTCACCGTTTCACGACCCCTCTCTCCACTACACCAAAACAGGTTGCACTATCGTTGTGGGAAGGCTGGGATATGGATCTCATCAGCTAGTTTAACTTTTCCCCTCGCTGCTCACGTGGTTGTAGCCTCACATGATGAATTGCGACCGCATAACTTGACGCATGGATTGAGGTTAAGAGGCTATATCATTGAGGGGCTGGTCCTTTCTTTATATTAAGCAATGCTGCCGTATGTGAAACTGTTCTGTGTAAACTTGCATTAATGTGTCTGTTTCTTCTGGATCTTATTGTTGCTGTACTATCTCACTGAAAATCAAACACAATAAAAAAAAAAAAAAAGGTTCCTTGTGGACGTACCTTGTCCATATCTTAGCATGGCTGAACTACTCTGCCGACTCTTTCTCTTCTATGCCACTGCATTGACTTTTTAACTGCTTCCACCATGCGCAAAGCTGTTGTTGCTTTTTACTGTTGAGAAATGTTTTGTACGTTGCTGGAAACATTTCCATGATAGTTCCAATACCAACCCAAACATTTAGTTATTAAACTGTTTCTTCTTCAGATGTTCTTTTCTACCTCTTTTAGGGGTTGATGGCTGTTTTTCATCTTGCTGGGTGGAGAGGAAAAGGAAGAGCCAGAGATTCTGACCGACTAAGTGTTGAATATTTTGGCTTTGGGACGCTCATATTGTACACTAATGGAGCTGTACTATGCACAGACAAGGATTAATTGCTACAAATTCATAGGGAAACTCACATTTTGCTAATTCCGCAAAAACAAGCAGACTGCACCGAGACAGGTGATAGAACATTAGAGAGATGTGGGTAATTTTTAAATATTGGACATGGGGCTTCTGATATACATAGAAATTATCTCCAGGGAAGATGTGGGAGATGGAATAGGTGTCACAGAGGCAACACTTATCCAGGAACAAGGCTTGTATGTGTATGATGGCACCGCAACACCTTTTAAACCCAAGTCAACATTTGTTCCAATGTCTCCACAAGACTCTATTGACATGTTTGCTGAAATGGTTGTACAGGATTTGAAAATGATGAAGATCAAGGGGGTTATAAGGAGGAAGGGAGGTCGATTGAGTATGGGATATGGGGATATGTATAAGTACAACTGGGTAATTAAAAAAATCTGCCAAAGGAAAGATGTGGTGGTGCGACAGGCAGATAAGGGTGGGAATATCGCCCTATGGCCACTACATATGTTTATCAAAGAGACACAAAGTCAACTAGGAGATAAGCAATGTTATTGCAAGATTCTTTTTTTTGTCCTCATTAGCCTCAGATTCACCTTCCATAGCACCTCCATCCGAAAACCTTTCCCTTTGGCCGGGACAGGAGCATATGACACTGCCCCACTCGTCCAAGACCTGCCGATTGCACTTCAATGCATTTTCCCTTGCATTCGACTCTCCTAACTGAGAAAACCAATAAGAACGAGACCGAGAGGGAGAGGATGAAATTGTGGGATTGGCATGTGCTTATACTGAGGTCTAATTAGGCATAATCATTGGACAGTCCCTTCCTATCCTACCTCTTCAACCATTCCACAACCGAAAGCCAGAAGGCGTCTCTCTTGCTTTCCAGGGGAACTGCATCCAACCTGAATGTATATTCCAAGGATGCCCTCTACTCAATATACATGGGGGGATTCAGGCTGGTCCACTTCTTGCACAGTTCTCTTCGTGCCAGAAACACAACATAGAAAATTAATTTTTGCTTATCTTTATCATAATCACTTACTTCCGGGGCTACACCAAAGAAAACAAGGAGAGGGCTTACTGTATCCTCAGAATATTGGTCACAGCCTTACTTACATCACCCCAAAATACCTGAATCCTTGGACACCTAATGAACATATGCAGGTCGTCTGCCATCCTCTGACCACATTTGGGACACGCCACCTCTCCTCTGTTACCAAATTTTGACAATTTATGTGGCGTCCAATACACTCTGTAGATAGAAAAGAGGTGGTTTCTCCTTAAATAGGCGGGCTTGATCACTTGATAAGGTATAGGAAAGGATACTTGCCATAACTTATGCAGCGTTCCTTCTGGAAAGCATCTCCCCCACAGCTCTTGTGGCAGCGCAAACTCCCCGTCCACTTCTTCCATCATCCGCCAGTACCAATGTGATGTTTCCTTCTTCTTGGGTCAGTCAAAAATCAAAGTTTCTTCAAACTTGTTCGAACCACCTATCCTATTATCTGATGACTGGAACCAACTCTGAAATTGTAAATATTTTAACCTTGAAACTTGGTAATTCGTTTTAAGTTGAAGTCGTTCCCATGAAATCAATTGCTCTCCCTCCAAAAAGTCCTCCCATCTCTCTATGCCAGCTTTCCTTAGTGACCCTGCCAATTTATCCATCGTCCAGTCAGGTGATCCTGATGATTCCCAGATGGGGGCCATATTGCTGTAGTACAGCAATTTTAGTCTCCTTCTAATCCTATACCAGGTTTCCGCCATAACTTCAAGAATCTTCAGCCTCACCTTTTTGAAATATCTTGGATCTGCATATTTCATCATAAAGCCCGAACCACCTTCTTCTACTCCTTTTTTTTTTTTTTAATAACTCTATTTTTCATTTTGCAACAACTAAAACAAATCGACAATGATACAGCATATAAGGGCATACCTTTGATGTGATTGGTAATACTTGGTACAGGTGGCAGCATTAGAGGTAAAAAAGCACAATAGGGGTATATATTCATCCGTGAGTGTACCACAATGAGGTATAAGCATGGGACACTCCAAAGACCCGCAGGCCGCTGACTGCTGAAATCAATTCTCTCGCCCCCCCCATCATGATCAGGTTGGTTTTCCACATCTGACCTGCTTTCCCCACTTTCTAGGGTCTTGTGAGCGAAGGACTCTCCCTCCGTCAACCCTGAAGTACACATTTCTCACCAGACCATCAGATCTGCTTGTAGCTTCTCGTCTCTACGGGTAAGTTTCATATGTGCTTCTTCGGCTAGAGACCACTCTCGTATGTCCTTGAGCCAGACCGGCAATTCCTGGCCTCCCTGTCCCATCCATGTTATGGCCACCCTACGCCTAGTTAGTACAAGCATTAACTGTAGCAATTTATATTGAATTTTCCTTTTCTTGGGCTTCCTAATGGACGCAAGTAGGCAACTCAAGGGTTCCGGCCCGTGGCTTCACTAATCTTGCTGACCACCCCCATCCAGAACTGCCTGACCACTGAGCACTCCCAGGCCAAGTGCAGAAAGCCCGCCTTCTCTATGGCGCATCTCGGGCATCTATCATCCCTGTCACGTGAAATGCGTTTTAATGATACCGGGGTTAGGAAGGTGCGATGCAAGAAATTGAAGTGCGTCAGTTTAAATCTGGCATTGCAGGAGACAGTGCGTGTGAGGGTGCCTATGTGTGCCCACTGTTTCTCTTCCAACTGGATGCCTAGATCCTTCTCCCAGGCAGCCCTGGACGGCGGTACTGGGGACATGGAGTCCCGTTTCATAGCTTTATAGAGGAGAGAGATCAGTTTGCGACCAGCACCACATGTAAGAAGGATATCAAGAGTTTGTGTCGGATGTGTAATGTCCGGGTATTGTGGCCAGGTGACCTTTACCACCTCCTGGATACCTCTGTAGTGTAAGAATTGGCCCTGCCCGAGGTCAAACCTCTCCTCCGCCTGCTCATAAGTGATAAATGTCTCATTGGGAAAAAGGTCAGCAAGAACTTCACACCACCCTCCCTCCAGGGTTGGAACGACATATGCCTTCCCATGTCTGTAAAGGGTGCTAGTATCCAAATCTGTAGCTCCCTATGAAATGGTGCTTTCCTTAAGACCTTCTCAACAAACCGCTGCCACATGTCAGCCGTATGTCTCACCAAATAGGGGAGAGTTGCCTCTGCTCCCCTGCCCTGCATCAGCGCCTACTGAAGTGCCAGGGTGTCCACCCTGCCTGACAGAAGGCGTTTCTCCCAATTGTCCGCGTCAGTCAGCCAATGGGCCGCAGGTTGTAGTTGAGCGGCGTAATAATAAAGATCAAAGCATGGCTCCTCCAGGCCACCCTCCTCATAGCTGCGTATGACGGTGTTTAGGGCTACCCTACTTCGCCGTCCTGCCCAGAGCACGGACGTGAGAATCATATTCAGGGTTTTGAAGACGTGCGTCGGTAATGGGCATAGCGAATTCTGGAGGACATATAGGGTCCTGGGAAGCATCACCATCTTAGAGATGGCCAGCCTACCCATCAATGACAGTGGAAGGGTGTTCCAAAATGTCAACGAATGCTGTAGAGACGTGATTAACCAGTCTATGTTCCTGGCCAGCGCTTGTGTCCCCGTCGGTGCAACCTGTACAGGGCTCGACAAATCCACTCGACTGCTCGCATTTGCGAGGTAAATTTAATGAGGTCGAGCTATTTTTAAGTCCTACTGGCTCTTTCTGGCGAGTAGGAAAACATACTAACTTTTTTCCTCTGTCTTTGAAAACGAAGCAAATGTGACAAGATAACAAGATTTAAAGGCCTTTTTATTGCTCAAAAAGCAAATGAGCAATAAAGATGTCTTTAAATCTTGTTATTTTGTCACATTTGCTCTGCTTTCAGAGACGGAGGTCAAGTAGGTTACTGTTAGGTGGAGGAGAGTTTTCAAGGTACTAGACCTGCAGGACCAGTACCATTTTTCAGATTTTTCGAGCCCTGCTGTATCCCCAGATATCGGAAACCCGCCCGCTCCCATTGTAGCCCCAGGTCCGGAAGATCCTTCAGGGACACCGAGGCTAGTCCTGCCAGTGGAAAGATCAGTGACTTGTTTCAATTGAGCCGCAACCCAGATACCTCTCCAAATCTATTTAATTGATGCAGCAGTTCAGGTAGTGCGTCCCGGGGGGAGACCAAATAAAACAGGGCATCATCGGCATACAGGGAAACAACGTGGCTCGTGTTGCCCAATCTAATTCCCCACTGATCCAATTCCGCTCTGACCCAGACCGCAAATGGTTCAATGGCCAGGGCGAACAATAGGGGCGAAAGGGGACACCCCTGGCGGGTGCCCCTACCCAGCTGACATTCATCTGAGCGCACGCCCCCGAGCTTAACCCTCGCGTGAGGTTCCGTGTACAGTATGCGGATCCAGTGACAGAACTTAAGTCCCAGCCCCATGACCCGTAGGACCTCCAAAAGATATCCCCAATCCACCGTATCAAATGCCTTGGCTTGGTCGATGGAAACCAGTACCATCTGTTCCTCACGATCACGTAATTCATGCATTACATGATTAAGGTGGAGCAGATTCATAGCTGTGTTCCGGCCCGGTATAAAACCACATTGGTCCTCATGCACCAAATGCGGCATGTATGGCCCTAAACAAGAGGCCAAGATCTTACACAGAATTTTAGCATCCGTGTTAATCATTGTAATTGGTCGGTAAGACGAGGGCTCATGTACATCCCCTCCCGGCTTCAGAATCATACATATCTCCCCTGCTTCATGCTGGGTTGGAGATCACTGCGTTCAAAGGCCTCGAGATACACCTGTAATAGGAGGCGGAGGAGTGTGCCCGCAACGGCCTGATAAAACTCAGGAGGGTACCAGTCACTCCTGGGAGACTTAGCTTTTGGTAAGTGCTGCAGCGCGGAGTGCACCTCCTCTAGTGTTAGAGCTCTTCGAGTTCTTTCTGTGCCGATTTAGGGATAGACCGTAGGGTCAGGTCGTGAATATAAGGGAGATAAGCTGTCTTGCTAACTGCTGGGTCCGCAGCATATACTATCTGCAAGTGGGATTTCAGGACTCGCAGTAGCCCCAACTCTGAGTGGATAAGGCCACCAGTGGGCTTCCGCAGAACCACAATTGCAGCAGGAGCTTGTTCTCGTCGGAAAAGCCAGGCCAACCAGCGACTCGATTTGTCCCCTTACCAATGGAGGCGTTGTCTGTATTGTGTGTGGGTGTACTTGTTGAGCCTGTCCCAAATGTCATGAATGCGCTCCCGAATGCCGCGCTCCCTAGCCCCATCCTCTGCGTCTCGAGTGTCTCGGGTCTGTGCCTCTAGGAGGTGTCGCTCCCCGTCTTGTAGCTCCCATTGGAGCTGCTTGCGGACCCCACATGTTAGACTCAAGCAGGTACCTCTCACCACCGCTTTCAAGGCCTCCCATTTCGTTGCTCTTGACAAGTCGGGCCCCTCCCAATTTAGGTCGATATAGTCAGTTATGGCAGATTCTATGTGTTGCTTCCCTACCGGGTCCTCGAGTACCTCCGCCTGTAGCCTCCAAGTCCGGGGGCGACGAACCGGGGCGCCCCAATCAACCACGCAAGCCACAGGGGAGTGATCAGATAGGAAACGTGCCTGATGTGTCACCTCTAAGGACATAACATTGGGTTCGCCACTAAAATCCTGTCTAGCCGACTGTGAGTACTGGAGAAACAGGTGTACACTTTCTGGGTTGGATGCCTCTGATACATCCTGTGCCCCTATTCCCCATAACCTCTCGGAGCTTCACTGTCATCCTCGGTTTCGTGCCTTTGCGAGGTGGGAACTTGTCGAGGTCAGGATCTAACACACAATTAAAATACCCCACCCAGATCAATGGGACTTCTAATTCCTACACCAGGACCTCCTGTAGGGCCTGAAAAAAGTCTGGATCGTCCGTATTTGGGGCATAAGTATTCATTATAGCAATGTCTCTTCCATCTAACTTAGCTCTGAGGAGAATGTATCTCCCATAAACGTCAGCTTCCATATACTGAAGGGCGAATAAGGTCCCCGGGGCCACCCACACAAGGACTCCCCTGGCAAGTAGAGAGTGAAGTTTGGAAAACCTGCCCCCGCCATTTCTTCGCCAGCTTATGAGCTCCTTCATTGAGGTGGGTTTCTTGGAGGCACGCTGTTGAAACCTGATGTCTCCGGAGAAAGGATAGCACCCTATATCTCTTGGTACATGTACCCAGCCCTCTCACATTCCAGCTTAAGAATTTAAACCCCATTGATGGTATAACAACCGGTCTCTGTGCATTTCCCTTCCTGAATAGCTACATATAACCTGTTCCCCACATGCTGCACAAACAATACATAAAAAAAAAAAAGAAACAACCCCCCAGGAACACCCTCCCACGAGCAATGTGCTGACAACTATACATGCAGAAATGCTCTTTCCATGCTGGTGCCAGGACGTGCACAGCTGCCCCATCAGCCTAACAGAGGCTGAAAACTACCCTTAAAGAAAAGCCTAATTCTAACTCCCAACCCAGCCCAGTCGCCACATAGCAGACCTCAATGTCCCGAACCACCCAATTCTATGTTTCTGATATAACAGAGCCAGTCCTTTCCGCCAACCCCACAGAATGTATGTGGTATCCAAGCAATAACTCAATCCGTCCCGATCCTCCCTCCAAGACTCTTCCCCAGAAGTAGATACCTAGGAAGCGCAGCACCAGAGTCCCTGAGAGTCAATTGCCACCAGGCTACTAATCTAGGACCCCCATACCTGAAAGAGAAGAAAATGAAACATTGCTTTCATGTCAAGTCTGGGGTGGATGTAAGAGGGTCCATAATAGTTTCCGGAACCACACAATTGGTTGGTGGCAGAGTCTCTGACACTAGTTCCACCTCTGGAGTGTCCTTCACAGTTTGTGAAGAAGTGTCGCTGGAGTCCAAAGACTCCACCCGCAGGGCTCCATCATCCCCCACAGTGATTCTCTGTCTTTCCGCTTTGGTGTCGCTGGCGGACCGGTTCCTGCATCTGCCCCTCCGATTTCTTGGGGGCCTGGTCCCCCATGTGCTCCGGGAGCCCCTCCTTTCCCTCTCGGGGAAAGCCTTTCCCCTGATTTCTAGCCACTCCCACACTTCTTCTGGGGAGTCGAAGAAGTGAGCTTTTTCCTGGGATTTCACCTTTAGTTTTGCAGGGTACAGTAACATGTACTGTAGGTGTAGTTCACGGAGCTTTTGCTTGACGCTGAGGAAAGATTTCCTCTGTTCCTGCATCTAGCGGGTATAGTCCGGATATATTGAGACCTTGGCATTGTCATAGGTGAGATCTGACACTTCCCTCGCAGCTTTCAAAATACAGTCCCTTTCCCGGTAGTTCAGGATTTTGGCAATGAGGGCCCTGGGGGGGGGGGCCCCGGTGGCGGCGGAGGGACCAGCGCCCTATGGGCTCTTTCCATCACAAAGACCTCCAACAGACCCGCGGGCAGAGCTTAGCGCGTATCTAGTTCTCCAGAAATCGCTCCGTGTTGCCCTGTTCCGCGTGCTCCGGAATGCCCAGGACCCTGATATTACTGCGGCGGGCCCTTCCTTCTGCTTCCTCCGCTGGGCGTTCCAACGCTCCAGTGGTGTGTGTTATCTGAGAGACCTACTGCCTCAGTGATGCCACTTCTCTCTGAACCTGCACAATGTCCCCCTCCGCCGTTGAGACCTTGTCCGCCACTTTCCGCAGATCCGCCCTCAGCAGATTTACATCGATGGAGACCGTTTCAATCTGCTTTTCCAAGGCGGTGCGGGACCCCTGTATTGCTTCCAGGAGCTCCACTCAGGATGGTTCGTTAGTGGCGTCACCATCCCCCTCCAGGCCTGTTTGACAAGTGATCCGTTGCGTGGGGAGGCGTTGTGTGGTATGCTGGTGTTCTTAGCTCCATTCACTAGGGCTTTTGCCCTTGATGTCTTATAAAATCCTGCTATTGTTCTGCAAAATCTATCCCCCAACTTAGCAGCTATCAAAACTGATTGCAGAAAAGCCCAATTCACATGATCAAAAGCTTTGGTTACGTCCAAAGCTATGACTGCTAAGGGAGCATTGTTTACTATGGCCAGATCTGTTGCCCCTATAAGCGAATAAGTGAGCTTGTACCGTGTCCTTTCTTGCATAAAACCTTTCTGATCATCATGCACCTGATCCCCCCCCTTAACCCCATTTCATTGTTCCGCCAGAATTTTTGAAAACATCTTATAATCGCAATTCAAAAGCGACACCGGACTGTATGAATCACAACTATTTTTGCTCTTCCCCGGTTTCAAATTTAGGGAAATTGTGGCTTCTGACCATGACTCTGGCTGAGGTGCCCCTCCATAAAAATCTCGTTGAACAATTTAGTTAGAATCAGAGTCAATATATTTGCTAGTACCCTGTACACTTCTAGTGGTAAACTATCTGGGCCGGGGGCTTTCCCCTGTTTAGCCTTTTTGAATACCTGCTTCACTTCCCCATCTGGATTTGAGAGTTTAGAAGCGGAGTTCTTTCCTCCTCCAAAGTGTCTATCGAACCCTGACTCAACCAATTGTCCCTCTCTTCTTCTGATGTCAGCAGATCCTCTTCATTCAAGTTTCTAAAATAACTGTAAAAGGCCCCCTCAACCTCTTTTCTGTTAATTAAAACCCTCCTAGTATTCTGACACTTTATCTCCTGTATTAGATTCTTTACCTGATGTTTCTTAATCTGCCACGCTAGTAATTTCCCACAATTTTCCCCATACTCCAATTGCGCTAATTTACTTGTTTCCCATCTCTCCTTTACCTCAAGTTTCAAATCAGATAATTTGGAGTGTCCAGACTCTCGCTGATTGCTGCTGACCAGGTCTTCCTCTACTACTCTTATCCTCTCCTCACAATCTCTAATTTCTTCCCGGAAGACTCTCCTCTTTCCTGCTGCACAGCTTATTAATTTCCCCCTCAAATAGGCTTTGTGAGAATCCCACACCACTCCAGCGGGAGCAGAGCCCCAATTAAACAAAAAAAATTCAACAGTCTCCTCTTTCAGTTTCTCCACTACTGCCTGATCCAACATCAGAGTGCGATCCATAGTCCACCTTGTAGATATGCTATCCTCCATAAGGAATATCTCCAATAAAACTGCAGAATGATCTCACAAGTGAATTCTAATGTGTTCAATAACTTCAACTTGTTCCCTTAATCCAAATTCCAACAAGAAATAATCTATTCTAGACTGGTGATGATACTTCTATTACAATATGTATATCCTTTTTTATCCCCCATTCTCCATCTCCAGATATCACATAATCCCAGTTGCTTCATCATTAATTTTATCTTCCCCATCATTCTGTGGTTTACAATTGCTCTGCTAGCAGTCGATCTATCCAAAGTACTATCTAATTCTACATTCAAATCACCTGCCCAAATAATTGGATCAGAGAAACAAGATATCTCCACCAACAATTCTCGCAGCGGTGCTATATCGTCTAAATTTGGCCCATAATACCCTACCAATGTAAAACCGTGTCCCCTGCTTTTAATGTTGCTACAACCCATCTACCTCTACTATCTGCAATACTTTCTATGATAGCAACTTTTGGATCACGTTTTACCAGTATCGCCACCCCTTTAGTTACAAAAGTTTTTTTTTTAGTACACACCAATTGCTGCACCCACTTTCAGGACTTAAAAACCTCCTTACACTCCTCCTCTGTCAAATGTGTCTCCTGTAATATTCAAATCTGGGCAGTACAATTTTTAATATATTGGAGAATCTGCTCTCTCCTTGGCCTCACCCTTAACCCATGTAGATTCCTCGATACAATCTTCAAATTCAGCTTCTGTCCCTCACCCATGCTCCTTTCTTGTTACCCTTTTCGAATGGCAAATCAACGGCTTCTGAGGAATTTTTCTTTGTTTTCTCCCTAAATGCTCCCCACCCAGTGACCCCTGCCCTCCCCCACTCATGGAGAACCTACCCCACTTAAAGATGGCCTTAGCCTATGGGTTATCCCCCCCCAGTGTGCTTACCCAAAAAATAAATTAATTTCAGGAGGACTATTCTTAAACCTCATAACGAATTACCTCATGTTTTGCCTATTTACAAAACTCTGTAAAGTCATCTACTTCACTCACTGCTCTGAAATTGTGCATCTTATTATTCATCATTACTTCTAGCCCTGCCTGGATTTTCATCTGTACAGAGGCCCCTAGCTCCTTCAGTTGGTCCATTCTCTTCCCCAACTCCCATTGCCTATTGGAGGTGATGGAAGAAATGTCTGACCTAATTTCACAGGATAGCCCATCAACCTTCACTACTTTAATTTTTTAAGCTCGAGATAAAGCCTTCTCTTTCAAGGAGTAAGTAAGGAAATTCACCAGGATCCTCCTGGGGCTGCTTCTGTTAGGGTTGAGACTGAAGGGGTCCCTATGAACTCTCTGTATATCCCTACCCATCTCCTGATCTGACTCTAACAGATGTAACCCTGTTTTGATCAACTTGACTAAAAAACCTTCCAGATCATCTCCCTCCGCCCCTTCAGGCACATTTAGGATCCATAAATTATTCCTCCTTTGAATTTTTTCCTCCTTTCCTCTTAATCCTGGCACCCATGTTCTTTTAACTTTAAAGCTTTTAATATCTTCTTTATTTGTTTCTACCTTGCCTTTCAGCCCCATAACTGTCGCTTCTAGGACTGTTGTTCTCCCTGCCAGGTCATCGATCTTTTTCTCTAAAGCCTCACAAGCCAACTTTATCTCTTTCTGATTCCCCTCGGACACTTCAAACCTACTTCTTATCTCTGATGTAAGTGCTGCTATCAAGTCCCCCAGAACTGCTCCCCCTGTGTTAACTTCCACCTTCTCACACCGAATCATGTCCTTCCTCCCCTCTGTGATCCTGCTATGTTCTGGGCCAAGTTTTTCTACTACCCCATTCTTGATAGCCTCCCCCACCTCTAGATCTGAATGGGTGACACTCCCGCCATTTAAACCTTTTAAATTTTCCGTACTCTTCAAATCCTCTAAACATTCTTTCTGCAGTGGCACAAACCTATGGGGGCTACATACACTCCCCCATTCCACCGGTACTTCCCCAACCAAGTGGTCTGACTGTCCCTTCGCGACCTTGCCTTTTTGCACCTCCTTATTTGACATCCCTGCCTCACTTAATGTTAGGGTCTTCAGAAGTACTTTGAAAAAGTTCCTGAGACAGGGGGTAACCTTTACCTTCTGGACCTTATTCATGCCAACCCCTCTTGTTTGTCTCATTTCTGTTCTTTAAAAACAGGCTTTCTTACTGCTGGGGTTCTTACTGCTGGGGTTCTCTCTCCTTTACTTTCTACTTTTTCCCCTCCACCCAAAAAGAGTCCTCCCCCTGCACATTGTTTGAACAGGGCTTTCCCCTCTTTTAGCACTCCTTAGCGTGTACCACCCCCCCCCCCCACTCCCTGTTGCTTGAGCTCACTTATATTCTTATTTGCTCTTTTATTGTTTGTTTTTAACTTTATTAAATCTCCCTGCACCTCTGTGGAGCTCTTTCCCCCTCTCCTCTCTGATTAGCACCCTACTGTAGTTCCTGACACCTTACTCTACTCTCCCCTGTGTCTTATGAAACCCCTTCTTTGGTCCTTGGTAGTTCTCTGAGGCCATCTCCGCCTCTTCCCCAGAAGGGAATCCTCGCTGCAGCCTTCCTCCCTCTCCTCACTTCCAGCGCGGCTCTTGACCAGCACTGCTCGCTGTCGCCACACAACACCGCCAAGAGCTTCTTGCTCTTTCCAACCCAACCGGCATTAACCTTGGCTCGGCAACTTCGGCACTGAGGACCGGAGCGTAGAATCAACCAACTTCTCCGCCCCGCTGAAATACGCCGTTCAAACCTGCATCGCGCATCCCAACTCAAGGTATGTCTCAAGCCTGAGATTCTCTGCGCTATTCCCTTTGATCGATTATTCTGTTGTATCTGTCATTCTTTTTTCATAAATCATAAACCCGTATTTCGCTTACACCTCCTGCATCTCTATTAGCGTGCACACTTGGTGGAGCTCCCTGCGACCCGCTTTTAGCCGGCCGCCATGCTCTCCCACAGTCCTCCAAATTTATTGCAAGGTTGATAAATCAGTTGCTGATGACTTTAAAAACAAATACCATGTTGAATTGTCTCAGTGTAGAACGGTTGGGCTAATCAGCCAGGAGGAATATTTATTCCTTAAAGCAGATAATCCCATCACTCCCAATATGCCCATCCTCCTCTTGATACCGAAAGTTCATAAAAATATTTTGACACCACCTGGTAGGCCAATTACAGCAGCCATGGGTGTTTTATTTGAAAGTACATCTAGGTACATAGATGTTTTCTTACAGTATAATGCCTGAAACTAGTCCTTATATGTACAGGATGCCAGTGATTTTCTGAGGAGAGTGTATGATATCAATTGGAAACAGGGATACACTCTAATGACATTGGACACATCGTACTTGTACACTAGCATCTCCCATGAGCGGTGGAGTATTTCGTAAGCTTCAGAGAGATTACATACTATAAACACACACAAATGCTGCTCGCAATGATACGCTTGTGTTTATACAACAATATGTTCCTGTTTGGTAGTGACCTCTTCAGGCAGCTGAGAGGGACAGCCATGGGCACCTGCTTCTGGCCCAGTGATACAAATTTTCCTATGGGCTGGTGGGAGGAGCAGGTGCTGGCACAGGAGTTTGCACAGGAGTGTGCGGACAATATCATACTTTGGTCGCGCTTTATTGACTACTTGTTTATCATTTGGCGGGACACTGACTCTTCAGCGCAAGTGTTCGTGGATAGACTGAACACTAACAAGTTGAACTTACATTTCACATCTAGCATTAGCCATCAGAAAGTACAGTTATTAGATCACACTATTTACATTGATCAGGGTAAGCTTTTCACCAAAACCTTCAGGAAGTCATCAGCCGGCAATTAAATTTTACATGCCTTTAGTTTTCATCCAAATAAATTAAAATTCAGCATTCCTTATGCTGAGAATCTACGGATGCGTTAGAATTGTAACAATGTGCAATAGTTGATACAATCCCAAGATAAGCTATCCAGAAGATTCCTGGACAGGGGATACAGTCCTGAGGCGGTCCAGGGTAGTGGATTGAGAGCCAATGGTAAAAAAAGAAGCAAGTGGAAGGTGACCAGAAGTTTGATCTGATCATGAATTTCAGTACGCAACATCACGAGGATTATGAAAAATCTCTGACATCTACTTCAGAATGATCCGTTGATGGGATCTTCCATACAAGATAGACCTCTAATTGCATTTTGTTGAGCCAAATCCATCAGCGAGCAGTTAGTTGTCTGCTTTGATCCTAGTGCAAAGGAAATTGGTTTACCATAGGCATAATGTAATTGACAACTTTTATTGTGGCCCAGTTAACACATAAACTCCTTAACGTGGGCGCTAGGTGGCGCAAGTGTGGAATGGCTGCCTGGTGGTGAAGCTCCCAAAGTCCGATGTCCAAATCCGCTTATTAATCCTGCTTCCATGCCAAGAATGAGCTGCAAAGCGTAGAGACAAGTTAGCTGGGGCCTCGGTGAGCCGCACAAGCGAGTTACGGGATCAGCGGTGCCGAGAGGAGTCTGCGGCCGACGGCGAGCGCTGCGCCCGACAGGCGGATCCACCTGGCTGGTAGCTGAACCCGGGGGACACCGAGCTGCGGCAGACCGCGGCGCCCACGTAATGAGCAGGCCGCAGTCGCTTGGGCGCTGCGGCAAGACTACGACGTGGCGCCCTTGGGCTGCGGGCCCTAGTCGGGTGGTGCGGAGCCTGTAGAGGAGTGCGGAGTGAGGGGAGGCGGCGGCGGAGTACGTTGAGCCCTGGATCTGCGGCCCGCAGCCCCCGCTGCCTGACAGCTGCAGCGCCACACATGATAAGCGGCGCAGAGCGGGTGAGAGCGAGCCCCTTGGACGGCCCGACTGGGAACGCGGACGGTGCCGGAAACAGCGGGAAGGCGCACCAGCAACGCGATCCGAGTGGACCGATGCGGGTGGAGCACGCAGGGACCAGCGCCTTACCGAGTTGAAGCGCTGCTGGGCCCAACAGCAGCAGAGCAAGTGAGTGACAAGCACCTGCTCCAGTTAACCATGGATAGGCACTGAGCCCAGTAATGATGAGCCCCTGAGGCGAAATACCTGGGGATTGTGAGACTGGAGAGGCCTGGAGGGCGCAGTCCGACCCGGGGGTGCTCAGCACCCAGACTGGGGGGCCTACCAGGAAGACGCAGACTGGGCCTGACGTGGGAAACTACAGGGGCAGGCTCCCATCTCCACAAAGGACTATGTAAGGACATATCGTTGCTGTCTACATGCGATCCCATTTGCCATGGAGACCCCACTAGCTGCTATTCATGGATGGTACTCGCTCTCCTGCTAACAACAGCAAACGCCCTTTGATGACACTGTGGTGGGTGCCATTGGTAATAGATACGGCGCGTGGTCTGCGGAGTTGTGTCTCCCCTGCAAGAGCCCTGTAATGCTCAGAGACAGAGATTTTGCTGAACAGGCTGCACGCGTCTGGCGAATTGCAGAGAGGTAATCGGGTGCAGAAGATAGAAGAGAGTGTGTCAGCTCAACACGGGGGGAGCGAGAGAGAACAGCTTAGGATCCTAGCCCGGCGGTCACTGTATCGGGCGAAGCGGATATCCTTACAGGGCAGAGTGCTCGCCACGAAAGATAGTGAAGAGAACGAGGTGCATTCCCCTGCCATTGATGGGTAGCACCGTCAGCGACCCACTCAACGCAGCTGAGGATATACTAGGGCTGCGGCGTAGCCAGCGCTGAGACACATCCTCCGAGAAGCCCGCTGGCGGTGGGCAGAATGGGAAAGCCAGATGCTAGGCAGTCCCGGCTGCAATTTGAAGCGAAAAAATCGTCCAAGACGCTCTCGGAGGGAGACATGGAAACCACGGTGCCGGGATCCCGGGAGTCGTCAACGGAGACAGATGCAGACATTAAAACCATCATGTTGGATGTGCGCAAGGGTATAGCCACGATTGCAGGCAAAATGGATGATATGAATATGCGGATGGAGAGCATTGTGCGTAAACTAGACGGCCATGAGGACCGTCTCAAGGAAGCAGAGAAGCAAATCTTAGACTGAGGATGCTGCCGCGCGCGTACCGGACACGGTGGCTCAGATGGACTAACTGCTGAAAGTCATCGCTGCCAAGGCTGAGGACATGTAGTCGCCGCAACAACCTGCGAATACTAGGAATACCCGAAAGCACCAACACAGGTACGATGGAACTACATGTAGAAAAGCTACTATTCGCAGCGATAGGGGCAGAATCCTTCTCTTCTCAATTCGTGGTGGAGAGGGCGCATCGTTCACTAGGGCCCGGACCTCCGGTGGGGGTACGCCGCATCCTATCATAGCCCGCCTCCTTAATTATAGAGATCGGGATGTGGCTCTTCGGATTGCGCAGGAGAAGAAACAACTTCATTATGAAGGGGTGAACTTCACTCTCTATCCGGACTTTACTGCTGCAGTCCAGGAGGATAGACGGAAATTCCTCCCTGTGAAACAAAAGTTGAGACAGGCGAAAAAAGATTATGCCCTGCTTTACCCGTCCCGCCTCCGCATTACGTACCAAGGAAAACAAACTTTCTGTACAAAGCCGCAACACGCTGAAGAGTTCTTGACACAACTGAAACAGCGCATCAAGACGACACACGCTGCTGAGAACCCCCGTTCGCCCACCACATCGGATATTGACTGACCAAGACGTCCTGAGACACGCAGATGGTAACACATTAGTAGTTGGGGGACTTATGGCGGTCTCAGTCTGAATGGGCCATTCTTGCTCTTCTGATTCATAGTTTCTAGGTATGTTATGAGTCTGGTATTGGAGAACATACATTGATTACATCGGACACCCCTGCTCCCTCTGGGAGGCGCGGCGAGACGCCTCGCGCCTATGGGGATGTAGGGGCTACTTGTGAGCCTCCTGGTGACAGACCCCACCAGGGAGAACCCCCTGGGTGCTTGTTTTTTCCTAGTTTACCCTTACTAAGAGGAGGTTGTCAACCCCAATAGTTTGGGATACCTGGGGATGGGAGGGATGTTTTGTACTGGCATGATTGGGATGCTTCAGTGGGAGGGGGGAGGGGGGAGGAGGGAGGGGGAGTTGGAAGTCACTGCAGTTTATTGTGATGTTTTTCGATGAACAGACACGCCAATGCACAAAAATACATAGGGAGACTTCTGTAGCTTCACGTATAGACTCTCTTAATGCTGATGGAAAATGTGAGAACTGGGACAGCTATGGACTATGTGGGGGTTTTTGTCCTGGAATGTGAGGGGGATGGGGGATCCTCGGAAAAGAAGACAAATAATATCCTATCTAGATCGTCACAACGTTAGTATAGCATTTTTACAGGAAACTCATTTTACACCGCAGAGACATATCCCATTTGCAGGGAAGTGGGCAGCTTACCGGCTGTTCTCCTCATACTCTTCGTATGCCAGAGGCGTTGCCATTCTTATTAAGAAACATCTTCCCTTTTCACCCCATGGAGAGCTGATAGACCCACAGGGAAGATATGCAATTGTATGGGGCAGGCTAGGAACTGACACGGTGACGCTGGTGAACTGCTACGGCCCGAATGTCAACACGCCTGAATTTTTTACAGGTCTGTGGGGGAAAATACTGGCGCTAGACACCACACATATCATCTGGGGTGGGGACTTCAACATAGCCTTCAACCCATGCATAGATCGGTCTACAGCACTACCCCATCATTATAACCGCTCGCAGGCCACGATGCGAGCTATCATGGATGAGGGAGGGCTAATAGACACTTGGCGACACATGCATCTGTGTTCCACAGAAGGTACGCACTTTGTGTCAAGCGCGGCGTCGTGGGCCCGACTTGACTATTGTCTGACATCGAAGGGTCTGGAACCGGGTATTGGAGCAGTGGCTCACCTACCCCGCACATATTCTGATCACTCGCCGGTGCACCTGCAACTTGATTTGTTGGGGACTGAACTGCCGAGACTTGTATGGCGACTACAACCCACAGCTTTATTGGACGCAGTGTTTTATGCTGAACTAGAGGAGGAGATTAGAAGCTTCTTCCAAAGGAATAAGGGCTCAGTCAAATCGGTGGAAATTATCTGGGAAGCATTTAAAGTCACGGTCAGGGGTACATGTATCTCTAAAGGCTTTGGAGTGTTGCTGGAGATTCGGAGGAGGCTTCAGCGGCTGGAAAAAGAATTGAAGGCCCTGGAGGAGCAAATGGCTGGGGAAGACTGAGAGCATGCACCCGCTCAATTTAGGGACAAACTATCGGATTATATTGACACAGCGAATCGAGAATCCAGGTTTTTAGGGAAATATTGGCAGGCCCGGAGGTATGGGGAGGGAGAGCGACCTGGAAAGGCGCTGGCGCAAATAATACAGAAACCTAAATTTTCTACCTATGTCCTTGAAATTGTAGATTCAGCTGGTGACACGCGTCGAAATGCGGCGGACATCCAGGCTGCCTTTGTAGACCATTACACCGCACTATACACCACACAACGGAGGGACCCTTTGGAGCTTGAGACGTTTTTGGGCGACGTCGCACTAGGATGGCTGGAGGATCATCATCGCGAGTTTCTATGCGCCCCGTTCGAGCTGGATGAGGTGCGCGAAGCCATAATGCAGCAGAAATCTGGCAGGGCTCCGGGCCTCAATGGCCTCCCGGCTGAATTCTATAAAACTTACATAGATATCATGGCCCCTGTATTGAAAGAGCTCTACGAAGAGTCCCTGGAGTGCGGTTCGCTTCCCCCCCTCTATGAGGGAGGCCTTGATAACATCTATTTTGAAACCGGGCAAGGAGCCCCAGCACTGTACTTCCTACAGACCGCTGTCGCTCCTAAATTGCGACACCAAAATCTTGGCGAAGCTTGTCGCGAATTGGGTTCTCCTTCTGATTGATAAATTGGTATTGCCAGACCAGGCAGGCTTTATCCCTGAAAGGGCGACCTCGCATAATCTTTGTACGCTTTTTTCAATAATCCAGAATGTGTCACCTGATCTCCCCCTGGCTGCGATATTCTTAGACGCTACAAAAGCGTTTGACTCAGTTGAGTGGGACTATCTATTTGCTATACTGCTCCGAATGGGCTTTCCCCCGGGGTTTGTATCCTGGGTGCAGCTACTATATCACCAGCCTACTGCTAGAGTGCTTATCAATGGCCACACTTTGTCTGCTCTTCATATTACCAGAGGGACTAGGCAGGGATGCCCACTATCCCCCCTATTATTCGCTCTTGCGATTGAACCCCTAGCGTGTAGGTTGCAACAACATCATAATGACAAGGCGCTCCGTTGCCCAATGTGACAAATACTGATTTCACTCTACGCTGATGATCTGAAGCTGTATGTAAGCGATCCCCAGCATAACCTGAACCCTATATTACGAGAATTCATAGTCTTTGGAAAACTCTCTGGAATTCATATTAACTGGGAAAAATCGCAATTTTTTCCCCTGACACCGGCAGTGGTTAAATGTCCCCTAGATTATCCGATTGCATGGTGCGATACGGAGCTGAAATACTTGGGAGTTCGGGTGTCCGGAGACCGCGAAGAGATGGTCCGCCTAAACTATGGCACCGCCATACAACGCCTCACTGATAACATTACGCGCTGGATCGCCCTGCCCCTGTCAATGGCGGGCAGAGTCTCACTAATTAAAATGGTGATACTGCCGCAGTTTATATATCTTTTTCTGAATATTCCGTATTACCCGGGGCGATTCTTCTTTAAAACATTACGACCAGAACTTATGCGACTTTTCTGGGGCGGGGAAAATGGCACGGGTCCGATGGACGGTGCTTGTGAGACCGGCAGCACAAGGGGGATTCGATATCCCGGACTTTGAACTATATCATGCATGTGCCCAGGCTCACTATGCATACTATTGGGTGCACCCACCGGCGTGCATGCCGCAGGTTGCGGTGGAGCACTGGCTAGCGGACCCGATTCCATTGGATGGAATGCTATATACACAACATCGCCCTTGAAGCGCTGAGTCCTCCACACTTACAGGTACAGTGGGCACATGGCAATATATTGTGAAAGTTCTAGGGGTCTCGACCCTGTACTCCTCGGCTCTACCCCTGACGTACCACCCACAACTTTCCCTGTTACAGGAAGACGGATTTAGGAAATGATGCGCTCGTGTGCGCAGACGAACTTGGGGGGACCTCTTTTGCAATGGGAGCTTTTGTACCTCAGCCCAATTTTTTGGTGATATACAACCTACCCCATTAAAATTGTTTTTATATGTGAGATTGCGACAGGGGGTGCAAGCAATATTCCTGAGCTTTCCAAAAGAGCCGTTGGCCCTCAAACCGTTGCACCAGATGTTGCAGGGCGCTAGCCCTGGGCATATGGTATCCAATCTGTACCGAACGATAAGGGCAGAGCGTGAGCACTCTCATAGCGCTGCGCGAGCACACTGGACGGCTGATTTGGGCAGAGATATTACGGATGAACAATGGCAATACTGTTGTCTGCAAACTGCGTAGATTTCGGCTAGTGCCAGACTGCGAATAATCCATTATAAATATCTGCAGCGTATGTACTACACCCCGGTTAGGCTGCATCGCTTTGGGCTGCGAGATGCTGATAGATGTGATAGGTGCGGTGGAGCCGAAGCTGGATTCCTGCACTTGTCCTGGGAATGCCCGAAGGTGATGGAATATTGGGAACAGATTTTTGTGGCTCTCTCTGAAATGATACTTGCCAATAGTGTGTGACCCCCTAGTTGCGCTTCTAGGCTACACTAAGCAAATCCCAAAGCATGTCGTCGCCTGGTTACACTCTCACTGTTACTAGCAAAGTGGAGAGTTGCATGCAGGTGGGGTAGAGGGCGGGCCCACAAATTTAAGGAGTGGCTGAGGGATGTGGTGTACTGCCAGGACCAACTTCTATTATATGCGGAGACGCTGCCCTGTACCTCGAGACCAAAGGACATATGGGGTCCTCTTAAACATTACTTACTGGCTCACACCGCACGCTCCCCTCCGAGCAACCCTGCAGCTGCAGAGGGTGATAGTGAGATCCCCCCCCCTGTTGTAGTGCCTCGTGGGCTGGAGATGGCAGAGTGGTGTGTGCTCTTGTTGCAGCGGGAGGAATCTCACTGTGACGAGGGAATAGCCTACACTATTTGATGTACACTATGTGCTTGTTGAAAATTTACCTGTGCATCTGGGATTCACTGCGATCATGGAATACAGTGTGCTCTGTAATATACGTGACACTTACATAATTGAACAGGATGGATTGTCCCCCCACCCCCCCCCGGATATGATTGTTCCTACTCCTGAACATTTGAGAACTGAAGCCCACAGCCACGGACATGTTCTGCATCATACCTGTCCATTTCAATGTGTGCGTACTGTTCTGATTATATAATGAATGTGCTGTTCTCAATTTGAAAATATAAATAAAGTTTAAAAAAAAAAAACTCCTTAACGTGCGCTGACAATGAAATCTATAAACCTAATGGTTGCTTACCTCTTCTCCTGGCCCAATTAGCACACACCCTGCCTAATTTGAACAGGCATATTTTACTTATAAACCTAACTATTGACTTCTTTGCACTTCATTGTACAATTTGCACATAGTCACTGAATTCAATTGACAAGAGGTCAAGAGACTGACTTAGCTAGTCGGTTCATGACACTGCTATTTTAATTTTACAACGTTTTAAAACATTGGGTAAAATCCCAAATTCTGGACATAGGGGAACCGTATTGCAGTTTGTACACAGTCAGCTGATAAATAAAATGTTTTAACATTTTATTATTAGCAAGCAATGAATGTTGAGTAACATATTTTAACGGGCCACTGTTTACTTTTCTATTCTTAACCTTAATTTATCCTCTTTTTATCATGTATGTTGTTGCAAAGGTTTCAATTAATCATGCAAATACACTTAATTACTTGTTTAGTCATGCCAGTGTTAGAGCTTTTGGACCTAGGTCCGAGCGAGCAGAATGATGGATGTTTAGTGTATTGTTTAAGTATAACTTGTTTCATCATGGGAAACAAGGGGTTGTTCATCGAAGAGGTGCAACTTTAAGTTTCATTTATTTTCACCAGGTGTTCACACAATAATTTTGCAAATAAGTCTTATGTGCGCGAATTTTAACTTTGACAATCAATGCATTTCTGTGCAAAAAGCTTTTTTAGGGGGAGAGCTTTGAATTCGGCTCCACTTCCAGTGTAAATGTGGTGGTGTAATAGCCCACTTGGGCGCAATCCCACAGCTGTGCTGTTTGAGTTATGTTCCAGTTTACAGTCATGAGATTTTATGCATTAATTATGTGATTCTATGAGTGTGCTTTTAATCCAGCAATTTGGCTTCTATAAGCATCCACGAGGCTCAATTCTAGAACTGAATGAAGGTAACTGAATGTGAGGATTTATTTACTTGGGGATCCTGCCCTGTCGGGTCTCCTCCTAGTCATCCTCTTGATGGTGTCCCTGGACGCAGCAGGACCTGGAAACAAAAAGAAAACAAGGTTAAATGAACACACACCTCAATAAAAAGGGACTGTCTCTTTAAACAGGCCTACTAAGTTGACAATGGGAAGACTCCTACAATAAGAACAAGCATTTGCAATGCAATAGGTGTCGCATTAGTAAATGTTTGAGTTTTTGGCGTAGCAAATATTAATGCAACATTACTAGCTCAAATGTTATTAATGTAGACCTATAGAGTGTAGTATGGTACAGTGAAGTAGTGTAGTATAGACTAGAGGAAATTATTATAGAGTGTAGTGGAGTGCAGTACTTTAGCAGTCAGTCAGTCAAAAGCTTTTATTTCGGTATAATACCATAAAAAGACATAAATAATTCTGTACAATAAAACATGATTAAATCAACATTAAGTAGAGTGTAATCCATGGGAGCATTAAAATTATTATACTAAAAAAATTGCACAGAGAAATGAGAACAAATTATTTCCACAGGAAGCAAATTTGTCAGAGCTATGACCAAAGCCCAAAGTGATCTCACTACACCACAAGATTCTATAATGACAATGATAGTAATACTGGAATCAAGAGGGTTGTTGGGCAGAAGGCATTTTTTTGGACCTGGTGAACCACATAGAAAGAAGATATTTGGCCATCGCAAACACTATCAATGGGGTGGTATCGTACTTCAAAATTCTAAACACTACCTGGTAGTCCCTAAGGCCCCTCGACTTACAGAGCTGAATGATCCACTTCTTCCTAGCCTTGATATAAAGGGGGCAAAAAAGAACGACATGCATCTCTGTTTCACGAATATCAGTACATACAGGACACGTGCTTGATTGATCAGATACGTTAGACCATCTACATGTAAAAGCCCTCAGAGGTAGCGAGCTGTGTCGAAACTGAATGTAAAGTTTCTTTGCCAAGGGGGGTTGGATAACATCCAAGAAGGTTTCGTACTGGGGGCTGAACTTAATGTCCAGGAAGGTGTCAGTGTGCCTACCCAGAGAAGAATGTAATAAAATTTCCTTCCGATACAAATACAGGGCCTCACTCAAAGATTTCTTAGATAGTGTGCGGCTTGTCTCTTCCGGGGCGGACCAAAGGTCCCCCTTCCCTATGGAATAACAAAGGGTCTTAACATAAGTTAACCAAGGGATTTTTTCCAGTTTTCCCCTTGCCAGTATGTCACCTAGGTCGTGCCTATAGCTTGCAAGCTCGGGTGTTGACCAGAGTCGTCTCCAGAACAGGAGAGGGCGATTCAGGGCAATTTCTTCTATAGGAACTAAACCTAAATCCCATCTCAAGGGAATTAAGGGGGTGCTTGCAGGTAATTTCAGCAGTCGCCTGATAAAGGAATTCTCAATTACCGATAAAGAAGCAGGAGTAGAATGCCCCCAAAGCTCAGCGCCATATAGCGCGCCCCCTCTTGCTTGGGATTTGTAGATTTCCATGGGGGGGGCCCAGAGGTTTGGAAGAAGTGTTATTAAAGACCTTCAGTAAACCCCCCACTGATTGTGCTAGCTTCAGGTTTGCCTTCGCCATATGAGACCCCCATTTCATTTTGTCATTGAGGGTCACCCCCAAATAATCAAAGGTAGAGACCCTATCTAACTCTACATCTCCCATCTTGGGGTGGGGACAGTTGATTGACTTGGAGCAGAAAACCATAAATTTTGTTTTAGAAAGGTTCAGTTCCAGATCCCTTTATTTGCAGAAAGAGCAAAAGACCTCCAATGTACGCTGGACGCCCATGAAAGATTTAGATAACAAGAGCGTGTCATCCGCGAACATTAGGGCCGGTATCCTACGCCCTGCAAGGATAGGGGAATCCAAATTAGCGGCGCGCAGGAGATGCTCAATCATCCCATTAATAAAAAGGGAGAAAAGGGTGGGGGCCAGGACACAACCCTGCCGCACACCCTTTTCAACCGGAAATGGCCCTGAAATTTCCCCACATCTCCCAAATCTCACCCTTGCATAAGTGCCTTGGTGTAGGCGTTTGAATAGATGACAAAGGTAGGGGGGAACACCCATCTCTAATAACAGAATCCATAATTTTTCCCTTTGAACCGTATCAAATGCGGACCGAAGGTCCACAAAGATCAAGTAGAGATTACCAGCACCCATGCTGACTGTCTTCCAGTGAATCAACTGAAGCCTAAACAATTGGTCAATGGTAGAGACCTTTGCTCGAAACCCTGCCTGGAGCGAGGTTAGAATTTGATGGTCCTCCATCCAGGACTGCAGCCTTGTTAAAAGGACTCGGGCAAACAGCTTCTGTAAGACATCAATCAAACTTATGAGGCGATAATTGGCTGGGTCCAGGGGGGAAGATTTTTTATGAATGGGTATAATTTCTGCTCCCAACCAGGTATCCGGGATCTCAAGGCCCTGCAAAATGGCATTGAAGTATACCAAAATGTAGGGGGCCCAAATTTTTAATTCACTTCTAAACAGATCACCAGGGATCCTGTCAAGCCCCGGAGCCTTCCCTACAGCTAAGGTGCTAAGGGCCAACTCTATTTCTGAGAGGGAGAAAGATCGACTCACAGAATCTTCTTGGTCCATCTGATTCATTAGAATAACATTAGGCGGGGTTACCAAATCAGATCCTCCCCTAGGGTCACTAAGAGAATATAGGGGTTTAAAGTGGGCGAGCCAGACCTCCTCACTGAGGTTGGGAATGATAGCGGGGCTGCAAGCTACCGTACCAGTTCGAACAGTGTTCCAGAAGGCCCTCGAGTCATGATCTGCTAGTGCTTGTTTCATGTTTTGCCACCTGAGATCCTCCCACTCAGATTTTGCCTCCTTAATCAGATTTTTATAAAAAGCCCTCGCAGCCTGGATACTAGACAGTGTACCATTTTTTATCTCCTTAATCAGGGCAGTCTTGGCCAGCCTACAAGAACCATTGTACCAATGCTCAGGCCTTGGGGCCCTTGGCCTTGACCTTAGTCAAAAAGTTAGATCCTCCCTGTCTTAAAAACACATTCAAATTGACACCTTTCACACCACAGGGATGAAGATGGACAGCACCAGCATAAACACTAATGAGAAGATATAAATCAGACAAATTAATTCAATAGTTCATAAAATAATGTACAGATACAAAAAATATATGTATAAAATCAAATAGTTAATAAAGAACAAACATTATCATCATATCAATGTACATATAGTTAAAAAACAGTTATTTAGAAACATTCAGTCTACTCTTGATCGAAGACAAGAAAGGCATACAAATTAATATATACAGTAAGACATAAAATTGGGAACAACATCAAAAGGACAAAATAATAATGATAGTCCTATTGGCTTGAGGAAATCACCAAATCACAAAATTTCTCAAATGTGACCAAAGGTATTATCATTCTTAGATATGTGTCACATAAACCAATAATCAAAGATTTAAGGTGGTTTCCTCTTTCAAGAGCATCGACGCGTTTCGGTGGGCCAAGATTCACAGCCAACACCTTCTTCAGGAAAAGCACATTAGAGTCCCAAAAGTAATTATCCTAAAAACAAATTAAAAAGACATGTAGCTTCATTTTGATTACATTGCAAATTTATTTCTTCTCACCACAAGCCATAAAATGCTGTCCACTATCAACATCCTGCAACAACTGGAGTGACAACCATATATCACTATCACTCACACAACATCCCAGTGATACCCTTAAGACATGCGGATGGAAAATAATATTACCCATCATCAATCGTTCATATATGTCCAAAACATTCATAAATTCCCATAAAGGCAATAATTGGAGGGAATTGTTATAGTTATAAGGTTAAAAAACTGAATTCTCAGCAGTTATACCCTAGTGCAAAAATCAACTGGACTTGCTCAGGCACCAAAATATGACCTATTTATAGTATAGCTCCTAATTTCGAAAAAGGGTAATGCCCAACATTGAACTTACATTAAAATATCGGAAGGCAATGTCCGTGTGGATCCTGCCAATGGTTCTGTATTATTCAGTTTTTAATCTCAGTTCCAGGAAAGAATCTTCACTAGTGAACTCACTATATGGTAAAGAATATTATTAATATAATATTATTTTCCATCCGCATGTCTTAAGGGTATCACTGGGATGTTGTGTGAGTGATAGTGATATATGGTTGTCACTCCAGTTGTTGCAGGATGTTGATAGTGGACAGCATTTTATGGCTTGTGGTGAGAAGAAATAAATTTGCAATGTAATCAAAATGAAGCTATATGTCTTTTTAATTTGTTTTTAGGATAATTACTTTTGGGACTCTAATGTGCTTTTCCTGAAGAAGGTGTTGGCTGTGAATCTTGGCCCACCGAAACGCGTCGATGCTCTTGAAAGAGGAAACCACCTTAAATCTTTGATTATTGGTTTATGTGACACATATCTAAGAATGATAATACCTTTGGTCACATTTGAGAAATTTTGTGATTTGGTGATTTCCTCAAGCCAATAGGACTATCATTATTATTTTGTCCTTTTGATGTTGTTCCCAATTTTATGTCTTACTGTATATATTAATTTGTATGTCTTTCTTGTCTTCGATCAAGAGTAGACTGAATGTTTCTAAATAACTGTTTTTTAACTATATGTACATTGATATGATGATAATGTTTGTTCTTTATTATTAACTATTTGATTTTATACATATATTTTTTGTATCTGTACATTATTTTATGAACTATTGAATACATTTGTCTGATTTATATATTCTCATTAGTGTTTATGCTGGTGCTGTCCATCTTCATCCCTGTGGTGTGAAAGGTGTCAATTTGAATGTGTTTTTAAGACAGGGAGGATCTAACTTTTTGACTAAGGTCCTATTTGGTGTCCCTCTCCTCTGTTACAGAGGTCCCTCTCTCTTTGTTTGAAGCCCTTGGCCTTGAGACAGATGCACTGTAAAAAAAACCAACCAGGCCGCCGAGGAGTTCCTTATGGATGTTTTGGAAATCTAGGAGATGGTTCTGCTCAATATCCCCAATGGGGCTCAATAGGAGGGAAACCGCCTCCAGGGAGCGAGTGACACTACTATAAGCTGCAAGCTTTATTTCATCGGTCACAACCCTTGCCCACCTAATCCGTCTACCTCCTGCAGCTAGGACCAAGTTCTCGCTATTAGGTGGTGTCAGGCCGTGTGGGCCTGCACTACCACCAATAATATTTACCAATTCCAATGACAATAAGTTATGATCGCTATCGACCCGCGGAATAACAGAAAATGCTGCTAAATAGCCCCAAAATTCCACGTTCACCAGAATATAGTCGATAGTCGAGCAACTCCCGGGTCTATTGAAGGTGAAAGCTCCCGGTACATCAGGGCACAATCTACCATTGCAGGCCCTCAAGGAATGTGCAATGGCTAGCTTATTAATCTCAAGGGCTAGTGGGAGAAGACGCTTGGCCGGGTAGATGGTAGGATCTGGGATTTTATAATTTTCGTCCTCATCGCAAGTAGGAGGAGGGATCCCAGGGAGGGGTTCATAGTGACAGTTAAAATCCGCACCTAATAGTTTGTGGGACGCAGGGGGAAGGGAGTGTAATACCTCATCTAAAGCCCCCCAAATCGACAAACCCAGCTGTACCGGATAAGGACGCAGATAGACATTTAGTACTACCAGCGAGTATCCGGCAGGGAAGGTAAGTAGCAGGCACAAGATATCAGGGGACTTTGTGTCTATAGACTTTGCAGAGCAACCTAAATGAGTTGCAACCCAAATAGCTAACCCCCCCGAAGGTCTGCCCCTGGTGCCTTGGACCGCGGGAGTAAAAAAAGCTGCGTAACCCGCCCTCACTGGACTGTGCCGAAGCAAAGTTTCTTGAAATAGACAAATATCAAAATTATCCATTAACTCTCCCCACTCAGGGTCAGAGAGTTTGGACTCCAGTCCAGCCACATTCCAGGACCCTACTAGTGGTCTACGTGAGGGTGTACGACAGGAACTGGCCACCAAGGGGAGAGAAGTAGGGGACTCATGGGGAGCAGTATGTTCAGGGGGGCACAACTCAGGGTGTCCTTCCGTAGAACTGTTATTCAGATGGAAAAAAAAGGAGGGAGTAAGTCCTCTCCCGATACCAGGTGCGGCCAGGGAGAGATCCATCACCACACCATGGTCCTCTCTACCAGGGTTCCCCTCCGTGTGCATGTGCCTTCCCTTGATATGCCTCCGGGATGATGGTCAATCCACGGAACCAAGGATATCAAAACGGTTGGCAACCGGGATATTAAAATAGGAATTATGAGATGCTTGGTGAGAGTATGGAAGTTCCACAGGGTTCAAGACATTGGGATGGGAATAAAAATACCCCAAATGAGAAGTATCAATGGAACCTAGTTTAAACTTCCCACCCAGATCCAGTATATGTCCCACTACTCTGGGGTCCCTAAAATTAATCAAAACACAATCCCCACTGATGTCCTTTGGACGAGTCCCTAGCCAGCTAACCCTGCGAACAAACAGGATTTCCCCTCTGCCAACTCCATTCAATGGTCTATTTTTAGACAACCAATGGGTGACTTTGTTTTTTAGTTCATGGTAAGTTTCCCCCTTGGCATTAGATAAAGGAGGAACTCCTGTAAGCACAATCACATACGGAGCTGACTCGGGGGGGAGCTGTACAAGTGGAGAGGGATCAGCCAGGTTCCAAGAGCCTAAATTCCCACCCATATTAGGAAGAGGCCTACCCCCACCAAAGCTCCGTGGGCTATGACCCTTATTACTCTGGAACTGATCACAAGCTGATGAGACAGTAGAGACTCTGGGGACGTTCAGGGGTATAGGGGGACCAGCAAAAAGAGGAGGGGCAATTGGTGGCGCCAGAAGTGGCTGTGCTGAAGTAGAGGGAGTGGGGAGCGAACGGGAACTAGGCTGACCCTGAGGAGTAGGATTATTAATCATAGCTTGGGTGCTAATACCTTCCGTACAGCGAGAGTTGTGCAGTGGATCATGGTTTGGCTGCTGCTTCCCAATACCTTTGGTATTGATAAGGGATACCAACCTGTCTATTTTAGATGACAGGGTTTTTAGGAGAAGGTTTAGGGAATGATCTATATGCGACTGTAGATCTATTAGTAGAGTAGAAGCCCAGACCGGTGGATTAGAAATAGGAGGGTGTTGAGCCAGGACAGAAGGGGCAGGCCCAGCTGCAGGAGGGGCAGAATTTAAAGTCCTTTTTTTAGTTTTCTGTTTATTTTTCTTTAACTTTGCCTGCTTCTTGGGGGCCACTATGGAAACAAAGGAGGATGATAATGGACCGTCTTCCGGCAGCTCAGGCTCATCTAAAATCACCTGTGCACAAGGTAAATGGGTAAAAGATGGCAGCATAGATGACATAGCTTCCATATCCACCTGGTATGTGGACATATCAGCCGAACCATCATGTGGGGGAGCCATAGTAAATGCAGGAGTAATGGACAGCCGTCTTTCCGTGTTTTCAATGGCTGTAGCAACCACCCCAATTGTTTTCTGCAGCATTTTATCTATCGCTGTCAGACTTGGGAGCGGGGGATTCGAGTTGGCTAGTTGTCTAGTCATAGGACGACTCGAAGAGGGTTTAGTGTGTTTCCCCATAACTCAGGTGGAGGCTAACAAGCTGGAGCAGTACTGATAGAAACCCCTATAAAAACAATAGCTAAATACTGAGCAATCAAATATAAAAAGATAAAACACTCTATGTATAGCTTATGGCTGAATACTATAAAACAAATAAAAGACACGACTCAATGTCAATGGAAAATTAAAGTCCAGACTAACCCAGAGTTCACGACCAAGAGATGTTGCCCGACCCGGCCCCGGACGGCCACAGACGGTCCCGCCCTTGTCCCGGGCTTCTCCCGGCGCAGACCCGCGCGCGTCCCGCGACGCGGAGGAAGTGCCGGATTTTGAAGCGCCTCCTGGCGCGGGAAACGTTGTGGGCGGGTCTCCGGCCGCACAGGCTGCTGGGAAGTGTAGTTAGTCCCCACTCGGCGACCGCTGTTGGTGCTTGCGGCGGCGGAGGACGGGGGAATCAGCAGGGCAGGGCGCACAGCGCACAGGGCACACCAGGCGGGACAAGCGACAGGAGTCAACAGCGCACCCACAGGTCAGCAGAGGAGCAACCCGCTCTGCCGAGGAAGTGCCGGATTTTGAAGCGCCTCCTGGCGCGGGAAACGTTGTGGGCGGGTCTCCGGCCGCACAGGCTGCTGGGAAGTGTAGTTAGTCCCTACTCGGCGACCGCTGTTGGTGCTTGCGGCGGCGGAGGACGGGGGAATCAGCAGGGCAGGGCGCACAGCGCACAGGGCACACCAGGCGGGACAAGCGACAGGAGTCAACAGTGCACCCACAGGTCAGCAGAGGAGCAACCCGCTCTGCCGAGGAAGTGCCGGATTTTGAAGCGCCTCCTGGCGCGGGATACGTTGTGGGCGGGTCTCCGGCCGCACAGGCTGCTGGGAAATGTAGTTAGTCCCCACTCGGCGACCGCTGTTGGTGCTTGCGGCGGCGGAGGACGGGGGAATCGGCAGGGCAGGGCGCACAGCGCACAGGGCACACCAGGCGGGACAAGCGACAGGAGTCAACAGCGCACCCACAGGTCAGCAGAGGAGCAACTTTAGCGTGGAGTGGTGTTGTGTTGAGTAAAGTGGAGGAAAGTTTATAGAGTGGGATTGTGTGTGCTTGTATTATGATAAAATATAGGAATATTATGTATGAATAAACGTATGAGAAATATAGGTAAGTTTTTAGCAATTTCTGTGTTACAGGAGGGTTGACATTGATATTCAGGACAAGCAGGCCAGAGGGAGGAGTTTGGGGTGTGGTGACATCATTGTTCTGAAGATCAGATGCTTAGAAATATAACTTGAAATAGCCTGGAAAGAATAGACAGCTGAAATGAGGCTTAAGGACGGTTTCATGGATAGCATTCAGATCGATCACAGACGGAAGGTGAAATGCAATTACAAATGCTACAGAGGGTTTTGCGCCTAGGAGGCCCAGAGGGGTAGGGCGGTTTGGTCATAGTTTGATCTATGAATTGGTGAGGTGATTGTTTATAGGCGGTAAGGGGAGCAGTATTTAACAGTCTTTTGTTGTGATTGCGCTATTTTACCTAAATGACAAGGTCCTCACAACACGTTTCTGATTTACGCTTGTTGAGCCACAACTAACAGGATTATTCTTATCTGAGTTTGTATAGCCTTCCAACTTTTCATGCTATTTATTCCTGCTTGAAGCACTAGAAAACATATTAATTATGTGGCTGCTATCTGAAATTAATCACTTCAGTCATAACCGCCCATCTCTCATTTAATGTGTGACACCTTCAGCCAGTAGTGGCTCTTACTTCAATACCACTACTCCTGCTGGGATTTTTTTTAACCTACACTTACAATGTTATGATTAAAAACATGAAAGTCCCATAAAGTAACAGGCAGTTGTTTGAAAAGTCATGACTTACTGATAAGACGTTACATGGAAATACATGGCAGCTGTGTTTATGGTGGTACGAACCAGCAAATTGGTGATTGCAAACGCTGGATACAACTAAAGCTATTCATGTTTCTACAAATCTTGCGTCCCCTCCAAAAACATACACTGTATGCAGGGCTTTAATTGGCCCGGGTCCTGCCGGTGCTATGCAGGTGCAGAAAAGGGTCCTTATTAGGCTCTCCAATTTTTGCCTTCACCCTCAGGGTGAAAATAAAAATCTTCACATTGCAGCATAACCATCCTTCACAGGCTTTGATATAACTTCCAAGAGACTCGTTTTACTTTTTTCACAGTCTCATGTCAGACTTGAAGCATTTTCAATATTATATACAACGAAGCCGTAGTAGTTGCTTATTTATTTTATGCAACTAACAACCATTGACAAAGCCAATAGTCCCGGCTTGTTGTAGGAGCAATGTTACTTGTATTATATATCTGGATGCTGTGACAAAAGCAACAAAACACAAGTCAGGCAGCACACTATGCTAAACACCGATCGATTTTTAGCTTACGTGTTTTAAAGCAGTTTTAAGCCACGGCCATTGGCCAGGCCCCTTTGAGAGACCCCCCACCCAGTTTTTTCATCCCACTTAAAGCCCTGACTGTATGGTACCTGCATTTCTAGCGAGTTTTCTCCCCACCTGTGTGTGGGTCTGAAACACCAAAATACACTCTGGCGCTGCTCAGTGAAAGTTCCACCGTATTTCTTATCAAGTCGTTTCTTGGTCCATCCATACCACAGGCAGGACTCCAAGCTGCCCGCACCATTCCCGGGGACGATCGCCGCTTCACTGGGGATTCTTGGACCATTTTCCTCATGAACCATATTACTTGCACAGAACATGCATACCATTTACTGCAAGAGCTTAGAGAAGAAGACAGAAAGAGTCCGAGCCCACACAGTGATGCAAAAGGTCCAACAACGAGAAGTTTACAGAGTGCTCAGCACCGGACACCGCAAACTGTGCAGTCAATGCCATTTAGGACTGAAAAGAGAAATAAAAAAATAAATAAACAAACAGACTGGGACATCTTTCCCTAAAATATAAAATACAGAAAATAAGAAAGGCGCGCTGCCATTTTGTGAAAGTATGAGCAGGCGTTGTGGTGAAACATTAAGCACATCACCCAGGACGAGGTGACCAGCTGCGAGCCACAGGCGACATTGTTAAAAGTGTGCACCCGTGTTATGGATAAAGCGCAGTAGGTGTTCTGGGTAAAATAAAATGTGTTTCAAAAATAAAAGCAGGCAAAAAAGCACGGTGTGCCTTTTGTAAAAACAAAATGTTTTAGCTACACGATGGCCCATTGCATCATGCCGCTTCTTTTGCATGTTGGAAGCGGTACAACATAAGGCGTGCCCACCGGTTGGTATAAAAACAAGCAAAACAGAAAGCAGCTCCACATCCGGGAGGGCGAGGGCTGCCAGCGCATGCGCGGTACCAGTAAGTTTTGCATGCCCAGTGGCGGCGCGTGCAGCCGGTGCAGACAGCGCCTGTCCCCTTCCGGGGCTCCCGTGGTGAAGAGGGAGCCCCGGCGCCAGAGAGGAAGTGCGGGAGCTGAAGTCCCGGGTCCCAGGAGGGGGCCCGGATGAAGAGCGGCAGATAGCTGTGCGGGGCTCCCATGCCTAAGGAGAGAGCCTCGCGTCGTGCTTACAGTAGTGGAGCTGGAGTGCTCCGGAAGCGCCGCAGCCAGCCGCCGTTCAGGAGGATTCCCCCCGCAGACCGGGTGAGTGGGGGATTCTCCAAGGCAGTGTCAATGTTTGTTTCCTGAGCGGACCCGCCGTTGCGGGCCGCTCCAACGAAAGGGCGAGTTTAAAAAAAAACGAAAGTGAAACTGCATGCTGCCTTGCGAGGGAAGGGGGACAGGAGATGTGCACGCCGCGTGGCTGTAAGCGCGTACACCAACTCAAATCCGCCAAAAGCCTGCGCGTGCCCATCTCCTGTCCCACTTCCGAGGCAAGTCAGCAACAATAGATCTTGCTGGCGGACAGCAGCGCTTTGCGCTGCGTTCGCAGGCGAGGCCTAAAAAGGAAGATCAGACCCCAGGAGGAAGAGTAGGAAACCAGGTTGCAAAGCCCTGAGAGGACCGATTGGAATCGGAGCAAAAAGGAAAGATTGCCTGGAATTCTCCTGTCAAGAAGAAGACGTGTTCGCTCAGAAGGGAAAACGCTGTGGAAGCTGCCATCTTGGAGAAGCTGGAAAGACCCTATCAGGAGGCAGAGGACTTTGAGTCTGGACCGGATAAGTGGTGTATTGCCACGGAGGTTGCTGAGTAGCCTTCACAACTCAGGAGAGTTTCTGCAGAGCTTGTGAGTACCCGGGCCCTGAATGAATACCGGGGAGAGGGCAGAGGGAGGAGGGTGCAGGAGCGATACAGGACATGGGCTGTGGAGGGTAAAAGAGAAAGCGTTAACTGTCTTTTGTCCCCGTAATAAATTTGAGAAGGACTACAAGTCCCATAAGCTGCAGACCGCTTAATTCACGACAAGGAAGAATGGAATCCCTAATTGTGGGTTTTAACAGAAGGGATTATGACCTGTATCAGAGAAGACATACTGCAAATGAACCGCCTTGATTCTACCAGACAAATGTATATTTTCATTTTTTTTTCGTATGCCATTCTCTTTCGCACCTGCGGGAGACAATCAACATAAACCTAAAGAGAAGGGGCACATATATTTTCTTGTTATTAGAGTGAGGGCTAAACCTGTAACCCTGAGGGTATTTTCACAGGGGTTACACTCTTTTCCCATACAAACCCCAAAGGTGTTGGTGATGGACACTCTCAAATATTGCTTCTGAACCCATTACTCTTACTGCTCTTTTCCCTTTAGACTGAGAGCGTCTAGGGGAAATCGAGCCACACCCAACGACCTAGAAGAAAAGAAGAAAACCATAATGTGTGGATATTCTGTTATGTTTGACATTTATGCCTATAAAAATTGCAAACCAATCTGAATAAAAGACAGCATTGCGTAACAAGATCAGCCTTCTCGCCTTTACCTCCAGCCCAAACTCCTAAAAGTACCACACTGAGACTATAGTTCTACTTTTGGTGCGCATGTCGTTAATCATGTATTTCCTGTGGAAATTAGTTGAAGGAGCTAACTCCCGGCACTTTTTGCACATATATATATTTTTGCACATATATTTGCGTTGTCATGATTTGTTGTTGCACAGAATGGGATTTGTTAATTACGACAATGAGAAATTTTAGGCATTTTTAAGACTTAAACAGATTTTTAGATGTTATTACAATGATGGGGAAATTTATACACATCTAAGACCTTAAAGATGATTACATTGATTTCACGAAGTGACTAAGTCTTTCTGTTGTTCGATGAAATTGTGTTACACAGGTCACTTTCAGAACTTTTTTTTTAACAAGCCTTTGCAATGCAGTAGGTCTCACATTAGTGAAAATTTAAGCTATTGGTGTTGCAAATGATAATGTTTGCTAGATTTGATTTTTATCACACAATGTCTCAGCAATACCATAAGTAATAAAAAAAAATGGAAACATATGCTCAGCTGCAATCTTTTTTTTATAATTGCATTAAGGATGCAGTACCTTATGTGGCTAATAGAGGTCTTACAACTTCACAGGGACACCTATGAATAGCCTGTGGTACTGCACCCTTTCTGTGCTTCGTGTATTTTTTATTATTACTTATTTTACTGGTGGGATATCTTTTGATAAAAAAATCTAACAAACATTATTTACAACGCCGATATCTCAACCTTTTAGTAATTCTAGACCTGTTGCATTAGGAACATGTATGTGTCAGGTGCCTGAGTGTGTCTAGCAGTATATGTGTCTTTGTGGGTGTCTAATAGTGTAAATATGGCTGTGCCTGACTTAGTGTTAGTGTGTACCTAAGTGTTTCTAGTAGTGTGTGTGTGTGTTTAGCAGTGTAACTATGTGTCTAGCAACATATATGTATCAGGTGCCTGTGTGTCTCTAAAGTGTGAATATGGCTGTGCCTGACTTACAGTATTTGTGTGTACTACTCCGCTTATCCGTGCTCAAAAATAATTTACCAATCTACTTGCCTCACTGCAAAGGAACTGCACATCACCCTTTATAAGCCCTCCATCAGTAAAGGGCCATGGACAGTAGTTCCTGTGGTATTAGTAAGGGGCCAGGCTTCAGGTCTGTGACGGAGGCCCCCACGGAACAGACGATGATGAATACAGGCCCCAGCTAGGCCCGCAGGACACAAGGGTTCGCTCTCCTGCAATGGAATCTATAAGGAAGTTGGCACGGAAACTGCAAAGTACAAAGACAAGGTTTATTAACCCTTAAGGGTGGTCCTACAATCCATACAATACCCTTCAGTATTGCATAGAGTAGCACAAAGAACTTGCGTACACAGTCCCCTTTTATACACAACAGAGGGGCTCATAAGTGGGAGGATACAACATGAGGCAAGGAATGTTACCTTTTATGGACATTTTCGATACAAGATCAATATGTGGGCGGAGCTGACATACTCCTTGAGCCCGCGAAAACATGGTCAAGCAAGGACTAACTGATAACAGATGTGGTCAAGCCTGGGCATGCGCCAGGCGGACAAAGGAACTATTTATAGACTGTTACTAGGCAGATTACAAGAGCAACTAACACGAAGATAGGACTCTTCTCGTGTTGAGCACGTGGAGACATGACAATACAAAATGGAGTCCAAACTTCAGTCAACATAACGAAAGAGACATGTGTAAGGCAGGAGAATTCATGTCTTTAGTAAATGCTTAATCACATCGTGGTTTCAATTTACAACAACGAGTCACCTAGCGACCGAAGCATGTCATGCTACGACAGCCCCACCCATGAACAGAAATTAAACTCAGGCTCGACAAGTCATCCGTAAGGGGAGGGGGGATTTAAAACCTGAGTTTCACCAGCTTCGAGGCCCCATAGTGGGTAGTTCCAACAGCTCCCCTGATGACTGGTCGGGAGGTACGATCGCAGGAAATTTAACAATCCTCCCCAGAGTCTTTGCTCTGTTCCCCTCCCACGAGAGTCCACCTGGCTTGTCGTGGTCCTAGCCAATGTGCCCCGTCTCAATACAGGGATAAAGGAGGACTTTGATAATTTGAAAAACAAGGTGGTGCACTGGCTAAATTCGAACATTGTTCCAGGGCTGAGGATGGAAACCAAATCATCATGGTGCACAGGACATCATGGGTGGGTAGTACCGAAAAAGCTAGGCCCGGAGACTGTGTTTTCATTCGTTTTAACAATTCTTTTATGGTTAACCGTATTTTAGGTTCAGTTGTGCAATCTGATTACAGGAGTTGTAACTCTGCAATTGTGGCACTCCCGCTGGGATATTTTTATAGCCCAAGGAGTTATCATTGTTCCTCACTTAGCCACCGACAGGGAAGGCCCCAAGATGTTGGCCATAGGATTCAAAACGAGGCGATCACAGCAGTAAGTTTGGCAAATAGGTTCATGCTACTGAGTTTACTAGATGGATGTGATTAACGGTGTGCTGGCTCTCGGGCCACAGGTGTTTCATCATCACAGAGGGAGGCACGGCCTTCAGGACTGGAATTTAATGTGTAAAGGGTGTAATATCATTTCATGGAATATCGCAGGGCTTGTGAGCAAGATTGAGGATCCTGATGGGTTACTCTTTGTTAAATGCTTTGACGTGATCTGCCTCCAGGAAACTTGGGCTGTTGAGAATAGATTTCACCGGAAGACTATAAAACCCTCTTTGTACCAGCTACCCCCTCTAGGTTAGGTCGAGCCAAGGGGGGTCTTGTAACTTTTGACTCAGTAGCAGTCCAAGGCAGCTCCATCACCATGCTCCACACTTCCTCCACCCAGCAGGTGATGTTATTATCGAGTGGAAAGAGTAAGCTCTTGCATCTAAACTTATATAACGCTGGAGTTGTCCACAGAGAAGAATGTAAAATTACATTGCTGGGTTCTGTACTACGTAACATCATTCAATAGGGGAGAACTACCATAACATCTTTTTAACAGGGGACTTTAACATTCACATGTGTGGAGATATTAGGCTTGGGGGGTGAAAGCCATTGGTTGTACCCGAGAAGCTGGTTTGCACATGGAGCACGCCCCATAGGGCACCAAACTTAATGCTATTCTGCATGAATTCGATTTAACATCTGCAATGAATAAGCTGCCCCTGAATAAAACTGATATCGTTCCCAGATTCATTGGGAGAGGGTGTGAGTCTTTTATTGATTTTATCTTTATCTCCAAACCATTTTTTCCCTGATTAAGGACTTTTCAGTCAAGGCAAGTGTTCATAGTGATCACAACCCCGTATGTGTTTCAACAGGATGGCCCAAGTTAATATGCCTATCAAGGAGGCTTCAGGGGTGCCGATTAAAGCTGTATAAGGTGGGAGCAGATTAAAATGGGGTAAAATCATTCAGGAGCATTTTATGAATCCCTTGCAACCCAGTGCCATAGGGAGTTTGCCACCTGTCTAGATAGTGATTCCACCCCAACGGACATCATGGATGCCTTTGGAAGCATATCCAGAGAAGATATTACGAACCCCAGATAGGTGCACTGTGCATTTAGGACCAAGAAGGTTTGACTCCGTGTTCTCATGCCTCCAGGAAACTGAAACAGGCCCTGGGAGGGAGGTCTCATGACCAGGTGGTTGTTAAGAATCTCCAGAGACCCTATAAGGCTGCTCAGGCAAAGTGTATGTTTGCCCTGAAGGAGGAGGCCTGGTCAGAATTAGTAGAGGTCAATACTCTGAGCAACAGCTCAAAGTTTTGGAACATCATCAATACCCCTTTTTTAACAGGAGACGCAGGCAACCCAATGGATGCCCACATACTAGAGGAAGACGGGGTAAACCACTTTCAGATTGACACCTTGCAGGAAATGGAAGAAGGCAAATCCAAGGTTGTTTTTACAGCTCAAGAGGTAAGAGCCAGCATTATGGTACTATCTAAAAACAAGGCCCCAGGCCCTGATGGGATTCCCCCAGACCTTTACATCGCAAGCTCGGAAACTTGTGTGCCTGTACTTACAGCAGTCATTAACGCTTCGGCTCAGGCCGGCCGCCCAGACTCTTGGGCTTTATCGACTAATGTCCCCATTTTTAAAAAGAGCTATCGGGATAGCACTCTTTTACAGGCCCATTTCTCTTTTGGATTCCATGGTGAAGGTGGTGGATCACATGGTATTAGATAGACTTGTAACCTGGGCGGATGAAAATAACATCTTAGCCAAGGTACAATACGGTTTCCGCCCAGGTCGTTCCACAGTGGAACAATGTTTGAACTTGTATATCGTTTTAAACAAGAACACTGTGGCTCGCCCCGGCTCCATCCACCTAGCCTTTATGGATCTGTCCTCAGCCTTCCACTGTGTAAACAGATCGAAGTTTTGGCAGATGATGTCCTCCATAGGTATTGACAGGGACATTGTCTTGTTTCTAAGGGATCTTCACAGAGATTCAAAAACGCCTGTCTGTTACTCAAAAGATCTCAAAGTTCTCAGTACTGCAGAACCAATTCAATTTGACAACATTGGATTTTTATAAACTACTACATCTCAAAGTTCAGATCTCTAAACAATCCCTCAAGGCAATATCTACATCCCTACCAAACTTATTAGGTCGTTTATTTAGATCCGGCTATATGGTCTCAGGCATATATAAGCTTCTGTCACCAAACATAAACAAATCCCTCTTGCGCAGTCAAGTAAAATTGGAAGTGGAATTAAACACTAGAAATGTGGTGTTTGACTGGGTGTACATTAACAAATCTCCTTCACTCTTGAAAACAGAAATTGCTGAAAAGCATTCTGATCTACGTTGGGGAACTGTTGGAACGGGTTTTGATTTATATTCTGAAAGGAATTTGTTTTTGCTTTTGGCATCTGGTTCACATTGGATCTCAAGTTTACCATATTCTGTGGGATCATTTGAGCTTGTGGGACCTGGATTATCGGGACTTATTTTTGTATTAGCACCTGTATAATTTTCTCTTAAATCTTTTTCTGCTTCATTTCTTATTCATCACTGTAATATTAAGTACATCGCAGGATCTTATCAAGGATCTTATTCTGCCAACAGATGGCACTTTGAGTTATATGAGAATTGATCTCTGGTTTCCATCCTAAAGAGAAACTGAAATACAATAATCCCCATGTCCTTTTCTTCAGGGTATTCTCTTCCACGGTGCTGCTGAAATACCTGTATCAAACGCTCATAATACCCATGAACGGATTATTTGCTCATTGTGTTGTTTGATTAATTTTCAACCATTCTAAATCTTTTGAAGGCCCTCTGCCTTCCAGGAAAGTTATCACTGCTTCATATTTCTCAATAACTACAGGAAATGGTGTAATAGTGCGTGCATCTCTTGCTGGCTCTTTACCCGGCCATTGCACAACAGTTTTACACTCAGTCCACAAATCACTTGGCACCACTATAATAAATAATGTATCCAAATCAGTCCACAACACTTTTGAAATCTTCACAAATCGATCAACTTGTGTATACCACTGCCAGGTGTGTCTCTCAATTTTGGGAAATTGTTAGTAAAAGCTGCAAGATCACCTGTGCTCCAAGGCACATGGACATATACTCCTCCCGCTATTTCTCTCAATGGATATGCTGAAGCTCCTTCCTCATCCTGCTCTTTACTTTCCTTTCCTACTGGCTGTTTTTCTTTCTTTCAGGTTTCTTTGCTCATTTGTTTTCAAATGTTTCAAAATCACTCCATTTATTATTACATTTTATTAATTCGGTAATGTGCAACCGCATTCCTAAATAACGCATTGTTTCAATTGCTGCATCATCCAATTGTACCCTGAAACTTTTATGAAAAGGAAAACCTTTTGATATTTCAACGTCATATCTCTGAGCCAACCCAGTCAGCTTCTCATGTGTAATTGCTGCTCTTATTGTAATTTCTTTACACAGGTAAATCAATTCTTTCTCATGATAAGTATTTAGGATTTCTATTTCAAACATCCCTAATAATTTCTTCTAGTTTGACTTTTAACTTGGGAATGTTTAATGATCTCTCTTTATCAAGTTCTGGGCTAGTCACTTGCACTGAGCTTTCTGTCTTTTCAATCCCTACAGCTTCCTCAAACCATGGTGGAAAAATTCCCATCTTCAGACAAGTTAGTTTCCTCCTGGGTCATTGGTGTCGTAAAGACAATTCTTCCCCATCTTAGTGCTTGAATTGGCTGAGGCGGTCACACAACAATCTCTAAATTTTGAGAATTTGAGACAAATCCTGTTACAGATAACTCTCCTACAACTCATTGTATCTGTGGAGACATATTAAACTTTACTGGGTTTGCAACTGGTCTAGGCATCGTCTGAACATTAACTACTTGCGGTGCTTGCGCCTGTCCATGCATAACAGGTGGATTTACCAGAAGTGGAGGAACATTCAGTGTGTGAACAACTTGTGGTGTGGCAATTTGTAGTATTTGAAGTGGTCTCTTAAATTGTACCACTCTAGTCTCTAGAGGGGAAGTCACTATTGTACTGTTCATTGTGGCACTACTTCCAGTACCATCAACTGGGGTTGCATAGGGCTGGGGTTGTGCAGCCATCATTTCTTCTAATATATCATCCCCTGAATTGCTATCTGTCTCCTATACATTTTCTGTTTCCTCTTTTCTTTCCCCTCTGTATTTTTCTTCTTCCCTTTCTCAGACATTTCATTAGAAATTGCTGTATATAATCTAGTGCCTTGAACTATGGCTTTCCTCCAACTTTACTTTTCCTCATCCCATTGAGCATCTGCATAATTACGCATTGCTCTCTTTGTCCTTTTCTATTTTTTTTCTTTCTCTTTGTCTCTTGCGGTATTTTCCCACATACTTAAAGCTTCAAACTGTGTGGGTCTAGGTGGTGCCTTAATCTTTCATAGCTTCTCCCTTAATTTGTCAATAATTCTCAATTCAAAACTCCCATATTTTAGAATTCTCAATGGGCCCTCTTTCTCAGTAATTTTGCACCATTGACGAAGCCATAAATATGTATTGAATCTCACTTCCGTTGGCATCAAATGTGCAGGTGTACCCTCAGGAGGTGCCTCTTCACCATCCCGTATCAGAACTGTAACATCACCTCTTACAAAACTCTTAAATCCTTTTAAAAATGTCATGTTTTCACACAATTCATAAATTAAACAATTTACAATTCAGTGTTTTGATTCTGATCCGTAAATGTCAAATTTTTCCTCTCCTCTCCTGTCTCAGTTGTTATTTATCAAAATCCTGTTAACAAATCCCAATGCGATATTAACGCAATCGCTGGCCTATCACAAAGTGGGCACCTTGACGTAACCAATCATTCGCAGCATGAAAGCACACCAACCAACCTATCTCCGCGCAAAACCCTGTGAAGTATGATCTCACCCTTTGCAGCAGTTCACCCTCCTTTACAGTTTCTCTCGAACTTAAAAAACGAACAAAATAACTTTTCCAAGCGTGAAACAAACATATATCAATTCAATTTTTCAATTAAAAAAACTTTATTTCGGTCAATATGACCTCAAAAGTACAGATACAATACACATTGATACATAAAAAGATACATCAAAGATCAATTACATATGGTTAAAAGAAAAAAAGAAAAAAAGAAAAAAATAAGAAAATCAATTATAAACACTATTGGCACACATGTGAAGTGAATGGATTCCATGCTCAGTTAAAAAAAAATGCCTACAATTCTTATAGATTCACGAAGGGAGAACAAAAAGGAGCGAGGATCACAGAGGGTTATTCAGGGCAAGGAACAAGGATTCACTTTTGGAAAGTGCATAATGCAAATAAATAATTTACTTAAAAAGGATTTCTAAAAAAAGATGACCAGTATTCTTTACTACAGATGATAGGTCCTAGCACTAAGAGCCCCCTACAATGCAGGCTACTTCTGCACATAATTTTTTCTCATTTACAATAATTGCAGGAGTAGGTTAGTAAATTACAATTTCCCTATAACATGATTAATGGGTCAATGAACATACTCAATATAATCTAATCATATTAAAAACAGGACCTAATTTTAAGACTGACGAGAAAAACACATCCTGGCTCTATTTTAGGGGTGTTTTTATAAATATCCTACGTGTACACCACATGGAAAATAGGAAACCTGCCACTGAGTAAGCAATCTGGATACTGCAATCATTTTTCAGTATCCTGAAAGCCTCAGAGCAACGTCTAGTACCAAGGTTCCTACAGATTTGGACCAGCCATCGTTTTCTTGCCTTGTAGTAGCCAGGACAGCTAAAAAACACGTGAAGTACTAACTCTTCTGGACAATCGCATGCCGGGCACCTCAAAACTTGCAAACCCCCCCAATTGTATGTAAAAAAAAATTGTATGCAAAACAACGGAGAAGTAGAACCCCATGCCTAAACTGGAGGTAAAGCTTTCTAGCAACTGCCGGCTTGATATCATCTAGGGCCGGCTCAAAGCTAAACCTATCTTTGGTATCTAAAAAGGCTGAGGTTACCTTGCCTACTCGGGGGCAACTATGAAGCTGTGCCATTTTGTACTCTTCGTAATGGGCCTTTAATCATCATCATCATCATAATCTTTATTTCGGTCACTGTGGACCATAAAAGCAATAACATTTCACCATATTTACGATAAAAGAGTAAGATTAGATGAAAATCAACACATTAATCCAGAAAAACATTTTTAAACAACATAAATTACTTAACAATTGGTACTACTGGCTTTCATTAATCGATTTCGGATGAACCACATCGTCGTTAAAAATTTGGCAATGGCAAATACAGTTGGTGCGGATATGTCTGACTTTAGGACTCTGTAAGCAGGGTAATGTTCCCTAAAACCCAAATTTCTAAGAAGTGGGGTAAGCCAGTATTTTCGAGGTGTATTGTATGCAGGGCAGAAAAAAATAACATGTATATCATCTTCTCGCCTAGATGTACAGTTTGGGCAATTCACTGTAGAGTGTGTTTCAGACCAATGTGCAACATGTGCCCTCAGGGGAGGTGTACCATAGCGCCACTGCATAAAGAGCTTCCTTGTAAGTTGGGGAGCTATATCGTCAAGGACTATTTCGAGATGGTAATGATCTTTGATGGTAAGAAACTGATTAGAAAGGGATTCCTGGCGCAGGGACTCAATTGCAACCTGTAGCTTGTATTCATAATACACCTTTGATAGGGTACTACGGGATATCCTGCAACAAGCATTCTCCGGGTCTGACCACAGATCCGGCCTCCCCAGCATATCAAAACTATGCTTGATATATTTAAACCAGGGTATTTGTAACAGTTTGGGGAGGCGCAGAATTTCTGCCAGTTCGGCTCTATAGCTGGCCAGATCAGGTGAGCTCCATAATCTACGCCAAAAAGTCAGGGGTTTAAGACCCAACTCCTCGGAAATAGGTCTAATACCAAGGTCAAGTCTTAACGGTAGAAGTGGGGTGCTAGTCGGGAGTGCAACCAGTTGTCTAATAAAGTTATTTTCGGTAATCTGTAATTTCTTGCAGGGTATGTGTCCCCATATCTCACCCCCATAGGTTACTGCCCCTCTAGCCTGAGTTTTATAGATGTGAAGGGGAGGGCCGAGGGGTTTGTATGTTGACCCAGACAACATCCTGCATATGCCACCCGTGCGTTGCACAAGTTTCAGGTTCGCCTTGTTTATGTGAGAGTCCCAGGACATAGATTGAGTAAGGGTTACCCCCAGGTATTCAAAGGATGAGACCCGTCCAATCTAACGGACCCTATCAAGGGGCTTGGACGTGATGAGGGTAGCGGGTTGAAAATCATGAACTTGGTTTTAGTCGCATTAATTTCCAATCCGCGACCCTCACAAAAATTTATGAAACCGTCCAACACCCTCTGGAGGCCCATGGGGGATTTAGAAAGCAGCAGGGTGTCATCCGCGAACATAATGGCGGGCACCCTGCTGCCATTCAACCTGGGTGCATCAATGTCTCTTAACCCTCGCAGAAAATCTATGACCCCATCGACGAAGAGGCAGAACAGGGTTGGTGCAAGGACACAACCCTGTCTGACCCCCGTGTCTACGGGGAAGCTATCGGAAAGGGCTCCCCCTCTACCACACCTTACCCTAGCGAAGTTGCCGCCCTGGTGCAATCTCATTAGCATAGATGTGATATCGGCCGGAACATCTAGATCTTTTAAAACTAACCATAACTTGTCTCTAGGTACCAAGTCAAACGCCGCTCTTAAGTCAACAAAGACGCTATACAGAGTACCGCCCTCAATTAATACAGTCTTCCAGTATAACAGGTTAAAACGGAAGATCTGGTCGGTGGTGGAGACCCCCTCTCTGAACCCAGCTTGATACGGGCTCAGTATCTCCTGTTCGTCCATCCAGACCTGTAGGCGATTTAATAACAGTCTGCTGAACAGTTTTTGGGGAACGTCAATCAGACTGATAGGTCTGTAATTGGAGGGGAGTAGGGGGGAGCCCTTTTTATGTATTGGTACTATCTCAGCACCCAGCCATGTGTTTGGAATCTCCATTCCATCTAAAATAGAATTAAAAAGAATTAGTAAGTAAGGGGCCCATACAGCGGGTTCATGTTTAAATAAATCTCCAGGAAGGCCGTCTAGGCCTGGGGCCTTTCCTGAGGGTAGCCTTCCTATCACATCTTGTACCTCTGTTAATGTAAATGATAGACTGCTCGGTTTATTTGTGTCGAGGGTAATGGGGTTAGGTCGGGGATCATCAAGTGCACTATATAAAGCTTTAAAATGGTTTTCCCATGCGGCGGCGGAAATGTTCGGCTCAGTTGCACTGACCAGCAGTTCTGAACCTGTGTTCACATGCCGCCAGAATAGGCGGGAGTCTCCTCGTGCCAAAGTAATTTTGAGTTTCTCCCATTTGTCATATTCCCATTCCTTTTTGGCATGGTGAATCAAAAGTTTATAGGCAGAGCGTTTTGCCCTAATGTCCTCGATACCCTTCCTCTCCTTTAATGCATTAAGAAGGGCGGTTTTAGCCTTCCGGCATGTGGAATTGTACCAAGTAGGACGAGGGAGGCGTCCAATATTCCCATGTTGGGGTGAAAAGAGGATGTCAGACACTGCGGATATTAGTTCGTTATGAAGCGTGCCCCACTCTATCCGATTTTCGGGGATAGTGTCGTGCTCCATACTTATGGAGGCTTTTTCAAATATAGGAGCAACCCGGGCATAGAGCCTAGATAGTTTCTCTGGGGAGGAGGCTAATCTATCCCATTTTACTCTACGTCTGTTATTTGCCAGGGCTAGCTCTTTTTGAAAGGTCGGCCTCTGTTCCCTCCTGATCACGTGGGTGGGGAGGTTATATTCGAGCTCCAAAGCATTGTGGTCACTCTCCATCCTTGGGGATACCCGGAAGTCCTCAATGAGTGGCCACGTTGTTAGGGGAACAAGAATATAATCCACTCTTGATTCCCTGCCAGCTCTGTTATATGTGTGTTTCGGAGGAATATCAGATTGTATCCGACCATTGCAGGCCCGAACTCCGAACTTTAGTGTAAATGTTGTAATTTGGACAGCCAATGGTGTCCAGGCTCGAGGGCCAGGTGCCTCAAGGGGAGGTATAGACCACAAAACATCCTCTTCGTCAGTCAGGGCATCGGTTGGACCGTAGAGTGGCTCAAAGTGGCAATTTAAGTCACCACCAATCAAAAAAGGGATGCCATCCGGGATTTCTCTCAAGACATCCGTGAGTTCCTCTATAGTGCGGGATTCATGTCCGTTATTTACTGGGCGGGAATAAACATTTATCAAAAGGAGTTTATTTAGGTTAGACCATTCAAATAACACAACAAGGATGTCCTCCTTGGTGAGTGGGTCCATAATTGCACTACACCCTAAGTCTAAAGCCACCCAAGTTGCGAGGCCACCGGAAGGACGTCCCATGCCACCCCATTTTGCCCTAGTGGAAAATGTGGCATAACCTGTATAAGTTAATTCATCGCGTGCCCAGGTTTCTTGGAACATACATATGTCTTTGCTTTTGACATATGCGTTCCAATCTGGGCAGTCCAGCTTATTAATTATGCCCGCCACATTCCATGATAGTAGTTGTAATGGAGGGGATATGGTACTATCATTATATCCAATTAGGGGTTGAGTTCTGTTAGGGGAGTTCTGCTGGAGTGGGCTGGCGTGTAAATTAGAGGCTTGGGAAATCGCCGGCCTCCCATAGGGAGAAATATCAGGAACTGGGCAGGTGGGTTCATCCGATGTTGTTACAGCCTTCAAGAAATTAACTTCCTCAGTTGGAGAGTGGCTGTACACATCCATTTGCCTACCATTCCTGCACTGTCAATCTACCAAATCTAAGTTAGTATATCTATTCTCGGTCGGGAAAAAGTCAAGAAGGGGTGTCCCAATCGGGTATGGAGGCGTAGATTCCCTATGACCCCACCTACAGCCTCTTCTCAATACTGGTTCCCAACCTCCCATTACCCGATCTTGTAGTGGTGGTGGATAGAAGAAAGATAGTGGTAGAACTTGAATAGAAGTTCCTCTGTCACGGTGTGGCCAGTTAAGTATGTGGGTGACTGTCCTGGGGTCTCTAAAATTAACCAAGATACAATCTCCATCAATAGATGTCCTTGTACCTCCCAGCCACAAAGCTCTTCTAACCATCAGGATCTCACTCTTTGCACCTAAAGGGAGCGGTCTATTAGTGGAAAGCCAGTTAATCACTTTGTTTTTAAGGGCTTCCACCGGTTCTTGTGTAGAGTGTTTAAGCTCGGGTGTGCCTGCTAATATAATTATGTAAGGACTGGCTTCTGGTGGTAAGTTAATTGACCCCTGGTTGGGGTCATTTTCTTTGCTATGACTCTTTATTGGAGGTGTGGTGAGCTTCTCTCTCACACTACTGTTTGGTATCCGGCCAACAGCCTGTAGGTCGGGTTGTGTGGGAATGAGTGGGGGCTTTAAGGTGTTGGTAGGAAGGGATAAATCTTTGGTTGCGGGGTGTGTTTTATTTCCCTCATGGCACCTCCCTGTAACCAGTGGTCTATTATCTTTTGAGCAAGTAACTGGAGAATGACACAATTTCTTTTCAATGGTCTGGAGTACAGTTTCGATCTTTCCTAGCCGTACTTCCAGAGGTTTGAGCATTAACCTCATCAAGTTACGTATGTCAGAGAGGGTAATGTCCTCCTCACCAGGGGCTGGACAGGAATCAGGGGATTTCTCAATTAGGGCATTAGATGGAATATGACCTTTCTTTTTAGGTGTAGTTTTCCTTTTATATTTTGTACATTTCTTCCCCCCCTCTGTTACATTGGAGTTATTCATCAATTTCGGGTTTTTCCCACGTAAGCTCTGGGCATTCTTATTTTTGGGGACAGCTCCTTTTCTCTCCCCCAACTTAACCGGTGTATTCCTTTGGGCCTCAGTGAAATTTCCCTCCCCGGCATATGACGTGATGTCAGAAGCAGTTGTAGGATGCGTCGGCTTTGGTAAGGGTAATGACATTATACTGAGGTCAGCCGAAGACAAAGTATTACAGGCTGTGTCAGAAGCAATGGCACTGCATGTGCCGGGTATATCAACCATGTCATCAAGACCCCTGTCCCCGGCTACTAGTAAGTTACTTTCAGGTCTTGGCACAGGAGTGGTTACAGAAGCTAGGGGACCCAGAGACGATCTCCTTACCCACTCAATTTTTTGGGAGATGCGTCGTTCGAGCGTTGTAATATCCTCGATAAGTAATGTTCCTGCTTTGGCAAAGTAGCTGTCCAGGGTGCTTTGGGGCTTCCCGGAAGCCAACATAGTCTTACTTCTAGTCTCCCTAGAGGTCATATTTCGAGTGCAGTAATTAGCAGCTAAAGAAAAATCTAGTAAAGGGAGTAGATATAGAGTGGCCCAGGTCCGCTCTCGTCCGTTCTCGAACGGCCTCAAACGGCCCGCTCTTTGCCCCGAGCTACGTCCCGCGCGCGTTCCGCTAGCGCGTTCAGGCGGGGTCGAACAGAAGAACAGGCAGGCAAGAGGGGGCGGGGTCGGGAAGAGGAACCAGGTGAGTCTAATCAGCTGAGCGCTGAGCACCGTGGTCCTCGCAGTCCCGCAGCAGAGTAGTGGAGCAGCCTTCCCCCTTCAAACAGCAGAGCGTCCAGGCAGGTCCTGAGGCAGTAAGAGGCACAATGGGATTGAGCACCAAGCAAGTTTTTAAGCAATCAGACCCAACGAGCGGCTCCCGCGAAGCGGGGGCCGCGAGGCGTGGCGTGGCGTGGATGGTGGAGGCAGGAGCGGGAAGAGGAACCAGGTGAGTCTAATCAGCTGAGCGCTGAGCACCGTGGTCCTCGCAGTCCCGCAGCAGAGTAGTGGAGCAGCCTTCCCCCTTCAAACAGCAGAGCGTCCAGGCAGGTCCTGAGGCAGTGAGAGGCACAATGGGATTGAGCACCAACCAAGTTTTTAAGCAATCAGACCCAACGAGCGGCTCCCGCGAAGCGGGGGCCGCGAGGCGTGGCGTGGATGGTGGAGGCAGGAGCGGGAAGAGGAACCAGGTGAGTCTAATCAGCTGAGCGCTGAGCACCGTGGTCCTCGCAGTCCCGCAGCAGAGTAGTGGAGCAGCCTTCCCCCTTCAAACAGCAGAGCGTCCAGGCGTCCAGGCAGGTCCTGAGGCAGTGAGTGATTTCCTGGGGAGTAAGGAGCAGGCAGGATCGGCCCAGAGTTCCCCCAGCCCCATACTTACCAGCATGTGCTTTATGTACGCGAGCCACGGGAGTTTGGCAGCCCCCCTTAGGTTCATTACTTCTCTTGTTTCCTCCCTGTATGATAAGAGTTCTGGGGTGACCCACAGGCGACGCCAGTACAATAAGGGTTTAAAATTGGTTACATCAGCAATTGCCATAAGGCCCAGGTCTAATCGGAGTGGAATCAACGGTGTGCTCCGTGGGAGCTTTAACAGCTGTCTCAGGAAGTTGTTCTCTACCTGCGTTAGGTTCTCTGGTCTTGTGTAGCCCCAGAGTTCTGCACCGTATAACGCCCCTCCCCGGGCCTGGGCCTTATATATTTCAATGGCTGGGCTCACTGGTTTCTGGCTAGACTTACAAAAGACCTTCATAATGCCACCCGATGATTGTGATAATTTTAATGATGATTTTTTGATTTGTGCCCCTCAATCCATAGTTTCTGTGATTGTAATGCCGAGATAGTCAAAAGAGGAAACTCTTTCAAGGGGTTTACCATTTAAGTAGGGGTGTGCTCTTGTGCTTTTAGGACTGTTACACGCCATAAATTTGGTTTTCTGTAGATTGATTTCTAATCCTCTTTCACTACAGAATGCTTCAAATTTATTGAGTACCCTCTGGATCCCCATAGGTGATTTGGATATTAGTAAAGTATCATCGGCAAACATCATTGCTGGGATTTTCCGGGAGGCTAACTTGGGTGCATCTAGGTCTTTCTCGACTAATAAATAATCTATCAAGCCATTGATGTAAAGACTGAAGAGAGTGGGGGCGAGCACACAGCCCTGGCGAACACCGCGTTTAATCGGGATGGGTGCAGTTAACTTTCCATCCTTGCCATACCTGATTTGGGCAAAGTTATCCTCGTGCAGCCGCTTAATGAAATGGGTAAGATATGTTGGAATCCCCATCTCATGGAGGACTGTCCAAAGTTTTTCCCTTGGGACCAAATCAAAGGCTGACCTCAAGTCTACAAATATTAAATAGAGGCTGCCACCCTCAAGACACACGGTCTTCCAGTGAAGCCTGAGTATTTGGTCCAAAGTGGACAGTTTTTCCCTAAACCCTGCATGTAAAGGGGATAATATCTCCCGTTCCTCCATCCAGGTTTGTAATCTAAACAGCAATACGCGCGCAAAGATTTTTTGCGTAATGTCTATCAGGCTAATTGGCCTATAATATTTTGGTAGAAGCGGTGAGCCTTTTTTATAGATGGGGATTATTTCCGCTCCAACCCAACTGGGGGGAAGCTTCATGCCCTGGAGTATGGCATTAAATAGCACCCAAAGATATAGAGCCCAGACAATTGGTTCACTACGAAAAAGATCCGCAGGGATTTTGTCTAGGCCGGGTGCTTTTCCTGGGGAAATTTTAGCTAAAGCTCCCTTGATTTCATTTAGACTTATGCTCCTACTAGAGCTATCGTCGTAGGGTTCTTTAGTTTCCCTCAATTTGGAGGAATGGTCAATCCCCATGGGACATCCCTCAGATATCTCATCAATCAATGTTTCTTCCTTGGAATAGAGAGATTCAAAATGTTCCCGCCAGACTTCTTCATCCAAATTTGGGTCTACCAGTGATTTAGCACCAGTACTAGCGGTGTTGACAACTTTCCAAAAGTTCCTCATGTCCCTGGCCCCCAAGGCACTTCTCAGAGCATCCCACTTATCCTTTTCCCACCCATTTTTAGCTTCAGAAATAGCCTCTTTATATACCGTCCTGGCAGATTTAATTTGCAGGCGATCATTAGCCTTGACGGACGCTACCAGCGATCTTTTGGCTTTGCGGCATTGATCATTATACCAAGGGTGGGGGGGCATCTTGTTGGCTGATTTTTTTTTTGGGGGGGCGGTAGAAGAAGTCCAATGTGACTTCTCCTAATCTAGCATGGTTTGTTGTGAGCAAGTCAAGATCTATACCTGCTCCTTTATGGGTTGTTAAGTTGGATGCCGTCAGGAGTACCGGGACCAGGGCTTCATATAAAGTACTTAATTTATCTGGCGATTGACTGAAATCGGTCCATCGCACTCTTCGCCTACAATTGGAAAGTGTCAATCTGGCATCAATAGAGTTATCTGAACTAGGGACGTTACCAGGATTAAACTCCTTTAGTTCTAGTACTAGCGCATGATGGTCGCTATCTATCCGTGGAACCACCCTAAAATCAATTAACCTATCCCAGGAGTCAATTAAGATGTAGTCTAACAAAGAGCCACAGTCATTTCTGGGGAAGGTATGACTACTTGATGTTTCAGACAAGGTTCTACCATTACAAGCTCTAAGGGAGTGATTCAAAACAAGGCAGTTCATCTGAATCACCAGAGGTGACCATTTTTTGACTGGTAGACATCTAGTCTCCGGGATTGCCCAAAAATTATCCTCGTCATATAGGCTATCCAGGAGCATTCCCTCTAGTGGCTCGAACTGACAATTGAAATCCCCTCCCAAGATCACCATATGATTTTCAACAATGGTTGATCCTCCTCATACACGAGCGTGGCGGAGTTTGCTGCTGGTGTGGGCGAGGCCAGAGAGCACGGCCCTCCTGAGGGAGGAAACATTAGGCCTCAGGCGAACGCCAATAGCGGCCGAATGGGACGCAATTTTACAGGCTCTGACGCGCCTGGATGAGGACACTCTGGGACGTGATGGGGGTCGCGGCGGAGATGCCCTTGCGGAGGGGAGGGGAGATGACTAGCTGGCGGACTGGGCTCGACGGGTGGCGTTTAGGGATTGGCCGACTAGGAGAGGTTCAGGGTGTCAGAGATGATGTTGTATGAGCGACCTGAATGGAGGGGTACCGGGATGGCGGGGGAGAGAGAGGGGGAGGGGGGATGGCACAGAGGACAATGTGAGGGGATGCTGACGTACGGCCAGAATTTGCTGCTGTTGTTTTGGTTTAATTGGGGCGCTTGTTGTTTTGCCTCGTTTTCTTATGGCTAATGAAATAGAAGTGATCGCTAGGCGGGGAAAATTGGGTGCAACACTAACAGTCCCCGTGGGGGAAGCACCTGATCACAAGACGGTGGAGGGAACATTTTGAAGATGGTACTGATGCAAGGGGCCGTAATCTTATTCCCTTCTGGTCAATGGGCGCTACACCAGATTCCATTCATTACTGTGTAAAAGATAAGTGATGTATTACTGACTATACTGCAATTATTAGGCAATTGGACTCTACATTGTACTATGTAATTTGTTTGCAACTAAAATGCCAATAAACAGATTTCATAATAATGATTTTCAACAATGGTACCTAAGAACGTAGTTAATTCTTCCAATGTAACAGACTCCTTTCCTAGGACCGTCGGTCTAGAATATACATTTAAAAGTGCAACGGAAATCTTTAAAGGGAACTGGAGTATAACACATAGTATGTCATTCGATCCTGTGTCGATCTGCTTGGCCGTACATCCTAAATGAACTCCCACCCATGTGCTAAGGCCTCCGCAGGGTCTCCCTTTACCCCCAGATGTTGCCGGGATACTAAAGGTGGCAAAACCCAACTTGAGGACCTCCCCTCTAGCCCATGTTTCCTGAAACATGCAGATCTCGAATTCACTATTAAAAGAACCCCAGTTAGGATCATCTAACTTATTATTTAGGCCTGCAATGTTCCATGATAGAACCCTTGATTGCAAACAATTAGGGGGATTCGGTGTATCAGGCACTTGGGGGAGTACTTGGCATATCTTTCCGCTTGCATCCTTAAAATATGACCCCGTGGGTAAACAAAATTTATGGTTATCCCCCCGAGCCGGATCGCCGCCTTCGAGGGTGCAACCAGGGGAGCCGCTCATGCTCCCACAGGTTGGGCCCTCCCCGCGCGGGATACATGGTCCTATATCACTAACCTAGCTCTGGGTTTCTGTTTGGGGTGGACATATTTGTACCTTAATAATGGAGGAGTTTTCCTTTAGTCCATCTTCTCCATCCAAACAGCTAAATCTATTTGCAGTGGGGATATTAAAAATAGGTTGCTTTTGCCAGTGCTGATGAGTCAACTCACGGTTATTGGGGTCATCTCTCCGGCCCCACTCTATATGCCTGGTACCATAGTAGGGCCTGTTGGGGGGGTAGAAGTAACCCAAAGGGAGTACTTGAATACCACCCATTTTTCTCCCATCCTCTCTAGCTAAGATTTTTTGGGTCATCGACGGATTTCTAAAATTAATTTATGACTGGTGGGGGTAAAGAGTGATTGGTGGTTTCTATGTTTGTACAGACACCTTCCCCAGCCTGCCTGTTGTTTGAATGTTGTAGCCCTGTAGATTTATTCAATGGGGGTGGGCAATTAGCTTGCTTAGAGATAACCGGTGTGGACCTTGCAGGGCCATCTCTAGTGGCCTCCGATGTGTAAGTCTCCCCATTTGGTTTTAAAGGCAGGGGTTGTTCATTATGTTTGAGGCTAGGATTAACCAGTGCATTGCTCATAGTGGTCTGCACTCGAGACCCGCATTCTAATCCAACAATACCATATGTAACCCCCCTTGTACTTATCCAATCATTAAAAAGTACAGACAACCCGTCAACCCTCTCATGTAATGATCTAAGTTCGTCCTTAACTATATCCCTCATTTGGATCTGCAGATCCACCACCAACTTTGTAACCCACACCGGCTGATCACTTGTTATTTCCCTGCTCTCTTCTGGGTTCCCCATCCCAGATTTCCCATTATCAGAAGTCTCACCCTGGGTCTTCTTCCTTCTTACAGGTGCTTTCGCCTTGGGCTTGGCTTTTCTGCACGGTTGTTTTGGGGTAATAACCCTGGATGACTCTGGAATAACTACTTCTATTTTTGGTGTTTGGTCACTGGGAAGGTCAGTTATAGAAACCCCTGAAATTTGTAAAATGCTCTGGTCAGTTGGTGCAATTTCTAGATTTGGGGTTAGGGACTGTCGTCTCTCGGTCCGCTCTATTTCAGTTGCCACGGCTCCTAGAGCCTTTTCTAGCATCCTGTCGATAGAGGTGGGTTTAGTGCTTGATTTGGGAAAGACCGGGGCCTGTTTCTTCTCAACGCATACTCTTCTCCCCATTCTGAAATATTTTTAAGGTTAGACTCTCGCGTTAATTATTAGATTTAAGCTTTAGGTGGACGCTAGAGGTTCCTCTTAAAAGCACCACTGCGATGCTCTATAGATGTGCGCGATTACACAAATACTTGGTAAGTGAACCAGTGCTAGAAGATATTATCTGAGATCAGTAGGGTAAGCAAAGGAATCTACACATACAACGTTTTCAGTGTTCTCAGTCCAGAGTCAGATGTAATGCATTCTGCGCCAACTGGGTACCAATAAAGGAAAAGACCATTTCAAATGTTTTGGCAGTCTGGAGTACACGGCCACAGTACCTTAGATACGGGTCCCAAGGATTAAGAGTTGGGGAGCAGGCCCAACCCAGCCTCCTCCAACCTCTGACGGCCTTGGACGGGCACGCGCGTCCCACGCTGCGGGGCGCCAACCGCACTTTTATGCGCCTCCTGGCGCGCTGTACTGGTGCTGCTGGTCTCTGTAGTCCCCCGTGCGGCAAACAGACTGGCAGACGCGATGACTCTTCCCGCGCTGCGGGGCGCCGACCGCACTTTTATGCGCCTCCTGGCGCGCTGTACTGCGCTGGTGCTGCTGGTCTCTGTAGTCCCCCGTGCGGCAAACAGACCTTTGTCTCATTAGTCTGAGACCCAAACACGGAAACCAAAACGACTTCTACTTTGGAGATTAATTGGTTGTGAAACACCAGAAATCCCAGCAGGTTATCCAGAATTAAGGGTAAAAATAATAAGAACCACCTTCTTTTGACGGAAAATACCTTGCCAGGCAAAAACAGCTACCATGAGTACGTTCCAAATGGTTTCTGTGGATTATACTACAAATTGACGGTGCTTCGTGAATGCATCTAAACATGCCACAAAACAAGGTTAATGGGTCCAAAAGGGATCAGAAACGAAGAACGAAAGCGGAGAAATCCACACCAAGTGTCCGGTACTCCGTGTTTCCAAAGTACTTATCAAGGTTTAAAAAAGTGAAAGAAAGTACCAGCAATGACTCAGCAAGGTAAGGAACCCGTATTCTCCAGGGAACAATGATCATTGTATCTGTATCGTAATACGGAGCAAGAACACATTGAAAGCAAGACGTCCCCCAGAACGCTGCAGGTACAGTCCTTCCGGTGGTGGTGTCAGTAGCCCCGAAGATGTCAGTCCTCCCGAGCCGGGGGCCGTACTTCTCTCTTCCTCACTTAACTACCGTTATGCATTTGGGCTGTGAGAGGCGGCGAGGGAGGGCAGCCCACCTTGAAATTCCTTATTAACTTGTTGTTTTATTGTTCTTTCAGCCCGTTGCAGCCACCAGAGGAACTCTTTTTTTCCCCCTTTTATCTTCTTCCTTTTGGCTAGGAGAGTCAGACTCACAAAGCAGCCTCGCTGTCCTGCTTTAATTCCCCTCCAAGCACCAGCTTCAGTACTTCAGACATTGGACTCCGTGCTCCTGGTCGCCCTGCCGCAGCCAAGCAGAAGAGGCAGGTAAAATGCAGAGACGGAGCCGAGAGTTTAATCTTTGTGCAGCGCAGTTCAGGGATCTTTCTCGCCAATTGTGACGTCCAGGGCTTTTGAGTTTTATGGAATAGTATCACCAAAAGTCCTCTCAAAGAAATATTTCTCCCGGCCAGGTGACAAAAAAAGTAGATGCCTCCCTATATCAATTCTTGTTTTTTTCAAGGAAAATAATAGCAATTCAACAACTGGTATATTAAGTGTTTTACACCTTCTGACTTTTATCATACAAATAGAAATTCTCATTCGCAAGTGAAATCTCGACCATCGTGTAATCACCCAAACCAATGCAGCTTCCCCTTTTTGCGCAATTGGGTTCTGCTAACATTAATCAATATTAGGTAACCACAACAGATTATTAGTATTTCTTTCTCAATTGTTTAGGTGAAGGCACCTCACACTCTACACCACAAAACCTATGCAAACAAGAAATATCCTTCAACAATGGCTTATTCAAGTGACTTCTACACTTGTCTCGATATCTTTTATTATTCTAGGATGTTAGACTACGCCAGTTCTGAAATTCTTCAGTCTATTTACATAGAAACGATAAACATCTCCATACATCATACCATTCACTCCCTCAGTATTACAACAGTAAACACAAATTACAATAGACGTTGCAGCACCCTATTAATACACATCCAAAAGAGCAACCACTTTCGAAAATCACACCTTGTCAACTCCTCAAGTTCCGGGCATCGGATTTCAGGATTCGGGTATTCTATTCTAACTTGGGTAATTATTTATAGTTCCTTTCTCAGAATGTTAAACCATACTCCGCTACCAGAAAACTGATGGCGCTAACTGGGCCCCAAAAGGAATTTTCCAAAAATGTGTACAATTGGTTTAATTACCAATTTACCATCCCATTCAGGGTCAAGCCCCATTTCCGCGCTGCTGTCTTCTTTCTTCCCTGGATAGATCTTTGAATATTTTATTATGAGTCATGGAGCAAATTCAACATCGCAAATTTAAATCGCATCAACAGTTTTAAGTTCAGTCAATGATGACAATTCGAATAAGTTTTCAAAACCTTTATTCTCATTAAGAGATTGGTACCGTTTTTTTTTGGTTTGTTTTTTTATAACTCTTTTTATTGAGAGCAGTGGTACAAATATATAGCATCATGATATCAAAGACAAGAAGAAAAATGGCACCCTTGGATGTCTTGCGGGGTAAATGGGAGGGGGATCTTGGCAGGCCCATTCAAAAGACGACGTGGGCGCAGCTTTTGCGGCGGGCCTGGAAGGGCACGCGCAATGCTAGATTTCAGTTGATCCAATTTTACACTCTTCACCGGGCTTACCTAACCCCGGTCAAAATTCTGCGGTATTTCGGAGGCTCTCAGTCGCCGTGCCCACGGTGCGGGGTAGAGGGGGCTGATTTTGGTCATATGTTCTGGTCCTGCCGGGGACTGGGCTCGTACTGGGCAGACGTGGTGGTGTGCCTGAATCAGGTGACTGAGCGTGAGCTGGAAGCGGAGATGGGGACTTGCCTTTTGTTGTGGTTTCCGCACACCCCCAGTACCAAAATTACGAGCAAGTTTTGCGATTTGGGTCTGATACTAGCGAAGAGGGAGCTCACTCTGCATTGGAAGGCCAGGCTCGGTCCGAGTTTTCGGAGATGGAGGGGGAGTTTCTTGGCCTGGGCGGGAAGCGAAGGGACGCTTCAGCTTCAGATGGCCAGACGGGCAGCTAACGATAAGGCGCTGGAAGTGGCGAGGACGTGGGGGGTGTTGGTGGAAGAGCTGCGATCCCGGGAGACGAGGAGTGAGGAGGACGTGGATTCTGTAGCTATGGACCGGAGAGTGTAACCTGGGACAGGGTCGGCGGGGGCTACGGGGGAGTCCATGCAGGACGGGGCTACTTAGGTACACTCATGGAGGACTCGGTATCTGCACTCTACATTGACAGCTGATGAGTCTGGGTGGGAACAGGGCCGCGGAGGGAGGTCGCTGCGGGGCCCCTTCTCTCAGGAGACCACTGACAGGGATTTCCCGTTTGTTCGGAGCTGGGATATCTCAGACCATGGGGCCCTATTGGCAGCGGGTGATGAGGGGGTTGCTGCGGGCACAATGACGGGGGGTGGGGGTAGAGAGGGCGGTGGGTGGGGAATATAAGGTGGGAACATAGCAGAGTGGATTTCTCCTAATGTGTATTTTGCCTTTTATGATGCTAATGTGTGTAATGTTAGTCCTCGGGACTCTGGGTGTGAAAAACTCAATAAAAATCTTAAAAAAAAAAAAAAGACAAGAAGAAAAATTCTTCCAGTTATCAAACAGGAGTTTGGGATGGAGTTTTTTCTTTTTGTAATTTTTATTTCGATTAGACCATAAATCAAATAAGCTTACAGAAATCCTATCAAAAAGAATGGTTGGAATAAAGCATCAAATTTTGCATTAAGCACGTTCCATAAAGGAATAATTCTCTATTCAAAAGATCAGGATCAGAGTTTTAGATGTGCAGAACAAATGAAGAGTTCAAATTTAAAAAAGAAAAGTGTGATATCGGAGGAGCATAAAGCTTCAAAGTCAAATTAGAGCCTCAGATCTTCCAATAAAGAGTAGTTCAGAAAAATCAGCCGGGTCTTAAAAACTCAGAGTGAATCAGCATGCAGTTGCAGTAGCAATTTGTCAATTATCAAAATAACAAAGTAAAACAAAGGAGAAGCAACAGTGGCGGTAGCAACAAGAGTCTGGCAAGGGAAAAGGGATAAGCATTGAATCTTTCTAGGAATACGCACTAATATAAAAGTCAAAAATACATGTCAAAAACATTGTATCGGGCTCCTTCATCCATGGATCAATAGGATGGCAGCATTCTTCAGTAACCAGGTTCTGCTCCTCCATTCCCCCGAAAATAGATGCGGCTTGCAAACTATATCACAAGGTTACCTACAGACAGTCTTGCATAGTTAGACTTAGGGCCTTATTCTGATGTCAGTGGGCCTACCACCAACGTCGGTGGCGGGCCCACCGACCTCTAAGGAATCGGTCCGACTGCCGGATCAGAATTGGGCAGATGGATAGACCTCCTCTTTTCGATGGGCTCCTTGAGCCCGTTGGGACAGAGGTGAGACCCTTATCCCTACAATAGGGTCAGTGCCTGCTCAGGACCCGCTGTAGGGATTACAATGCCCGTTTCCCTCTGCCTTTTCTTGGTCGTCCACTGCCATAAAATGACATCCCGCCTGGGCTTCTGATATGGGGGGGGGCACATGTGGTGCCCCTAATCATCCATGCAACGTATGCCAGGCACCACGTGGTTCCTGGCACATGTTGTATGGATGGATGTTTAAAAATATGCCTTTCTCAATTGCAGTTTGTGCAGCGGTCCTTCTCCCTACCTCCATTATTTCCTATGGGAGGGTGTCACAGTACTAGTGCTTTGTCATGTATAGTGCTGTACTTACTACTGTTTCTTTTTTAGAAGAAACTTAGTTAAGAGTTTATGAATACTGAAAAGTAGTAAATGTACTCAAAAGTGTAAAGTTACTCAAACGTGTAAATGACCTTTGTGAATCAGGCCCATTATGTCTTGGTAGTTTTTTTTCTTCCACCAAGGTTGTTTTATAGATAAGTAAATGTACTGAACTAACATCTCTTGAAACATTGCTCCTGTGTCTTTCCAAAGTTCAGTATTTTAGGGCATGTCCAGAGTGTGAAAAGAAATGTATCTTTCTGATTATAGCCTTAAAGACAATTGGCCTCCTGAGTTCTTCCTATTCTTTAGTCTAATTGTTGCAAAATACACAGTGTGAAGTACTTCTATCTGGATTATTCTGCATCTTGCTTTTGTCACCACCCACCTTAATTATATTTTGATCTCTTCCCATTCAGGATCCTCAAATTTATTAATATTCCTTTCTCATTTATTTCTGAAGCAACGCACAACATCTTATGTGTTATATGTGAGTGTTCTATGCATCATGGAAATGGCACCTCTGTGGTACAGTTCCAAAAATCTTTGATCCAATCATCTACCTCTGACTAGGGACCTCTACATCAATACATGGTAACTCATAGAAGGTAGAATTCAAATAGTTCCTGCACTAGAAATCACCTTCCCATATCCTTGTATCACCATTACTGGGTATGGGATAGGAGAAAACGAGGTGATATCTCCTACTAGCCAAAACCCCTATAATTAGTGTAGTGTAATAAGTGAGCGATACTACGCTAAGTGTTTCAAGCCAGTACGAGATGAACCACAATGAGCTCATTTGTCAGATAGTGCAGAAAAACATTTATTCAGTTCTTACAGCTTGTAATATTAAGAGAAATTATTTTGTTCATATATCAAACAGAGAACACTGTTTTGCTTGGAAATATAGGCCCATTGATCAGCTGAAGCTTAGAAAGCTAACATTCCCTGTCATTGTGTCCTGAAGGCAATAGCACCATTAATTCTTGATTCTAAATTCCAGATGAGGGCTTCCATATTCCACTTATCTGACAGTGTAGAATATGGGAGAGAATATCTTAGGCGCTAGTTAGGGTTATTGTATTTCATTATTGAGCATGTGCTAGAGGTTAAATGGATCACCATATCTATTACAGTGATTCTTAACTAGGACCCGCAATGCCTACTCATGGGGTCCTCGATCGTTTAGGAAATAAAGTAATATTTGCAGATTAATGAAGGATACACAGATAAAAAAGCAAACTTTTATATTTTAACTGTTAAAGCCCTCTCTGAATGTGCACACATTTTAAATTGGAGGCTCAAAATTAAATTGGCATCCTTATCTTGATTCATGTGACCAGCACAATTATAACAAATCGAATCTAGTATGGAGGATTGGTGTCCTCCATTGAAGTACTGGTATGTGCCAACAAAAAGAGAGCATGCATTAGGAGCAAAAAAGAGAAAGTGATTTGCCAGAATCCAGCATACTGCTCCATGGTTTAGCACTATAACTGAGGGCTGATTTAGAGATTGTCGAAACAGCAATGGAGTACCCTCACAGCCAAACTCTCGGCCTCACGCCCTATTTAGAGGTGGGTGGACCACCAGATTTACTCTGGCGGAGTAAAATTTACTCCATCAGTGTAAACCTTACTTTGATGGCCCGAGTAAGTAGGGTCTGTCAGAGATAAGCCATTCTACCCTCCGCCCTATTTAGAATGGGTGGTTGGATGGCTTTTTTTTACTCTCCGTCACCCCCAGGTATATCCTGGCGTTGAGAGACACTAAAAAAGAAAATGATCAACACACCATCCACTGGTCGAGTATCATTTTATTCGTCATGACTGGGAGTTTTTTTGAAAAAATATAAAACATCGGAAATGTTTGCCATCCATCAAATGTTTCCTACATTGACACAAACTCCCATGACCGTGGTTCCTGCCATTGTATAGAGATGTCCACAAGGCCAGTGGGCATCTCTAAGTTTTCAGGCAGAGTAAGTGTGGCAGACGGAACGTTCTCTGATACCCTGACTACATTCACTCCGTCTGCCATACTCTATATCAGGCTCTTAATTTGGAAAAGCTCCAACCTTCGCACTAAATTTTGGAGTTTTACATGTTTTAATTTGTTAATTAAACTAAATATTTCATAATTTGTGCTTTTTTTGTTCTATAATTGTTTCTGTATTTTTGTGTACTGTTTGGAAGTACAATCATAGAAGTTGTTTAGGCGCTGGTCCCAGGCTTCCAGTAAGGATTTAGTGAGGGTCCACAGATGTCAATAGGCTAAGAACTGCTGGTGTAATGAAATTAAAATAAGTACACTTGTAATTTAGTTAGAGTTAAAACACTTTTTCATTTTAGGGAAAGGACAAAAATATTTTATCGTGACAATGGGGAATATGACAACACAAATAGTATCGTCTTGGGAAGTCTTTCCATGCCAATCAAACCAAATTACCACATACACGGTAGGACACGGGAACTAAAAGCAGTTCTGGCAAAAATCCTCAAACTAGCCAGCTCCCTTCTTCTTACATAATCTCTCTATTTCCAATCCATCTTCTTCTAGTCTCCTTATCTCCTCTCCTCTCTCTTCTCCCTCTCTGATCGCCTTTTCTCTACCTACTTGTTCCCTCTCTCTCTCTCGTTCTCTCTCAGAGACTCCCTGCGCCTGATACCAGGCAGCTGGGGAAAGTAACAGAGGCCCCATGATCAGTCCTGGGCTTTGAAAAGTGGCTTCCAAGGGCTCCAGCCCACTGGGGAAATGCCTGGTGCAATAAACGGCCTGCCTGTCCATGTCCATATATTTTATTTATTTGATAAGTTTTATAGAGCACGGACATGACCCAAACAGGGTATCGGAGTGCTGTACATGTAAGCAAACCATAAATGAAGTTAAGCAGACATAGGGTGAACAACCTAGATATAACATAGATATATGGAGACAAAGTAAAATATGGTTAAGAGGTAAATCCTGGCTGTAAAGTATGAGCTAAAAGCTAGGTTGGTGATTTCAAGTCTATAGTTGCAGGCAGCTTTTCAAGAACAGACCTTTTAGTTCTTTTTTTTTAAATGAGGCGATGGAGGGGTTCTGATTTCCGGGGGAAGAGCGTTCCATATTCTTGGAGCAAGGCTGGAAAAGGCACAGTCGTATGTTTTCTTCTTCTCGAATTTATGCGGTTTCAGTAGAAGAGCGTTTGAGCTTCATAGTGTCCGGTTCAGGCCAGATAGTCGAGTTTTTTGGCCAGGTAAATTGGAGTGTTATAATGGAGTGCTTTGTGCATCAGACAGGCTATCTTAAACTGGATCCTTGCTTCAATAGTGAGCCAATTAAGTTGGGTTAAATCAGTGGTGTGATCTTGTTTTCATGATCCTGTGATGAGCCTGGCTGCTGAGTTTAGCGTAGCTGTCAGGGGGGCCATTCAAGATTTAGGTAGCCCCGCCAGGGTTGCAATTCTGTAGTCGAGGCAGGAGATGACTTGGGATTGGACTGCTAACTGCATGTCATCTGTAGGTAAGAAAGGTTTGAGTTTCCTTAAAGTCTTGAGTTGGTTATTAGCTCCTCTGGGGGTTGCACTGATGTCGTTTTGCATATTTAGGTGTTTGTCCAGAGTTATGCCTAATGATGTAGCGGAGTCCATTACATGAGGAGTGCAGTTGAGTGCCGTTAGTAGTTTGAGCCAGCCTTGAATGGAGGCTGAATGATTTTGGGGAGCAATCAGAAGGAAATCGGTCTTGAGTGTGTTTAGCATTAGGTGATTAGAGTTAGCCAATGTTGGGTTTTCAGCACAGAGTTAAGAATTCTAATGTCATCAGGTGATGAGATTTTTAGGTATAGTTGAGTGTTGTCGGTGTACATGTGGTATTGGATGTTTGTGTACTTGAGAATTTCGGTGAGGGGTTCCATGAGTAGGTTAAAAAGCGTGGGTGATAGTGCGGATCCTTGGGCACTCCGATTGGTGCCAGCGTACTGTCAGAGTGTGTTTGATTTTGATTCTTTGCGTTCTGCTGTGAAGGAATGAGGCAAACCAAGTTAAAACTGGACCGGATAGCCCCATCCTTTTATCGAGGAAAAGAATTAGGTTATCATGTTTGCCTGTGTCAAATGCCGATTAGAGGTTGAATAGTATTAGAAGGCAGAGTTCTTTCTGGTCAAGTAATCTCTTGGTGTTGTCGAAGATGTGTATTAGGGCAGTTCTTGTATTGTCTGGATCTGAAACCAGTTTGGAATTGGTCCAGGAGTTGAAACTGATCTATGTCATTACAGAGTTGTTTGTGAACGCATTTCTCAAGCAGCTTGGTTAAGGTCATGCTATTTGAGATTGGCCGGACATTGTTAGGATCAGATAATGCTGCATTAGGCTTCTCTGGGATTGGGGTGACTTGTTCTATTTTGTGGCAGTCCGGAATCAGGCCCTGCATGAGATATTCTTGAACGATTTTAGGCCAGCGTGGGAACACAGATGATCTAAGCTCTTTGAATTACTTGGTAGGCAGCGGATCATTGAAGTTCGTCATCATCTGGTAGTGATAAGGAGTCCCAAGATGCCATATTTTTTGGAGTATACTCCAAGTATCCTAAGATAGGGGAACCTTCCAAGGGAAACAGGGAGAGGGAGTCGTTTGGTCTTGGAAATCTGTGTTTGGCATGGTGGGTTTAGGTTCCAGCTCAATTTTTCTAGTTTTGTCTCTGAAGTGTGTAGAGAACTCCCCGCTGGGGAGTGAGTTATTAGGTGAAGAGAGCTGGTTGGTTGAGTGGTTGAATTGTTGCTTGATGATTTCAAAGAGTTTTTTTTGGTCTGTTTTTAGCATTGTCAAGTTGTGATTTAAAGTGATTGGCTTTGGCGCAATGGATGTGTTTGTTATATGCACTTCTTGTCTTCCTCAACTGCTTGAGGTTCTATAAGGAGAGGGAGTTTTTCCATATCCTCCCTGCCAACCTTAGTTTGCGTCTTACATTGTTGAGGTTGCAGTTGAACCAGGGATTGGATTGTTTGCTAGGGATCCTTTTGAGCTTTTTTGGAGCGATTTTGTCAAGCAAATTCGTCATGGAGTGTATGTACAGTTCGGTAAGGTCATCAAGGTTAGTCATGTTAGGGGGTAGAGGGAGGAGGTTATTGCTAGTGTGGATGAGATCATTAACATTGATGTTCCTTAGATCTCTCGCCCACTGTTTGCTTTCACGGGGTTGACCCTGTCTGATCAGCACCCTTTCCAAGATGAGAAAGGAGATGAGGTAATGGTCTCGCCAGTTACATGGTGAAATGTCTTCTAGTTGTATAACATTGTTAATGGCGATGATTAAGTCAAGGGTGGCACCCTTGTTTTGGGTGGGTTTGTTGCAGGACTGGGTGAAGTTTAGGTCAGAGAGGAAAGCCTTGAAAGTGCAGAGCATAGGGTCATGTGTGTTGTTCCAGTGTAAGTATAAATCCCGAGGGAAGATATGGTTAAGGTGTTGTTCAGAGTTAGAGGAAATGTTCTCCATTATTTGTTCGATAAAAAGATGAGCCGATTTCATTGAGGAAAGGGGGTGGACCGCAACCCCCAGTGTTGCCTGCGGCTGCCAGCTTCATGCTTTCAAGCGCCTAGAGAGGTATTCGCAGGAGGCTATTTCATTCAGTAAAGGGGTGAACCACAGCTCCCAGTGTTGCGTACGGCAGAGGCCGCCAGCTTCCTGCTTTTCCGCGCCCAGAGGTACATTCAAAAGGCTGTTCAGGCTCCCACAGCGCGGGATGCGCCAGGGCATGTGCCCGTGCCAAGACTGGACATAAACACAGCTAAGACTTTAAGAGAAAATAACTCCCTGGCCCACATTGTCACTCAGCCTAGTCATAACCCTTCTCTTATGCCCTTATTCCACAAAAGGCAACAGCCAGAGTTGGCCCGTTGGATTTACCCCTAGCAGCCACCCCATATACGATAATTTTGGACAACGCCCAGAGGTTACCTACTCAGATATCTGAGTCTTAGAATAGACTGAGGAATAAATCGCTATTCTGGTTGGGCAGAAAAACAGGGCTAACCAAGACACTTTTTGCCGAATTCAAGATGGCCAGAAGAGTAAACTGGATTGGAAGAGATTGCAAAACTCTTGATGGTAATTGTATGGTTCTAACATTTAAAATCCCTCACCTAGTACAAAGCATCTTGAGGAGAGCTGGAAATCATTTTATTATGACCCAGGGCACTAATTTAGTGCCCTTGGGTTACTTCTACCAACGACCCATATATGAGACCTTCTAACAGGGACTACCATGATAACTCCCATTACACATATTATGTCCCTGTCAGTAATCGATTTGCTAGCCTTCAAACCCTTGAAGAGGATTAACTAAACATGACAGGTCCACCTGCCGCATCAATCAAGGAGGGTAGTCTACACATAACATCAGATCGCAAACGCACATGCCCAACCTGGGAATAATCCCTGTAGATGGCACCTCATCCCCCATCCATGGTACAACCTGAATAAGTGTCTAAATCCTGTAACACTTCCCACAGCCACAGATCTATCTGAAAAAACTAATGACGTGAATAACACATATAGCAGTAACCAAGATCTTTGTCATTTTTTATTTTGGTACGTTGCAGGTTTACAATCAAAACTTAATAACCAATTATGGCTGGATTTTATTGGGAAATTCAACATACTGTGTTTCCAGGAAACATGGACAGAGAATCCCCTACATATCAATGGCTACAAAACATTTCATATTGCCACTATACCATTGGAGCGTAGGAGATCTAAGTGTGATCTATGTACTATGTTTCTAAGTACCTGAATCTAGCCAAAATTGAATTGAAGAAATCAGAAACATATTATCAACTTGTTATATTTCGTATTGATAATATGCATTGCATTGTACTGTTAAACTTCTATATTAATGTGCCGTTGGACCAGATTGTGGGGGTCATGAGGAAATTAAGTAATGATTTAATAATCATACAGAATGAAATCGTAAAAGATGCATTAATAATTTGGGGTGGGGATTTTAACTCTGTACTGTGCCCGCATACTGGGGGGACATATGTGGATTTACGTCTGACGACTGGAATAGTTATACGCACTTCCCGCATACAAACTACAGGGAACACCTAAATGAAGTCATGTTTGCGACGGATTTAGGATTTGCAAATAGTTATTTCCCCCTCCAGTCCCCTTTAGTCCCACATTTAATGGGAGAGGTATCTATTTGGCCATTGACTAAATATTATTGTCCAACAGACATCCAAGTAGACTTAAGTCTTTTACCATCCATAAAAATGCCTTGAGCTATCATTTTCTATTAAGCGTATCCTTCTTATTGTTAAGAAAGGCATTGCACTCTAAAGGTAAAACAGCCCGTACTGTACAGAATATAGGTCTGAACAAAATAAATGGCTATTCTTTACACTGGACTGTGGGAGAGCCGTTAGAATTCACAAAGAAAGTAGTGAACTCGCTCTCCTAGCTTGCGAGACAACCCCTCAACCTGACATTTTAAAATCCTTCTCACAGATAACCGGAAAAGAAGACCTTTTTGTGAAGAATAAAAATATGCGTAATAGGAATCATGGCTGGTTTGAGGCTAAATGTACAAAAGGATACACTAAATTGAAACAAGCCTTACACAAGTCAATAACAAGTATCCAAGATATCCGAAAGGCCGGAGGGGGCGAATATAAATCCGCACTTAAAGAGCGCAAGAGTGTCCTGAGAGAAGAAGCATGGTCAGCGCTGCATGCAGCCACCTTAATTAGGGATAATACTGCCTTTTGGAAGGCAGTTAATGCCCCTTTCATGGTTACCCAAGACATGCCCACTATTGAGATTGTCGTGTAGTTCCTATATTACCCAAACAGGATGTGTGTGTTTGGGATATCATAAACTGTGGGTTTGGTGGCAGACTGGCTCTGAGCACCCCCACCGAGAATGTTAGCCTTTCTGTTTTAGCTAGTTCACAGTGCCACTAGAATCTCCTCTTATCGGGGAGAGAATAGTTTCTGACAACCTCAGAACATGACAACCCTGATCCTCCTGGATCGTGAAAACAATGTACTACTTTTCGCTCAGTCACTCGTGCTCACTTATTCGGCCTCAGAGAGTTACACAGAAGAAACAGTTGGGCGTGTTACAATATGAATTTATTGCACAGTTGTTGTTCTAGTGTAAAATAGATGTGCTGCAACAACCGTTAGACAGTAGCAGATATATATGATTATCAGTACAATGAAAATAAAAGGATAATACAGTTCTACCATCTTGCAATAATCATGAATACATACATGAATATAAAATGCATGATAAAAGGTGTGCGTACTCCCACAATGCCTATCTAGATGCACCTAAGTGTACCTAGCATGTGAGTAAGGTGTGAAGCCAAGAATCCCTCTAGGATTTAGTCGAACCCCATTACCTGAAGTGAGAGAGTGTGGGATCCCGTCCTGCTCTTGAGTTGAACATCCCGCAAGGGATGTGTTAGACCACTATCAGCTGGAGCGTCTGCATGCAGGAGCCTCAGCGTCTGTGGTCAGTGTGTCGGCCTGGAAGTCTTGGTTCCCTCTACCAACCCTAGCAAGATGTGCTGTATTTATTCAAAAACTATCTAGGATTTCTTAGTCCCTTGTTTCTTGTATTAGCCATTGTTGGATTTGAGGATGACGTATGGGATGAACCTTGTACGTAGATATGTTGGTGTATGTGGTGTAGGCCCTGCCTGGGTTCCAAGAACCCTCATGAATATTCATTCAAACTGTATGAGTCCATTGGTGAAGTAATAGGACGCTATTGTTCAGGAAAACCCTCCTGCTGCGCCCAGGACTAGAACTAGGTAAAGGTTCAATCCTTATTTGTATTTGCGCTCCAGGAGTGCTTTTGCCATCTTGTTGGTGATTGGGTCGTCCAATCCGTAGCAGAAAAATGACAATCAGTATTCCTGTTATAGAGAACAGGATCAGCGGAAGACCTCCAAATATGCTTCCCAATATGGAGTGTATAAAATTTGGAATACCTCCGAGGATTGTCTGAAAGGTACTTAGAAATCCTGACCCCATGGTCTTAAATAGGTGTACAATACCACTTGAATCAGACATATTAAAGATACAACCTACCATTGCTGCAAAATGAAAGGGGCAGTTTGTATGTATAAGTGCCCTTATCTCAGTCGAGGTCCTTGAGATTTGAAGATCAAAAGTCTCTCATCGGAGGTTAAGGGTACGGTTTGCTGTAAAAGCATGGCTTTCAGTCTGCTCAAAGTATCAAACTGTATAAAGGAAACATTCAACGAATGCCATAACTGCGCCTCCCTGACTGTATTCATTGGGGGAAACAATACTTGCACACAGCAAGTAAGCCTGGAGTTCACAGTGGCCAGATAGGCAATGCCCAGAAGCATCCCACAGCAACCTTGATCATTCAGCATCAAGTAACACCCAATCGAGAGCAGCTCCAATACCGGAGTAATCACGGCCATTGTCGTCCCTTTCATGTGGCAGGACAAGTTCGCTACTGAACCATTACAAGCTCCATGCAGGGAAATATCCTGGCACATGAGAGAACCGCTTAAAGCGTTCTTGCAGTTTGTACCGCTTAGAAACACTTCTCGATCCCCACTCCAGCATCGAAATCTGTATGGTAACTCCCTAGATTTCTTAATGTATTCCTTACCCATTTTTTCATATTTGCCTGCCTACCTTGCTCAAGGCAATATTGAAACTGAAAAGTAGTGACCGGTAGAGTTATGTGGCCATGGATTAGCCATTCCGTAGATAGTGATTCTGCTACCATAAATGGTAATCTATCCAGTTTTTCAATATGCATCATTGTATATTTTGCTCCCCTTTGTGCCATTTCTACCTGTTTATCTGTTAGATTGTATTCCGAAAACAGAGATGTACTGTTGATAAAATGCCAAGGCACATAGCCTACACGCAAAGATTGTTGCAATCTTTGCGTTGCGTCCAGCTTAATAACATAATAGAACGTAACTGAGATTACCCGTGTTGTAATATGGCCAAATCATGTTCCAGTATGTCTATTGCAGAAGATACAATGTTGCCTAAGGAATATATCCTGGAGGTCAAAGTTGTTAACCCATTGTCCACTATCACGAAGGTCTTCTCTAAGTTAATACGGTCTTTTTCCCGTATTCTCTCTGCGACCTATTGTTGGGATATTTTCCAGATTTCAGTATAGGCAGCATAAATGCCAGCATATATGAAACGTTTTTGACGGGGTTTCCTGGGACCTAGTAAAAAATCCCTAAGATCCATGTCTTGTGTGAGTAAGGATAAGTGCTTTTTCACTTCTGTGAGTGTTGAGGTTTCTAGCCAATCAAGGCACAACTTCCCAACACTGTAGGTTGTCACTACCCCTGTATTTTCTCTTTGTATATAGCGTGGGTCTGGCCTATGGATGCCTAACCCTTTGGTGGTACCCCAGAATCTTTGCTGACATCTGTTTGTGTCCATGGGCCAAACCAACCATCCTTTCCAATTAAAATCTGATCTATTGTACCGTAAAATGTCATCTACTTCTGCCCCTTCTTGTGAAGTTGAATTTTGCCACCCCTCCATCTGTGATGGTGTTGGAAACCGAGGTGTGTTCAGGTCCTTGTTCTTGGCTAGTTCAAGGCAGGATGCCTGTTGCACAGTGTCATTTAGAAATATCATCTGCTGTGGAACAAGGCATGCTCTAAATAGCGCTTCTGTTCCCTGGACTTGCCAGTCTCCAGAACCCCAGACTGATTTTAAGTCTATTGTGTCCTTCCATAGGTCAAAACCATGTTCAGACAATTGGGCAATAAAGGAAGCAGAGTAAATCTGTTTAGTGTTTGTCAGCATAATTTTCTGTGCCGATGTCGGTGTAACTTTATAATAAAATGACGTTGGGTCAGAAGTGTTAAACCCTGAAAAATAGGAGAATTTCTGTGCACATATTTGCGAACAACCTTTAGGTGGTGTAGGGCAATGTTCCCACTGATGGTACTCAAAAACATTTGTAGGTGTTATAGATTTGTGCAAGAAATGATGACCACAATGTTGGTAACAGTACAAAGTGTTATAGTCTGAAGTACCTTCTAGCATTTCAGTGTTCGGAAATGCGGCAGTTTTCTCTAAATCAAACAACATGTTATTAACAGTTTCAGAGTCCCAATCATCAGAAAATGTACTGGAGGTAATGATATCACTCAATGAAATTTTAAATACATGAGAAAGTTTTAAAAGTTCAGTCGGACCGAATGTATCGAAGTTAACCTTGTCCCAAACTATACCGTCCGGTATAGGTGCTGCTGTGATTTGTTTTTTTTGTAAACAAACTTTATTCAGTTACAGCTCATCAATCAGGTACCATACCAAGGATGAAACAGTGCCCACTTATGGTTGAATTAATTAGCGACATTTACGTTAACGATTATACATTACTATAAACATCGTCTCGTCTAACGTCTCCGCTTCGTAAAATGCTCCTGTATTCATCTATCTTAACAACAGTCCCAGGAGAATTGTGATCTATATCTCTATCTTGGGAATCAATTTCATAAACATCTGTGCTAGTCCTCACTCATATCTATCCCATCAGTCAATGGATTAACAAAATACCCCCTCCCCCCTCTAACTCTACCCACCCCCTCCCACCGTCAGACATGTCGCTCCATCATCCAACTATCAGTGTTGAGTGTCATTTAATCTTGTAGGGCATCTGGCATCGTAGTTCAAGAAAGTAGACATCCGCATAGGGGGAAGCCACCATGTAGCACCTGCCTACCATCATCTAAGTCACCCGTTCAGGAAGGGCAATGCTTCAATCCGTATGCACAAGTCCCCTCACTCAGGGGGTTGTCCGGTGTCATCAGTCGGGCTCTTGAGTAAGTCCACCATCGCCACCCATGCTCTAGCCGTGTTCAACATTTTTTCATTATTGGTTCTCTGGGCCATTTGTAATCTAAAAATCCCTTCACAGTCGGCCCATTTTATGAATTCTCGCAGCCATCGTGAAGTGTTAGGTGCAGTTGTCGCCTTCCAATGGCCGGTAATTTCTCGTTTAGCTAGGACTAACCCCAAATCTATGAATTTGCTGGTAACTTTATTACGGGTAGTATGAGGGATCCAGTGTAGTAGACAAAATCCCAGAGTCAGATTGCTATCTCTATCCGTTATTTCTATCCGTTATCTCACCCAGTTTAGTCGTTACCTTCCTCCAGAATCCATCCAACAATGGACACTCCCAGAGCATGTGTAAAAATGTAGCGTTTTCTAGCTTACAATGCGGGCAGGCTGTTCAGGACCCGAAAAATTCATTAATTTTGTGTGGGGTGAGATACGCTCTGTGGAAGACATAAAACTGGATTAGTTGAAATCTTGCGTTTCTAGAGCATTTCCATGCCCGTTCCATCAGCGCATCCCATTGCTTCTCCTCTATGGGGATCCCAAGGTCCACTTCCCATTTGACACGCAGGTTCTCTAAAGGGCACCTGATCTCCTGGGTAATTCGCCTATACAGGCAAGTAACAGCTTTAACCGTCCCAGCCACTGATACCACATACTGGCATGGGAGAGAGGTCGGCGGTTCCTCCATCCCCCTCTTCAGTTCTTACGGATGGGTGCCGTCAATGCAGCATGCAATAGGAAGTCATGCTGGGGCAGTTCGTACCGTTCTAAAAGGTCCTGGAAGGGTATGAGGGTGCTGCCCTCATAGAGGTCTCCAATAGTGGAGATCCCCACTTCTTCCCAATCTCGCAGTCTCTGCCAATCTCCCCCATGTGGCAATGCCTCACAAACCCACAGCGGGATCTCAGGTGCATACGGGGGTCCCACTTTGGCTCTTCTGTTGGCCTGATTCCAGCATTGTCGCATCACCCACAGATCCCTCGAGGCCTCTCTTTCACTTAAGGGGAGCCGGAGGAGTACGCGAGAAAGCTGTTGCAGGTCCGGGTCCATGCCCCCATGGGCTTCTCCAGTACGTAGTCTCCTGGCCATCCATTTTGTGAACCATTGGAATTGGGCTGCATGGTAATAGGCCTCAAAATCAGGGACTGCAAATCCCCCCTCCCGCCCAGGTCTCAGCATGGTGGTGAGCGCTACTCTGCGCCTCCCAGAGCCCCTTAAAAATCCCGTAATCATGGTGTTGAGTTTGGTGAAGTATTTTTGCGGTATCCATAGTGGTAGTGAACCAAAGTAGTAAAGTAGTCGAGGTAGAGTTACCATTTTTAGCAGTGCCACCCTCCCCACTACTGAAAGTGGAAGGGTTCCCTAAAATTCAAAGTTGCTCCTGGTGGTTCGTATTGCTCTTCCAACATTACCTTCTAATAGGCCGGAGGGTGCATGATAAATCCGCACTCCTAGTTAAGTCAGGCAGCTGCTTTCCCACCGCACGCCTAGCGTTCGCCTCTACCAATCTGAGCAGGAAAAAGGCACGTCTTATTCCAGTTGACTTTGAGACCCGCCACTCGCCCCAATTTGGCCAGCAGTTCTCGGGCGCCCTGTACCTCCTCTACAGCGTTGGCGAGGAACATTAGGAGATCGTTTGCATATAGGGCAATGAAGTGGAACTGACCCATCCTGTCTAGGCCCCTGTAGTATCGCCCCGATCTTGCATTAACAGCCAGCGGTTCCACCGCCAGTGCAAACAGGAGGGGAGACAGCGGGCATCCCTGCCTCGTACCCCTGCCTACAGTGCAGGCCTCTGAAATTACTCCCCCCGTGCGCACACTGGCAGTCGAATGGTTGTACAATATTGCCGTCCAGGTCACAAAACCCTCGCCCAGTCCGAAAGCTCGCAGGACCCTGAACAGATAGGACCACTCGAGACTATCGAGTGCCTTCTCGATGTCGATCGACAGGATGCACGCCTCATCTCCTTCGCGCGTTGGGTTGTCCAGTAGTTGACACAGTCGGCGTATATTCATGGATGTATTCCGGGAAGGGATAAACCCCGCCTGGTCTACATGCACAAGTGCTGTCATATGGGTCATCAAACGGCTGGCTAAAATGCAACTTAAAATCTTGTAATCTAGGTTAAGCATAGCGAGGGGGCGGTAGGCGGTGCGATCCCATGCTGCTTTATCCGGTTTGAGGAGTGGTATGATTATCGCTTCCCTGGTTGAACGAGGCAAACAGCCATCTTGCTTTGATCTATTGTAGAGGGCCAGCAGGCAGAGAGCTAAGATATCCACATATGTAGCATAAAACTCTATTGGGTCGCCAGTTCTTCCCTGGCTGCCATATGATCCACCTTTCTGTCCTCTCTTTCGGGTCTATCTCTTTCCACCTCTCTGAGCTGCTGCTCTGCTCTCTTTATATCGTTTAGCAGGGTCCTACATACCCCAACCGCTTCCCCAATACAGTGGCCCCTTAGCACTACTTTGAAAGCATCCCATTCATTGTGTAGGCTGGTGGTCGAGTTAGTGTTATTCCGAAAGTACTCCTCTATAGCAGTGCTTATTGTGCTTGTAAAGACCTGGTCTTCCAATGTCTCCGGTCGGAGACGCCAACTGGGGATTGTGTGCCTAACTAGCACCCAATTCAGAGATACTAGAAGGGGATTATGATCAGATATCGTCATGGCTAAATACTCACTCAGTGTAGTCCCTACATGTACATCTGGGGAACATAGGATAGAGTCCAATCGAACATGCAGCTCATGTAGAGCCAAGAAATAAGAGTATTCCCGTTCCCCCGGATGATAGGTCCTCCAAGTGTCTGTCAGCCCCCAGTGCCGTTGCCAATCTCGTCGGGCATCTGCTATTCTATGTGTGGGAGCGTCGGGGAGTGGTGGATGGGATCAGTCCAGAGCAACCTCAGTAATGCAATTAAAATCTCCCCCCAAGAGCATGGATCCAGTCAGAACCGACGCCAATGTCTGAGAGAGCTGTGCAAAGAAAGCAGACTGATCGACATTAGGAGCGTATATACTTCCTATAGTAATATTTCGGCCATCAAGGCGCCCCGATACCACCATGAATCAGCCCTCAGGGTCTATTATCTGCTGAACACATTGAAAGAGGACCCCCGCACGCACCCATATTAGGGTCCCTCTTGCAAAGGCCTAGTACCTGCCCCCTCCAGTGGCGCTGTAACGCTGCCCCTTCTGTCTCCGTTAGGTGGGTTTCTTGTAGTAATGCAATTTGCACCCCTCTTCTTGTCAGATAAGCATGTATTTTGTGCTGCCGGCCCATAGTGTGCATCCCCCAAACATTCCAGGTCATAATTTTGATGCCTACGGAGGTACCCATAATACAGTCTCTAGACTCTGATAGCCTAATTCTCCTATAGCGACATGCCTGACCCCAGACCATTTGCCCCCAACTGTAAACTCTACCCAACTCCCACTCCCCAGGACAGGCGCACAAGAACAGGTCCCCATCCAAACAAAGTCATTCCAACAAGAAATCATAAAAGGTGGTGGTGCATGCTCCGCATCCGTTGGCCTCAGAACCCCCTTCCCGACCCCCCTCCCCTATATCTAGTTCACTCAGTAGGTCCCCATGATTCACACATGCCCTCCCGCAGCGCACCAGTTGGGTCTCTAGGGCCAAGAGTCAATATTGGTCATCCTACCATCCTTTTCCCATACAACCTGCGGTCCGATCATCCAAACACACCATCCACCGTCTGTGGATTAACGTCCGGAAGTTCAGTATCAGAGAGCCCATGGGCACTGCTCGATCTCGAGCTCTCAGTTCTGTCTGTCTCATGGTCCGTGTCGTTGCTAGCCGGGCTGACATCTCCATGGCTAATGGCTGCCACTGCTTGGACTGGCCTGTCTCGTTCCTGTCGCCAACCAGCAGGAGAGAGGGCCCTCTGTAGCGGCGGACAACTACCGTTGGGGCGAGTTCGGATGAGTAGAGCGTGTTTCGCTGCCACGTCGGCTTTCCAGACAGTCCCAAGCATCCTGCGGGGTGAGAAAGAAGTGTGTTTCCGCCTCTGAAGTTACCCGAAGGCGGGCTGGGCACAGCATGGCGTAGGGGAGATGGAGCTGGCGCAACTTCCGCTTGTCAGGAAGGAAGATCTCTATCGCTTCACTTCCCTAGTGTAGTCCGGGACGATCATCACCCTGCTGTTCCCGACCTGTAGATTCTGTTTCTCACAGGCTCTTTGTAAGATGAAGTCTCGATCCTGATATTGTACTAGTCTCACCACCAGTGGGCGGGGTGGAGCACCAGGTTTAGGTGGTCTAGCCGGGACCCTGTGGGCACGTTCCAGTGCATAGAAGGGGGAGAGACCCTCCGGGGCCACCTCCATTTTCAACCAAGTTTCCAGGTACTGGACCGCATCAGCCCCCTCTTCTCGTTCCGGGACGCCTACGATGTGGAGTTTATCCCTTCTTGAGCGCCCCTCACTGTCCTCAGCCCTCATTTCTAGTACTTTGACCCTGTTTACCACTTCTTTCAGGGTATCTTGTAGGGTGGCGACCATGTCCGGAATGTCCTTCATGGCGGTCTCATTGGTCACCGCTCTCTCTTTAAGTTTGCGGTGTTCATCTTTCAATAGGGTGAGATCCGTCCCAATGGCGTCCATCTTCGCCTCCAGCGCCTCTCGTGAGGAGGTAATGGCCTGCATGATGTCGACCAGGGTGGGGTCCCCAGATGTTCTCCCCCCACGCCCTCCAGACGCACTCTCATCGTTGTCAGTGTGCTGCTCCTGTTCGTCCATCCGTAGAACCTCATACCCCTTTTTCCTGGATACCCTTCCCATCATGCGATCCGTTGGCGAGACTGGTAAACTGCTTGATTAATTTCCACAAGTCCCAAACTCCCAGGTCCAGTGTTATGTGGACACACACCAGTGATTGCAATGTCGTCAGACCTCCAGTCCTCGTGAGCCTTCTCAGGAGGTGTCTCCGCTTAATGGCTGACCAAAACATACCCAGTGTGTGGGGCAGGCACTGTCAATCTGTAGGGGCTCTTGGTAGGCGCCTCAAGGGTCTCAGGAATATGAGGGTAAACCAGTCAGGAGCGTGGGTCCAGCCCCAAACAGAGGTCTAACAAACTGGCAGCAACGTAGTGTTAGCACTGTAATGCCCCCCGTCTGCAGGGTCCAGGCCCAGTGTCCCTCATTCGCTTAGGAGGTGCGTGCTACGACCAGCCCAGTCAGCTTAGCACTCACGTGCTTCTAGGGGGTATACACCTCACGCCCCTCACCGGGTAGGTCTTCCCTCCAGTGCCTCCAGGTTCAGTATTTCAGTGTCGTGAGTAGCTCCCCATCCTAGTCGGGGCACCATTTTCCCCCTCAGTTCCAAACTTCAGGCTCTGTCTGGCAACGGGTTGCGGGCTATTTAACGCCCACTAATTGCCCATGTGAGCCCCCTTATTGCAGACCTGTATATATAGGTCCTCTAGGCACCTCTCAACGGGCCCACGCAGGGTGTTCCCGAGCGCCGGGCCACAGTGCTGCAGTCCGCCGTCTGCCCAACGGTCTCACTGCGTTTCCTCTGCAGGTTCAGGACAATCCGGTCGAGCCCCTAGTCCCGCGTGTGCTCCTCTCTCCGGCAGGCCGTAGATCTCCTGTGTGCCCGGTCTCCGGTAATCCCAGCTATTGGGTCTCCCCTGCCCGCTCCGATTCCTGAGCGATATAGTAGCTTCCCAGAGCATAGGCTGTTATGTGTAGCACGCTAGGGCAATTGGCATTATGTCCTTTGCAGAGGAGTCAGCCCGGCAGTGAACAGCCTCACCTCAGCGCAGCCAGAGTCTTCCGATCCGCCATCTTGAAATCCGGGTCTGCAGATTCTGGGCTCGGCACCTTTTATTTACTGGGAAGGTCCGTGCAAGCAGGTTACACGCCACGCGCTCCACATCGGTCAGGGCTATTAAGTGCAGAGCGTCAGTGGTGTGAGCAGCCCCTCTCTACAACCGGGAGCACCACCGTCCCCTCAGGTCCAAGTTCCAAGCTCTGGGCTCCTCTTCCCGCCTGACTGCGAGCCTCCAGCTCCCCTGATCACCAGCTGCCCCTGCAGCCAAAGCTCACAGCGCACTCTGATGTTCCACCGCTTGCACAAGCTCTCAAAATGCAGATCCGTGTAGGTGAGCCTTTTACAGCGGACTCGCGCAAGGGGGCATCTCAGCCGTTACCGGCACCTCCGCAGCGCCCTCTGGACCCCACCCGCCACCATTTTAAAGTCAGGTGTCGTCTATATCTTGGGCTCGCGCAGGTACCTCTTTGGCGCTCACCGCAATCTGGCCATTCCGGCAGTCTGTCTTATGGGTGAATTCCCATCCAGGCTACAATCCACTCGGCGCAAATGTCTCCAGGGTTAACGGCCGTCTCAAATGATGGGAGTGCCTGTCTCAAATCGCGGCCGCCATTTTGATCGCGGCCGAGTCGGAGCGCGTCTCAGAGGGAAAGTCGCCTTTTTCTTCACCCTCGGGTACTCCAGCACCTCGAAACTGCAGCCAGGGGAGCCCCAAGCATTCCGCTACAGTATGCAGCGCTAGAGGCTACTTCAGAGGATCAGGATCACTTGTGGCGGAGGGAGGCCGCAGAGGAGCTCCAAGATCTGCTGCTGCTTACATCGGCGCCAAGCCACGCCCCCATAGGAGCTGCTGTAATGTTCACTGATGACAAGTCTCTTTGTTGATGATGAGAGGATTGATGTGGTTTCAGAATCAAATATACTTTTGGGGCTGTAGAGCTTTGTTGAAGGTATCGTCCATTAATAAGCATGCTAAAGGTTATAACTAAGCCTAGCCAGAAAAGAAAGAACAGTATCCCAGTAATTACCAATAGTTTTATCCAAGGTGATACCAGGTACTTGTTTTGAGAAAGTTCAAAAAGTCCTTGACTTGTTGCTTGCCTGTTTGTTGGGCTGGCGTCGTTTCTGGTTCACTTGAATCCAAGGAAAACGTATCAAAGTTCATGAAGTAGCCAGAATCAGTTCGATCAATTGTTGGAATTGCATCAGGATTTGTTGAAATCGTAGTTTGCTCTTGTTGAGGCATGTTGACGTAGACATCTGTATTTGGTCTAATTGCAACTTGTGCATTATTTTGAGTTTGATTTTGATGTTGAACTTCGGATTCAAGGGGAACGAGTTCCATAGCATTGTTGCATAGTCCTTCATTCCGTACAGGAGGCTCCTCGAATGTGATGAGTCTTTCTGTTTGAACTTTTTGGATTGTAGCTAGAGGAGGGCGTCTGCTACTGTGGAGTCCCCGTGGCCTACTGCTTAGTATCGGCCACATAGTGTGGTTTGATTAAGTCTATTGAGACAAATCCTTTCTCCTTTTTTCCGACAAGAGGCAGCAAAAGTACAGTTTTTGTTCCTTGACTTGCTAGGACAGGTACAGGCTTTCTGTATGATGGTACAAATTATTTTTTATCCGCCATTTTCTCTCTGAACAGATCCCCGACTCTTGGGATCCAGACTGGTCTTGCCGTGACTGCCTTGACTTCCCCAGTGGCGGTCTGTTTCAGGTGGACATTACTTTGTTGTGTCCTGGATTCATTTAGATCCTGTTAAACAGCCAAACAATCATGGCTATCAAATGGTTTTTCATCCGCCACTGTGCCTTCACAATGAAGATCAGGTACCCACATTCGCATCCCAAATAGGACCTCGTAAGGAGTGACACCCCCAAGAGAACTTCTTGGCTGGTTATTGAGAGCTCGCTGTACCTCATATATATGATTGACCCAACTACCGCCCTTGCCTAATATCCTAGCTGTTAAAGATTGCTTTAGGTCCCAGTTTTTCCTTTCCACAACCGAATTTTCCTCAGGATGATAGGGAGAGGAGTACTGCAATCCTACGCCCATACTTTCCATGGCCTCTTTGTAAGCCCGAGAGCTAAACGCCAGGCCACGGTTAGAATGTAACGTGCCAGCTGCGTATGTCCCTATAAAGACTCGCAAATCTTTGATAACAGTTCAAGCGTCAGCCCAGCGCTGAGGCGAAACCCATAGGAATCTTGAGCATGAATCCACTGCAACCATGATATACTTATAAGCCCCATCTGATTGTAAGGGGCCGCAGTGGTCCAGATACACACAAGCGAGAGATTTGTCTGATTTTTATAACGGTGTCTGTGCCGGGCATGTTATGGTGGAGCCTTTCATCTGCTGGCAGATGTCACATTTCAAGACTTATTTTTTAGTTTCTTTTGTTAGACATGGCCACCAATAGCGCTATTTCAACATTGAAATAGTCCCTGTAACGCCTGTATGTGCAGAGCCCAAACCCTTGTGTGCTGCAATAATCAAACCTTGCCTACGATCCATATTTGGTATTACTGTGTCTCTCATTCCAGGAATCTGAGCATATGGAATGTTGTTTGCATCTAACTTGTAGGAGTACTTGAGTGGAAATTTCTTTGGTACTGCTGAGCTGCCTTTGCGCAAAGCAATGACTGCAACCATAATATCACCATCTATCCTCGTTTTTGAACGAGTGATTTTAGCTACGGCAGCTGTGCGTACAGCCCCCTTTGCGGCTTCATCAGCCAATTAATTCTCTTCAACGTGAACGCCATCATGAATCACGTGACAATATAGAAGAGAAGGTTTCCTATGGGTTTAATTCTCAAAGCTTCTTTTTTTTTTTTGTCAAAGTTATTTTTATTGAATTTTCAACAAGTAATCTGAAACACTACCCACAAAACTTCCCTCACAGGGGAGGAGTATTCTTTGGCAGAAAAACAGATGATTTGACATGATGTATTGTTCAGCTTAGATCTAACCCCTGTTACAAAGAGTGGCTTAACTGGAAGGTACAGCTTCTGATACTAACAGGGCTTGGAGTTCAGGCTTTCAAGTAAAGAGTTCGAACAGTAACTCTAGATGCGATTCATCTTCTTTCTGCCGTATTAACTTTTCTAAGCCTCTCTGTTGGAAGGCGCTACCCACAGTGGATATGTTATCATAACATAACCTTCCCCCCTCGAGAGTGAACTTAAAGAAAACTAAAAAAGAATAAACCCTCCCTGGTTCCCACCCCCCTCCCCTACCGTGGTGGCAGCAACATGCAGGCATTTGAATTAACCTACGATATTAGAGTCTATTCAAAATTGAAAAAGATGAAGGGCCCTAACGGTGGAAGGGCAGACGGCCGATGGGAGGCCTCGTGAGAGAAAGGAGACCAGGGGGCCCCACTTGAACTCAAAGTTCTTATAGTTATCTCTGAAAATGTCTGACATGCGTTCCAGTCTAAGTAATTTCCATAGGCGGGAGTGCCAGAGGGAGATGGCCGGCGCTTCTCTCCGTTTCCAGGTGGCTGCCAAAGTAATCTTAGCTGCACCAATACAAAGCCACATTATCATTTTATCCGCTCTGGTTTGATGTTCTAGAGAGGAGTCCCGGAGTCCCAAAAGGACACCCGCCATAGTTGTGGGAATGGGGTATCCCAACATGTCCTTTATATGTGCCAGAATTTCTTCCCAGAAGGGGCGAATAGTTGGGCAATCCCACCATATATGCTGAAAGTCTCCAAGCAGTCCTCAGCCCCCCAGCATCTGTCTGAGGTGTTGGGAAAGATCTGCCCAAGCTTGGACGGGTGTAAGTACCAGTGCATCATAGTCTTCAGATGGGCTTCACGGAGTTCCGTGGAATGATTAAATCTTAAGATGTCAGACCACAAATGAGTCCATTCCTTGTCAGTTATAGCTCGCTGAAGTAAACCTTCCCACATGGACATATACCGTGGGTGGGGGGAAAGCGTGGTGGTGAGTAGGAAGTTATAAATGAACGAGATCACTCTCTTCATCAAGTAAGTCCTGGTGAGAAAGGCCTCGAATTTTGTGAGGGGGCGAGTGGCTGCCTCGCGTACCTGAGGAGTAAGCGCCCAGTGTAGTAGTTGGGTGTAGTGGTACCTTTCTGTGTTTCCTATTCCATAATCACGCTTGCAATTATCGAAAGTAAGGGGGTCAAAGTTGTGGAATAGGTGTGTCATGGCGAGGCATCCTCCCTCCCTCCATGCATCAAAGGGCCCCTCGTGTAGGGCCGGGGAAAATTCTGGGTTGAAATGGAGTGGTGTAAATGGAGAGGGGAACATAGTCCACCTGTCGTCACCTGCAACTGAGTCCCATACTTTTAAGGTGGTGCACGTGGGGGTGCTGATGTACGTGTTCTTAGGTCTATCGCTTTTGGGTCGCCAAATTAAGTCCCATATGGTCCTCCCAGTCACACTACGATCCATATGTAACCAATGTTTTTCAGATTTCTGTTGTGACCATTCTACCAAGACTCGTACCTGCGCCGCTATATAGTATAGGTGGATGTCCGGGAGACCTACTCCTCCCTCCCCGCAGGAGCGGCGTAGTAGAGAGAAGGAGAAACGGGCGCGTCCCCCCTGCCAGATAAAGCGTATGATCATGGCTTTCACTCGCCTAAAGAAGTCCCCCTCTAATTCCATGGGTAAGTCCTGAAATAAATATAGGAGCTTAGGGAGAAGAGTCATTTTCACAGTGTGGATCCGGCCCAGCCAAGACAAAAAGAGAGGTTTCCATCTTGTGAGATCCATTTGGATTCGAGTTAATATGGGGGGGAAATTGGCCACATATAACTTCTCTACCGTTGGTGTCAGCTGGATTCCCAAGTATTGGATAGAGGAAGCAGCCCACGGCAAAGGAGTAAGGGACTGGAGCCTGTGAACTTCCGTCTGCGGGAGGGTGAGGTTGAGTATATATGATTTATCTAAATTTATTTTAAAGCCCGCTACAGCTTCAAAACGTTCAAGCTCCGATTGCAAATGTGGGAGGGATGTGGCCAGTTCGGATAGGGACAAAAGGACATCGTCCGCAAATAAGGAGATTTTATGTGACTCCCCCGTAAATGATAATCCCTGTATTCCAGAATTAGCCCTAACCGCTAGTGCTAATGGTTCAATACTAAGAGCGAAGAGCAGGGGTGATAGGGGGCATCCCTGCCTAGTGCCTCTAGAGTGAACGAAGGAGGAGGAATGTACCCCATTGACTGCCACCTTAGAGCGGGGATGCAGATAATTGGCTCGGATCATGTTTACAAATTTGGGCGAAAAGCCGAATGCTGTAAGCATGTGAAATAGAAACACCCAATCAACCCAGTCGAATGCCTTCTCGGGGTCCAGCCCAACTAAAACCGCTGGGATCTTGTGTCTGTTGGCCTTCTCTATCAAATGTATAATTTGACGGGTATTATCGTGTGTCTGGCGACCCTTAATGAATCCGGACTGGTCAGGGTGTATGAGGGAAGGCATGAGATCAGTCGTTTGGCTATAATAGAGGAATGCAGTTTTGCGTCGAGATTTAGTATGGCAATAGGCCTATAAGAGGCACAGCGGTGAGGGTCTTTCCCCGGTTTAGGTATTACCGAGATCATGGCCTCGGACATGGTGCTAGAAGTCTCGCCGTCCTCAGCCATCTTATTAAAAAGCCGCACAAGATGGGGGCTTATGTCGGTGGAGAATGTCTTGTAAAAGATTGCGGTATAACCGTCTCTTCCAGGGGCTTTGTGGGGCTTCAGAGCTTTAATAGCAGAGGTAATCTCCTCCATTGTAATAGGTGCAGTGAGTACTTCGTTCCATTTAGGGGACACCCGAGGCAGGGGCAACGTCTGGAGATATTCTCGCTGTTTATCCGAGTCAAGAGTGTCCCCGGCGTACAGAGTTTTGTAAAAGGAACCAAAGATCTCTGCCTTGTCCTAGTCTTTATGTGTAACGTCCCCGGATGGTCCCTGAATGCCCCATACACTCTTTCTCATTTATCTTTTAGTTGTCTGGCCAGGTGTTTACCAATTTTGTTGCCCTGCGTATAGGATAGATGCCGTAACTTAAGAAGTGTGAACTCCGCCCTATTAGTATAAATAACCCGGAGTTTACCTCTAACCGCTGTCAGCTTGCATAGGGTTTGTCTAGTGGGGTTCAGTTTATGAGTATTTTCAAGAGAAGACAATTTCGCCTCTAGTTGTTCTATCTCTCTGGTGCGCTGCCTATTTAGTGCCGCATTGAGAGCGATACACTTCCCTCTAAAAACAGCCTTAAATGTGTCCCAGTTGGTATACTCCGATGTGTCCTCCGGCTTATTGAGAGCAAAAAATTCAGTAATGGTTTCTCTTAATTTGGTACAAGATTCCTTGTCCCGAGCCAGCGACGCTGGGAAGTACCATCTGGGCGAAGGCGGGGCGTTCCCGTACCAAGTGAGACAGATAGAAAATAGACTATGATCTGAGACTGACATGGGAAATATCTTGGCCTCCCGTAGGGTACCCTGTAAGGACTGGCTAATAAAAATCTAGTCGGGAGTAAGTACGATGAACATGTGAGAAGAACGTGTAATCTCGGGTTCGGGGATAGAGAGTTCGCCAAGTGTTCAAAAGACCCAAGTCCTGTTTACGCCGCTGTGTGTCCAAGGTGAAAGAGCCCATATCAGAGCGTTGAGAGTGTGTACTGTCCAGCTCTTTCTGCCATATTAGATTGAAGTCCCCCATAAGAAACATTGGCCCTTCCACAAAATCCGTTAATTTTCCTAGGAGTGCTTGAAGGAAGCCTGTCTGACCAGTATTGGGGGTGTATAACGCTACGAAGGAAAAACCAAAGGAAATGATGGACCGGTTTCTGGCATTTCAGCCGTCTTCAGCCAGGCTTGCTTGAATCCAGTGGCAAAGTGAGCAAGGGACTCACGTCTGAGCATACCCTGCCAACTTATGGCGAACAAAGCAAAAACCAAAGGAAATGATGGACGGAGTGTTGAACATTGCAAGCACTCACCCCCAGTCAACTGATCTGGGTTTAATCCATCACTGTTCTTTAGCCCACTCTGCCACCCCAGTTCAGACATGGCCATATGCAAATCAGTCTGACCCAGTCCAGCCCGAACTGCCAAGCCATGTCTTCCCTGGATCGGAAACAAGCTTCCTAGGACCGGTTACTGGCATTTCATCCGTCTTCAGCCAGGCTTGCTTGAATCCAGTGGCAAAGTGAGCAAGGACTCACGTCTGAGCATACCCTGCCAACTTATGGCGAACAAAGCAAAAACCAAAGGAAATGATGGACGGAGTGTTGAACATTGCAAGCACTCACCCCCAGTCAACTGATCTGGGTTTAATCCATCACTGTTCTTTAGCCCACTCTGCCACCCCAGTTCTGACATGGCCATATGCAAATCAGTCTGACCCTGTGCCTCATGGGAACAGTCCAGCCCGAACTGCCAAGCCGAAGCTACGAAGGTACACACTTTCCCTCTAAAACGTCCCTTAACCATGACCCAGCGGCCATCTTTATCACTCTGGACCCCCGCCGGATGGAATTGTATAGAAGAACGAAACATGAGTGCCACCCCCCTGTGTTTCGTGTGCGCCGAGGACCTGTAGATGAGCGGAAATTCTTTGTGTTTAAGGCGTGTGTCCTCAGCCATGGCTAAGTGGGTCTCTTGCAAGGCCACTATATCAAGGTGTACTTCCATATTTTTTGACGTTTTTGGGGGGAGTTAAGACCTTTAACGTTCCAGGTTCCAATAGTAATCGGCATTATGTTATAGGAACAAACTACTCCTCTCTAAGGACTCCCGACAACTCCATCCTACCCCTGATCTTTGCCTGTCTCCCATGTGCCGTGCTGTGCCATTGTGCGTCGTCTTTGCCTTGACATGGATCAAAGAACGCCTCGTCTGTCATTGTTAAAGAACCGCCACCACGTCCCTCCCTCTCCCCGCCCAAAACCCCTAAAAGGAAAAAACCCAATATGAACAAGTAAACAATACAAAAGCCATTGCTAGGTCGCCTTGCGGGGCTGAAACGACCCCACATGGACCAGGGGGGACAACAGGTCCGAGGACCCAGTCCACGCCCATCCCGGCAAGTTTCTCAAATGTGAATCATCTTTACAATACTGAAACTCGGGCCATTCTATCGGACCATATCTAAGAGAGCAAATAGAGCAAGTCTTCCATATTAAATTGTGAGACAGGTAGCCGTAAACTGTATACCAGTGTAGAATTACATCAAACCTACTATTGGGCAGCCAACCCGCCATTTTTAGAAAAAAAAGGATATGGCATAGTTCTTACGAATGGGGCCTCCTCAGTCCATGATGTGCCCACATCTCCAATAAAGGGCCTGGGCCCCCCGAAATAGGGGCCAAGGGAAAGTTCGAGGGTGGGTATCTGCAGTCATAAAGCGGCTGTAGCCTCACTACTGCTGGATTCGGAGATCTCCCGAGACATCAACCCCATTGGCAAGTGGTCTTGGAATCGTGCAGTACACTGCTGGGGAAGTCGAAAGGTCCCATCTCTGTCGAGGCGTTTTCTGTCAGCTATCACCGGCATCCTCTACGTGTACTCGTCGCCCAAGTGGAAGTGGATCTTGCGCCCTGGGAGGGGTCTCCGGTTCTGCCTTGAATGGGGCCATCCTCCTTTAGTTCAGTGATGTGGCGTCGCTTGTTCTGGAACTCAAAACTGAGTCCAAATTGGTAGGTCCACTGGTATCTGATGTTGTCAGCTTGTAGTTTGGCGGTGTCAGGCCTAAGCGTTTGTCTTTGTGCCAATGTAGATGGCGCGACGTCTTGATATATGGTACAGGGGTGATTCTGAAAGGAGATAGTGTCTTTCGATCTAGCCGCCTGTAAAACCGCCTCCTTGACCTTATAAGAGTGTAACTTCACTAAAACGTCGCGGGGTCTCCTCTTATCGCCATTTTGTAAGGGACCCACCCGGTGGACTCTGTCGTGCTTTATCTTGAGGGTCTGGGGGCTCAGGATCTCTGCGAAGAGTCACTCTATAAAGGCTGGTAGGTCTGACCCTTCCGCACCTTCCTCCAGGTCCCTGACCCGAATGTTCTCCCTCCTCGCTCGGTTTTCAAGATCCTCCGCTTTGAGTTGATAACAACTTGGTCTGAATCAATACTGGCCCAATTTTTAAAAAAGGTGACCGTCAGAACCCTGCATGCTACCGGCCCATATCGTTGCTAGACTCCCTGGTCAAGGTGGTGGGGCGCGTTTTACTTAATAGCCTACAGTACTGGGCCGAAGATAATAGTATTATACCAGAATTACAATTTGGTTTCCGCCAGGGCCTAGGCACAGTCAAGCAGAGTCTAAACTTAAGTATTTTACTAGGGAAGTACACCCTTGCTAAACAGGACAGGCTATACCTACCATTCGTAGATCTTACATCAGCCTTTGACTGTTTTGTACACAATAGGTTATGGAATATTTTGGAGGACTTGGGTGTGGAAACCTCACTTATACTTTTTATAGGGCAACTATACAGCGATGCAAAGGCAAGGGTGCGCTGTGGGATTAGCGGGGAGTGCACAGGCATGTTTAAAATACATAGAGGTGTAAGACAAGGCTGTGTCTTGGCTCCCTTTTTCTTTACACTTTATATTAACAAATTAGGTCAAGTCCTGGCGAATCAGTGACAGGTCTTGCCACAAATTGACTAACGTCCTATTCCTGCCTGGCTGTACGCGGAGGATGCTGTATTAATGTCACATTCGTAATTGGGGCTCCAAAGGGTAGTGACCAGCTATCCTACGTTTATGCAAAATTTGGGTCTCAGAGTAAATACCTCAAAAACTTTTATCATGAAATGCGGGGAGGTAGTAAACAATGTAAAGATATTTACACTGACAATAAAAAGGTTGAATTTACAAAAAGATTTTCTTATTTAGGCGTTCTTTTTGATCAGAAGGGGACATGGTCCCAGGCGGTCCAAGCTAGGAAATTAATGTTCATGAAAGCCACTGCCAAATTAGCTAATTTCTCTAGAAAGCTTGGTAGACGACCTCCTGTAGAGTTATTACACATTTAACAGGCAAAATGTATCTGCACTGCTTTGTACCATGCATCTGGGGCTATGTAGATTCACAGCCCCTACAGCTAGTAGAGAACGCCTTTTTTAAAATTTCTGCTGGCAGTCCCAAGCAGTACATCTTCTTATATTTGTCATTCTGAGCTAGGGATGCCGCATTTATGTGATCTTATAAAAACAGAACCTGTTTTACTATGGCACAGGATTTGAATCACAACAAAAAACACTTTTAATCGGGGCATTCTAACTGATAGTCTTAAGCAAGCGTGGGTCTCTACCATACCATGGTTAAAATATGTTAAAAATGTTATGAACGATATTGGGCATCCTGAATATTATGAGGACCCCAGCACCATGATCAATGTCTCTAGAAAAGATCTTGAAGGGAACTGTATGCCGTTTTTGGACACAATTTGATTTCCTACAGAACTAGTGAAGCCAACGGTATTGGCGAATCAAATGATACTAACCACCTATAGTATCCAGCCATATCTTAAGAATACTCACAGCGGATACGACAGATTCCTACTGACCCGATTTAGATTTGGTATCTTTCACAGATTAACAAGCTTCCCTATTACAAACGACTGCTCCAGAGACATGTGCAGGTGTCCATGTGACGATGTTTCTCAACAATCAACATTACCCGTTTTTATTCTCTAAATGTACAAAGAAAATGGTGGATCTTACCGCTGCTAAAGTTACTTGGCCTCCGACAATGTCGACCCGCATTTTTAGCATTTCGGTTTCTAGAGAACAAAGGTCACTATCTGCATTTTTTGAATATGTTATTACATGTAGGAAAACTATTTTAATATTAATTTTTTATAATATGAAAGATCTTCTTTATGCACAATATGTAGCCACAGGACGGTGTTTCAATTCAAATTTTTGATTGTATTTTTAAATGATCTTAAAGCTGTACAGACTGTGATAATGTGTGCTATTATGTGCTTTTATGATTATCCTGAAAGTAATCGAATAAAGCTCTATTGAATTGAATCGATTGTCACCTGGGGGGGTGATAAATTGTGTGGATTGTGCAGATTGTTTTGTCATTGTTCGAGGTTTCAAAACCCAGGTACTCGCCGGTGGACATCTGTGCAGTTTGTATGCGTTTCAGGGTGGGAGCGGAGCGAAAGATGCATGCAATGCCACCCCCAACTTTAACCCGTCTAGCCATGTCGTATTGGGGGGACACTAAAATGTCCAAAATTGGTGAGGAGGAGTCATTAAGCCAGGTTTTTTTTTTTGGTTTTTAAAAAAAAATGTATTTATGATTTTATCATCCAGAAAAAAAGGAGAAAGAATAAAAATAAAAACAACAGTACATGGCATCAAACATGTGACAGACATCACTTGTGGCATCAAAGGTCTCATATACAGCATTACAATGGCAATATTAGGAGAGATTGCATTGTATGTCATAGATATCTATTCCCAATCATACAAGTAGTCCCAACGCACACCAAAATCTAATTATGGCACCAAAAGGCCTAGGGGCGTCATTATACAACAGCAGCACATTCAGCAGTCCGTGCACCAAAGCGTCGTCCCTCCCAGGCCGAGGCAACATATACAGTATTTCTACTCATAAGCGACCATATATCCAAGCCGATGTCCACACCCTACAGTCAGTTAGGCTCAGAGGAGCCGGCATCAACCCCCTCAACACGCTGTGAGAGAAAATACCCCTGCAAAGGGCTCCAGATATCCTTCGGCTTGGAAGCCCTCGGCAGAGTTTCAGCATAGATAGTCATTTGCTCCCAACAGTACATCAAGTCCGCCAACCAGTCCTTAAATTTCGGGGCTCGACCCCTGCCCCATCTGCACGCTACTCTTCGTTTGGCCAGCAGCAATGAGATAGCGATGAATTTCCGGTGTGCCACAGGTATTCGAGCTACATACCCTAGAAGAGCTATCAGCGTGTTCCTCTCCAGCACCCCACCCACCATCTGCTCAAGGGCATCGAATACTTGCCCCCAGTACTCTTCCACCTCTGGACATTCCCACGCCAAGGGCAGGAAACCCGCGCTGTGCCGTGCCGTCTGCATCTCTCGCACCTATCATTATCCGCCGACGGGCGTATAATACAGCTGCTGCACAAATTTATAATGAATCACCCGTAGCCGGCAACTAACAGAAATTTGGCCTGTTTGAGTACAGCAATATCGCCATTGGTCCTCCGTTATATCCCGTTGTAAGTCCGTCCCCCACTGTGAACAGGCCGAACGAACAATGTCTACCTGAAGTGTTCATATGTCCCAGTACAATCCCGACACCAAATGCTTCCCATCCTTAGATCCCAGTAATTGATGCAGTGGGAGGAGAAGCACCGTCCTCATCCCCTGCCTCAATCGTACGTAGAGAAACACCTCTAACGGCGTGGGCTGCAGTCCCTGAAAAAAGTGCTCCAATGAACGGAATTGCCCCTCGTGAAATAGGTCCCCCCAGGTAGTAACATTAGTGTGTTTACAAAGTTTGAGGAACCCAGTTTCCTGCAGCAGACTAATACTGGGATGGTAAGTCAGTGGGAGCCGAGGGGAGTACAGGAAAGGCGACGCAGCAGACCTTGTTATCCGATGCCACGCATCCACTGTGCCAGTAATCGTGGTAAGGGGGTCCACCTGACGCGCATAGGACCAAAAATCATGCCATTCAAAGGTATAGGGTCCGCAAGCCAGTCTTCCACTGCCACCTGCGGCATGTACCTAGGAAGATGCATCCAATAATATGCATAGTGTGCCTGAGCACTCAAAAAGTACGCCTCAAAGTCCAGGACATCGAATCCCCCCTGATCATATGGCTTCGTAAGCACCGACCATTTAAGCCTCGCCTGCTTACTGCCCCAGAATAATCGGATCAGTTCCGTACGTAAGGTGGCAAAAAAATAGGCCCCAGGGTGGTACGATATATTCAAAAACAAGTAAAGGAATTGTGGCAAAATGACCATTTTTATGAGGGATGCCCTTCCCGCAAGTGAAAGGGGCAAAGAAATCCAAGGAGTAACAGGCGTGTAATGGCAGTACCATAATTAAGCCGTATTGTATCCTCTTTGTCCCTGGCCACTTGTATGCCTAAATAACTGACGTCTGTATCGCACCACTGTGGGTAGTCAAGCGGAAACCGTGGGACCGCCGAGGTAAGAGGGAAGACTTGGGATTTGCCCCAATTAATCGTGATGCCAGAGAGCCCGCCAAAGACAATGAACTCTCGCAGCAGAGGATTCATGTTCTGCTGAAGGTCCCTAATATATAACTAGGGCTTCCGGTTTTATGGTATTTTTTTTTTTAGCATTTCCGTCTGTATTTATCCATATTTATTTTCTGCCCTCTTTATCTGTATTTGTCCATATTTATTTTGTGTTTTGCGGATAAATGAAGTGGTAAAACTGTACATTTCCATATTTATTTAACTGATTGACGCACACACATACTTTGTCCGTCTTTTTTAGCTATTTTAGCTGCCGCATATTATATAACAAAACATCCACTGGTAAATATTCGCATTATACCACAAATTTATGTTAACACATGGCATTATTTAATGAAATTGCATCTTTTTTTCAATTTCCTGTGCTGTCCATCTGCTCAGGTGTTGGCATATAGTTCATGAAAGGCAGAACAGAGTGACTTAAAAGAAGCCCAATTATCTGTATTTATCCACTTTTAAAAATAAATGCAGGCAGAAAACACATTGTTTTCCGTCTGTATTTATCTGTTAAAATCCGTAAAAACTGAAAACCGGGAGCCTTATATATAACGTAACGTCGTCTGCGTATAAGGAAATTAGTAGCGGATGCAGGCAACATCAAAAAGCCTTGTCTTGGTGGAGTTGTCGAAGTCGTGAAGCCAAGGGCTCAATCGCAATGGCGAATAGAAGTGGGGATAGGGGGCATCCCTGCCGGGTACCTCTAGAAATGGTGAACGACTGGGAGGAATGACCATTGAGCAATATTTGGGCAGTGGGTTGATGGTACAATAACTTGACCCAGGATAGATAGATAGATAGATAGATAGATATATATATATATATATATATATATATATATATATATATATATATATATATATATATATATATATATATATATATATATATATATATTCTGCTCCAAAGGTGTCCACCTGTAAGTAGCACTCGACCAGCAGCTTGATTTATGTGTAGGTAGGGACGGGGATCCGCTCGCAGGAGCCGCTCCGTAGTGGATTTGCCTGACGCGTTTCGAAGCTCCATATGCTTCTCTTCAGAGGCTTTAACGGAAACGGTGTGCACAACCGCTAACCCACTTCGCCATTTAACATATGACACACCCACCAATGGGAGGCTCAAATGAGACCAAGAAGAAGTTTACAGAGGGGTCAGCCCATTCAGGGCGTGCATTAGTGATCCTTATCCTTTGGCACCCATTCAGGGTTTCATTTGGTGCCGCACTACATTAACCACAATTCTGTGGGAACTGCCAGTCACACACTCGCCTATCAGGAGGCAGGAGCAGAGTATGTAGGCGGGACTTGGCCACAGGAAATAGGTGAACGGCCATTGAAAAAGAGATGGAAACTCGAAACGCGTCTGGCCGCATTTTCCTCTGCTGGGGCATCGAGAGGCATCGCAGGTTCTGGAGTGCTTTCCTGCCACATGGGCACCTTGGGAGCAGTAATATATATATATATATATATATATATATATATATATATGTGTGTGTCTTTTCAAGGATGAAATCTGAGAGTTCCCAGAAAATAATCCAGCGGCACACCCAGGACAAAACAATACATTTTTATTGCTTTAAACGAACAGAACTACGCGTTTCGGCGAAGCCTTTGTCAAGCGGGGATATAGCAACGACTCTTTGGAAACGATATATATATATATATATACACAATCCTTGGATAGAAAGTTGTGTGAAACACAACCAGGAACGGACCACCACGCAGGTAAATAGTTTCAAAGTGCAGGTTTATTTTTCCTCTACAGCAACATGACGCGTTTCGCCCGGGTTCAACCGGGCTTGATCACATGACATGTCGAGACAAATCAGTGCAATAAATACAATTTCAAAGTGAAACAAACTCCTCCTATAGGATTCATAGAACAAGAAAACAGACTCAATGTGGGAGCATCATCGTGTGTGTATCTCTCAACAGAAACATCCAAAGTATAAAAGTGCAAATACTGTTGTTCTTGCGATCTGTTGTAAAGATAAATGCCATACATAAATATTAAAAATAAATAAATAAATATGTATGATAAAAGGACAATGTAAAAAAAAGTTTAAATAGTAAATAACATTAAAGTTATTTTACCTTGTCCTCTTCGAATTCAAAACTTAATAAAGTTGTGAATATAGGGCAAGTGCCCAGTGACTATCTGGCATTATATGTCTCCCCTTTTCCCATCATAAGTCTTGTGCTACTATAGTTCTGAGGAACAAGAATAAAGTGCTTAGTGCAAAACTAAGTGCTGAATGCATGTTTCCCTGTGCCATAATGAATAAATAATAATAAATACAATGCATGTTCACTATTAAAAACCATAGATCACTAGCATGATGTGTATAAAACAAATTAAATTCAACATATAGACGTAAAATCTTAATGGTAAATAAATGGTCAGCGCAATTAATCTTGAATGCAAATACCAAATCAATATCATCTGTCAGCTATAGGTATTTGCTCATATGCAAACTGATCATTGGAAGAAATCCAGATAGCAACATTGAGAGGATAAACCTAAGTACCAATGTGCTGTGTATACAGAAAAAATGAGATTAGGAAAAATAGACATCTTAAGCAATTCATATAAAACCCACAATATATCATGTATCGTATGTCAAACACATAAGATGACCGCAAACAATTTTAGAATTCGTTTTTCAGACTTAGAAGAAACAGTGCCAATCACAGTGTCATGTTATAATAATCCCAGATGAAGTACTGGTAAAATTAATCAATAAATTAATCAATAAAACCGATAAAAAATCTGATAAAAGACAAGACTAAAAATATCACTATGACTTTGAGGTAAAAACACTGGCTTATAGAAAGTTGTGTAAATCCTCTCCAGTGTTGAGGCCATTTGGCATTTTGGTGTCAAATTGTAAAATGTATTGGCTTTCTAATTGGCGCAATGTTTTCTCCCTGTTGCCTCCTCTTATTGATTTAGGAACTGCGTCTATTACATAATAGCTGAGATCTTTTAGATTGTTTTGATGTATTAGTTTAAAATGACGCGCAACTGGGTAGGTAGTGTCAGAATTAACAATGGCACGTAAGTGTTGCAAAATACGATTAAAAACTTGTAGTTTAGTGCTACCTATGTATTTCAAATGGCAAGTACATTCTAACACATAGATAGCATAATCTGTTTTGCATGTGAATAAGCCTTGAATTTTAAAGGGCGTTGGAGAAAAAGCATCTGAGTATTCTTGTTTGCTAATTCCAAACTTGCATGCCCTACAAGAACTACATTTATAAAAGCCTTTTCTATTGAATAGCCAATTGCCAGTATTGCTTACTTCTGGGCTAGTTTTGACTAAGGCATCCCTCATAGAGGGTGCCCTTCTAAATGTGATGGCTGGTTGGGCCTTTAGTTCTGGTGCAAGGGTGATGTCAGATTTTAAAATTGGCCAGCTTTTATTTATGATTCTCCTTACTTGGTTCTCTTGACTACTGAAAGTCGTTATCAGCCTACCTACTGGTTTGCTTATTTCAACATATTTGGCTTCAGTAGGAGCTTCACTAGTGTGATCATTGGATATTGTAGTATCACTGTCCAAACTTTTTATTTTGTTTAGAGCTGCCTGCAAATCCTTCATCATATACCCTCGAGCCAAGAATCTATTTACTGAGTCTTCTAGGCAATCTGTCAGATCCTCGTTGTTGCTGCAGATTCTTTTTATCCTTAAAAATTCCCCGTAGGGTATACTTTTAATAAGGTGTCTGGGATGTGTGCTACTGGCATGTAGTGTTGAATTTCCGGCCGTAGCCTTTCTATGGAGTTTAGTGTGTATGCTATTGTTGCTCACATACAATTCTACATCTAGGAATTCAACCCTCTCTTTGCTGATACTCGCTGTAAATTCTAAATTCAAATTGTTATTGTTGATTGTATTAACAAACTGTTGTGCGGACTCTTCAGAACCTTTCCAAACCACACACACATCGTCTATAAATCTCCACCATCTAACAATGTTATTGGTAAAAATGTCACTGTGGGTGTGGCTAAGGACATGCTTCTCCCACCAGCCAATGACTATTGAGCAATATTTGGGCAGTGGGCTGATGGTACAATAACTTGACCCAGGAGAGAGAGAGAGAGAGAGAGAGATATATATATATATATATATATATATATATATATATATATATATATATATATATATATATATTCACTGAAAAAACCATAGGTTTCACACATGTTATAGTTAGCGGAAATTTTACTGATAAAAAACCAATGAAATTCCCCCGTTATAGTTAGTGCAGGCAACTATAACTCACGCGACCGCAATCCTCTGCTGATGCTAATACTGTATTTAGACACTTATTTGCCCATGTCTTCTTCCATAAATTTTTTGCTATACATATATTACAAATATTTTTTTTTCATAAAGACACATATGTCATCAGCAGAAGATTGCGGTCGCGTAAGTTATAGTTGCCTGCACTAACTATAACGGGGGAATTTCATTGGTTTTTTATCAGTAAAATTTCCGCTAACTATAACATGTGTGAAACCTATGGTTTTTTCAGTGAATTTGCAAGGTTTTTTAAATGCTAATTCCTAACTATAACGTGTGTGAAACCTATGGTTTTTTCAGTGAATTTGTACGGTTTTTTAAATGCTAATTCCTAACTATAACGTGTGTGAAACCTATGGTTTTTTCAGTGAATTTGTACGGTTTTTTAAATGCTAAGTTACTTTACGCCATTCGTGGCGTGCGCGCCCACTTAACGCAGTTCGTTACGGAACGCCTATAACGCCTGTCAGCCTTACTCTGCGGGTTGCGGGCGCCATCCCTGATTCGATGTGGTCACTGACGGCATCCCTGGAGTTCCTGGTTTGAACCACTGCTTTGTTTTCAACGCTGCAAGATGGGACGCACGGACACCAAGCAAACTAAACTCCCATTTGAAATGCACAAGGCACCCAGATCGACTTCGCAGGAGCATGCTGACTCGGATGCCACGGAAGCGCCTGAAGACGACTGGAAGGCCCTTCTGTTGGGTATGAAGCAAAGCCTCACGTCTATAGGGCACTAAGATTGATACAATGAACATGCGCATGGAAGCTGTGGTCAACAAACTGGATCAGCATGAGCAGCGACTAAAAGAAGCCAAGACTAGGGTTTCGGATCTCGAAGATAGCGCTGCATCAAGCGGGGGGCAACTATCACAGATGGACAAGCTGCTCAAGATTATAGCCGATAAAGACGAAGATTTGGAGGCTCGCTCCCAAAGAAATAATGTCCGCATCCTTGGCCTGGCGGAATTCACCAATGTGGGCCGCATAGAGGACTACATTGAAAAGTTAGTCGTAGATCTATTTGGCAGGGAATCCTTTTCAGCGCATCTCACGGTGGAAAGAGCGCACAGATCTCTAGGGGCTCGCCCACCTCCGGGAGCGCCGCCAAGCCCGATAATAGCCCGCTTTTTGAACTATCGGGGTAGGGATGCGGTCCTGCGTCTGGCTCGCGAAAAGAAACAGGTTCAATATGAGAACACTACATTGGCGCTCTATCCGGACTTCACACAATCAGTTCAAGATGCCAGACGTAAATTTTCTGCTGTCAAGAAAAATCTTCAGTCGCAGGACATCCCTTATGCAATGTTATACCCGGCGAGGTTGAAGATCACGCATATGGGTCAGCAGCACTACTTCCAGAACCCGCAGCAGGCTGAAGACTACCTTAAACAGCATCGACGGGCGGCGTCCAAGGTGCTGGAGGCACAGGGGCGCTCTGGGTCCCACTCTTCGCTGTCAGACCCCGACTAGCACCTGTTATTGACAGTGGTTCTCCTGTGACTCTTCTTGATCCTATGCTATTGCTGAACGGTTCGCAGCTGGTGATGTATGATTATTTCTTATGCTATTGGTAGACTGTCCTGCTCGGTATCTCCCCTCTGTCCCGTGGCAACTGCCCGCTTTCAAGCGGAGTGGTGGGTGGGTGAGAGTAAGGAGGGAGAGGGCGGGTCGTGGGCCCCTGGCGTTTCCACACGAGGGCCTACCCCCAGTTCTACGGTAAAGAGGGGCAGTAAGTGTGGGTTACTGATGGTATCTTGGGCGGGGAGGGTTAATTTGCCCGGCATGTTGGGGAAGCCGGTGTGGGTGGTGGGAGGGAGGAACACGGTTGCAGTTTTCCAGTTTGTACAACCTATAGTAGTTCTCGATGCAGGGTTGAGTACAGCTTCTTCTAGTAGTCACACTGGCAGACACCACACGTGATTTCAGTGGGCTTAAGATTGCTTCATGGAATGTGCGAGGCCTGAATAACCCCAGGAAGAAAAGGCAGATACTTGGGTATTTAGACAGGCACCATATCACCGTGGCTAAGTTACAGGAAACGCACCGCAGCCTTGGCGCTACGCCTTTGTTCGCTTCGAGATGGGCCTCGCACCACTGCTTTGCAAGCTACTCCAGTTATTCTCGTGGAGTTGCTATCTTACTCAAAAGGGGGGTACCTTTTGTGCCTAGTGGGACAGACACTGATGTTGGCGGTAGGTTTTGCCTCGCCTGGGGGAGGCTCCACTCCTATGATGTGACGTTTGCTAATTATTATGGCCCCAACACCGATGACCTGGAAGCTCTTCTTCGGTTATGGAATAGAATTCAAGAGATAGGCACTACCTATGTTAAATGGGGGGGGGGGGGGGGGGGGAACTTTAATACGACACTACAACCACAAGTGGATAGATCTCTGGGCCACCTCGGCACACTCCACACTCACTCATAGCACATTGAGAGATATAGTAGCCGATAATCGTTTACTTGACTCTTGGAGGCATATGCATCCTACGCTGCAGGAAGGTACACACTACTCAGCGGTCCATTCATCCTGGGCCAGATTAGATTACATGTTTATATCGGTTGGAATGGCGCACTGGCTGCGTGGTGCGACTCATCTGGCCCGAACGTATTCGGACCACTCCCCAGTTGTGGCAGAACTTCATACCCCTTTGCAGTACTCTCCATATAATAGTTGGCGCATCAACCCTTCACACTTGCATGACACGGTGTTTAAAGAGGAGCTGGAACAAGATATCCGAGATTTTGTTTAGCGCAATGTCGAATCGGTTCCCAGCATAACTACAGTCTGGGAGGCGTTCAAAGTTACGGTTCGTGGATGGGTATATTCAAAGGGGGAGGCATCCTGAAAACGTTGCACAGGGACCTCTCCAAATTGGAGCAGGAGCTTAAAACATTAGAGCAGGACGTTAGTACCAGCACTGATAGGCACGCTCTTAGAGCTACCATACGTAGCAAGCTGACTGAATATGGTGAGATAGCGGACAGGGAATGTAAATTTCGGGGGAAACCTCACATGGCAAGGAAATACGGGGAGGGTGATCGGCCGGGGAAGGCACTGGCAGCAGCGATCAGGCCCCCTAGGTTCTCAAACTACATAACGGAGATTCAATATGCGCAGGGAAATACACACAGGAATCTCCCTGATCAATTGTCCACTTTCAGTGATTTTTATAGAACGTTGTACTCTTCCCAGAGAGGCACCCCTCTTAATCTGCCTGAATATTTTGAGGATACCGCTCTGGCCTGGTTAGGGGATAATCAGCAAAAATATTTAACCTGGAATTGGAGTTAGATGAAATCACAGATGCTATTATGCCGATGAAGTCTGGTCGGGCTCCGGGGTTGCCCATAGAATTTTACAAAACCTATGCTTCGATTCTTGCTCCCATTTTGAAAGAGGTATTCTATGTGGCATTAGAGGAGGGTAGCTTACCTGGTGCTATGCGCGAGGCATTAATAACCTCGTTATTGAAGCCCGGGAAGTCCCCTCTCTCTTGCGACTCGTATCGACCCCTATCGCTATTAAACTGTGACACTAAAATACTTGCTAAAGTGTTGGCGACCAGGCTTGGTTTGCTGATGCAGCGTTTGGTACTTCCTGACCAGGCGGGGTTCATCCCCAATCGGGCCACGTCGCATAATCTCCGAACCCTTGCTGCAGTGTTACAAGATATTGACCCTCACTGCTCGGCGGTGGCGGTATTCCTCGATGCCACCAAGGCGTTTGACTTACTGGAGTGGGACTACTTGCTTGGTATATTGGAGCGCATGGGGATGCCCTTTACTTTCCTTAAGTGGATACGGTTGCTCTATAGCCAGCCGGTGGCATCAGTGCTCTTAAATGGGGCCAAATCCTCCCCCTTTGCTATATCCAGGAGCACACGCCAGGGGTGCCCCTTATCCCCTATTTTGTTTGCTCTTGCCATTGAACCCTTAGCAGCGAAGCTACGGCATCACCATAATGACAAAGCATTGATTTACCCCACTGGACAACTACTTATTTCATTATATGCAGATGACATGACGTTCTATGTGAGGAAACCCCATGTCAATCTGAACCCCATACAACGGGAGATAACTAAATTTGGTGCTGTATCTGGAGTACAAATCAATTGGTCAAAATCTGCTGTGTTCCCCCTAACAGAAAATACCCTGCCATACCAGCTGGACTACCCCTTAATATGGGAATCTGACTGATTGAAATACCTGGGCATCCGTATTACTAGAGATAAGGAAGTGTTAATGAGAACCAATTATGGTACGGCCATAGATAAGATAACTGATAATGTCACCAAGTGGTTGCGCCTTCCCCTCTTCATGGCGGTAAGGATATAATTAATTAAGATGGTGTTGCTGCCGAAGTTTTTATACCTGTTTGTCAATATACCATATCACCCAGGGAGTTTTTTCTTTAGTACACTCAGATCTCAACTCACGAGGCTTATATGGGGCGGGAAGCAGGCACGCCTTAACCTAACCACGCTTATGCTGCCATATCACCAAGGGGGGTTTGAGGTCCCAGATTTTGAATTTTATTATTGTGCACTGGCCCATTTTGTAACCTATTGGTTCCATCCGCCGCCTTTTATGCCTCATCTGGCGGTCGAAGATGGTTATATGGCCCGACCCCTCCGTCAGGTTACCTTTTCACTGCAGTGAGGGAACGAGCTCGTGATCCATCCACTGTGGACTGTACTATACTGGCCTGGCATCGGATAGCCCGCAAGTTGGGGAACCCTGTGTTATACAAGTAACTTGTGAGGGAATATGTCACAAGCTGCTTGATGGCCTCAAGTACTCCACCTGAGGGGACCTTTATATAGCGGGGCAGTTCCGCTCAAAGGAGCAGTTCTTTGGCACACGCACACCAACGGTTATGGACACATTTCTGTATACCAGACTCCGACAATATTAAGGCGGTGACCCCTGATTTTCCTGCAGAACCCATTACATTAGCTCCTTTACATGCCTTCTTACAGGCAGAACCGCCCCCCCCCCCCCCCCCCCCAGCACGCTATATCTCTCTTATATAAACTTACACAGAAAGCAATGCCAACCTACTCTATTCGGGCCAGAAGTGCGTGGGATAGGGATTTGGATACCCCATTGACAGATGACCAGTGGGAACTTAGCTGCACACAGACAGAGGTCATCACTAGCAACAGTAGGCTACGACTTATTCATTTTAAGTTTTTGCACCGGTTATATCATTCTCCGGCTAAACTTTACAGATTCCGACTTTGGGAGAATGATCTATGTGCGCGCTGTGGGCGGGAGGGGGTGGACTTATTTCACCTGGCGTGGAGTTGCCCTCCGGTGGCAGAATTCTGGGCGCAGACGTTCGATGGAGTCTCGGACATGATGGGGGTTCGGGTGCAGCCATGTCCACTACTAGCCCTCCTGGGACTGATTCAAACTGTTAACACAAGATATAAAAAAATTCTAGCAATGGGACTGCTATTAGCAAAACGGCACGTGGCATGTCGATGGGGGAGAGCCCGTTCTCCAAAAGTTTAAAGATTGGATTCACTCGATGACCACTTGGCAAGAAAATATGCACGGTTATGCAGAACTCTTACCCACTAAGTCACGTCCGAAAGACATTTGGGGCCCATTAGCCTCATATCTGATTGAGCAGGCGGCAAGGAGCAAAGAGGTAGAATGTGAGGTTGTTTTGGAGACAGGCTGCGAGCCGGAGTCTGAATCCCGCTCCCTGGCCTCGCAGGAGGGGCGCCCGAGTGGGAGTTCTTTTCAGCGTCAGGGTAGAGGCACAGGGAATGTGGCTTGAACGCATCACAACCTTCCTGTTATGTACGTTGGGGGTGGATTTGAGGTGCCAGGACTGGGGCTTTACTATGCCTGGGATAACTGTGTATTTAGTATTGCCTTGCCCTCGTATATTCTGTGGTAAACGGTGGACTGCATCATATGCTGGTATACTGGACTGACAAATATCGGACTGTATAATGAGATTCCCTAACCTGCATCGAAATTATTGGGTGGGGGGAGTTAAAATCACGTTTATTCTGGTACGGGAAGGTGTTCCATACATGTGTACTGATGTATAATATGATATGGTGTTTCTTATCACACTGATGTACCGTACAACTCTTCAATAAAGGTTTTTCAAACTTTATAAAAAAAAAAAAAGAGAGGGTTAAGGCCATTGCTAGAGCATTATTTAGGATGGCTGTTGCACTGGGTCATAGATATATCAAAGGGCTCCGAGAGACATACAACGCAAAAATAGTGAGTTTGCTGCTGTATGGGTGTGAGGTTTTTCCCTTAAGATTTGCAAGAAGAATGCAAATCATCGAAATGAACGTCTGGAAGAAATGGTTGGGCCTACTCCGAGGAACTGTAAACAGTGTACTGAGACTGGAATTGGGCGTGACAAATGCCCTATTTAAGTATAAACAATGGCTCCTCAGTTATTGGCTTGGTCTTCTTAGAGTGGAAGTGGCTTCTTTAAGGCAAATTATAAAATCCATCCCGCAAGAGAAAATGCTGACAGGTCAGTGTCTTTCTACTCAATATTAACGCTTCATTAGATGTTACAGTAGGGGAGAAACTCCAATGGCTATCCATTATACATCAGAAACAAATAGTAAAGCATTTAGTTAAGGAGGGCGCTCGGAGAAGTGATTTAGAAGATGTGTGTGAGAAAGATAACCTGCGCCATTTAAAGGATGTAAAGTACGGGCCCATATCCAATTTTTTTTTTTGGGGGGGGGGGGAATATGTATTTATTGGGTTACCAAAGTTTACATCGTTGGATTATCACAATATGGTACTGAAGGATACAATATTACTCAAACGGTTCCCATATGAGTAACAGTTAAACACAACCCCCCCCCCCCCCCTCCAGCCCCATAATCCTGTACCACCTCAATAGGCATAGTTGGAATCTCTTGCAAGTCTCTAGTCCAGAGAGAGATGTCATCCAGTACGTATAGGGAACGCCCAATCCACAAGGAACTGGCCCCACATGAGCTCTGCACTTAGAGTCCTAAGGCCCCACTTCACAGCATTGCTACCCATGCAGTTCCCCACAGGCTTGCTTCGCCAGCATCGCACTCCCTCCCACACTCACAGGGGGAAAGAAAACAGGGTGCTTCACCCCTCAGGCTGCATACGGTTATCCCTCCCTTCTTGGTCAACCTCCGCAGCAGCCGCCTGTGAGAGGAGATATGCGGTTAGTGGGCTCCAGATGTCTTTTGGTCGTGATGAGAGTGGTAGCAGCTCAGCGTAACAAAGCAATTGTTCCTGCCAGGTAGTCAAGTCTTGAATACATTCCTTGGACTTAGGGGCGCAGCCCCGCCCCCATTTGCAAGCAACTCTGTGCTTGGCTATAAGAAATCCCAGAGCTAGGTATTTCCTATGTACAGTATCTATACCCTGTGTGCGGCTTTGTAGTGCTATTAGTGGGGTCGGTTGTAGCTGTGTTTCTAGCATCCGTGACATGCCCTCAAACACCTGTTGCCAGTAGTCATATACCTGCTGGCACTGCCATGCCAGGTGGTAGAAGTCCACCACCTCCCTCCCACACCTCTCGCACCCGTCCTCCTCTCGTACCCGTCCTCCTCTCGTAGCTTGAATTTGTGGAGGGTTGCAGGGGTGTAATATAATCTGTGCAGAAACTTATAATGAATGAGTCTTAGCCGACTGTTAGCCGTGAGGGCTTCTGTCTGTTTACAGCTGAATTCCCACTGTTCTGTTACGGGTTTCCCTAGATCTTCGTTCCATGCTGCTCGGGACAGTGGGGTGTAAGGTAGCAGGGCTTGTTGTGTGTGCTTGTACAGGAGCGATATCACATGCCTAGGAGGTTTAGATTGTAGGAGTGCATGTAGCGGTAGCAGGGTGTGTGGTTCTGAGGGGAATGATGGTGTGGCAGCTTTCACGCTCTGCCTAAGCCTGATGTATATAAAGAGGTCCATGGCGGTAGGATCGTGGGTGCTAAAAAACTGTTCCCTAGTTCGGAAAGTGCTATCTATGGAGAGGTCTCCCCATGTAGTGTATTGAAGGTTTTGTAACATCTTACGGCATAATCCCTCATAGGTGACCTGGAGTGATGGGTCATGTACCAGGGGCATTTTGGGAGAATACACAATTGGGGTCTCTAGTATGGTTGCTATCTTTTTCCCTCTCGAGGTGAACAAGTAGCCAGAGGGTGGAACAGGGGCCATGTGGCCATCCTCAACCGCCAAATGCAGCATAAAGGGAGGCGGGTGGAACCAGTACACTGCAAAGTGTGCCTGGGCACAGTGGTAGTATTATTCAAAATTGGGGATGTCTAACCCTCCCAATTTATAGGGTAGTTTCAGTGTGGTTAGACCAAGTCTTGCCTGTTTCCCCCCCCCCCCCCCCCCATATGAGTCGGGTGACCTGTGTTTTTAGTGTCTTAAAGAAGAACCGCCCGGGATTGTACGGGATGTTAGAATAAAGATAGAGAAATTTGGGTAAAAGAACCATTTTAACTAGGGAGATTCTCCCAGCCATCAAGAGGGGTAGAGTCAGCCCCCGGGTAATAGTGTCCGTCACTTTGTCTATTGTGGTGCCATAATTAGTGCGAATCAGTTCCTCTTTGTCTCTTGTGACGCGGATTCCCAGGTACTTAACTTCTTCGCATTTCCACACTAGGGGATAGTCTAATTGGTGCGGGTTGGTCGAGTCTGTTAACGGGAATACTGCCGATTTGGTCCAATTAATGCCTGAGAGGACTCCAAATTAGGTGATTTCTCGCAGGACAGGGTTAAGGTTGTCCTGGTTTTTTTTTTATGTACAATGTAATGTCGTCCGTGTATAGTGAGACTAAAATCTGTCTAGAGGGGTACACCAATGCACGTTCTTTATGATGCTGTCTAATTTTCGCTGCCAGGCATTCTACAGCTAGGGCAAACAAGATGGGGGAGAGGGGGCAGCCCTGCCTCGTGCCTCTAGAGATGGTGAAACTAGTGGACCTGGCCCAATTAGGAGTACAGTGGCAGTCGGCTGTCTGTACAATAACTCCACCCAGCCCAGAAAAGCATGGGACATTCCTATGTACCGAAGGGTGCCAACAAGGTAGTCCCACTCCACCGAATCAAATGCCTTGGTGGCATCAAGAAACACCACCACCGCTGAGCTGCTAGGGTCTATGTCTTGTAGGATTGCCAGGAGAATTCTAAGATTGTGCGATGTTGCACGATTAGGGATGAACCCCGACTGGTCCGGTAAGGCCAGCCGCTCCATCAGGAGGTTAAGGCGGTTAGAAAGTACTTTCGCCAGTATTTTAGTACCGCAATTTAGTAGCTAAAGGGGGCGATAAGACTCGCAATGAAGTGGGGGCTTGTCTGGTTTGAGACTATCTGGCTTCTCTCGTGGTTCTCGGAAGGCTACCCTCCTCTCGTGCTGCATAAAAGACCTCCTTCAATATGGGGGCTAGTAGTGTTGAGTAGGTCTTGTAGAATTCTAAAGGGAGGCCATCCGATCCCGGTGTATGCCCCGACTTCATTTGCATTATGGCTTCAGTAATTTCATCTACGTCCAGGTCCAAGCTCAAAAATCCCCGCTGGGTGTCACCAAGCCATGCTAAGGCCGTATCCTCAAAGTACTGTGGGAGGTCAAGCTGTTGCCCTCTTTGTGACGTGTATAATGTTTTGTAGAAGTTTACGAATGTGCGCAATTGATCTGGGAGGTTCCTGTGGATCTCCCCATTCGAGTCTTGGATTTCAGCTATGTAGTTGGAAAACTTGGGTGGGCGGACTAAGTTCGCCAGAACCTTCCCTGGGTGGTCTCCTTCTCCATACACCCGTGCTACGTGGTATTTCCCGTGGAATTTACATTCTCACTCCGCTGTGGCTGTGTATTCCGTCAGTTTGTCGCACGGCTTGGCGCAGTTCTCCTCCCCCTACCCCGTGGAAGCAAGGTCCCTCTCGAGTGTTTTGATGTCATTTTCTAGCCGGCTAAGTTCCCATCTGAATGTCCTTCAGGATCCCCCCTCCCTTAGAAATACACCAGCCCCTGACCGTGACCTTAAAGGCCTCCCAGACCATGGTGAAGCTGGGCACTGAGTCTGTATTACGTGCAAAGAAGTCTGGAATTTCTTGTTCGAGTTTGGTCCTAAAGGCCATGTCTAGAAGGTGCGCGGGGTTGAGGCGCCATCGGGCACAAGGGGTCTGGTCTACTGGAGGGTTTAACACCAATTGGACAGGCGAGTGGTCTGAATATGTACGCGCCAGGTGAGTGGCTGCGTCCACCCAATGTGCCATGCCCAGTGAGATAAACAGATAGGCGAGCCTGGACCATGTAGAGTCATCTGCGGAATAGTGCGTACCTTCTTGTAGTGTAGGATGCTTGTAACGCCATGTGTCAAGCAGAAAGTTAGTGGACACCAGGTCTGCTAGCAGTTTTTGAGTGGCCGTATAGTGCGCTGCAGTGGCTTGGGATCTGTCCATCATTGGGCACATAGTTGTGTTGAAGTCGCCCCCCCATAGCAGTTAAGTGGAGCCAAGAGTCTGGATCTTACTCCATAACAAATTTAGGGTCGTCAACATTGGGGCCGTAATAGTTAGCTATCGTGATGTCTTGCGATGCCAATCGTCCCCAGATCAGACAGTATCTACCCTGAGGGTCAACTTCAGTCCCTCCCAGCACAAAAGCTACATTCTGTCTAATAAGGATTGCGACCTCCTGGAGAACGTGGAGAAGGACGCAAAACAGCGATGTGAGGCCCAACTAGCCGCAAATCTGGGTGTGGTTGCGGGGTCAAAGTGGGTTTCCTGCAATAGGGCTATGTGGATATGATGTCTCTCCGGGTATCCTATGACCTGTCTCTTTTTTCGTGGGTTGTTTAAACCCCGGCCGTTCCATGTTAGGATTTGCAGCTTGTTATTGGTGTCTGGAGTGTCCGTCATTTCCTTGTCTTAAGTGGACTGTATTGCTCTCATGTGTTGTGGACTAGGCTGCTTAAGTAAATCGGGCATTACAGGGCATGGCCCTCCCCTTCCCGCCCACACCGACATCCCCAACTTGTCGGGCATTGTTACCCCCCGGTATAAACACAAACTAAGTTAACTTGCAATAAGATGCAAAAAAAGAAAGAAAAAAGAAGAAAGGGAGGGGGCTCACCCACACGGGGAAGATACTAGGGGCCCATGACGTGCCATCTCCCTTCCTTTATCTCACCCACTTGCCACCAAACCTTCGTCAGGCTAGTGGCGTGTATGGGAGGAAGGTGAGTGTCCGGGTGGGCCATTAGTCAGATTCTCTTCGTATGCAGAGGGTCACTGTCTAGTATCAAGTATCAGGGACCATCAGGGGTCCGGAGAGGATAGAACATCAAACCGTCGGAGTAGGTGGCTCATCATCAGTCCAGAGCCGACGTTGGAGACTGAGATCTGGAACGTGAATTTGCAGCCGTCGCTGTAGGAGACGTCCTGCGGCAGTGCTTAAGGTAATCTTCAGCTTGTTGTGGATTGTGAAAGTGATGCTATTTTCCTCAGTGAGTAATGCGAAGTTTCGTGGGGTATAGCATCGCGTATGGGATGTCTTGAGCTTGGAGCTTCTTCTTGACCGCAGTGAATGTGCGCCTCGCCTCCTGCACTTTTTGTGTAAAGTCTAGGTTGAAGGCGAGGGTGGTATTTTCGTAGTGGATTTGTTTCTTCTCGCGGGCTAGTTGTAGCACTGTGTCACGATCCCGATAGTTGAGGAATCGGACTATCACCGGTCGTGGAGGTGTCTCTGGAGGTGGGCGCATGTTCAAGGACTATGTGCTCTTTCTACTGTCAAGTGGGTCGAAAGAGTCCCTCCCAAACAGGTCGGCCAGGAGGTGCTTGACGAAGTCTTCCTTGCGGCCCGTATTAGTTGCCTCTGCAAGGCCTAGGATGCAAACATTGTTTTGTCTAGAGCGGGCCTCCAACTCCTCGTTTTTGTCGGCGATGACCTTTAGGAGTTTGTCCATTTGCGAGACCCGCTCCCTGTGCTCAGTGTCCTCATCCTCCAGGTCGGAGATCCTGGTTTCCGCCTCCTTGAGTCGAAGGTCATGTTGGTCCACCACAGAGTCCAGCTGCGCATTCATGGTGTCCATTTTCGTGTCAATGGAGGTCGGGCTGTTTTTCATACTGAGCAATAGGGCCTTCCAGTCTTCGTCTTGGCTTTCTGCCGCATCCGAATCCGCATGATCCGCGGAACCAGGCTTGGACACGTTGCGTGATTCGAAAGGGATTTTTGGTTGCTTCGGATCGGTTCTGCCCATCTTGTTCTCCGAAGGACAAGGGAGCCCCCTGGTAGGAATAGAATGGATCCCAAGCCCTCTGGAAGCGGGATAGCGGTGGCGCTTGAGGCGTGTCGCAAAATGGCCGCTACTGGTTGACACCTCTATCGCTTCCTATCTGCTGGGAAGGGCACGACGCTTATTGCTAGTGACTGCGTTGAAGTGTGGTCGTCATGCAGTGCGATCAGATAGTCAATCAATGTGGAGGGGTAGTGGTATAGGAGTTGTCTGCTTCCCTCCGCTTATGGGCAGTGATGGCTGGCCGTTCAAAGTGGATAAAATGTAGTCTACGCAGCTCCTCGCCTCATATGTGTGGTGGCTGGCAGAGGTATCTACTCTCCTCCGGGCCCTTGGTATCTCGGGCCCGTTCCCCCGCCACAGGCCTTGGTAGGGACACAGTTTTGGCTCTGTCTCCTTGCTCCGGGCCTGCAGAGCAGCGGTCATCGCGTGGAAGCCCTCACCGCCGCCCCCACTTTGCCTGCGAGGGGCAGGGCGTGCACCAAAGCTTCGTGAGGCCCCAGCTCCAGTCCGCCAATGTGTCAGCACGAGCCAAAAGCAGGTCCGAAGTGGCCAGCAACTCGATGTAGAGAGCGCGGCAGCCGTTTGTCACACTCCCCTTCCACAACTTCTCATCTCGGAAAAACAGCTGCGGGTAGCGGTGTCTCCTGGTGCCATGGCGGCGACGTCGGTTGGGTCTGCGCTGCAGCAGTGCTTGGGCTCGGGCCTGCGTTCGCACTTCAGTCCGCAGGCTTGCGTGTATCGCGGCGCCGCCTCTCTGCTCCAGGCCCCAATTGCGGTATCGGGCGCAGGAGCGTCCGGCCTCCGTCCACACGTCTCGCCGCACTGGTACAGGATGTGCTGCTTTGATGGGACCCCCGGAAATTCCAGCAGCGATTCAGCTCGAATTAGAGCTCTTTAAGCGACTCATGATGGGTCTGAAGGATATTTGTCCGCCCGGCTGGTGAGAGCCTTACTGGTGTGCGGCCATCTTGGTCGCGCGGCACCTAGCACCCCCGCATATCCAATCATACTTGCGGGATATAAAGAGCATAAACATAAGGAGGTGGGAATTAATTGTTAGATTTGGGCAAGTACCAGCTTTTATATGGTGGGAGCTGGTCCAGCAACCCAGGATGGAGAAAGCCATGTGTCCCTTCTGTATAAGGGGACCATTGACCTTTTTGCATTTACTTATAATTTCCTCCAGTTTTGCAGCAAGTAGAAGAACGTTGTTGCTACCGAGCTTTAGATTGACTCAGATTCAACATACAAAGGGTCTCCTTCAATTAATTGTAGGATGTGATAATATGCCTGTGTGTTATGTAGTAGGGACCCTCTTGGCTGTTGTTCACGATCAGTTAATTAAGAGAAAAAGGCTTGCTGCAGTAGGGAGATAGACTGGATATTTGGAGGTTATGTTTTAGTTATACCCCCAAATGTAAGAAAGGGTATTGCGAGGAAGGGTAATTTTTCCTAATTTTTTGGGGTAATCTTGCACAAAGGGAAAAATACCAACTAAATAAGTGATTATTTTTAGTATAAAACGTTCTAATGTCTGTTGTATTTAAGGGAATATGATTTAAAGAGGACTGTTGAATTACAGTTCTCTCCTATTATCATGTAATTATCTTTTTAATATGAGAAACTGTTCTTTGTACTTGGTGATTCTTTTATTTAATGATTTGATTGCATGCCTAAGAGATAAAAATATTCACATCCATAAAATGATTGCATTAGTTTGCACCGAACTGGATTACATTTTTAACAGAGATAATGTTAACCCCATATGGAAATAATATGGTAGAAATGTTCGCGTATGGTAGGGGGCTAAGGTCAGTCATTTTATTATGAAAAAGGAGAGATTTTAATGTTTTTAGCCAAAGAAGGGTCAGGGTTAAAACAAGTTTTCAGACATGATTTGAGTCGTATCTGAACTGTTTGTAAGGCCTTTTTAGGTATGACATCAAACTGTTTATAAACTGAAATGGTAAACCGAAACTGTTGTTGTATAGGCCACATGTCCTCAATCCTAAAGAGTATGTTTGATACTTTGACTAGCTTCATTTTCCTCCTTAGAATCGGTCTGCAGTTTCTGTTACATTACCTCTCTGCACATACGCTCTTACAGGTCGCTGGCCTGGACATGCTTGTATTGTCTTCATTTTTTGCATTCCTCTAAACATACTCGTGTTTTGGGCCTCAGTGTAAAAGTTGGCATTTGAATTCACTGATTATGTACTTTGCACACCTAAGAGAAATTGAAGGGCCCAAAATATGTGGTGATTTTGTCTTTTAAGCTCCCACCATTGACAGCGCACCTCCACCTTCCTTGCAGCTCTGCAGACCTAGGGAGAACAAGGTAACATGGAAGCACACTAGTTACTGTCTGTGGCGCTTCCTATAAGGTGACAATATTCTTTCAGATTGGCTCTTAGGAAGGCTCAGTGAATTTAGCACTGGTTGTTTTATTATGCAGACGTGTTAGTACCTTGAGTTTCGTGGAAGTTAGTATCTACTTGTTTGCCATTTCCTTCACTGTGAAACGTAATTAATCTTGCTGTTATTTACATTATTAAACAAAACAACTGATCAATCTAACCAATGCATGTAAGTGATGATTGGTCATCTTGTTACTTTTATGAGTTTTGTTAATTTAGCACCTGTATGTGTTTTTCAGTGCCAGTGACGGACTTAAAGGTGAGGGGTTACAAGAAGGAGTAGATTGGCTTCAAGGTAGGTTATTCGTGTCAATTCATTTGGGCTTTTATCCAAAACAGTCATTGCTTTTTCTTTTATACATTTAATGAGACTATTTATTTCCATTTTTATCTGCTCTCAAAACAAACCGTACCCCAACTACCAATAGCAAACCTGCATGGTAAAAGTATTACCAGTACAAAGACGCTTAGACCATATTTTGTTTAAACTTTATATTGAAGACCTCTTCTTTATATTAAAAGAAAATGCTTTTTTAAATTAATTTCCTTCACTGGCCTAAAAAGTATTTTCAGCAGTAAAAATAAATACCTACAACAATGAAGACAGGATTTTTTTTGTATTATTCTTTTATTAACACGTAAACAAAATCAGTACATACAAAGAGCAATTATAGTGTATCACCCATTTTTACATTAGTTCCGAGTTGAATCTTTATACAATTGGCTACAATCTTAACAAGTTCAATCCGTGCCTCAAAGTATACCCTAACAGGCCTCTAGAAGACAGGATATATATATTTTTTTTTTACAGGATATTTTTAATTGCTTAGTGCCCTATACCTTTTACTCAAATCTGACATCTGTCCTACATTTTTGCTGATAACATCATTATTGTACCCAGTTCTTCAATTGTGCCAGTAGTTGAAAGGTTTGGGTACTCTAATTTTGAGGACCTGGATTTTTTTTCCATTATCAGACTTCTACCTGTTGGAAGAGAGAACATGGCAAGACAGGGAGGAAGAAGAAGGAAGAAAAGGATAGGCGAACATTAGGGAAAAGTTCCAGACCTTAAAGTCCCCACGTAGTTTTACAACCACAGTCTTCAGTGTTGGTTGTTGTTTGTACTAAAACTGGCAGTGTAATTCTTAGAACAGGTAACATTCCAGGGGCATAGCAAAGATCAGAAATAGTCCCAATATTCAAAAAAACATTGGCAAGGCAAATAGGTCTGGTATCGGCACTGAAGGGAACTACTTGGTGTGTTGATGTGTTTCCTGTGAAAGGGCAACATGCTGTAACTCCTAATCAAGTCGGCCAATGGCTGAAGTGGGTGGCTACATTTCCCCTTAATGCATGCTGTAGTGGATAGAAGAAAACAAGACTGACACCAGCCACAGACAAATGAATGTAGTCTGATTGAAACCCTTATAAGTAACTGTTATACACATAATTTTATTAAAATCAAAAGGTCTTGGCTAACACAGACCTAAATAAAGTCAGTCATTCTGATGATGGCTGTAAGCCTCTTGTTTTTGAGAAAGAACGAAGGGAAGAGAGGAGTTGGCCTACCGGCTAGGGCGCTTGACCTCGGACCTAGGGAACTGGGTTTGAGCCTCGGTAATGACGCTAAACATCCTGTGATTCTGGGCAAATCACTTAATCTCCCTGTGCCTAACAAAAAAAATGAATGTGTGTCCTCATGTAATGTAACTGGTGCTATGTAAAGCGCTCTGATTGGATTCGGGTCAAGTTCGCACTATATGAAACTCTGCAGAAAAAAAAAAAGTGATGGAAAAAGAGGGAAACAAAAAAAGAGAAGGAAAGAAAAAGAACGAAGGAAAGCAAGAAAGAAGGAAATCTAAAGAAGGAAAGAAAGAATGAGAAAGAAAAAAGTTAAAATGCAGAGCAGTTTCAAATAGACACAATCTGATCTAGTAAGCTATGAAATAGCATCTGTCAGAAAAGCGAAACACCTCAAAATGAATTTACAACAGCATTGGCAAGAGGTAGGATTGGATAAAGATGGAATGTACATCAGAGGTGGCCTGCTATCACATCAGGCTCTAAACACAAAGGCAACACTAAAGTAAAAACAAAAACACTGGCAATGAAGGTAACTAGCTTGTTTCTGGATGTGCTCCTTGTGAGAGAGCAAAATGCAGTCACTCAAGGTGGAGTTAACCTGTGGTTTATATCGGCTGATCTACTGCCCCATGATATAATCTGCAATGGATGGAAGCAAAATGTGAATGACACAGCAACAGACCAATGGATGAAGAGAGGTGGCTGAAATCCCCTATATGTAAGTATATTATACACATTTTAGTATAATTAAAAGGTCTTGTCTAATGCCAGACCTAAAAAGGTAAATACCACAGATCCAGCAAATTATCACCTTAAATCACTTTTATATAGCCCAGTGGTTCCCAAACTTTTTAGAACTGTGGCTCCCTTGACCTAATTGGCAGTTGGCTGTGGCTCCCCATCATGTCACTTTTTTTTTTACTGGTGGTAGAATTTAAGCACGACCTCTGGAGTACTTCCAGTTTTCTCCCTGAAATTAATTGGGATGAAGCCAATGAAGTAGATTAAAAAATGTGTCTTTTTCTCTCCTACAACAACCCTTTCCCTTCTTCTAGCTGTGGTTCTCTGTTCCACTCAGAGATGCCCATAAGAAAGTGGGGGCATGGAAACCATGAAAGAAAAATAATGATGCAAATTAAAATTGCAAACAAGTTTAAAACAAAATACATGGAGACGTGATATTACATTTATTTCTATGTGACACGTACAAAGCCCAGGTGCATCAGAGCACTTCACATAACTTGGGAAATAATAACATACAAGAGAGAGCAAGAAGTAATACTAAATACAGCAGAATCAAAGCCAGAATGTATAAGAATACAAATAAACACTGTTATGACAAATTCGGTTGAATAACTTTATTCGATGTAAAGAAAAACATCATAAAAGTATAAAACAGGTTAAAAAGAGGAAAAAAAAACGTCATTATTTACATTATAATTTTTTTCTTTTCAGTAGCATGAACTTGAGTCCACTATCCCCAATATGGCCAAACTGCATATTCAGTGGGAAATGTAGCATACAACAGAGTAATACATAAAACCAAATTGCAATACATTTAAAACCCAACCATAGCGGGTAGACTGGGGAAAAAAAAATTGATCATAGCAAGCTTATTTATCTATTATTTCATTTGACAAACTTTTGCCTTATCCTCCATGCGTTTCCTAGAAACTTTGCTGTGCCACAGGTTACACTTGGAATTAATGTCTCATATGTTAAAATACGTAGAGCCACCCTGTGGGATGAACAACCCAAATTTATGCAGACTGGTTTTAGCCACCTTGACCTCACTTGGCTGTATGCCCTGCAAGCAAACATAAAATGAGTAATGGATTCCGTGGGGGAAGCACAGCCCGGGCAGCCCTTGTCGTTTCCTGTCTGGCCATTCCAGCCTCTCTGAAAATCTCGGAGAGGAAGTGTGCCATACCTAAACTTAAGGTAAAGGACCCTATCCCCCGGGGTCTCAATGAGGTCAAGGAAGGGTGCCAGTCTTGGGACATGCTTGACATCCAGAAATCTCTCAGACAAAATACCGTTCTGATTTTTGTTAACAGAAATCCAGTTCCAGTAGAGCTTTTTTACTAGATGTTTAGGCGGGGGCATCTGACTCTCCCAAGCTTGGTCCAAACCAATTGCACCGACTAGTTTTTTCAGGTTAGACACCCAGCCTACTTTATGACCTGCACCCAGACTTATCAATTCAGTTAGGCCGGAGGCATAGTTGCTTAGGTCGGGAGACCTCCTAAGCCGGATCCAATACAAATTATTTACCAATCAACTCATATAGACGACAAAGAATGTAAGAGTGTTTCTCTCAGGGGAGATAAAACCATTACAAACCAGAAGGTGGGGCTGGGCGTGTCGATCAGACGAGCGCTTCCTAATCTAGTTACTGTTCCCTGTTGGCCATTCTGGCTACTAGAGCTGCTCTATTAAAATAAATCGAAAATCAGATTTGGTTTTCTATGAGGTGGGTGGGCAGGGGGTGGCATGCTGTGCAGCAACGCATTGAGAAGGATGTCTCCTGTGCATGGCACAGATATACTTTTAATGAGCTGATTTCATTGAGCTCTGTGGATTGTGGTGGGAGGGCGGAAAGAGAGGTGGAGGGGAAGAGGAAATAGTGAGAGAGAAGTTAGTGTGAGAGATGGGGACGAACAAGGGGGCACAGAAGGAGTGCACACATGTTCATAGCTACTCTACAAATCACAGATCTGTGAATCTTTCAAATCAGTTTGAGGTTTTTTTAAATGGGTGTGACACATTACGTTAGGATTGTGTGCAGTGTATGCTTGATTTGTGCATGTTGAGACCACGACTAGTGCGTGCTGTGAGCTTGTCTAGTGTGTACCTGTGGAGGGCTTGCCTCATTGGTGCAGCGGATCATGGATCAAGCAGCTGTCCCAGTGCCCTGTACTGCTTCGGCAAATACCCGGTAAAGGTGCTTGTGCAATGTGATGCTTAGAGAGCATTACTCAGGATAAAAGACCCTTAGATCCTTCTCTTTAAGACCCATGGGATGGTCTGAGCCATAGGCAATGCACCACCAAAAACCTCGTACAGCTAGAGTGAAGCACAGGCCAATAGCAAGACTGGATTAGAAACAAACAGGCTTCAAGGCCTCCAAAAATGGTCTATGACGGATTTACCATGGAGGACGAGTGGAAGGGTGTTTTTGTTATTTTATATGACAGAGGCTTGTACAGTGCTGTATTTTCATTGTTGTGGCATACTGCAGGAATATGGCAACAAACTGCAGATTGGAAGTGCACTGAGATGTGGCCATGACTCCTGGGTATGACAACAGCTTCACTCAATATCTCTGACTTAAACTAGAAAGAATTGCACAAAACTAGTTTGCTAGTGCTAGCTAGTCCGTTATACAGGGATAGTTAGTAGTGGCCACAATATGCTGCCTCCTAAGCACCCTGTCAATCAAAAAAAGCAGGCCAATGCGCGGAAGTACAACTGGCATGCCGTGAAGCATGAAGGCGTGGCAAAGGCAAACCAAACTGCGCCCGTTCGTGCCTGGACATGACAAACTCGTGTCACCCCCTCCCCCCCGCCTCAAGCAGCCCCTGTATTTATGCAGGCTGCTGTTCCTGCACTTTGTTTGTGAGATACTCGTACTCTACTCCTGTGAAGAAACAGCGCGCTGGAATTTACAAGCCCTGGCCTAGTAGTGTGGAAACATACATTATTCAAAATCTGTTTCCATACACTAGGCCATGGCTTGTAAATTCCAGCACGGTGTTTCTTTCACAGGAGTAGAATACGAGTACGTCACAAACAGCAGCCAGCATAAATACAGGGGCTGCTTGGGGGTCATGAGTTTGTCATGTTCCCCTTCTTTGCAGTAAGAAAGCAAGGAGTATTGCAACCAACCTGTGTAAATTGTGAAGAAGAGGGTCCTAAGAGGCGCATCACAACACGGGCAGCAATAACGCTCGAGGCTCGACAGACTGCTGTGCGCCGGTAAGCAGAGGCTACGTGAAAGCACGTTGTAAGCACGTGTAGCGGCCCTGCGCTTTTGGGCCAAACCATAATTCGAGATTACACAGGTGGCATTTGTAACTCCCCTGTGTGTTGCGCTGCGTCTGGGTAATTTAAATAAGATTGCTGCCTTCAAGCTGACCTGTGACAGGAAAGACGCATCATTTGTTAATTGCGCACATTCGCACAACTACAATGATTAGATCAGAGAAGCTTCCTCAGCACACGTTATCTTTCCCACATCGTGCGCGGCGCCCCCGGCTACTCTTAACGGCGCACCGGGGTGCCGCGGCGCACAGTTTGGGAACCACTGATCTAGCCTCATAGGATATTGACTAAAGCCCAGCCGGGTTCTGTAAAGGTATTGGAATAATAGTCCAAGCAAAATATGCCTAGCTTAAAAAAGATGTCTGCCTTGCATTTCTCAATCTGAAAAGTGTCTGATGTTGAGGACAGCCCCGATTAACTGATACTATGAAAAGATTGGGGTTTGAGCCTGGCCTAGTTGAACTTGTAAAGTTATTACTTTTGAACACTGTAGCATGTTCGCCATGGCCAGGATGAAAGTGTGACCAAGGACTTTGATCTTCTTAAAGATGTTTGAGGCTATACCCTAGCCCTTTTCCTTTTTCATGAGGTTATAAATAGTCTGTGATGTTTTTAAAATGGATCAAGTGTGATCCACCTAAACTGGGCTCAGATCAATTTCCCTTTTAACTGTAAGCCGATGACGCAGTATTACATTCATTCTTGGAGTCACTTCTGGCAAGGTTTTGGAAATTTTGCTTTGAATCGAAGCTTATCATTAATGTCTAAAAGCCTAAAGTTGTAGCAATAGGTCACAAGCAAAATTCGAGAACGAGGTTTCGCTTGAATGGAAGTTAGGGACTTCCGTTACTCAGGCCCCTGGTTAGATGCGTCGGGGAAATGGACTAAACAGATAACATATTTGAACCACTGTCGCTGGACTGCAGTCTTTCCAGCAGAAGTTTGGTGGTTGCATTTTCTCAGCGACCCATGCTGTGTACAACTCAAGGTTCCTTAATAGTTTGACATATGGAACTGAGTTATGGAGTCAGAGCAATTAAAAATATTTGCCTAATGTGAACATTTTTTTTTGCAAATCCTTATTGAGCCTCACACAATCTTCTTCAAGTATTTTTGTATTTAAGTATTTATCACCAGGCCCATATGAGACCGCTGTTATACTGAGTACGTCTCGGAACGAATCCTCACAGAGCAGTATTTAGAGATACTTGCGAGAGATCGCCTTTCTATAGAGGGCACCGCTTCACTCCCATGGTTCCTGCACATAAAAAAACCTGTCCTATTACATAGGCCTCTCTGAAATCAGGCTCTCCCTTGATAGATTATTTTCTAGGGATGTGTATGTTGCCAAGACGAAGTACAGAGAATGGACTGTGCCTCTAAGCCAGGAATCCCTTGTATCGAAGTCATGAGGCAAGTTACCTCACCCATAAATCTGCAAGGTGCCACAAGCCTCACTTGAGGACTGGGAACCTCCTGACAATCAACCCCAACGCCACACACATTAACTTTATGTCAAACTTAGTCTAAGTGTCTTCGATCAGTGACTTGACTCAGAAAAGGAACAATGATTGCTCCAAGTCCGAAACCTGTTTTTGTTACTACAACACTATTTAAACCAGCCTCAATTTTTTACAATTCTACTCATTTTCTCCAGTATTGCATCTTTTATAGATTTGCATGCTTGAATCTTCCCCATCATCATGGTGGGAGTCCAACAGTAAAAATAGCAGTACTGTAACTTTAGCATAGACCTCCATAAAAAAAAAAAAAAAAACACACAATTTAGTGAACTTCCAACATAATTGGATAACATCCAAAGTTCAGCCAATCAAAGTAGAGACCTCAGAGTATCCTTCCCCCCCCCCCCTACAGGGCCACTATACCTCAGATTTCTTACAGCACGTTGTGTGATAGGGAGTCTCTCTGCTCAGTGACAGTGTCTTTTCTTCAACTTTTGACCTTCAGCTTTCAGCTTTTCAGCTACATTCAAGGTACTATTTAAGAGTCTTTGCCTGTTCTTTCTTTTAAATGCTAGAGCCCAAAAAGAGGGCTGTTTAGGCCCTGCAAGACCTTTGGGAAGTGAAGACCACCACAAACAGTGTCTGTATTGCCTCTACCCTGACCATAAACCTAGGGAATGCAAATATTGTCGCACTTTTTCAGCCAAAACCCTCAATGATAGGAAAGGTAAGCTGCTCCTCTGGCTCTAAAAGAAGGTGGCTGCCTCAGACTCTGGGTCTTAACCGGAGGAAAAAGCTAATTCTTCCTCTAGAAAGAGAAAGGAAGATGGCTCCTCTTTTTATCATGAGGACTCAAAAAGATCCAAGTCCCAGGAAAAGGATAAGTCTGAGGAGAAACACCTCAAAACACCTCAGGCGAGACTCAAAAATGTTCTTCAGCGCCACATTCTGCTCCCCTGACTCCTGTCAGGGACCATTCATCTTAGCCGTCGATAGCTTCATTGTCGAAGATTCTGCTGTCTATGAGGAAAGCTGACGTTTACGCACCGGTGACGACCTTTTTGGCGACAGCCACTACGATGTCGACGGCAGCAGCGTCGTCTGGCTCACAACTGACATTGACTACATTGGCTACAAGACCATCTCCATCGATGAGGATTTTGACACCTTCCACCGGCCCGTCGACGGCACTACCGACGGCTGCCCAGCAGATGAAGATTGTCCGCACAACGTCGACGATGTCGCATACGGCTGTTTCGGTGACGGCGCTGCCTGTTGACGGGAGGAAAAACCAGCTCCCTGCATCAACAGAAAGAAATACATGACTTTTCACAGATATCCCCTTTACCTCCAGCTCGTCTATTAGACTTGTGAGAGTCTGAGAATGAAGGCTTGTTTGGCCCTGCTTATAGTCAATGCCAGTTAAGGATCAGATGTCAGGGCTCGGATGATGAGGACATTGATGACAATGATTCATCCGCTTATCTTTCAGGGGAATTTTCTTTTATGACAAGAGATCCTTCTTCTGTACAACGACCTGATTCCTTTCAGAGCCGTATCCTATGATGACCCAGAGGAGCATTGCCATCACTTTAGGGAACCATCAGTTAGTGTTAGGGTTTCTTTGGTGTCAGACTTACGTCATATGATAGCTGACTATTATAGATGCTTTCCGGACGCTAACACTCCTCAACGGCCTCTGCCTCCTCAAGAGGTTCCAATTGATCTTACTGGCAAAGCACGCCTAAGTCCAGCAGAGAAGGAGTATTGCCTCCACGATCATCATCCCGGAGAACACCTAGGGTGCGGATCAGCTACAAATGGAGGAAGGTAAGATCCATACTGATATGGACATTCATGAGGAAGAGATGACTGTATAGCTTCCATGCTGCCATCTCTTATCTCAACTTCTGCAGGTTCACCTCCTGCATATATTGGTGGGTTTCATGGTCTATTAGAGTTTGCCCCCAAGCAGTCTGATCTACCTATGCCAGCTAAACAGGCCAAATGTTTTTCGGGTGACTTCAAACCAGGCACTCAGCGTTCCATCAGAGCAATCCCCATAGTGGGATTTTTTTGTGGCAAGAGAGCCTCAAGCTCATGAAAACACCTGCTTCCATACCAGCGGTCGTACCAAATCTGGACAAAAGGCCCTTGAAAACTCGCCCACATGTCTCATTGGACATCCTAGGACGGATTCTGTCATTATGCAGGCACCACAGCGGCAAGCCAAAAATCCATTGTCTCCATGTACGGCTCCACCTGACAAGGAAGGTCACCTTCTAGACAACATCGGAAAGATGTTCTCTGCTCTGGCGGCCACCTCCATTAGAGGCTCCAATCCATGGCCTTCCTAGTAAGATATGACCGACCGATCTGGTCGGACATTTCTGCTCTATTGAAATATCTTTCTGAAGATAAAAAGGAGGATAAGGACATTCTGTCTGAAGGGGAAAAAGCATATTCAAAGCTTATCGAGATCCCCATGGATGTGCCATCCACCGCTTTTCGATAGATGGCAGGAGCAGCGGTGCTGCGTTGACAGGGTTGGTTGAGAGTGACTACCTTTCGTCCAGAAGTGCAAGCTAAGGTGCTTGATATGCTATTTGATGGGGAGTGTCTGTGTGGTAAGCACATAGCTGAAGCACTACAGTCCATAAAATTATACTCAGATACGGCTAAGTTGCTAGGCAGTCTACAGCAACGCCAATTTCAGTCCTTTCAAAGAAGAGTTCGGGGGCAATACTTATCTCGGCCGAAATTCCACCAGCTATACCAGCCTTATCCACAGCATACCTGCCAACCATCCTTTTACAAGCAAATTTTCAGATCCAATGCCGCACCCTCTTTTTCAAGACCAACAAGGGGTAAGCAGCAACAATATGCCGGAAAATCTCAAGATTCAAACAGAAGGAAAGGCAATGAGAATCACCAGGCCCTACCACCACAGTCCCATTTTAATTAGTTCCCGCATTCTCCAAATTCTTTCAAAAATGTAATTCCATCTCTTCAAGCAAATGGGTTTTAGACATCCTTCAGCACAGTCATACCCTGGAGTTTGTTCAGCAACCTCCAAATGCTTCACTGCCGAAATCTCCTCTCCGTCATCTCCCCAATCTCAGAGAAGAAATAAGATCGCTTCTTTTCAAGCATGCCATAGAATAAGTACCCCTCAACCAACTCAATCAGGGGTTAACTCCTACTTCTTCCTCATCAAGAAGAAGACCAGGAAATGGAGGCAGGTCATGGACCTCAGGTTACTGAACAAATTTAGCAAGAAACAATCATTCAGGATGCTTTCTCTCCTGGAAATCCTTCTTCTCATGGAAAAAGGGGATTATCTGTCTTCTCTCGATCTCCTCAATGCTTATTTCCATATTCCCATACACTCCAAGCATCACAAATTTCTCAGGTTCGAAGTAGCAGGGTGCCATTATCAAAGTGCTTTCTTCCAGTTTAAAATCTGCTCCCAAATGCATGGTCCCTATAGCAGTTTTCCTAAGACATTCAGGTTGCCAGGTGTTCCCCCTACCTGGACGATTGGTTAATAAAAGCTCTGACTTTTCAGGCGGCCAGAATCTCTTCCAGTCACTAGGACTTCGTCTCTATCTGGGAAAATAGTCTCTCATCCCTTCCAACTCTCTGACTTTTCTACGGGCATGATTCGACACAGATCTCTGCCAAGCCTTTACAACTTATGAAAGGATTTTACATCCTCGGGGTACGACACAGCTTCTGTCATTAAAAAAGTCAGTTTCTGTGAGAGTATACAAGTCCATGATGGGGATGATGTCATATTGCACCCTGTTAATACCCAATTGCCATCTCCGCATGCAGTAGCAGCTGGATGCGTAGTGGACTCCATCTAGTCTGTTCTGTTCACAAATGCGAGTTGAAGCTTCTTTCTTGGAACGTGGTATTTCTCTTGGTCATCACGTCAGTTAGATGTATCAGCGAAATACAGGCGTTCACCATAAAAGAGCCATATCTTCAGTTTCTACCAGACAGGGTAATCCTGCGTACTAATCCTTAATTCATACCTAAAATACCTTCAATTTATCACCTCCACGAGCCTATTGTTCTGCCTACGTTCTTTCCCAATCCGTCCTCATTGGTGCAGAAAGCTTTGCATTCACTGGACATTAAACATTGTTTGAAGTTTAATCTGCAAAGAACAAAAGGTTTTTCATAAATCATCTCAATTACTGATACCTTTCTCTGCACCTAAAAAAGGACAAGCCGTGACAGTGGCTAGTATTGCTTGTTGGGTCACCACAGCGATAATTTTCTGCCATGTAAAATGCTGGCCGTCTGCTGCATGCAAAGACGCAGGCTCACTCAACAAGGGTGGTTGCAACTTCTTGAGCCCTGTTTGCAGGAGCATCTCTACCTGACATCTGCAGGGCAGCAACATGGGCGAACGCTCACACGTTCACAAAGCATTACTGCCTCAATGGTTGGAAGAAGGCAGATATAGCAGTTGGACGAGCTACACTACGACAACTCTTTGCATAAGGTATACAGCTATTAGCCTTTTTTTTTGTATTTCTTCTTGCTGTTTTTATCCTTTCATTCTATATACCTGATTTTATGTATCTTGTATTTGCATTACAGTATTTTCTTTAATGTCATGGTGGGATAGTTTGCCTATCCACCACCATTCTTTTCTTAGTTTTGGTGTACTGGTTACTAGTCTGATTCCAGCATGTGAATCTATGAAAGATACAATACTGGAGAAAAAAGAAGTTGCTTAACTGTACACTGTGGTCCTCCAGTATTGATATATTTTATAGATTCAGCATGCATCCCTCACTCCTCCCCGATTAGGCTCACCATTTTATACCTCTGAGTTATTTATATATGCACTCGTACTCGAAATCTGAGGTATGGTGGCCATGTAGGGGAAGGATACTCTGAGGTCTCTGAGGTGTAGTTTTCTTTTCTATGGAGGTCTATGCTAATGTTTCAGTACTGCTATTTTTACTGTTACCGTGAGACTCCCACCATGACGATGGGGAAGATTCAAGTATGGGAATCTATAAAAGATATCAATACTGGCGACCCACAGTGTGCAGGTAAGTAACTTGTTTTTTATGGTTACCCAGAATTTCACTTGCCTCGGTTTAGGGCTGTTAATGTTAGAAGGGCAAGCGACGCTTATGAGCTATATTATAATTATAATGAATCATCTGTATGTTCTTATGTTGTTTTTTAAGATTGCGTCAAACAAAGTTTGATGTTTTCAAAGTTTGATGTTTTCAAACAAAGGCACTGGTGTTTGTCAATGAGATCCTTCTTTCAAAATCTCCTATGGGTATCCAGAACATCTTCTTCTGCTTCAACTCTTTCTGCAACAGTAGAGGGCTAGTAATTAACATCACCAAGACCAAATATATGTCTTTAATCTGCTAAAATCTACATGCCCCAATCCCTGTCTAAAGGGTATTCTCGAGAGGGAATCTACTTTTGAATATCTCTGGCTTACTCTTACTAAAACAAGCCTTTAACCAGCTCAAATATTGAGGGGTTTCCAGAATGTACTGGTAGATCAATTGAATAGGGTAAAGCATAATGACGCCCTAAGATTGCTTCAAACAAAGTTTGATGTTTTCAAAGTTTTCAATGTTTGATGTGTTCAAACAAAGGCATTGATGTTTGCCGATGATACCCTTCTTCCAAGATCTTCAATGGGTATCATGAACGTGTTCTACAGCTTGGACTCTTTCTGCAACACCAGAGGGCTAGTAATTAACATCACCAAGACCAAATATATGGTCTTTAATCTGCTACAATCTACATGCCCCATTTCCTGTCTGAATGGTATCCTCCTCGAGAAGGAATCTACTTTTGAATATCTAGGGCTCACTCTTACTAAAACAGCCTTAAACTAGCTCAAATATTGAGGGGTCTAGCCAAAATGATTAGGAACTCGATCCATAACCTCATCAGCTCCACTGTTGAGATCTACAAAGTGCATGCCCTTGGTGCTAGTATGTATGGGGCAAAACTCTGGGGGCATAGCTCCAATAAAGACATCACCGGAATAGAAAACAATTTCATCAGTCAACTAGTCAGTTTCCCCTCTAGCACCCCAATTTGATTAGACCTAGGTGTTAGACCGATCTCAGAGGAAATTGGGCTCAGACTGCTCACCTTTTAGTGAAGAATTTGGCTAACCCCTGAGTTGATCTCCTACAGACTCGAGCTGGAGGAGGTGCTGGGGTTACCTGGGACTGGAAGGGAACACTGGTTTATCCATATTAGGGACACGCTGAATATTTAAAAAAAAAACAGCCTTTGGAGCGATCCCACTGTGTCCTGCCCAGCAACATCTAGAATGGAACTTGTCAAGTGCTATAAGGGGCACCAACTCGCTCTTTTTCAAGGGAGCACGACACTAGGCTTTCTGACAGTAACTTTCATCTGGTAAAAGATACCTATAGCCTGGAGCCATTTTTAGATGACATCTAGCCTGCCTTAGATAGGAAACGTTACATACATTCCTCTACACACATTCACCAACAAATGGGTGGGCACCTTATTTTCCAAGTGTCCAGCTTGTGGTGTAGCTGAGGAATCAGAGCTGCATATACTTTTTTTCTGCCCAGCCTATAAAAATTGTAGATTAAAATGGCTGACACAATGGTAGAGCAATTTGAGAACCCCACATTTTTTTAGAAGCATTTATAGCTCTTGAAGTATGACATCCAACAACCCATTGTCTTTGCTGTTTCATGATACCAATTTACAATGTGGTGTACATGCATGTGGTTCTTATAATTTTATTACCTATGTTCACGTTTAAAATGTTGTATCTAGGTTAAAGAGCAGGGCAGCTTGTCAGGTATAGCCCTTACCAAGATTGTACCAAGGTCTTTTGTTCTTTATGAATTTGTGTCTCAATCTGTTTTTTCCTTTGCTATTGCACTTTGACATTTTCCAATAGTGGCCTACTATCTGCTTTTACTCTGAATCATTTTAAACAAGATTTCTTTTTAAAAGTAAAAATGAATGTTTTATATTTTTATGTATTTAATATAAACTGTGACAGTAATAGCAGAGATAAAGACTATTAAAGGAAATGAATGAAAATGTGTGCCCCAGTAGGGTCAAGCAATAGCAAAAGCTTCAATGTAGTTAAGACGTCAAGATCGAAACTCCTGACAAGGATTGTTTCGCAATCCTTGGTCATATACCTAAAGTCTCACGAAATGCACAACTTAAGTTACTGCAATTCAGTTGCGTCCCCCGCTCATACCTAACCCCGGCCAGGCTGTATCCAGTTTTTGTCACTGCCTGACGCAAATGCTCCAGTAGTGATGAGGACTTGGCAGACTTATTTCAGATGACAAGGCAAGGTGCTGCACTTCAACCCTTCTTATAAGAGGTGCGCAAATTGGTCGGAGTGATGGGCAGACCTCACATCCATCCTCTGAAAACAGGTCTCCTAGGGTTGGTGCCTCTCACAAAGGAGTACAAAACATACAGTAAGTTTATTGATCTACACCTTGCAAAACGTGTAATAGTTATGAACTAGAAGTCAGATTCTCCCTCACTCAAGAATACTTGAAGTCGGAGCTCTGAAATGGGCCAAGGAAGCGGATGATGTGGTGAGCGATAAATAGCACCTATACTTGTAATCAAGCCCTTAGACTATAAAGACGGTAAGTGACCTTCAAGTTTCTACCAACCTTCATATCACTTGGTGCCAAAATAAAAAGATAACCGCGCAGGTTAATTTTCTCCACCCTTATAACCCACCTTACAAATGTGCTACCCTTTGTAAACACAGTAGTATCTGCATCGAGTGTCGCCCAAGTTCTCTTAGTAGGTTCGAACTCCAAATTGCCTACTGTTAAAAATTCAATCCAAACAATATCCTTTGAGGGCAAATGATTTAACTCCGGAGTAGCCTTGTGATATTATTATGGTTCAACAGATTTTATTCACTTATACACCTATATTTTCTGTTAGTGGAAAATTGCCACACTTACATTTTTTAAATCAACAGTTTCCTGGTATAAATCAGGCTTACAGAATGGTGGCTTTGAAGTGCATGTTCCAAGCAATCTACCTTTTGACAACTGCAGAGTTAACCGTATCTGAATCTCTATAATTGCCACTGGCGTGTGGTTGATTGTTATTTCTTGCTACGCTCATGCTAATATGGGGAATATCAACAGTTTGTGTGGCCTGCCTAAACTAACTGTAGTGCCCTCAAAATGCAACCTATACAAGCCAACTCCTCTCAGCCCCACTCGAGGTTCTAATTCTCAGTGGGAGGGAATTGCACAATGTTCCCTTCAGATCCATAAATGCTTCTACTATCTGATAGAGACATCTAGCCGCAGATTCCTTACCTTTGAATTTCCCAGGCGTCAGATTGGATGCAGAAGATTTTCCTTCGACCGATACTCTTCGCACCGGTAGGTGGCGTTGGTCAGCTCCGCGTGATGTTGTCCATGCCGCAAGTGATGTCTGTGTCCCCTATATAGACACCACCTCGGCACACTCGTCATAACGCCCTTTCTCATGATATTCCTGACAAATTGGTGCGTCGCACCAGGGGCTCTTTCCTTATGAAAGTGGTGACTTCTTTTCATGTGGGACAATCTGTCACTTGCCCACTCTCTAGGCTCCTCCGCCTGGACCCAAAAAGAGCGTGTCGTTCTACCTTGACCACTCTAAAGAATTCCGGTTGGACGACCACAGGGTTAATTCCACTAGAGCGAAGGCTGCTACCACTGCTTTGAAATGTGGAGTCCAGGTTTTGGACATCTGTCAGGCAGCAATGTGAGCATCCCTGCACACATTCAACAAACATTACTGCCTGGATAGGCAAATCCGCAGGGATGGCCATTTTGGTGCTCAGTCCTGCAGGAATACCTAGTGTAAATGTGTCTTCAGTCCCTCCTCCGGGGATGGAATTGCTTGGGTATCTAGTCAAAGGTAAGGAATGTGGCTAGATCATGTTTCTACCAGTTAAGGCTTTACCAAAGGTAAGTAACTTGTCCATTATTTCCCCCCTATCGAGCAGAATCAGATTCAAGCCTATTCAGGCAATTGTTGTCCAGTTTGAATCCAGGCCGAATCTCTGTTTGCTGGTAGGGCTCTATATTCTTGCTCTTAAATATTATTTAGTCAATCCTGCTGGCCCTCAAAAGAAGCCTGTCGAGGCGGCAAAAACATTGTGTTGCCATCTGTTCCTTTTAGCCTTTGCCCTTCATCTACCTTTTTTCTGCTGAACACTTGATAAATGCCACCTAAACTCCCATTTGAATTAAGTTCCATCATCTGTAAATAGGTAACTAAGTATATGTGTTTTTATTATGTAGACAATAATGTTGATGTGCTTTTCGATGCTCATGACGGAATGGATCAGTCATGAGAACCAGTGCTCCTGTGCTCATGACTGAACCATTCCGTCATGTGCACAGGCGCACTAAATCCCTCTGCTGCAAACAGCAGAGGGATTTTCTTTTTTTGGGGGGGGGCATGGGAGACGGGGAAGTACTTCCCCCAACCTCTAAAGCCATTTTTTTGTCGTAATGATAATGGGTGCTGTTGCCATTATATTGAAAATTAAACTGAAACACTTAGTTTCAGTTTCACTGTTTCGGTGTTTGTGGGGCTATCTCAGCCCCCGAGCACCGAAACACATAGGAGAGGTATCGCTGGAAAGGGGAGAATCTCCCCTTTCCAATGGTGCCCTTATCTAGTGGATCCCTGCTTGGGGATCTTCCCAGGAGGACAATCTCCAATCAGGGATCCAACCACTGCGCCCCCCCATTGAATTCTGGCATAGTCAGTCTGTCTGCCCCCCCTGGGGGGGGGGGGGGGAGCAGAAAGCACCCTAGACACCAGGAATTCTTTTTGAATAGGCCAGGGGTTACAAGGCAGGCATATGGGGCCAATAGACCCTTATCTGCCCCCAGGATGGGGGGGCTGCTGAAAGCCCACTAGGCACCAGGGAATATTCTTTTTCATAGTTCAGGGGTGGGGGCTGCCCAGAATAGGCATGCCAATGTCCCCTTAAAAAAATTCCACAGTCTTTCTGTCCCACCCAGGAGTCAGATGGGGCAGTAGCCCCTGATCTGCCCCCGAGGGGGCAGAAAGACCACTACGCCACCAGGGATTCTTTTTTTTCAAAGTTCAGGGTGTGGGGGCTGCTTACAATGGGTGTGCCAGGACCCCTCCCCCAAAAAGAAATGCCACTGTTTTTCTGCCCCACCAGAAGGCAGCAGCCCCTGATCTGATTTGGGGGGGCAGAAAGCCCACTAGGCACCAGGGATTGATATCTTCTTAATACAAAGGGGTGGGGGCTGCTCAGAATGGCAAAGCAAATGAGAAAACACATAAAACATTGAAAGTGTAAATTGGTACAACTTCCAACTATTGGGTGGTTGTAAAAAAATTTACATAGGAAAAGGCATGAAGTGTTAGAAAATATAGGTGCTTTCCCTGTGATTACCGATGATTCATACAAAAAGAAAAGATGACCAAAATGAAAACAAGAATGAGGCAGAAAAGAATTAGAGTGATTCTGAGAGAGAGCTTCAGTTTATAGACAGATTGTTGACTGAAGTGAGAACACCTCCATATAACAAGGCTCATATGCAATTGTAGGTGGAAGAGACTGGTGCAGATTAGTCAAGTGTGAGGACAGATGAGACAGAATCTAGTTTGTTGTCACAAAGATAAAGGCGGTGAAGATTAATTCTGTCACACTCAAAGCACATTTGGAAATAATGGCTGATATTGGAACTCATCAAGACAAAATTTCAATGTATAATAAAAATTATTTGACTTTTTGGGTGCAGATGCAGGAAGATATTCTCATTGTGTATTTGAGAAACAAGGAATTGACTGAAGAATTAAAAGTGGATTTAAAACAAAAGAGAATTCATGAGTCATATACGATAGATTTTACTGAAAATGAATTAAAGATTGAGAATCCCAGGACATTGCAAGAAAATCCCATAGAATTATTAGCCACAATTAGAAAATGAGTGATGTGACAAGGTGTCCAGAATAATGGACAGAACCCCCTTAGGTATAGAAAAAAGTAGAGCAAAGAAAAATGTGACTGTGAGTGATTCTGGATGGGAAGTGGTTGTTGAAAATGAGATCCCTAGGATAGATAGGGAGGTACATACTTGCATTTACCTGGGTCAAAGGGCGATCTTTATACATTACAGACAATTTCATAAAGCTCAGAGAGGAGACCGAGAAGTGGTATTCAGATGTGAAAAGGATTGTGACTATTTCAAAACTGCTTTGGGTAGGTTTGGAATCTTTATTTTTAATTGTTGTGCCTCAAGATTCGTAGACTCAGTTTAAGACCATAGTACCATAGCCAGAAGAAGAACCACAGAAGGAAGCCCTCGCAATAAGTCTTCTCCAATTTTTATGGAGAAATATAATCAAATTATAGAGTATTTGAAAAAAAGGTTGCTCAGAAACAAGTAAGTTGGGGAAAGATCATGAGAACAACAGATTATCCTGTGAATCAGTGCATGCTTATTATGAGAGATTGATGCAGATTGACAGATAGTACAGTGCAGTTGAAGAACCCCACAAAAGGAGGTGTTTCTGGATGTGTTCAGGCTTTTGTGTTCAGATTGCATCCGGAAATTAGTTAATATTTTCAGCAAAGTGTGATATGTTGGCAGGCCATATCGTTGGCTAAGATATTGGTCTATGCAGAGTATTGTAGTTATTGTTACTATGCTAATAAGAAAACAATGAAGAGGTTGATGGTGGCTCAGACAAAGTTTTTCCAAAAGGGTGGTCAAGATGGTTTTCATGCACCTGGTTTTGGTACTGGTGCTACTGTTGGTGTGCAAGGTATTGATGCATAAGACAATAGTATGCAATTTGTGCAAGTTGGAAATGGTGATCCACATGGTAAGAGTATTTATTTATATTTCTAACATGAATAATGTGAAAAATGCACAGGTGAGAAATGGTCTTTGCCACATCTGTGAGAAAAATGGACACTGGAAATGAGAATTGTAGGTTTAATCCAAATAGATTTCAAAATAAATTGCAAATGATTCCCAAAATGCATCCAGCATGATATAAATCAAATGGCACAAAACGTAATCACACAGTCAGTGGTCCCAGCCCTACTGGCTTCTGTGCATAAGATGCAGGATCTGAGGCATTTCAGTGGGTATATGCCTTCAGCTCCTGTCTTGCAACAACAATGCAAAATATTATGCAAAGTTTCCAACAGAGTTTTCTGATTTCTGCAAAAACCTTCAGTGATTAATGATGATTTCCCACAATCTGCAACTACACCTCTGAGGGCCAGATGTATGAAGAATGGACTTTTTGGAAATGGTTGCAAATCGCGCACCGACTTTAACCGTATACATTTTGTGTTTGCGAACCGACCAATGTACTAATAGGTTGGTTCACAAAAACATGATTTGCAGTGGTTCCCAATTTGACATAACTTGTGAATATTAATGAGGTAGGCTGCAAATTGTGACCCACCGTGATTCGCAGCCCTCACAGGAATGGTGGCCCGCTGAGGTAATGTAATGTAATGTAATGTAAGTGCCAATTTGTATCGCGCGGCAATCGCTCCAAGGAGCATCTAGGCGCCCAGAAAGGACCACCAGATGTTAGGTAGTCCCTATGCTTACTTGACCGAGAACCCGAATTACACTAGGCTTCTGGCAGTTATATCTTGGAGATTAAAGATCCAGGTCACCAGACCCCCCCCCATGTCTGTGATTACTTTTAAATTAAGCATTTTTTTTTTATGCAACCTGTTTTTCTTAAAGGAAATTGGAGGTGTTTAACCAAATGAAAAGTTTAAATAACATTTTTTTAAGAGTAAGCAGTGGCTTATGGTACCACTGCCTACTCTTAAGAAATGTCCTTTCAACATACACAAAGGGCCAGGGGTACCTTTGGAGGAACCCTTTTAGTTTGTGAATTGGTTACTACTTCATATACTAATGACATACCAAAAACTACTTTTACGGTTGCAAAAGGCTCAGATCTGCAAATCAGACCTTTTGCAGATGCAAAACGGGTTTTTATATCTGGCTCTCAGTTCCTACATGAACAATTATGACACAGTGACGGTGCCTGAGTGGGTAGGAGGATTGTTTGCTTGGTGCAGTCCAATAGGTAGACTAGAATGTCCCTTTTGTGGAAGAAGTGGTGAATGGGCTTCCTTTTTTTTAATTTTTATTTTTGGTTTGCAGTAGGTATAAATAAAAAAAGAAAAAAAATTAACATCACTTCAACATTAGATATCAGTGCAAAGATTCGAATTTCCAATTTACCACATACAAGAATAACACCACTTCTTTATCTACACTGAAAATACTAAATCAATTCTTATTCCTCTGCGAGACTGGCCTCTCTCCACTTTGTGATAGGAGCCCAGATGCTTTCCCCGAAATCCCGTACTTTTTTCCCTTTCTGTACATACAGAGAGATCTCAATATTATGCATACCTAATAATCTAGAAAGCCACATTTGAAAGGAGGGGGGTACTGTATCTTTCCAGCCTGCAGAAATTAATAACCGAAATACAGCCACAGAAATAAACACCAGGGCTGCCTCCGTTCTCCCTAATTTTAATCTGTTGTCCGTACCTAAAACCATTAAAGTAGATGACAGAAGTATTTTTTTTCTTAACAACATCTCCCAAAATTTTTCTATCTCCCTCCGTATTCCTAGCAGAGACTCACATTCAAAAAACATATGAAGTTGGTCTGCCTCGCCTACCTTACATCTGGGACACGTATCGTCCTCCCTTATACCCCAAGCATATAACTTTGCAGGGGTGTAATATAAGTTAAACAGCGTTTTGTAGTGCTGTGCCCTCAAATTAGTAGAGCGAAATATTTTCTTATTTAATAGGAGGGCGAGGTCTAAGTCTATGTCGGAATTTCCCAATTTTAAAGCCAGAGCTGCTTCTGTTTTTTCTAAATCATCCTGTATTTCCCCACATAGTAGATTATAAAATACCCTGATCTTCTCACTCCCTTTAACCAGCTGGTCGATGATGGGAAATTCAGCTAACATTAAGGTCCTTAGTCTTTCAGCCTTCAGCCAGCTAGTCACTTTAGTATACAGTAGCCAATGATTTAAAGAAATGCCAAATCTAGATTGTAGAGCCTCAAATCCCAGAATCTGATCTCCCCTCATTATGTCACCGAGCTTCTTAACTCCTAATTCTTCCCAGACTTGCAGATTCCTGTCTGCTACCATCTGCGGGAATAGTCTAGAATTGTATAAATGTAAATATCGGTTTATCTTTGGGATTCGACAAAACTTTGATATGGCTCTCCAGACCCCCCAAGCACCTCCCAATACCTTAAAACGAGCCTTCCTGTAATATCTACGATCAATTTCCCGCATTAAAAGACCAAAAGCTTTTCTCCCAACTAATATCTCATAAATTGTGGGAAGAGTCTGACTGCCATGAATTTCCTGAGTGAATTGTGGCTCTGTCCGAAAAAGAATAGACATATGAATCAATAAACAAGACCAATGATACAACCTCAAATTCGGTAATACCAAGCCGCCCCTATCCCTAGGAAGAGACAGAAGGTTAGTAGAGCGCCTGACTCTTCCGTACTGCCATACAAATTTTATAAAAATAGATTCCAGGCTTTTAATTATTTTTTCCTCTATAAGAAGAGGTATGGCTCGGAATAGATAAAGAACTTTGGGGAACATTGTCATTTTTTAAAAACATTGACCCTTCCTATCAATGAAAGGTGTAAAGCATCAATTCTTTTTTGGGGTTTTTTTTTTTTTTTTTTTTTTTAAAAGATTTTATTGTGCATAAAAAGGGTTACAAACACGGGCCTACAACCACCAGGGCCGGCCGCTAGTAGTCGAAGTGTTCCAGCATATCAGAAAACAATGGCTGGCCCACAGGGGCTCCGCACTATTACAGTAAATCAGACTGCACATAAAGGAATCAGAATACACACTTTTAGTATAAATAACAACAAAAAGAAAAATACAAAAATACAACAAACAAGGCGAAACGACTGCATCAATTCTTTTTAAATCTTTTTCTATAGATTGGCTCAGTGGACCAAAATTCTCATCTATAATCTTGGCTATTGAAGCATTAATTCTAACCCCTAAATATATAGCCGATTCTACAAATCTTTCATCTGGGTGGTCTGGAATTTTCTTTGGGGGATTCTAGCAGGAAGAGGATTTGGAGAGAAAGCTATAAGTGCACTCACGGCAATGTATGTTAATCCAGTCGCCCGAGTCGTGGTTATGGGTCAGAGTTCTGATACTAGAACAATAAGTCGTGGTACGCGCCAAGGCTGTCCCTGCTCCCCAATTCTCTCCCCCTATATATTGATCCGCTTATTCAAAGGATATTAGGTTGTCCAAGAATTAGACCTGTGATACGGGAGGGGCAGGAAACCAAGCTTCTGGCATATGCGGATGACCTGGCCGTGATCACGATTGATCCGCACCAGGCATTCCCTGAGCTGATACGAATGGCAAAGGACTTTGGTGAATATTCAGGCTATTTATTAAATGAATCTAAAACGCAAATAATATGTTCCAAAAATATTATTAAAACAGATGAAAGATTTGGTGAATGGGCTTCCAGTATCATTTTTGATGCATGGTTAGACTGGCGGAGGTTCCCTACCCCTTTCGGGGGGAAAATTCAAAGTTGTAGTCATTTCAAATAAACAGGTGACTAATAGGTTGCCCTCTCATGTCCCAGTAGAAATTGGTTCATTTCCAAATGATCATGAATTCCTAATCAGTAAAACAATTCCAGTTTGTTTGTTGTGATAACATTACTTGTGTAAAATCAACAGATGGTGTTGGTATTCAGACAGAGGATGAAGATTCTGAGTTTAAAATAAAATTGCAAGAAGTAAAATGTTCCCAGTTCTTACAGTAGAAGACTTACCTCCAGCTGTAAGACATACTGAGAACAAGGAGATTTGGGATTTTTCAGGAAAAGAAAGGGGCTGATCAAAAGTGCGGAGTCAGTGTGGACTACTGTAAAACCAAAAACAGTGTCCCCACACCTTATCGGTACAAACTTACCCATGAAGCAGAGGAAGGGATTTCACCTGTTACTGATAAAATGGCTGAGCAGGACATTTTTAGATAAGTATAAGGTAGCCGCGGGGCGTGGCCAAGATGGCAGCCGCTGCAGATGCATGCTCGGGAGCTTTGTGCTAGCCCGCCAAAAATCCTTTGTTTATCCTGCTTCTCCCACCTGTTCCCTGCCACATAGTTGCCCCCCCCCCTCTGTTGTGGTAAACTCAGGGGGCGCCTGGGGGCCACAAACCGGAGCTTAAGACTGCTCATCTCCGCTGCTGGATGCCCCGGGCCTAGCAGCAGCCTGCCAAGCTCACGGGTCCCGAGGCACGCATGCGCAGGCAACCGACGGCCCCGGAGTTGATTGGGGCACCCCCTCTGCAATGGAACGGGGGACAGACCTCCGAGTTGAGACTGCAGAGGACTCCATAGGAGACTGTCCCCTAGGAGAGCAGATAAGCAGTCCCTCATGCTGCGCACTCACACTACCAGGAGCCTGGCTTGACGGAGACATGGTCGACCCAGGCGGGCCCTAGATACTGGAGGGGTCGGGCCTGACCCGGGCCGCAACTGCGTGGTTAACTTCAGAGAAGGCCTGTATCGGGCAGCCGAGCCCCAAGGCACCACTGCTCTACATTGCTGCACTGAATCTGAGCCCGCACTGCAGGAATTTCCATGCAGACAGCCAAGCTGGGAGAGTGGAGTGGGGGCCTTACATGGCCCATCTTTACCCGTGTGGTCCACATGCGGAGATTGTGGATGTCCTGGAGAAAAGCAGTGGCTATGGACTGCCCCTGTCTGGAGAATCTTGACTGTGCCTGGTGAGTGACTTCGTCCCCCTTGGAGGGTAGTTGCGTGGCCGACTGGACAGACAGGGTGTTACCCTGCTCCCCCTGATAATTATTGCGGCATTCTGGCCCTGTCCTGTCACACCTACGTCCTCCGAGGGACACACAGTGGATACAATTGACCATTGGGCACTCTGTTGGGTGCTGTACTGACCCTCCATACCCTGATGTTTGGCGGAGTGACAGGAATGCGCTACACTCCCACCTGTCTCCGGCCTCTACGATTCCCTTATTCACTACAGCCCCTGTCTCCGGCCTCTACGATTCCCTTATTCACTACAGCCCTGATCCTACGCAGGGGACTGGCAGCGGGAAGCACGACGTGCGGTTGTCCCACAGAGCCTAGCTGGTATCATAGCAACATGATGCACTGCTGATGTCTGCTAGCTGCAAAAGCCTGTTCACCCTTCCGCACGCAGCGCCTGGATAGAGTCTAATTGCTCTGTACCCCAACACCCAGGGTGCATGTCACGCTATGCTGGTCTTGATGCCTACTGACTTCGCTGATGTGGTCAGTGGGCAGATGGTGGCTTGGGCCCGATTTACTAAATACGTATCAGTGGCATGTGTTGGTACAGGTCCTAGACCCAACAGCGTTCCCCGAATTTAGCTTGCATGCAGTGCAGGTGGACTGGTGGGCCCCCAGCCTGAGTCCGACAGATTGTGCGGAAATCCGTCAGGATCACATCTACTTCCCCACGGTGGTTGTTTACGAATACCCATTACATCCTCCCGACACAACGCCACACTCTCCGCTTGCGCCCCGCAGAGAAGAGATTGGAACCGGGCACTCACTATGAGGGGGGCAGGGGACTTCCAGCGCTGTGTAATCAAACACTAGGCAGTTATGAGTCTCAAATCTATGTACCGAGATGTCACTTTATGCTTCCGGGATCTGTGGTATCCCAGTATGCATACCGCCCAAGACCAATTCAGTTCTCTCTCTGTGCACTGCGCTAGGGTCGTGGTGACAGCCCTCCAATAGGATATTAAAGCAGGGCAGGACCAAATCATATGGACCAAATCAGCTCCCATCTCCCGACATCGCAGACAGTCAGCGTCGGTACGGTTAAAATACTTATCTGAAAGAAACACATTAGTTAGATTCCTCACCTTAGAATATCCCCAGGCGTCAGGCTGGATCCGGAAAGATTTTTCGTCAGCAATACACCGTGCACGTCGCTAGGCGTTGTCTGCGCCTCCGCGTCCGTCGTCTGCGTTGTGCGCCGGAATGACGTCGTCGGAGTACTTAGACGCCCTCGCGCTCGCGCGCTGACGTCAGTTATTCTTTTTTCCGCACCAGACAGTGCCGATCCGGGAAGAGCTTACCCCTTTAGTCACTTTTTGACTAAAACTTTTTGGACTCTTTTGTCTACTCGTCGACTCGAACTGGTGCCGGTAGGATGCCTGGGTTTAAAGCCTGTGACTCCTGTCACCGACTGATGTCGGTAACGGACCACCATCGCCGGTGCCTTTACTGCCTTGGGGCCGACCACGTTGCGGAGTCGTGCCTCGACTGCCAGGCCTTGACCTCGAAGGCTAGGCGGGAGCGGTCCCGCAAGCTTCTCGAGCTCCGGCACTCTGCTCCGCGCCGTTCCCGGTCCAGGAGGAGGTCGAAGGACCGGTCGCGGAGCCGCAGCCACCATCACCGCTCGTCGGGTTCCAAGTCTTCGGGTAAGTCGAAGCATAGTAAGAAGTCCAAGAGACGACATCGCTCTTCGGACTCCCCTCGCTGGTTGCGCGACTTGGTCGAGGGTCCGAGTGGTACCGGCTCCGCCGGAGCCGCGTCCTTCCCCATACCCACCGGTCCCTGGGACTGACGCGACTCAGGTGGAAATCAGTGCCTTCCTCTTGGCCATGAGGGGCCTGGCTCCGCCGTCGACGCCTGCCGGTGCGCCTTCGGGCCCCGCGGGCTCGACTGGGCGGCCTAGCGAGCCGGCGGCTCCGGCACCGTTGTCGACTTCGGTCTCGACGCCGCAGGTCCCCGTGGGATCCAGGCCTGGATCTCAGCCGATGCCGGTCGACCTCACGACGCCTCCTCTGTTTAGTCCGGGCCCGGCACCCGACGCCGATGGATGACCATTTCATCTTCCGTCCGGCTCCGGTTATTCCCCCTGTTTATCAGGAATCGGATGAGGGTGGCGACTGGAAGGGATCTGAGGACGCTCTGGCCCACTAGGGCCAGTCATCACAGGACTGGGCAGATGAGCTGGGGGATGCCAGTGGTCTTGATACCTCCCCTGACACTGGCTTCATCTCTCCTCCGACCATGGCTTCGGAGGAAGGTGACACCTTTTCTGTGGCGTTACGTAAGGTGGCCGAAGCCCTCGGGCTGGAGCTCCCTACTGTGGCCGTGAGGACTAACCTCCTCACTGAAGTGCTCCAACCGTCAGCAAGCTCCTCGGAGCCTCTGCTGCCGTTTAGCGAAGCACTGATGGACGTTCTCAAGGGCGTCTGGTCCAAGCCCTCCACAGTACCTCCTGTGGATCGGAACGTGGCCCGACGCCACCGCCCTCCTCCGGGCGACCCCAGTTTTCTGTCCCAACACCCCACCCCTGAGAGCCTGGTTATCCAGGCCTCTACTTCCCAGACCTCCTTCCCGTCTGCTCCCCCAGATCAGGAATCCAAGAGACTGGAGCAGTTTGGCAAAAAGCTGTTCTCCTCCCTTAGTTTAGGGCTGCGGTCTATTAACACTGCTTGTCTCTTGGACCGTTACTCCCACTCTCTGTGGGATACGGTGGAGGACGTGCTGCCCCTGTGTCCGGAGGAGGCCCGAACACGGCTCGCCCAGGCTCTTGCCGACGGGCGGGACGCAGCGCTGTATGCCATCCGATGTGGTTTGGACACGACGGACTCGCTTGGCAGGGCAATATCGTCCACGGTGGCGCTTCTTCGTCATGCCTGGTTGCGGTCCACGTCTTTTTCCGGGGATGTCCAGAGCACCCTCATGGACATGCCCTTTGATGGCGATCGCCTCTTTGGTGACAAAGCGGACAGTGCACTGGAGCGCTTTAAGGACTCCAGGGCCACTGCCAAGTCCTTGGGTCTCTCGGCCCCGTGCCTGCAAACTTCCGCTTTTCGCCCCTTTCGTGGCCAAGGAAGGGGCGCCCCCCTCACGTCCGCCTAGCCACAGGCCGCAGACCCATCCTCTACGCGGACGTGGATTCCGCCGAGGCGGTACAGGGGGACAACGTGCCGGTCCATCCACATCCACCCCAGCAGCATCCGCCTCAAAGCCTTCCTAGTCCGTGCTTTCAGGCCCATGCCACGCCAGTGGGAGGCAGAGTTCGCCATCACCTGCTCCACTGGCGTTCCATCACTTCGGACAGGTGGGTGCTGCAAATCGTCCAAAGGGGCTACTCCCTCCCCTTCGAGACGACCCCTCCAGCCATGCCACCGCATGTCGGGGGATCACTTGAATCTTCTACAGGACGAACTTACGGCCCTCTTGGCCAAAGGGGCCGTCGAGCGCGTTCCTGGTCCAGAAGTAGGCTGTGGTTGTTATTCCCACTACTTTCTGGTTCCCATGAAGGGCAAAGGGGGCCTATGCCCTATCTTGGACCTCAGGAGCGTCAACGCCTTCCTCCGGAAGGAGAGGTTCAAGATGCTCACCTTAGCTCAGGTTCTGGCTGCCCTGGACCCAGGAGTCTGGATGGTAGCGTTGGACTTGCAGGACGCTTATTTTCACATCCCCGTCCTGCCGGCCCACCGGCGTTACCTGCGGTTCACGGTGGGTCAGGAGCATTTTCAGTTTACTGTGCTCCCCTTCGGCCTCACCAGTGCCCCTCGGGTGTTCACGAAAGTGATGGCGGTGGTCGCAGCTCATCTGCGGAGATCAGGGGTTCCAGTCTTCTCCTATCTCGACGACTGGCTGTTGAAGGCGGGCTCGCCCCAGCAAGTCTCCCACGTCCAGACTGCGGCCGACCTCCTGCATCTGCTGGGGTTCTCCATCAATGTGCCGAAGTCGCATCTGAGTCCCTCCCAGAAGCTCCTCTTCATCGGAGCGGTTCTGGACTCGGCGCAGTTCCGGGCTTATCCTCCGGAACAGTGGGTTCGGGATATTCAGGCTCTGATTCCCATCTTTCAGACTCTATCCCGGGTTTCGGTCAGGTTGGTGCTGCGGCTTCTGAGTCTGATGGCCTCCTGCATCCTGTTAGTTCATCGCGCCAGGTGGCGAATGCGGGCTCTGCAGTGGGACCTGAAGTTTCAGTGGGCCCAGCATCGGGGCAACCTATCTGACCATGTCTTGATCTCGGAGGGCACTGCAAAGCAGTTGCAGTGGTGGCTCACGGACCACTATTGGGTCAGCGGCAGATCCCTCTCCCTACCCCAACCGGAGCACATAGTAGTGACGGATGCGTCCCTCCTGGGATGGGGGGGTCACATGGGGGAGGCAGAAATCAGAGGACTCTGGTCTCCGGCAGAGTCTCTGCTCTATATCAACCTTTTGGAGCTAAGAGCGATCCGTCTTGCACTGAAAGCATTCCTTCCCGTTGTCCGGGGAAGTGTGGTGCAGGTGTTCACGGACAACACCACCGCCATGTGGTATTGCAACAAACAGGGCGGGGTGGGGCCGTGGACCCTTTGTCAGGAGGCTCTGCGCCTCTGGACATGGCTGGAACATCAGGGCATCACCCTGGTGGTTCAACATCTGGCGGGCTCTCTGAACGCCAGAGCAGACTAACTCAGACGCCGGTGCATGATGGATCACGAATGGCGTCTAAACTCGGACGTGGCGCAAGGCCTCTTTCGGCAGTGGGGAGAGCCTTGGTTAGATCTATTCGCCACCGAATAGAACGCGCAATGTCAGCAGTTCTGCGCGTTGGAGTTTCCAAGGCGGCACACGCTCGGGGACGCCTTTCGTCGTGAGTGGAGTTGCGGTCTGTTGTACGACTTTCCGCCTATACCACTACTGCCCAGAGTGCTGAAGAAGATCAGACGCGACCGGGCCCAAGTCATCTTGGTGGCTCCGGATTGGGCACGAAGGTGCTGGTATCCCGAGCTACTCAGTCTGTCAATCGATCCCCCGATACGACTGCCTCTTCAGGAGGACCTTCTGTCGCAGTAGCAGGGACGGTCCTCCACCCGAACCTGTCCAGTCTCCACCTCCATGCGTGGAGATTGAGCGGCGACAGTTGATGCCATTTGATTTGCCTCCTGAAGTCTGCAATGTGATTCTGGCAGCCAGGCGTCCCTCCACAAAATCGGTATACGCCTGCAAATGGAACAAATTTGTGGCATGGTGCACAGCAAAGGCTGGGGATCCCCTTTCTGCCCCTCTTTCTGAGGTTCTCCTCTTTCTTCTTTCCATGGCCCAGCAGGGCTCTGCTCTGGGCACTCTTAAGGGTTATGTTTTAGCTATTTCTGCTTTCTTACGGCTTCCTGATCAGCCTTCTCTATTCAAATCCCCTGTTGTTTCTCGCTTCTTCAAGGGCATTACTCACATGTTTCCTCCTGTCCCTTTCGTAACTCAGTGGGATTTGAACCTGGTCTTGACATATCTGATGTGCACTCCCTTTGAGCCTCTTCATAATTGTCCCCTTCGTCTTCTGACTCTTAAGACTGCTTTCCTGGTAGCCATCACCTCGGCTAGACGGGTGAGTGAGCTCCAGGCTCTATCTTCTAAGCCTCCGTTTCTTTCTATCTATCCGGACAAGGTTGTCCTCCGGACTTGTCCTTCCTTTATTCCGAAAGTGGGGACTGCTTTTCACATCGGGCAGTCTGTCACGTTGCCCACCTTCTTTCCGCCTCCGCATCCTTCGAAGGAGGAAGAGAGGCTGCACCGTCTGGACCCAAAACGGGCGCTGTCCTTTTATTTGGACCGCACCAAACCGTTCCGGGTGGACGACCAACTCTTTGTTGGCTACGTGGGTGCTAAGAAGGGGCGGTTGGTACACAAACGAACCATCTTGCGGTGGGTCGTCTTGTGTATAAAAGCTTGTTACTCCTTGGCTAAAAAGGATCCTCTTGTAGGGCTGAGGGCCCATTCCACGTGGGCCACAGCGGAGTCTACTGCCCTGGACCGAGGAGTCCCCTTGCAGGACATCTGTCAGGCAGCAACGTGGGCCTCGCTGCACACGTTTGCCAAGCATTATTGCCTGGACAGCCAAGTCCGGAGAGACGGCTTCTTTGGCCGTTCTGTTCTCCAGGACTTTCTGGTGTGATCTTGGTTCGCAGACCCACCACCGAGGTTGGCATTGCTGGGGTATCTATTCTAAGGTGAGGAATCTAACTAACGTGTTTCTTTCAGATGAACAAGTTACTTACCTTCGGTAACGATGTATCTGTAAGAAACATTAGTTGGTTAGATTCCTCACCGACCCACCCATCCTCCCTGTTCTGCGAACCGACATCTAGGTTAAGGTTATCCTTTTCAGGGCTCTAGACTTTTTCGCACCAGTGTCGGTCTCTTGCATGGCTCTGCGTTCCTGGTGCGGAAAGCTGTGTACAAGAACTGACGTCAGCCTGTGAGGGCGGCATCTAAGTACTCCGACGTCATTCCGGCGCACGACGACGGACACGGAGCCGCAGACGACACCTAGCGACGCGCAAGGGGTATTGCTGACGAAAAATCTTTCCGGATCCAGCCTGACGCCTGGGGATATTCTAAGCTGAGGAATCTAACTAACTAATGTTTCTTACAGATACATCGTTACCGAAGGTAAGTAACTTGTTCATTTATCTTGGACCGGCGTCAGGTAGGCTCTATGCATTATGTTATATTGGATAAAGTGGAGACTACTTCTTGACCTGTCATCGGAGGGAACACACTGGATCTACATACCCCCTGGCTGAAATACTGCTCTGGGGACCGGCCTCGGGCTTCCCTGACTGAGAGCCGCGAGGACTGAGACTGAGTTGGTGAGCAATCCGGGCTGATCCGTAACCATGGAGAAAGACAGACTGCAGAGGGGTGGGGGCACAGCAGACCAGGATGGACCAGTAGACGACCCAGGGTGGCCCGCCACTGGTGGACCCCCAGAGGGATCCCCCCCTTGCTGCTGGGGACACACATATAGACCCATTGATGCCTCGAGCGCAACGGTGCAGGCCAAGATGGATGTTGTGTCCTTAGAGGTAAGATCTCCGTGCGGTGACAGAGGGGTCCCTGGCCACCGAACAGAACGTTACTGAACCCCAGGCCAAGGTTTCCAAGTTAAAGTTTGTCTCTCACAGATCTATCAGCGAATACCACGGCCCTTAAACGCAGGGTCGAAGATGCAGAGGGCCCTTCTCAAAGATGCAATCTGCGTTTGTTGGTTTCCCAGAGGGAGCCGAGGGAGAACACCTGAACTGTTTCTTGAAAAATGGATGAAGACTGCTCTCCCAGTGGCCTCTCTCTCTCCTCTGTTTATGACAGAACTGGCTCATCGGGCTTTGAAGCTGCCCCCTTCCCTTCGGTTGGCGCTCCACCTCGCACACTCGTCGGCAAAATCCTTAACTATAGGGACCGTGACTGGATTCTCCAGGAGACCAGGCGGATAGACGACTGTTTTAAAAAATCACACTATCCATATATTCCCTGATTATACGCCTTTAGAGCAGCAGCAGAATATGTCCTTTGGTGGTGTGAAACCGAAATTGAGAGCAATGTAGCTACAATACATGTTGCTTTAACCAGCCAAATTAAGTCATCAATGATGGGCTCACACATGTCTTCTCTACTACCGAGGCGGCATATGACTATCTGGAGGTGAGGGGCGAAGGTTGTTCCGTGACCTCGAGAGGAGCAGACGGCCGCACCGCGGCTCACGGAAATTGCGTAGAGCGAACAGGCAAGGACGAAGTGGTGGACAGGCTCTCACTCCTCCCGACGGGGGGTGGTACTGCAGGATAGTTCCCTAGACTTGGAGCAGTTGAACTCTGACAGCGAGGATGGACACCTTCCTCGCATCAATCCAGCGTGACTACAGATGGAACGTGAAGATGCCAGGGCACTGGTGGAGGTGGTGACCACTTTGAATTCTGATGACAGCATGGATGATATCGCAGAGGACACCCCCCCGGACTCCCGTCCCCATAACTGAGGCTGTACTGCTGTAAACAAATGTCATTCTTTGGGCGCGCCACTATAGGGGAGCAGTCAGGCTGGTATGCATGGGAGGGAGGAACAGACGGCCAGTGTGGAGTGTGCGTTTTGGGGGCAACTTGATGCTTCCTTCTTTATTGGCATGTGAGGGGCACTGAGTGACTGTATGTGTGGGCTAGCCCCCCTTCTCCCATCCCTTACCCCAGTTGAGTGTTCTGTGTGTTTGGGGTTGCTGAGTGAGAGTGACTGAGTGGGTGTCGTGGCTAATGGTTGGGGAAAGCTCTTGCGGCTCACTGACAGGTGTGGCAGTCGGGACTCTCCCTCAGCCTAGCACGGTAAAATCGATCAGTTGACTGTAGAGTGTAAGTGTGGCACATAGCACGCTAGTAGTTCAACCTATTGGTGTGTGAGTGTTAAGCGGTGTGTGTCAATTCTGAATTTGGTTCTGCGAAAATCCCTCACTGCTGGGAACTGAGGTTTGTTTGCCATCATTGGTTGGTTTTAAGTAATTCTTCTGTTCAGGGTGGGATTGGAATATGATTGGGCAGGCACGTCTTGTTATTGCAGTGTTTATCCAAGGGGTGGGGGTGACTCTTTTTATCTTCATAGATGTTTTTGGTGGCAGCATTGGCGAGGTACATGCGATGGAAACTCACAGAGTCACAGATGGGTCAAAAGTCTTGGAGGCACTGCGGGAAGCTAAGGGAATTCAGGTTGAGGCGACGGTCATGCACTGTCTTCTCGGGGTTTTACCAGTCCCCAAATCTAGGAATCGAATGCAACACAAATTTAGAGTGCTGACACTTGTATTGGCCAAACGCTGAATTGCTATCCATTGGATGCACTCTGCGCCCCCTAGACTGACTGCATGGAAAACTGACATACGAATGGGGAGTACCATAGGAGCATCGTTTGTGCTTAGTTCACACAGACGAGAATGCTGACTGGGATTTAGAGACGAGGGGGGGCGGGGTTTAGGAGTCTTGCTGGAGAAGCTATAGTCAGCTGGGTGACCGACGGGGGCACAGAGGCCCAGACGCGTAGCTCCAGGACACAGACACGGACGATACCTGACGCCATGTCTGGATAACTATCGCCGGCTGGGGGGGGGGGGCGGTCTGATGTGTGTATTGAGAATGGCTGGTTGACCTTTGTAAATTGTGGTAGAGCTGGCCGGTCCTTTGGAGGACCCCCGATTGTCGCAGGGGCACTATAGATCCGGGGACGGTGCTTAACTCCACAAACTGTACTTTGATTTTAGATAATAACACACAAATCGTGGAAATAAAAAAGCTTGGTGGAAAAGATAGTGCACGACCTTCACAAAATGAATGATACAATGATCCAATGTTTTCCTGTGGTAATGAAACCTGCTGTGATATTGTTTTCAGATTCCCGCAGAAGCTGAGTTGTTTACTGTCGTAGACTTTTGTCAAGCATTTTTCCCAATTTTTCTTTCGAAAAAAATACCAACAATGAATGGCCTAAAACAAGGCTGTTTCTTGGCCCCTCTTTGTTTCAAATTGTATCTTGCGGATATTTCTTCTGAGCAACATTAACTTGCACTCCCTGCCTGTGGTCAGCTTTAAGGTTTCCCATCTTTTGTACGCTGACGATATTATCTTGCTTAGCTACACAAAGGTGGGGCTTCAACGGTTAATATGCAAAACTGCTCAGTACGCTCCATCCCAAGGGCTAAAAGTTATCTTAAATAAAACAAATACTATGCTAGTGAGAAAGGGCATAGTACGCCGTCGAAATTTTTGTATAGAAGGGATCGCGCTGAGGTCAGTACAAGAGTACAAATACTTGTGGGTAATATTTGACACGAGGGGCTCATTTAAAAACCAGTGTGCTGCGATACATAGAAGGAATAACCCTTTAATCGCAGCCTTTGCTTCTTTGAGGAACGCCCTAAAGGGCCTGTCACTCAAGCCATTACTACAAGTTATGACAGCCATGCTTCATCTCTGACATATGGCATGAAGATTTTGAGAGGAAAGGCTGATTGAAACTATAGATAATCTTGTGGTAGTGGCCTATTGTCGCCTTTTTAATCTCCCTCAGCAGGCTTTGCCAGCACAACTCCGGCTAGAGTTTGGCTTTAAAAGACAACATTTAAATAGTTTAGGGGCATATTTGACACTTTGTTATAAACTAAGAAATGATAATAACTCAACCCTTACGTCAGTCGTTTGGGAGGCTATAAGTGACCGAAAAAATTCAACTGCTCATAAATATGTTAATATGGCCATATCTACTTTTAATGCAGAACAATTATGGGCCCTTCTTCCATTTAACAGAGTGAATAATGGGAGTAGTAAAAAAGTGTTATCACTTTTGTACAGAGAGGTGCTAGCAGAAAGGTTGCACAGCTGGATGGTAATTGCAACATATGGCCAATTAAAACCCCAGAATTCTGAAAAGACTAAATACAAAGCTAAAGCTCTTAAGACTCCGGCTTCGCTATTTTCAATTCTGTAGTCCCCTTCCAGCGTTGAAAAGATTGAGTAAGACAGTGTCATGTTGCCTCTGTAATTACACCAGAGAAGACATTTGTCACATAGTTTGTAGCTGCCCAGCTTTATCAGCTGAGCGAAGAAGCCTGCTAAGCCAGGATTTCAGTCAGTATGCTATTCGTACACGCCAATAGCAGGTTTGCAGGGAGAAGATTTACGATTTACCCGAAGATTCTTAAAGTTTGTTGATATTGCAGTGGGTAAGTTAACTAAATGTGCACAGGAAGGGTCTTTGCCCCACACCATTTGATCAATTTAGGAACGATTCGTTAGAAAGGAGAGATAATCAAAGCAAGAGTCGTGCTGGCTCATTTACATATGAGCATCTAGAACAATGGAGAAATAAGGGCTTTGTAACTGTAAAGCTTTGAGATGATTTTACAAAAGGCACATTGCACTTTAAAATCCTTATGATGCAAGCTCACATCACCCAATGCCGGTAAAAAAAAAAAAAGAATTTGCACGTTTTCTGGCAGACCATACTATAATAATTCATTTTGCTCCCCCTTTGAATCTGATCATGTATAGTGTGTAACATGATTAATTACTAATGGAGGAAAAAGGGCACACTAGATACAGCGGAAATAGGTGGAATAAGATCATAGCAATTGCAATTTGACAGTACGTTCTCAGGTAGTTTTAAAATATGATTCAATTGTTTTGAATATGGGAATAATTTCAAAAATGTTTTAAACTTGTTCTTTTTATAAAGTTATTTTGTGATATTATGTATGAAATTTGTAAAATGTTACATTGTAAGTTTTTATTAACTGAACTATACATTTTTCTTCATAAGGATAGTCAATATATTTTTGCGTTCAGATTCCAAAATTATATTCACATTGGGTGTAGAATTCCACAAGGCTATACAGAAAGTCCTTCAATCTTTGCCGGAATTGTGAAGAGGTATTTGGAAAGTCCAAATCTGCCCTGTAACTCAGTGCTAGTGAAATATATTGATGACCTGTTGGTCGCAGCCAAAACAAGAGAGGGCTGTAGACTTTACACTATTGCATTGTTGAATCATTTGGCTAAAAATGAGCATAAAGTACCTCCTGTGAAATTACAGTAGTCAGGAGGAAGTTATTTATTTGGTGCCCCAAATTAAGGAGGGGGTAAGGAAGATGTACTAAGAACACATTTCTGCAATAGTGACAATTAACTCACCAACACGGAGATAAGTGAGGATGCTTCTAGGGATGGTTGTCAGTGGATTCCAAACTTTTCCCTGATTGCAAAGCCTTTATAGAGGCTGACACACAGTGATGTGAGGGACCCTGTGCCCTGGGACAATGAATGCATGCAAGCCTTCCTGGAACTCAGACACAGTTTGTGTAGCTCGCCTGCACTAGGAATGCCAAATGACAAGAACATTTTTTATTAAGTTTCTTATGAAAGGAAAGGCTGTGCACTTTTTGTTTTGATGAGCAACAAAGCCAGGATGCATAACTTTTCCAACCCAATCACCAACAAAGAACTTAAGTGAGGTGCAGATCCCTCCCCTCATGATGGACAAATGCCAACCCCAAGTACCAAGCCAAAATCTACATCAATTTTTCTACCTTACGGACCCCCCCACAACAATCTTTACATCAAATGTTGATATGCCTGAACTGCCCTTCCCACTTGAGCCAATCATAATTCAGCAAATCACCTCATACGGCCTGGTTCAAGAAAAAATAGAGGTCACACGGCCCACTACAAGCGCCACGCAAACTTTATGAGAAGAGCTGATCCAACCATCCCAAGCTAAGACCTGCACCCTTGACACTGCCAAGGCTAGAACTCCAAATACTGTCCTCCGGGAGACCAATGCAAGCCCTCAGGCCCCCAAAGGATACCACAAGGTAAACCCAACTGCACATATTAATGGTTCCCATGAGTGACCTAGAGCCGACACAGAAGCTGACACTTCGAATAATTTGTCAGACTGTGATGACCTATCTCACATTATTCAAGCACTAGAAGGAGAAATGGACCAGAAAACACCGCCCACAGTAAGGGGACAGCCAACCATGAGTTGCAACACAGGTAGGGAGAGAGCTCCAGCATCTCACTCAACCAGTCTCATTGAATTACCTAAGTCATCAGATATTATTAACAGCAGCCATGCTGTCGTCACAAACTATCCTGACACGCCACTCACCAGCAGATGCACTCAGGCTTATGAGCCCCCCTCTCACTCCCGAGGAATGGGAAGAAATGGTCACATCATATGCGAGTGGCCCGTTGGCGTCCCCTCAGACAGTCAAGTCCATGGCATGCAATACTGAATCGGGCAACACCAAGAATGAGGGTTTCTGGGCTTCACTATCAAGAACATTCCAATCGACTGTTGAAGCCCTTAACTATCAATCAATGAAAATGGACACTCAACACGTTAAAACAGCATAGCTGTGTTCATTTCTGACATCAGTACCAAAATAGGGAATCTAAACAGCCTCATAATATGTGCCCAACAAGCTGCTGATACCATATATCCCGTCTGTACCTATTCTCTAATACTGGGAAAGTTAGAAACACTCCCAAGGGCCCTCAGCGGTCTCTTTGAAGAACTCAAGTCCTCATTAAAATGCAAAAGTAAATGTACCGGAGACCACACCAGCTCCCTACTACTAAGTAACTCCATAGCCAAGAAAGACACATGTGTGAAAGGCAATGGCCAGAGCACTTCGACTTCCATACCACAAATATTCCCACGCAGCAGTGCCCCAGCCACAAGTAGCACAGCAACACCTTAACTGCAAATTGCACCAGGAAGCACAAGTTCAGAAGCTGGGAGGGAGAGTAGATTACACTCAACCAACAACTAGACCTGCTCTGCAGAACAACTCGCCGAAAGGCAAGAAACAAGAACGTCAACCCGTTAATTGAGGGCAGTATTTACTCAATTTTTAAAAACTCAAACGCCCATCCTTGCAGAAGCAGTTGTGCAGAGAAAGAAAGCAACCACGATCAGATCCCAGGCTCTGCTAAAGATAGCAAATCTCCCAAAACTCTGTAAGAGATTGATAACAAACCTTCTGCTGTAGCTACAGTGCTAAAGAAGGGGGGGTCATGGCGGACAACTCATTCAACCTCCACAAATATGAACTGCAGGCAGTTGCGAGGATAGGAGAACCCTCTCCACACAGTCATAGCCAAAGGGATACAAGTGCATCCACCAAGCCTAATACTAATGCAGCTCTAATTGGAGCAGACAGATGGTTGTGGAGGGTCATTATGTTCTTGGTCTTCTGTCTAGCGCTTAAAGACCGGTGGTGATAGGCGCTTTATAAGAACCATATAACATAACATAACACCAATTGCTTTGTCCACAGACAGCGTAGTGGGGGCCACACCAAAGGCCCTACCAAATCCTTCCAACCTTACACAGGGTGCATTAGAGAAATGTCAACTACTGTTTATTTTGTCAATTGCAACCATGTCAATGAATGAAGACAACCTTGCACCGTTGACTAAACCCAACAGTGCGAACGCCTCAAGTGCCGCAGGCTCGAACAGATTTGACTTAGCAAGGGAGCAGGGTGAAGGGGACCCAATCTTCCCCAGTAGATGGGTGAAAGGAAGGCGGGAGGAGGGCGGTCGTGGGCCTGAGCGCTTCCCATGTGGGCATTCCCTAATTCTTTGATGTTGTGGGTCAGTCAATGTGGGACATTGGCGATTGTTGGGGTGGGGAGGGTATCTATGCACGGCCGGTTGGGGTTGCCAATGTGGGAGTTGATGGGGGACATTTTGGGTATTAGTTATTTGATGTTACCCAGCGGGACACAATTCAATACAGCTATAGATACTGGAAGCGCTACACTGAGTTCTGACAGACACCATACGAGATTTCCATAGATTGAGGGCTGCAACATGGAATGTCCGGGGCCTGAATAACCCCAGAAAGAAAAGACAGGTGCTTGGGTACTTGGATCGGCATCACATTGAGATAGCCATGCTACAAGAGACTCACCTTGGCCCCGGTTGCACACCGTTGTTTGCCTCGCGATGGGCGGCGCATCGCTGCTTCTCGAGTTACTCCACCTATTCTAGAGGGGTGGCTATTCTGGTGAAGCGTGGGGTGCCCTTCTCCCTGGGCGGGGTGGAGGAGGACGGTGGAGGCAGGTTCTGTTTGCTTTGGGGGAGACTACACTCTCATGACGTGCTGTTTGCTAACTACTACGGGCCTAACATAGATGACCCTAGCACATTGACCCGACTTTGGAACAAGATTCCTGAGATAGGCACGACATACATAATATGGGGTGGTGATTTTAACACTGTGTTACAGCCAAGGTTAGATAGATCGCACACCAACCCGACACGCTTTACCCGCATGCATCAGATACTGAATGACATTGTGCAGGGGGGTCGGCTGCTGGACTCCTGGAGATACCTGAACCCCGGGCAGCGGGAGGGTACCCACTATTCGGCGGTGCACTCTACATGGGCCAGACTAGATTATCTGTTCTTTTCTGTTGGGATGGCACATTGGCTGCAGGAAGTGACCCACTTGGCACGGACCTATTCCGATCACTCACCGGTAGTAGCAACACTACAGATTCCACTGCAACACTCTGGGTATACTAGCTGGCGACTTAACCCCCTACACTTACAAGACACTGTGTTTAAAACAGAACTGGAACACGACATCAAGGATTTTTTTTAGCGCAATCTCCAGTCGGTATCTAGTGTGACCACTGCATGGGAGACCTTCAAGGTTACGGTCAGGGGATGGTGCTTGTCTAAAGGGGGCAGCATACTCAAAACACTGCGTAGAGACCTCTCCAAGCTGGAGGATGAGCTGAGAGCACTGGAACGTGCAGCTGGCGAGGGCTCGGGAGGGGATGGGATTAATGCTGCCATCCGTACCAAACTAACGGAGTTTGGCGTTCTAGCAGATAGGGAGCTTAAATTTCAAGGGAAACCATATATGGCCCGGCGATATGGGGAAGGAGCTAGACCGGGGAAGGCATTGGCCACGGCGATACGACCCCCCCGGTTCTCCAATTATGTCCTGGAGATACACGATAGTCAGGGGCGGGTGTGTCGGAATCTTCCAGACCAGCTGTCCACTTTTCGGGACTACTATAAGGCATTGTATACCTCACAGCGAGGCGCTCCACTCCAATTGAACGAGTACCTTGAGGACACTGCAATAGCCTGGTTGGGGGAAAATCAACAAAAATTCCTGAATTTGGAATTGGAACTCGATGAAATTACAGAAGCCATCATGCATATGCAGTCGGGTAAGGCGCCCGGGTCTGATGGACTACCTATAGAATTCTATAAAACCTACGCCCACATACTTGCCCCCATTCTGAAAAACGTCTTCTATACAGCCCTAGAGGAGGGCGAGCTGCCCAGGACGATGCGTGAGGCATTGATAACCTCATTGTTGAAGCCAGGGAAGCCCCCAACGTCTTGTGATTCCTATCGCCCCTTGTCGCTGCTAAACTGCGATACTAAAATTCTGGCTAAGGTGCTGGCCACTCGGCTAGGCCTGTTGATGCAGCGTCTGGTTCTCCCTGATCAGGCGGGTTTTGTCCCGGATCGCGCCACATCGCATAACCTGCGGACGCTGGCCGCAGTGCTTCAGGACCTGGATCCCACATGCCCAGCAGTGGCAGTCTTTCTCGACGCCACTAAGGCATTCGACTCCCTGGAATGGGACTATTTGCTGGGCGTGTTGGAGCGTATGGGCATGCCGTACACTCTACTGAACTGGATTAAATTACTTTATGGCAAGCCGGTAGCGTCTGTTCTGTTAAATGGGGCTAGGTCTCTACCCTTCGACATCTCGTCCCTTCGACATCTCCAGGGGCACGCGCCAGGGATGCCCACTGTCCCCCATCTTATTTGCTCTTGCCATTGAACCCCTGGCGGCGACGCTTCGCCAACATCATAATGACAAAGCACTTATATATCCTTCCAGGCAACTGCTCATTTCTCTATATGCGGATGAAATGACGCTGTACATCAAGCGGCCTCAAGAGAACCTCAACCCTATACTACGGGTCATAACCAAATTTGGTGGTATATCGGGGGTCCAAATCAATTGGTCGAAATCTGCAGTATTTCCCCTGACTGATGTGACGACCTCATTCCCCATGGACTACCCCTTGCGGTGGGAATCGGACGACCTGAAATACTTGGGCATTCATATCTCTAGAGATAAGGAGGTATACATGCGACTGAACTATGGTACAGCTATGGAGACGATCACTCCCAATATTACCAAATGGCTACGGCTTCCCCTGTCCATGGCAGGGAGGATATCACTGATTAATATGGTGCTTCTGCCGAAATTACTATACTTATTTGTTAATATCCCATATCATCCGGGAGGTTTTTTTTTTAGCACACTAAGAACACAACTCACACGACTCATTTGGGGAGGGAAGCAGGCGCGCCTCAATATGGCCACGCTCATGCTACCTTATCACCAGGGGGGGTTTGAGGTTCCCGATTTTGAAGCGTATTATTACTGTGCACAAGCACACTTTGCTATTTACTGGTTTCACCCGCCGCCCTTTATGCCCCACTTGGCGATCGAGGATGGCTACATGGCCCCTACGCCCCCGACAGGCTACCTCTTTGCTGCGGGGAGGGAACAGACGCGAGACCCATCAACGGTAGATTGCACTATACGCGCCTGGAGACGAATGGCCTGCCGCGCGGGCTCCTCAGTAATGTACTCACCCAGGGTGGTCCTGGCGCGGAACCCTGCGTTACCAGTAACGGAGGAAGGGGCTTGTCGGAGAATGCTAGATAATCTGAAATATTATACTTGGGGAGACTTATATTTGGCAGGGAATTTCCGCACGAGCGAACAGTTTTTTGGGGAGCATGTCCCGACTGTACTGGAGTCATTTTTGTATGTCAGATTGCGCCAAACCCTAAAGGCGGTGACTCCTGACTTCCCCGCGGAGCCCGACATATTTTCTCCTCTGCATGTCCTTTTGCAAGCGCCACCCCCCCGTCATGTTATATCGCTTTTATATAAACACCAGCAGGAGGGGCCGCGGATCCCCCCCTGTCGTGCCCGGGGTGAATGGGATGCAGATTTAGCAGCCCCACTGACAGATGAGCAATGGGAATTTAGTTGCAGACAGACGGTGGCAATTACTGGCAACAGCAGGCTGCGCCTTATCCACTTCAAGTTTTTGCACAGGTTATACTACACTCCTGCTAAATTGCACCGATTTGGGCTCTGAGACAATGATAGATGTTTACGTTGCGGGCTGGCAGGGGCGGACTTTGTACATCTGGCATGGAGTTGCCGGAAGGTGGCCGAGTTCTGGGAGGAGACGTTTAAAGGTTTGTCCAGCATGATAGGGACTCCGCTGCGGGCGTGCCACACGATTGCTCTTTTAGGACTGACTAACACTATTACTACCAAGTACAAGAAATTCCTCGCCATGGGCCTGTTATTAGCCAGGAGGCAGGTGGCGAGCAGGTGGGGTAGGGGGCGGGCCCCCAAGTTTAAGGACTGGGTTACATCAATGGCTACATGGCAGGAACAACTGCATGGATACGCGGACCTTCTTCCTGCGAGATCACGGCCCCGGGACATATGGGGTCCCCTAACTACGTATTTGCTGGCTCAGGGAGAGAGGGCGATGGAGGGGATTGTTGATGTCACATTAGAGGTGGGAGGGGAAGAGAGGATTGAAGCCGGAATTTGAGGGATGCAGGCTGGTACCGGGGGACGGAGGTGCTATAACGTCTGGATGTGCTGTTCAACTTGGGAGGTACCTTGACCACCGCTTGGGATGTGATCTGTGGGGGGGTCCTGTAAACAGAGTCTGGGGGCTTTAGCTGGTGGGGGAGAGGGTGTTCTATGTTGCAGTGTTTATTACAAGACAGATTGGAATTGAAGGTGGATGGAGCTCAAAGACATTGAAGTGATCAGTACTTGATTGGACTCTTGGTTCGAACTTAATAGCTGTGTTCTTAAACATGTAGGGACGTGGGAGTTGGATGATTATCTCATCGCGGTTGGGGTGCGATGTAGGGGGGGTGGGGGTTGTATATTGCCATAAGTTACATCACAAAGTGCTGTTTATTACGCTGTATCGTGCAATATCTTAATAAAGATTGTTGAAAAATCTAAAAAAAAAAAAAAAAAGGAAGGCCAGCTTCTGGAAGGCGACTGTCCCACGAAGGATGAGGGGCGCTGCGGTGTTAGTGTCCGGATTGGATCCACTAAGCCTTGGCAACCGCAATCCACACAAGAAACACAAAACTGCTACTGTTGCAGACCCACAAGGTCTGAGCGAGGTCTCCAGCGAGGAGACTGAAGAGCAGGCCTGGAGCAATCAGGGGAACTCTTGGAATCGAAGATTGACCTCCGCTAGGGTCCACAAGTCGAGAAACAAGGGACCACGGGAGGCAGCAATTTGGCGTGCGTAAAGATGCGCCCACGGGTCGCCGGAGCGGGCTAGGGCGTCGGTCTTTGGCACAGATGATGCTGAGAGGTTGGCTCAAAAATGGGCCAAAGCACAACTTCCCCACTCATCGGGGTCGGGTGCTGTGCAAGAGGTGGCCGGTGTCCTGGGGTATTGGGGATCTCGGCACCCACGGGGTCCACGGTGCTGAGTTTTGCTGTGCACACTCACTGGCCTCTGGGATGCTTGGAAACCCACCTCAAGGTAGGAAAGAGTCGTCGATATCCGTAGGAGCAGCGAGGTTCCAACCGGGTCACTTGCAGTGTTTCAGGTGCCTGCCAAGCAGGGGGGTAACTCCTTTACCCCAAGGGAGCTTTCTTCATTCAGCTGTGCGGCAGCAAGTCGAAGTTCAAGTCTGTGAAGTTCAAGAATAATCTGAGGCTCTGGGGACCCTGTATTCACCTTTATCCAAAGATTAGCGGAGTGTCCAGATCAGAGCCCACCAATGAGAGGTCAGGCGGGAAAGAGTGGCTACACCCTCTCCCCTTTGTGTGGTTTCCCGCCTGGGCAGGGGACAGGATGCCCCAGAACCGGTTTGAGGTGGTGTTATTTTCAGAAGTAGGCACTGGAGAAGCCTACGTGCAAGTCTGAAAGAGATCCTATGGTGCACCCACCCAGTTCCAATCCACATAGTCTGTCTGGGGAGGTGGGAGCACCTTCCTGCAACAGGATCCCTATTGTCCAGCTGCCGTGGCTGGAGTTCTGCCCAGCAACAGGCAGCCAGAGTCGTGTGGGTGGCGGGTAGCATCCATTTCGTACCACGTGTGCACTTTTAAATTGGCGTCTAAATTCTGCAGCTTTTCCCATATCGTCCCTCTAGCAGGGGGGAATCATGCCCTCAGTCCCATGGCCGGATTGGGGGTATGATTCCTACATGTTTGACACCAAACACGATATGGTTCTGTGTAGCCATTCTCAAGTTATCACGCTTATAATGCGGTTAAGAGTATATGGTATGGCTGCACTACAAACAACCCAGTAATAGTTTTGCGAAGGTTGCAGGGGGGCCCTACTCAGGTAGGGGTTCCCCCTCACACAAATCTCAGCACCCTGCCTTGTAGGATTAGCAAGGCCTGCCTTAGGGGTGACCTATGAGGATATATGTGTTGTATTAAGTGGGATACAGGATACCTATATCCCTGTAAGGGGTGCAAGCACCACCTTACCCAGACTACAGTAGTGGTCTGGTGGTGTCAGTTTGTATGGCTGCCCCAGGGGTGGCACAATAAGTGCTGCAGCCCCTGGTAGGCCTCTGAGGGACCCAGGCCCTGGGTACCTAGGGTACCTTCTACAAGGGGCTGATAGGGTGTCCTCAGTATCCAATTGGTATGTACCTAGGGTACTCACATCAGTTTAGGGAGGAAGCAGATAGGCTGGGGTCCCGGATAGCAGGATCCCAGCCAGACTAGTCAAAAACCAATCAAATATCGGGCAAAAAGTTGGGGGCAACCATATAGTCAGATTCCATCTTCCTACAGGTTTACATGTGACCCCACTCAGCAAACCTGCCTACTCCTGCACCCTAGCAATTAAGGCAAAAGAGCAAGACACATCTAGTGGCGCACAGCAAGTATACTCTAATTAATAAACGCCCTGAGTAAGTCTCCAAGAAAAGCTCAAGAGCCGGACCCACTACTAGCCCAGGAAGATTAAAAAAAAAAAAAATCAGCTGGGGTCATGATTGGTGCTGGATCTCCATAGCGTTAAAAAAACCCACAATACAGTAATTAATTGCATCTGCGGATAATATTGTACCTACGTATATGTTCATAGAACACCACCGGCCTGCTAGGTATAGTAGACAATCGTGAGATTCTGGAATATCTAAGATCATTTCAGGTGATCATGTTACAGGAAACCTGGGCTGAGGATCCACCAATAATTCCAAGCTACATTAATTTTTTGATGCCAGCATCAAAGGCGTTGCCTACCGGCCGCAGCAGTGAGGGACTGGCTATTTATATATATCACTACTTTAAAAGGAAACTGCAAACCAAATCCAGATTCATGCCCAGGTCTCCGAATTGTTCAACCTGTCTTTATCCGGGGCACAAATAAGACCCCCCTTGACATTATAGAATATATACATACCACCAAAGGCTAAAAAAAAGTTAAAGAACATCTGAAAACTGAGCTTAGTAAACTCCGGGAAGGGCTGTTTCCTGCTGAAATAATTCTCTCAGGTGATGATTTCAACATGAATCTGCTTGACTAGCCACAAGGAGGCGAGAATGCGCACTGGACAATTCCAGCTCAGAGCCAATGTCACTCCTTCAAGTCAGATCAAAAAAGCAGAGAGCTTATCAACGAACCAGAGCTTTTCAAACTCAGGACTGTCAATAGTCTGGTTCCATCACAGTTCACCAGCAGCAATGTTTCACATTCACCTAAGCAACTACCTAATAGACGTTGCAGTACTATTAGTCTCCTTGTTCCTTCTCATTGACAGCTTCTGAGTAGCAGCTAGAGGGGAAAGCGACCACCTCTCGCAGGAATTGTGCTTAGCAATCTGTCTTACCTGTCATGTGCCAGTTAAAGCAACACACAGCTCTGCTTATACCATCAACAACAGAAGAATAAAATTATCAACTAATTCAGCTTATATCTCTGAGCTAGCAAAAAGATCACTCCTTGCGCTGACAGGCCTGGGGGAGGCTAATCAAACCATCTGGGCTCAGCTCACCAGGCGATTTGCAGATTAACACGCCGTGCCAGTACACTCCGGCAAGCAGCCTGGGAGTACAAAGATAACAGCTCGTAACAAATTAAAGGACACACTTAGGGCACTCCAAAAAACATCAACAACCAAATCCTGAAAGCTGCAGTGGTGAAAGCAAGACCAGCTTACAGAAAGCATAGGTGGGACCTCATGAGAAAGGTAAACAACAGAGTTGGGGCTAGGCTATTATAAGACATAAAATCCAACAGACATGAGAGATTTTGGAAAACTGTGAATAACCAAAATCCATAACAACTGCAAATATCTCGGAAGCACGCTGGCATGAGTTTCTGTCAAACCACTTTTCACAGAACTACACCAAATGCGTATTAAGTTATTGTGCGCCATGCTCCAGAGAAACAAAAAACTCCCCTAAACCGTTAGTCTACCACCCCACTAGGGACTCTATTGAGATCTTGTGAGGCTATAAGCGACCACAGCGATTCCGCTCTCCTGAAGTTGCAGGCTGTCACAATTGAAAAGCAAATCACGAACAGCCGCAGAGAAGGAACACTAGGAGCAAACGGCTTCCCCCACAGTTATTTTCAAAGAGGACAACGCCTTGTGGCCAAAGAGCTTAGAGACATTTTTTCACAGTATTATTACAACAAATTGCAAACCTGCCTCTTGGAAGCGCTCGGTCATCTTTCCCATATATAAATGAGGTTACTGCGCCAACCCCACTAGTTATCGTCTAATAGTACTCCTTGATGTTGATTTAAAGTATTTTGCTGGATGCCTATTTGAAGAACTAACATCTTGGCCCACAGAAAAGCATATAATCCTCTTCAGTCGAACTGGATTTTCAAAATAACCACAATCCTCTCTTCCTTTGCTTCTTAGACTGCAAAACTGTATTCGATCAAGTCAACCGGCAGAAGCAAGCCAGTTGGAACTTCCACTGGCCCCTGTTGCAAGCCCTGGGGGAGACCCCCGGGGGGGGGGGGGGGGGGGGTCGTGGAGTCCTGAGAAGGGGGTCGTGCATTTCCAGGCCTAACTTCTTCCTGGAATACAAAACATGCTCTTCCTTTTGGACAAGGACAACCGCCCTGACGCTTCATTCCGATCTTTAAAATGCTTCAGCTGAAGTTAATGGAGTCTCATGTGCTGTAAAACGGAGAGGCCTGGTAAAACAATCCTTCAAACAAGTATTCATGCCAGGGTGCCTGCTTAAAATAAATAATAATATTAGACCACTTATAAAGCGCCTGATTACACCAGCTGCCTGAATGACATGCAAATGTGCGATAGGATTAATCTGCAAATGTTAAGGGTGCTTTGGAGTGGTTCAGGCTTTAATTGCTTGAATCACTCCAAGCATTGTGATAGCAAAGATGTGTTTCTCTTTTTTTTTGCGTGGTTGTGCAAAGAGTTAACTTGGTTATGAAGTGCATGCTTTTAACCATAACTGTATGTTCGGGGCCCCCCTCTCGCCCTTATTATTCGCGCTCGCGGTGGAGCCCTTAGCTATCAGGCTCCGCCGGGACGGGCAGACCTGGGGTATTCCACTAGCGGACGTCACGCACTGCGTGTCCATGTACGCAGACGACTTACTCATATACATACGAGACGTGACGGCGGATCTCACCATGCTCGAGACCGCCCTGATGGAGTTCACGGCGGCCTCTGGCTTGAAAGTGAACTGGGACAAGTCGATGGTGTACCCCCTCCATCCAGGCGCCTCCTCCCAGGATGTCTGGATTGGTGACCGGAAAATACATTGGGCGGCAGAGGGTCCTGATACCTCGGGATTCGTTTATACCACTCCCCAGCCGACATCTACGAGGGTAACCACCGTAGGGCACTCGCAGGGATACAATCCTCCATCGGGCTCTGGCGGAGCCTCCCGTTGGCCCCGATAGGCCGGGTAGCCCTCACAAAGATGATACTGGTCCCGCGGCTCTTATATTACTTCTCCAACCTCCCAGTAATCCCACCCCGTTCCTTCTTCAAGGACTTAGACACACTCCTCAGTTCCCTAATATGGGGTAAAGGGCGGCACAGGATCGCGCTAGCAAAGCTGAAATGACCCACGACACAGGGGGGGCTCGGCGCGCCGTCATTTGAAGCCTACTTCCTGGCATCGCAGCTTCAGTGGCTCTTATATTGGACGGCGGACAGATACACACTCGAAACATGTACTACCACAGGTCGTATGCCCATACCAGAGTTACAACGCCTACTTATACTGGGATCTCGCCCCACTCGAACCTACCCCCTACAAGTAGACATCGCCCGGAAGTGTGTTCAACGTATACATCGCATGGCACCAGAATGCCCCCCATACACACCATTGCTACCGCTAGTCGGCTGGCCCAGACACGAGGGGTTTTTCACCTCTGCTATGCTTCGGGAATGGACGTCTAGAGACGTAGTCGAGGCAGAAGCATTGTTCGAAGAAGGACAGCTCCGGTCGTACCGACAACTTATGGACGATTATGACCTGCCCCCAGGCCAGTTTTTGCTCCACCGCCAACTTCTCAGCCACTACCGACCATACTCCGACCTTACATCGGGGGAACCCCCCACACACCCAGTACTCCACTCAATACTACGAATGGGATCGGGTTGCCATCTCACCACATGGTTGTGCAAATCGATTAGGGAACTGACACCCCCACTGATAGGATCCCTACGTGCCCTGTGGGAGGAGGAAGCAGGGCGACCATTCCATGATAGCGAGTGGGACAGAGAGATAGAATTCCCCAAAAAAGTATCCAGGAATGCCCGGTTTAAGAACATACAGTTTCACATCCTACATAGGGCCTACCTAACGCCAGCGCGCCTTCAACGCTTCTACCCCAACACGACCTTCCTCTGCCCTCCTTGTCAAGCGGGGGACGCAGCCTTTTCCCACATGTTCTGGACCTGCCCGGGCATTCAGACCTATTGGTCATCTATCCACTCGACGCTCAGAGATCTCACCGGGCTGACTCACTTGACTACCTGGGAGGGTTGCGCGCTGGGCATACTCGGACGGAGGAAACGACACAAAATACCAATGCGCTTAGTTTTCCTAGCCCACCTATTGGCCAAACGCTGTATAGCCATGCATTGGCGGGCCCCATCAGGTCCTCCACTAGCGGCATGGGTGGGGGCGGTTCTGAAATGGGCGGCAGCCGAGGAGGATGCAATTCGCGAGGAAGAAGCCAAAGGTATCCGCAAGGTCCCAATCTCTTTAGAATGGGCGCTTCTACTGCACCAATTCAGACCATCCCAGACCCCGGAGGTCCCGGGCACGGACCTACATACCCCCGACACCGTACAGCCTCACACTGCACAGGCTCCCGAGGCAGTGGATCCCCCTCCACGACTTCCCGCGCCACTCCTAGACCCACCGGGTCTGTCCTTGCCCGTCTGCCACACTCCACGACCCCCCACGTCGGCCCGCGCACCCACTTCCTCCCAGGTGAGTAGTAGCTGCACTAGCGAGTAGGCAATAACGGACCCACAGTACACGCCTGGCCTAAACACTGAACACCCCATGGCACATCCCAGTTTAGTTTTTCCCCCAGTTTTTCTTAATGGCAAAGACCTGCTACAACACAGACCGCATCCACACTGAATAAGATGTAAAACGTACTCTATGTATTGATGATGGTCTACTCTGCTACTTATGTATCACAGTCCTCTTTACGAAACACGATGTTTGTACGCTTAAATTACCAAATGCCAATAAAAAGAATTATTAAAAAAAACTGTATGTTCGAGGCATATGAGCTGCAGAATTCACACTCTGTGCATAGATCGCCATCTGGTGTTGGGCTCGGATGCTTGCACCTTGTTGTTGTCCTGGAAGAAGTCTTTTGTAGTCACGAGATAGGTGACGCCTCCCTTGCACGATAGTGCGCATAGACATCAACTCCATCCTCAGATTGTTTTTTTCCGCCATCGGATTCGGATGCAACTTCAGCGCTCCGGTTCGGTACTGTGTTATCCAAATCTTTTCGATGCGCAAAGCATATCAAACTCGACGGTATTGTTTTTGATCGAGTGCTTTTCGACGTGCTACACAAATACTCGATTCTGGTCGTCGACGTGGGCCGCTGGGCCTATCGGCTCTATTCGGGCCTACGGCTAATGGAAAGGACTCCATTCAAAAAATGGCCCCAGTGTGGAGCTAAATTTCCACACAGCGACCAACACAAGGTCTGCAACCTCCATTTCTCACCCAAGCACGAGGAGAAAAACTGCCAAGCCTGCGCCTCCTTCCGTCCAAGAAGACTATCTGTGATCGCAGGGCCCGACGACATGTTATGACGCAACAAGCTGCACCGGTGCCAGAAGACATCTTCCATGAAGGCCCCGATGTTCCTGAGGCAGAGGATTCGGAGGATCTGGACATCGTTTCCGAGGCAGACGACTCCGACTCTGATGACCACATCACTCCAGGTCAACGAGTGAGTACAAGTGCCCCTGCCCCGACCCTACCAGAGAAAAAGAAGGCACCAGTCAAGACTTTGTCTGCAGGCCCCAGTCGCGACTGAAACAAAGCTTCAAAACTCCGCCCTCGGGCTCAGCTCCGAAGACAAAAGAAAAGCCTTCCGGCAGCTCGGGACCGAGCAAGCCGCATATCCGTGTCCCCCAGACACCATCGGCACTGTAACCGGGAGCTCCTCCTACTCCCGCAATTCCCAAAAAGCCATCGGCACCGAACACCTCGGCACCGAAGGAACAAAAGGCCTCGGATCCAAAACCAAAACATTCGGAACCAAAGAAGATTTCCGTCTCGACGCCAAAGGATCCAAAAACCCCTTCAAAGGCTCCAGAGCAAAAATCTAAACCTCACTCGGGACCCAAAAAAACGGCACCGAAAGCGGTTACCGAAGAGGAAGAACTTTTTCAGCCGGATCCCATCGATCCAAAACAGAAAACTTTCTAAGTGGACCCCAAGGTCAGGCCATATTGTCAACGTTCCACACAAGAGGAAATTGGACGCCCCACACATCCCTGATGTGCCTGTAAAGAAAAGAGACTGTGCCACTTCACCTTTACCACCCTCTTCTCCTGTTCTTCCTACTAAGCCTTTCTCTCCTCCAAAGTCTCCCATACTTCCTCCATACTCACCACCACCACCACCACCACCACAGGATGATGATTTAGGGGGTGGGGGAGGGAATAATGACCTTCACTGACCCTGATGACGACACAGACGTGCCACAGGACCCATGGGATGACTATGATGACTCAGTTGGTCCTCCAGACCTTCCTGATCCCGATGCATACCCCACAAAGCCATCTCCCCCAGATGACAATATTGCCTTTAGTCAGCTCATTGATAGGGCTGCCCAGTACCATGGTGTTCAAATGCATTCGGACCCCACAGAGGAAGATTTCCTACTAGACACGTTCACACAGTCACAAAAGACAGTACAAACTTTACCCATGTTAAAAGGTGTCATTAAGCATGCCCCAGAGATATTCAAAGACCCTGTAAGGGCTAGAATTCTACACAAGAAGAAGTTGGACTCCCCACACATCCCTGCTGTGCTTATAAAGAAAAGGGACTGTGCCACTTCACCTTTAAGACGCTCTTCTCCTGTTCTTCCTACTAAGCCTTTCTCTCCTCCAAAGTCTCCCATATTTCCTCCATACTCAACACCACCACAGGATGACTTAGGGGGTGGGGAGGGAACAATGACCCTTTCACTGTCCCAGATGATGACAGACGTACCACAGGACCCATGGGATGACTATGATGACCCAGTAGATCCTCAAGATCTTCCTGGTCCCGATGCATACCCAACAAAGCCATCTCCCCCAGATGACAATATTGGCTTTAGTCAGCTCATTGATAGGGCTGCCCAGTACCATGGTTTTCAAATGCATTCGGACCCCCCAGAGGAAGACTTTCTAATAGACACGTTTGCACAGTCACAAAGGACAGTACAAACTTTACCCATGTTAAAAGGAGTAATTAAACATTCCCCAGAGATATTCAAAGACCCTGTAAGGGCTAGAATTCTGAATCATAGAATTGATTAAAAAAATATAAACCCGCCCCAAATGATCCCACCTACATCAAAGGTCAACTTCCCTTAGATTCTCTAGTAGTGATTAACGCCAGAAAGCGTGCCAACTCTCAGACCTCCGGTGATGCTCCACCTCCTGACAAAGAGTCTAAGTTATTAGATGCTTCGGGCATGCGAGTTGCTGCCCAGGCAGCTAATCACTGGAGGATAGCCAATGCACAGGCATTACTTGCCAGGTACGATAGGGCTCATTACCATGAGCTTGAATCCCTAATGCAGCGTTTCCCTGATCAATACAAAACCAAAGCCAATGCTTTGATTCAAGAAGGCAAATTAATAACAAATGCATCAATTAGATGTGCCCTCGATGCAGCAGATACCGCATCTAGATCCGTCAACACTAGTGTGTTGCTAAGACATGCCTGGCTGCCCATTTCTGGTTTCAAACAGGAGGTACAAACAACTATCCGCAATCAGCCGTTCAATCAGGAACAACTTTTTGGTCCAGCTGTAGATACAGCTTTAAAAACAAGCATTTTCAATGCAATAGGTCTCGCATTATTAAAGTAAGTTTTTGCTGCTGGCATTGCTAATAATAATTCAACACCAATAGCAGCTCAAAGATTCAGTAATGTGAGAAATATTGCATTGCAATTGTATTTTTTTTTTTATATATAGCACGAACTTAAGTGAAAGGTGTGTGTTTATGTTGCATTGAGTACAGTGTAATTATGTGTTGTGTTATTATGTGGCGCAGAGTGGTATTGTGTGGAATGTATTTATCTTGCATTAAGTAGAGAGTAATTATGTGACGTGCAATTATGTAGTACTGAGTGGTATGTGGACTGTATTTATGTTGTATTGAATACAGTGTAATTATGTGATGTGTAATCACACAACCACACCCAACCACAACCACACCCACACACACACACACACCCACACACACCCACACACACACACAACCACACAAACCCACAAACACAACACACAACCACACACACAACCACTCACACACAACCACCACAACCACACACACAACCACTCACACACAACCACACAAACCACCACAACCACACACAGCCACAACCACGCACAATCACACACACACAACCACACACAGCCACAAAACACACACAACCACGCACACACAACCACACACTCAACCACACACACCACACAACCACACACAACCACACACACACAACCACACAAACACACACAACCACACACACAACCACACAAACACACACAAGCACACATACAACCACACACACACAACCAAAAACAACCACACACACCCACACAACCACACACCCACTCACACAACCACACACACAACCACCACAACCCCACACACAACCACCCCAACCACACACATAACCACCACCACCACAACCACACACACAGCCACAACCACGCACACAGAACCACACACACAACCACACCCAACCACACGCGCACACACAACCACACACACACAGCCACACACACACAGCCACACACACACAGCCACACACCTAGCCACCTACACAACCACACACACACCCAACCACACTCACACACAACCACACACACAAGCACACACACAACCCCACACACACAGCCAACCACACACACACACAACCACACACAACTTAAGGGAATCGGGTAACGGAAAGAGAAAGAACTCTATCCAAAATCACACGTTTTCAGTCCAGTCAGAAAGTATGACTTAGCCCCAACGAGTCCTTGTTTTGTAGCTAAGCAGATAGTCAATTATTTCAGTAAGCCTGACGCGACATTAGAAAAAGAGAAGTATAGTGCAATTATTAGGCACGCATTGTTTACCTTGTAACCGCGTAAATATTTGCCGCGCATTTTCATTTTTTTTTACCTTGTAACCGGCTTAATTTATTTTACCTTGTAACAAAGTAAATATTTGCCGCACATTTTCATTTACTTTGCCTTGTAACCGCCTTCATTTATTTTGCCTTGTAACCGCGTAAAGATTAGCCATGCATTCCTCCCAATTAAGCAACAAACTGTATTGCAGCCGCAAAGCCACAAGTAAAGTGATCGCAAAACTGAAAGCAAAGCCACAAGTAAAGCATTAGCGAAACCGAAAGCAATCGCTTTTGGAAGCAGAGACAGCCGCCAATGGTGCGCGCGTGCCACAGACAGCCATATGCTTTCAATTATCGCGTCCGTGTCTGGGCACGATAATTGAAACCAGATAGGCTTTAGTGAGCATAACAGACACCAATAGGGCGTGGGCGGAACGATGCGCCCGCCTTTGGCCTATTGTGTGCTCTGTCTAAAAAATACAGCCACTAAAAGCCCAATAATAGAAGACAAAACAAAAAACACGCACGAGCGTCCCATGACCACGGAACATCTGACACTCCTCAAACAGGAAGTTCTCTCACTGCTTCAAAAGCACGCCATAGAACCAGTCCCCATACAGCATCAAGGGACAGGAGTATACTCCCTGTATTTCCTAATCCCCAAAAAGGACGGTACTCTACGGCCAATACTGGACCTCAGACCTCTCAATCTCTACATAGTCAAATCATTTTCACATGATCACTCTTCAACAAGTCCTTCCACTGCTTCAACAAGGCGACTTCCTTGTCACACTATATCTCAAGGACGCCTACTTCCATATTCCCATACACCCTGCTCACAGGAAATATATACGGTTCACAGTGGACGGCCAACACTATCAATTCAAAGTTCTCCCATTCGGGGTGAGCACAGCACCCAGGGTATTCACAAAGTGCCTTGAGGTAGTAACGGCGCACTTGCGAAGGCAGCAAATCCTTGTATTTCCATACCTGGACGACTGGCTGATAAATACAGAGTCACACAACCAGTGTGTTCGACATACTTATCAAACCATTCAATTGCTACACAACTTGGGATTTATTGTAAACTATACCAAGTCACACCTTCAGCCCTCCTACCTACATCAGTATCTAGGAGCCACAATAGACCCTTCCAAAGCCCTAGCATACCCCAATCCAGCCAGGAAAGCTAGTATGCAAACTCTCATCACCAAGTTTCAACCCCAACACTCTCTTCCAGCACGAGTGTTTATGCAGCTCATAGGGATGATGGCCTTTTGCATTTTCATTGTACCTCACGCAAGACTTTAGATGCGCCCTTTTCAAGAATGCTTAGCACGTCAGTGGAACCAGGCTCTAGGTCAACTTACAGATCTGGTGTTGGTGGACAGCCGCACCTATCGCTCTCTGCAGTGGTGGAACACACAAAATCTTTCCAGGGGATGGCCGTTCTTAGAGCCAGTTCCACAGATAGTGCTAACAGCAGACGCATCACTCACCGGCTGGGGAGCCCATCTCCTAAACCACACAATTCAGGGCAGGTGGACCACCCAACAAAAAGCGCTCCACATCAATCTACTAGAATTACTAGCAATATTTCTATCGTTAAAGTCATTCCAAACCCATCTCCTCAACAAAACTGTCCTAGTCCACACGGACAATATGACAGCCATGTATTACATACAAAAACAAGGAGGAACACACTCTTTGCAGTTGTCTCACCTAGCGAAAAGCATATGGAGATGGGCCATTCCACAAAACATATATCTTCTGGCGGAACATCTGCCAGGAGTGAACAATCAGATCTGTTAAGTCGTCAAACTCAACAGATACATGAATGGGAACTTCATCCGGAAGTTCTTCAACCCTTTTTCCAAATGCGGGGACAACCAGACAGAGATCTGTTCGCCACACACGCAAACGCAAAATGCCCAACCTTCGCCGCCAGGTTCCCACACCCGTTGTCCAAGGGCAATGCGATATGAATGAACTGGCCAGTCAGATTTGTGTACGCTTTTCCGCCACTCCCACTCATTCCGCTAGTAGTACGCAAGCTAAAACAACAGTCTCTCAAGATGCTCCTGGTTGCTCCCACATGGGCACGTCAACCATGGTTAACAACACTACTCGAACTCTCAGTAGTTCCACATCAAAAATGACGGCTCTCCCCAAAGCTGCTCATGCAGAACCATGGAGATATAAGGCACCCAGATCCAACACAACTGAATCTAGCGATCTGGCTCCTGTAATCCTAGAGTTCGGTTACCTTAACCTCCCACCCGACTGTATGAACATTATTAAAGAGGCCAGATGCCCTACTACTAGAGCTTGCTATGTAGCTAAATGGAAAAGATTCGTCATTTACTGCAATAACAACACAATTGACCCATTAGATGCTTCAATTCAAAACATTATTTGCTACATCTACAAAGATGCAATCTGGCATATTCATCTATAGGATTACATCTGGGGGGGCGTGGCCTAGCGGGCTAAGATGGTGCTCCTGGACCCCTCCGCTATCTGCCCATCTTGGTTGCCAACTAACCCTGAAATTCGGCGCCCTCACACCTGATGGTGGTCCTGGCTGTGGGGACTCTGGGCACCGGCGCTTTCATGCGATTACCTCACGGACTGGTTGACGCTTGCTTCTAAAATGGCGGCCGCCCCTTCTTGCCACTCGCTACCTGCCACCGGGGACTGAGCTGTCTGGGCTCCGACTGTGATCTCTGAACCAGCCTGAGAGGTCCCTGGGGAGCAACCGACCTCTGGGGTACGGTGGAGGTTTGGACCCCGCTTGCCTCCTTCTTCCCTCCCGGGCCGTGCTCCCATGGGGACTCCGGCTGCCTCCGGCCCGCCGCTGTTGTTGTGATCGTTGCAGCGGGCGCGAGGCTGCCTTCTGACCTCCGCCCGCGGCTGGGACATTTGCGGCGGTGCACCTGTCTCCCCCGCTGCGCTGCCATATATCGCCGTCACCTCGGACAGCGGGAGCCTGGTCCGGGGGTTGAGGTGTGGCGGCGCTTGAGCCTTGGAGGTTGGGCAGTGGCCTCTGGGAGGGCCTTGATTCGGTCTGCCCCCCTTCTCCTTCTTTGCCTGCGGTGGAGGCCGGCTCCCTGCACTGAACTTGGTACACCTGCGGTGCGGCGCTGCTCCTATGGCCCCCTGTGACGGCGATACCTACAGGCTGCCTTCTGACCTCCGCCCGCGGCTGGGACAGTTGTGGCGGGACATTTGTGGCTGGGACATTTGTGTGCTCCTACGGCCCCCTGTGACGGCGATACCTACGGGCTGCCTTCTGACCTCCGCCCGCGGCTGGGACATTTGTGGTGGGACATTTGTGGCTGGGACATTTGTGTGCTCCTACGGCCTCCTGTGATGGCGATACCTACGGGCTGCCTTCTGACCTCCGCCCGCGGCTGGGACATTTGTGGTGGTACACTTGTGGCTGGGACATTTGTGTGCTCCTACGGCCTCCTGTGACGGCGATACCTACAGGCTGCCCTCTGACCTCCGCCCGCGGCTGGGACATTTGTGGCGGACATTAGCGGCGGTGCACATGGCTCCCTTGCGGCGCTGCCATAATATCGGCCATCACCTCGGACGGCGGGAGCCGGGTCAAGGGGTTGAGGTGCGGCGGCGCCTGAGCCTTGGAGGTTGGGCAGTGGCCTGTGGGAGGGCCTTGATTCGGTCTGCCCCCAGTTCCTTCCTTGCCTGCGGTGGAGGTCGGTTCCCTGCCGCTGCACTTGGCATAACGGTGCGGCGCTGCACCTACGGCCTCCTGTGATGGCGATACCTACAGCTACACTCCGACTCCCCTGCGGCGTTGCCGCGGTACCGGCCGCCGCATCAGGCGGCGGGGGGCTGGTGGCAGAGAGAGGCCCTGGACGCTGAGTGGCGACCTAGAGGAGGTGCAGGCCCGGCAGTTGGTGGGCTCTGGGAGCTGTGAGTCCTGGCGACCGGGGGGGGGGGGGGGTTTCTGGGACTGTTGGGAATGACCCCCTGTGCACCTGGCCTGCTCATGCGATCGGGGCACTGACAGGTACTACAAGTGGTTTGGCCTGTCGCTCCCCCGCCTCTTCTGCTGCGGGTCCGACCTCCCGGGCCCTGGTACTCTGCCTACCGACCTGCTGAGACTGCGTCACTACTTCTGCCTGGCGAATACCTGGTGAGGGGGTGCCGCCTGCATCTGCTGCTGGGCTCCTAGAGCGGGCCCTCTGCTGCTCTTGTCCCCGGTTGCCCTGTCTTCTTGGTGCTGTCCTTGGGCCTGTTGTATTCTGGATTCCCCTTGCTGGCCTGGGTCTTGGCTATCACTGCCCTGCCTCTGAGGGGCTGCGACATGGACGTGGTAGGTGTTCGACCGCACGCATCGAGCGGTATGAGGCCCTGTAAGCTGGCCCCCTTTGGCACCTCCTGATCTGTCTTGAGGCACCTGCTGGGGTCTGTAGATCCTTCCGCTCGGTGGCCCTGGCTGCCGGATCTGGGCGGGTCCTCCACTATGCTGCCTCCTGCTGCGACCGTGACCCAGAAGAGATCTGTTTGCCTGCAACTATTGCGTGGTGTGAGGACTACCTGGGCATTCCCTCCACCACCCCACTGTCTTGCTTTGCCCTGAGGTGGCCTGGCACGGTCCGGGGCCCCAGGCGTGTACTCTGAGACCCCCTCAGGGGTGGCCGAACTGACCCACATTTTGACTGTGCATCCTTTGACCTTGGTTGGTGGCCCCTACTGCGGAGACTGTCTAAAGAAACTGTAGAGTTCAGACATCATTGAATGACGATCATGGGTCGTGACAGGGCGGCTAAGACCCTGGCCACTCAGACCAAAATGGACCGCTTTACCACCACTGATGCCGGGGCAGTCGGGGGAACCGTGGACAGAGAGACCCCACCAGCTGCGGATCTGACTACCATTCTTCAGTCAACACATGCCTCGCAGTCCTCTGTGGAGGGCAAGACCGCCAAGGTTCGGGTTGACATCACCCTCATCCTGCAAGATCTGAGGAACGCGGTGGCCCGGATCACGGAGGCCGAGTCGCGCATCTCCACTGTGGAGGATGATGTCCAGCAGCTTAAGGAACAAGTCACCCGTCTTCAGTCTCACACCCAAGAACTGGGCGGAAGACGCGGAAAACAGGTCCTGCGCAACAACCTCCGCCTAGTGGGGTTCCGGGAGGGGGTGGAGCAGGGTCGCCCAGCGGACTTCATGGAGAGGTGGCTTCGCTCGTGGGACACCGAGGGCTCCCTCTCCCCGTGGTTCGCGATTGAACGAGCACACCGCTCCCTTGCCATCTAGACCGCCTCTGGGGGGAAGCCACCAGGCCCATCATCATGCGAATTTTTAATTTCAAGGACTGCGATTCCATCTTGACCGAGACCCGCAAGCAGCAGTGTCTTCGTTATGAAAATCTCACCATCATGGTCTTCCCGGACTATACTGGGGAGGTCCAGGGTCAGCGCCGCTCATTTGGGGAAGTTAAGCAAAAGCTGCGTGCTCTCAACGTACCATAGAGGCTCCTTTTTCCGGCACGCCTACGAGTGGTGTTCTCCAACAAGACCCTATTCTTCGATACCCTTGAGGAGGCTTGGACTTGGGCCATGGAGGAACGTCCACTGCGGGCCGAGGACCGGCATCCATCATCTGGCGGAGTGCTTGGTGGGTCTGGCATCCAGGGGGCTCCTGGCCCCCAGCCCCAACGCAACCACTCACGACAACGCCGTGGCCAGAGGCGGGCCCTCTCAGACTCTCCGCTGGGTTCCTCTCGGCAGCCGGCTCCGCTTCCTGGAGAACCTTCGGGTGTGCAGCGGTCTGGTTCATTGGGCCGCCTAGAACCTGGGAACACCTCGCCCCGGCCTTCACTACTGGACCTCCCCGACACTGACCTGTTGCGCAGCCCGATGCTCATCAGGGATCCCGCATGAGCCTGTCTCTGCCTGCCGGGCTTGGCTCCGCGGCCGGAGATGGCGGCTCGTCTCATCACTGCTCCAACTCCAGACAGACTTAACTATACACATCCTGCAAAGAGGAGGGATCCTCCATGTTTCCCAGTCCTGATCGTTTTAGTTTGTTTTTTGCTAGTTTTTCACTGTTAGGGCGACGGATGCTTCCGTTCATGAAGTATAGGGGGGGGGTTGTGTTCGGGTGGGGGGACCGTTGTCCCGGGGTTTGTTTGTTTTTTGTTCTTATGCCAGCACTATTGCCTCATTCAGTGACATCCACACGGTGACCGGCATTGTCCTTCTATGTCTTGCACCCCACGCGCATGCACCACTATGCTTTCTGCGCGTGTTGGGTGACCGGACATCACCCCAGCCTCTCCATGTCTGACGACCGAACCGGTTTCACCTCACTTCATATTATGTCATGGAATGTTAACAGCCTCCTAGATAAGGTTAAGAGCACTGCAGCCCTGCAGTATGCCCAGCAACACAATGTATACATATTGCTGCTTCAGGAGACCCACCTGGTAGGCAACCGTTGCCCCTTTCTGGCGTGCTATGGGTACGGTGGGGTTTGGCACTTTGGGTTTACCCGGGGATCTCGCGGGGTGGCGGTCGTGCTGCATCGCTCCTTCCTTTTGTTGAGCGTAAAGTAATACATGATCCAGGAGGCTGCTTTGTTATTCTGGAGGAGAACATTGGGACCCAACCCTTGAACCCGATAGCCGTGTACTCTCCCCCTTCTCTGCTGGCTTCCACGCTCTGGCGCTTTGCTCCACTGGTAGCCGCCCTGCCCCCGGGGACCACGGTAGTTGGGGGGACTTTAATGCGGTTATGAACCCAGACCTTGATTCTGCTACAGTCCCTTCTGTCTCTCGGGTTTCCCACTCCACACTCCTTTCGAACTGGGCTGTGGCTCTGGGTCTGGGAGACGCCTGGCGACTCTGGCACCCGGCTACTCGTATGTTCATGCACACATCGGCCGCCCACCACACACAAGCCAGGTTAGATTATCTGTTTCCGCCAGCCCTGGACTGTCGATCGATCCAGGACATCACTATCCTTCCCAGAGGCATATCAGATCACACCCCAGTTTCTATGCGCCTGGGTAGTCTCCCGGCCTCTTAACGCCTGGTTTCTCCAGGACAAAGATTTCCGGAAGCACGTAGGGCTCGAGCTGCGTCACTACTTCGCCGATAACCAAGACTCGGTTTCGTCCCCTGGTACCTTATGGGAGGCCGCTAAGGCAACTATTTGCGGGTCTGCCAAAGGCCAACTTAAAATCCAACGCACGAAACAGGAGGCCCGGCTCACGCTCCTGGAGGCCCAAGCTGCCCGGCTGGAGGCCTATCCGCCTGGAGAACGAACGGAGGCTCGGGATCGGAAGCTCGCGTTTCTCAGGGACGAGCTCAGACAGGCTGTTGTGGAGGTCCTCTGTGGCGCGAGTGTATGGGTGGGGAGATAAAAATGGGAAGCTCCTCCACCGCTTAGCCACTTATCCAATGGCTAACCGTATTATTCCTGAAGTGATGGATTCCCATGGGGAGACCCATCAGGCCCCCACGGCGGTGGCCCAATGTTTTGCTTCGTACTATGCTTCTTTGTACTCTGCCCAACCTCCAGACCTCGCTCTCTCGGAGCTCCTCCGGCGTGAAAGATTCCCCCTCCCGCGGTTCACTGACGCTGAAGCAGAAAACCTTGATCTCCCGATTACTCCGGAAGAAATCAATGACGCTATCTCCCGCATGGCGGCGGGTAAGACGCCGGGACCAGATGGCCTCCCACAGGAATTCTACGCGTCTTACCGGGACATGCTGATCCCCCATCTCCTGGCACTGTACCGTGAGGCGACAGACCACGGCTCCTTCTGTCCTGAAACGGACCTGGCCACCATTGTGGTGATTCCGAAGTCTCAGCCCCCCTCTGCCCACTGCTCTGATTACCGCCCTATTTCTCTTATCAACTCGGAGCTCAAAATCTTTGCTTCGGTCTTGGCACAGCCCTCACCTGAGCATATTGGTCCACATGGACCAATGCGGGTTTATGCCCGCCCGGGGTACCAGGCACTGCCTCAGACGGCTCTACCTTGCTCTGGCGCACCGACAACAACTGACTCCCTATCTCTCTTTGCTCCTCGTGGATTTCGAGAAAGCATTTGATTCCGTGGATTGGTGGTATCTGGAGGCGATGTTGTCGGAGATGGGCTTTCGGCCCCCCTTTCGCAATCTGTTCAAGACCCTTTACTGCAAGCCGCGGGCCCAGGTGTTGGTTAATGGAGCCCTCTCGCCCCCTTTCCCCATTCGGAGGGGCACGAGGCAAGGTTGCCCCTCTCGCCCCTCCTTTTCGCGTTAGCGATGGAGCCCTTTGCTTCTCTCATCCACGCGGACCTGCTCCTCACTAGGTGGCAATGGTCTGGTGTGGGGGAGGACAAGATTGCCCTCTACGCCGACAACGTCCTGATCTTTCTGTCGGACCCAGCCCCCTACACCTCTTTGAGAGTGTCTCTGGTCTCAGATTGAACGCGGCCAAGTCGGTCCTGGTCCCCCTTCATCTGTCAAGAGAGTGTTTCGATTGGCAGTCCTCGTTCCCTCTCCGGCGGCAGTCGTTCAAGTACTTGGGAATCTGGGTGACACTCCGCCCTGATCTCGCCTGATCTCTCAACGTCAGCCCTCTGGTGAAGCGGGTTTGCGCGGATCTCCTTCGATGGCAAATATTGCCACTGAGCCTTATGGGCAGGATCGCTCTTTTCAAGATGATGGTCCTTCCCCGTTTCCTCTATATGCTCTAAAACATGCCCCTCGCCTTCTCGTGGTCCTGGTTCCGTGAGATGGATGGCTTGGCCACAAAATTCCTATCTGGGGATCGGAGGCCGAGATTGGCCCTCATTCAATGCAGGATTCCGCCCTTTGATGGGGGGTTAGGAATGACAAACCTACATCTCTATTATCTGGCGACCAGGCTTCTTACCGTACATGACTGGTTCAATGGTGGTTGGGTGGGTCCAGCCTACCACCTGGAAATGCATGCGCTGGGTTTCTCTGGTATTCAAGGGATGCTCTACGGAACTGCTATCCCCCACACTCTGCCGGAAGTTACTCGTGGGGTGTTTTTGGCCTGGCGAGCCGCCCTGCGCCACACCCGCTGGTCGGGCAGATTAACCCAATATACCCCCTTGTGGTGCGGAACACAGCTCAAAGACGTCGCCACTCTCTCTGGGTTTAGAGCCTGGGACCTCATTGGAATTTCCCAGTTGGGGGATGTCTGGCGCGGGAGCCACATTCGCGAATTCTCAGAATTACAAACCCAGTTCTCCCTCCATGCCTCTCAGTTCTATCGCTATCTTCAGTTGCGCCATACACTCCATATGCACATCTCGGTGGGGACCTCCTTGGCCTAATATAGCCTGCCTGAAGCACAGGTTATGACGAATTATTTGGGGAGGGGGGGATTTCCCGTATTTATCGGTCCCTCACAAATAACACCCCCAATTCCCTTTCCTCTCTCCGGGGTAAATGGGAGGGTTGGATTGGTCCTTTAGATTATGCTGATTGGAGGGATGCGCTGATGGCCCCTAAAATAGTTACAGCTTCTACGCGGCTCCGATTAGTTCAAGTATACTATTTACAAGCGGCCTACCTCATGACACTGCGCCTTCATCGCTCTGGGCTCCGGCCTGATGCTTCCTGTCCCCGCTGTCACTGCCCCCAAGCAGATTTCTATCACATGGTATGGCTCTGACCCGATATTACGCATTACTGGGAGCTAGTGACCGCTGATCTTACTGAGGTCCTGGGCTGGGAGGTCCCGTTGAACCCAATGAACATACTCTTGGGAGTTACTGATGGTCTGGACGGGAACAGGGCAGAGGAGCTTTGTCTCACCACGGCGCTGATGGTAGCTAAACACGACAGTGCAGCCCTTTGGCTGGACCTGTTGGCCCCTTCCATGACACGGTGGCGCAGAGGGGTAGATTGGTGTGTAGCGCAGGAGTGCCCCATGTATGCTGCCCACGGCTGCCCTGAAAAGTTTCAAATGGTGTGGGGTAAATGGGTCGGGTGGTAGAAGACTGAACTTCTTGAAGCTTCCCTACGGACATGGTTGTGGACATTGTCGCTTTTTATCCCTAGTCGGATTCATGTATGTGGGGGGCTTACTCCCCCCCCCCCCCCGTTTAACTGTCGCTGTTGTGTACTGCTCACTGTGCGAAAAGTTGGCTATGTTTTCATTGATGCATATGTACTCATTGAAAATCAATAAAGTTGATTATAAAAAATAATTACATCTGGCTGCCCTTGCAGACTACCTACAAAACAGACATCATTTGTCATTGTTTAGAGTACCCGCTATCAAAGCTTTTATGGAAGGCCTTAAAAGGATAATTCCACCCACACTGCCACCCTCTCCAGTGTGGAACCTAAACATTGTTCTTACTAGACTCATGGTTCCCCCATTTGAGCCTTTACACAAATGCGAATTACAATTCCTTTCATGGAAAGTAGCTTTCCTTGTCGCAATCACCTCTCTCAGAAGAGTAAGTGAGATCCAGGCTTTAACCATATAAGAACCATTCTTACAAATACATCGTAACAAAGTGGTTCTTAGGACAAATCCAAAATTCCTTCCCAAAGTAATCTCTGCTGTTCATCTTAATCAATCAGTAGAGTTACCAGTGTTTTTCCAAAACACTGATTCAGTAGCAGAAAGAGCTCTTCATATGCTCAACGTTAAAAGAGCTTTACTTTACTACATAGACAGGACTAAAGCCTTTAGAAAGACAAAACAACTGTTTGTAGCTTACTCTCCACCTCATAAAGGCAACCCTATCTCTAAAGCTAGAATTGCCAGGTGGATAGTCAAATGCATTCAGATATGCTACCAGAAAACAAAACGCACATTAACAATTCCCCCTAGAGCGCATTCAACACGCAAACTAGGGGCTTCCATGGCATTCTTAGGGAACGTTGCCCTAGAAGACATTTGTAAGACAGCGACATGGTCTACCACACACACCTTCACAAAACACTATTGTGTAGATGTGCAGGCAAAGCAACAAGCTTCTGTAGGCTAGGCTGTTCTTAAAAAAACACTTTTTCAAACCACTGCAACGGATACAGGTGACCACCGCTAGGGGAGACACTGCTGTACAGTCTATGCACAGAGTGTGAATTCTGCAGCTCATATGCCTCGAACGGAAAATGCTACTTACCAGTATGCATCTGTTCTTGGCATGTAGAGCTGCAGAGATTCACACGCCCACCCCTCTCCCCGGAACCTGTATCTGTTTTAGTGTTATCTTACTTAGATACATTCACATGGACATCTTTTCTGTTTCTACACACTCCATTATTTCCCATCATGGCGAAAAACAATCTGAGGATGGAGTCGATGCCCATGCACACTATCGTCCAAGGGAGGAGTCACCTATCTTGTGACTACAAAAGACTTCTTCCAGGACAACAACAAGGTGCAAGCATCCAAGCCCAACACCAGATGGCGTTCTATGCACAGAGTGTGAATCTCAGCAGCTCTACGTGCCAAGAACAGATGCATACTGGTAAGTAGCATTTTCCTTACACAGTGCTTAGTATCCCTGGGGAGGTGTTGGAGGGACAGGTATGCAAAAGAAAATGCATTACTTATGGTCTTATATTACTCAAATCTACATTTAGGTAGCTCAATTTTATCCTAAAACTATTTGCACAATTTGTAGCAGTCTATATTATAATGTGTGTAATGCAAGTATAAACTAACAACTTACATATTCACTGCTTTCTGTCACAGGCTGTGACCTCATAGCACTAAAAATACACAAGTCATTATTCTCCCCTGCTCCAACCAAATTTAATTCTGTCTCTATCTGGTTAAATAATAGAGGTTTCATAATGTACTACAGTGCATTTCCCATTGAGTAAATGTATTTTTCATTTAAGCTACCCATTATTTTATATGTAGTTATCTGATGGTGAAAGACATAAAAAACTAACAAAATATTTTGGGCTGATTTAGGAGAGGCTTGCGCTGCCGGAGTGTCACTTTTTTTTAAGCTTTGGCGGCACATGCGTCTCAATCATATCTATGAGGCGACGCAAAGCCACCCTGCATGACCTCATAGATATGGAGTAAGACAAAGCAGATCAAGTCGCTGCGCTGCCTTACACTATGTCAAGTATGCGTTCCATAGGCATTGCAGTGGGTGTTCCCGCACAACACTCATGGATTTTGATGCTGCCTTAGATTTGTAAAACCATGTAAACCTGGGGCAGCTCAAAAACCTTACGCCTCCCCACAACAGGCATAACGAGGTGAAATGTTTTCATTTCTCCTCGTTTTTCCTTTCTATGTGTGTTCCTCTTTCAATGTGTGCTACATTCTGCAGCACACATAGAAAGAGGAAAACCCCTTTCAGTATTCCTTTTTTGCAGGAAGGTGCCCCTTACTGCACAAAAACAATCCTGCCTATATTGGCATTGGGCAGCAATTTGTGCGCCAACACAAGGGGAAAGGACAGAAATGCATCTTAATTCATAAATAAGGTGCATTCCTGCCCTTTCACATTGGCGTAGGGCAGCGCAACAAGAACACTTGCGGCGCTGCCCTACGCCAAAGCTTCATACATGAGGCCATTAGTTTTACCCACACCTTTGACCATGCCCCCTTGCTTATTAACTTTTGATCTGCTAAACACTGTTTAATTTATTTCCCCAATGTAAAAATGATTTGCAGTGGGAATTGGGGGTGTTTATGGTTGTCGATAGTTGGCAATGATGAGGAGGACCAAGTTCTAGAAAGTTTTGTCAGGATGGGGTCCTTACGCTTAAACCTTTTTGACAGGGGGGGTCTCGGCATCAAAAAGTTTGAAGACCTCTGCTCTAAGGCAAGGGTGTGTGCTTGCTCCCACACTCTTTAATCTCTTTCTAGCAAATGTTCTTCCAGCTCTTGATCAGGTCACCTTACACGCACCAAAGATAGTGACTTTCCACCTGTCGAGCCTGATGTACACTGACAATCTAGTCTTGATCAACTGATTAAGATTGGTCTCCAGAGACTTTTGAACACCACTGCAGTCTACTCCAGATCGAATATGATGGAAATAAACATCCTGGTCATAGGAAAGTCAGCCACCGGCTCGCTGTCCTGGCACCTGAAAACAGCAAAAAATGAGGCAACAACCGAGTACAAATACCTGGGTCGGGGGAGGGGGGCGGAGCTTGCCTGGCCTCAAAATGGCCACAAAGTAACTGAGCTCCCGCATACATCTCTGCAATCTTTTAAATATTTGCTCAATCCATGGCCGTAAACATCGATAAGGGGGAGTAACTGACAGCGCTGGGCACTGGCAGTGCAACGATACAGGCAAATCTCGGATCGGCGAAGTCGCAGAGCGCTGACTCGGCCTGGCGACTTTGAAGAGGCCGGCTCGGAGACCATAGCAGGCTACACCACCTGAGGGAAGCCCCTCTGGCATGGAGGTGGAGAGCCTGGGCTGAGTGCCACCATCTGCCTGCGGGGCGGCCAGACTGCATTGCTGAGGCCCGTGGAATACCTGCACAGCCTAAGGTGATTTGGCAGGAGTAGCTCCCGAGTGAGTGGATGCCCAGGCTAGCACGGTTGTGGAGATGCGGTGAGTGAGAAGGGGTCCACTGATTGACTTTGCCTAGGTACTGCTTGCTGACGGTGCCACGCTGCGCACCAGTGGTGGGGTCGGACTGAAAAACTTGCGCTCTCTCCTTGGACCTTAACTCTGGGTGCGGCGGGGACATCGCTTGAAGCAGCGCCCTCTTGGTGGCGACAGTACATGGAGACGCTTTGGCACTCGCCCACACCAGAGGCCCTGCATTGAGCTTCTGTGCTTCCCGGGAGGCTGGAAGCAATATAACACTCCCTCCCAAGTTGCGGAGTTAGTACCATCGTTGCCCCTGCATCAGTGGTGTGGCACACAGTATCTGAGAGGAGAAGTGGGGGCAGAGGTCACAAGATTTGGAACTTGACTGTCACATTGGGTGATCATGCGACTCCCTTGGGGACTCCTAGGTTGAGAAGTTCACTACAGGCAGGAATTTAGACCACAGAACACCAAGAAGCGGCGAAGCCTTCTTCGAAGATTCTTGGCCGGAAGCTATAGCTGAGACTGCTCGAGACGGAGACCTCCCATTGCACATGCAAGCTAAAGGTCCGGGCCCTGAGCAAAATCAGCACACTATGGGGAAGCCGGGCGAAACCCAATCCAAAATATAATTTGACCAGCGTAAGTCCTCTAGACTGAGGGAGGATGGCACGGACACTGATCTGGCAGAACAAGGCGCCTCTAGTTTTGAGCCGGGAGGGGACCTGCGCCATATTCTGGAGGCCATGCAGCAAAGCCATCCACTATGGATGGGAAAATAGACTCTCTCTTACTGCATGGACCGCATGTCGGAGAGGTTAGACAAGCACGCGGAGAGAATCAACATGGTGGAGAGGAGAGTCTCAGAAATCGAGGACCAAAATGTCGAGGCCTCGGGCTCTTGAAAGCAGATGGCAAAATTTGTGGAGTCACTTCAGGCTAAAGCTGAGGACCTCGAGGCACAGTCCAGGCGCAACAACTTACGTATAGTGGGGCTGCCGGAATCCAGCCCGACGGGAAACATGGAGCTATATGTGGAGAATCTACTTGCCATCCTCCTGGGCCGTGATATCTTTTCCACAATTTTTGTAGTTGAGCGGGCACATCGCTCACTAGCGCCTAGACTTCCTCCTGGGGCTCCCCTGCCCCATCATAGCCCGCATACTTAATTATTGGGACAGGGATGCTGCATTACGGAGAGCACGAGAGCTTCTGACACGTGGGTTCCGAGTTGTCACTGTACCTGGACTTTACCCCGCAGGTCCAGGAGGCGCACAGACGGTTTGCTCCCATTAAACGCAAGCTAAGAGAAATGAACATTGAGTATGCCATGCTCTACCCGGCCCGCTTGAAGGCCACAGTTAAATGGAAGGTGAAAGTCAATATGGACCCTGGCAACGCTCAACAGGCGCTTAAGGGATACACTAAGGCGCAGGTAAATAAAAAGGCAGCAGAATGCACAGCAGCAGATAACTCCTCGAGCCTGCTCGACAAAAATGACTGATGTACCCACAGGTGCGAGCCAGGTGTTTAGTCAGTAGCGACAATCGTGACAGGACTAAATATGTTTAGTGAAAGGCTGCCGCAGCAAAGGTAGATATGATGCTTTGAGATGGAAATACTTATGGCTGATTTGTTGTTGGGCGGCGGAGGAGGTTAAGTGGTGGAGTACGAGAGATGAATACTCTTGGTTGCATACTATGCTGCTAGTGTCAGGCTGATTGTAAGTCCGAGTATTACACTAGGCTATATCGAAATAGGTGAAGCCGTGGATAAACAAAATCAGTGATATAATAATTGTAGAGATGTTTGAGTTCAACACAGTTGGTTGGGCACTCACCGCCCTGAAGTGTATCACACATTGTTATAAGTAGGGGGCTAAAGTTCTGAGGGAGGGGTTCATGTCATGTCAAATGTCAGGGGACGCGATGTGGGTGGGGGTGGGTTAAAGATCATGCATTGATTTGTAGCAGCAGCGCAGACATTGTTGAATATTTCTATCTAGGCAGCTATGTGCTCAATGTGAAAGGTATTTTTGGGTTCGAACAGGAGTGGGAGGCATGACCAAACAACCACACAAGGGGACCACATAATAAGCTTTTTAACCTGGAACATTAGGGGGCTGAATGACCAGCGAATGGTCGGCAAGGTGGTTTTATACTTGCTCAGGCATCACATACATGTGGCAGTGCTGCAGGAAACTTATTTGGCACATACCACTGGGTTGTTGTCACAGAGAAGATTGAAGGGCACTTGTGTGGCAGCCGGCTTTACCACTCATGCAAGAGGGGTCCTGACATGGGTCAGACAGGGGGCTAATATTAATAAACAATCTGTGGCAATAGACCCCGAGGGACGGTACGTCGTAGTGCATGGTCACAAGGGCAACCTAGATGTGCGCGTAGTGAGAGTGTATGGCCCAAATTATGACAAACCCCAATTCTACCGTACACTGCACATGAAGCTCACTACATATTCGAAAATGCCCACTTTATGGGGTGGCAATTTTAATTGCGTACAATCCCCTGCGTTCGATCACTCAAGAGACCCTCAGCGTCCTCCCTCGGCGGCAGCTAGGGCTATTGCAGCAATTGCGGAATCTGATGCTTGATTGGTGTATGGCGATACTGCACGCCAGAGGGTAGAGAGTACACACACTATTCATCAGTACGCAATATACACACGCGTATAGACTACTGGCTGGCATTCCGAGCCTTAATACCCTTCATAACAAACTGTTAACATCTGCCGCGTACATACTCAGACCACTCCCCAGTTAAACTACAATTGAAAATAGACGACCTCCAGCCCAGGGTCCGAATGTGGCATTTTCCCAAGTACTCCTTGCTAGACGAGGTATTTAAAGTGGAAGTATTCAAGGACCTAGATCTTTTCTTTGCCACTAATCTGGGCATTGTCCCGAAGATGGCCAACATATGGGAAACATTTAAAGTCTTTATTTGAGGCGTGGTCATCTCGGAAAACATGCAGGAGTGCTTTGCTCCATCAGAGGGAGACTACAAAGGCTTGATACCGAATTAGGGGAGCTGGAGCAACGTGTAGTTACAGATTCCTCCTCTGAAGTGCTTGCTCCGATCAGGACTAAGATAGACGAATATAATGACGAGACCCAAGAAGTGGTGCATCTGGGGAAATACGCCACCGCAAGAGTGTATGGGAAAGGAGATAGGCCAAGCGCAACGCTGGCCGCTCTGACCCTGCCGGGTGGAAGGTCAAATGAGGTGCGGGAGTTGTATGATGAGAACGGCACATCACTGTATGGAGCTGCACAGATGGCGGATAGATTTCGCACCTACTATACAGACCTTCACACCTCGCGGCTATCCGACTCGGAGGAGTCGGATGAAGAATTTTTATCTTATATAGCTATGAAGTGGCTGACAAACTCTCACAGGGAGCATTTGCTGGTGCATTTGCACCCTACTGAGATAGCCGCAGCGTTGAAAACAATAGCCAATCACAAGGCCCCAGGATCGGATGGGCTAAGCGTAGCATTTTATAAAGCTTATCAACTTCTCCCTCATCTGGTAAACTTATTTGAGGAAATGGCGGCAGATGGGGTAATGCCCCCCAGCATGAGAGAGGCCACTTTGAGCACCCTGTTAAGGAAGGGGAAGCCCCTGCGCCAATGCTCATCATACAGGCCTCCCTCGTTGCTCAATACTTTGCTAAAATCCTCGTAAATCGCCTTGCCCCCTTACTTCCTATGATGGTAGCCCCTGAGCAATATGGCTTTGTGCCCACATGCTCGCTAACAAGCAACCTACGGACCATATTTGACACGATAGCAAGTATTGACCCGGAGGCACGAGCCGCAGCAATTTTTCTGGATGCCAGGGGTGCATGGCCAACCACCGAGGAAGATGGCCGTACACTAGCGCGGCTCCAACAGAACGTGCCCGAGAAACTCAAAATCCATACACAGATCCATAAAAGTTTGAGCTAACAATACCAGCAGCAGAGCCGTAATCCACTCGGAAGGTCCTGCGCCCAAAATTGGGCGAATCGAGCGATCGCAAGGCAAGATCCGCTCGAGTTATCGAGGAAGACAGCTGGCAGTGCAGATTGCGGAGAGGAGATGGGTTTCTTGTGAATCCTGCGGCTGGCGGTGAGAAGTTGCTGAGACGGAGTAAAGAGTGCCGGCGGCGCATCCAATCTCCGCCCGGCAAATTCAGAAATCAATAATCGGGCAAGCCGAGTGAGCGAGACCCGACTCTGCCCCGAGATACCGGTGCAAAGGCCCAGCCGCGGCGAGGACGAATTGGAGGAGGGACCCCTATGGAGCTGCAGGCGTCTGGGCGAAGCGGGGGAAGCACAGAAATTAAAATACCAGCGGAGCCGTCAGGTGTTCCTTGGCAGATTCCGGGCCCAGAGTCGGGAAAGACTGGCGAGCAGAAGCATAGACCGGCCCGAGTCAACACCAACTAAGGCCTAGCCGCTCCAAGTGCAGAGCTGTGGTGGGGCTGACCAAAGCGGCAGCTATAAAGTAAGGAGTGTGGCGTGTGGGAGCGGCGAACTTGTACACCACCCTCTGCCAATAGGAGATGCTGAATTTCCCCTGCGATCGAAGGCAGTGCGACTCCAAATGGAGGTGGCCTACTTGGGAGGATATAAAATATAGCGAGGGTGGAAAGACGCCACATAATTTGAACGGATGCCATTATCCCAAAACAAAAGGCGAAGTCGCCCAGTTGGCTGTACTAGTAGGACAGAAATCAGAATAGCAGGCCTACGCATTAATCGGACATGCTTCCTGGGAGCTCGAGATGAGCCACAGAAACGAAAACAATGAACAGAACCGCCCATTAGAAACCACCGAGACCCAGCACCCAGTGATAGAGAAAAGGCACTACCGGAGAAGACGCGACACTCCCAGTCATAGGCCCAGCGAAAGTCTAGATAACACACCACAGAAAGCGAGAGATCAAACACGAAGCGTGGCCACAACGAGGCAGAGGGGCACCGGGTCATAACCTAACATCTACAAGCTTTGACTGGCGAAACCCAACAGGCCGCCGAGGGCCCAAAGCCTTGGGCAGGCGGTGGAGAGTAGCTAACTAGGGCTAAACACCCAAACTGACCCCGTGCCTACCGAGACCAAACATGAACGGAGAGAGAAGTGGTAATCCACCACTGCAAACGAAGCTGGAGAAGTATGCTTGGCAAAAAGGGTCGAGCGCACAGGAGAGTGAAACTGATGAGACACCTGGAAAAGCGCAAGCGTCAGGCAGGCAGTCAGACATGACCCTACAGGATATGACAGCAATTACTACTGTGCGAACGTCGCTGGAAAACAGAATTGACTTAGTGTTCCCGGAGGTCTCTCTGATCAGGGCAGACATTCGGAACATGAAAGCTAGAATCAAAGAGGTGGAGACAACAGCCAATTCTCTAGTCAAAGACGTATCAACCCTCAAAAAACAAATAAAAGACCTCCAAGTCCTCAGCGATAGGCTGGAAAGCCAACTGGATGATTACGAAGGCAGGGCACGAAGGAACAATGTCCGTATCCTAGATGTGCCAGAAAGAGCGGAGGGTCAGGCGAGCAGATTTGTTCGTTGAGGAGCTGGTTGTGAAAACCTACAACGGAAAAATCTGTCAAAATTATTGACGATTGAAAGAGCGCCCAGGGTGCCCGGGAGGGACCAAAACCTGGAGCAACCCCCGGACCCATATTAGCCAGGATATTTAACTACTGTGACAAACATAATATTGCAAACGGCTCGTACGGCACCACCTGTTGACTTCGAGAACAGCAAAATAATCTTCTTTCCCGACTTTACCCTCAGGAAGATGGCAGCAAAGAATAATCGCATTGTAATTTCTACTGGCATTGAACAACACACTCTAGAGACTCTCCTCTGAACTACAGAGAAGCTTGCTCACCAAAACTAGGATAAAACATGACACCATCAACAAAAGACATACGAGACCGTCCCCGTAACCCACAGCTAGGGTCGCTTATGGACAAAACGGGACATGTTCCTGCAAGTTAAATAATCTTCAATAGCTTTTAAAAAACAATAGTGATGGTTATCCGGTGCGGGCTTGGACCACGCGCCACAATATTTATGGGGTGGGCAATAGGCGCTCTGTAGAGTTGGGGAGGCGGGAGATTCAATTCCCCCCATGCAGGGAGGTAGGGAGGGGGAGGGTAAGGGGTTTGTTGGTAGGGGGGAACCCCGTCAACAGACACTTTTGCCATTGTAATGATGAACTGGGATAGTTCACAGCCCATGCGAGGGGACAGGGAAGGGGACAGGGAAACTTGTTCAGTTTTACACATAATTTAGATGACACTAACACGTGACAGAAGGAGGTACTTAGGAATTGCCACACACTTTGCACTGGTAAGAAAGCGCTAATAGGTTGTGGAGTATTGACTGCATCGGACAGCTGTTATATGGCGCCCGTGAGGAATCCCTTGCCAAGGTGGGATATTAACAATAACAGGAATGGGACCAACGCTAAGACAAGGAATTAGGTTGTTGTCTTGGAACGTGAACGGATTGGGCGACAAACTAAAGAGGGGCATAGTGCTGCAATATATAAAACGACACTCGCCAGACGTGGTACTTTTGCAGGAGACACACCTAATGGAGAATGCAAGTAAGGCAATGACCAGGTGGGGATATAAGCTGGTGGCACACTCAGCATTTAGCTCTGGGTCCAGAGGTGTGGGAATTGTGAGGGAGAACTTTTAGGTGGCACTTGACCATACATGCACAGACAATCTGTGTAGATTCATAGCGGTCTCCGGGAGGTGGGAAGGCCGAACACTAAACCTGCTGTCTGTATATGTGCCACCTGGCCTCCAGGCTCTAGCTATTAAAGACTTGGGGGAGCTCCTGCTCACCCTCCCTGAAGGGAGGCTCCTCGTAGGCGGGGACTTCAATTCAATTGTGTCTGGCCGCCTGGACCGGAACCCTCCAAGAGACCTTCTGCCCTCATGTACGCAGATCCACGATTTTATGGGAGCGATGGGGTTGGTCGACGCCTGGAGGGCACTCCATCCTGCGGATGCCCATTTCATTCCCGGGCCGACCATAGTCTTTCTAGAATCGACTATATCATAGTACCGGCAGACCAACTAGGACATAACTAAGAGGTTTGCCACTCGGCGAGGGGCATTTCGGATCACTGGATAGTGGAAGTGGGCGAACCACAGGTAGGTAGGACAACCCTGATAAATCCATGGTACCATAAGATCCACTGGTTAGAGAGAAAATTACAAAAGAAGTTGAGCTTTACTTCCAAGAGAATGAAAATTCGGTAGATTCCACGCAGATACTATGGAAGGCCTTCAAGGTGGTGATCGGGGGCTACGCGGTCTCCCTGATTGCGGGGACCCAGAAGGAGAAAAACGCACAATTAGTCAAATTAGAAGCAGACAAGCTACAACTGGAGGGTATGCTGCAAGATACACACACAGAAGAGACCAAACACTTGATAAAGTTGAAAACAAAAGAATACACGGCCCTAGCAACAGACACTGCTAGAACGCATCACAGGGCAACACTTAGTAAAATCTATGAAGTAGGCGATAAAGCAGGGAAACTGCTGGCCAGGCTGGATCGCCGAGAACAACAGACTAGTGGTGGAACTGATAGGCGAGTTTGGTGAACAACTTACTGACCTGCATGCAATTGTAGATGAATTTGGGAATTACTACAAGCAGATTTATAAATCCCACACGGCTTCCACGGAGGTGGATACAGACTCCCTATTGTCTGACATGCCCCTACCCGCTCTCTTGGGTAAACCTGGATAGTGAACTGGTAAGCTCAGAGGTGGAAACAGCTATAAGAGACCTACAGGCAGGAAAGGCGATGGGCCCCAATGGTTTGCTCATTGAATTGTACAAACTAGCCCTGAGTAAACTAGCACCATATCGCACAAAAATGTTTCTGGAGAATAGGGAGAAAGGGACTCTTCCACCATTGTGGTCATCCACAAAAGCAGGAAACCCAAGAATAAATGTTCCTCGTATCGGCCAATATCATACCTTAATGCAGAGGCCAAGATCTTAGCAAAACTGTTGGCCACTCGCTTGCTACAAGTCATAACAAAACTTGTGCATCCACACCAGTCCGGCTTCATGCCAGCAGGAAACACGTCTCTTAATCTGCGCCGACTACATGGAGTGATAGCACGGTCAGACACGTTAAGAGAAGACGCAGTCGTAGTGTCCCTTGACGCCGCCATGGCATTCGACACGATCGAATGGCCTTATATGTTCTCAGTTATCAAGAAATTCGGATTTGGTCCTGACTTTCTGACCTGGATCCAACTCCTGTACAGAGACCCAATGGCCTAAGGTAGTCATAAGTAACCGGAAGTCTCCAGTGTTCACCCTTGAAACGGGGACCAGACAGGGATGCCCCCTTTCCCTGTTGCTCTTTGCCTTAATGTTGGAACCATTGGCGATGTGGATATGGAAGGATCCAATATTGGGAGGACCGTGTCTCCCTGTACGCTGACAATATATTATTATATATGGTGTCACCCAAAACTTCATTAAACAGAGTGCTACACATCTTAACCAATTTCGGGAAATACTCGGGCTACTGTAGACAAAGTCAGTCATCTACGTTCTTAGTGGCAAATTCCCTCCCCTGCCCAGGGGATATATCATTGACGACGCAGCTGAGGGATTCAAATACCTGGGAATTTGTCACCAAAGACCTGGTCCGGTTCTATGAACGCAATCTCTTACCTCCGCTACAGAGACTTAGAAGCGACCTCAATCACTGGAAAACACTCCCATTGTCAGTGATGGGACGCGCAGCGCTTTTTGAAATGATGTCCTTACTGCGCTTTTTATATATATATAACTCTCCAGGCCTAGTAAGGTCAGAATATTTAAGGGCAATAGAAAGCACTCAAAGAGAACTTCTATGGAAAGGTAAACCGCCCCGAATATTGACCCAGAAGCTTACAAGAGGGTGGTATGATGGGGGTATCGGTCTCCCGGATATCAGAAGATATAATTCGGCCTCACAGCTATCTGCCATTAACCAATGCATATATAGGCCCCAAAGGGACCCGAGATACCAAATGGACAGATGGCTGCTCCCAGGGAGGGGGGGGGGGGGATCTCTCAAGAGAACTCTACTCCAGACCCACCAAACCGAAACTGACAGGCTCTACTGCCCATGCTGTCCAAGTATAGCAGACAGCCACCAAGAGCTTGGCTTGGGAGGGAAGAGTCATGCAGGCCACCCCTCTATGGGACACAGAGATGCTGGGCAACTTAAGGAACACTACAGGCTTTGATCAGTTGGATATGATTGGTATCTCCAAAGGTAATGACCTGTGGAGGGCGGGCGATGTAATTTCCTTCACGCAGCTGCAGACTGAGTATGACGTGGCAGATGCAGAGCACTTCAGGTACCTACAGATAAAATATGTGCTACAAGCGGCAATTACCAAAGGGGAGTTGCTTCAAGAATCCTCTCCTCTTGGGGGAGGAGCCTAGCGCTTGACCAAGATGGCCGCGTGAGCTCTGAGCTCCCGAGACCCTCGCGCCCTCCGTCGACTATCCTGTCTTCAATCCTGTCTGTATGCATGGCATCGTGTAGATGACCTGTCAGGGAGGCGATTGATGCTACCCGCGGTCGAATCGCCCACCGGGAACCGGAGTTAAGCATGGCGGAAGATTGCGGCCTATCTCCGAGGGATGCCAGGGGCTAGAGTTGGCAGGATGCCCGACTTCTAGTTGAACAACAACGGCCAGGCGAGGTGTGAACTGTCGGATGGAGGTCCCCGTCCTTTCACTTTCGTTTTCTCTCCCTTTGTCTGCCCTGCCCCTGGAGAGCTCTTGGTGGCTTTATTATCCTTTGGACGCTCTACATGCTACTCTGGCGGCCCATTGCAGAACTGATCACTCCTGATTCCTCTCGTTGAGAGGGGGCCGTCTTATCTGAACCGACCCGCTTGGCACCAACCATGTCGGGCAAAGCAGAGGTGGATCGGCTGAAGCCTAAGTCTACCAGGCGGGGAGCCTATACTCAAGTCAATAATATGGACCGCTATGCTCTGCAGAAGGGATCACCGAGTGGGTCGAGCCAGTCGCCGGATACCCAGAAGGAGGCCTCGCCCTTGGCCCCGGAGCTCTCGCTGCAGGATGTCATGGGCGCGCTCGAAGGGATGCAGACCTCGATTGGGAGACAGTTTGATGCCCTGGCGCATAAGGTGGATGCCATTTTGGTGGATGTTAACCTGATCCGTGCGGACTTGGGCAAAACGAATGAACGGGTCAAAACCCTGGACCTCAAGACCACGGGCCTCGCCGATGATGTCACGGAATTGCAGACCGAGGTTCGTAAGCTGAGGACCGAGAGTGATCTCGCCGCCCGCCGGCTGGAGGACTTTGAGAGCCGGGCCAGGCGCAACAACGTGCGCGTTATCGGGGTCCCGGAGTCCTCGGATGAGGCTTCGGTTGACCTGCTCGTCGAGGACTTGGTGTTTAACCATCTGCAGCCTAAGGGTCTTGGAAAGTTCTTTGCGGTTGAAAGGGCCCATAGAGTGCCGGGTGGGAGACCCAAGGTGGGAGCCCCACCGAGGCCGATTGTCGCCCGGCTCTTTCATTTTCGAGATCGGGACGCTATCCTGCAAGCATAGAGGGTGACGGGCCCGGTCCCCTTCCAGAACGCGTCGGTGAATTTCTATCCGGACTTCACCCAGCAGGTGCAGAGGCAGAGACAAGGCTTTCTGGGGGTGACGAGGCGACTTCGGGAGAGGGATCTGAAGTATGCCATGCTCTTCCCTGCCAGACTACGTGTGGTGTACGAAGATCGGACATTCTTCTTTGAGTCTCTTGCCATGGCCGATGAATGGCTGGACGCTTTGCCCCGGCGGCGGCCGGGAGAGGACACTGCCGCGGATGGGGAAAATGGCCGGGGTGGGCAGGGCTGATTTTTCGGAGCCGGTCTGACTCGATTTGACTTTATTTGATGACTTGATCAGAGTGCAGTATATGCGGAGGGTTGCGGGAGGACGAGGGGAGCTCTTTCCTCCCTTAGGATGCTTTTTGTAGATTTTGGGTTTTGTAGGGCGACAGGCACACTGCAAGTTGGGGGGGCTTTGTAAGCTGCAGCAGGGGTGCAGGGTGGGGGGGATGGTTGGGATTTCGGGGTTGTTGTTGGGGGGTCTGTTTCTGCAAGGCGTAGTGATCATCTTCGGTATTGTCCCATGGTGACTCTTCGGGGGGGGGGGGGGGCCTCCTTGTGGTAGGGGATGGGGGGTAGAGGTTTAAGTGTTATTAGCTGGAATGTTAATGGTTTGGGGGATCGCATTAAGCGCGGGATAGTCTTGCAACACTTGAAACGGTCAATGCCAGATGTTGCCCTCCTGCAGGAGACACACCTTATAGGTAACACGTGTTTTGCTCTTAATAGGAAGGGTTACAAATTCATAGCTCATTCGGGTTTCTCCTCCGGGTCTAGGGGTGTGGGCATCCTTGTCAGGGCCTCGTTACCATTTGAGGTGGACTCCACCGTTGTTGACGATAGGGGGAGGTTTGTGGCGGTGGCGGGGAGGTGGGAAGGTAGAACTTTGGTTTTAGTTTCGGTTTATGTCCCTCCAGCCCTGCAGGCCTCCACGTTTGTAGATCTGGGTAGGGCCTTGCTGGATCTCCCGGGGGGTATGTTAGTGGTAGGGGGGGACTTCAATGCTGTTGGCTCTGGACTGCTGGATAGGTACCCGCCCAGAGACACAGGGGGGGCTCAGAAGTGGCTTCCAGACTTCCTAGACACACTCGGCCTGATAGACTGCTGGAGGCTCTGACACCCCACACAGCGTCAATACACCTTCCCCTCTGGGGCGCATGGTAGCCTTTCTAGGATTGACTATTTGCTCACTTTGGCTGTGCACGCCCCCTTGGTGTCTGAGGCCAGGCACATGGCGCGTGGCATATCGGACCATTCGCCAGTGTGGATCAGGCTGGATGTCGGCCGAGAGGGAGGGGAAAGGGTGGCTCCTATCAACCCCTGGTACTTTCGAGATTCCAGGATGCGCAGCGCACTGGTAAAGACAGTAGATAATTTTTTCAAGGATAATCAGGGGTCCGTGGACTCGGCAGTGTCGCTCTGGGAAGCATTTATGACCGTGCTGAGAGGGGAGGCCCTCTCACTTGTAGTGGCGGCCAAGCGGCGGAGAGATGGCGAGGTTATGCAGGTGGAGGAGGAGATCGTGGCTTTGGAGGGAGCGCTAGAGTAGGAGGTAACAGCGGCCTCACTGCATGAGCTGAGCTTGAAGCAAGCCGAGTATAAGGACCTTGTGACAAATGCCGCTAAGACCCTCAGTAGGGAACAGCAGGGCCGCCTGTATGATGTTGGTGATAAGGCCGGGAAGCTCTTAGCTTGGCTGGATAAAAAAGAACGGGTTAATAGAGTAGTGCCGGAGCTGATGGGAGAGGGGGGAGAGGTGATTGTGGAACCTGAGGGGATTGTCCAATGTTTCTCGGACTATTTCCGTAAGGTTTATGCCTCAGTGTCGGATAGGCCGCCCGAGGACTCGTGTGACCTCCTGCGGGATATCGCTCTGCCCTGTCTTTCTGCTGTAGATAGAGATGATCTTGATGGAGACTTAACGGTCGATGAGGTGGCGGGAGCTATTCGCGCGCTGAACTCGGGCAAGGCCTCGGGCCCGAATGGCTTGCCGATTGACCTGTATAAACTGTTCCCGGATAAGGTGGCCCCTCACCTGCGCGCCATGTTCGTGGAGGCGCGGGGGAGTGGGACCCTCCCGTTGGACCAGAGGCTGGCGACAATTGTTGTGATACATAAAGATGGTAAACCCCGAGATAAGTGTGCCTCATATAGGCCCATATCACTCCTCAACGCCGAGCCGAAGATCCTGGCTAAAATCCTGGCGGGCAGATTGGTCAGGGTACTTGGAGACTTGATTCATCCTGATCAATCTGGTTTTATTCCGCATCGCAACACCGCGTTGAACCTTCGGCGCCTTCATGGGGTGATCGCCAGGGCTGGCACGCTGCGAGAGCCGGCTATTGTGGCGTCTCTTGATGCCACGATGGCCTTCGATACGGTGGAATGGGAGTATTTGTGGGCTGTGCTAGCCAAGTTCGGCTTTGGCCCTGGTTTTGTGAGCTGGGTGAGGTTGCTGTATGAGGGACCCCTTGCGAGTGTGGTGGTAAATGGCCGGGCATCGACTCCGTTCCGGCTTGGGAGGGGGACTCGGCAGGGCTGCCCCCTGTCGCCTCTGTTGTTCGCTCTTGCTCTTGAACCTCTGGCGGCGTGGATACGCTGGCACCCGGATATACGTGGCCTTCGGTGGTCGCCCGAACACGAGGACAGCATTTCGCTATATGCTGATGACATCTTGTTATACCTTGCCTCGCCCAAGAACTCACTCATAGTGGTCTGTGACGTTCTTACGTCCTTCGGTAGGAATTCGGGTCTCGTCATCAACTGGAGTAAATCGTATTTATACGTCCTGAGTGGTGAGGTTCCGCCGGTCCCGCGAACTTGTTCGATCCAGATTGCTCAGCAGGACTTCGTGTACCTGGGGATCTTTATCTCCATGGACCCCGCCCTGCGGTATGAGAGAAACCTGCTCCCCCCCCTGGCACGCCTGCGGCGGGATGTTGAGGGCTGGCGGAGGCTGCCGCTCTCCCTCGTCGGGCGCGCTGCCTTGTTCAAAATGATGTCCCTTCCCCGGTTCCTCTACGCATTGCAAAACACTCTAGATTGGGTGCCGGCCAAGTACTTTCGGGAGGTCGAAAGCCTCCAACGGACGTTGTTGTGGGATGGGCGGCCGCGGATAGCGATTGCTAAATTGACGCTTCCATGGTATGACGGGGGTATTGCGCTTCCAGACATCCGACGCTATTACTGGGCCACCCAGTTGTCCGCGATTAACCACGGTTTCTATGGCCCGGCCCTCAGCCCTGGTTATGCCATGGACAGATGGTTGTTGCGCGGGGGAAACTATCTTAGGGCGTTGTATTCGCGGTCCCTCGACTCATCCCTCACGGGGCCCACTGGGGTGGCGGTGCGTGTATGGAAGATAGCGACTGACTCTCTGGGCTGGAAGGATAGGCTCACCCTAGCAGCCCCGTTGTTCGAATCTGAAAGGTTGGGTAGGCTTTGGCATACGAAAGGGTTTGACAAATGGGACTTGATCGGCATCTCCAGGGTTGGAGATATGCTGATTAAGGGTAGGGTGAAGTCCTTTGAAGAGTTGCAGAAGGAGTACGAGTTGGGGGCGTCTGAGTTTTTCCGATATGTTCAGGTGCGTCATGCCCTGCGGTCAGTCCTCGTGGAGGGTGAGAAGGTGCCTGAGTCCTCGCCTTTGGAGGACCGGATCCTTGATGGCCATATGCCGGAGAGCACGATCTCGCTCATCTACAAGAAACTGATAAATGTTCGGGCTGATTTGCTACTGGGGCTGCGGGACCAGTGGACTAGGGACGGACTCGAGTTGGATGATGAGGACTGTCAGTCTGCTGTTTCCTCTCCTAAGGAGGTTGCGATCCCGTCGCGTCTGAGGCTGGTGCAGCTCAAGATCCTGCATCGAGTGTATGTGACGGGGCCGCGACTGGTTCATATGGGATACTCTGAGGAAGGCCTATGTAGGAGGGGATGCGGTATGGTGGGTACTTTCCTACATATCATCTGGGAATGTGGTGTCATCACGGAATTTTGGAGGCGAGTCCATGCGGTGATGGGGGAGGTGACGGGCATTGCTATGCAGCCGGAAGCGCGGTGTTGTCTCCTGAATGTCTGGGGGCCTACTGACCATAATGAGGCACAGACCCAGTGGGTGACCCTGGGTAACATGGTTGCTAAGAGGGACATTGCGCGCTTGTGGGGTTCCGGGGGGCCCCCCACGTTAACCGCGTGGAAAGAAAATATGGACTGGAGTATGCTCAGGGAGAAGACAGTCTATTGCGCCAGAGGCCGCCCTCGGAAGTGGCATGCCATCTGGGGGCGGTGGAATCAATACAGGGGGGGAATATGTCTTGCCCCTGATCTGGATCCTCCCGAGGAACAGCTTTCTTCTTGACCTTTCCAGCTCAGTATGCAGATGTGATGGTTAATTGACTTCTTGGGCCTCTGCTTTTCCCCCTTTTTCCTCTTACTATAGTACTGTGACTGTTAGACGATTGGGGTCCGGCTCCCCCTGAGGGGCTACCACCGTGGGCATTCAGTGTTGTTGCCTTGCTGGGGTTTGTTGTGTGTTTGTAATTATTAAAAATGGAACCTTCTCACTGCTCCTTCAATGTACTGTGGACGATTCTTTGTATTCTCCCATCGAAGCTGCCGAACCTCCGGGTCGTCGGCTGAATAGCTGTGTCCAGACTCTTGAAGAAATAAAGGTTTTTAAAAAAAAAAAAAAAAAAAAAAAAAAGATTCCTCTCCTCTTGAGGACAGAGTCCTGGACGAGTACATGCCGGGAAAGTCCATCTCATTGACATATAAGAAGCTAATCAACAATATGTCCAACACCCTCCTCCAGCTCCGCGCCGATGGGAACACGATTTAGACGAGAAATGGATGGAAGTCTTAGCCTTTCCCTGAGAGATTACTATCTCCAAAATATTGCAACTGGTGCAACTAAAAATACTCCACAGAACTTATCTCACCGGCACATCGTTAGTGAGGATTGGCTATAGGACTGACTCAAGGTGTGCAAGGCGATGTGGACAGGATCGCACCTTTGCCCATGTTCTCTTCGAATGTGTACACATCCAAAAATATTGGTCTGAGCTGATAAAGTGTACGGGAGAAGTAATGGGAGTCAACATAGAATCTGATATTAAATTTTGCCTGATAAATATATGTGGGCCTACTCACTTACATAACAAAGAGAGAATATGGATGATAATGGGAACAATAATCGCCAAATGAAACATTGCCAGAATGTGGGGAGCTCAGGAGACACCAACAGTTGTAGTGTGGGAAAAAGACATGGACTGTTGCATGTTGACGGAAGGCACAATTTAGGAGTCTAGAGGGTGTCCCAAAAAGTGGTTGCAGATATGGGGAAAGTGGAATGATTACAGGGGGGAACTCTGTGAACCCCCCTTCCCAGGTGGAACACAACCAAGACCTGGGGCAACATGGGTGAAGTTGGTCGGGTAGGTTACCTAATGAACAAGTGTGAGATATGGTTCGGGATCCAGTGTATCAGTGTAGATGTACTCCTTGATGCCTATGTTAGTAAGACAAACGCACTTCGAGGCGGTCTGAACTCTAATACACTGAGTGTCTGTGACTTATCATAGTCCCGACCTCCGGTTGGTCTGAGATTCTCCTACACCTACAGCATATGTTGATTGTGGGGCTACCATTGGGAACAATCCCGCTTACTAAGTTTTGAAGACTGTCTGTGATGATTCAACTACAAGCCTTGAAAAAGTCATTTTACGACAAAAAACGTGTCGGCTGTTGCTTAACTGGACATTTCGAATAAATATAATGAAACCAACCTTCTGTCTTTATGTACTATTTGCTGATGGCTGCTGAATTCACTTGAAAGGACCCACTAGAGTGACGGACCTTCATACTGTATTTCTGTGGTGGTGCTCTAAACATTCTTTTTGAATCAATTTGTATGGGTTTCCCCCTACATATGACACTATTGGGATGACAGTGTCCTTGTTTTCATTGAGCACGCCTTTTCTACATATGATCGCAAAACTCTCCTGAATTAGTGTATGTGCTGGCACCCTCAATTACCGTTGTCATCCTGTTTGCCTGTATACTAGCTCCTACACCTGCCACCCTGGCAATGCACCTATGGCATGGAACTATGCTGACTATGCGGCCAAGGTCCAGAAATTATGGTACACCAAATTTGTTAATGCAGATCAACACTGGAGGATCAAAAAAACTCTGCTAAAACCAGCGCTTAACATCAGGGGGCTACTCCACTGCAGACAGGCCTTTATAGCCTGCTTCAACCCTTCAGTCGTACAGTTGAATCGCAGAGTAGTGAAATATCTGGCAAGGCTTGAAAGTAAATTCAATACCCAACAGCTCAAAATGAATACAGGCCCAGACTAGCCCATGTAGTCTTGACCTTTCTTGCTACATGCCTAGTCAAGCATTGTCACTTTACCACATCCTTGCTCATCAGGAACAGCTCTGCACAGTCACTTTATGCACCTGCCTGCCAAAATACTTTAACAACAAAACTCCTGGGGCTCGCGAAGGACTATTTACCCTTTTTGTACTGATTAGGTTACAGGCTCCACGCATTAGTGAATTCCAACTGAAATTCAAAACCCCGTAATAGCACAGTGGATTACCTGTTTACCTGGCAGCTGCAGTTCTATTCAGGCACAATACTAACAACTAACATTCCAATAACCTACATAAGAAGTGATGAGGCCACAAAATGTTTTTAATCAAAATTATATTTAAAGTATATCAAGAACACATTCATTGTAAAGAATAATGACTACTATGTCTAACTCCAATTTTTTTTTTCATCGAATGGTAAATGTTAAACACCTGTTAAATTGTACACGTCGTTCCTTTTTATTCTTTTTCTTGCTTTAAAGTTGTACATGCTTTATCTATTGGTGCAACTGTTTTAATTAACTATGCACTTTAGAAATAATAAATAAAATAAACAGACTAAGCAACATTTTGGAGGGAAACTGCTTACTGCATATTTTTCCTTCACATTAGACCAATTAGCCGGCGCCTTCCAAGGGTGCATAAAGAGCATTGCATTGATTACTTTGTCAATTGTTCAAAGTGAGAAAATTGTGATGAGACAAATACCTATTGGGGGGTATCCGCATTCAGCCGAGTCATTTGTACACATACTCAGCATCTTACAAATGGTCGTTCAACTAAGTATGACATGATTATTCTGGTGATAGAGGACATTTCAATTAAACATTGCAATACCCTGAATCCTGCAACACGACTACCATTGTCAAGAAAGGAGATTGATGATGAAATAGACTAGAATTATATTGCTGTGACAGACTTTTGCACCAAATCAAGACCAGATATTCAAAAAGTGCCACTCAAATTTGCTGATTTGATTGTATTAGTGGATAGTTCTGGTCTGAGAGACCATTTGGATGTCTTCAAGCAGCTTATGCAGTTAGCTCAGTAGAATAATTTGTGGCATCATCATACTTGTGTGATGTAACTTCAGAACAAGTAGCAGAATTGATTGCAATTGCAGGGGCATGCTGTGTTGCGAAAGGATTGAGTGTTACAATCTCAACAGATAACCAATACAATTTTGGAGTGGTTCATGACATTGGCCATTAATGGTCACACAGGTTTCATGACATCCGCTGACACCCATATCAGAAATGATCCACATATTCTAGATTACTTGGAGCCTCTACAAATCCCCCAAAAGATTGCTGTTAAATATGCTGCAAACAAGAGTGGAGACAACAGCATGTCAGTGGTCAATAATCTTGGCAATGTGGTTGCGAAATACTGTGCTCTTGCATTTGGTACATTGGCAAAAATCTGAACACCAAAATATGAAATTGAAAATGTCAATAGTCTCTATTCAATGCCGATTCAGTCTCTTGATGAACTTAGGGAACAACACAATGAAGTGCCAGAGAATGAAGAGAAAAGATGGGAGAAAGCAAGATGTTCAAAAGACGATAATGAGATTTGGATGTCAAATGAAGAGAGCTTAGTACAGCCTGATTCCATTTTGTTGCAGATGGCAAGATGCATTAATCTAAGTGGATTGGTACTCACCCACCCCACAGGTGTGACTCACTGAGTGTAGCCAAGCTTTTTTAAACAGAGCTGATCTCTGGATTATGTTTGCCAACTTCTTTAGAGACAGATAGAAAAACTAATTTTAGAAATGATGGCACAAGTGTCCTGTGCATGACACTGACTGTGGAGCAAAAAGTCCATTGTGAATTTCAAACAGAAGCATCAGGAATTGTAGAGAAGGCAGTGGTACCCTAAAAGCAAAATTGGTCAAGGTCGTGTGTAAACAGCATTGAAAAGGCCAGATAGCTTTCACTTAGTTCTGTTGAGCATGAAAAGCTTACCCAACAAAACCATAGGCTGGTCTCCCCATGACCCCACGGGGCTAGAGAGGATTCCTGGTATAACTTAATCTGTACTTGTGAATATTATTATTTTTTTTTTTTTAATTTATCAAAATTTGTATTGCAAAGTAAAAGAAAATGACAATACAATAAAAAACAATACAAACTGCATAATCGAAGACATGACTGCGTAACAACATGTACGTTACGAAATGTGCTACGAAATAAATCAGGTTCAGAAAGCGAATGGAACATAGCCGTAGGATGGTCATATTAAAACAATTTAAAAAAAACAATTACAAATACATACACATTACTCAAAAGGAAAAAGACAAATGTCATGTCAAATAAAGGAAGGTGGACTCCGCACAATATGTTGCACAAAGCTATGATCAAATACCAGTGATGGTGCCATTGAAGTACATGTGATGACCATCCTGCAGCCGTGGGGGACACACCCAAGGGAGGCAGCAATCTATGGAATCCAGCGCTCGCCCGCTCAGCCCATGGGAGGAGTTGGTGAGGCAGAAACAGCCTGTGAAGTGTCCGTTGTAGGAATGTGCGGTATATGCACCAAATGTCATGAGGCCTGAAGGATGGAGGCTGGAGCGAGGCGTAGATCTCGGATTGGACATTACAATACGCCATGCTTCTGAGCCAGGCCGCCTTAGTTGGACGAGCCCTAGCTCCCCAAAGAGAGGCTATCTCGCGCTTCGCAATCAGTTGGGCAACCGCTGTAAAGCGCCAATAGCATAGTTTAAGTCGATGAACCATCCCCAGCAGACCCAATTCTGGAGAGGGAACTAAGGGCGTCTCTATTATTTGAGATAATACCGCAAATATCTCCTGCCAGTAAGGGAAGTCCTGGGGGCAGGACCAAGACGTGAACACTGGCGTAACGAACCTTGAGGGGACCTCCCTGCAAGACACCTGGGGGGGGCCCCCCTCCAAGCTCAATCAGGAGCCCTGCAGGCAGAGTGCTGTGCTGAGGGGGCTCCATTGGAGCTTGGGGCCCCCCGTGCCGCGGGGGCCTGTGTTACGCCCCTGCATGTGAGCGATGTCAGCGTCCAAGGTGTTGCACTTGGGGCAGTTCGTTAGTTTAGAAGGGTCAAATTTGGCCAGTTGAACCGGTGTCACATAAATTCTGTGAATTAATTTAAAATGGAGTAACTTGTGTCTATGGTTAGGGGATACCTTATGTGTTTGCACCAAACAGTAGGCCCATTCTTTGTCCGTCAGAGGACGTCCAATATCAGATTCCCACCGTTGACGTGCCCCGCTGTCCCGTCATGTCCGGAGTGCCATACATGCTTTGTATAGTTTTGTGATCAAATGTGATCCAGTGATATCAGCTATAAGGAGGGTGAGCGGGGGGGGAAGTCGTCATGGGGGGAAGGGGAAGTTGAAAATGTGGCGCGAAGCGTCCCGTGGAGCCGAACAACATTAAGAGTATCCACACCGGTAAGCCCAGGAAGTTGTGGTAAATCAGACAGCTTACTTGCCCGACCATCCGGGAATAAGGATCCAAAGGTGTCAAGCTCCAGTTTGGCAAAAGTGACCAGCAGTCCTCTGTCAGTCGTTAACGGCAAGTAGGGGTTATTGGCAAGCGGAAGTGCGGGCGAGTAAAGCGGACCAGATCCGTATAACCGATTCAGTTTGCACCAAGCCCAACACGTAGTAGCCAGAGGCTGAATGTCATGGGCATCAAGGGGGACTCCCTTTGGGAGTAGGGACGCCAAGGGTGTTGGGGCAGCTAGCTCCTTGTCCGTTTTTGTGTAAGGTATTCTGGCATCAGGATGAAACCAACGGTGGGCAAATTGTGCCTGCGCCACCAGAAAATACAATTGCTTGTGAATATTATTAATGATCTGGTTCCGGATTACTGCAAGGGATTTGCTGATTTGGTACGCTCTCTCTCACTTTGTGAAATTAGCCACACCTTCAGCATGTGAAGTACCCTGCCACGACCTAGAGACTGGTGATTGGGTCGTGGTGAAGAAAACTGGTCTTAAAAACTTTTTGGAGCTTTGATGGAAAGAGTATTTACCAAATGATCTTGGTGACAAATACTAGCGTGAAGACTGGAGGTTTGGCACATTGGATACACACATCTCACATGACGGGATGAAGACTGCGGATGAAGAAGTAGTGACACAAACCATTAATTCAAAGGGTCAAGCTCGGGTTTGGTACATGGATACAGAAATGGGGGGGTGAACAAAGAGTTTAAGACGAACAAGGAGAACAGAGTTTGATAAGAACAACAGCAAAACCAAAAAATCTTAACTTCAAAATCTCTAACTCTGAAAACACAAAAAGCAACTCAATTTGATCCATTTGCAAGATGTTCAAATCATGAAACAAGTGAAAATGGAATGAGGCAAGTGGACCACATCTGGCTGAAAATGGAAGCTTGATCAAGGCAGATTGGTCTGAAGGTGTGAGAGAAGTGAAAAGAGTGTTGCATAGAGTTGTAGTTTGAAAACAAATTTAGTAAAATCAGCTTAAACAGTGACAGAACTGAATAACAGATATGCTGAAAAGCCTGAAGTCAGGAGATCAACAAGAGTTAGTGTCAAACAATCAATATGCAGCTCCTGAATAGACATATTTGGCAAAGATTAAACCAGAAGAAAGAGACATTGATCTGAGAGACTATTGATTTCTTTTTTTGGTCGAACCTTCATGATTAGAAATGAACTGAGAATGAAGGTAATTAACACTGAACTATGTCTTGGAGTAATGGAACAACATTTTTTGAATCTCTGAGAAGAAAAATATTAGAATTTTGATTGTTCATACTATGTCTGCATAACTCCCTTAGATTAGAGTCTTGGAGAATTTAGTATATGCCTGTATTTTTAATAGTAATGCCCACATTTGAAGAAGATTAATATTGTACCTTGGGTATCCAGCTGAAGATAGTTTTGTGCCTGCCTTGAACTTTCTGAACTAAGCTGCTGAATGATATGCCTGTATCTGCTTTCATCAACTTATTTCTGAAAACTGGAATTACTTGCATCAAATTACTAACATTTCTGAAGAAGTTATTTTTGATACGTGACCCAATATTCTGGACCCTGGTGCTCACTGCAGTTTTTAATTCAGTTTGTAGTGAGGGAGTGCCAAAGTCGTAGCGTTCATCTTTTCTAGTGCCTGTCTTTAAAAAAGGAAACATGCACGATCCTAAATGTGATCGCCCGATATCCCTTTTGGATTCCCCCGTTAAAGTAATTGGGAGAGTTGTGCTAGTCCCCCTGTTGGACTGGATTAATGCCAATCACATCCTGGCCCGGTCAGTATGGGTTTAGGAAGGGGCTAGGCACAATCAAACAGTGCCTCAATCTCCATCTTATTTTGTACAAATACGTGAAGGGCGCTTCCACCCATCTGGCAATTATGGATCTGACCGGTGCGTTTGACTACGTTTCACTTTCTAAGTTGTGGGACATCATAGTAAACATGGGAGTCAACGCAAGTCTGATCTCCTTTTTTAGGCTTCTCCATCATGATCTTTCCGCTTCAGTGAGGTATGGTTATGCTGGAGAATGTTAAGAGTCGTTCAGCATTAAGCGTGAGGTGTGACAAGGTTGCATCCTTGCCCCAATCCTATTTCTCCTTTATACCAACGATTTGGAGAACACCTTAGTTTCGGTTGGGGCCGACGTCCCACAAGTGGAGAAAAAGGCTGTGCCAGTGCTACTTTATGCGGACGACACAGTCCTTTTTGTCAAGGACTGCGAATGGTCTTTAAAAAAAAAACTCATTACCAGTTACGTTAGTTTTATGAAGGACCTAGGTTTGGAGCCAAATTACAAGAAAAGTTTTACTAGGATATGTGGCCCCAACAATACTAAATCCGGCAGTCTGACGTTGTGGGCAAAAATCTGGAGAGGGTTAGTTCCTTACTAAGGTTTGGAATTTGATGAAGGTTGTACGTGGCACACTTGCATAAAAAATAGAATAACACGATACACGCGAGCTGTTGGGACCACCTTTTCCCTTGCAATGTCCGTAAGAAAAAAGACCCTTGCCCCAATTTTAGAGATTTATAACCGTAAATGTATACCGATTTTAACATATGGCATGGGTATTTGGGGTTGTAGGGATGTACTTGCTATGCAGCCTAAGGAGAATAGATTTTCTCATAGACTTTTAGGAGTTCCCTCCTCATCGCCACACTTTTCCCTCCATTTGTAGTTAGGCCTTGACAATGTCCAAGATACTATAAATGCAGCCCCTTTAGCCACCTGGTGTTCTATTTGGGCAAACGAAGAAGCGGATTTTAATTGGGCTATTATTAGAGACGGTTTAAGTTGTGCCCGAGGCCTCTCTATTGCCTGGCTTCATTATATTAAAACCTGCTTCACGGAACTTGGTTGTGCTTCACTGTTTGAGCACCCAGAATCAATTTGCAAAGGGGACCGACAGAAAGTTATGGATAGCTTCCGAAAGCACAAAGAATCCTATAGGGAATTGTCTGAAGTGTCTAAGCCCTCTGTTAGAGATTACTGCCTTATCCAAGTACGTCCCTCAATTGCTCTGTATCTTTTATATGTAACTAATGTTTACGAAAGGAACTTGCTGACTAGATTTAGGTTGGGGTCAGTTCGCTTCGCTGGTTGATAGGTTTCCCTTTGGGCCAGTATTCTCCTGAAACTATTATCACTATCAAACGATTTTACATTTTGTTTTTTTTGGTCAATTCTTCCATTTACTAGGAAATTTTTACTAACGCTATTGGGTAGATATACATTTTCTAAGTGCAAAGTGGCCTTGTATTATCTTCTGCAACTTAATGACTGTGAAGTTTGCTTCGCTGTCACGAGCTTTTTGAAGTGCACTCTAGGCAAAGAGAAGGAGCATGTTGTTTTAATATCAAAGCACTTTAGTAGCTCCTGTATTTATTGTATTTGTATTGCTGCTAAAATGCTTATTGTTGCTGCTAACTTTTACGACTTTTTATTAGACTGATTTTAATATTTTATGCTATTGGTTAATACTCACTGCTATCTATGGATACAGTTTAGTTGCACTGCCACTTTAGCTATGACCGAATTATTGTCTTTGTCTGCGGTCTAACTTATTTCAAATGGAAAATGTGATTGTAAATGCTTTAATGAGTTCGATTTTATTGTTGTTTGTTATCATGTGTATCTTTTATGATCTTTCTTAGGAAGGTCGAATAAAGAAGAAAATTACATTGATACGTGTGCACTTTGTTTAGATTTTTCATTTTTGTTTTTGAAAGTTTGTATGGAAGAAGTTTGCTTGGCTTTAAAGATAGTTTTCACAATTTAAATATTAATATTGATTAATGTACTAGTGAGTCTGTATTATCCAGTTGGGTATGACTATGAAAATAAAAATGACTCTTATCATAGTTATGTTATAAGAGATAGTGGATGCGAATGGGACAGAGCAATCGAATTCCCTAAAAAAGTATCCAGGAATGCCCGCTTTAAGAATATACAGTTTCACATTCTCCATAGGGCCTATTTGACGCCAGCGCGCCTTCAACGTTTTTACCCCGACACTACATTTCTATGCCCTCGTTGTCAGGCGCAGGATGCTGCCTTCTTCCACATGTTCTGGACCTGTCCGGGCATCCAGAACTATTGGACCTCTATCCACTCAACACTCAGAGACCTCACTGGGCTGACCCATTTGACTACCTGGGAGGGATGCGCGCTGGGTATCCTAGGGCGGAGAAAACGACACAAGGTATCGATGCGCTTCGTCTCCCTGGCCCACCTATTGGCTAAACGCTGTATAGCAATGCACTGGCGGTCCCCTACTGGTCCCCCGCTTGCAGCTTGGGTAGGGGCGGTTCTTAAATGGGCTGCGGCGGAGGAGGACGCAATACGAGAGGAGGAGGCTAAGGGTACCCGTAAAACCCCAATCTCTTTAGAGTGGGCGCTCCTACTACACCAATTCCGACAATCCCAGACCCCAACAACACTGGTAGCCGACATGAATACCCCCAACGCCGCACCGCCTCCCGCGATCCGAGTTTTCGCGGCGGGGGACCCCCCCCAGTGCCCCCCCACAGCACCCCCGGGCCGACTGAGTCCCCCCCTCTACTCACCTGATACACCCCACGGCTCCTCTTCCCGGACTTTGCACGCACCCTCCCCCCCCCCCCCTAGATGGTTGGCAGCTATATAGCCGAACGGGCAATGGCAGACTTGGGACACAGCCTAGAACTAGTCACTCAGAACTCCATGGCATCCCCCAGTTTGGTTCTCCTCCCCAGTTTTTCTATACAGGCTATGCTCGGTAATCATACAGACCACTTCCACACGAAACAAGACACGTACGTACTCTCTATATTGATGTCGGTCTATTTGCCCGCTAATGTAAAGTATCCATTTTCACGACGAGTGATGTATGTATGCTCATATTATAAAATGCCAATAAAAAGAATTTTCAAAAAAAAAATAAGAGATAGTGGATTAGATCATAGAGATGTTTCTTTTGGCAATGTTTGAGAAAATACTTATGCTAATGTGCTTGCGTGGTATCAAGGGATAATGATATGTGCTTACCTGCCAACTTCTGTTTCAGAGGGAGTAACATATTTGAAATTCCCTCTTAGGAGGCTGGCTTAGTATATGGTGCACACTTACGTAAGTGGAGCACCTTACACTAATCCAGACAGCCCTTATGGTTATTTTAGTGGTCTTCGACAAACTTAGAAAGCTCTCTCGGGGATAGCTGAGAAGAGCAGCCTTCAGGCTTAGTCCAGAAGGAGTGTAAAAAAAGCTTGTTTCCCCAGTACTAATCATATAGTGTAGGTTAAGTCAAAAAGAACCTCTCAGTATAGTTTAAAAACGTTTTTATTTATTATAAACACTCACTAACACATTGCAATATTCCCTCCCTGGAGATATAATCACAATACATACAATACTTCAGTAATAGAGCATGTACGTAGCACAGATACACAGTGGTCTCCAGGGGGAGACCAAACCATATACTAATAAAGTGTAATGCGACCCACGACCGAAGTCGAGACTGGACCCAGGAGACTTAGAAGAGCCAGGGACCCAAGGAACCACCAAAGGTAAGTACCCAGGAACCAAACGGAGGCCGTGTGCAGAGTGGAAACACAACTGCGTGCTCAATATAAGTCAATGGGGAAGTCGCGATTGCAGTTTTCAAGAAAGACCCTTCACAGAAGACCCTGAAGAAACCCTGTGGTAGATGGAAGGTTGGAGTGTCACCCCACCCGTTGATACCCCAGGAATCCGGATACCTACACCGGAGAAGCTGGGTGCTTAGGTGCGAAGTGACGTCAGAAACCGCCGTAGACCACGACAGAGGACTCCAGTAAAGATACCGCTGGCAAAGAAGGTGAAAGAGTCCGGTGGAACACAAGGGTAGATTCAGGAAGAGAGGTACCTGCAAGCAGAGGGGACAGAGTCTATGCCACTCAGGATTGACCAGTAGGCACAGAAGACGAATGCCCACCGATGTCGGAAGATGCAGGAGAGTTCACAGTGACCTTGGTGCTGCAGCTTTGCAGACCATGCGACACTGTGGAAGACCAGGAGCCGTTCACAAGCTGTCCCACATTGGATGTATAGAGTCAGTGGGTCAATGTCTGGCAGGAGCACCAACAAGCCTTGGCAGCAGCAACAAATATGGCAGATGAAAAAGGTCTAGTGTCAGGACCAGCAAGGTCCGAGCGACTCACCAAGCGCAGGTAAGTCACAGTAGGCCCTGAGCAAGTAGCTAAGCCGACTGGAGCCAAAGGAGACCCTCGAGGACCCACAGGCTGGACGCAGAGGAGGCGCAAGAGGACCTCGAGCAGCTCACCAATGATGCAGGCCCACATTGCAGAGGATGCAGTTAGGATGCAGATCTTGATAGCAAGAGTTGCTGGAGGCTGGAGCTTCTTGGAGCCCGAAGATCTCTGGAGGAGAGAGTCATCAAGCCTTGGCAACGGCAAGTCGACGCTTTGAACAGGGGTACTGGTCCTGCGGTTCTGACGAGAGATACTGACTTTAAACATTATGTGAAGACAGTGCAGGCCTCGAGGGAGTTGCAGAACCACCACCTGTGTTGCTGAACCTTTCAGAGTCTGTGGGAGCTCAGGAACAGCAGACCAGTCAGCTTCGTGGAGGTGCCTGCAGATTAGCAAGTATATCCAATGGTAGGCCTGACTTAGAACAAGTCAAGTCAAGTTTATTATGATATGGAACTCCTAAAGAGGTACACAAAATTACACACTACAGGTTAAACGAGAAATACTTTACATTCAATAAATAATTCTTCCTTTGTACAACGTTTCCTCCTACAAATCTATTATCATACATACTTTGTGGAGTGCAAGATACGATGAAACAGTCAAAAAACAGCAAAGTGCAAAATACAGCATACAAGAGAAACAAGCATAACAATAGGTATCGCATTTGTAGAGTTTAAGCTATTGTAAATGACAATGCCTTTTATTTATCTGTTTTGATGATTAGTACATAAATAAAAGGCTTTGTCATTTGCAATGCCAATAGCTCAAATTCTTGTAAATACGAGACCTATTTCATTTCAAAGAAGCAGCCTTCATTGTCCCCGGCTTCTTGGAAAGTGAAAGCGCGCATGGCATGATGAATGTTGCAGGTAAGCATTTTGTGCCTGCAGTAGGAAAAACTAATTAAAGACAATAGTGCTTACAGACTAAATAAGACATATGGTGTAACAACAAAAGTAAAAGGGCCAGTCCTCATGAGAGGTTACAAATGAATACAAGTCGGTGCTAAGGAGGGCCTAACAAGCCTATTAACAAATCAGAAGCCAGCATTTACAAAGGACTTTGACACAAGCCAATGAAAAATAAGGGCAGAGAGTGGGCGGCGCTTCAAATCCATACTCGAAAACCGCAAGCCTCGCAAAGCAATGCATGCGCGGCCAAGGATCAACTTAAAAAGCAACAGCTCAAACACTGCCAAGATTAAATTCAAAGACCGAGTGGAAGGCTAGAACGGAGAGGATGGCAGCCGAGACAGGAACACATTGGCAGTGGGACGTCACGTGGTGGAAATTGATTTATTTATTTTTGCAGTTTTATATTGCGTGGACATGGCTCGCAGGCATCAGAGCGCTTTACAACAGTAGCATGATACAAGGGTACAGCAAGTTACAGGTCCGATAATTACGTTCAGACACTGCATCGCTAGCTGCGACCGGGACAAAAGTAGGGAATTAAAATCAGGGAATAACAATTTGGAGGACTGGGGTGAGATGAGGACAGGAAGAAAGGGGAGAAAGCATGGTGAAGTAAGCGTGTGCAGGCGGATAAACGAGAGATAATCACAGCCCAAGAACGTGATTTAAAAAAATATACATATATTAATAATGAAAAGGGGATGGACGCGTGGCGCAGTACATTTGCAGAGTTTGTGTCTTAGTAATAAGACAGTTCAAAACATGCAAAACAAAAATAAGTACAAGAATAAACCATTCTACCATATATGAGGCATGTCGAACATGGAACCCCTCTCCGATCGCTTCCTAAACCGAAAACCTATACAAAGCAACCTGTTATGTCAAAACACACACTCTGCTAATATATTTTTCCTGTAAAAAGTTAGCACGGTTTTAAATCCGTAGGTAGCATGTCAAAGAGCTTTCCGTACACATTGTTATAACCAAAGTTAAAGAAAACGTTCCTGGCAGAGTACTCTTTACTTTAATAATATAAAAGGGACAAGCACGCGCGCCTCGTGCGGCAGCAGGGGGAAAGAGGAGGGGGCCTGCGCGATTCACTTGCGGGAGCGAGCGGCTGGCGCTGCGATAATTGATAACATATGGCGCCAGCCGCTCGCTCCCGCAAGTGAATCGCCACACGTGCACGCGTTGCCATTGAAGGCAATGGAACGCGTGCACGTTTTTGGACGCAAAGCTGTGCCCATGACTAAAGGTCTCTCCTATGCAGCGCATGCGCGCTGCAGAGGCGAGACCTAAAAATAGGACAAAGCATTCCTATAAAGCAAATGGAACAATATTAGGATACATATACAATCAAATAACCAACCATCAAAATATTACAGTATACGAAATAGAATTAAAATTACCTAATAAACAGCCAAGAACATTTTTAAAAAAATGATAAATCCTATGACAGACCATTTCATTTGGTGGGGACAAGTCAAATAAACGGGCCTCATAGGCGGAATTAATTCAAAATCTGAGAAATTATGGTCTTAAAAAAATGTGCCCAGCCTTTTGTAGCTCCGGACACACAAATAACACATGATTAAAATCTTGAACTTGTTAACAGCACATTTCACAAATTCTCTCCTCTTTCGGTATTTCATCCCAAATGCCATTAACTTCTCTTAGGGGCAACAAGTGGAGACTAACTCAATAAGAGTATCAACTTTCTAATCCCATGAGGTTGGTTCCAAGTTAAATAGGGCTATGGTTTGTTCCCCAGTGCGCTCCCACAAACCACCTCATTACGCGACTTCGGCTGACTTAAAGCAATATCTCTGTCCAGACTAATGGAGGTTACAGACTTCTTTATAAACAGCTTCAATACGACTTTGTCGTGGGACAACATAAATCGTTTGCACGCTCAAAGGACCTAAAGAATGTTGCTTGTTCTTTCAGCTTAGCAAAGATTTCCACTCTCAAGGCAGCCCCAAGTGTACCCTCTTCCCCCTAGAGGAGGGAATTACCCCACCTCAAAACTGTATATAAAGAGTAGGCCAAATTCAAAACATAAAGCATCGGGGGTGGCCAGAGAGTTTAGGTTACAAATCTGGCGCAGAATTTCCACCTTTGGCCTTATCATGGTTCCTATCCAGCACCTCAGCAGCGTATGACAATGAAGGGGTGATTTTAACCCTAACCACTGACAAAACATGGCCAAAGTGGTGTCTCCCACAGGTTCTATGGAATCTATTCAGTCCGCTAGCCTGGGAAACAGCCCTGCTTACACAAAGTTTAATATGCTCTATATCTCGCCCGGTTTAAAAAAAAAATCTTTCTGAGATATAAATAAGAATCAACCAATTCTAGTATTTGAGACCTCAATATCCACTGGAAACCCCTCTTTATTCTGAGCCCTTTCTTACTAAAAAACATATTACTTTTGGAGAATTTTCAAGAAATGGGCTTCTGCATATTTAGACAGGCCACCTAAGCGACGTTGCAAGCCAATAGGCGTTAAATCAAAGATGGCCACGTCATCCGCATATAATAGAGAACCAATGGACATTGCACCAATTCTAGGCGCATGCTCTTCACTGATTTTAAAACGCCGGGAAGATCAGATAGATATGCCCATTATGTGTTCTAATCTTACGAAATAACCCCAGCGAACCTCCCATCAAGACTTGGCACCAGGTATCTGAGTGTAATTCCATGATGAGATCCAGAAGATGATGTGGTATGCCGAATCGAAGGAGCTTTCTCCCAGTGTTTGGTGGTCCACTTTATCAAAAGCTGTGGAGAAATCAATGAATGCAGTATAGACTGGCAAGCCCCGTAAAAAAACATATTTCTCTACGATGGTCTGGAGGACCTCAATGATATTCTGGTCATGGACCCAATGTTGCAGATTACATAGTATGCTTTTAGCAGAAAATTTGCCCGAAGCATCCAGCAATGTAATCTGTCTGAAGCTGGATGACAAAGTTTTCAGACCCTTTCTGTGCAAAGGGACTACAACCCTCCCCTCCTCTACCTAACAGAGAGACAAATCCCCTGGTTTTCTCAACTTCCCCGATGCCCCCTTTTTTACCATTTTTAAACAAGGGGATTGTTTTCAATATAGGCTTTCCCGAAGTGGGACCCAATTCAACCTCCCCAAATAATGTGCTTACACAAAGCTCCTCCTTTTCGAGGTTACACACAGATTCTAAGGGAGACATGAAATAAAGGGGCATTCCTGCTTGAACAGAGACCTCTCAGGTCCCCCAAAGAAATAGATGGTAAAGGGCTGTCGTTCACACATGCTTCCATATGGGAGTGTGTTGTAGATATAGGTTTAACGATGCCAAATGTATTTACCTTCTGCACTTCAAACAACATTACAGACATTTCCGGTATATGATCTGAACTTTATACAGATTTCTCCAATAGGGATAAAATAAAAAAAATAAAAAATTTGATACAAAAAAGATATTCCGAGAGGACACAATCCCTATTGTTTCCAGACTTCGATTGTGTACAAGACAGGAATACATCATAAGCAGATTCCAAAGAAGAACCAATCAAATGACTTGTGCTACAATATATGGGGGGCAAAGAGGAAAGAGGAGATGCCTAGGAGAAGAACTTACAATTTGAGATTTCTTTTCATTAGATCTACCCATTGGGTGATCATCCTTATAGGTGTGATCATGAGGGTCTCCCCAGCCCCTTATTTGGGCTTCTGTGTAGATATCTGAGAGTGTAAAATCTTCCCCAGACCTTGATTTTTTTATATAGCTTTCCCCTCTCGACCATACTAGGATCATCTCCCAAAGGATCTTCAGGACCACCCTCCTGGCTTGATCCCTTACAAATGACCCCCCAGTCCGGTGTAACAACTGTCATGCAGTCTATCTTAGACCTGTTCAGGGAAAGTATGTGGTTGGTTCTATTAGGTGACAAGAGCATCTATAACCGCATTTGAAGGCAAAAAAGCGTAGGAAGGTTGCCAAACTAGGCCATCGTGGGCACCTTCATTTATCTGAGTCCGGTCCCCTTCCTTTATCTGAGTCTGGCCCCTAGCAGGAACAAGATAGTTTCCCTAGGATTCCACCTGATCTGAAGAAGAGGGCCTTGCTAAATGGAGATTAGAGACCAATCCCTCTGGGACAACTGCTGCCATCTCAGTTGCAATGCGGGGCAGCTTTCTGAAGAAACTGGTGATGAGTGGGTGGGATTTATAACGAAGTTGCTGTAATTGTCTAGTACCGCTGTGCGATCTCCTTAGTTTATGTGATTGTCTTTGTGACGAGGAAATCACACGCCCGAGCCTGATTTTCTAGTGGTCATCTCTCTCAACTTGCTTGCCTGCCTGACCGCCGCCTCCGCTCACATATTCGGGACAAAACACTTTCACTCTCCGGCCTCTGTGTAGCAGCTTGTAGCCTCTTTGGAGCTTCAGAACTTCTGCACCAGTACTGATCCCACTTTCGACTCTGGACACTATGAACACTGTAGACACGGTATTCGAATTTTGGCTGCACTTTCCTTCCTTCCCTTTGCCAGTGCCGGTGCTTATCGTAAGAGCAAGAGAGCTGGGAAGCTGAAGGGCTGGGGAGCTACAGTTACAGCCCGGCCACTACTTCGACTCCTGGCTCTAAGCTCACAACTCCATTTCACTTTACTTTTCTACTTCCAGTTCACCTGTGCTGAACGGTGCATAGACTCAATTGCGCAGGAGATGGGTGGGGCGTTCCACTCTGTAGCGCAAGCCGCACCGGCCTAGCGCCAACCACCTCCACGCATTTGGGAGGAGCCACAGCACTAGCCTTGTCACCACCTCCTTAACACTGCTCTCTTACCTTTCCGTCTGCCTTGATCTCTGCCACGGCCACTCGTGAATGCGGAGCTCAGCACGACTCAGCAACTTCAGCGGCCTCCTGCGACTGCCGCTGTGACTCGTCACTTCCACACTTTCCTTGGGAGGCAGCAAAGGTTGGTGGGAGAACACTCCAGGGGCTGCTGACTGAACCCCGGGACCTCCGGGGGAGAGGAAGTGATGGGGAGCAGCAGTTGGCAGGTAGCCGCACACTCTGAAGGCTGGACCCAAGAGGGAGAGGTGGTAATGAAGGGCAGCAATTGGCGATTGGCAGTGTGGCAAGCACAGCAATTATATTAATAATATAACTAATATTTCGCATGAAGCTAAAATCTTGGGAGAGACTGGTGCATGAGAAAGGATTGGTTCATGGTTTAGTACTGGTACAGGGTCTCCAACCGGTCGATCGCGAGCTACCGGTAGTTCGCAGACACAAAGTGAGTAGCACTTACGACCCAGAATCTCCTTTTACCATTCTGCAGCCAGTATTAATTAGTTTGTTTAATTTCAGGCGTCTTTGAAGCTCTTTCCCATTCAACAAACAAACCAGCTGCTCTGATTGGTCAATGGAGCTTAATTGGGGCGATGCTGGCAGAAGCAAATTACATCATTGCCGAATCTGATGGACTATCCAACAGGAATCATGCTGCCTGCCTTCTAGCAGCCAGGCACAGTACTGCGATTCCATCCTACACAGATTATGTGGCCAGTGGGTCGAAGCAGCAGCCTTGACACCCAAGCCTTATTATAAGGACCGGGTTTTCTGGTTTACATACTGTGCAGGTGGTGTGGCACACAGTGCAAGAGCACAATCACTGAAACCGGGGCTGCTATAATTTCCAACTTGAGAGGTACGCAGTGAGAAAAATGAAAGCGACTTCAGTTTTAAAAAATGCGAAACAGAATTAATTTAATCATTGTTACCAGACCCAACGTAAAAGTACATTAACGTTGTATTGAACAGGCTAACTTTTCTGTCTTCCGCTTTTTTTCACGCTGGAAGTGTAAATGGAAGTGTGCTTATTTCTGGCGTGCGTTAATTCTTGCCCTATAAACGGAGACAGAGGAGTGAGTTTACAATAAAAGTATTGCTGTTTGTAATTCACTGGAAACCTATGAGATGAAAATCTTTTTATTTATAGAAATACCCACATGAAACTTTGTTCTTCTCCGCTGTGCATGTTTAAGATTGAACTCCCTGTTCAACGTCGGAGCATATTTATTATTATATAATTCACAGGTGTATTGACGTTGCCTTGAAAGGCATGCATTTTTCTTTCTTGAGTCGGCTCCCACGCTGAAAGTGTAAGATGAATCAAGAAAGAAAAGTCAGACCGTTCAAGATAACGTTGATGCATCTCTGAATTAAATCATAATAAATTAGTTCTGAAGTTGAACAGGGAGTTCACTCTTGAACACATACAGACAGAGAAGAACTGAGTTTTATGTGGGCATTTCAATAACTAAAAACGTTTCCATCTCATCAGCTTCCATTGAGTTCAAAACGGCAGCACATTTATTAGAAACTCACTCTTCTCTCTCCCTACTATAAAGTATGGGGACAACACAAATCCAAAGTCATTGTTATCAGTGTTTCTAGGGCACTCTGCGTATTGGCTCTGTAAAAATTAGGCTTCAAGTCAGTGAAGGTGGATGTGCGGTCTCTGGGAACAATGCACGAGTTGCTTTTCCTTTAGTAGCTCACAATGATTTTAACTGATCAGAAGTAGCTCTCACTACAGAAAAGGTTGGAGACCCTAGTACGATTGGTGAATGGTATGGGTGGCGGCTTATTGCATATTATACTAGACCGTATTGTTATAATTATTCTTAGTCTAATTGGTCTATATCTTCTACTAAAACATTTTAAGGTTATCTGTTTTAATGGAGGATTACATTGTGATTGTGAAAAGAAGATGATGACTAGAAAAAGAATAAGGGAAGAGAGATTCCACTTGATGAGATCAAAGCTAGAGTTTATGATGAATTGAAGGCCTTGGAGAAGACAAGGTTTAAGAAACCAAAAATGATAGATATACCATTGTAGAGTAGATTGTGGTAGTTTCAATGATTTAAAAAATCATTAGAGGCGGGAGCTGTGAAAGTGTTTTTTACTTTTTATAAAGTAATATTTTTTTATAGGTGTTTAGGTGCCACATTTAAATTACTGGGACTAGGCCTGCTTGCAGTAAAGTTGCTGAAGAAAATGTGGCTTTTAAAATTGCATGGAAAGGTTTCCTTTGTGCATGTTCCTCTTCTGTGTTTTCCTTTTCATAAAGTAGATGAAATGGGATTTATTTTGCGGTGTTTTCTATCCTGAAAAAAATATATTTACTTATGTGCCTTAGGAGAAAGTTGTTCAAATGTTCTCGAGTGTTGCAATAGTCAAGGCATTTTGGCTAGGCTTGTTCAATTGTTTATTTGCTTAATAAATTCTCTATTGTTAAGTGTTGAAAAACTATTTCCTTCCATGCTGAATACGAATCCCCAAATATTACTTATTTTATGTATCATGTTTTTACGAATAGGGATTGGTTGTTGCCTCCACTGCTTCATTTCACACCTTTTAAGTGTTTCGTCTTTCACTGAGAACTATAAAATGTGCCTATTCTGGGATGTGCCAGACTTTTCCTGCGCTTCATACTGAACAGTCCCCATGCTAGACTGTCTGCTGATTCATACTTTGACCTTTGGGCTCTTTCCTCAGAGGCAGAATTTGTCGGTCCACTTGCTGATTTACATTTATTAGTAATAAAATCAAAGTTTATTTGGACCATAGTCTGTTAAACCAAAAGACATGATAACATTGATTTTGGGTAACATTCTGCCGAGGCCCACGAGACTTGATATTTGCATATTGCCCAAGACGATTGATTCACATTAAGACCTTCCTCTGAAGTAGCATTATTATTAAACATATTAATTAAAAGAAATTGTAAAGAAAATCCACTAAAATATCAGTGATAGCATCAAGATAAAATAGTTGACATTAAAATTGAGCTAAGGAAAGGTACTAGTTCAATCAGTGCTTTTTAAGTGAGCTAGGGTTTCTAGAAACCTACCCACTGCACAACTCGCATCCAATAATTGCATATCGTGTAAAAATCGTATTGCTTCCATTCTAGACTTCACACCATACTTCATTCAAAGTGGTTTTATAAACCTATGCCTGATTCCAATAAAATGTATGCAATCCATTAAAATATGTACACCTGGGCCTCTCATTTTAACCCACATTTATGTCCTTTGCCCATCAGGCATTTACCATCAACTAAAATCTGCCACCCTGGGTTCAGTAACCCTGAAACATATGGGAAGACCATGCATCTCTGCCAGGAGTTTCATAGAAATTGTGTAGAGCCCTTTGAATTGAGAATGCTCAAATCGCTATCCCTGGATCATGTGGCGCAACTTTCCTTTAGCTCTTTTTTGTACAATGTATAGGTGCATCATTTTTAACGTTTTCTATGCTGAAAGTGCGAGATCATTGAGATGGTCTCTTAAATCTCTTGGCCAGCATAGCTCACTCTGGCATATTTCCTTTGCACAGAGCTTTGATACTTTTACTTTTTAACACAGTTGCAATCTATGCCAGAGGCGCAATGGTAGATCTACTACCGTACAGTTCCAGGGGGTTAATCCAATTTATGCACATATTGCTTGCAGCATGGCAGAAGGAAGAACGCCTAATAAGGTTGTAAGACAATTACTCTCCATTTTGTCCCAGTCTTTACTCGATGACAAACTAATGATTTCAGCACCTTAATGCATTTGTGGAGGGACTATAGCTTTAGAGGGTAGTGATCACCAGGTTAAAAGACGGGATGCCAAAGTCCCTTTCTGAATTATTTTTAAAACACACAGGGATGTAAGTGCTCTAGTTCTTAAAGTGTCTAAGTGCATTTTACCAATATGATTTTTTCGTTAAACAACATATGAAGATATTTATATGATAGGGTTTCCTCTATAACCATATCCCTGATAGACTATGTGCAGGGCGTGCTTTTTTCCTCTATAACAAATATATTTGTTTTCTCTTCTATTTATTATTAAATATTTGTCTTGCTATAGGGGTTAAAATCATGCTATTTTTTTAGCCCCCATAAGGTCATCTGTATATAATATGGTCTACAATTTTAAACTATACCTGTACTGAAGAGAGCCTGCAGGTGAGGGTAAATTTTCTCTAAATCTTTTCTTTTCTTTGTGTGTCTGTCAGTCACTCTTTTTGATGTTAGATGTCCAGGGAGGTGATTGCTGACCTCGGTTGCCCTGACGAATTTGCCTCAAAATAATCGGCAATGAAACATGTTGGCTGTCATTAACCCCTTCGACGCGCATGACGGAACGGTTCTGTCATGCACGTCGGTTGCGCTGTGCGCATGACGGAACGGTTCCGTCATGGCCCCGCCCGCGCACGGAACCTTCAGCGTGGCGCGGAAATCCGCGCCGCGCTGAAGGGGTTAAAGTGGTCCACAACATGCTGTGTTTTTAACTTGGTGTTGACTCACAGTTCGGAATAAAAGTGACCAGTTGTTGGGAGTCTAGTCCAATTTGAATTGCTACTTCTTGAGTCTCTTTGTTTTCACGGGGTCTTTATCTTTTGTCACTCCTTTTTCTACTGGACACATCACTTTTTTCTTTGAGAAAGTTATCGATGATGACATAAGCATGGGCAAGCTGGTGAGAACCTACCAGTAGCTCCTCTGGTGGTGAGCACGTGAGATACTTTCTCTTTTCCTTACACATTTTTTTTTAGCACATATACACTTGAAAAAACCGGGGGTATGTGTTTACTGGAGTGAACTGACAGACCACTTCTTTTTCTTTCTTTCCCGTTTTTTTCAGCATTTTTAAAATCAATGGGCACTGAGGATTCGGCCTCATTATGCTATAAGATAGCTGCCTGAGGTTTTAGATAAAAATATCTTCCCTCATTGGTATTCTACAGATATATATAATAAAGTGAGAAAGTGCCTGTATGTGCCAGATCTTTTGTTGTATGTATAGATGTTGAGTGGAGGGTGTTCTGGCATATTATTTCCCTCTATAGCTCCTTATTGCGAACACTCCACTGGAATCCAGACAATAAAGTTAACAAAAAAATGGAAGGTGCACCTGGAAAGCGGAGTCCAAATGTAAATAAGGAAGTCCTTTGGAATACTTTTATTTTGTATGATAAGACATGCAGTCAGGTATCAGCCAACGTGTTTCGTTCTTTACAAAATAATTTCTTCAGGGCTGAAATAATTGACACAAAACAGCACATAAATATATACAGATACATACTGTAAACACACATCAGTACATCAAAAATTACAACGAAACGCGTTGGCGGATACCTGACTGCATGCCTTATTATACAGAATAAAAGTATTCCAAAGGACTTCCTTATTTACATTTGGACTCCTCTTTCCTGGTGCACCTTCCATTATTTCGTTAACTTTAAAGTCACTTTATTAAAGATGGTTTACTGCTGAAAGGTTTTAGAGTTTCTTTATTAAAGGTGGTTTTACACTTGGTGGCAGGATCCGGTATCATAGTTGGAATTGATAGAAGCCTTTCCTCTACATCGTGGCTGAGGTTACCTGCGGTGTGAGCTAAACCCTCCAACTTCTTCCCTGATCTCGGCTTGCCTGCTGTTATCAGAGTAGATGTACTTATGCCGGGGGTAGCCAATAAATTATGTTTTGTGAATGACGGTCGCACCTGGTCTACTTCAAACTCCACGTTAGATGGAGGTTGGCCTTTCTTTGGCATTGTTTGGGGAGTAGGCTAGAACTTCAAATTGCTCGGACCAAGTTTTTGATGCAAGTTATAGGTCGTTTGTTGATGTGTTTTTTTTATACAGGGTTGATTGTTGAGCCGGAGACTGGCTTGTTATGGTACTAGTTGTACTTATCGAGCCCACACAGTGATAAAGTGGAAGTATTTTTTTTAAAGTAATGGTTTATTGTATTTCGGCTTTCAGCTAAATGTCTGTTGCGATTTTTCAAAAGTCTTTTTTTTCCCGCTTGCTCATCCTGTGGGTTTTTACCACGTTGACCACTTTGCCAGCAACCGTGCCGTAACACTCAGATGCCTTGTTGCCAGTTGAGGATGTGCTCTTTAGTGGGGTCACTTGGTCTGGTTTTAAGATGTTCGGATTCTCATTAGCTATTGAAGATTGGCGGATTAAGGGGCTTGTTGTGTTAACGTTTTGCGATTCAAATGTAGGATTGACGGCGCCAGAGGCTGTTTGTTTGACTGTCATAAAACTTTCTAATGGAGCTTTGTTGCTATCGAGGCCTTGGTTCCTGTTGTTTGACTTTTGAGCGGCTAAGTCAGATACCACGGGTGAACAATGATCCTGAGATGGAATACGGGTCTGCCCTGATAACGGGAGTTTCTTGACTCTGGTTAAAACTGACGAGAGAAATGTGGGTAACGAGGAGAGGCTGTCGATTATCGGAGAGCAACAGCATACCGCCTGTACTAAGTCTGCTTTAGATTGTGCTTTTGTGATCAGAGTGTTAAGACCCTCTAGTTTTTGGTTAAACCCGGCTTTGAACACGGCAAGTGTGTTTAAAAGATCCACCTGCAAGTCCAGTTTGTCAGAATGATAATTTGAGGCTGAGACTGTTGATTGGAGGGATTGCAAAAGTTGAGACCAAAGAATGTTCTCGTTATTCAAACAGCAGCTCTCAAGGGCAGGTGGCTTATTACGATCGACATTGAAAAAGGATAGGTCAAATGAGTTTTTGAGGATCAGGCTGCCAATTGAGGAGCCCATGTGGCTACACTGGCCGAATGGGTCCGGTATAATTTTTGTAGGTGATAGTTGGCCCTTGCGTAGAGTTGACTCTATTTGTTGTTCAATTTAAGCGATTAATGCTGGTTTGCTCCCAACCTGCTCGTCCGTAGCGGTGATCTTGGTCTGTACATTTGGTGTTAAAGGTGGTGGCGAGCTTGTGTTGATAAAGGGCTGGTCATCCTCCCTTAAAGAAGTGTTTAGAAGCGAGACTAAAGTTGTCTCTACGTTAGCTGATAGCTGGCTATGGTGGAACACATCTGATCCCTGTGATGGTGGTGGTGAACAGCACTCAATAGCGTTTAGAGCAGAGTATTCATCCTTCGTTGGAATTCTTAATGAGGATGTAGATTGAGGTGGACTAAGGCCCAACCTGTAGGGGCCATCGTGAATCGTAGACTCTACTCGTTTTAAATTCCGGTCTGAAGGCTGGGGGGCCTGGGTAGTTTCCAGCACAGAACAATACGAGGTATTTGAGGTTAGACCTAACTTTTTTGTTGCTGTGGCATTTTTGAAGAAGTCCCTCAATGTCGCCCTTTTGGGGGGATAGCCACAGAGTCTGTCGTACCAGGTTTTGGATCAGGAAGATTGGGACTGACAGAGGATAACGACCTGGACAGTGTAGGTGGAGCAGTAATGCCGGGGGGATCGGAAGAGGGATTAATGATAGCTGAGCGTGTCCGTGTGTCACACTGGTCTGAGGTGTGTCTAAGGGTGGGGCTTCCGCCATGTCCAAGTTGTCACACAAGGACTCTCGCCTTGTATTTTTGGGTAGGGGTTTAGTTTGCAATTTCCTAGTTTTCCCTGACCTCATTGCAGGGTTGAATGCGCTTGGCTGTGAACGGTGTTACGCTCCACCAGGGCAGAAGGGTGGAGGACAGCTACTATCTGCCTTAGCTGCTTCCTGGCCGGGGGATAGAAAGTGATTAATTGAGGAGGAAACAGGTCTCTTCAGGTCTCTTCGAAATGTGGCAAAATGCGGCGGTGCCTCAGAGGCACTCGCTGATCAAATACCTTCCCGCCCTGGGGCAACTGGAGCAAGCTGTAGTATTGAGCACACCACTCACCGGGGACTTGGAGCCTTGATCTTGAGCCTTAGGCTACTTATGTTACAGGAAGGTGCTGGCGTCGGTTGGAACAATGGGGAATCACTGGACTGGCCCCGTCTTCTCAGCAGCCGCCGGAATGCAGGAGCAAGAGGGGGTGGCCAATGTAGCTGGCAGACAAGTGGGGGACTCCTGGGGGGACCGCAAACCGCACTCGGTCTAACCGAGCCGCCTCCGTGGTCACCCGGGCCTGCACCTTTCGCTGCCGAACTAGCGGGGATGCCTGGCGTGCCTGACTTGCGTGGGGATAGCAGGAGGCACGCACTGCACGCCAAGCCTGGCTCGCCTCATGCCTCACACTCCGGGTTCAGAGCTCCGGGTGTCGGATGCCGACTTCGGCTCTGCTTAGCTCAGCGCCTCCGCCTCCAATTCAGACACCAGCATCCTTTTTAAGTCTTGACATTATATATTCAACCAGAGTGGGTGAATCTTTGCTTTTTTGAATGTACGTTGTAGGTTTTTCTTAAGAGAAACCACTAGACAATCAACCGCTTTGTTAACTGTCCTATTATACCAAGTCAGTAAGCTCCTGGGTTCAATATTACTGCATTCAAAATCATTAGAAAATTGAATGCGAGGTAACAGAGCAAGATGTTTTCTCATTCATGCAGGTAGTCCTGTCTGGGAAAATAAATTTGCAGAGGAAGTACGCACTCCCTAGCCTGGATTCCTATTTTTAAACTCATTGATTGGGTCTAATGATTGCTGTCTCTAACTTTCAAAAGCTGGAAATTCTCACACAGGTCGCAGTACCGTAACTGAGTAAATGTATAATCGATTGGTCCATTCAAATTTCCTGTGGGGAAGGTTTGACTGGCTGTGCAGTCTGCCTAAAAACGCCTGATAAACTCAGCAGGAGCTAAAGTATGCTGCATCTCTGAAGCAATTCTCTGTGGAGCACATTTGGGAATATTGTTTGCTCCCAACATATCTGCCTGATCTCTATCCGTCTGCACTGGATTTAGGCACATATTAAAATCTCCCGTAATCAAAACTGGGGTGTGTTTATTGGCAGGGCACAAATTACATATGCTGTCCCAGATTTATGATACCTGCTCAGTGCTCGATTGCTTATCACCAGGGTCAGCATAAACAATACCCACAATTATTGCTTCACAATGAACAACATTATTAAGTATGTAACACAAGCCTGTAACCACTCACTTTTCATTTTGTTTTGTATTATCCCTTTAGCGATTTTCTTTGAACTAGTATCAATAAGTCCCCAATCTGATAGAGACGTCTGGCTGCAGATTCCTTACCTTAGAATCATCCCAATGCACCAGACTGGATCTGGAAATTTTTATACAGCAGTACCTCTACGCATCGGTAGAGGGTATCGAGCGACTCCATAACAACATTGTCCACAGGATGTGACGTTGTCAGAGTCCATATATGCCCTCCCCTTATGCCAGTTTCTTTGTTTCCATTCCATTCTTCCATGCGGATCTGGAGAGCAGTACATCTGGCATTTTGGCACCACGGAACAGTGTGGTTTTTCTAAAGATCTTCGAGGTCTATGATGTCGACCCACACCCTCATCCTATTTGAATGTGGTGTCTAGACACGCACCCTGATTCCGAGCGTTGTGGCTCGTGCCTTCAGCTTCAGTCATCCATGACGCTGTTGGCGATGTGGTGGGTGACGGACCCTAGTCAGTCCTCTTCTTCCTCCAATTACCGATTGAGGGCCAGCTCCCAAAGTCCTTTGTCCTTGCCGTCGCCTGGCAAGTCACGCCATTGACGGTTGGGGCAGCGGCCTTCCCCAACTTTATCGCATACATGGTGTCCCTGACTTGCCTCATATTCCTCCAATTTCGGAGTCAGAGCAAGAAAGTATCCTGGGTGACTCTTGCTCAGATGAGGGAATACTGTCTTTACCACCATGCCATTTTTGGCTCTCAACCTCCCTCTGGTGAGCTTTTTGGCCCCAGGGAGGTCATTGAGGCCTTGACTGACTACAAACCGGCAGGTCCTCCTTGGTGTCAGCAGAGCCCTACGAATCCGTGATCGAATCCATCTTTGCTCCGGTGCACCGCCCTTTGGGGTTTCCACCTTTGACATCTGTGTTGGATCCGCCAACCTCAGTTCCCAGTCGCCCCTTCTTTGTCTCCCCTCCCCAACGCCGAGTTGTCGCCTTCTCGGCGCTGATTGATGTTAGGAACGGCGACAGTAGCTCAATCGCCTTCAGGGTACCTTCCTCCACTTTCTGCGGAGCTTCCTGCTGTTTTCTCCTTGACACACCGGTATTTTGGTGACATGGGTCATAACATCACTGAGCCTCCTCTGGAGTTTCATTGGGTTTCTGCCCTTGGTAACGCTAGTGGCCTTGATTCTTCCACATCCTCTGGCCTGTGTTTGCCTCCGCACCTCACTTTGGAGGCTAGCTCGGCTTTTGCGACAAGTTGAAGTAGTTCAGGGGCTGCAGATTCCTTCTGTGGAAGTGGCCATTGATCGCCTACTTGGGGTGCTCCAACAGGGTCAGCTGAGTTCTGAGCCTGTGCTTCCCTTCAGTGAAACCATCTTTGATATTCTGTCAGACACTTGAACTAAACCCATTTCAAGATCCTCAGTGGACTGGTCTGCAGCTCATAGGCACCATCCTGCCCCTGGAGACCTGCTCTGCCATTGCAGTCAGCCTACTCACACAGTTTTGCGGTTCAGGCTGCTACAGTCTTCCACAATGTCAGCGCCGTGCCGGACGTCCCTCTGTACAGGGAGTCTAAAGGTCTGGATGCTTTGGGTCAATATATCTTTTCTGCTACCAGCTCAACCGTATGGTCCCGTAACACAGCTTGTGTTTTGGGCCGTTTTTCTCAGGTGCTGTGAGTTTCGGTCTCGCGCCTTCCCCCCTCCGTCCCTGATGACTCTGAACACTCTTTCTCAGCTGAACCAGGATTGCCGTCAGGCCGCTATAGTACTGATTCGTTCTGATTTGGATACCACAGATTCTGTTGGACGGGCCATGGTCCTTTCAGTGGCTCTTCGCAGGCTTTTCTCAGGCTGTTCAGTCCACCTTGGTAGACATGCCTTTTGATGTTCAATATCTGTTTCACTCTCAAGCTGACTCCACTTTACGCTGTTTCCGGGATAGTCGGAGTGGAGCGAAATCTTAATATTTGAATGCCATACCATCTTCTTCTTTCCCCTGTACTCAGCCGGATTGACAATGGTCTCCTGTATTCCCTATTGTGTGTACTGTTACAGGTCTGTGCTAGTTTGCTTCTTCTTTTCACTTGTCCCGCCACGTACTGTCCTAGTGATGTACTGCCCAGGCAGGTATTTTCTTTCTGCATTTTTTCCTGTCAATGACCGGTTGTGGTCCCTGGTTGTTCTCTGGGTTTCTTCTTTCTTTCTGACCCTGTTGGTGTCTATGCCGGTGGCTGCACAGGCTTCCTTGCTTTCTAGCCAGGTTCTGATTGGGGTGTTTTCATTGTATTGTGCAGGTGCACTGTTGCCTGTCTGACATGGTACTTAGTCTGTATGCCTTACTAGTGTTCCTCAATATGTTTCTGACGCCCTCATAACCCTTATAGGGAACTCCATTTGCTGTGCGTGGTGTACTAGTGCAAATTGGCAGATGATGCACGGGGTTTCTCCCTCCTCCCCCCTTTTATGAAGTCTTATTCTGCACTGGCCAGGGGGTTCTTCCCTTCCACTCTGTTGGTGCCCTTCTTTCCTAGCAGATGCAAGGGAAGGGGCATGGTTCTTAGCCTATGGTTCTTTGTCTGGGTCCGCCCTGAGTTGTGTTCCTTCTTTCTCTCTTCAGAAGTGTGCACCTCTTGTGCTAGTTCTCGCTATATATGGGTGAGTCGAGCTCCAGCCCGTCCACTTTTTTTTGTCTCTTAGGTTCCTTGTGGCCATCCCTTTTCCGTATTTTGGCATCAGTAGCCAACTCTGCCACCCTACCTCTTCAAAGCCTCTGCATGGCCTGTTTTTCTTCTCCTTGTGCCTTGCAATAAGCTGCAGTTGCTTGATTTGTTTTGATTAGAGCCATTTCCATACACCTTCATGGCCAACTCCAATGTCCATTACGGGCCTGGCTGTTTTTCAGGTGTGCCTTCTGCCTTTTTTGGGGGTAATGGCAAATTTTCATCTTCCGTTATACTCGGTCATGGGTTCCTTGTCTGTCCACTCTAGGGTGGAATGTATGGAGGTTTGTGATCCTTAGGATTCTTCCCTGGGAATTTCCTCCACTTCTTGCAAGCACAGTGCATTTCTCACCCCTTGGGGGCTCATCTCCCTTGTGCTACTAGGCTACCGATTATGATCTTGGGTGGCGTCAGTATCCTTACCCATGGTGTTCCCTGGCTTGTTGGCCGGGCACAGTTTTCTCGTGCAGACGAGGACTTACCTTTGCTTCTGGTCTTCCTGCTTCCTAGGCTGTGGGCACTGTCTTTTTCTTCTTTACACTGGTCCTTTGGTTGGACATTTATTTCTGGCGTTGGTCTTCCAATACTAATTTCTTTCACTCTGCGGCCTGGTTGTCCGCATAGACCTCCCAGGTGTTGGCCTCGTCATACTCGGTCCCTTTATTCCAGTTCTTCATTGTGGTCTTTATTTATCTATTCTAGTGGCGTTGGTTCTCCCTTGTGGTTTTCTTTTGAATTGTTTCTCGACTGCCTAATTGTACAGTTCTGTTGGAAGTGCTGTTTCTGTCTGCACCCTTGGTTTACTGAGGTGAGAACTTCCATCCCACCGTCTCCCTTTAGACAGGACAATGTGGCTGGTTTCTAGTTTGCCGTTGCTCGCCTTTGGCCCTAGCCACTGTTGTGGTATTAGTATCGACCCTTGTTGGGCATCTATTATCGTACAGTGTGAATTCTGTGTATGTATATATATATCTATCCATGAACGATTCCCTTGTGAGCAGTAGTTCCAGAAAAAGGTTCGTGAAATACACCAGTTGTCGGGCTTGTAAAGTCGGGGTCAATAAAACGTCCTACAAGACTCCATTCAAGGTAGAACCAGTACCAATCAGTAAACTGCTTACGTGTAAAACAGAATATGCAGTTTATGTGCTGGAGTGCTCTTGTGGACTGCTGCAGTTTGTGGGCAGCACAAAACTACAGGTGCACAAGAGGATACTCCAGCACATCAGGGCAATCATGAACTCAGATGCATCTTAGCCGGTTGCAAGACATTTTAAAGACGTCCACAACAACTGTTTGGACAATCTGAAATATTTTGTTGTGGACGCTGTACCCACTCTCAGACGTGGAGGCAACCGGGAAGCTCTTCTACGGAAACTGGAGACTAGATATATAATTGATTTGGACACTAAGACTCCACAGGGCCACAATCCCAGTGAGGATTTTTATACCTGCCTCTAATAGCTCATAGTGTAAATTAATAAAAACTGACAAACATTTTACAATAATTGCTGCAAGAAAAAATCTCTCCTTTTTTTATCCAATTTTGCACAATTTGGACATTATGAACCATGAGTGTTCATAAAGGTGACCCTTCTATCTTTGCATTAGCACCTTTTTATGCACCAACACTTTTTTCGTAGACAGTTAGACCTAGGCAAGGCCCACTTGGGTTGCATTTTCGAGGTTTGCACAGTGGTAAAACTCGATAACCCATAAATAGTTTACAAGCAAAACATTTTAAGGGTGTCTAACAGGCATTGATTTTAAGCAAATTAATTATCACTAGTTTTTTAATGAGTGTAACACGTTTTAAATTTCATGTCATGCTTTATTGCAATTGTTTAAAATCATTTACATAACATCATGTTTATTTATGTGTGTATTGCCTGTTTTAATATTTATTGAAATGCATAAATATGTATTTATATCATTATGTTTTTACCCGTGAAAAAACGGTGAGAGACAACGATATGTTTTTAACATGTATACTGTACTCATCGCAGTCTGCAGTATGTTATTTATGTCTATGATAGTGTTAAGTCACGTGTTTATGCACTGGCACTTTAAAATTGTGAGGGGACACTGCGGGCACGTCATGTGATCAAAGCCTTCTCAGGCCAAAACGCGTCATGGCGGTGGTGTATGGGCTCTGAATAAATCTTTCATTTGCAGCAAAAAAATGGGTTCTCATTCGTTTGTTTCCTTGGATTTAAATGGAAGAATCAGAAACGAAATTTGGTGTGATATATATATTTTCACTGAAAAAACCATAGGTTTCAGAGACGTTATAGTTATTAATTAGCACTTACAAAATCTTAGAAATTCACAGAAAAAACCATAGGTTTCAGGGGTGTTTATAGTTAGCTGGACATTTCACTCATACAAAACCATAGAAATTCCTCCATTATAGTTAGTTCTGCTAACTATAACTCGCGCGCCCGCAATGCACTGCTGATGATGTCACATAGTACATCATTCATGACATGGTCAGTGACATCACTGATGACATCACTGACTTTGAAATTCACTGAAAAAACCATAGGTTTCAGAGACGTTATAGTTAGTGGACCAATAGTATGTATCTGCTTAGAGATTTGTAGGGATTATGCACAGGTACTTGTGTTGGTGCCTAGGTCATTTTATAAGAATACCACTAGTAATTGGAATGATGACAGTGCTGCAAACAGAGTGAACACTTAATCTATAAGTGCTTACGTATTGGTGGCGTGATAGGATAAGTAGATAGTGGTAGATAAGTGGTTAAAGAAGTGCATGGGACAGACTGGACGATTTCTACACTGCATGAGTACTAACTGGGTATTTCGAAGAGTGTATCAATAGTATGTAGCTAGTTAGAGGTCTGCTTGGATAGTGCACAAAATATTATAGATGTACTTGTGTTAGTAGCTAGGCCATTCCATAAGTTCATGACTAGTAACTAGAATAATTACAGTATTACAAACAGAGTATATAGTGAATTTATAAGTGCTTAGGTATTGGTGAAGTAATAGGATAAGTAGATAGTGCTGGATGGGTGATTGGAGAAATGCATGGGACAGACAGGAAGATTCCTAGACTACATAGGTACTAACTGGGTATTTAGAAGAGCGTATCAATAGTATGTAGCTGTTTAGAGGTCTGCATGCATAGTGTACAAAATATTGTACCTGCACTTGTGTTAGTGGCTAGGCCATTCCTTAAGTATATGACTAATAACTGGAGTAATTTCAGTGCTGCAAAGAGAGTGCATGCTAAATTTAGTGCTTCGGTATTGGCAGAGTGATAGGATACGTAGATAGTGCTGGATGGTTGAATGGAGAAGTGCATGGGACAGACAGAAGGATTCCTAGATTGCATAGGTACTGAGTATTTAAAAGACTTTATCAAAGCTATGTAGCTGATTAGAGGTCTGCATGCATAGTGCACGGAATATTGTAGCTGTACTAGTATTGGTGTGTCTATGGTTTCGAGAATGGTAGTCTGTATTTTAGGGTGTGAGGAGGTGCATCAGATGATCACGTAGATGATGTCATCAGTGATGTCATTTGAGATGTCATCAGTGATGTCACTGACCATGTCATGAGTGATGTAATATGTGACGTCATCAGCAGTGCATTACTTTAATCCAAAAAGCTGGCAGCCATATTGGCCTGGTCACGATGTGAAAATTCAGGATTTGATACAATAAAGAAAAGAAAACAAGTGTTAATATGCACACAATGTCATTTCAGCATATCCTACCCCGTGACCGCCATACCTGTATGTTCATCAACGTGACTTATTCATAATAAACATACTTAGAATTGCAAACATAAACAATGGACTACACATTACTTTAAAGTGAAAGGCTATCGGCCATATTAATCTTGGCACGTTGCGTATTATAATGGTTCTTACACGAAAGAAAAGAAAAAAAAGGGGTGTTAATATACACACACTATCCCTAAATAAAGTTCTAGCGATTATAGTTCCATTCCATTCACAGCTCATTTGAGATGTCATGAGTGATGTAACTGACCATGTCATGAATGATGTAATGTCTGAGGTCATTAGCAGTACATTGCGGGGGCGTAAGTTATAGTTAGCTCAGATAACTATAACTGCTGAATTTCACTGGTTGTTTATGAGTGAAATCTGAGTCTAACTATACCGTCCCTGTAATCTTTGTTTTTTTCAGCAAATTTCTAGTTTTTTTTTTTAACTTTAAGTAAGATGCATATCACAATGGATGGTGGGGGGTTGGAAGTAGGGCCTGGCATTGTGCTGCCCTCACCCAAGCTTGCAGCTCCTGCCTTCCCTCCTCCTAGCCATCCATTGTCCAAGTCCATGTCCCTGCTCCCTTATTACAGCCCTGTGTGGCCGTTGTTCTGCCACTGGCCTTCCTGCCTTCTCCGAACAGTTAGCTTGCTGCCCCATCCACCTCCTCCCTATCCTCTGTTGTCTGAATCCATGGACTAGCCTCCTCCCTCCTGCCATGCATGGTCTGATGTCCACCCCTCCTGCCCTCCATTGCCCAATTCTATGCCCCGTCATTGACCTCCTGCTTAGCCTCTGTGCTTAGCTTGCTGCCCCTATTCTCCTTCCCCCTGCCCTCCGATGTCTTTGTGCATGCCCCTGCTCCATCCTTTTTGCCCACCATGTTCCATGAACCTGCCACTCCTATCTACTCTGAGTGTTCTGTTGAGCTGCCACTCCCCTCCCACCTGCCTAGCATTGTCAAATGACTGTAACCTGTCCCTGCCACCTCCACCCTGCCTGTCCACATTCCATGCCCCTATCCCCTTCCTCCTGTCCTCCATGGTCCATTTTACTGCCACACCCTCCGTGGTCTGTTGTGAGGCCCCTTCCTCTGAACTCTCTTGTCTGTGCCCAGGTCCTGACCCTCCCTTCTATCCTCCATGGTCCTTTGTGCATGCCCCTGCACCCTTATTCTTGCCCATCATAGCCATTGTGCTGCCACTAACCCTCCCACTTGCCATGCATGGTCTTATGTGCTGCCACGGCCCCTCCCACCTTCCCTGTGTGGTCAGCTAGATGCCCATGACCCCCTCCCACCTTCCCTCCATGGTCTGTGTGTATGCCATCATAGTCTCACTGTTGCTCTCCATGGTGTGTCTTGCTTCTAGTGCCCATCCTGCCTGACCTCCATGGTCATCTTGCTGCTCCTGTCCTGCCCCCTTGCCCCCAGCCCTCTGTTTCCATGTGCAGACCCCTATTCCCTCCCTACTGGCTTGTCTGTTCCATTGTAATGCCCCTGATCCGTCCCTCCTGCCCTTTATTGTCTGTTGTGCTCCAGCTTTCTCTCCTGTCTGTCCATTATGGTCAGCTAGATACCATTGCCTCTTTCCCCTCTGTTCTCTGTTGTCCATGTGCATGGCCCTGTCCCCTCCCTATTGCTTTCTATGGATTGTTGTGCTGCACTCCCGTCCCACATGCCCTGTGTGGTGTATTCTGCTGCTGCAAACCCTGATGCCTGCCCTGTAGGGTCAGTTTGGTGCACCTCTCCATGTCCCTCCTGTTCTCTGTTATCCGAGTCCATGTCCCTACCCCAATTTCTCCTGCCTTCCATGATCCAATGTACCATACTTGCGAACATTTTGAACTTGGTAAGAGGGAGATTTTGAAACTGGGGTATTGATTTTCCCCTTTGAGTTACATTGAAAAAGAGGAGATTGTAGAGAGGAGACAGATCAAATAAAGCCCATTTGAGCTTAAAAACATTGGACGTTTCCTGGCTGAATCGGGTCTGTTGGCATGTATGGTTGTACTACCACTGCCTCTTCCTTCTGCCCACAATGGTCTATTATATTGCCACAGCCTCTCTTGCCAGTCCTGTATTGTTGGTTTGTTGCCCCTGCCCCCCTTTCCACTGACCTCCATAGTCTGTTGTGCTGCCACTGCCCATCCTGCCTGCCCAGTGTGGTCAAATTGTTGCCTCTGCACCCTCCTCCCTGCCTTCAATTTTCAGAGTCTGTGCCCGTGACCTCTGCCTCTCAACAGTATCCTAATGAACAACTAGATTGCTAACATTCTATATTTATTACAAAAGTGTGGAACGCCTGACGTCATCTTGATGTAATCAAAACTGTAATACCTAGAGCATTTCCTTTAGAAATTACATATATGAGAGGGTCTTATTTGCATCAAAACTATGGTTAGTGCTCTAAAAAACTAAAATGAGGACATATTTTCTGAGTTTTCAAATAGCGACAAAGCACTTTTAAATTATTTGTTATCTTTGTTTTTTTATCCAGTTGACCACTTGATTAAATGTTGCACTTAGGGGAGAGGATGTGGTGTTACTTTCAGAGCTGCAGACTATGCAACTGGGGAACCAGGTTGGAGTTTCTGCTTCAGCTCGACATTCTGTGATTCTGGTCAAATCACTTAATCTCCCCATGTCTACAACCAAAATGAATTTGTTCTTGTGTGATGTAACCAATGCTCATGTAAAGCACTCCAATATCTGACAAGTCTGCACTATATAAAACTGCAAAAACACAAAAAATAAAAAGTGTTTTGCACACTCCTGTCATTGGGCTACATGTGGGCTACATCTGGGTGATATTTGTGCTTCATTTGGGCTCTTTTGTCTCTGGTGGCCATCTTGGGAGATTTATTTGTTATGAAGTTTCCTAATTTCCTCATTTACTGCAGTCTCCTCAGTAGGAAATGCTTTCAGTTTTTTACTTTGATTCCATCAAGAAGGTATTCAGATATGTCACACATTTGCCATAAATTCTGAATGTTAGCACTCTAGTTGCTCATTAGATCACTGTAGTAAAGCTACTGCTCACCACGGAAGTCTGCTGCTGGTATTCAGTCTGCATGTCATAATTTTTTTATGAAATATTTGAGAAGTCAAAATGTGCCCTAATTATTCTTTCTGCAGCACTAATCATAATTTCTATGGCAAAATGAACCCCCTCATTTTGTTCCTTTGCAAATTAAATGTTTTAAGTGTTACCACTTTATTCCAATCAAGATGGCTTCAGGTGTGCCATACTTTTGTCATAAGTAAGACTGTTAGTGCTCTAGTTGTTCTTTAGAACACTCTGGGACATTCTGTCATTGGGCTATACTTGGGCTACATCTGGGTGATATTTGTGCTACATGTGGGCTCTTTTGTCTCTGGTGGCCATCTTTGGAGACTTATTTGTTATGAAGTTTCCTAATTTCCTCATTTACTACGGTCTCCTCAGTAGGAAATACTTTCAGTTTTTTACTTTGATTCCATCAAGAAGGCATTCAGATGTGTCACGCATTTGCCATAAATTAAGAATGTTAGCACTCTAGTTGCTCATTAGATAACTGTAGTAAAGCTACTGCTCACCAGGGAAGTCTGCTGCTGGTATTGAAAGTGCATGTTTCAGTCTGCATGTCAGAATGTTTTAATGAAATAGAAGAGGATTTGAGAAGTCACTCAAAATGTGCCCTAAATTTTCTTTCTGCAGCACTAATCATACTTTTACTGAGAATGTCAGACTTCATTCTCACATGACTGAGAAAGATAATGTGAATTTACAGAAAATATGCTCTCAGTTTAGCTTATAGATCTCCTTCCAAACCTCTGTGGGAAAAGCATGACAAAATAGTTTTCTCTCAAAAATGATTCATGATATCCCAGCAGAAGGCTTTTCACATGGTAAAATCACCTTAGAACACACCACAATTCCTAAAATGAGTATGGTACCATCAACAAATGATTTATAATGTAACTAAGGTATTAAAACCTTCTATTAAATGCAATGCTTTTTAATGAGGTGCTATCATGTATATTGGTCCCAAGATGGCTGCCAACACTTCTTGGATGAAGTGCTGACAGCCAATCAGATCTCACGATGAGATGTGTGGTTAGGCTCCGCCCAGATATATATATGTGATTTTACTTTTGATTTTCTCAGGAACTACTGAACGGATTTACACCATTTAACCAAAAGGCACAACTCTGAACCAAGGGCTACCTTTTTGCCAAATTTGGTGTAATTCCGTTCAGCAGTTCGGGCTGTAGCTGCAACTAAAGGTTCCTATGGAAAATTGCATGGGAAAAGCACGTTTTGGGACCCCCCTTTTTTCTCGGCCCCCGCTTGATGAATCACCCCGAGACTTTCAGGATAGGAGCGGACCGGAGCTGGCCAAAAGTTTTGAAACTTTTGCGAAGATTCGTCAACCAGCGCCAAAGTTATTGGTAATAGAATGTTGCGGATTTCCTATGGAAAATAGGTCTTAACTATAACTATACCTACTGGCGACCGCCAGTAGGTAATATATATAATATATATTTTTACAAATGCCTCGGGAACCAAGGAATGACTACGCCGTGTTCTGACTAAATTTAATTTATTTTTAGTTAGCTGGTAGAACGCGTTTCGCCTGTCCTGCAGGCTTGATCACCAACTCGGAAATGCGTTCTACCAGCTGACTAAAAATAAATTAAATTTAACCAGAACACTGGGTCGTCATTCCTTGGTTCTCGAGCATTTGTAAATATTATCGGATCTTGCTGTGGTGGTCCACGTTCGACAACGCACCCTCTGTTTAGGAGAAGCGTTGGCCGTTACCAGAGCACGGAGGAGAAGAAAAAAAAGATATATTATGTAGCAACAATCCCCAGCGTACTCCGACATCCACGATACAAATGGGCACGGACTCTAAAGTTCTGGTGCTTTTTAAAATTGTATTGCTTATTCCATGTCATGACGCATTTCGGCATCCTCAAGTGGCCTTGATCATATACAAACGCTCTGCAGCATTGTTCGCAAAAAAGGTTTCCTAATCCCACGTGATTAACCACATAATAGTTATTGAAAACAGACAATTACTAGAACTCTCCCATGATGGAAAACAACAGACTACTCGCTTTCTTCAAATACGTCCATTTGGGACTTCATAATGATACAGAATGCATTACAACTGAAATTATAGGGCGTATCTAAAGATTGTTTACAGAGCCCAAATGTTCTTTGTAAAATTAATCCATACATCTACGTTTCGATTTCCATTTTGAATATATTAGTCTGTTATTGCAAAACAATTATGAATAATAAAATCACAGGATTGAACTCCCTATTAAAATTGCATGCATATGCTGTCAAATTCACTTTAAAGCACCAATGCTTACCATAATGCAACTTACATGTGGTGATAGTGACTTCATACTGTCACTAACTCAAGAGAGTTAATATCATTAAAAGTCTATATGTGTGTATATGGGGGGATGAAATATCTGGGTGTGTTACTATCGGATTCTCCTACCACATCCTGAGATAGGAACTTGGCGCCTGTATGGGCTCGTGTGCGGGAGGACATTAAGATTTGGTCTCACATGCCCCTGTCTATATACCGCCGGTCGGCCATTTTCAAGATGGTTTCGCTTCTGCGCCTGTAGTACCAACTGCAAAATCATCCATACCTGATTCCCCCTAGGTGGTTTCGTCTGGTTAATGCAGCCCTGGGTCAGTTTCTCTGGGATGGGGCAGTGGCAAGGGTGGCCCTGCGGACTTGCTTTCAGTCTACATACTGTGGGGGGTTGGCGACCTCCGATATCTTGTCATACTATATGGCCTCGCACTTGCTAGTCCTGAACAAATGGTTGGATGGGGATAGGACAGATCCAGCATACGCTGTCGAACAACGGTGTATGGAGAATCACACCTTGCATACAATTCTCTACTCTGCCCAGTTGAGATGTTCCCTACATCTGCCACGCGGACTGTTTTTCAGATCGGGAGGCAGGCGTTGACGGAGGATGGGTTGGTGGAAAAGGTTGACCCGGGAGACCCCTCTTTGGCACAATGGCAGCCTACCACAATTGGCGGCTCTGTCTGGATTCGGCGACTGGGACAACATCGGGATCTCCACCCTGGGCGACGTCATGCGGGGATCTGTGTTGAAATCCTTTAGGGATATACAGAAAGACTTCCATATGCCGAAAACCCAATTCTTTAAATATTTACAGTTCCGACATGCCATTTCCCCTAGCTTGGAAGGGTTGGAGACGCTGGCAGAGTTTAGTCCGGTGGAGGCCAAGGTATTTATGGGAGACCTCCTAGACCACAAAATCTCTAAAATATACCAGTCCGTAGTCATGCATAGTTCCCCATCGTTGCAGCATCTGAGGGAGACATGGGAGGGCGATGTTGGTCCGATGGAGGAGGAAGACTGGGCAGAGGCTTTGGCCTCTCCGCGAGGGGCGGCCATCGCAATGAGCCTATGGCTTATCCAATTCAAATACCTCCACCGGGTATATTATACCAGGGTTAGGTTGTGGAGAGCTGGCTTGGTGGCTTCCCCTGTGTGTCTCCGATGTGAACATGAGGAGAGTACCCTGCTACACACCGTCTGCCACTGCGCTGCATTGGCGCGATTCTGGAGGGGGGTGATGGCCTGTGAAGCTGGTCCTCCTGCATGTCATGGAAGGGTTTGGGGGCAACATTTACAAGCGCCATCTCATGCTTCTGAGATTTACCCTAGCTATAAGGGATATTGCTAGGGCCTGGAAGGCAGCGGTGGCACCCTCTGTCTGCCTGGAAAAATGTTCTGGACTTCTGTATGGGTCTTGAGACCCCAATCTTTGTGGCCAGGGGATGTCCCCGAAAGCATTTTAAAATCTGGAAGCGCTGGGCAGTCTATCGTGGCCTGGAGCTAGAGCCGGCACTGGTGGACCGCCACCGAGACCAGGTATGACTTCCCTTTACAGATGTCCGGCAGGAAAGCTGCTCCATAGGAGATGACATGTTATAACTGTGGTTATTGATATGATGTGTTGCTCTGGAATGGACGATGGTGCGCAGGGGGGTGGGTTGGGGGGGGTCACAGTTTTAGGGTTAATGTTTCATTTGTATTGCTTTTCATAAGTGCTAAGTACAAATGCATTACATTTTACCTAAGGGAAGGTATCTAGCAACAGAGGAGACTTAATCTATTCAAGCGATCTGAAAGATTATTATTGGTATAGTGCACATATGATATTTTATTATTCGAAATAACATCCTATGTCATTTTGAGGGGGGTCCTAGATATTGAAACTGCCCTTTATTATAAATTGTTCTATGCATTTTTAAATAAACATACCCATTATAAATATATGAATCAATATGTTTAAAAATATGCTACAATATTTATATAAATAATTATCAAAAATGTATAAGAAATTGTGCAAATCTTCGCTATTATTCAGGCCATATGGCAATTTAGAATCCAACTCTAGTTGACGGAGCATCTTTTATTTATATATATATATATATATATATATATATATATATATATATATATATTATCTACTGGCGGTCGCCAGTAGATAGTTATAGTTACAACCTAGTTTCCATAGGAAATCTCAAAATTCTATTTTGAATAACTTTGGCGCCGGTTGACGAATCCTCGCGAAAGTTTCAAAACTAATGGGGCGCTCCGTTCAGTTCCTACCCTGAAAGTCTCGGGGTGATTCGTCAAGCGGGGGCCGAGAAAAAAGGGGGGTCCCAAAACGCGTTTTCCCCATGCATTTTTCCATAGGACCTTTAGACACAGCTACAGCCCGAACGGCTGAACAGAGTTACTTGAAATTTGGCAGAGAGGTAGCCATGAGGCCAAGGAAGTGCCTTTTGCAGGTCTGGTGTAAATCTGTTCAGTATTTCCTGAGAAAATAGCATTTAAAAGCATATCAATATCTATACGCGCGCACCGTGCGCGCCTGCCGTGTGCGAGCGCAATTCTGATTGGTTGTTAGATGTCGGTAAACATTAGAATCGGTCGAAACCAGGAAGTGTCGGCCACCATTTTGTCCTCGCAGTCTGAGGGGGTGAAAAGAAAAGGTGGAGAACGTGAAAAGGGGGCAGAGTTGACAGTTCCTGACCCCCTAGCCTTGGTCATGGGGTCACAGAAGGACCCCCAAGGGAGAAAAAAACATTTTTTTTTTTTTTTTTTTAAATCGCGAGGTGCGCGCACTCAGTGCGCACGGCACGGACTACGACCCGTGAGCGCTCGGTGCGCGAAGCGCACCGTGTGCCCACAGAGCGCACCTCGCGATTTTGGAAAAAAATATATATTTCACAGTGCGCGCACGGTGAAAAAAATAATTAATACATAAATAACTTAGCATTTAAAAAAACGTACAAATTCACTGAAAAAACCATAGGTTTCACACACGTTATAGTTACGAATTAGCATTTAAAAAACCTTGCAAATTCACTTAAAAAACCATAGGTTTCACACATGTTATAGTTAGCTGGACATTTCACTCGTAAAAAACCAATGAAATTCCCCCGTTATAGTTAGTGCAGGCAACTATAACTCACGCGACCGCAATCCTCTGCTGATGACGTCAGATATTACATCACTGATGACATATGTGTCTTTATGAAAAATAAATATTTGTAATATATGTATAGCTAAAGATTAACCCCTTCAGCGTGGCGCGGATTACCGCGCTGTGCTGAAGGGTTCGTGCGCGGTCGGGGCCGTGACGGAGCGGTTCCGTCATCCGCACAGCGTGACCGACGCGCATGACGGAACCGCTCCGTCACAAGCATCAAAAGGGTTAATGGAAGAAGACATGGGTAAATAAGTGTCTAAATACAGTGATGTAATATCTGACGTCATCAGCAGAGGATTGCGGTCGCGTGAGTTATAGTTGCCTGCACTAACTATAACGGGGGAATTTCATTGTTTTTTTACGAGTGAAATGTCCAGCTAACTATAACATGTGTGAAACCTATGGTTTTTTAAGTGAATATATATATATATATATATATATATAAAGTCAATATGCGCACATGAGCAACGCACTCTCGGATGCAGTTTAGAGTTCTTTAATCCCACTGTTACGCGTTTCGAGAGTCTAGCTCACTTGATCACGACCGGTTTCTGGCATTTCAGCCGTCTTCAACCAGCAAGCCTGCTTCCTGTTACCAAATAATTAAATTTTCAGACCACATTTTGTTTATACATCCCATATGTAACAATGTCTTTAACTCCTGAACATTCCAAGAGAGAATTCCTAGATTAACTGGCAGGCATTTTCAGGCATTTTTCCTAATAAATATAGCTTAAAGTTGAAAAGTCCTCTGTGTGAAGAATACATAAGCAGGAGTATTTGTTGCTTACCCTTTGATCAAAACCTGAGCTGCTATTACTATTTTGAGGGACAGTAAGTTTTTGCTTTCCTCTATGGACCCCCACAAACCACCTCCTCTGCACCTCCCCAGGGCCATCCGTCCCCAATAGATTTATCTGCGTATTGCAGAGCTCTGCATAATTATTTAGAAATAGCTTCTCCATTCTTTGCATTTCTTCCACATTTTGCATTATTCTAAGCCCCTTTGGGTTTAATTCCCTTTCTAACTCCAGTATCAGATTATGGATCAACTTTGAATGAAAACTACTTGAGACACATTTTTCCCTGCCTTAGTACTAACAAGAGCTACCTCGTTTAAATCTTGAAGGATATTGTTATCAGGGAGGTGCAGATTTTTAAAAGTTTGTTGGTGATGAGACCTATTCAACGGCTTCGATTTTAGGATTTTCCTACCCTTTTGAACTATATCCAAATACAAGAGGGGTCACTTTTGTCTCTCTTGGATTTCTGTTGTCCTTTTTTAAAGATGATGTAACCATCGAAATCTTAGACTTTACGGGTGCTGGCTGATCTACATATATGTTTGTTTGTGCCCTCATTTTCCCTAGTTCCTTACAACCATTGCTTTCGTCCCTCTAATGGTGAATGGAAAACTAGCTCGTCATTCTTTCTTTTTCCACTTTACTTATCACAGTATCCTTCTTGACAGGACTGCTCTTCTATTTGTCCCCACATTTGGCAATCTTCCACGCTTTACCTGATTTTTCCTTTTAATGCTCCTATTTTCTATTCTTTCTCTAGCTCCCTTGGTTTTACATTTCAATACTAATTTACAATGCTTGTGGACCTTGGTGAATCTACTACCATATATGGTATACCTCGGATAAAAAATTGGATCTCTCCGAGTATTGGAATACTTGAGGTGTCAATTGAAGATTATCTTTGCGAGGAAACCTTTATCTGCCCTTCTTCTGCTTCCTTTCACTACTTCTTGGGGAGATGGGAGGGTGCAGGGGTACCATAAGCCTTACCAGAGCAGGCATACATTAATTTAGTATACACGTATCCTTAGTTATAGATTTTAAAAGCACTGTCTGAGTTTTCATTCCATCATAATACCTATGATTGCTTCAAGTAGACCATGCAGAGTCTTTTGCATTGGAAGCACTACTTCTCGCAAGGGCGAAGAGGGTACAGATGCAGGCTTACCTGTTTGATAAAGATGATGAGTTTAACAGCGCAGTAAATTTGTACCTTTCGCTGATCCCACTAAGGGTCTCTTGGCGCTGAGGGTGTTGTGTCTCTGTTGAAAAGCCAGGTCATGAGTCTCTTTATGAAGGCCGCCGGGGAGGATGCTGTTCGGAGGTGGAGAGGTAGGTCGTTCCATGGTTTGGCAGTGATGAACGAGAAGGAGCGGCCTCCACTGTGGCTGCGCCTGATGCAGGGGGGGGGGGGTGCAAGGGAGACGGAGCACAGGTGTCTTGCGGGCAGGTGGCAGTTCAGTCGATGGTTGATATGAGGGTCCTTGATCGTGAGGAGCTTTTATGCATGCATGAGGATCTTGAACTGGCATCTCTTCTAGATGGGGAGCCAGTGGAGGTTTCTGAGATGAGGGGTGATGTGAGTTTGTTTGGGGAAGTCCAGGCTGAGTCAGGCCTCAGTGTTCTGTGTGGTCTGAAGTCTTTTGAGGAGCTGGGTGGAGATTCTGGAATAGAGACCATTGCCATAGTCGAGGAGAGTTGTAACAAGGGCTTGTGTGATGGTCATTCTGGTATTGATGGGGATCCACCTGAAGAGTCTGCGGAGTATTAAGAGGATGTGGAAGCAGGAGGAGGCAACTGCCTTGACTTATCGTTTTATGGCGAGTTGGTTGTCTGGGAAGATGCCGGGTTGCGCGCATGGTCTATCAATGTGAGTGTTGGTCAGAGTTCTGCCAGCCACTAACTGTAGTCCCACATGGTGGAGTTTCTTCCGAAGATCAGTACCTTTGTTTTATCCGATGTGAGTTTGAGGCAGCTGGCGCTCATTCATTTTGCCACGTTGGTCATGGCATTGCAGAAGTTGGTTTTGGTGTTGTAGGGGTCCTCGGAGAGTGAGAGGATTAGTTGTGTGTCATCACCATAGGAGATTATGTTGAGTCTGTGGAATCTAACGATGTCTGCCAGAGTGTCATGTAGATGTTGAACAGGGTAGTGCTGAGGGATGATCCTTGGGGTACGCCGCAAATGATCTCGGATGCGGCGGTGTAGGGAATCAGTCGGATGCTCTGGGTGCGTCCTGAGAAGAAGGAAGCAATCCACTTGAGGGTGTTCTGCTGTATGCCGATGTTGTGGAGTCTGTCGATGAGTGTGTGGTGGGAGATGGTGTCAAACGCAGCGGAGAGGTCAAGAAGGATCAGGGCCACCGTTTCTCTGCGATCAAGGAGAGTTCCGATGTCTTCTGTGGCGACGATCAGTGTGATCTTGGTACTGTAGTTGGCACTTAATCCTGATTGAGAGATGTTGAGTAGGTGGGTTTGATCAAGGTATTCGATGAGCTGTTTGTTTTTTTGTTAAATTTTTTATTAGAAACCGTTGATACACAATAAAATACAGACAAGGGCCTACAACCACCAGGGCCGACCGCTATAGAGCCCGAGGGCCCGCAGTGCAACGCCACACATACAAATGATCCAGAGGCAAAGCTCCCGGCAGTTCGTGAGCACATGTAACAGGCCGTGGCCATAGGCCAGGAGCATTCGGAATAAACAGTTTCATTTTTTATTAAATATAAAACACACTCAAGGCAATGAGAGTCTGAAATAGCAGCGTGCTCTTCCCAGGAGGGGGAATAACGTACAGTGTCCAAAGCAGGTCTTGTCTGGAAGCGGTAGAGGGGGGCAACGGGAGAACAAAGCATGGAACACATCTCACACCATCCCGCGGAACAATGAGCTGTTTGTTGATGGCTTTCTCAAGTACTTTGGCTGGGTATGGGAGTATGGAGATTGGTTGGTAATTTTTTAGGTCGCTGGGGTAGGCAGAGGGCTTCTTTAGGAGGGGCCTGACTGCTGCTTGTTTCCACAGTACTGGGAAGGTTGCTATGGAGATGGAGGTGTTGTAGCTGCTGGTGAGTTCCATGCTGATTGGGTTGACTCTGAGGTTGAAGAGATGGTGGGGTCAGTGATCGTTGGGTGCCCCAGAACGGATGGACGACATGATGGTTGAGGTGGTCTAGGCAGTGAGCGGAGACCAGGTGGTTATCGTTCATCTGTTGTTCGCTGGTTGGTCTAGTTTGTCGAGGCTGAGAGTGGGAAGTTTGGTGCCGAAGTTGTTGTAGATGTTGAGAATCTTTCTATGGAAGTGATCTGAGAGAGAATTGCAGAGTTGTTGGGAGGGGTGGATGGTGTTCTCTGTGTCTGTCGGGTTGGTGTATTCTGTGACGATTTTGAAGAGTTCCTTGGTGTGGTTGGCTGCGGTGTTGATCAGTGCGATGATGGCTCCTCTCTTGGCTTCCTTTATGTGCAGGTGGTAATTGCTGAGAGTAGCTTTGTAGGTGGCTCTGTATGAGAGGTCACTGGTGGTGAGGGGTCACTTCTCGAGTCAGTAGCAGTTGTGCTTGGTGGTTCTGAGCTCCGGGGTGTATCATCTGGCTAGTTCTGAGGTTTTGTTGATTTTTGCTGGTTTGAGTGGGGCGACTGTCTGCGCATCTGTTGATCCAGGCAAAGAAGTTCTGAACAGCCTAGTCAAGTTCTGCTTAAGTTTCGGTTGTGTGGTGCAAAGGGCTTGTGTCCATAGGGTCTAGATTACCTTACCACAGCTGCGGTGGGGGTGCTTGGTGGTGGTGGTGGTGGTGATGAAGTGAATCTCTTGGATTTATATCCTCCAGAGGAATTCTGACCCCAGGAGGGGCCGAGACTCCACGTGCAGTGTTATTTCCACATTGAAATGTTAACTGTGATAAGTATGGCGAAGGTGAAAGGTGGGAATCTGAATGTGATGCATGTTAACAAACACGTAGAAGAGGATAAACGCAGTTTTGAATCCTCCATGGGAAGCCCAGATGAGAGGTCAATCACATCTGCACTTCATTTGCAAGTATACTACATTGGGAATATTGATCACCTTGATTTAACAGACTACAGGGAATTAGAGTTGTAACGGCCTTTTTTGTTTGAAGTGCTTTCCCACAAAATAATTTATTGATTTGGCTAGTTTTGAGCCTGGAGAAAAGCCTTGAGGAGTAGGAGTCGCACAACCACTGACTGATTTCTTAAGTCCTCTACTGGGTGCTTACTCGGCTCTCCTTTACTTCCTTACGTTTGGCATCCCTAAAACCAAGTATTTTAGTTCCCTATGTAATAACAAAATTCTGGGCTAGCAGTCAACTCGGCTACTAAAATAATTCAAAGGTACTTGTAGAATACCTGTAGAAAGAGATGGGTAAACAAAAATTATATTCACAACTTACCTCTGAAAAACACTGGAGCCGCCTCCACCACTCTAAACACTTGTTAAACCAATCCAGTGAAACCAATCCAGTGAAAACACTCCAAAATAGGCACTCCCCACCACTATGTGGAAGGGCTAAGGTTGAAGATAGAAAGCCCGCTTCGTTCTAGTGGGAACTTGCTCACCTCCCTTGAGGTATAGCCTAACCACCCTACCGCACGCCCACCCTCCCTGCGAGAGCAGACACAGTGGATGAGGGCTGTGCAGCGCAGGTGTAAAAAAAAACAAAAAACTCCTAGGCGTTTTTTTCTGCAAAGCTGACACACAAGGATCCAGTGGATCCTAATAATTAGCACAGATCACAAACGTCCACACTCAAGGATCCAGTGGAGCCTAGTAATTAGCACAGAGAGCAAACATCCACACTCAAGGATCCAGTGGAGCCTGGTAATTAGCACAGATCACAAACGTCCACACTCAAGGATCCAGTGGAGCCTGGTAATTAGCTCAGAGAGCAAACGTCCACGACAAAGTGCCTTAAAGGGTCTGCGACGGGGCACACAATACCGCTCAGAGCCTCGGGCAGCTGATTATTAGGCAGAGCCGAAACAAGTCGGCCGATGCGAAACACTGAGAACAGACTCAAGCACTGGCGAGCGGGCACGGCACGGGAGACACAAACATGTAGTGCTCAGCGTGACACATAGCAATAGGGAGTTGGGGGGGGGGGGAGAAAGTTTGCCCGAAGAGTCACGAGTCAGGCTGTAACTTCCGAACGAAGTAGATGTTTGCTAATTATTTGCTGAACCATGTTGTGGTTCTCGTTAATTCCCTTATATTATGCCCTGTCACAATTGGCTTTATTTTTGTGCATTATTATTGCCGATTTGAATCAGAGTAGCTACTTTTCGCCGTCTACATTGCGTCTTAAGTTTTAAATAAAACGTTTTGGTCTAGATTTGAATTTTGTCCTCTGAAGATTTTCCTTATTCACACAAGGGCACCTCTTCTTTGGGTTTCCTTGGTAATTGCTGTCTGGAATGGTAAGCAACAAACTCATTATGGTCTTCTTCCTGCAGTCCACGTTAGCCTATTAGATCGGTTACTCTGGAACTTAACAGTGTTTTAGAGGTGCAATTAAAATAGGATGCAACGAGGGTGTAAGGAATTTGGGGAGTTGGCAAAGCCCATGAGAAATGTCAGCTGTCACCTTTTTTCTAGTGTTCACCAAGGGGTTGCAACATATCGGGAAGTGAGCTTAAGTTATCTGTACAAGGCTAGCAATTACACATTTGTGGAAGAAATTGATTACCCTATTTGCCAGAGAGACTGTCGGGAAAAAATCCTTTAAGCAGTGCAAATCATTTAATCACCACATCTGCAACAAAAAGGAGTACAAAAAGGTTTATTGTACACGCCAGGCTAATTCAGCTGGGACAGTGATGTGCTATGAGCGAAGCACAAGTCAGCTCAACTAACATACACTTCGGGTCTATTTCTTATAATACTAATTTTGGCCTAGATCCATATTTAATACAGTGTTCACAATAGAAAAAGCCTTCTGCTTTTCCGTTATGTCCCACCCAGATTACATACATTTATTTAAAGAACAGCTCTTTCCTGTTTGTGACTTCTCATGCCAAACTAACAGACTACAATGGAAAACATTCTTGCTGCTCTGAATTTCCTGTTACATATCCTAGGCAGGACGTTCTCAGCTCGAATACAATGAAGAGGAAAAAACACTTAAATCAAACCGCATTGAGACCTCTTTTTGAAAGCAGGCTGTAGGTTATTTCCAGATACAATTGTGCAACTTTAACATGCACGTTTAAACAGCATTATACTGTTTTTCTGTCTTATCATAATATTTCACAGTGTGTGGGCACGTGACAGATAAAACTGAATAATTAGGTCCTAAATCTAAATTAGGGTTTTGATTCCTTTCATTCCCCTCTCTAGTCGATTATTTGACTACTTCACTACCCCTGTGCATTTCTTCCAATTCTATATTTTGCATCTCTTTATTTCTCCTTATAGGGAACATAACTCCCACTTTAGCTGTAACCCTCTTGCAACATGCTAAGATAACCTGAAATACTAGGCACATCAACAGCAACAGAACTATTATAGGCAACAAGGCCTTAGACAACCCCGACATCCTGGGCAGCACCCAATCAAACCAGCCAGTGAACCACTCATCTGGAGCACCCCCCTCTTTCTTCATCTGTGCATGCAAATTATGCAAAGTCAATATGGCCTGAGTTAGATTTCCTTCATCTTCATCATTCGCCGGTATGAAAGTGCAGCATACTGAATTAAGGTTTTTACATACTCCTCCTTCGATTGCTGTCATTGAGTCCAAAACATATCTGTTTTCCATCACCATAAGTCTGATTGAACAAAGTTCGTCTTTAATTGCATTAAAGCCATCTTCAGTAGCATTTATGGCTTTCATCAGCTCCCACCGGGTGATCTGAACCCAGCGGGCAGTTGCTTTTGCTTGAAATAAAGGTATCAGACTTCCCAAAAATGTTTGGGCGTCACTGAACAACCTATACTCTTTGGGCACATCCTGCCACACTGAAGTTCCAAAGTACTCAGCCATCCTTTTTCATTGTAAATGGTTGAACTGCAATTGAGATTCCGTCCCACTTTAACAATCCCATTTCCCTGAAAGCAAAGAGAAAATCTCATTGGTTTCACAGCCAGCTTAGGATGACGTTTAGTTCCAGTCCATGTAGATCTCTGTATGTTTTCATCCCATACTTGCTGACATGATGCTTTTATATCATCAAATCTCAAATAATTTTTTGTGTCTGTGCCATTCCATAAAGATATGGCCCTACATGAAAACCTAGCTCCAGTAAACCATTTATTATTGGCAAATACTGATGCTTCAATACTTAATACTGGCCTGGCTGCGCAATCTGGGGGCAGTGGTTTGGCAGAATAATTATTACAGGTGGATGGTGGGTTAGATCTCCCTAGAATACCTTGTTCCAATACGGCTTCCTCCTAATTTGCATAACTATATTTCTGCCCTGCTCCTTTCATTCTGGATATCTCTTTCATTATCTCTGTTTTATCTGTCAAAATTTGCTAAATTTCAGGGGTTGTATCAAATCTGGTTGTATTAACTCTGGCTGTCATAGGACTAACATGCGTTTGCTGTAACTGTGCTTTTATCCTACACAAGAAAAGATGCAATAAACACTTTGTCATATTAACAGGCACTTCTTTAGGATACACTAAAGGTGGTGTTTCTATGGCATGGGGAATAAGAGAACATACATAACAACTATCATTTTGTGTATTGGTACCTATATCATGCATGCTTTTGTACCACAAATTATCAAGTAGAGAATCATGCAGAGGATGTATATCCGTTTCATTAAAAACAGCTCTACGAAAGAGTAATACTTCTTCCCTATGGGTGGGATCTTTTGCATGTACATAACACATAATACAATAGCAAATTATCAGAGTAATAATCATAACCACTGAACTCATTATTATACTATGAAAAATATAATTTAACTGTCTCTTCATTGTATAATTTGTTCTTGGACCATTGCCTCTTCCACTCCTTGTGGGAGTGAGACCAAAAATGGAATAATGTCCGCAGTTCCGCATCCCCCCCACTTTTACTGCTGTTGGCGTGCTCTGGGTTACTTTGTAGGGGCCTAGAAACTTGGGATCCTTCCATGTTCTCACAAAGTTGCGCACGAAGACCCAGGAACCGATGCTGATGGCTGTAGACAAGGGCATGGGTAGTGCGGTACTGTTGGCCTGTTGCAGCTGAACCTGTTTAGAATAAACGTGTACAGCTTTTGTTAAGGCAGACATGTATGCATTCATTTCTTGGCAAACACTTTCTGATGCAGACTTGGTATCAGAACGAATCATTTGATTTTGTTTAAAAGAAAAATTAGAATGCCTACCTGTTAGGACTTGGTGAGGGGTCAAATGATGATCTTTTGAAGGGGCATTTCTCAATGCATACAGAGCAAGGGGAAGGCAGTAAAGCCAATTCTTTTTCAGTGTCTCACAAATTTTTGACACTTTGCTTTTCAATAAGCCATTCATCCTCTCAACAATTCCATTACTCTCTGGGTGGTAAACTGAGGTAAACTGGTGTTCCACTCCTAATAGTGTAGTAATTTGCTGAAATACTGTGTTAGCAAAGTGTTTTCCATTATCGCTGCGTATCGCTGCCGGAACCCCCCACCTAGGTTTGACCTCTCTCACCAGGAATTTGGCTGCCTGGTCAGCATCACACCTGGAGCAGGGTCCTGCGTCAATCCATCGCGGAAATGGACACACCACTACTAACAAATACCTATATCCTTTACATTTTTGTATCATATCTACAAAATATATGTGTAACTCTATGAAAGGACCTATTGGTCTTGGAATGGAGGATGAAGGCATTTTTGGTGACCTTTTATTAGAGTACTGATAACACACATGACATGAAGCTAGAAATACATCAACTAATGGTCCTAGATTAGGGATAAACCCGCTTTTATTTAATTCATCCATCATTACTCTTTTAGAATTGTGTGTTGGTAAATGTAGTTGTTGAAGGGCTGTTATAAGTAATGACTGAGGCATTATAACTTTACCTGAAGTTGCTGATCTATAAAGATCTGGAAATCCCCCTTGGTTTCCAGAGCTCTTTCTCATGTTGTGGCGCTGCATTTTAAATGTCTAATAATGCCTCTGTAGAAATATTTTCATAGTGTTATATCTCAACCTCATCATCTGCATCTAAAGTGTGCATACTGCATGTTTTCATTGCATATAAACTAGCTTCCTTTGCTGCTGTATCAGCAGCTTCATTTCCCTTAGACACCAAATCTGTTCCCTTTGTATGTGCCTGGCACTTAACCACTGCTACTTGGCATGGTATTTGTAATGCAGCAATAAGGTCAGCTAAAAGATGTTGGTGCACTACTGGTGTCCCATCAGATTTAGGAAATCCTCGCCTTTCCCATCTCTTCAGCCCTGAGTGAACTGTGGAAGCTACATATACTGAATCAGTGTATATTGTTACTGGCTGACCCTGACAAGCCTGTGGGGCCGTTATCAATGCTTTTAATTCAGCCACTTGGGCTGAGTCTTGGGATGGCAAGTGTAAGAGGTGCAATGCGTGTAAGGTATAATCAGTAGGTGTACCAATAGCCTCAACAACAGCTGCACCTGTATGTCTTTTACCTGTCTCCTGGTCTATCCATGAGGAACCATCAATAAACAATTGTCGGCCATCAGACAAGGGGTCTTCATGTGCCAGGTGATCGTCCTCCTCCAATGTTGCACTACAGTCATGATCAGTGGGCTCTAGTGGGTGCACTAAAAAAGTTGCAGGATTGACTGAGTGTACTCGCTCAATGCAGATAGAAGGGTTTGATAGTATTACTTCATAACCTGTTGCTCTTTGAGTGGTCAGTGTACTTTTACTTTTCTGCAGCACAGCAAATGGAGAGTGCTCAACATACAATGTTACAGCGCATCCTGCTGTAATAGTACTACTCTACTCTACTACTACTGCAAAAGCTGCTGCTGCAAGCGCTCACTCACAAGGAAAGTGACCTTTCATTACTGGATTTAATAGTCCACTAAAATAGGCGACAGGTTTATGACCCATTGGGAATTTTTGAGTAAGGACTGATATCATGGAATCCTCTGTGGCAGCAGAAAACAGAAATAATCTCTTTGTATAGACAGGATTTGCTAGCACTGGGGCTGAAGCAATTGCTTATTTCAGTGTCTGAAATGCACTTATACTGTCATCACTCCACTGTATGCCTGTATTGTCAGTTTTAGCTTGCTTCATTGCATATAATAGTAGTTGTATGATGGTAGCATAATCAAATACCCACTGACGTACAAAATTTCAAAGGCCTAGAAATTTCAGCATTTCTTTTACTGTCTTGGGCTGAGGCTGATCACGTATAGTTTGTATTCTAGAACCTGCTATCTTTTTGCCATCTGCGGACAACACTTGGCCCAAATACAGCACTTCTTTTTGCACGGACTGTAATTTTTTCCTGTCCACTTTGTATCCCTTAGTAGCAAGTAGCGTTAGGAGATTGACACTGTCCAGAACACATTCAGATTCTGTTTTACTGCATATTAATAAATCATCTACTTATTGGAAAACTGTACTGTCTGACTGGAAATTTAACAAATTTTCTCTCAATACTCTATTGAACACAGATGGAGACTCACAATAGCCTTGTGGAAGTCTAGAGTACTGGATTTGTTCTCCATCAAAACTGTAGGCTGTCAAATAATGACTGTCCAGATGTAAAGGTATGCTAAAAAAAGCATTCTTTAAATCCACCACAGAAAACCATTTGCTGTTACTTGGTAAATTAGTCAATATCACAGATGGGTCTGGCACTATGGGGTACTCTGCTAATACTATGGCATTAAGGGGGCGAAAATCCTGAACCATCCTCCAAGTATTGCTGTGTTACAAGGTGATGGACAGGAATACAGGACTCCCTGATCCTTCAGTCTTTGTATTGTCCCTCTAATACCTTCTTTTGCTTCTTTAGACAGTGAATACTGTTTTACACGTGGCAATTGTGCACCTGGCTTCAACATTATCTGAAATGGTTCTGCAGATAGTATCAGTCCTACCTCATCTGGAGCTGATGTCCAGAGACAAGGTGGGACTGCTGCAAGTGCTTCAATATCATTGGAGGGGGATGGCACAACTGGTAACTTGGTCTGTGCATGGTAAACACGTACTAACAAGGGTGCAGTGTGTGTATAAACTATCTCGGTCCTGGTGGGATCGTCTGAAAAGAGTTCTGAATCAGAAATGTCCCGCGGTCTCAGACCAGGCATAAGAAAAATCAGGACCTCCCAAATTCCTCCATCATTATCTGATGCCACCAGAGCACCCCACCTTCTGGATATTTCCATGCACTCAAGATAAAGGGTATTCACCTGTCCTAGTTCATCACCACCAGCTCGTCTCCTGAAAATTAATCTTGGTGGTAATTCCATCCATCTCCCTAAAAGTATTTCCTCTGTCTTCAGAACCGTAAGTACTGCATCTGCTAGCAATTTATAATGCACTGGCTCTGCCCTTCCAACCACATTTTCCTCTGGTATTCTTAGTAAATGTATCCCACATTTCGCTTGCCCTGGTATTTCACATGTCATGGACCCATCAGAGGAAAATCTTATTGTCATGTTTAATTTAGACATGCTATCCCTTACTAATAAATTTGCTGGTGAATTTGGAGAATAAAGGAAACGCTCCTGCATTCGCACTCCTGCCGCCTCTATGGGCACATGTGTTGTGTATGGAATGTGCTGTACTTCACCAGAGAAGCCCTGCGTATCCATGGTGGCAGAGGACAATGGAACATTTCCTTCTGAGAGGCAAGATTTTGTTGCCCCTGTATCAACCAAAAAAGCATACCTCCTTCCCATTATAATCATTTCTACCATTGGTTCTTCCTCTGGGTCTATAGTCCTAGCTACCACAGTACTATTGGGATTCCCTGGTGCGTCCCATCAGACTGTATAATAAAAGGCGTTTCCTTCTTGAACAATCACTCCCCCTTGTCCTTGTCTCCCTGTGCTCACCAGTGCAGTAGTCTGCACCTGATGCTGGCCTCCTGCCTGCACAACAGGTGCTGGTGCCCCTTGAATAGGTACGTTAGCAAATTGCTGTTGTGGCATATAAACCTGTGGTATTGGAGTTATTTGTTGTTGAGGATAGGGGGCATACTGATAAGGACCATATTGAGGCACTGTCCCTGACGTGTTCACATTTTGTCTTCCCCTTCCTCTCCCTATTCCTATCACTCCCTGCGCTTCATCACTCTGCGTAAAGCGGCATTCAGCAATAAAATGTCCAAAATTACCGCAGTAATGGCATTTAAAATGTCTTCTTCCTTGCATCTGTCTCCCCTCTCTTTGACCCCTTCCTTGCTCCCTGCACAGTCATTTCTTTTCCTGTCCTTTCCTTCTCATTTTTCTGTATCTTTTGTGTCACCAGTTTAGCTTGGGCTCTGTCACTTTGGTCTTTATTCCTCCTTTCCTTTTCTTCCTTTTTTCTACAAAAATGTATAATATGTGCTTGTATTTCTGCCCAGGGTTTTACATCTAAAGCCACAACCTGATCTAAATGGTCTTGTATATCTCCTGGTAGCCCCTGTTTTAAAACATTGTAGAATAATCTGCAACTACCTCCCATGTCTACAGGTCCTACATCTGCTTCCCACTTCATCATTTTTATGTAGTCTGCATAGGACTGTCCTGGAGACATAGTTTGTGCCATAAATGCCCCAATATCTGGTCGGTCAGTGTACCTATTCCTTAATTCAGTCCACACTCTAGAGAGCACAACTCCAAAAGCAGACCCATCATGTTTTCCTTTAGTAATAGTTACTCCTTGTATCCCTGCACTTGTCATTATACTATCCACCTCATACCCTACTATGGAGCTCAAAAGGCTCTTTACATCCCCAAGAGCTAAAGGTATCCCAGCTGTTGCATTTTCAAATGCTTTTATACATTTCCCTGCTCCTTCATGTAATGGAGGCAGGCCTTTTTTTAGATTTTCTTTATCCATGTGTTGCCATGGAACATAGACAGGCTGTGCTCCCTGTGTCTTATACACCAGTGGCATCTGCATTACAGCGGTATTCCTGTCACCATGTCCCTCATAAGGTATGTCAGACCTTAAAGCATATTTCTTCCACACACACAGACTTTGTTGCATGTAATCATAATCCCACTCTGGATCCCTATAACCTTGAAAAATACATAAATCAGCCATATTTATCAATTCAGGGTCAAAGGATCCTGCTCTTGGCCACACTTTCATCTGTGGCACCATGCCTGCTGTCCATCCTGCAAGGTTATTAGTAAATGGGACAACATTATACCAACTATTTTCTCCCTTTGCTACTATTTCATTGGGTGTCAAGTCACTGTTTCTCATCCAGGGGATACTCATCAATAGTCATAATCTATGAATAATCCCCGCCCACGTGCGGGATCCCGGAGCATATAGAAAATACATATATATACATATATATATGCATATGTGAAAACATATACATGCAGCCTAAAATGTTTCAAACATGGCAATGCTGAAATTACATAGGTTTGCATTGTAGTACCCCTTAACCCATAAGGAAAAAAGGAAGCACTAAGCCAATTGTCACACAACAATGCTTTATTGCCATAAAGCAAACTTGTAATTGCAGGCATTTGCCTGTAGGCTGCAGTAGAGAATCAAGAAATCAAAGAAAACTGACACCTTGCCTTTAAGGCATTAGGGTAGGGGGACCGTGCCTTTAAGACCTGCAGGAGACCCCTTGCTCCCATGATGCACCACAGGTGACAGTTAGGTCAGTTCTTTTTTCCAGCTCCTTCTATGAGGATCCTGGAGCTTGAGCTCTTCAGTTTTTTGACTGAAAGTTTTTCACTTCAGATTTTTTCAGAAAATTTGAAGTTTTCTGGCTCCTGAAAGCTTATTCTGCTGGTTTCCTGAATAATTTCAAATTTTTTCCAGTCAGCATGCCTGCTTTATTCAGGAAATGCCCTTCCTGTGGCAATAAGATGGCACTGGCGGATCCACACACTGTGTGTATTGTGTGTTTGCCAACTTCACACAATTCTGACCGGTGCCCCCACTGCCAGAAATTTTCCAGGCGCACACTGCGCGATAGAGAGCGCATTAAGCTGCATGCCCAGCTGGAGAAGGAAAGAAGCCGTCGTGAAGGCGACCATTCATCCTTAAAACCACCCTCTTCAGCTAGACGACCTCAAACGGCGACATACCACCTCACCTGACCCCAGGAAGACCAAGGTTCCAGGAGATTCGCCGTCGACGTCGAAGGTACTGTCTAAAAAACCCAGGACGACTTCTGCGTCAAGAGATTCATCTCGACATCGAGATTCTCCGCCGCATACAAGTAAGTCGGCGTCGAGGCACAGCCCTTCGGGCTCGAAGGCTGTTAGTCCGATGAGATCCGGACAGTCTCTGTCGACGTCGAGGCTTCCGTCGACGTCGAGACACTCTCCGCCGCCCTCGAGGGGGTCAGCGTCGAGAGCTGCGACGACGTATGTCTCGCCGCGAGTGGGTCGATCGACGTCAAGGCACTCGACGTCGAGAAGATCAACCCCAACTCGACGTCATGGAAGATCGACGTCTAACACACCGGACCGCCGGCGAAGGTCGACGTCCAAGTCGCCATCTCGACGGCGAAGGTCGACGTCCAAGTCGCCAGCTCGACGGCGAAGGTCGACGTCGAAGTCACCAGCTCGACGACGAAGGTCGGTGTCGAAGTCACCGGTTCGACGACGAAGGTCGACGTCTCCGCAACACCGTAGGCGATCGGCGTCGAAACCACTGTCGAGGGCGGAGCGGCATTCCCAGCAATCGGCACCGATGGTGACACAAACATCGACGTCGAGACATTCGACGTCGAAGGATAGAACTGCAGTGGCCACGGAGAGGATTAGAGCCAGATCTAGATCTTCAGGAGATCGCTCATCATCTCCAGGTCTACATATCGTGCAGATCTCTCCGGAGAAATCACCCAAGGCACCAGAGAAGTTTGGACTTTCACCTCGCTGGTTGGAGAATGTGGGTACAGGTGACGGCAGAAGTCCGGGCTCGGACTATTCTCGCACGTACTCTCCCTCCAGGATTTCTCCGCGTAGAAGCAAGTCTCCTCCTGGTAGACCAAAGTCACCTTCTCCACGCCGGTCACGATCCAGGGATCGTCCTTCCTCTCACAGAAGGCCAAGATCTCCTTCTAAACACAGATCACGGTCCAGGGCTCATCACAGTGACCGTCCCCACAAGAGGCGACGCACTAGATCACCCACCTGGTCTTCCTCCACAAGGTCCTCGGTCCGGGACTATTCTCCGACCTTTTCCTCCACACCTCCATCACGAGTGTCTCCTATTGATGACATCGCTACTTTCTCTGACGTCCTGGGTAGAGGTGCGCAGAAATTGAACATCACGCTGCACACCCCTCTGGCTCCCACATCAATTATATTTGATACGTTACATCACCGTTCAGCACCCAGACCTTTGCTGCCATTGGTGCCAGGACTGTTGGAGCCAGCTATGGCCACATTTCTCACTCCTGCTACGGTGAGCTCTGTGCCTTCAAGAATCGCTAAGAAATATAAGGCTCCGGCTGAGGATCCCTTATTTCTAAGAGCGGACCCGCCAGCGGACTCAGTTATCGTGGCGGCTGCCATGAAGTCCCATTCTGCGTCTGTGTCCTCTTCTGTCCCCCCGGAGAAAGACAGTAAGCAAATAGATTCGTATGGCAGTAAGATGTGCAACACTTCTGCTTCATACATGAAGGTGGCTAGTGCTTCAGCCCTTCTGGGACGTTATGATCGCTCACTTTGGGATTCCCTCTCCAGATTTGCCCAAATATCTGCCAAGGGAAGACAGACAGGATATCAATGAAATTCTCCTTGAAGGTGGGCTTGTAGCCAATCAGATCATAAGTGCGGCTGCGGATGCTTCGGACCTCGCCGCACATGGCTACTCTCATGGCGTATGCTCTCGGCGCTCAGCCAGGCTGCGGCTAACGGGCCTCAAGCCTGATGCGCAAAAGAAGATTCTTAATTTGCCTTTTAACGGGTCATCCTTGTTTGGGGCTCATGCTGATGACCAAATGAACAAGATGAAAACAGAGATGGACGCCGTTAAAGCTGTTGGGCTGGAAAAGCGCAAGGAATATCGGAAGCGCTTTCGTCAGGGCGACAAGCGCGCTTTTCATCAGCGCGTTCAAACACCCCAATGGTCCTCTCAGAACCAGCAGAGGCCCCAGTTCCAACAAAGGGGTCGTGGCAGAGGGAGAGGAAACGCAAAGCAACAGTCCTCCACCAAGCAGCCCTCCAAGCAGTGAGATCTTACTTCCTCCGCGCCCGTTTGCCACTCCGGTAGGAGGAAGTATCAGTTTTCACCTCGAAGAGTGGAAAGCCATTACAAGAGACAAATGGGTACTGAATATTGTACAGCATGGCTACTTGCTGAGGTTCAAGTCTCCCCCTCCGCAAGTATCCCCACGGAGGCAGCACCTTCCTCAAATTCAAAATCGGCTTTTACTGAACGAAGTAGCTACTCTCCAAGAACGCCATAGAGGAAGTACCTCCCCTGCAAAGAAATCAAGGAGTATACTCCTGGTATTTTCTAGTTCAAAAACGGGGAGTAGTCAAAGAGTACAGACCCATTCTCGACCTGCGTCTGCTCAACTGATTTGTCAAGAAGGAAAAGTTCAGAATGCTAGCCCTGCATCAAATCTTCCCGCATCTTCACCAGGGAGACTGGATGTGTGCCATCGACCTACAGGATGCCTATTTCCATATTCCTGTCTCAGTGAAACATCGAAAATTCCTCAGGTTTCAGACCTCTCGTCAGCACTACCAGTACAGAGTTCTGCCATTTGGCCTCAAATCCGCCCCACAGACATTCTCCAAGTGTATGGCGGTGGTAGCTGCCTTCCTCCGCAAACGGAAGATATTCGTCTATCCCTATCTAGACGACTGGCTCCTGAAGAGTTCCACTCCTGTTCGACTCCAGAGCCATCTCTCGTTCTGCCTCAATCTGCTACAGTCGCTGGGATTACAAGTCAACTACAAAAAGTCGGTCCTCAATCCCACTCAGCGGATTCACTACCTGGGCGCCTCTCTGGACTCCGCAAAGGCAAGCACGTGTCCTTCGGAGGAGAGGTTATTATCCATGCTTCAGAAATGCCACACACTTCTCGACACTGCATTCCCCACATCCAGGCAAGTATCGTCACTTCTGGGGTTGATGGCTTTGTGCATTTACATTGTACCCAATGCACGTCTTCACATGCGTCCTCTACAACAAGAGCTAGAGGATCAGTGGTTGCAGAGGTCCGGTCGCTGGGAAGATCTGATCTCTCTTCACCAAGCCGCCAAAGACTCCATCAGATGGTGGATGAAACGCTCCCATCTGCTTCACGGCGTCCCCTTCCATCAGACGCCTCCGACACAGACAGTGGTCACAGATGCCTCCATGCAGGGCTGGGGTGCTCATATGGACCAGCTTCAGGTACAAGGTCTCTGGTCCTATACCGAAAAGAGTTATCACATAAACTTCTTGGAGCTACGAGCAGTCCATCTGGCTCTCAAATCCCTGTAGCCGTCTCTCCAAACCAGCCACGTTCAGATTCAGACAGACAACACAAAAACTATGTTCTATCTGAACAAGCAAGGAGGCACCAGATCACGAGTCCTATCTCTGGAAGCTCAGTCCATTTGGCGATGGCTACTGGCGAGAGGCCTTTTGATCATCGCTGTTCACCTGCCAGGGACCCTGAACGTGCAGGCAGACGACCTCAGCAGTGACTTCGTCGAAGCGCACGACTGGGTGCTCAACGAAGACGTCGCCCAAGAGGTCTTCCGGCAGTGGGGAGTACCGGACATCGACCTTTTCGCAGACGTGGCAAATAAAAAATGCCCCGTCTTCGCCTCCAGCTTCCCCCAACAGGGATCTCAGGGGAACGCACTTTTGATCAGCTGGTCGCGGACATTGCTGTACGCTTTCCCTCCTCTCCCTCTCATACTAGCGGTGATACAGAAATTCTACAGGACCAGAACGCGGATGATCCTTATAGCTCCGGAGTGGCCCCGCCAGTGGTGGTACCCGGATCTACTCCAGCTGTCAGAGGTGCCACACCGGAGATTGCCTTGCCTGCCGAACTTACTGACCAAGAGCCAGGGGAGAGTGTTCCATCCCAACCTCCCCTCTCTTCGCTTGACTGCATGGCTCCTGAACTCATCCAGTACGGACATTTAGATCTTCCGGCGGACTGTATGAACATTCTTCGAGAAGCAAAAAGGCCCTCCACTAGGAAGTCTTATGCCTTCAAGTGGAAGAGGTTCTACATTTGGTGTCGAGATAACGCCCTTGATCCAATCCAGGGTCAAGAACAGGTTATTCTCCCCTACCTATTACACTTAGCAAAGTCTGGTTTGAAGTTTACATCTATCAGAGTCCACTTAGCTGCTATCGCAGCTTATAGAAAATCTCCTACCCAGGCCTCATTCTTCCAGATGCCGGTAGTCAAAGATTTCCTAGAAGGGCTTAAGAAAGTATTTCCACCCGTGAGGTCTCCTTCCCCTCCCTGGGAACTCAACATTGTTTTCTCTAAGTTGATGGGAGCTCCTTTCGAGCCTATTCATAAGGCATCCTTGCAGCATCTGACCTGGAAGGCTGCCTTCTTAGTAGCCATCACTTCTGCCCACAGGGTAAGTGAAATTCAGGCCCTCTGCTGCAAGGAACCTTACACTGTGTTCCATACCAATAGAGTGGTGCTACGTACTCATCCGAGCTTCCTGCCCAAGGTGGTCTCGGATTTCCACATTAATCAGGTTATCACGCTGCCCACTTTCTTTCCTCAGCCAACCACTCCCCCGGAGAGAGCTTTACATTCTCTAGACCTCTGGAGGGTATTGAAATTGTATCTTGCTAAAACCCTTTCGCTTAGAAAGTCTGACAGGCTCTTTGTCAATTACGGTCCAACAAATACCGGGGCTGGCTGCCTCCAAGAGGTCTATTTCTAGATGGATTGTTTCATGTATAGCCTTGTCTTATCAACTGTCTCACAAGGTTCTACAGGTTAGACCAAGAGCACACTCTACTAGAGGGAAAGCGCCTACTGTAGCTCTCCTTCGCAACGTTCCCATGTCTGAAATTTGCAAAGCGGCTACATGGCGATCCATACATACCTTTACACGCCATTATTGCCTAGATTCAGACGCACAGGCCGACGCCCAGGTGGGGAAGGCCTCTGAGAAATTTGTTTGCATAACTGCTATGCTAATGTGATGTTAATGCATGTTCTAGATGCTATATTGCCCACATCCCCGGACGAGCATTTCTCCTCAAGTTATTGTTTATTGATTGCAGATCTACTCAGGTGCGAGTGCACCGTCAAAAAGAACTGACCTAACTGTCACCTGTGGTGCATCATGGGAGTAAGGGGTCTCCTGCAGGTCTTAATGGCACGGTCCCCCTACTCTAATGCCTTAAAGGCAAGGTGTCAGTTTTCTTTGTTTTCTTGATACTCTACTGCAGCCTACTGGCAAATGCCTGCAATTACAAGTTTGCTTTATGGCAATAAAGCATTGTTGTGTGACATTTGGCTTAGTGCTTCCTTTTTTCCTTATGGGTTAGGGGGTACTACAATGCAAACCTATGTATTTTCAGCATTGCCATGTTTGATATATTTTAGGCTGCATGTATATGTTTTCACATATGTATATATATGTATTTTCTATATGCTCCGGGATCCCGCACGTGGGCGGGGATTATTCATAGATTATGACTTTGATGAGTATACCCCTGGATGAGAACTAGGATTACAGGTAAGTAACTAATCCTTCCTTTCCTTTTTTTTCTCTGTATAAAACGTGTCATTCCCTACATATTTCGTACATGAAGGGATCTTACTTCAGCTGGAGGGAAACTTTGTCCTAACTCTATCATACCCTCTGCGCAAAATCGACACCCAGACCTTGTTGTACTACTGGGAAACACCTGCTCTCCTTTTAACTGTTCTCTAAAAGCACTTTGTTCCTCTAATCTTCTTCTATTTATTTCAGCATTTCTGTTCTCAGCCTCTTGCCACAATTCCATGCGTTCCTGGTCAAGAACTCTTCTAGTTTCACTCTCCACTGAGTTTATTTCTTCCACATCCTCTCCTGTCACATTCTTGATTTCTAGATCATATCCTATGTCCCTTACAACTGGCTTTGCATCTGGTTTAAATTATATGGAATTACATATATTTGAACAGTCATCAGCAATAACGCTTAATCTCTTAATTGTATTCTGTATTCCCTTTACAGTGGTGGTCATAGCACGATAACGCTTATCCTCTTCCTGATATATTTTTGATCGTGCCCCTAAATCAAACTTCACCTGTGGGGTGCTAGTATAATATCCATTTCCCTCACTTGAGTTTTGAGGAATCTTGCTAGCCCATTCTAATATATATTTTGACTTTTGTTCCAGCAATTTTCCATTGTTGTCTTAATTTTACTGAAATGTCTCCTGTTAAGGACACTGTTCCCTCATATACTTTTTCAGGTTTAAGAGGGTCTTTATTAATTGTTTGAGCAAAATCAACCTCCCCCATTTTCAATAAGTCATCAACCTTTGGTGTAACTTTGTTTATGTCGGTCAAAGGAATTAATATCGGATCTTTATAGCCTAAAGCTGGAACATCAGTGTCCACTGAGTCTATTGAGGTAGTGGATTCCTTATCTTCCACTGACAATGATGGATACATACCCTGACGGCATAAGGGCCCTTTAATTATCTCAGAATATGTCGGGGTGGTGCTGTGGCTTCTACATGGGAATCCTGACTGAATATCTTCCACATGTCCAATGATGCTAATCTTTTTGTTCTCTTATCTCCTTTATATGCTCCTAAGATATATAATATTACATGAGCTATCACTGTATTATCAAAAGAGCCATCTGGTGGCCATGGAACCAGGGAAGTCTCTGTGCCTTCTGCCCATTCCTGACAATGTCTTTTTATTCTGTCAGTGTCCAGGAAATGTGGAAATCATGAGGCCTAAAGGAGTCCCTTTGTCTCCCTGCCTCCCCTTGGAAGATTTCTTAAAGAAAGGCATGACCTCACAATTTTCCTTTTAATCTACCTAAAAACTTTTACTATTCTTAAAGGCTACTGTCCTAATGTAGTTCACACTAAAAATACAGTTGGTACCTCTGATCATGCAAGAGAACTCATAATCTATTACACATGATATAACAATCACAAATCTACATTATATTTATATATACATATATATTTAGAAAAACAACTCACATAACATATAAATACAAAATGTCAACTTTTCCTCTTTTCTCTGATATTTTCCTAATTCAGACTGTCAGGATAAACCTCTTGGATAATTCCTATTTCTCTAATAATTCCCAAAGGGAAAGGAAAACAGTCTGCCAAGTTTAACTAAATAAACCTCTATTTCTCTGACGATTCCTCAACAAAAGGTCTGTCAGGATCAACAAAACACATTTAATTCTCTCTCTCTCTCTTCCTCTCTGACGATTCCTAAACAAAGGTCTGCCAGGATTAACTAAATACACATCTCCGTTTGTAACAGTTGTGGATCAATACACAAGGATTCGACAATCGCCCTTTTTTCCTACCTTATCTGGACGCTGCAGACGTCCCCCAGACCGTAACCCCATAGGTCCAAAAAAACAGATCTTTCGTATCAACGGGCGTCTGTCATCCTCCTCAAATTGTGAACTACTAAATTAGTTGTCCGAAGGGGCCCCGAAGGGGAACCTCCCCAGCGGCAGGCAGGAGCAAAGGGAATCTCTTGGCTGGCTCTGCCACGATGTCGGGAAAAAATCCTTTAAGCAGTGCAAATCATTTAATCACCACATCTGCAACCAAAGGGAGTACAAAAAGGTTTATTGTACATGCCAGGCTAATTCAGCTGGGAGAGTGATGTGCTATGAGCAAAGCACAAGTCAGTCTCAACTAACATACACTTCGGGTCTACTTCTTATAATACTAATTTTGGCCTAGATCCATATTTAATACAATGTTCACAATAGAAAAAGCTTCCTGCTTTTCCGTTATGTCCCACCCAGATTACATACATTTATTTAAAGAACAGCTCTTTCCTGTTGTTTGTGACTTCTCATGCCAAACTAGCAGACTACAATGGAAAACATTCTTGCTGCTCTGAATTTCCTGTTACATATCCTAGGCAGGACGATCTCAGCTCGAATACAATCAAGAAGAAAAAACACTTAAACCAAACCGCATTGAGACCTTTTTTTGAAACCAGGCTGTAGGTTATTTCCAGATACAATTGTACAACTTTAACATGCACGTTTAAACAGCATGATACTGTTTTTCTGTCTTTACATAATATTTCACAGTGTGTGGGCACGTGACAGATAAAACTGAATAATTAGGTCCTAAATCTAAATTAGGGTTTTGATTCCTTTCAAGACCATGGTAAGGCTCTGACTATGGTTTCCAAAGCGCAGCATCATCTTTTCATGGTGTCAGTGAGTCTGTATGAGTGTTTTTAATATTGTTCCCTATCTGGTTCACCATACATATATACTGTGCCACCCTGAAGACACTTATGAGGGCGCCTGTCCTGCTTGATAGTCAATGAGAGTTGTCCCAGACTCTGAGGGACTACCTTCTTGAACTTTCCCACAGATTCCCTCATTTGTATCTTTGTGTTCGTCAATGGCCTTTAGCAGGTATGCACCACTAGAACTTTAGCTGTACAGCTGTGCAGCTGGTCTGCCCTGACTTCATGATGATTTTCTGAAATTATGTTCAACCTGTTATTAATCATTGGAGCCTCGCTCTTGGTTACTATGAGACTCTCTTGTTTCAAGACGAAGTGAGTTTGCTTGATGAACTCAACCTACTTATGCTAAGGTTTGTAATAGATTTTATTGCTCTTCACTTCCTTTCTGTGCTACCTGTTCACTCTTTACAGAGTTGATATCGTCCTTGCTGTGTTTCTATCTCAACTTGAATTTAGCCAAGAACCAAAATTAAGGCTCACTCCTCTCACCCAGTGTTTCATATAGTGCATCGGGCAGAGTGGAGTGGTGACAGTGCTCCAGCCTGATGACACAATGGCGTGTGACTACGTGCGCCATGCCGTCTCACTCCCCGTAGTTGGCAGTAAAGTAATTGTTCTTGAATCATTTAATCCCTTGCACAAGACAATCCTTAAAGGTTCTGAAATCTCATATAGGGATTATATTGCCTAGTTTGGTACCTAGTACTTAACCATTTACTAAAGGATCCTTCATCTGGTACCAGTTTCATAACCATGTTCTGGTACAGTGGTGCAAAAAGACACTCTGAGTAAGGGAAGTAATCCGTATAATAATCGCACAACTATGCATTTTGCTTGGTCCCTTTGATCAATGTCCTGTGGGTAGAAGAGACTGTGAGGGCCAAAACCTATTTTCAGGTTATTAGAATTCACTTAGCTCAGCCTCAGCAGGGCTGCTTGGAAATATTTATAGATTTACAGGTTCGCCAGTCCATCATTATTTTAGCTAATATCATTCATTAAACAATAAATCGCACAATCCAGAAACGTATATCATAGGTCTAACCAAAGAGTTATCACTGTAAAAATCGGCGCCTGATGCCAACAAGAAATGTAACCACTTTTATCATTAGCAAAGACAAGTGTGATCCAAATATTCTGGTCAAACAAAAGATCACTGTAGTGAAAGATTGGAGAAAGGTAGGAGCAAGAAAATAAGGGAATAAAGCAAAGCTATGATGAAATTATAAAAAAATAACAACAGCGTCCAGAGAAAGAGAAGGAAGGAAAACAGGGTTATCTGGAAATAGGACAGAACGTAGAAGGTAACACGAGGAGCCGCAGAACATTCCCAGCTGCTTGCATGAAAATAATGAAAGCTCCAATAAAATCCCAATAGAAGAATTGAGCAGTATACATTGAAATGAACCACAACTCTTAATTGCAAAGTTATTTTGCCATCCTGAGCAGGATGCCTCATTTTAAAACCCCTCTAAAGAAGACTTGGTTGAGTCTGCTGACAAGTCTAATTGGCTCTCACCATCTGAATCCTCGATGGGTATGAAAGGGAGGAAGCAATGTCCATAAATGTCAGTTCCTTCCACTGAGCTTGTAGCTCTTTTCTTTTTGGATTGAGTTGTAGGGCAAAGGTCAGAAAGAGGAGGCTTTGCATGCCAGCTACCCAGAGATTCTACATCAGCAGGGGCGTGTTTTCCCAATTAGAATCCAGTGAACGTATCTGAGGGTCTCAATATTATGACCCCTTCCTTCACCAATCTGTGGATTTGGCCTCCTGGTAGTTTTGAGCAGGTGACTGCCTTGATATTCAGATGGGGACAGGTAACTTCGTGAAGAATGCCTCTATCTCTCCCAGTATAGAGGATTTAGGATCAGTTGACAGATATCCTAAGAGCCTAACGTGGTTTAAGCACTTTGTTCTCTGGAAACTCCACTCCGGTGTCCAAATTCAACAAGGACCCCAAAATAAAAGAGCCAAATACTCTTGGGTCTTCAGCTGTTCCTCCACCATTACTCCTATTGCACTCTTCTGCTGTTCTAGAGGGTAGTTGAAGGAATTGTACGCTATTTTTCTAATTTGTTCGACCACAATGGAAATTGGGCGTATTTAACATCTACTGGAAATATTGGGATATTATTTGACAAGTTACTCTTGTAAACGATTGGGCAAATATTTTGGAAATATAAAATTGTTCTCAAGAGGAGAAATATTTTAGTCTTCTCTGCTCATTGTTCACACCTTTAGTAATGGTTTTGTTGGAATGGGTCATTTAAAAATATTTTAGTGATACAAGGCAGAAGTGTCACTTGATTAAATATGTATATTTTTTTAATTCGTAAGCAAGTGTTGTTTTTTGCTCCTACACACACATTTTAGGTTGCTGCCTACCAGACAGCACAGCTGTGTGTTATGCGAAAGATGTCTTGGGGAGTTTCATTAAGTTGACCTGGGAATTCATTCCGCTCGTTGCTTGCTATTGGCTTTGTGGTTTGTAACTCACATTTTCTGGCTTTCCATTTGCTGCCTTTATCTACTTTCGGCTCCCCAGCTCAAGTTTGTACCTCCCCATGCCAAAGCTGTGTTTACAGTATTCATTCTTACTCTAACTTGTTTTCTGTAATTAACAGGCCTGTAAACCTTATTCCTATCTAGTCATATTTGCTGGGCATTCAAAGACCGAGGTCAAATGTCAAGCTGTCTCTTCAAGGGAGCCTGGTGTTTATTTTGTTTTAGGCTGACTTCAAGGTGAGAGCATTTACAGGAAAGACGAATGCAGCGTACTTTCTCCATTGAGCCTGCTTGTGCCCTGTTTTTAAATGTATTTTATTTTAGACATAGCCATCTCAAATGTTTATCTTCTTTCGCTGCACAAATCATTTGCTTTCATTCGTGGGGCATGAAGTTCACTATTGGCATTGTCAGGGTAGTTGGAATCATGACCTCTTCAAAAATCATGTTTGCAAACTATTACTTGCAAATAAAAACATGCACTAATTTAGTCTGATGTACTAGTACTCCTAAGATGAAACAGTTCTGCATGTGAATGAAATACATTTTTTGATTTTTTTGCATAGACTTTCTCATATTTAACACGTTTTTGCAAAATTCCTCTTCTTTCGTGAGTCAGTTTAATTTGTGAAACTGTCTTTTTAGGAACAAAGTACAAAACCGCATTCCAGTCTCAGGTTCAGCCTAACATATGGTGATCTTGGGCGATTTACACTGTTTGGTTTTCACTTTGATGTGTAAAGCATATGCTTTATTTATGAAATCTGTGGCAACTCGTTTTGGAGAGTTGGATACGTTTAAAGACTCTTTTTATGAAAGCTTTTCTGTTTATATCCAGCTATACAATAATTATGTATTCCGTCTGCAACTGAGCCTTTTTTGGAACACGCATATTACTGGATATAAGCGGTTACCTCATTTGTCGTTGCAGGCATTAGTGTCATGATTTGAATGATGCAGCAGGTGCAGTGGCACAGGAGTCAAAATGTCAAGGACCCCAACTGAACACCAATTTTTGCTATATTTATACTAATAAACAATCAGTCAAGTGCAATTACCTGTAGGCACTAGGGTCATGATTTGAATGGTGCAGCAGGTGCAGTGGCACAGGGGGCAAAAGCTCTTGGAAACCCACTGAACACCGATTATTGCTAAATTTTGCTACTAAACAAGCATTCAGAAGTGAAGTTACCTTGCGGGCACTAGGGTTATGATTTGAATGTCGCTGAAGGTGCCGTGACACAAGTTCCAAAAGTTCTAGGAAGCCTACTGAACACTGATTATTGCTATATTTTACTACTAAATAAGCAGTCACAAGTGCTGTTACCTTGCAGGCAGTTGGACCATGATTTGAATGGTGCAGCTGGTGCAGTGGCTGAAATTCCCTTAACGCCCATTATTGCTTAATTTTACTACTAAACTAGCAGTCAAGTGCAATTACCTTGCAGGTACTAGGGGTCATAATTTGAATGGTGCAGTGGCACAGGGGCCAAAAGCTCTAGGATACCCGCCGAACACCGGTTATTGCTGTACTTTACTATGAAACTAACAGTCACAAATGTAATTACCTTACAGGAAGTAAGGTCATGATTTGAATGGTGCAGCAGGTGCAGTGGCACAGGTGCCAAAAGGTCTAGGAAACCCCCCTGACACCCAATATTGCGTCATTTTACTGCTAAGCAAGCAGTCAAAGTGCAATTACCTTGCAGGTACTAGGGTCATGATTTGAATGGTGCAGTGGCACAGGGGCCAAAAGCTCTATGAAACCCACTGAACACCGATTATTGCTATATTTTACTACTAAACAAGCTGTCACAAGCGCAGTTAATTTTCATACACTAGGGTTATGGTCTGAATGTTGCAGAATGTGCAGTGGCACAGGGGGCCAAAAAGTCCAGGAACCACTGATTATTGCTATATTTTACTACTAAACAAGCAATCAAGTTCAATTACCTTGCAGGCACTAGGATGATTATTTCAATGGAGCAGTGGCACTGGGGCCAAAAGCTCTACGAAACACACTGAACACCGATTATAGCTATATTTTACTACTAAACAAGCAGTCACAAGTGCAATTACCTTGCAGGCACTAGGGTCATGATTTAAGTAGAGGGTATCCTGAGGGGTTTTAAGGGTTCTAGCTTCCGACCAGTATCTGCAGCCATCCAAATCTTCAACCTACAAGCTACAGATGGGCCTTGTACGGGGGAGAACTGTGGGGACATGAGTGGACTACCACATTGGAGGTGAGCGAGAACCAATTTTTGCAATCTTTGGTAAACCTTCCAACTCGTACCCCACTCCTGCCAATGTGTAGGCCACAGGTCCATCGCTTATAAAGTAGCCCTCAAACCTCTGCTCTACTGGAGATGGCTATGGGCTTCAGCGGACCTTGCACTGTATCCGGCTGGTCTGGAGGCGCTGCTTAGGCAGTCTGGAGTTTCTAGGATTCCCTTGTTAGTGCACATTAAGACTTACTTGGCAAAATTGGGATGCAAACATTTGTGGACTAACCCGGGAGCCATTTCTGGTGTGCCCAAGGAAGCACTTAAGGGGATTTACTGGAGATACATGGATGGAGAATTGAGTAGGAACAGGAGTTCGGGTCCTCTGACACTAGCTTTCCTAGAATTCAAAGATTCTTACCTTATGGAGGAATATATGGATTCCATCGAACCCCTTTGGCAAAAACCTTGTACATAAAATGTCGATTTGGAACCCTACTGTTGCGTCCCTTTACTACTAAATGAGGGCGACATGATACTAACCAAAACATGTCTTGCCCTCAGATCAAGAAATGTATTAATCACATATTGTTCTTCTGCAATCATTATTACAATCATAGGAAGAAGTGGTTACTGCTGCTATGTCTGAGCATGGGGATCAGGGATTTTAGGGTTGTTTCAAGAATCCTCAGATCAAATACATCACCCAATTGTGTTTGCTCTGTCTCGCTTCTTAATGGGAGTATGGAGAATCAGACAGGGCAGTGTCTCTTTTTATCTTTACTTTCATCCATTTGTGACATGGCTAAAAAACATTGGCAAAGCCAAGTAGATCTCGCTTAGGCTTTTCCAATGCTTGTTTAACTTGTTTTAAAGCAGCAGATGTAGGTTAGAGTTTTATATTATGATGATTTCATTAATACTTAATAAAAAAAATTACTTAAGGTTGTAGCTTGCCCCATTGCATGTCCTATATCTAGTATTTTCTGTACGAATGCTTACTAAAGGTAAAAGCACAGTCCTGGGCACACGTAATAGGGTTGTGACACTTGTTGAAATGTTTCATACTTTACGAATGTCTATGGTCCACACCAGAATGCTATACACAAGTCTATAATATTGCAGCAAAAAAAAAAAAAACAACCAGCCGACACGTGTTTCGTCACCCTAGGGCAGTAACCCGTGACTCTTCAGGGCTGTGTGGCGGTTCAAAAGACTATTGCAGTGTCGCGAGGCCGGTGATGATTCCAACCCGGAAGGGGGAGTTTGATGAGGACCAAAACAACGGGGTCCACGTCAGAGTTCTTGGTTGGAGAGGGAGGAGACCCGATATGGCAATCAACTCTGGAGTATGTGTAAAAACGGCGGGTTGGCCACTAATTACGTGCAGTCCTCAAAAGTAGTGTAACTTGGCCTGTAGCGACGTGTAGAGGCAGCGGTTGGGGATATGAACATAATGTGACCGTAGGGACTGTGCTCAAGTCAATCCAGTGTCTCCGGGAGAGTGTTCGGCGGGTGCGCCGTTCTAGCGAGGTATTCTCAATAGTATCTGGTGGTCTGGGAGGAGATACTGGTTCCGTCTGGTATTATCCTCGTATCTCCAACCGCTGTCTCTACACGTCACTACAGGCCAAGTTACACTACTTTTGAGGACTGCACGTAATTAGTGGCCAACACCTCCAGACATCTGCATCGACGTTTACTTTTGCAAGCGTGGAGTTGAACAATAAAGAAGACTTTCTTTCGAACTCTTTTTGATTTTAGTGGAGCAGTGTTATTACAGATGTAAGTTACTGGTCCAGCAAAGTCATTGAATTTAATAAGGGGTTTCTCAATGTTTATTTGTTGAATTGCCTTCCTTTTAATAATCAGGTATGTTACTGTTTCTCAGTTCTTGTGATCAGTTGCTAAAATGAGTTGCAGTGAATGCTCGCAGCGTGTAACCAAAGCTTTTCCCTGTTATATGTGCAATGCGCTATGCTTGTTAGAAACATGAAGTATAAATCTTGAGGTAAAAAAACATGAGGTTCGCTAAAGATTTCCATTGCAGATTTTGCAGTCTGATGTGATGAAAAGCCATCCGGCCCCCACTGTGTATACACAGACTACATACATAGCACCACAAATTTAGGCTGCTATTACATTTGTGCCTGTGTGTAGACTAACATTGCAAATGAAAGTTACCTGCGACTCGGGGCTTGCTCCCTCTTTCTCCTCAGTTTCGCATCATATCTGTTGTGTCTCCTTTGAGGAAATATCTTCGACAAATTATTATTATTATTTAATAATTCAGAAGGGATAAAAGGCAAAAACAGATATAGTGGGTTATTTCTCGGAAATTGTGATTTTTTTTTTTTTTTTTATTTATTTATTTTACATTGAATGCCAGTGCCATTTATAGGGGGCCCCTGAGGAAATGCCTCAATTTTCAGGTCCTTATTATTAACAGATGAAGTATGTTTTTGTGAATCTCGTGCCAGATGTATCAAGATAGCATTTTGCAATTCCCTATTGCGAATCACAAGGATTCGCAATTAGGGAATCGCAAAATGCAATGTGTGAAGGTGTATAGTACACGTTTTGCGATTCCTAGGGGGGTCGCAAATTACCTACCTCATGAATATTAATGAAGTAGGTCGCAATTTGCGACCCTTCAGGAATCGCAAAAATCACGGGGATGGTGGCCTGATGAGATCAGCATACCACCATGTCGGTGCTTGCTTTTAAATAAAGCAATCTTTTTTTTTTGGTTTTTTTTGTTAAGCAGCCCGTTTTCCTTAAAGGAAAACGAGATGCTTTACAAAATGAAAAATTAAAAAATGTATTTAATTTTTTAAGAGCAGGCAGTGGTCCATGGGACCACTGCCTGCTCTTAAAAATAGTTTTACAAACATTCACAAAGGGGAAGGGGTCCTGCGAATGCAAATGTTTTGCGGCCGCAAATGCGATCACAAAACATTCATACATACCAATGCGATTTGGTATTGGGAAGGGGCGCCCTAAACACACCCCTTCCTAATACCGAATCTCAAACCCATTTTGCGATTCGGTAACAGGTTACCGAATCTCAAAATTAGGTTTGCTACATCGGAAAAGCAATTTTTTAATTCGCAAACAGGCAGATTCTGAGAATCTGCCCTTTTGCGAACGCAAAAAGGTTTGATACATCTGCCCCTCTAGACTAAATAAGAAATTCCAAAATAGCTCACAACATCATTAATTTCTTGTAGGCCCTACACCATCAATGAATACTCAAAAATGGCAAGCTGTAATGCGCACTATTGAGTTGCCATTTGTTAAGTAGCCAATGCATTTTTGTTTTTCTGTGTATTCCTTTTCTGTTTTATTTTAGGTTGTGATTATTTAATTATTTCTGGGTACCTGACATAATTTACTAAAGTACTCCCGAGTTTCTGTTTTTAATTTTGTAATACTATTTTTGACAGCAGCACACTTAGTATTTGTATGCATGTCCCTAACTATATTTTGTTGTTTTTTTACCATCAGACCAGATTCAAGCAGTGAAGACTTAAAATATTATTAGGAAAGTGTACGCCTTCAAAGAACACTAAATGCAAGCGTCTGTTAACATCAAAGAGAAAAGCTGGTCAGCCATTAGGACCAACGGTTGTATAAAGGTTCTGTAAATAGTGTACTCTGATCTTCTCTTTCACCCTTGAAAATTGGCATGAACATGTAAGTGCTATGTTCAGAAAAATGTAGCATATAAATGATAGAAATCAGGTGACTCCCTACTTGAGCAAACAGTAATACAGAAGTGGATTAACTGCAAAAGATTAAATATATTTATTAATTTATGTTGCTTCATAAATCAGTGAGTTTAAGCAATTTGAATGTGTAGCAAAACTGCATTTCAAGAGTTTTGTACTTGTTCTTCATTTTTTTTCTACAGATGTAATGTTGGCTTTTAACGTTTTTAATTTAACATCCATAGTATTAGAGAAAGTGTAAATTGTATTAGGACATAAATTCAAATGTTGCGAGGGAAATATGTTCATGCAAATATTTTGATTCTGTTACATTTTGTACATACAAGATCCCCTGTTATTACTGTGAACAAAACATACAATCTACATTATGAATGCATTCTTCATAGGCTAATTATCAAATAAACTGTAAATTCTCACAGACTGATTCAGAGAGAGGGGGGGCGCGAGAGAGTGAGTATCGAGTGTAAACGATGGTTCTTCAAAGCTATGAGTTTTGCAGAATGCCCGCTATAACATATCATCAAATTTGGAGATGGTGCATGAAATATTGTTAAATATAGGATGGCCCAGATGCCTGCTTAATAGATTTGCCATTGTGCCATAGACCCAAATACACACCGGAGAGAAACAAATATATGCAGAAATGATTCAATTAAAGCACCTTTAATACTTTGTCTGTTTCAATGTAATTTAAGGTGGAGTTGGAATGCCAGTCTCAGTCTGTTTGCCAGAAAATGCACAAAATTAAGTTACAGAAAAAACAAACCTTGTTTCCTAATAAATTAGTTTTTTATTATATACATGATTTGTGTGTTTATTTAGGTTTTATATGTGGTGCTGCTTCGCCTTGATGTCCTAGCGTACTTTGCATTAGATTTGTAACACTTGAATAAAGAAATAAACAGAGCTAGACTGGGGACAGGTAAGACAACCAGGAAATAGCCCGCAAAGCCATTCAACAGTTGGGTCATTAAACTTCAAAGGTGCAGCTGTTAATCAAGACATATGATGTGATTCACCAACAGACAGAGAAATGGGTTAGTGGGAAGGGTTGGTTTTAGTGTAGAAAATGATTTTAGGTATGTAGGACGAATCTGAAGAATAGGTCAAGAGCTAGCTAGATCCCTAGAGGTGACATTTCCATATTCTGAGACTGTGGAAATTGTTTTAGATTTAATGTACAGTGGGTAAAACAGTAAAAACTAGACCACTCTAACTCTTGATGGTTTTAAACATAATGTAGAGGAATGCTTGAAGGTAATGCATGTCTTAGTAGAACGTCAGGTAGTTCTTTCAAGGTCTCATAGTGATGATCATAATCTTGAAGCCAGCAAAGAGGGAGAGCGCGTTGGTGGCACAAGTCATGCAAACACAGCACATTCCAGCCTACTTATCATTATTGACTGAAAAATGGAGCTAAAGTCAGAAATAAGAATGGAGAATGAAATAATTTTCAGAAGTCAGTCAACAGAAATATGGGTACTTTTTATTCAGTTGTAATTGTAGTCTATAGCATCTGTTTTCTATTTTCACCCATTTCTTTGGATGAACTACGTGGAAGATTTGGTTCACAACCTTCCAACCAATATGTGATGCAGAAGAATTAACCTGTTACTTACCTATGACAAAACTTTCTAATTTCTAGTTCTTGCCAACGGGGCTGGTTGTCGTGGGAGAGCAGGCTGGGCATCCTTGCTCCTCAATATATTATACATAATGCAAACCCTTCCTATCCAGCCTCCTCCTCGACTCAGAGAAACTTCAACATCTCATGAAAATATTCATTTTGGGAGGTGGGAGGATAGGGATCCCAGCTTGGAAAGAAAGATCACATATCTCCCACGAAACAGAGGCTGTTAGGGTGTACCCAACCCCTCCAATCACTGTATGCCGGCTCAGCTAAGATATATTCTAGAATGAGAAAGGCTCTCCTCTGAAAAACAATGGTGCTTCATAGATCAATAGATTGCAGGATACGTATTTGGAAAATGCTGTCGCTACCCAGGTGACGCAGACTGTCGGGTGTAAATTTATGATGTATGTGAATTAATAGAAAACGAAAACTAAGAAACCACATTAGAGAAAGCCAAATCATGAAGACAATTTTAAGGAAAGGCAATTTTAAAGAAATACAAAAAATGAATATTAAATGAAACATTTTATAGGTAAGTTAATTTCAAGGGAAAAATGAAAAATGCATTAAGCTTTGGTGCAGTTCAGGACTACTGTGGGGGGATTAGTTCAGGAATAGGTAATGTTTAGGGTGATGAGGAATTTTTAGGGGTCAGGAATAATTGGTGTTCCGGCATAGAAAGGGGTTTTTAAGGTTCAGCGATGAGTGAAGTGTAGGGGTGGTGAGGGTTCTAAGGTCTCACAGATGACTGGTGTTTGGGTGTGTGGGGTGTTTTTAGGTTTCAGGGATGGGTGGAGTGTAAGGGTATTGAGTTCTATGGGTTCATGGATGGGCGGAGTTTAGGGCTAGTTTAAGGTTGAATTATGGGTTTATCGCTGGGGTGTTGTAGAATCTTTAGGGTTCAGAATGAGGTGGAGTTTAGCGAGGTATAACTTTTTAAGAAATCAGGGATAGGTGGGGTTTAGATGTAGAAAGGGTTTATTAGGGTTCAGGGCTGAGTAGTTTGGTGTGCCTTTGGGTTATGGATGGCTGGAATTTGGGTGTGGAAAAGAGGGTTCGAGGCATATGAGCTGCTGCAGTCAAATTATTGCATTAGATCGCCGCCTAGTGTTGGGTCCGGATGTTGCACGTTGTTGTCTTGGAAGAGTCTTCGAGATCTCACGAGATAGGTGACTCCTCCCCTGGACTACAGTGCGCATGGACAGCTCCTCCATCGTCAGATTGTTTTTTTCCGCCATCGGGTTCGGCAAAAATGCCTTAGGCGCCGAGAAAAACACATACGGCACCGGCTCCGGCTCCGACGCCGACGCCGAAAGACTCGACCGTTCCCAAAAACGTCGAGCCGAAAACGGTCGATCCCAAGAAAAATATCGACCCGAAAAAGACTAACGACTCCAAAAAGGTCACCGAGCCTAAAAAACAGATCGAACCCAAGAAAACGGTCGATCCGAAAAAGGACGTCGAAGTCAAGAAAGCTCCCGAACCGAACAAAAAGAAGGTTCCCGAGCCAAACAAGTCGAAGCCGAAGCCTACAAATCCTTCGACTCCCAGTAAAAAACACCAAAAATCTTCGGTGCCGAAACCACCAAATACAGAGGAGGAGCTGTTTTTTCCGGATCCTGTCGATCCAAAACAGAAAAGAATCATCATAGACCCTAACACAGGTCATGTGGTGCTCCACAAGAGGAAAATTCATCCTGCCTTACCCTCTCCTATTCCTCTAAAAAGGAAGGACATTGCTACTTCTCCTATTAGGCCTGTTACCCCTCCTCCTCTCTCTCCTATTCTGCCTTATGTGCCATACACCCCCCCCCCATGCCTCCACAGCCTGTTGGGGAACCAGATGAGGACATAGATAATGATCCACAAGACCCTTATGACGATCCTGATGACAAATCCCAACCTGGACACATGGGGAGACCCATATTCACCAGACAATAACACACCTCTTCTAGACCCCACACCATATCCTTCTAAACCATCCCCTCCTGACGACACCATTGCATTCCATCAGTTAGTAGACAGGGCTGCTAGTTTCCACGGGGTAGATATGCATGCTGACCCTCTGGAAGAGGATTTCTTGCTGGACCACCTTCCCAACCACAGAAAGAAGTGTCCGCACTTTACCCATGCTCAAAGGAGTCTTAAAACATGCACCAGAAATATTCAAAGACCCCATTAGGGCTAGAATACTCAACCCTAGACTGGAAAAGAAATATAGAGCAGCACCCTCCGACCCTACATACATCAAGGGTCAACTACAGCTGGACTCTTTTGTAGTCGCCAATGCACGAAAAAGGGCTAACTCACAAACCACTGGCGATGCTGCACCACCAGAAAAAGAGTCCAAACTACTGGAGGCATCAGGGAAAAGGGTGGCTTCACAAGCAGCCAACACCTGGAGAATAGCTAACACACAAGCATTGTTAGCTAGATATGACAGGGCGCACTACGACAAATTAGAGGAGCTGTTACAACATCTCCCTGACCCATATAAACAACAGGCAAATGACCTTACCCAGAAAGGAAAGTTGATCACTAATGCCTCAATAAAGTGTGCTCTAGATGCAGCTGACACAGCCTCTAGAACAGTCAATACAAGCGTGATGTTAAGGAGACACGCATGGCTTTGCATATCAGGTTTTAAACCTGAGGTGCAAACCACTATTCTCAATCAACCCCTTAACCAAGATTTCCTGTTCGGGCCTGAAACAGATGTCCTATTAGACAAAATGAAAAAAGATACTGACACCGCTAAATCTATGGGTGCACTGCAGACTTATCAATCCAAACGTTCCTTTCGTAGATCCTCCTATAGAGGTACAGGGAGAGGGAATAATACACAAACCTCTCAACCTTTCCAAACTACCTCTCAAAACACATTTCACAAAGGCAGAGGAGGATAAAGAGGAAACAATACTAAAGGTAGAGGTAACAACAACAACCGTGCCTCCACCACTCCCAAACAGTGACCTCTTACACCTGCCTCCAGACCACTTAACACCAGTCGGAGGCAGATTATCACAGTTCCTACCTGTCTGGGAATCCATCACGACAGACAGGTGGGTGAAGCAAATTATCCATTCTGGTTACTGGCTACAACTTGCATCTACCCCACCCAACATACCACCCAAACACAGACCAATGTCAGAGGAACATACCATACTATTACAACAGGAGGTCTTAGCAATGCTACAAAAGCACGCTATAGAACCAGTTCCCCTGCAGCAACAAGGGAAGGGAGTTTACTCTCTCTATTTCCTAATCCCCCAAAAAGACGGCTCCCTCAGGCCCATTCTCGACCTTCGTCCCCTCAATCAATATATACACTCCGATCATTTTCACATGATCACACTCCGACAAGTACTACCACTACTACATACCTATTCATCCCGCACACAGGAAATACCTCAGATTTGTAGTACAGGGACAGCACTACCAATTCAAAGTCCTACCCTTCGGGGTAACAACAGCACCAAGGGTGTTCACAAAATGCTTAGCAGTAGTGACAGCACATCTAAGGAGACAACATATTCATGTGTTTCCATACCTAGACGATTGGCTGATAAAAGCCAAATCACATCACCAATGCCTGCAGCACACTGTGACCACAATCCATCTATTACACAATCTGGGATTTTCCCTCAACTACCCAAATTCCCATCTACAGCCCTCCCATATACAGCAGTATCTGGGAGCAACTATAGACTCCACAGTAGCAAAGGCTTACCCAGCTCCAGCCAGGATACAGAACATTCAAGCAATGATCCTTATACTCCAACCTCAAACTCTTCTGACAGCAAGAGTGTTTATGCAACTCATAGGCATGATGGCATCTTGCATATTCATAGTTCCACATGCTCGGCTACAAATGCGTCCCATACAAGAATGCCTAGCAACACAATGGAACCAGGCTCAAGGGAAACTAAAGGACCTAGTGTTGGTAGACAGTCGTACCCATCGCTCTCTGCAGTGGTGGAACACACAAAACCTTTCAAAAGGACGACTGTTCCAAGAGCCAGTTCCACAAGTGGTGTTGACAACGGACGCATCACTCACAGGGTGGGGAGCCCATCTACTTCAACATACAGTGCAAGGTCTATGGACACCGCACCAAAAAATACACCACATAAACTACCTAGAATTACTGGCAATCTTTCAAGCACTGAAGGCTTTTCAAAAACACATAGCCAACAAGACTGTCCTAGTCCGGACGGACAATATGACAGCAATGTTCTATATACAGAAACAGGGGGGGGACACACTCTCTGCAGCTATCACACCTAGCGCAAAGGATATGGAGATGGGCCATTCCACAAAACATCCATCTTCTAGCAGAACATCTCCCAGGAGTAAACAACCAGATTGCAGACCTATTGAGCAGGCACAGTCAACAGATCCACGAATGGGAAATTCACCCAGAAGTCCTACTCCCATTTTTTCAAGCATGGGGACACCCAGACATAGATCTGTTCGCCACAAAAGAAAACGCAAAATGCCCATCCTTCGCCGCCAGGTTCCCACACCCGCAGTCGAAGGGCAATGCGATATGGATGAACTGGTCAGGCAGATTTGCATACGCTTTTCCGCCAACCCCACTCATTCCATTAGTGGCACGCAAACTAAAGCAACAAACACTTACAATGATCCTAGTTGCTCCCACATGGGCACGACAACCATGGTACACAACACTCCTAGAACTCTCGGTCGTCCCTCATCAACGACTACACCTCTCTCCAAAACAACTCACACAGAACCATGGAGAGATACTACACCCAGACCCCAATCAAATGAACCTGGCAATCTGGCTCCTGAAGTCTTAGAGTTCGGATACCTTAACCTGCCTCCTAATTGTATGAATATCATCAAAGAGGCAAGACGTCCCAATACCAGAGCCTGTTACGCAAACAAATGGAAAAGATTTGTTATTTACTGCCAAAATAATCAAATCAATCCACTAGACGCTTCTGTCCAAAACATAATTTGTTATCTGCTACACTTACAAAGATGTAATCTAGCATATTCATCTATAAGATTACACCTAGCTGCTATTGCAGCATACCTCCAGAACAGACAACACGTGTCTCTTTTCCGCATACCACCTATTAAGGCATTTATGGAAGGGCTCAAAAGAGTGATCCCTCCAAGAGCTCCACCTTCCCCAGTCTGGAATCTTAACATTGTACTTACTAGACTTATGGGTCCACCCTTTGAGCCTCTACATTCTTGCGAATTACAGTTCCTAACATGGAAGGTGGCATTTCTAATAGCAATTACTTCACTCAGAAGAGTAAGTGAATTGCAGGCACTAACAATTCAAGAACCTTTCATGCAAATGCACCAAAATAAGGTAGTTCTCAGAACAAACCCTAAATTCCTACCAAAGGTCATCACTAGTTTTCACATTAACCAATCAATTGAGTTAACTGTCTTTTTTCAAAAACCACAGTCAGTAGCTGAAAGAGCACTCCACACACTGGATGTCAGAAGGGCTCTACTCTACTACATAGACAGAACTAAACCATTTAGGAAAACAAAACAGCTGTTTGTGTCTTTCTGTCAACCTCATAAGGGTAACCCTATCTCAAAGGCAGGGATAGCCAGATGGATAGTTAAGTGCATACAAATATGTTATCAAAAAGCTAAACGCACATTAACTATTCCCCCAAGAGCACATTCCACGCGCAAAATGGGGGCATCCATGGCTTTTCTAGGGAATATCCCCTTAGAACACATTTGTAAGGCAGCTACATGGTCTACCATACATAATTTCACTAAACACTATTGTGTTGATGTGCAAGCCAAACAACAAACTTCTGTAGGTCAGGCTGTCCTTAAAACACTTTTCCAAACTACTGCAACTGCCACCGGTAACCACCACTAGAGGAGGAACTGCTATACAGTCTATGCAATAATGTGACTGCAGCAGCTCATATGCCTCGAACGGTAAATGTTACTTACCAGTATGCATCTGTTCTTGGCATGTAGAGCTGCTGCAGTCACATGCCCACCCTCCTCCCTGGTGCCGAGCACAGTTGCAGTACTATCTTATTTAGATACATTTACATGGACACCTTTCTTTTCTATTACTATCCTCCATCTTTGCCACAATGGCGAAAAAACAATCTGACGATGGAGGAGCTGTCCATGCGCACTGTAGTCCAGGGGAGGAGTCACCTATCTCGTGAGATCTCGAAGACTCTTCCAAGACAACAACGTGCAACATCCGGAACCAACACTAGGCGGCGATCTAATGCAATAATGTGACTGCAGCAGCTCTACATGCCAAGAACAGATGCATACTGGTAAGTAGCATTTACCTTTTTAGAGTTGAGGAATGCATGGATTTAGGGTTGTGACTTATTTTGTGATTCAGGCATGGTGGATTTTTTGGGGTAGAAAGGGCTTTTAGGCTTCAGGGATGGTAGTTTAGGTATGGTGAGGCGTTGTAGGGGGCAGGTATTGATGGTGTTGGGGATGGTGATGGATCAGCGAATTAATAGTATCTGAAGAAATTGTTTGACCATGTAAAATATGATATAATGTCCCCTGAAGTAAAGCACTGAAATAAATATCTCCGACAAAATTGTTGCTGAAAGTAAGACCTGCAACCATTGCATTTACTCTTAAAAAATATGCATTCAAAAGACAATTTCAACCAAAAAGACATTCTATGAATTGGTTTCTACAAAAAGGTAAATGCCATTCATTCTGAAAATTTCCATTAAATTGTTTAGATAAAATGGTTACTCAGTAATGCTAGTCCATGAAATCCTCTTTCTTTGAAATCACACACAGCTGTAAATTTCTCCCCTATCATAAGAGCTACAGTGCTGGCCTGCGATGGTTTCAGGATTTCCAGAGGTCTGACAATGGTCCCCTCTCCTGTGAAACCTACAATAGGTATCCCCAACTTCACTCCGGCTGTGGTTGGAGACCACTACCTACCTTGCAGGAATCCAATTGCAAGAGAATAGGGGATTTTGCCGATATGGAAGGAATACTTTCCTTCAAACAGATAAAGACTAACTGTAGGATCCCATGGGGGAACGCTGGTGTTATCTTTGCATACAACATTGGATTACACTCACTACTATTAAACTTGGAGCCAGTAGACCCTTTGCCCCATTTGAATAGTGGGTCTTTGCCAAAAAGGTTGACAAAGGGATATTGTATGATCTCTGCAAATTCCTTAACCACACCATGCACAGACGGATGGCTCCGGCGTAGAAGCGTTGGAAAACCGAGCTGAAAAGCCCCTTCTTGTACAAAGAATGGTAGAGGTCTTTCACCAAGCCCACGCTTCAGCATTCTATGCAGCAGGTAAAGAGGTCCTTCTTAGAATTTCACACTACTGCCCGTATGGAGCAATGGATGTCCTCTGTAAAAGGCAGTTGCTGGTGTGGGTGCGGAGAGCCGGGCACACTTGCACATATTTTATGGAGATGCCCTAAACTGAAGAGATATTGGTAGGAGGTATTGTCTGACATAAATTGAATAATTGACACGGACATTCCACCTTTCCCTAGCTTCACACTCCTCAGACTTCTAAACTTACAAACCTACCCATTACACTGGTGCAGAGGTAAAGTTACCACACTTGCCCTCTGTGCTGCTAGGCAAGTCTTTACATCCAATTGGGTTATAGACAAGATCCTGGATCACACAGAATGGCTTCACAGGCTTTGGGATCTCCTTGGCATGGAGAAGATTACAGCTACCCTAGAAAATAAACAAAGTCAATATGACAACATTTGTAATCCATGCTTAAAATTCCTGTCTCAAGAGTTTATTGAACTTTCGTGTCTTGTGTACCTACACATTCTAGGACTTGCTCAACTGCCAGATGGAACCACAGAATAGCCCAGGACCCATTGATTGACTCCTTGTTCTTCTCTACTCGCAAGCAGGCTGGACAGCGTGGTTACACACAGTGGCTTGAATGGAACACCACCCCTCATTTTGTATAGAGACATTCTGGAAGAGAATCACTCCTGACCAATGCCTCTTTTCCTAATATGTTTTCTCCTCACAGAGTGCTCTAATTCCATCACATGGAAATTTAAAGGCTTTGTGCAAAAAAACCTGGTGCATATGACCACTATAGCACTAGATTCAAAGAGGTCCGTTTGAGGATTCTCCCAAAATGCAAGTATCTAGTTCACCATATGCAGAATTATATCCAACTTGTGAATAGTTGAGAGCAGTCCACTGATAGCATCTGGCCTATGTCTTCTCCCCACTAAACAAACTTCAGAGATGTTGAGATTGCGAGTTAAACACAATATTTTATTTCTATGAACTTGCTGCATAGTTTGAGGGACACATCCATCCTGTCTGTTCTTTTGGTAGTGCATTCATGCGTATTGTCATTCAGGACGTCTGATCCATGACAATAGTAGGTGATGGGTGCAGCAACAGCAGTAACTTCCTATCCTGGGGTGTCCGGATTTAGTTGATCAAAGTACTTGTAAAATGTGTGTCCCATACTGCAAGTGAGATATCCTTCACTGAAAGTGTCTGTTGTCACAAAGATTTGACTTGTTCTCAAAAGAAGGGATTGTCCAGAGTCCTTCAACTTGATTTGTGTTTCCATGCTGCAAGATAATGGTCTCCAAACACAACTTGCTGGTCGATTTCACCAACCAGTTGCCTGACGAAATAGACCATGGAAACTCAACTAGGGTTACAAGTTGGATGTATACTAATTCAGGACCTTGATGGCAGACAAGGTTTAGTTGGATAATTGGTCATATCTTTTGTTCCATACCCCACATGTGAGTACATATTTAAATGCTGTTGTTGTATTCTGGATTCAAGAGATATCCTCCTACTAGAAGTGAAAAAGAGAGTGGTTTGATGATATGCTTGCAGTGTGTGTATATAAGTATGTATGTGGCATTTGGGTAGCACAACCTAGGCAAAAAACAGCAGAGCACTGTACACGGTCAAAGGCAAGCATACAGTCAATGAGAGATAGCAGACACAGCTGGATTCCAGGAGAATAAGAGAATATCAAGTCTCTGGGTTCCACTAGTGCTATGAAGGATCGTTTTCTTCTTCTATCAATCTATCAACAAGAAGAAAAGGGGTTTATGAGCAACGATATTGACATTTCTGGTTCACTCTTTGCACTTGGTTAGAGGGCAAATGCCCTACCTAACTGCATTGTGACATATTCTTAAAGTGACATCAGAATAGCAAAGGACACTATAGTCCTTACACTGTGTTCAATTTAGAACCCTTCCTATAAAATACTATCGTTATTCAGAGAGGGGTGGTATACCAGTGCATGCCCATGGTATGTTCTCTCTCTCTCCCTCTCTCTGTTTCTCTTTCTTCAAGTACATTGTGTTTGGAGATGGTTTCTTTGCAGTATGAGCACATTTTCATATTTTTTATATTATTGAAAAACAAAACGGAAACTATGAAGAAAAGACAAAGAAATAGAAAAAGTATATTAGAACAGCCTTATATGGGTGGCCGGCAAACATGTTTCCTACAATGAATCTTCCTAAGAGCAATAAAAGGAAATGCTTGTCTTGGATGTATTCTGTATATTACAACTCAGAATTCTCTCTAATTCCGAACTGTATTGCGATAACTCTAGAGCAAGAAGCAAACCAGCAAACCTTGTTTTCACCGCAAGAACATTTGTTCCTACACTAGACATCTTGGTTAAAGCAGAAATGTGTTGTTTGGGACTTATGGTATTCACCCGGTAAGAGGTGTCCATAATAAATATATATCAACGCTGGGTAGTTAAAGTTAGGACTACGTTTCCAGCTGCAGCATCTAGGATACGCGATCTGAAGTGTGCTTGCTGCGCTGGAGATAGGATTTCAAAGACAGCCTCCAACAAAGTATTTTGCAGCTCACTTTGAGGTTGACGTGTATTATGAGAACTGTGATCCTGTGAGCTATAAGGTAAGGTCATGGTGTTTCAGGAGAGGGCCCGAAATGTGCCTAAAATGAATAAGATATTCTGCAACTGTATTGTTGGTATAACATGCACATCTCAAATGAAAATAAATGCAGGTTAAAGTAATTAGTGGGAAATGCTTTGTTTTATGTTATGAAAGTTCAGTTGGTTAATGCGATCACTGCTGAAGTCTGTAACCAGAAAGTCCCAGAACTGAATACTGATTGGTGCAATGGGAAATAGTTATGTAATTAAAGTGCTACAAGGTCCTTACCTGTGTTTAAAAACATTTTTAATTTGCAAGTCATTATTTTAAAACTGTATTACGCTCAGAATAAGAAATGCTGCTGCAAAATGTGCCAAATGTGCCAAAAGATTAAGGGCTTTACTTAGAGTTTGGAGGATTGGCTACTATGTCCAAATGCCAGGGATATCCCGTCTGCTGTATTACAAATACCCTTATGCAATAATGCACCTGTAACATGGCTAATAGGACATTTATGGTGGTGTTTCCCGTCCACAAAACTCTAAAAAAGACACTGTGAGATGTGTATTAAAAACGTGTTAAAATATTAATACATATATTTTGAATATTAAGCCACTAGAATGTACCTATAGTAAATGTTATTTAAATAAGTTTCAATTAGGACGACGCACTCCAGGACCCAGTTGATAACACCCTTATTTTACCTGGGAAAATAATCAAATCTTTTCCTCATGAGCCCTCAAATTACTGCATCAATTAAAGCTGTATACTGGCTCTCAAGCAGCCTTTAGATTTGCTGCTTAACCAGTCGCACACATTAAAATGTATTTTCTTTCAGGTAGTAGGCACCCAGGTGAGAATGCGTTTCTTCTTTCATTGTCTGCCTCTCACTTCAATCAATCATAGCATTTATAAAGCGCACTACATATTCGTGCGGGTCTCAAGGTTATTGGCATTACAGTAGATCTGCTGATCCTCGAACTACATACAACTTTTTTTTTTAAGTCAGTTGTTGATTGGGTGGCTCTGAAAACAGCCTTTCTGTTAATAGTGTTGTACACACTTATAGGTAGAACTGGATTTATTGCTTGATGTTGTTAAGGAAAATCCTGGTACCCTCTGCTGTGAAATGAACTGTGTCCTTTCAGTGCACTCCGGATATCTCAAAGCAGATAGGTAAATGAGCCTCGTTCTGTGGTCACGGAAAAATGCCAAAATTGCTTTATTGACATGTCTCTGAGATTTCTCAATCTTTGGACAAAATTGAGATGCCACTTCTCCCTTTGACATATGTTGGAATATACAAAGGCAGTGTGAGGAAAGAGAACAATCAATTGTTCCAAAGTCTCCTTCATTTGCCCTTCAAGTCCAGCCCTCGTGAATGTGCCCAGATCGTTGCCACCCCAGTGCACAATCATGAGGTCTAGGTGCTCGCAATGCAAACTGTTCTCAATCGTAGGCAACAGTTGATGCCATATCATTCGTCTGTGGACAATCCCAAGTAATGTCCACTTTGGAAAATCCAAGATCCCTGTCAATGCCGCAAATCAGTGGGCCGCAATCGATGCTCTAAACTATGCTGCTAGTAAGCAGGAGTAAGGCACAGGAGGAGTCAGTAGCAGAATGAGAAATTGTCACCAATACCATGAAGTTTTAAGAGGATTCTTAAAAAACAGTGCAAAGGTTGTGGCTGGCTGATGTTGGGAGTGATGAACGGTAGGTTAGGCAGTGAATAACTGCTACTTACATTGCATAATCTTATTGGGAGAAGAAATATCATTAATGTTATGTTGTTTGTAAAAGGTTTATATTTATTAACAGTCGAAGTGACTTTCAATGAGTATCTTAACCAGACCTGCAGAGTGGACAAAGCTTTATGAAATTTTGACTAGCAGCTTGCTTGAAAGAACTTTCGGATAGGTTGCATTGGAAACCAAGGTTGTGGAAAGGTCTATGAGGGAAGGCTATAATGGAGAGTGTAACTTAGGGACTGGTATTGCCTTTGGTCTTCAACCTAACCAGACGCTGCCAACAGTACAATTCTTATCACAATCACACTTCATGTATAGATCTGAACCCCACTATCAATTATAGTGCCACAGACATACAAATAGTATACAAATATTTTGTATTTATTAAAAGTGATATAGTACTAGTAGTTACACCACCATACTTTAAAAAAAAAAAGTGTCAATCTAAAATGGAACAGGAATTCTATTACACAATCAATTACACCTCATAAATATAGATACAATAAAATATATGAGGTGCAGATCCTGAATCCAGTAAATCAACATATGACCTATATCATATTCAAAATACAATAGAGAAAAACAATAAAAAATCATATAGATAAAAAAGGGAAGAGAGTTAGAACACATAAGACAGTACACTTTGTCCTCAGTTTATCAACTAATCTGTATATATAATCACGACAGGCATCTGATTAGTTCAAAGTTTCCATCTAGCATGCCGCTATGTTCTACAGATTTAGTCTGTTAGATGCGTCGACCTGTTTCGGTGGTATTGCACAAATATAGACCACCTTTATCAAGACCACAATTGTATCTCTCATTTGGAATCATTGTCATTGGAACCTATATATAAATACTCAAATATCATTATTATAGTAGTTATATGAACCACCTTTCTTGATCTTTTGTTTCGGTTTCTTCATTACATGTGTATACAAAGAAATTTGCAAAGTACTATTATACAAATTCAAATATTATCATTCTTCCCCATAGTTTATATTGTGGCACCATAATATCAATCTGGGGTTGAGCCGTATATATCAGTCATATGCAACTAGTCCCACTAGACCACACACAAATTTCAACCTACTCAACTTCACCATTATGCACCCACATCAACACCACTATCTTATTCCTTCTTGTATCATCGATAAAGGAATCACCAACTTTCATTCTATTAAAAAAAACATTCCATATTTTCAAACTCTCATATTACTATCATGCTCTTCTATATGTGATGGTGACAATTACATCTCACAAAACTCACCGATCGGGCTCTTTAATCAGTCCCCTTTGTGTATCAGTTGCACGCTCTTTTAAATACTAAGCGGATAAACGGGCTCTGTCCTTCCTGTTTGTCCTTCCACACTGTTGATAAGTCCACTACCTTGTTTTATACATTATAAGATGGACGACAAAGGAGAATGATAATATATATATAAGTATTCTTCCTTTTTATTAAGAGTATCATATCCATACTGAAATCAGGGACAACCTTAGTGGGGTTTCCCCCAAACAAAGTGTCAAAGAATATTTTTTTTTTTAAAAAAGGGGGGAATTCCCCACCTTATTATTTGATTATAGCACCCTTTTTTTATAATTATATTGGCTTTCTAATTAGCGGTTGGCCAATCTTTGTCCTTGATTGTTCGTCGATAGAAACGGCCTCCACTCGACCTGTATGGGCCCGTTCTCTGTAGATACATAAGTAACAGAGAATGAACGGCTTACAAATCGTGATTTTTTAAAAGACATACTTGTGCTCATTTTTCAAAAGAAACCTGTCCCTCTATCCTGGGATTTACCCTACACTAAGTCCTCTTACCTCAGCACTCATATCACATGCGGCGTCCATATGGCTTGCTTTTTCGTTTGTATTTACCTCGTGGTCCAAGTTTGCCAGTGTTTATATCCCCGCTACTTCTCATCATGTAGACGCAGATGTCTGTTTCCTATTAAGCCACGTGATTTCTAACAAAGATCGACTACCCTTCTTTGTTAGGGTGCTGCCATGTTTTAATGGGTTCTTACCTACAGCAAGGCTTACGAGAGTTCTCTACTTGATCTATTTCTTGTGTAGGTATTTAAAAGGATATTTTAATTTCTCTAACCAAATATTGTGCAGAATCTTTTGATGAAGGCACCGGCATATTCCACATGCTTACCATATTTAAGTCCAAATCAAAAGTTTAAGGAGTGAATTAAAGTTGTTGTTATCACCCCTTTTTGTATGCTTTACCTAAGTCAATTTAAATATATTTATTTGCTGGCAACATTATGATGATCACAAAAAATATTAAATGGGGGGTCAGAAATTCATAGTCTTAAAAGATCCCTTATCCTTTGCTACACCCATATCCTCCCGTTATCGTTCACCATCAATTTTGATGTGGTTAGTCAAGTGCAAGTTCAAAATGCTTTTATTCGGATTGTAAAATACAACCATATAAGCAGAGCAATAAACAAACAATATTCATAAAAAACCGCATCATGGCTCTAAAACAAATTACAAGTTTTACAAATTCCACATAATATATTTGAGTTCAGGATAGCCTTCCTAAAGGACCTTGATGCTACAATTTACATATATATACAAGCAAAACACATTAACACACCTTCAGACGTAGTACTCTATATACTACGACAAACCTATTAAAAAAATTGTTTTCCTAGCAGCTATACATTTCAATATATACAAAGCCACATAAAAACAGATGTCTGGACCTTCTAGAGATGATACTAGCTTCATAGCCATTTTTGTGGATCGAACATTATATTTTAAACAGATTGGTTTTAGATACAATTTTCTCAGGGAATAATAAAACTTACAAAACAATAAAAAGTGACAACAGCTTTGTCTTGACATATTGTCACATGGGCAGAGAGAATTGGTGCCTTTTTTCATTTGCGAAAATGCCACTAAATGGTGAACAATTCCCAATCTAAGACGAGTTAAAACAAATCTATGTGAATTACGAGTGACAGATGATAGATAGGTCTGGAAACCAATATTTAAGTTTAACTCCCAATAAAAAACGACAGTTTGTAGCTTCCTAGATGACCTTTCTCTTATCTCCTTTTTGTGTGTAAAAAACCTCGCTTTTAACACTTGTTTGGGAATTAAAGCTGCGGCCTCAGGTTCAAGAAATATATCACATTCAAATAAAAGGAGATACCAATATTGAATGTATTTGAGCCACGGGATTTGATTGGAATGGTCAAGCCTCAAGCAATCTTTAATGATTGCTTGAGTAAATATTGTTTCTGGCTTTGACCAAATTGATCGCCAAAGAGTCAAGGGGCGTAATGCAGCCATATCGGAGATGTATTCAATTCCCACTTCCTCATGGACTAGATCTGTTGATGCTGAGGGTGGGACACACAGTAATTTCTTGAGGAACCTGTTTTCATCTTGCTGTAACATTGGGCTATTCTTATGACCCCATACACCCGCTCCATAAAGTGCGGATGAGACACATCTGGTGTTATAAATCGCCATCATGTCTCTGATTCGTCTTGCCCCTAGTTTAGATGAAAATCTAAATATACTATTAGTGTTCCTACTCATTTTGAGACTAATGTTATCATGTTCCTGTGTCCATTTTCCGCAAACGTTAAACCAAGATAACAAAATGTTTTAACCGTTTGCATCTTTACATTTTCGATAAAAAAGGAAGACCCCCCTGATTTACTTTTCTTCCCACAAATCATCGCAAAGGTCTTAGTTTTATTTATTAAAAGTTTTCTACTTGCGATAAATGAAGTAAACTCATTAATGAGTCGTTGCAGGCCAATCTGAGTGCGCGACAATAAAACAGCATCATCCGCATATAATAAAATAGGCACTGCCTTCCCATCTATAAGTGGGGCGTCTGCGGAAATCTGGCCTAGAGTTGAGTCAACTTTGTTAATAAATAATGAAAATAAAAGTGGGGCCAAGACACAACCCTGGCGAATGCCTCTTGTAACTCTAAAAAAAGGAGTACATTCGCCAGCAGGTCCATAACACACTTTACAAGTTAGTTTCGCATATAACCTTGCTAAAAAAATGTACAATTTCATTGGGTGCCCCTAATTCGAGTAGAACATGCCATAAAATGGCATGATCCACGAGGTCAAAGGCACTACTTAGGTCAGCGAAACAAAGATACAGATTTCCTTCCTTAGCAACAGTGTATTTATTAATAAGAAGGTCAAGATTAATACACTGTTCTAATGTCCCCAAACCCTTCCTAAAACCATATTGAACTTTTGATAAAATCCCATTCTCAGTTGCCCATAAATCCAAAAATAATTCTACTCATTACTTTGATAGATGCATCTAATAAAGAGAGAGGACGATAATTACACGCCTCAGATTTAGATCCTTTTTTGAATAGAGGGATAATTACGGACTGACCCCATGTCTCTGGGAGGCTCCCTACAGCAGCTGCGTTAAAAAATCGTACTAAGATTGGGGCCCAGAGATTCATTTCGGTTTTATATAAATCCACCGGCACCCCATCTGGGCCAGGCGCTTTGCCTCCTTTGCTGCTGGTTAGACCCTCATATACTTCATCTAAATTTACTGACAACGGTAATGGTAGCCATAAAAAATCATTACACATGATTGGATTTAAAATAAACCTATTGGGATTAAAACATTTCGAAAAATGTTCGATCCATACATTGCATTCTACATATGAAGTTAATTCTGGTACACTGTCATTCTTTAACTCCTTCCGTGCTCATGACGGAACCACGCCGTCATGAGCCACGGTTGCCGTGTGCTCATGACGGAGTGGTTCCGTCATGCTGCGGCCGTTGGCGGCCGCGGCGCTAATTCCCCGCCTGTGCGGGCGATTAGCGCTGTGGGCGGAGTCATGACGGAACCACTCCGTCATGAGCACAGCCCAACCGTGGCTCATGACGGAGTGGCTCCGTCATGAGCACCGGGCCACCGCGCTGCCCCCCCCCGCACCCCCCAGCGCTGCGGCGGAATTTCCGCCGCAGCGAAGGGGTTAAAAAAGGACTGTTAATAGTTTCCCAGTATAATTTACTATTATTAGTATCTGCTGCTATATTTAGATTGTTCCATGCCTCATCTTGGAGTTCTTTCTTCCTTTTTAAGAGGGCCAGTTTATAGTTAATCCTTAAATTTTTGATTAATATATTATCACGTGTCCTATTGTTCAAAGCATTTTTTAAATCATGTAATATTCTGGTGCAATTTTTGTCAAACCACCCTAAAATGAATTCCCTTTTACCACAACTGTTTTTTAGTAAATAAAGCTTCTATAGTTCCATTAATAATTACAAAATTATGAAGCAATAATTCGGGGGTTACTTCATCAATAAGACAATAATCTATCTCTTTTCTACACCTTTTTACTACCTCCTTATGCATTTTCTGAGGATCGATTCCGGCCCATTTTATTTGCATACCATTTATTCGGGTAGCAGCTACATCATTAATACAATCCGGTACATTAGGTTGCTTATTGTCCCAACATAATAAAGATATAGAAATATTATTATGGTCGCTTAAAACCTGTTCCTCTATCCACAAATTGGAAAAATCCGTATTACTGGAGAGTAAAATATGATCAATGTTTGTCTGTGCATTCCTACCAATAAAAGTCGGGCGATTGGTATTAGCCTTGTTCTTGGAACAATTTCAGAGGTCCAGATCAAGTTTTACCATTAATTTGTTCAATGCCATGCCATACCTGCAGTGCGGAAAATGTAAATGATCAGCCCCATCGTCATCACCGATCTCCTTCTTAAAGCCACAGGAATTGGTCATAGCCAGTGGGCAGGCTTGGATGTTAAAATCACCTGCCCAAAGTATAATAGCCTGTCTGGGCGACAATGTAAGTACCCTTTCGATCTCTTTTTCAAGTGAAATTAAGACTTTATCCCTGGTTGCATCATAAACATTATTATAGTAATTCACCAATATAAGATCTTTACCTTTGGTAAATTCTATTCGCAGCACCTGACAATAGGTATCTACTGTAGAGTGACTTTTAATCTTACACATAAGTAATTTATTGGATATCAAAATAAGAAGACCACCCTTTGCTCTCCCGGCCACAGATGGAGTAGCATTTAGTCAGTGGGAGGTATAACCTTCTATATAAATACCCTCTTTACACCATGTTTCCTGAAGGCAAATTATGTCATAACCTGCCCCGATAAAATCTAGCCAAAATGGTGTATCCAGTATTCTATAAAGACCTGCAATATTCCATACCACTAGATTATAGCCTGCTTCCAGGATTGGATCACCTCCCTTTATATCAATCAGAGGTACTACAGGTACATTGTTTGGAATAATTGTAACCAACGTTACTGGGTCACCTCCCATTGCGTCAGTCAGGGATACTACTGGTACATTATTTGAGATAGTTGTAATCAACATTACTGGGGGTGTACCCTTATTAGTTATACCTGATGCATCATCCTTTGCAACTCTGTTGTTAGTTTGGGGTAGTGGTTCCTGTACCGAAAATGTTGGCAAAGAGATCGATTGCCTACAGTACGACAGTACTTTTGTACCCATATGGTCTCGTTCTTCCTGTGTAGGACCAAAATTGACTTTATCCCTTGCCAACTTAAGTCAGTCATTTTGCTCTAGGGAATCAAAGGCCTGGAATCTGTTATAAGTTGGTATTGTAAAGCATGGTCGAAACATGGAAGAAGTTGTTAGACTATGTGCTAATGGATTATTATTATCACCAAATTTATTTTCGTGTAAGTGCCTATAGAAATAACCCAAGGGCAGTAGAGTCGTGTTAAACTCCCAAGCTGATGGAGGTGGTGCATTGGCAAGAGTAGTATGGGCAAAATACGGGGAACGAAAGTTAATAATGATACAATCCCCCTCCACCTTTTTTTTTTTAAGCGGACCCACCCAACCCACCCGCCGTGTTAATAAAATCTGACTAGCCTTCTCCATAGGGAACCCACATTTGGTTGATAACCAGTGGAGGGATTTATTTGTTAATGCGACCTGGGTTTCTGCTTGGTCCTTTCTTAACTTGGGAACATTTGTAAGTACTGCGACATAAGCGCTACATTCAGGGGGTAAGTTAATAAAAGCAGGGACCGGGCTGGCATCTTTCCTTGTTTGAGCACTAGCGCCTCTGTTTACATCTTCAGCTATCACTATATTTTCTTGTCTCTGGGTACCCTGTTTTAAAGAAGGTGTTGTATTTCTTACGAGCGTTGGAGTATTTTTATTTAGAGGACTCTTGGCAGGTTGTTCATTAGTATGAGCTTTTTTTAAACTTCCATTGTTTTTAGTCATCTGTCCCTCTATGATATCTAGCCTCCTCTCAATATTCCTGATCTTAAGGTTAATGGGCCCCAGTAATAATGATAACATTGTCTCCATTCTTATCCAAAACAAAAATTTTCATCACCTGCCTCAGTAGATCTCACGACAGTTTTAATATCAGTTACAACTATCTGTTCCTCAGCCTTTTTGCCCTTTTGTCTAGTTAGTGTTGGTAACACATTTCGTTGTGTTCGACTACCCTTTCCCTTGAGTTTGTTTAAGGGTGGATCTTTAATAGTATTCTTTTGCTTACTCTTAGCTTTTTGCCCTCTCGTTCTTACTGGTGGACTGTCGGTATTCGAGCTGTCTAGTAATATAGGAGCAATACTGGAGGGAACAACATTCTTATCCTGACCTACTAGATCGTCAGTTAGATGGTAATGCCCTTTGCTCGCAATCGGCGGCAACATTGAGGGTGTTAAGGAAAGTCTACTAAAAAAAGGTGAAGAAACATGAGGTGACTGATGCTGTGTTGTGGGAAGCTCATTGTTCTGAGCAGCTGGAAGCCCGATATAAGATGACATAAGTATAGAGTCAAAAGAATGTACCGTAGTTGAGGGTACACTTACTGGTTGTGAGGGAAGAGGCATACCAGACGGGAGCGAAAGACGCCTCAGTGTTTGATTGCTGAGGCAACTACTCCTATTGTCTTTTGCAGCATTAAGTCTATAGCGGTCAAACTGGGTAATGCAGCATTAACGATAGATGTTTGCCTCGAACTAGGGCGGGGCTGCATTGTGTTTTTTTTTTACCATAATCCTAGTTAATAAAAATAACCAATATTTGAAATTTTACTCAGTGGGCCACCCCACAATTAAAGATTTAGTGATTTGACAGACAATATGTATACCAATTATCGGCTAACCAGATACTATGTTATTATAACCTACCACAAACTACTTTTGTTATTGCCAATGTCTACACACACGGTGACAGTGCCTCAGGACACGAGGGGTGGCCCGGCCTGGCCTCTTCCGGCCCCTGACGGTCAAGGACGGGCCCGCCCCTGGCCCGGGCTTCGCCCGGGCGCGTCCCGCGCCGCGGAGTTTCTGTGCGCTTTTAGACGCGAGTTCAGCGAGTTCCTCCTCCCTCCTGGGCGCGTGGCAGCCTGGGAGGTGTAGTCCCTCTACAAAGTGCAAGTGCTTGGTCCAGAAGAGCGCGTCCCGCGCCGCGGAGTTTCTGTGCGCTTTTAGGCGCGAGTTCAGCGAGTTCCTCCTCCCTCCTGGGCGCGTGGCAGCCTGGGAGGTGTAGTCCCTCTACAAAGTGCAAGTGCTTGGTCCAGAAGAGCGCGTCCCGCGCCGCGGAGTTTCTGTGCGCTTTTAGGCGCGAGTTCAGCGAGTTCCTCCTCCCTCCTGGGCGCATGACAGCCTGGGAGGTGTAGTCCCTCTACAAAGTACAAGTGCTTGGTCCAGAAGAGCGCGTCCCGCGCCGCGGAGTTTCTGTGCGCTTTTAGGCACGAGTTCAGCGAGTTCCTCCTCCCTCCTGGGCGCGTGGCAGCCTGGGAGGTATAGTCCCTCTACAAAGTGCAAGTGATGTGGTTAGTCAAACTGCACCCCAGCTGTATAGTTCTGTTCATGCCTTTACCTTGTTCTTAACTTACATTCCCACTTCAAACGTATTATTTGAAAGTTATTAGAAATCTGTTGTACCTGTTCCTCATGAGCAGTGCTACCCTACATTTAAGTAAATGTGTCCATTCCTCCCTTGAATTGAGGCCTTGTCTCAAAGTATTAAGCCTCGAGATGTACCATTGTTCCATCAATTTCAAATTTTCCTCTAGACAACTAGCACGTTTATTTCCTGTAATCTTCTCTAGGCTGAACCAGCGGAAATCCAAATTTACCAGTGACTTACTAATCTCCTTGCTGACTTTTTTTAAAGTAAATTTCTGAAATGTTCTCAATATCCTGTGCAACCATAACACCCAGATTTTGTATTTATTTTTTTGTTTGAGTTTTTCTAAGACACATCGAAAACAACAAGCGTGATAGTTACAGTCCATAGATAGATAGATGCGTAGCATCAACACCAGTTCACCAAGTCGATACAGTATAGAGTCCAGCATAATAAAAACGGCTGGAGACATCACATAACAGGGGCATTATTCAAAAGCGTCTTACACATCGTATAAAAAACAGATCAGAGTGGAAATGAGAACAAATCTGTGCACTCTAGTATAGATACATTACATGTTAACAACCAAGAACCAAGTTGTAGGATGCGGTGTGCGGGGGGGAACATGCATTATGGTCGGCTTCGATTGGGTGCGCCAGGAGATACATCTTAAGTGGATCCTAAATATCTCTGGGGCGAGAGGTGAGGGGGAGGAGTTCAGAATATGCGTATGTTTGGTCTTTCCAAACTATCATGTCACCAATCCACTCCTTAAATTTAGGTGTTCTGCCTCGACCCCATCTACATGGCCAGCAGGAGGCTAAAGCAGACAAATTTGCGATACGCTACAGCTAGGTTCTCTGTAGCCAAGGAGAGAGAAGGGGAGATAACGAAAGTGTTAAGGATGTCATCAGTTCTAGCGCGGTGTTCACCTGGTGCCAGTAGGCTAGTACAGGGCTACACTCCCAGGCTAGATGTAGGGAGTCAGCAGCTTCCGTCCCGCACCTGTCACATTTATTAGTGTCACGTAATTTGTATTTGTGCAGCTTAATTGGGGTATAGTATAAAGGGTGTAGGAACTTATGCCACGGTGGCGGTGGCATCCTCTATTCCCAGCATTGTGGCGGGAGGTGTTCACAGCACCGCCCGCCACAATGCTGGGAATGCAGTGTGTGCATTGTCATGCACAAGGTGACAGGCACCGCGTGGTGCCTGCCACCTTGTCCATGACAATGTAGGGGGGTACCATAGGTACCCCCCATGTGCACCCCCCACCCCCCCAATACCCTGGGGGCCCGCAACAGGCCCCCAACAGCAAAATCCGCATTCCCGATGCCGCCACGGAAAGGCTGCTTCCCGCACCCATGCTAATATGGATGGTGGTGTCTGGCAGACCCCGCCACCATATCTAGTCCCTTTTCTGCCCGGTCAACTGGTCGACCGGTGGAAAACCGGCAGACGGTCTTTCCATCCGCCGGGGTCCCCCCGCCATACTAATATGGCGAGGGGGAAATGGGTGGCGGGCGGAGGGAAATGTAGGGTGGATCGCCACTGCCATGCGGGTGGTGGCGTTCCGCCTTACATCGTAATCAGCCCCTAAGTGTGAGGCACTGTCTGTGCGCAGTATATGGCGCAAAGGAGCGACGTCTAGCAGTTCTTGAACACCCAGGTATCTTATCTCTGTTTTAATGTTCCCTTGTTGCGTGATCATATACCAGGCCATAGACTCATTTTTTTTGTTGCATTTACTTCATAACCTGAAATATGACCAAATTGAAAAGCCAATTCATATAATATTGGGACCGCCGAAGACAAATCTGAGGTATAAACCATCAAATCATTGGCATATAAAGCCACCTTCTTTTCCCATGTGCACCTGTCCAGAGCTCATCATGGCTCTGTTGGGGGTGACATCCATATGTAGATGAAGTTTGGACAGTTAATAGCTGATGTGTTTGCTAGGAGATTGGCCTCTCTGTAAATAGATCTGCTCAGAGCAAAAGCTGTATGTAAAAGAGTCATAGCCAAGCAATTGGATGTCTGTGGTGGGGGATTGACGTCTCTGTGAAGTTCAGTTATGAGCGAAAACGATATGTAGAATAAGCTTCCTCGAGTAATAGGTGATATCTCTGGTGGCTGGGTCTACTTTCTCTAACAGAATATATGTTATGGGTGAAAGCTGTATGTAGAAGAGGCCTGCGTAACTCATACGTGATGTCACTGGTGGGGCCTGCCCTCTCTGAGATGAGCTGGCTGCATGGCAAAAACTGTATGTACAAGAATCTCACCCAAGCAGAGGAGAGGTGAAACCTTTGGTGAGGCGCCGCTGACTGGAGCTGTGGGAACGTGCATTGAGACACCCACTGGTGCACATTCATCCATGATGGCGAAAGATAAGGAACTCAAACCATCCCGACAAGGGAAGCACGACTGATATGCTAAGGTGCTCCCTAGTACGACAGGTGCAGAGGGTGGCCCTGCTCCTCCCCCAGACAATGCGGCTATACTGTAAGCTATACGTGAATCCAGAGATTGTTTGGAGGGGAAGATGGCGGAAATTCGTTCTGAGGTGACGCTGCTTCGTCACGACCTCCGCAAAGTTTCTGAACGCGTAACCGAGGCGAAGCACCGCATATCAGAACTAGAGGATGTCTTCCACACCACACGGAAGGACGTTACTGGACTCCTGGCTTCTATGGCAGAGGTAGCATGGAGGGTGGACGATACGGAAAATAGGGCCAGACGGAACAACCTACGCTTTATTGGTTTTCCCAGGAAAGCAGAGGGGTCAGATCCGGGGCAATTTCTCTTGGCCTTCCTCAAGACTACCCTACCGCATGCACCATTCTCGACCTGTTTTCTCATAGAACAGGCTCATAGATGCCGAGTTTTCCCCCGCCTCTGGGCGCTCTGCCTCGAGCCCTGATAGCTCGTTTCCTGAACTTCCATTACAGAGACTTGATACTACGTGAGATCCGAAAGCAAGGAGAGATCTGCTATGAGAACACCAAAGTGATGGTTTTCCCGGAGTATTCCTGTGATGTGCAGAAACAGAGATGGACCTTTGACCCGGTTAAGGTGAAGTTAAGGGCGCTTGGACTCCAATATATGCTGCTATTCCCGGCCAAACTGAAGGTTATCTTTCAAGGATCCACGCTGTTTTTTCAAACCCCCGATGAGGCATGGTCCTGGATTGAGGAGCGGCCAAAAATGAGACGGGGGACACCGAATGTCTCGAGCCAACAATCGGGGAAACGAGGGGGCCCAAGTCAGGAACACCCCAAAGAAAAACATCGACGGCGAGTGTCCCGAATCCGGAATTCAGCTGGGGGCACACAGGGAAGAGCATTGCGGTCCAGAAACACTGCGGAACGCCTTTCGGAGTCGGAGGAGGTGGTTCAGCTGCACCCACTGAGGACCCTGGTCAGTTTGGATGATACTGGCCATACTGAAATGTCCGAGAGAGAGGATTCACCAGATGTTGACAGTGAACACCCGCTACTTAAGAGCATCCAACGACTGGAAGCGTCAGGTCAGACACTGCCTGAAGCCGATGTACAGAAGAAACAACTGACCAGCAATGGCGAGGAGGACTGAGGATTGGGGCCAGATGGCTCCCCAAAGACAGTAAGACTACCCTAAGGCCTGGTGGGCGCTGTAGGATTTAGACCAGAGCCGGGGAAGTATATTGTCTGTTTGTGTTTCATTAGGGTGTCGTTAATTAATTGGGGGGAAAGGGGGGTTACAGACCTCTTAGTACATTACCCGTGCCTGAGTTGACGAATTGGGTGGTTACCTGAAGAGTGGGGGGTGACTGGGACATTGTTTTGCGTATTGAGTTGAGATTGTTTTCTAGGAAAGGGGACTGTATGGCACGCATTATACAACAGAGGGCTAGGGTTGGAGAGGGTGAGGGCAAGGAGGGCCGTCCTCTAGTGGGACAATGGGCAGGAGATGAACCAAGAGACACTTTACAATGATTGACAACAAATATACAGTGCTGACATGGAATGCCAATGGATTGGGCAATAAAGTCAAGAGGGGGTTGGTGACCCGTTACCTCAAGAGGTGCAAGCCCGATATCATATTCCTACGGGAAACGCACCTTTTGGGCTCGAGCTGTTCTTTCCTGGGAAGGGGGCAATATACCACTCTGGCACACGCGGGATTTACCAAAGGTTCCCGAGGGGTGGCATTTCTGATTAAAAAGTCCCCTCCCTTCCAGGTCACAAAGAAATGGGTGGACGCAGACGGGATATACGTTGCAGTACAGGGCATTTGAAGGCGCAAGACGTTTTTACTTATTAGTGTTTATGCACCCCCCTGATTACAGCAGCGTACTTAAGATAGGTTAACGGAACTCCTCTTACACTCCGGCCCAGCCATACATATAATAGGGGGGGATTTCAACGACATATATGATCCCTCTCTAGACCGTACCCAAAACCGACCAGGATCCCTCGGGCCCACAAAGTTGGCTCGATTCTTAGGGACCCTGCTGTTAATTGACCTGTGGAGACGGCACCACCCGCATCTGCGAGCGTACTGTTATTTTTCAGGGTCCCATAGAGTGGTCTCACGGTTAGACTACCTCATTGCCCCGGCAGGTGACGTCCGACAGGTGGACGCAATAGACTATCTAGCCAGAGGCATCTCTGACCACTCGCCTCTTCTAATGAAGGTGGGTGGAAGGGAGGGTCACTAAGTAGCACAGTGGCAATTGAATTCGTGGGCGTTGCTTGATGAGACAGTGGCTAAGGAGCTTAGGGTGGATTCCGAGCTATATTTTCGTGAAAACGAAGGCTCGGTGGAATCGGCAATCACTCCGTGGGAGGCCTACAAGACGGTACTCCGCGACAAAGCGCAAAAGATAATTGCCCACAAAAAGAAACGCGAAGCCCAGGAAATTACAGACTTAGAACACAAAATCATATCCCTAGAGGGCAGCGATCCTACTGTACTAACCGACCATACCCTTCGCCAAATTGACATAACTAAGCAAGCCTATCTGGCACTTGCGACCAATGAAGTCCGGGCACAACAGTTGGCGACCCAGCATCGGCTCTATGAAACAGAGGATAGGGCAGGGAAGCTCCTTGAGTGGCTGGGACGGAAGGAACTAGAGGCACGATGGGTGCTATCGGTTAATGAAGGTACCGTCACGCATACCACACCCTTGGCTAGAGCAGGGGCCTTTGCTCACTATTACGCAACACTATACGCAGCTCAACCCCAGATGGAGGAGGCACAAATACGCCAAAACTTAAACGCGATCGACCTACCCTCGCTCTCACAAGAGGAGAGGGATAGTCTGGAGGGAGATTTGACGTTAGCAGAAGTAAGTGAGGCTATTGGCCGGCAGAAAGCAGGCAAGGCCCCAGGTCCTAATGGTTTTCCAAGTGCATTTTTTAAACTAAACAGCACATTGTTAGTGCCCCACCTTCTCAAGATGTATACGGAGTCCAAAGGCCAAGGAATTTTGCCACAAGACCTCCGTGTGGCCACGGTGGTGGTCCTTCCTAAGGCGGGAAAACCCCCGGATAACTGGGTCCTGTCGCCCTATATCCTTGCTCAATATTGAGATGAAGATTCTGGCCACAATACTTGCCTCGCGCCTCCTGACCGTTATTACCCCCCGATACATAGGGATCAGTCAGGTTTTATGCCTAAACAGTCCACACGTTTCAACCTACAACGCCTCGCCAACTGGATAGACACGGTGCAGAATCGGGACAGCCCCCATATGCTCCTTTCGCTCGACGTTGAGAAAGCGTTTAACACCATCCATTGGCCCTTTATGTGGTGTGTCCTGGAGAGGATGGGCTTTGGCCCGGTGTTCCGAGAGTGGTTGGCACTGTTATACAACGCACCTGAGGCCGCAGTCTGAGTCAACGGGGTTGTTTCCCAGAGTTGGCCGATCCAGCGCGGTACCAGACAGGAATGTCCCTTATCTCCCCTACTGTTTGCCTTTATCCTGGAACCGTTGGCCTGTGTAGTTCGAACCTATCAAGGGCTTGGTGGCTTTGTGGACGACTCCCATATCGCTATACGTGGACGACGTACTTCTTTATGTCACGCAACCGGCTGAGACACTCCCCCGAATGTTACAGCTCTTTGAAGAGTATGGTGGCCCCACGGGCTACAAGATTAAATGGAATAAGTCCACCCTATATCCGTTGAGCGGGCAGTAGAACCTCAAACTTACCCAAGCTGCCTGCGGCTTTCCACAGAGGGGTTTACATATCTGGGACTTTACATCACCACTGACCCCATTACCAGGCTGAAACATAATATTAAACGGGTGCTACTGAACTTTCAGGAAGATGTGAAGAGGTGGAGGAAACTCCCTCTAACCATAATGGGGAGGGCCGCCATGTATAAGATGATCACGCTCCCCCAGCTTTTGTACATTTTACAAAACACCTACTACAAACTACCAGATACTATTTTCACTGCCATCAACAGTGAACTATGTCTCCTCTTATGGGACGGAGCTCACCCGCGTATAGCGCTTTAGACGTTGCAGCACAATCCCTATAATGGGGGTCTAGCCTTGCCAGATGTCAGAGCATATCATAGAGCAGCCCATCTTATAGTCATTAATGAATGAAACCATGCACAGGGAGATCACCCTACTTATAGACTGGAACGGCTGCAATTCCAAAATCGCACTCACTTACATAACATATACGGGGGCGGGTGGTGCACGTCTCCTGCCGGCCACCCAACAAGTACTGGCAGCTTGGAAGAGTGCGGAAAGGCAAATGAAATGGGAGGGGAGACCTACGCTGAGACCCCTCTATGGGAGGGTGCTAGATTACCCGAGATACGTAAGCTGAGGGGCTTTAAGAAATGGGACCTCATAGGTATCTCCAAGATAGGGGACCAGTTAGAGGGGGGCTCTCTGGCATCGTTTGCTTCCCTTCAGGCTAAATATCAACTCCATGATACCCAAGCCTACTCCTACCTTAGACTTAAGCATGCCTGGCACGCTGAAGGGTTGGATACTGCGACACTCCCAGAATATCCCCCGTTAGAAGGTAGGCTCCTACAAGAGGAGATCCCGACCCAAGCCATTTCCCTGACATACAAGACACAGATCAACAATATACCAGACAACCTTGGTCCGCTCTGAGCCAAATGGGAACTCACCACTGGTCCACTAGAGGACATTGATTGTGAAGGTGCCCTCATGCACCCACGTGAATTAGCGATTAGATTAAGGTTGCGCCTCATACAATATAAGATCCTACACAGGATCTATTTTGATAGGGCACGCTTGCACGCAATGGGGAGGGCTGACAACCCAGATTGCCTTAGATGTCACACAGAGCGAGGCATATGTATCCACACCCTCTGGGAGTGCAGGCACATTCAAACATAGTGGCATAGGATAGTGAAAGAACTGAATAATATCCTTGGAGCTCAACTTGGCCTGGATGTAAAGTTTCTCTTACTAGGTATCTCCACAGATATTGATCTGCCAAGACATAAGCTCCTATTGGCTAACCTAGGGTTAGTAGTGGCCAAGAGAGATATAGCTAAAGGTTGGGGGGCTCAGCGACCTCCTACATTCGTAGAGTGGAGGTCCAGTATGGATCTGTATATGGTTGCAGAAAAGGTGGTTTACAAGGCGAGAGGGTGCCCTCGCTAATTCCGGAAAATGTGGACACCCTGGATAGAATACTATGACCGGGATCTCGCCACAGAGGATGAAGGAACAGGCCTCACACAAAGCAGGACAGAGACTGGACATTAACAACTGTGACGAATTGCCCACTCTTGACAAATGTATTCGTATTGGGAAAAGACCCTTGTATCTACATCTATATGACACTGGTTTAATCGTGTTCCTCATTGGAGATTCTGCTGCAACGCCTTCTGCTTATGAATATACTTTGCTGCCCACTGTTGTACCTATATCATGCATTAATGATATCTTGTTTCACCTGGATATTTCATTTATTAAAAAATAATACAAAAATATATATTTTTTTAAACAATCTCACCCAAATCTTTCAGAATGTCTGTGGTGAGGGACTGGCCTCTGGGTGAACACCTCTGTTTATGGTCAACGCAGTATGCAGAAGAATCTTGGTCAAATAATAAGTGATATCTGTGGTGTGGTTCTTTATGGAGAGTCCAGTCTCCCACCACACAAATTACCTATTAGTAGGCCATGCCTCTTCTGCACACAGCTTTAACCCTGAACAAAGCTGGGAAATAAAGAGGCCAGTGCCCCAGCAGACACATCACCTATTAGTAAGCTGAGCCTCTTCTAAATAAAGCTTTCATCCTGAACAAAGTTGAGCATGAAGAGGCCAGTCCCTAAACACACACATCACGAATTACTATGGTAAGCCTTTTGTACTTGCACCTTTTGCCCTGAACAAAGTTTAGCCAGAAGAGGCCAGTGCCTTACCTCACACTTCACCTTTTTATAGGCTGAGCCTCTTCTACATACAGGTGTCACCCTGAACAAAACTCAAGATAAATAAGGCTGCCTGGCACCACACAAGTAATCTGCTAGAAGGTTCAGAGTCTCTTATACATATAGATTTTGCCCTGAACAAAGGTCCGCATGAAGAAGCCAGTCCCCTACCACACACATCACCTATTAGTAGGCGGAGCCTCTTCTACATATAAATTTTACCCTGAACAAAACTGAGCTTGAAGATTCCTATCCCCCACCACACACATCAAGTACTAGTACACCAAGCCTCTCCTACATACAGCTGTCACCCTGTACAAAGCTGCATATGAAGGGGTCAATCCCCCACCTAACACATCACTTAATAGGAGGCTAAGCCTCTTCTACAAACAGTTTTCACCCTGAACAAAGCTCTGTATCAAGAGGCCAGTCCCCCAGCACACACATGTCCTATTCATGGTCTCAGCCTCTTCCACATACAGTTGTCACCTTGAACAAAGCTCAGCATGAAGAGACCAGTCCCTTACAACATACATCACTTATAAGTAGGCCAAGCCTCTTCTGCATTCAGCTTTTCCCGTGAACAGAGCTCAACACATCATGTACCAGTAAGCTAAGCCTCTTATCCATACAGCTGTCAGCCTGTTCAAAGCTCTAAATGAAGGGGCCAGTATTCCACTACACGCATTATCTGCTAATAGGCAAAGCCTATTCTGCATACAGCTGTCGTCCTGAGCAAAGCTCTGCTTTGAGCTCTTTCTGGAGAGACCAGTCACTGACCACACCAAAAGTACCTTCAACTTATTACTCCTAAACTGGGTACATTTTAGAAAAAAATATAAAGTGTGAAATTGGTAAAGGTGTACACATATTAAAAAAGATTTTTTATCGTCTCATCCTTGTTCTCCAGGTGTTCAGTCTCTTTGAAAATACCTACCAAAGAGCAGAAGAGGAAGAAGAACAGACATGCATACTATTTTCAATGGAATGAAGGTACAACTCAAGTCGATAGAGAAAAAAGTCAAACGAAAAAAACACAATATTTTTAAGAGTTCTCAGAGGCTTCTTAGAAAATGAATAAAACAAAGAGTTAGTTGTGAAGGTGTCAGAAAGAAGGATGGATCTGCCTCATCGAAAGTAGACCTAAGTAGAACATCTGACGTAGACAATATGATCATTCTTCTGTAAGGAATAAAAAATTCAAGGAAATTCAACGGACGTTCTTTCGCACAAGGGTAGTACATAATATGAAATCAATGAAGCAAGTGATGAGAGGAGCTAGAATTTGACAATCCTCCACAAAATTAGAACTTTGGACAGGTTAGTGTCATGTCTAAAAAAGAAGTGCCAACAAAAGCAGCAAATCAACACATACAACCGTTTCAGCATATTTGAGGGGGAGTGGAAACACTCTTTCAGTAGTAAGGCTTGTTTTAATGAAGAAAGCTACTTTCAACCCAATAGTTTATTGTTTGCAGTTGATTTAGATGACCACTCATATGAGGTGAAACAAGGTATAGCAATACAAAAGATCAAATTAATACCTAGATATACTGATGAAATAAATAGGGATGAACTTTTACAGGTAAGTCCTCCTGCTCCAGTGTATGAGTGGCAGTGCAGCAGTAACTGTAAAAAAGGCAAGAGTCAATTGAGAAGCTTAGGTTATGCCTAAGAGAGATCAACAGTGCAACTTTAAAATTGAAAAACAGAATTTTGTGAACTCTGAATCCCTGTACAGTAAGAAAACTATCCAATCTTCAAGGACTTTCGTGGCTTGCCTAACCAAAGAGAATGTAACAGAACTTTTCAGCATTTTTTTAATGCTATCTGTGGTTCACACCCAAATGTGCAATATAGTTAGAAAGGTTGTATTTTGTGAAAAGTCCAGCTCTTCATTTAGAAGCTTTGAATAAAGCTTGTTAGCATGGCACTCTGTCTGAAGTTACAAATATTTCAGAAGATATTCACTTAGTGTACTTTGGACGAACTTGAAAGTAACTCTGGTGTAAAAGAAGTAAAGTCACCTTGGTGTAAACGAAGTAGTAGTTGAACCCACTAGTTAAGAGAGAATACAGGTATTTGTTTAGACAGCTTTGGCAAAAAATACAGGAATTTAGTGTCACATATGCTGCAATTCCAAACAACTAGCAAACAACAGGGTTATACCCAATTGACCCTATATATACCTGGGTATGGAACAATTATATGCAAACAAAACGTGGTATAAAGGAATAGATATGGAGATTACTTTTGTATAGAGCACACTTAGTTACTCTGTCTCTAGTTTATTAATCTAGAAGGATTTTATCAAAACATTTTAACATTTCTGCATCAAGAATGACATAGAATCAAGAAGGGAACAATAACTCAAAAATACAGATATACACATAAATTGTACATACGCAAATTCCTAACATACAAAAGAACACAAGCAACTTATACATACAAGCTAACCCCTAGAAAAGCACAAATATTTTCTACTAGTGTCCTCCAAATAATTTTAGGACGGACCACTGGGAGATAGTCCAGGAGGTACGCTGCGACTCAGTCAGTTAGTGTCGAACCTTCTCAGCGTACTTGACAGTGAGTCTCCAAACTTTGCTTAATTTATATGACTCCTCCTTCAAAAAAAGGGTCTACGCAATCGCGTTTCGGCCTTACACTTTCCACGGCCTCCTCAGGACAGGGTTAATGCAATAACTGTACACACACTACAAAAAAGAAAAATATACATACACATATAAGGATCAGTCCTCTTGTCTCCACATAAACTTAATCACAAGCAAAGTCGTTGCAGTTCTCCATGCTGCCCAGGGGGAAGGGTGGCCGCTGTCACCAACCAGGTGGCCGAGGAAAGTGTAAGGCCGAAACGCGATTGCGTAGACCCTTTTTTTTGAAGGAGGAGTCATAGAAATTAAGCAAAGTTTGGAGACTCACTGTCAAGTACGCTGAGAAGGTTCGACACTAACTGACTGAGTCGCAGCGTACCTCCTGGACTATCTCCCAGTGGTCCGTCCTAAAATTATTTGGAGGACACTAGTAGAAATTATTTGTGCTTTTCTAGGGGTTAGCTTGTATGTATAAGTTGCTTGTGTTCTTTTGTATGTTAGGAATTTGCGTATGTACAATTTATGTGTATATCTGTATTTTTGAGTTATTGTTCCCTTCTTGATTCTATGTCATTCTTGATGCAGAAATGTTAAAATGTTTTGATAAAATCCTTCTAGATTAATAAACTAGAGATAGAGTAACTAAGTGTGCTCTATACAAAAGTAATCTCCATATCTATTCCTTTATACCACATTTTGTTTGCATGCAATTCCAAACAAGGTATGTGATCTTTTTCATCGTACAAACTACAAAGCACAAACTAGAAAAATGTAATATGTGTGCAAAAACTGAAGCGGAATACCTTATTTAGTGGTATAAACATGCTCTGTATTTAATTGCAGAGGAGGCAATACTGCCTGAACTACACGAGCTGAATGTGTGTGAGAGTATTCTGATCCAAACAGTGCATCCTTCCCAAGCAATAGTGAGAATGCAGACAAAAACTAAAATTACTTCAAGTGAATGAGTGAAAGGTCTCAAAGGAAAAGTTGTGTACCTTCCACTAGATTTTAAAGAGAATGTTGAAACACTTGGGTGTAGATCAAGAGGTAGAGGAAACACTAGTAACTCTGGTAAATGGTGTGGCAATACAGATTAAACAGATATGGCAGGAATTGATTGGTACAAAGAAAGTAAAGAAAGACATAGAAGACCTCAAAAGAAAATATGTTTTACAAAGATGTAGCTGTAGATCAGCATGTAATTCACTGGGCACACCCACTTCAGAGCCTACTGATAGTCAACAGTTTGGAAAAGTAGATTCTGCAGAAGAGATATATGAACAGTACAGTATTTACCCTCCACACTCTAGGAAAGTTAATGGGAGATGCATGAGCATTCTATCAGATGAAACAAGCCAAAGGGGTGTGTGTGGGAAAAGAGTTTAGAAGTTTGCTGCTTTCAACATCTGTTTCCAACAAGAGAACGCAATCGTTATATCCTTGCTTCAGAATGCAAATCAACTAGACTGTACTCTGAAGATCCGCTATTCAGACAAAACATTCCATATCTTTTTCATGTTCTCTTTGAAAGTGAACTCTGTCTTTTATCATATGCTGATGCACATATTGTGTAAACAGGAGGATGATTTCAAAATATGTGTGCAAGATACTTTGTTTATAAAGTCAATGGGATAGATGAGAATCTTGAGTGCAATCTCATGAATCTTGCGATGCGCCAACGTGGAACAAATGAGTACTGGTTCCATCGGCATGGTGAGCTGAAGTTCATTTCTCACAACTTATTTGCACTTACCTGGTTCGTAAATCTTAGCTGGGCAGAGAATGCCTTGGATTATTTGCATGACATCCTCAGAGAAGCTAACTCCTAAATTGTTGCCATCAACTTTAAAACACAGGGTGAATTGTGCTTAGTGGATCCAGCAAATGTTTGGAGGTACTTTGACCATAGTTTTCAAGCTGTACTGCGTTTTATCTGCAACTAATGAAATCTTCCTCTTGCGGAAGTTGTTGACTACTTTTGGAGGAAAGGATATCAAGCTAGAGGTGATCTCCATATTCACGTTACTGTGGGGAAACATTCCCCCCAAATTTGTACAGGATACTCATGTGTCAGCACTGTCCTTCATTGAGCAGTATATAACATGCGATTCCCAATTAGACTGAGAACCAAACCCTTAGGCAGCAGGCATTGTGGTTTCAGACCCATGAATGTAGAAAACACTGTTGTCCCATAAAGCGTACCAACGGAAAATACTACACCAAGTGTTGCTTGGCCTTATATCTCTAAAGGAAGAGTAAACGGTTTCATGTCTGCAGTCAGACATACAGTCACTTGCAAATCTCAAAAAAATACAAACAGCATTTAATGGAGTTGAGGAATCTAAACTTATCAATAACTACAAACCTGTTATTTTGTCTATGTGGAATGCAAACATGAATTTTCAGTTTGTACCTGACAATGTCATTGCCGTTGCTAGATATGTTACTTCTTACATTACAAAGTCTAAAAATGCAGAAATAAAAGAGGTGTAGGAAGAGATTTCAGCAAAGTAGCCTTTAATCAAAGAAGTTGTAAAGCTTTAGCCTGAAGATGCTTTCCTACGTGCAAGAAAGTTGTTATGAGTCATGTGACCGGTTGAGTTTGGCTAATGTACATGGGAAGTCCAAATCTAGCATTTGTATTAGTTTAGCCCTTGCTTCTAATCTTTTGATGAGATTTAATATATTGCACACTGATCCTGATAGCACAGACATTGTTAAAGCAAATATGCTGGACACTTCCCAAATTTAAGTGTTCATTTAGAAAACCTCTGTCTGAATAGTTCAGTTCTATACTTACAGAAACAATGTAGGAGAAAACATTGAAAGTGACAAATGTATTGTCTCTGGGTCTAATGATTGTTTAGTGAGACACAACAAAGCAAGTCTCACCAACCACTGGAAACTATGTTGCCAAAATGCAGGTAAGAGCGAGTTCTGTTAACATTTTGGTGTAAAGAGTCAGAATGACTACTATGAGGATGCTTTAAATGCAGTTCAAGACTAAATTGAATGTTCTGTGTTTCCTACTTATTTGAAAATGTTGACTGATGAGACTCAACAAGAGGAGACAATAGCAACCAAGGTTGTGAAAATGGTTCACAAGGCAGCCAGAGTTCAGGAACTCTTAGTGAAGATCTTCTTGGCCAGCATGTTATTAAGAATGAGGAAGCCATTGCTATGAATGAGGTGCAGAATTCTATGAATCAGGTGAAAGGATCAGTGTATTGACTTGGACAGTTTAGTAGCTCAACTAAATGAAGACCAAATGCAGATTTACCCAGAAATAATTGTATCAGTGGATGATCGAATTCTGCACAATAATTCTGAATGTACATGCATCAAATTCAAGCCTACACTCCACTATGTTAGTGGCAGACAGGCACTGGCAAAGGTTTCCTGATAAAAGTGCTTACTTCATATGCCCATAAAAAGACAGATTGTAACTATTCTTGTGTTGTGACAGTACCCACTGGACTAGCTGCACACAATATAAAAGGTATTACTTTGCATCAACTTAAAATGTTGCAAGTGGAGCATGACAACAAACTGGAGTACCATAAGATTTCCAGTGATGCTTGTCACAAACTCATGAAGTTATAAGGGTTCCTAAAAAAATGAAGATCCTGATTATAAATGAGGTTACCGTGGTTTCAAGCTTAATACTAGCCTTTGTTCTTCTGAGAAGGCAAGAAGTTCTCTGAACGAACTTTTGTACTCTATTTGGAGGGAAACATGTTATAGTGTTTGGGGATGTACCCTGTCAAAGATCAGCCAGTTTTCAATAGACTCCTGAGCAAACAAACTAGAAAATCTTTAGGCAGCGTTGAAAATGTTAACATTTGGTTGAATTCCCAGTACAAAGAATGCAAGAAATATGATACAGCCTGCAGATTTGGAGTATGGAAATATACTGAAGGACACTAAAATAGGAATAGTCTCCAAAAAATCAAAGTTGGCTCTGAGACTCTCAACCCACACCACAAGTCTGCCGCAGCTGTAATAGAGAAGATCATTAAACATTACAAACAGATTGTGTGCCTCATGTCAATATTGGAAGGGTGTGCACAGTTCAATAGTGAAATGCAGATGTTAGAGAAAGAGGACATCATTACCTTACATGTAACTACAAGATGGAGCATCAAGGCCTCCTTTTATCACTATGTCAATCAATGGTAAACTAGCTTGAAGGACTTGAGAAATCAGTGTCACAAACAGGTGGTTTAGAGAAAAATCTAAGGCTCTGTAAAATTTCTAGAATCATTCTGTGTTAGAGTTTGAATGTTGAGGAGGGCTTAGTGAATGGTGCTATGGAAATCAAATATCCCAATAACAGTGATATCTGATAGAGACTTCTAGCTGCGGACTCCTTACCTTAGAATTATCCCCGGGCATCAGACTGGATCCAGAAACCTTTCAAGCAGTACCTCTGTGCACTGGTAGTTGGCATTGTTCGACTTCACCACTCCAGCACGCTGACATCAGTTCTTTTCTTTCAGAGCTAGTCAGTGCAAATCTGGAGAGAGCTACCTCCAGTCATTTTTCGACTACTTTTTTCCTCAACTTTTGTTGAAGCTTTTTCTATAGACGTTCTCTCCTGGTGTGACAAGGATGTCCCCCAAAAATCTAAGGGTTTCAAACCCTGTGGTGCCTGTCACAGGCCACTGTCTGTAACAGATCCAGTTCTGGTTTGTCTTTGGTGCTTTGAGTGGGACAACGACTTGCAAAGACTACTGTGCCATGCACTGAAAGGCGTTGAGGGAGTTCTCCCTGAAGCTCCTTGCCATCTGATGTTGGACAACCCTACAACGATCACGATCCTACTTGCGTGGAAGGTCCCAGAGTCGCTCGTGGAGCTTATCACGACATTTCAAGATCAAAATCTTCTTCCGGTAAGTCCCACCACAAACGGATGAAGTCAAAGCACTCTTCGACTTCACCGTGTAAGCCTTCAGACTACGCACAGGAACACTGACAAAAATCTAGGCCTCACTCCCATGCATTTTCCATGAATCCTGTTTCTGGTTCCACTGCATGCCTTGCAGTGTTTCCGAGCGTTGGAGTGACCCCGCTCAACTCAAGGAATTTTATGAGGCCATGCACCTCATATTTGGGCGTTCCGACCCCACTGGAGCGCCTTCGAGCCCAAAGGATTTGGAGGGAGTACCCACTGGATTTAGACCAGCAGGTTCGCCCTCAGTGCCAGTTGGGCCCCATGGATCTGGGGTCAGATACAGAGCGACTTCTCCTGCGAGAGCTCGACCTTCCGCGTAGTCCACTCCAGTATTGTCGTTCCTGGCACCACTGACCCCATTATAATTTCTGACTCTGACACGCAGCTAAATAGGCCTCACCCAACTCTGACTCTGCTGCCAACAAGGGCCATTCTTCCAATTGGAGACAGTATCTTTTCCTTATGATAGGACTGGAGAGTGAGACAATTGGGAGGGGTCTCAGGACCCTTTCGGTTAAAACCCACTTGAGGAAATTGAGGACAACTGGTACGAGGAACTGGCAGATTCCAGTGGTTTGGGCACCTCATTTGACACTGGATTGGTCTCTCCTCCTGCAAAGGCTATGGAGGAAGGGGCTTCTTTTGCTATGGTGGTGAAAAAAAGGTAGCTGAAGCTCTTGACCTTCTGGTTCTCTCAGTGGCATCAGTGACGAACATCTTGACAGAATTGCTTCGTCCTGGAGTTGCTTCCTCTTAACCGCTCCTTCTATTTAATGAGGTCCTCACTGATCTACTGCTTGGGGCCTGGTCCAAGCCCTGCACACAAGCTCCTGCGCACAGGAGAATTGCCCGCTGCCATCCGCCTGCTCCTGGGGACCCCAGTTTCCTCACCCAGCACCCCACTCTGGAGAACCACCAAGTCTCCACTTCCAGAGTCAACCGTTGGGCATTCCCTGCCACTCCACCGGATAGGGAATCCAAGAGGCTGGATACCTTTGGCAAGACTGTTTTCTTCCATTAACCTAGCACTGCAGTCAGTAAAGACTGCATGTCTCTTGGGCCTGTACACTAACAAAGTCTGGGATTCAGTTACCCAAGTGCTGCTCATGAGGTCCGAGCCGTACTATCACAGGCAATTACAGATGGAAGGGATTATCAAAGTTCACTGTTCACTGCAGTTTGGATATGACCGACTCGCTGGGCAGCACAATTGCATCGTCAGTGGCCTTAAGGAGCCATTTCTGGCTGAGAACTATTGGCTACTCCAGGGATGTTCAAGCTTCCCTTATGGACATGCACTTTGATGGCTCCTGCCTTTTTGGCGAACACGCAGACTCCGCGCTGGAGCATTTTAAGGGCAGTCAGAGCTCAGTAGCTACTGAGCGGATTACTGAATGGGAAATTGTGCAGACATTTGATGACCATAGCAGGGGAGGGACGATAACCAACCCCAAAAGCTGTTGTATTTATATTGCCACTCTTATAAAGGGTGACTATTGACTTGTAATAATACCTGTACCAAGGTTGAATGCGCTGTAATGCCAGGTTTTGTACCGTACTACATTCAATAAAGGCAGGTTTAAAAAAAGAACATCCGGGCTACGGCCAGGTCCTTGGGCCTTTCCATGGCCCATTGCCATCCCCAGTCTGCCTTTTATTCCTCTGTGGCTATAGATGGGGCTACCACAATGTCCTTTTCCTCTCAGCAACCAAGGCTAACACACTTCACGCCTTTTCATGCCCGTGGGTTCCACAGACAACATGGGACTCCTAGCCAGAGGTTGACCTAGTCTGCTACCCCCCTTTCCAGCAACCACAGCCTTCAAACCCATTTAGCTTGCCCACATGCATCATGGGAATCCAGTAGGTGGCAAGATCCTCCATCACCTGCACCGCTTGAGGTCCATACCATCAGACCAATGGGTGCTTCAGATTATCCAGCGAGGTTACTCCACTCCCTTTCTGGAAACCCCACCACCCATGCAACCAATTACGACCGGCTGACGAGGAACATACCTCCCTGCTCTGTCAGGAAGTTCAGGCCCTTCTAGCCAAAGGAGCCATAGAGATGATGCCGGCAACAGAAGCAGGTCGTGATTGCTATTTCCTACTGCTTTCTAGTGCCCAAAACGGACAGAGGACTTCATCCCATTGACCCCTGACCTCCTGCAGTTTAGGAGGTCCCTCAAGACGTGGCTATTTGCACAAGCCTACAACTGACCCCTTCATGTGTAACGCACATAGCTTACTATAGCGCCATGAAACCAATCGGTGTATGTGCGCTCTACAAATCCTTCTTAACATTAACATCCCATTCTAGTCCTGAGCCATCTCAATCCCTTCCTGAAGAATGATAAATTCAAGCTGCTCATGTTAGCTCAGGTCCTGTCTGCCCTCGACCCAGGAGACTGGATGGTAGCACTAGACTTGCAGGACACCTATTTCCACATCCTCGTCCTGCCTGCTTCAGGTGCTACCTGTGGTTCACAGTAGACCACAAGCACTCCCAGTTTGCTGTGCTCCCTTTTGGCCTCACCAGTGCCCCTCGGGTGTTCACCAAAGTGATGGTGGTGGTTGCAGCACATCTCTGAAGGTCGGGGATTTCAGTCTTCTACATCGACGACTGGCTGCTAATGGCGGACTCACCCCAGGCATACCTCTCCCACTTCCAGACTACAACGGACCTCCTGCGCTTTCTGGGGTTAACTATAAACATGCCAAAGTCACACCTTACTCGCTCTGAGGTTTAGTTTTGTCAGAGGTGTTCTGGAAACAGTGCAGTTTTGAGCCTTTCCTCCCGAAAAGCAAGTCTAGGATATTCAGGCTATGATTCAGATGTTTCTTCCTCTACCTTGGATTTGGGTGAGACTGACTGAGGTTGCTGGGCATCACGGTCTCCTGCATCCTGCTGGTGAAACGTGCCCATTGGCCTATGCGGGCTCTGCAGTGGGACCTAAGTTCTAGTGGGCTCAGCATCAAGGGAATCGCTCCGACCTGGTGCAGATATCGGAGGGAACTGCCAAAGACCTGCAATGGTGGCTTAAAAAGCGCAATTGGGTCAGCAGCCGACCCCCCTCCCTTCCCCATCCAGAGCTGACTGTAGTGACAGATGTGTCACTCCTTGACTGTGGCGGCCATATGGGAGCATCAGCGATCAGAGGACTATGGTCTCCGGCGGAGTCCCAGCTCCACATCAACTTGTTGGAGCTGAGGACAATACGACTGGCATTAAAAGCCTTTCTTCCTTTGATCAAGGTGAGGCTAGTGCAGATGTTCACTGCCATTTGGTACTGCAACAAAGAGGGTGGAGAGGGATTGTGAACCATGTGCCATGAGGCTCTTCATCTCTGGACATGGCTGGAATGTCAGGGCATTTCCTTGATGGTTCAACACCTGGCAGGCTCTCTGAACGCCAGAGCAGACAAACTCAGCCGTCAATGCCTAGCAGAACATGAATGGCGGCTTCATCTGAAGGTGGTGCAAGTTTTTTCAAAACTGGGGAGAACCTTGGCTAGATCAATTTGCCACCTCTGAGAACATGCAATGTCAGCAAGTCTGCATGCTGGAGTTTTGGCTCTCGTTTTGAGATGCCTTTCATCTCAAGTGCAGCTCATTTATCCTGTACACCTTTCTGTCAATACCACTCCTGCTCAGAATTCTCAAGAAGATCAGGAACGACCAGGCCCCAGTTGTTCTTGTGGCCCAGGATTAGGCATAGGGAGTGTGGCATCCCAACCTCCTAAGCATGAGCATCGGTCCTCCAATTGGGTTGCCCCTTTGGGAGGATCTTCTATTGCAGCAAAAAGGCAGGATCTAGCACCCGAACCTGTGCACGCTCCCCCTTAATGCTTGTAGATTGAGCGCTGACAGATTTTGACTTTCCCTCTGAAGCCTGCAGTGTCATTCTGGCAGCCAGTCGTCCCTCAACCAAGACAGTATAAAACTGCAGTCTCCAGAAATGTAGACCTCCTTTCTACACCCTTATCCCAAGGTTTACTATTTTCTCTCACTGGCTCAGCAAGGCTTTGCTCTGGGCACCGTCCAAGTTTATAGATAATCAAAAGGAGCTAGCTATTATGTTAAACTCATGTAATGTGTGTCAGAAAAAACAATCGTTTTTTATGAAGGCCCCCACCCACAAACCTAGTTGGTGGCATCGTTCATCATCGGGCCCCACCCAGGGCACCGAGTGTGCCTGGGGTGTGATGCGATGTCTGTTTACAGCGGAGCGGATTTTGTTAAGTGAATGTGCAGTGATGGTGGTAAGGGTGTAGATTTAAATACTGTCCTAATGGTCCCAAAGTCCGCAAGGGTTATTTAATCATGGGCCCTTGGCAGTGTTAAAAGCAAGGCTGTGGATGTGTTTGGAGGTGATTATTGGCTCCCACATCCAGTGTGGTCAACTAGTTTCAGCCAGGCCTTGTATTAATTCTGGCTTTCATCAGGACCTATGTGTGAGTAGCGATACAGTATAGGGGTATACAACAGTGTTTGGAATGCTCCTATGTGACTCACGCGCTAAGGGGCGGTGAATGTAAGAGGATGGTTTTCTCGGTTTATACCTCTGGAAGTAAAAAAAAGGACAAACAAACAGAGAGACATATATAAAATGAGTTGATATCAGGTAGAGCACTAATATTTAGTGATTTCATATCGTCGTGCGTGTGTAAAAATCGGAGTAAATTCCGAGGTGTGTCGGCGAGTGATTCAGATGTGCCGATTGAGAAATATGTAGTACCGTGCTATACATTCAAGCGGCAGAATACATATTGTGACTGCTTTGTTTGAGGGAGACATGAGAAACACATGATTCTTACTGGAGGGGGTTCGGCTATTTGTAACACTCTGGTAATGATTAAAGAAAAGGCGAGTGAGAAAGGACCCCGTCAGTTTCTCGGACGTGACTCCCAGAGGCTGGGGATTGTCACGAATAACCCTCCATCTTACCCACTTACTTCAATCCAGCTCAGGGCCCGCAGCTCAAACCTACTTGGCCATTACAGGAACTCCGTCGATGATCGTAATGGTTTTCGCGGGCTTTAAGTATCTTCCTGAGACCGCAGCTGCAGTCAATTCCCTTGTCAGTGCGAGTAGCGTCTGGGGAAGGAAAGTGTAAAAACAAACAAAGGACAATGCTGCGTAAGTATGTAGTGTTATCGGCGGCTTCTCGTATGTGTGCGTGATTATTAACCTTCCTAAATAATGATGGAGAAGTGCAGTATTAAAAATACATGCCTGGGGGCGTGGCTAGCAGCCGTCGAAAATGGCCACAGCCTAGGGAGGCTCCGGGGTCCACGAAACCTCCCCCGTCAATCCGCACAGTTATCCGGCGGTTTTCTCACCTCAAACAGTCTGCCAGCGATATCCGAAGACTCTGAGTGCCCGTGGGTCCAGGTCTGAAGCCGTTTGAACGATCCCTATGGCATGGACAGCTGGACGACGAAACGGGGCCTGCCACGGCGAGGTGAGCCGGGGACTAAAGTAGAAGCGAAGCCGACTGCGGCGCCTCAACGAGCCAGGCGAATAGAGGCGCGAGGTGTGGCTGGCCAGCGGCGAATGAGAGAAGCTGCATATTCACTCCGATTCCAGACAACATGACACTCATCCCCCCGCAACGTATTTAGCTACATGGCACTGGCAGAAAAGCGGCGGAAGAATAACCACCGCTCCATAGACCCGATGCAACTCCCGCCAGTGCATGAGGCGGGGTTTGTGGAGCGGCCGTACGGGTGTGATACTCGCAACCCCCCACACTTCAAGAAAGGTGAACAAAACATAGCTACGGCAAAATCACAGCCATATAGTAAGCTGGAAGTGCACCTGCAGACTGGGTAATTAACCCTCGCACATCAGCAGGGGGCAAAACAGCGTGGTGAACGACGCCATGTTGACAGGGAGGAAGGGGATCCCTACCAACGGCAATTCAGTCATGACTGACAGTGCGAAAGCCATTCCTTGCGTGTGTATATAAAGTGGGTTCAAGCAGACAGTGCCAGTCTTGGAATATTAAGAGCAGCAGAGTACAGGAGGGACGGGGGTGCAAAACCCGACAGGCCGCTTGGGTTGTAATAACCCTCTGGCAGGTGGCGGTGGCTACCACCCCTGACTCCAACCTCCATGCGCACTTCACCCACAGCAAAGATGAGCGGCAGGAATACAAAAGGTCTGAACCAGGCGAAGCTCTAAAAGTATGCCTACACAAAATCACAGTCGGACCCCACGGACCAGGATGCTGCACCTGCGCCATGCTCGAAAAACACAGAAACCCATGAGGTGACACTACAAGACATAATGGCTTCGTTGAATAACGTGCACATGTCCCTGGACTCACGCATTGGGACTCTGTCAGTGGAACTCTCATTAATCCGAGCCAATTTTAACAAAATGACCACCAGAGTATCAGAGGTGGAGGCCACGGCGACAACCTTAACGAATGACACGACCACACCCAAGAAACAAGTGCATCCCACGGCGGACAACAAGCTACTAGCTGTGAAGCTGGAGGACCAGGAAGGGCGGTTGAGAAGAAATAACATCCGCCTTATAGGTGTGCCGGAACGAACAGGTGGCCCAGCCCTAGACCGGTTTGTCGAAGATCTCATTATAAACCATCTCCAGCCACGGGGCCTCTTCAACTACTTCTCTGTTGAAAGGGCGCATCGGGTCCCAGGAGGCAGACCGAAACCGGGGACCCCCACGCCCAATTTTGGCTCGTATTTTTAATTACGTGGATAGAGACGTGATACTGCAGGCCGCACGTACTGCTCCTCCCTTATGTCTCGACAACGCAACCATCACCATCTTTCCAGATTATACGGCAGCAGTCACGAAGCAGCGCCGTGGCTTTCTTGAAGTCAAAAAGACACTTTGCGATCGTGGGATTAAATACTCAATGCTGTTCCCCGCGAAATTCAGGGTGGAAGCCGAAGGTAAAGCATGGTTTTTTATGACTCTGGAGGACGCACAGGAATGGCTGGAGGGTTGGCGCAAGGCAAGGCCTCACGATCGGAACGCTCAGGAGGAGGCAACGGCCCACGCGGTGGGAACGAAGGACCGGAGTAGACGGCTATAACGGAGTACAGCTTCTATTACTGAGGAAGAGGAGACGGAAAGAGTCATTGACACGACAACGGCCTGGTCCTGGTGTACTACTAGAAACTACGGCCCTCTTGGTTGGACTGGCTGCAACTAAAACATTACTACCAAACTAGCAACGCAATGAAGAAGAATTCAAGTGAGTGAATAACGAGATAAGAACAGTCCGCTGAGGGGAATCCATACCCTCCAGACAAGTAACTTACACGATCTATCAGAGAGGGAGAAGATGTCGCTACTAATGAAGACGACAAGGAGGGTGGTTTTCAAGGACAATGGATGATTGCTCTCACCCCCAAGTTATGGTATCGGGGAAGGGTATTAAGCACTCTGCACTGTTGGGGTGGCGGGTAGTTCTAAGTCCGTCAAGCAGGGGAGGAGGGAGGGGGGTAAGGGATTGTTATTGTAGTATTGTGAGTCATTGGTTAACACTTCTAGAAGGGCACTGGCTAAAGACTGGTTTGCATGTGTTGGTCACCGGAAGTACTTACGATATGATTCAATGATTGCACGCATTACTTATGACAGAAATGATGGTAAAGGATCACAAAAAGGCTGAATCACCAATGTCCCTCGTGTCCCCAGTTGCTCCTCTGTCGCTGGTCACATGGAATGTCCGTGGGCTAGGGGATAAGATTAAGAGAGGTCTAGTTTTACAATATCTGAAACGCTGTGCACCAGCGGTGGCCCTATGACAAGAGACACACTTGACGGGATCAACCTGTAAAGCGCTGGACCGGTGGGGGGTTAAAATGATTGTACACTCCGAGTTTTCCTCTGGATCGCGAGGAGTGGGTATTTTAGTGAAAAAGCAATTTCCATTGATAATTAAACGAACATGGACAGATGACCAAGGCCGCTTCGTGGCTATTGCATGGCAATGGGAGGGGAGGCCTTTTAATGTGGTGTCAGTGTATATCCCTCCAACACTCCACGCAGTGGCCCTTCCAGCGCTCAGTGAATTTCTGCTCGCCCTTCCAGAGGGGAAAATGATAATTGGGGATTTAAACGCCACTATTAACAGAACTTTAGATCAACATCCCCATAAACCTCAGAATACTGATATATCTCGTATAGAGAGCTTCCTAGAAGCACTTGGCCTCACAGATACCTGGAGATGCCGTCACCCCACAACACGACAGTTCACTTATCAATCGGGAGTGCATAATAGCCTCTCAAGGATAGATTTCTTTTTAACATCAGCGGACATCTTACAGAATATAGTGGACGTTGAGATATGGCCCAGAGGAATTTCAGATCACTCCCTGGTAGTACTAACATACACGTACCACCACAGGGTTAGACGATGCATTTATCCCATATGTCCTGGCTACTTGCATAATCCCAACATCCTCAAAGACATCACCACTGCAACACAACACTACTTCCAAGAAAATATAACATCGGTCCTGTCATCAATCACTCTTTGGGAGGCTTATAAAACTGTGGTTCGTGGCCAGGCCATTGCATCCATTACAGGTCATAAACGCGAGAAGCAGCAGGAGTTGAATGCCATTGAATCGGAATTATACAATGCTGAAGTCCAACATACACAAAACCCAACATCGGGATCATCCCAACCCCTGCGTATTAAGCAATAGGAATACAGAGAATATTTAAAAGAGACGACTAAGTCCAGGTTGCAAGCTACACAACATAAGATATATGAAGTTGGAGATAAGGTGGGTAAACTTCTGGCCTGGCTCGACAAAAAAGAAAGGGCAAAGAGATGGATAGCGCAGATAAAATCACTGGATGGAATGTTAGTATCTGACCCACAGGGAATAGTAAATAGTCTAGCCGAGTATTTTAAAACAGATCTATGCGACAACGTCAACCACAACGGTTGAGGAGGTACAGGCCTTTTTATGGATATTAAAATGCCCAGGTTAACGACAGAGGCAACCCTCAGGCTTGAAGCTGACCCCACGACGGAAGAACTGCAATTAGCAATCGGGTCTCTACAACCAGGGAAAGCGGTGGGGCCTAACGGCATACCCATCGAACTCTACAAAAAGATGGCTGGCATACTTTCCCCACACCTACTAAAAATGTATCTCGAAAGTCTGAAAGTGGGAGAATTCCCACAAGACCAAAGAACGGCCACCATAGTAACGATTCCCAAACCAGGAATGCACCTCATATCGCCTAATATCATTACTTAACGCTGAATCTAAAATTCTCGCTAACCTTCTGGCGACAAGACTAACCCCCACACCTAACGACCCTAATACACCCGGATCAGTCTGGATTTATGCCTGGTAGAAACATGGCTCTTAACCTGAGGCGCCTTCATGGGGTGATGGCCCGTATACCGTATATCCAAGAACCAGCTGGTATTCTCTCGTTAGACGCCCGCATGACGTTTAATATGGTGGAGTGGCCCTTCCTCTTTGCGGTCCTTAAACATTTAGGCTTCGGGCCTAAGTTTTGCGCGTGGATACACCCGTTATATTCTAAACCATTGGCGCATGTTACAGCAAATGGTCACATATCGGAGGACTTTCCACTGAGACGCGGAACTCACCAGGGATGTCCCCTGTCCCCCTTACTGTTCGCTCTTGTGCTGGAGCCGCTGGCGGCATGCATTAGATGGGAAACGACCATCCGTGGGCTCAAGTGGGCGGCGGGCTGGTAGGACCGCATCGCCTTGTATGCGGATGACGTATACATGACATCACCCAGGCTGTCCATTATAGTGCTTCTAAATATCTGTGAAACTTATGGTCGGTGTCCGGCTATACTATTATTTGGTCTAAGTCGGTCCTATTTGTACTTTATGGCCCACCACCGCAACTCCCTAGAGATTGCGATTTACAAATTGCAGCGGAAAACTTTAAGTATTTGGGTATTTATGTGACACCTAGGTCCGATGAATTAATTTAAAAAAACGTATACCCCCCCCTGGAACGTCTAAAACGTGATACAACGCATTGGCACACTTTGCCATTGACACTGCTTGGAAACGCAGCACTTTTCAAAATGATGGCACTTCCACGGTTTCTGTATGCCTTAGAAAACACTCCGTTTCCGGTACCGCCAAGCTATTTCAAAGCAATACCGGCAGAGGTCTCCAATTTATTGTGGGGAAACAAACCGGCGCGTATTGCCATGGATTAATTGGTTAGAGGCTGGTATGACGGAGGCATAGCTCTCCCAAACATACAATTGTACTACTGGGCAGCACAGTTAAAAAGAATCAATCAGTGGATACATGCCCCACAAACAGAACCCGCGTTCCAAGCGGACAGATATGGGATGGGGGACGAAGGCATTATGGCGGCACTATATAACAAAAAACGGTTTACCCCACTACTCGGACCAACAGCACATACAGTCAGCATATGGTACTCTGCACATAAAAAACTGGGATGGCAGGGGGTCATCACACAACTTACTCTATTCTGGGACACACAGCGGCTTGGGAGACTCAGAAATAGTAAGGGATTCCATAGATGGGACGCAATAGGCATATCTACGGTGGGCGACTTATGGATTAAGGGCGAGATGATCCCGTTTGAACGTCTACAGGAACAATACGAACTGGCACCGTCTGAACAATTCAGATACATGCAGATCAGGCACGCACTACAAGCAGTTATACCACCAAACACCACAAGCTTCTCCCTTAGAGGATAGACTATTGACTGATTATATGCCCAAAAAAGCCACCTCTTTCACTTACCGTAAACTAGTTAATAACTTACCTGAACCCACGCAAGCACTGAGGGAAAAATGGTCCTCAGACCTGGGGGATCTCGATGAGACAGATTGGCAGACGGCACTTTCATCCCCACGCGAAGTAGCAATACCCTCAAGATTAAGATTAGTACAACTCAAGATACTGCATCACACGTATTATTCTAGATTAACTTTACACAAAATAGGGAATGCTTCACATCCGTTCTGCCTGCGGGAGTGTGGGGAGGGCGGGGGAACATTTTACCATACTATATGGCAATGTCCAAAGATTGTACCATATTGGGTGGCAGTGATGAGGACTATATCGCAAGCAGAGGAAGTATCAGTGGTACCAGAACCCAAAAGGTGTTTATTAAACATATGGGAACCCAATGATTTAACCCATCCAGCACAGGACTGGGCAACTATGGGATGATGTTCGCCAAGCGTAATATAGCTAAATTGTGGGGCTCCGGATGCTCACCAACGCTTAATGAATGGTGCAAATACATGGACTGAGCCATGATTGCAGAAAAAGCGGCGTATGTCAACTGAGGCTGTCCCCAGAAATGGGGGAGGGTGTGGGGAGCTTGAAACAAGTACAGGGGCTATATCTGTGATCCACCCAAGCTGCTGAATGAAGAGATTTCGAATTGAGGGGGGGGGGACAAAACAGAATGTGTGGATTAATAAACAAGATCTTTCCTGTATTATATGTAACAAGGAAGTGCAAAATGTCAAAGGAATCTGTACCAACAAACAGCACTAAGTGTCTAGTGTATTTGACTTTATCATGCCCTGAATTCAATGAAAATATATATTTTTTTAAATACATGCCTGATCTTAATGTATAGTGAAGGTTACAGTTGAAAAAGTGGCCATACTATCCCGTCTGGTAGGTTGGAAAGTGTTGGCAGGAAAGGGAAGACAGAGTGCACCAATATAATTACGATGTGGAGCATTAAGTTGTGGGTCGTTTCTAAGCGCCAGTTGTAAAGTGGTGTGCGACAAAACAAAATGTTGTTATATGGCACTTTGTGTCTGTATATGCCAAATATATGTCCACGCACCGCAGCCATTTTGTTTTTTTTGCTGTTGCTGGACCAACCTTCTTTCTTCAAGTAACTCCTTTTCTCAAGGGACTGCAACATCTGTTCCCTCCATGACCATTTGTCAAGCCTTGATTGGACCTAAGTCTGGTCTTAACATTTCTGATGTGTGCACCATTGGAGCCTCTACACAACTGTCCACTATGCTTACTCACAATAAAAAATGCTTTTTTTGTGTTCTTAACATCTGCTAGGAGGGTCAGTGGAATGCAAACACTTTTCGTGCACCCTCCCTACACAGCATTCTACCGAGACAAACTGGTTCTGGCAACCCATGCCTCCTGTCTTCCGAAAGTGGTGACACCTTTTCATGTGGGACCAGGGCCGGCTTTAGCGCTTGTGGCGCCCTGTGCAACAATGTCTGTTGGTGCCCACCCCCCCACACAATAACCACCTCTACCAAGGATTCCCTCAATAGCACCCGTAAACAGTGCCTCTCAAGTCTCAAAATCCACTGTGTCTCTGTCAGGTTCTTGCCTCGCAGGGTCCCGATGCGGCGAGCAATGGTCCACCTCCTGATATCACCAACACCCCGATTATACCTATAGGCACGGGGTGTTCGAGGGATCAGGGAAGGGTAAAAGGGAAGGAACAGCGTGGGATTTGCAAGGACCTGTAACAACAAGGAACACAGTATAAGCGAGGAGCATCAAAAAGGTCTACTCTCATTAATTCTCACTAGGTGGATTGTATACCTTTACGGGCGGATGAGAATCCCTCAAGCACCTCAAAACCTTTTGCACTTCCAGGTCGCCATCTAGAATACATAACTCAGTAAATAACTGTTCAACCACATATGCCAGATAATCGTCACTCATCTCCTGCAACATACATACCCACAGTTTCAACCACCTCCAATGCCGTATGGCTTGAAGCAAGGAACAATCCATAGACCCTCACGAGTGCTCTTCCCTAAACCCTTTTGTAAAGAATAAAGACCAAGTCCAAAGTAAACAAAAAGAAGAACGACACAGTTCCCAGCCGGATTCCGTGCAGCAGAATGTTCAGGTCACACCCACTCCACGTAACTGGTCTTTCGTCCCTAATCGCCGATTTCAGCAATTGTAGTTTTCCCTTGATAGTTTATTCCAGGGTGCCAAAGCGTGGTTGGATTCACCACTTCTCTCTGGCTGCAATATGTTACCTGAGCGACTATACACGGCAGCGCGTGGAGAATTCCCACCGCGTTCCGCTATGTGCCACTCGACCTCCACGGCTCGTTTCCTTCTCGAGCGGTCAACAAGAGTAGCCCAAACTCCGGAAACGGTAAGGCGCGGCTCCAACACTTACGCCGCTGCCTTCCGCTCTGGGAGAATAGGTAATTTCGACTAACACCCGCCCGCTTCCTTACCTACAGGTAGCGAAGTCCAGTGACGAGGTCAGCGCTCTCTCGGTAGCTGGATTACCGGCCATGAACATTGAAGCGGCCTCTAGATACGCCATAGGAACGCCCGTCGCTCAGCCGAGCGAGAACGAAACGTCGGGAAACGGAATTACGCACGCCGACGACTGCGCGTCGGCGTCTGAAGTACTGCCCTTCGCCCTGGGAAATGTAGTCCGGGGCTACGTAGGCGCCGTTACGCTGGAATCCTGACAGTCTCGGATTAATTTAGTTTTATAGCACCGCTCACACCAGTGTAGGGTGTCAGAGCACTTTATTTCACACACACATTGCACAGGGACAATCAATCATGCGTGTGTGAATCAGTGTATAGGAAATGTTACATCAGACAGAACTACAAGGTGTAGTGTAGGAGTGAAATGTCATAGATATTGGTAGGCAATATAGTTTGAGTCCTTATTCCAGAAAAGCACATTCAGAACTTAAAAAGTAACACCATTGTCAGGGGTTCTTTTTAATAATAGCAATGGTTTTCTACCCAAATGAACACTTTTCACAAGAATAGGATGATGAAAGACTGGGGAAAAAAAACATACAGCTCCAACATATACCTTGCAGTTTGCATGCAGCTCTAGGATGACAGTTAATAGCTCAATGTTCTATATTAGGATTTTGACTTATATACGACAAGTAACAAAAAGAGTTCTCTTACAGAATCAGTAACCCACCAACTATTTCCATTATATGCACTTATCTGCATGGTATATATTCTTAGGAGCAGACATTTTAACCATCTGCGCTACCTTAGGATGAGTTAAAACTTCCACTAGACAAACCTCCGGTTTCTTTCCAGGAAGAGGATTAATCACCGGAGTTATTGTGACATTTTAATTAATGTCTGAAAATTGCTGGAGGCCAGGAACGTGGCAGCAGGTGCTTTCAAAATGATAAGATGCTTGCAAAAATGACACCCCCTGCCCAAGTCAACGCCCGGTGCGGTCGCACCGATCGCACCGCCCTAGAGCCGGGCCTGTGTGGGACAACACATCATCTTGCCTACCTTCTTTGCCCCGCCTCACCCTTCCAAAGAAGAGGTGAGACTCCACCGACTGGACCCAAAAAGAGTATTGTTGTTCTACTTTGATCATACCAGAGAACTCCGGTCTCACAATCAACTCTCCATTTTGTATGTCGGGGCAAAACAAATTAAAGGCCATGCAGAAAAGAACCATCTCGTAATGGATAGTTCTCTGAAATAAACTCCGATATGCATTGACCAAGAAGCAACACACATAGAGGGCTTGTGTGCTCATTCCACCAGAGCCAAGGCTGCAACCACTGTGTTAATTCACAAAGTCCCTGCCATCACTGTTGTCCTTTAAAAAATATAGACCCTTCTGAAGGAATGTTTTATGGAAAGCTTTAAAAGGGACTCATTTCCTACCTTGTAGACTGAGGTGAGTTGGCCCCAAGCCTATGAATGCCAGTTCTCTCTGCTGGCGACAGTGTATATAATTAAGGGTCACCAGTAGAGTGTAACCGATTTTCTAGGCGTGCTCCCCCTCTCCCAGTGCGTTACGGATTTGCTTAAAAAGCTATTTTTGTAATCGGGTGCTGCAGAAAAAGTACCATATGCCAAGAATAAGAATTAAAACTGCATCCGAGCATCTGCACACAGGTTTGGTAAGGTGCTTCAGCTGTTATCGATAGAAAGTGCATGTGCAAGGTCCTAGGCTTCTAAAACTTTATCCGACTGAGGGACCTATGTGCACCTAATGAGTCATTTAGGGCGGAGGTATTGTTGGTTTACCAAGTGGTGAATGGTAGGGGAAGACGAAGGTCAAAAAACCATGACTGCCGTGCCAGGTCGGAAGGGTGCTAGGGAAGCTATCTTGAGAGGTGTGGGTGTAATGGGCTTAGCATTTAAATACTTTACCAGGCTTACAAAGCCTACGGACAAACATAAAGAGTCAAGGACGGGGGTTTTGGGCTGAAACCAGAGCTGGTAATTATCTAGTCACACCCCTTCCCTTCATCTGCTGGAGCGAAGGTCTCCACCTTTTTCGTGAATCCCTGAAGGAATTTCACCAGTTCACAGCTTAACCTAATGTCCAATAGTTGGAAGCATACCAACACTGCCTCCCTGCAGGACCTTATGACCCAGTCATTTCACCTTCTTCGTAGCAGTTCCTGATGGCTCTCCATAGGGGTGGGGCACAAGCACAGAATATGGATAATGTCTTCCTGACCCTGGTCACATAGCCCACAATTCACCTGAACCTCTCGTCTTTTCCATATGAGATGATAAATTGGGGCCTGTATTATCCCACTCATGCGTTTCATGAACTGTACCTAGGTAGCTCTGTGGTTTCAGCCGTGTATAGGTATGGAGCGTGATCCAGCCGTGATTTGCATCGAGACAAGCAAGTCTTGTCCTCTAGCAGTGAGAGCAGGTGTGTGCTAGCTTTTGCCAGCCTTGTGAACCCCTGATGGCTAGTGTGTAGGTTTCAAGCACTCTTTAGACCAAGGGTGCTCAAGGCCTGCGACAGGTAGGGCCTTACCGGTGAGTTCAGACCAAAGGTAATGGCCCAGTGAATCATCTTTTGCTGATCTGAGTTTATGACAACACATCATGAATGCTGCCTTCCGGGACAGTGTCTGCTTAATCAATCAATCAATATGAACTTTATTCGGATAAAAAAACAGCATATCCATAAAAGTAAAAGTTTAAAAGAGACACAATTCATTACAATAAAAGTGGTCTCCAGTGTTAGTAGATAGGTCATAATTATACAATCCTATTAAAAATGTAAATCAGAATCATTAAATGAATACATTAAAATTAGCAAAAATACAATCAAATGAAAATGTTCGGGACAGAAATTTAAAACAAAAACCATTTGAATTAACTGGGGTGCATAGAGTTACGAGTACGCACCGCCTTTTTCAAAAAGAATCCAACCAGAAAACATAGTTCACCATCAGTTATAGCTAGCACCATCCCATAGGCTGCCTTATAATGCCAGACTCCAGCATTACCTGGGCTGGAGATGAGTGGAAGGGAAGCTGAAAAAGTGATCTGTAGATCTTGAGTAGCATTTTGCCCAGTATTGCGCTATGCCACCCCTTAAGAGTCTTGCTTTGGTAAGCTAAGGTAGGAAAAACCTTTGTTTGGGCCACCTGGAAGATCATTGCAAGCGTGGGACCTTTTAGCTTTGTGTAAAGAGACCAAAGGCTGAAGGTCAATGCATTGCCCTTCTTTCCTGATTTAGTCTAACCTAACGCTGTATCTCCTGTTCTCGTTGAAATAGACTCCGAGGTACATGTAGTTGACCCTAACTTTTCTTGGTCCAGAAACTATGTTGGTTTTTGTGATCTAGTCCCTTGAATGAGCAGGTTCTTAGTTTTCTTTTTGTTGATTGTCAAGCCATTCCTAGTTGAAAAGGCTAAAGTTGCATCAAGAAGGCACTGCATGTCAACCTTGGTTCTACTAATCAGGAATAGATCATCCACATACAGCAGATTGGAAAGCTGAAAGCCCCTCAGTTTGGGCAGATGGGAATTGACTGAGTTTAATGTGGGAGCCAGATCTGATAAGAATAGGTGGAATAATGTTGGTCCATGGACGCAGCCCTTGGCCCAAGGCTTAAGACTTACGTGGTAATTGGCCTGGACAAGCGATAGCTGCCTCTGATTTTTATTCTAACTCATGTGTCTCTGTGCCCTCTCTAATCACTGGCGACCTTGCACAGATTTTGCACAGATTTTAAACGTACTACACTTTGCTACAGATAAGCCTTTAACTTTTTTGCTCGCACAAGCAACTCGGATGGTTAACCAAATAATCACATTTCTTCATCACGAGGATTTGATAAAGAGACACTCAAAAACTGCTGATAGTGAACCAATCTGAGATGAAACTTGTAATTTTCTGCTTAAAATTTTACTCATTGCTAATAATGAAGTTGGTGTCCACAATTACTATCAGCTTCAAGTCACAATTGGATTTTGCCTGGTCTCCTCCTGCACATGATTTTAACATTCTTAAGCTTCTCTTGATAATGATTCCGTTTTACCATGTATTATGTTCTAATGTGATAAATAATTGTTATAATTTTAATTAACTATACAATAAAGTGGTACTCCACTGTGTCTTTGTGCAGTGATTCCAGGGCTCTCAGTAGGCCACTTAGGATGTTAAGGAGGGCCAATTTCTGCCAAAGCCTCCCCTAGTAAACCCTATTGATTTCAGACTTGTAGTCCATGAAGTCCAAGTTGACTGGTTGGCTGTTAGGTTTTGCCTGGTCAAATAATAAGGAGAGTGCCATAAGGTTGACTGAGGTCCCTGTATGCTTAGTGAACCCAGTTTGGTTTGGCGGAATGATGTTATTAGCCTCAGCCCATAGCTGCAGCTCTTCTAGTAACACCCATGCAAAATATTTGGCATCATTGTCAATTAGAGCTACCAAGTGATAGTTCCCTGGGACCCCCTTGTCAACTTCCTTGAATATTGGTGCGAAAATCATGACATGAAGGAGGAACGCGATTCAGTTGCAAGATGGTGGAGAAAAGCACTGTTAGTTATGCACCCCAGAATGTTGGCTCTTCCTTATAAATGGCTGATTGGAATACGCCCGGGGCTAGCACCCCCTCGCTGCATCCATTTGAAATTTGTTTCTGGACTAGACTTGCAGTGATAAAGTACCAGGATATTTTGTGCTCACTTTCCAGGGCTGAGGTGACAGGAATGTAATAGCCTCCGAGCCATCTCCCTGTAAGTGAGACTGGTCCAGCTGTGCCAGCGGATTGAAGTGGTCAAGCGAGAAGTAGTACCAGATTGGCTCTGTGATGTTGAAGGAAGCCATTTTGAGAGGTTTCTGCCCACAACATTTACTGTCTGCCAAAAGTTTGCAGAGTTATTTTTACCTGATTTCATGCTGTAATTTTGACCAGAAGGAGTTCCACCTCTCCCTTTGATTATTTCTTTCTCCTCTTTTAACTTTCTTCATGCCTCCCTTATCTCATATAATATTACTGGGTCCATTGGTGACCTTTTAAGGGTTCTCCACGGCGAGTGTGCCCTCCTTTTGGCTCTCCTTATCGAGTGGTTGATTCCCCATCTTTGAAGGATGGTCGTGTTTTTTAATGCTTTAGATTTCTTTTTGGCTACGGCTGGCTTTTCCTGCGGACTTGTGAATTTTTCAGTAAAGCTTACCCAACAAGACAGAGGGTCTCCCTTGAGTATATGAGTGGATGTCAGTAGTTGTTTAGCTTCTGAGGCCAGGGTTGAAAGGATGTCGGTTGTGCACCTGATGTTTAGAAATGTATTGTGTGCCCTTTAATCCCTTGATCTGCTGCGCAGTCATAGTCATCTGGACCCATATCAAGGGTTATCTCTTGTGGTCAGTGGTCACTATCCATTTTTTCACCAAATCCTAAGGAGAAGACAGTGTTCAGCAGGGGGAGACTGACAAAAGTGTGTAGTAATGATGCCGGAGACGGAGCTTGTCTTAAGATTTAATGTAAGGTTACATGGAAGCGGACCCAGCTAGGAAGCAGCCAGCTCCAACAGAAACATCCTCAAGAGTAAACTATGTACATTTTCATATTCCTAGGCAACTAGAAACATTCCAAAAGGAACCAGGACATTGCATTCAATAGTTAACACAATACATATATAAGATGGCATAGCACAGAATATACAATACCTAAAAAACCTAACACAGAATATTACATTACCTTCCCTTCTTCTAAAAAAAATAAGTTAATCTCTATATCTTGCAGGCTTGGCAATAACACAGGACCTCTTTCTAGCATTCCCCTGGACTGAATCTTTTTTAACGGGATGAGAACTCCGCTGGAAGGAAGAAAAATGAGGAACATTACATCAAACTTTGGCAACCTTGCTAATCTTCCACCATAACCCCCCATCCACCTGGACGGCATTTCCCACCAACTTAATCACTTTAACAGGTGGACCAAATTTGCTTTCACCTTTGTTAACGTGGTATTGATCCAGCGGTGAACCAGCAACAGGTACTCCAATACCATATACTCACCTGGGCCCATCAATTCACATACACTCACTCAACCTGGCAACATCCGCTGGAGTCTAAGTTTATTATTGTTTGCTGTAAGCTTCAAGATTAGTTACCTCGTTTTCACAACTAATCTTTTCACTGATCCAAAAGTTCTTTCCTCTGGTCGATGGACCATTAGTTGAACTAGTTGATAGTGAAATTACATTAATAACTTCTTTTATTATAATGATAATAACCACAGACTCAGGAAAGAATTTCAAAACTTTATCTAAATTAATTTCATGTGAACCATCTCAAAGTACAGTACAGTCTCCGTTACCCAGAGGAAGAACAATTCAATTAATTCAATTAAACACATACTACGTACTCTGCAATAACTTATGCTCAGAAGGGAGAGGATAGAGAGAAAAGAACATCAGCATATTCACAGAAATAATAATTACCTAGGATGGTGTGAAAACCAACTCCCTGGCCAAGGAGCTGGGAAGGGTTCCTCGGGAAAGATAAGGCAACAAAGGCTTCAGGACAGGAATCAGGAAAGGATAGATGACCTCTCTAACACCGACGCTTGCGTAGCACCTCTCTCTGACACTCTCTTCCTCCTCGAGATTCCTCCGCGATCTTCTTCTAAATGTAATTAAGTTTAGATAGTTGGTTCTGCATTCAATTCTTCATCAGCATCAATCGACACTCCAACAGCATCCCGAGCTCATCGGCATTCAGCAAATCTCCATCTAACTAACTAAGACTACCTCAATTATACCTTTCTATATTCATGTACCTCCCATTAATGTTTCAATATTGCAAAAATACTAACTCTGATTGGACAGGCAAGGGGGGAAGATCATCACACCATGCTTATGTGTCATCTTAGTCTATCATTCTATTGTTCATAAATCCAACCTCTTAATTTTTATTCCAAATTTTTATTCCCACCCGTATTCACATCTTATTAGAAACAATTGTTTTTATTTTCCATGTACATCCAGTCATCCAGAGGTCTTCTGTGCTTTTATCCAGGGTATGTAACTTTTGTGTCCTTGGAACGCATTCAAGAATATCGTCACGCTTCCGTCTCAATCAGGTATGCGCGGGGAGCATGTGACCAACAGACTCTGGATTCATACAAGAGGCCCAAATTACCCACTAACAGGAGTCAGAAAAACAAATGTTTATTCTAAAAATAAATGGTTTCACTGTATACCACCAATCTCTACTCTAACCCCCTTTAATCAACATTACTTCCCCTGCGTTAGCATTAGTAAAATAGCTAGGTTTAGTTTCAGCAAAGCAGATGCTAAGCATGTGAGGTTTCAAGCAGCCATTTAATAACATTTGCTCATGCGCAACAAATTCCCTCCAAGTGACAGCTCCTCATACTGCGTAGATGCCGTTGACGTATGCCCAATAAAGATCTCCCATTAGCAGCCATTTTAGATTTTCGCTCGAGTTACTCATTAGTAGACACATATGCAAGCTTCTCTGTCTCTTTATGTTCAATGTGATGCGTATTCGTTTTATACAATACGTGGTCAATACACTGTTAAAAGTTAAATGAGAGGATTGCTTCCGAGCAAGTCTCTTTTCTACAAGTCCTTGCTCCATCAATCCCCTCTCTGATGGCATTTTTGAGCCATCACAATATCACCCATCCCAATCAGATGCCAACTTTAGCACATCTCAATTTCTTTTCCACCCTTTTCATTCTTGTCCTCATCTCTGGTTTTCAAATCTTTCATTCTTTTATACAACTTCCCTTTCATCTCTTCTAGTTGAATCTCTTCATACTTTCTTTTCTTTCCCTTTCCATTTACTTCATACTTTCTTCTTTTCCCTTTGTTTCTGCAACATTTACACCATATGATGATTGTTAAACCTGTTATTGTTATACCAGCTAATGGAAAGATTATTTGACCTATAATACCTTTCCCAAGATTAGTAAACCAAGTCCCTATTGAAGAAATACTCTTTGTTAGTCTTTCCCATACACTGTCAACCTCCAGTGGTTTCAATTCTTCTTGAAGTTTTTTAATATTCTTAATATATCCTCTGATTTCTTTGCTTTTATCCGGTATATAAGTGCAACAATTTTGCACTTTCAACATTTTACAGACTCGGGCATGGCTAGCAGCCGTAGATGGCGGACGTCTGATAGACGAGCTCCAGGCCGGGAGCGCCATTATCCTGTGATCGGCTGATCTTTTAGAGGCAGGGGCAGCCTCTCAATCCTGGACGCTGCTACTGGGGTGGTGGTGGACCAGCAGCCCTGTACTGGTAGACTATTTGCTGGGGCAGACGTCTGTGGCTGGCGCCTGGAGCCCTGCCTGCGGGAGGGCAGTGACTGTGGTGTCTTAGTGGAGCCCTCATCCCTGTGAGATTTTGATGACTCTTGTTGGACTGGCTTTATTCTGAGCGGCTCTTTCCTTACCTTTCCTTAAGGGCCTGAATACTGTAACTACTTGTCATCCTGATCGCCTTGCGGGGTCCTGTGCCTGATCCGGGAGCGGATACGGAGATCCACAGCGGAACCCAGAGTGTTGTTCTTTCCTCTGCCTGTCGCTCAGCATAGTTCCTGGGGCAGGAGTCCTCCAGTGTACGCCTGGCCTTTCCAGATTGTGTGCTTCCCTCTTCACCTTGGCGACGCAATGGGAAGGGTCCGGCCCAGGGTGCCTGTGCGGCCGACTTGGGAGAGCTCTGTGTCACACTCCCCGGACCGCGCTGGCGGCTGCCCGGGCCCATCAGCAGGGGGCGGTCACCTACTCCGTCCCCGGACAAACTGGATGTGATCCTTAAAGAGATCAGAGACACTCGCTCGGCGTTGGAGGGCCAGCTGGGAGTGATCTTCGTTGACCTGAATCTCCTGAAAGATGACCACAGGAAGCTGGCAGACAAGGTGTGACACACAAACCAGACGGTGGAGCCGTTGATATCCCAGGTGGCGACTCATACCGAACAGCTTACCCTAATGCGCAAGCAGATCGACGCCCTGCAGGCACGGGCTGACGATGCGGAAGGGCGTGCACGCCGCAACAACCTCCAGGTAGTGGGATACCCGGAGGGCGTGGAGGGCCCTCACGACCCACATCAAAAACTGGCTGCGAACGGTGGTGGCCCCTGCTGGTCTCTCCCCCCAATTTACTGTGGAGAGGGCGCATCGCGTGTCTGCGAGGCGACCTCCGGGAGCCAACCCCCGCCCTATTTTAGCACGTATACTCAATTATAGGGACCGCGATCACTTGCTGCAGGCTGCCCGAGACAGTGGTCCACTACTCGTGGACAACGCCACCGTCCTTATCTTCCCGGACTATACGCAGGCAGTCCAGCGTAAGCGCTTCTCCTTCATGGAGGTGAAGGCACGGATCCGAGCTGCGGGCCTCCCCTTTGCACTACTCTTCCCGGCCAAACTGAAAGTGGTCCATCAACAGAGGTCTATCTTCTTCGACACGCCGGACAGTGCATGGGACTGGCTGGACAGAAACTTCCCGGAGGTCCTCCCGGCTAGGCGGATGGATTCTTCACTGCTGCTCTCGCAGAGACCCCCACGACGGCGGAAAAAGACAATGCTAACGCAGAGCACGACCTCCAGCATTTCACCGCAGCAACAAATCCGAGAGGGTCAACGTGAGGCACTGTACTCGGCCTCCTCCCTTCGCTCCATCCGGCCACCGATCAGCACTAGTCCGTCCTTAGGAAATTCCTCTGCTTCTGACACGGATGGAAGCGTGGCACTATTCCCGTCGGATTCCACTCACCTAAGCAAAGACCCCCTAGAATGCCTCCCGGACTGACATTCTGGCTTCCTCTCTTTACTGAGGGGGTTGATCCCCGGAGGCGGGCTCTGGGAGTGAACACCCCCTCACTAATTGTCTGAGGCATCTCCTATGCATTTAGCTTCCCCAGTGTGCCATTGGTCTGTATTGCACAATCCGGTTATGTATGTGTAGTTCCCCGGCCTGCCCTGTCTTGGGCACTTCCACGATTTGTACACGCTACTGATAACTTAGTGTGAATTGAACCCTTTTTTCCCCACTAGGCGATAGCACTAGTTCTGGTCCTGCAGTTATGATTTGTTTACAGTTTGGTCGGACGCGGTTGGGGCGTTGGACCCTGTATTGGGTAACAAGGTTTTTGTTTGCAAGTTTGCCACACGGTCTGGGAGGAGGGGGGATGGGGGTGGGGCCATGGGGTGGGGGGAGCTGGGGGGGAGGGGTGATTTTCTCCTGGTACGATGACTGTCCCAAGGTCATATGTCCTCATCTCCTGGAATGTGAGGGGCATGGGCTCCATTCAGAAACGCCACCGTGTAGTGGCCCAATTGCATCGCCGTAAGGCTCAAATTGTATGTTTTCAAGAAACTCACCTGGTCCATTCCGAGTCCCTGAAATTGCAAAAACATTGGAGAGGTCAATTCCATACCTACTTCGCCTTTTCTGTAGGGGCTGCAATATGGCTCCGGGCTGGAGTCCCCTTTTCTTTGTTAGAGAGCCGGATTGATGATCTGGGTAGATATGTGTTGTTGCGGGCCTATTAGATGGCTCGCCCGTAGTGCTGGGCTCTCTGTATGCCCCTAATGTAGAACATGCACAGTTCCTCTCCCGGGTCTCCTTAGCCTTGTCTGATTGGAGTGATTGTCCATGGTTGCTTGGTGGAAATTTGAATGCTGTCTTTGACGTTGAGCTAGATCGTTCTCATCCCCCATTGGCTGGTACTGCTGCGCAGACCCGTGCCGCGGCCTTGGGTCAGTGGGCACGGGGTTGGAACTTGCTGGACCTTTGGAGATCGCAACATCCGACTGCTAGGGAATACTCCTTTTATTCTTACCCCCATCACTTGCATACACGCCTGGATTACTTCTTGGGTTCGCCGGCTTTGTCCTCTGCTATCTCCCACTGCACTTATTTGGGCAAAACCCTCTCCGACCACAATCCTATTGAATTGTGCCTTCAGTGGGGCCGGTCCCCGGTGCCGATACCGACCTGGAGGATGCAACCCCTTCAATTAGAAGACCAGGTCTTCCGTGATACCTTACAAACGGCGATCACCACATACTTTGCTGTTAACGAAGGAACGGCCTTGACGCGTTCCCTAGAATGGGAGGCCTTCAAGGTCTCTATACGGGGGGTGTCCCTGAGCTCATTGGTGGGGGCCCGTAGGGAAGTGATCCGGAACCTAACGGACGTGGAAGGAAGCGCTGCAGGAACTTGAAGTGGTGGCCCAAAGGGATGAGCAGGCCGAGGAATCCTTGCAGTCAGCCAGAATTAAGTATGTGGAAACTCTAGAGCGTCTTCGTTTATTAAATTATAGGGCGTACACCCAGCGCACGCACTCGGAGGCTGACAGAGCGGGCACGTTATTAGCGCGGCTTATTGTCCCACCGACTTGTCCTACTCCCATCCTGGTAATTAATACCGCACACCATGGGCAGGTTCAGACTCAATTGGCGATAAACCAGGCGTTTCGGGCCCATTACGAGACACTCTATGGGGCATGCCCAGCACCGGGCGCGGAGGATGTGACTGAGTTTCTAGCGCAGGCGAACTTACCAGTGCTGTCTGCGGCAGAGATTCATGACTTAAAGGCGCCGATTACCCCGGCCGAGATCAGAGTAGCTATTAAGTCCTTAGCCCGTTGGAAGACCCCTGGCTCCGACGGGCTACCCATAGAATTTTACTCCACTTTCTCACCTCTCTTAATCCCCAAACTACTTCAACTGTATATGACATCACTTGCAGAGGGGAGGTTACCCCCTACCACTCGGGAGGCGATCGTCACATCTCTCTTAAAGCCAGATAAAGATCCCCTAGATATGTCATCCTATTGGCCTCTGTCGATCCTTAATACAGAATATAAAATTCTTAGTAAACTCCTTGCTAACCGCCTACTCCCACTTCTTTCGCGGTTGATCCATACAGACCAATGCGGCTTTGTCCCACGGCGGGGTACATCGCTGAATCTTCGGTGCTTTCACGCCCTCTTGCATGCCTCCGGGCTCCGGCCACCGAGGGCAGGGTGTCTATCCTTGGACATATCGCAGGCCCCTTACAGGGGAAAAAGTGGTTTGATACTAGCTGTTCCAGGGCTCATCAAAATGTATTAACTGCCCTAAAAAAGATACCCCGGGATAAGGCCCTAATAGTCACCCTTAGGAAAGATTATAAATCTATTATCCAGGGTTGAAAAAACGAATTAAAGCAGGAGGCCTGGGATGCCCTAACCTCAGTTGAGGTCCTCAAGGATAGCGCAAAGTTCTGGAGTATAGTCAACAGCCCACTCTTAACAGGGAAGGAAAACGCCCCACTCGACATTAACATCCCAGAGGGGGAGTGGTTGACCCACTTTGAAGGTATTTATGCAAGTAATTTGATTCTTGACATTTTTAAGGTCCCTGAATCTTACTCCCCCCCTAAACCATTTAACATTTAACAAGAATGACGTAGGGAAGGCCACTAAAGACTCTGCCTCTAATAAGGCCCCAGGGCCTGAAGGTGTCCAGTTGGATCTCTATAAAGGGGACATTGAGCTCTGGAGTAACATCTTAACCAATGTTTTTAATGCTAGCATTGTGAATGGGTTCCCGGAGTCTTGGTCTAAATCAATTATTATACCGATTTTTAATCTCATTAATTGACTCTGCGGTCAAAATTTTGGGCAAAGTGATCCTGAACAAAATCTCAGACTGGGTGACAGAGAGAGGGACTTTATCGGAGGTGCAATTCGGTTTTAGATCAGGTAGGGGTACTATGGACCAGTGCCTCAACCTGTACTTGTTAATTAACAAGTATACGAAAGCCACCAAAGGATCCATATATCTTGCATTTATGGATCTATCCACGGCCTTCGATCTGGTGAACAGTTCGAAGCTGTGGATGATCCTGTTGGACCTGGGGGTTGATCCTTGTCTGGTTCACTTCTTAGCGGAATTGCACAAAGATTTGCACGCTGCAGTTAGGGTCTCCCACGAGGGTAAATGCACACGCCACTTTAAATCGGTCAGAGGGGTCCGACAAGGATGCATCCTGGCCCCCTTACTTTTTACCTTATATATCAACAGGTTAGACTTAACCTTAGGTAAGGCCAGCTTGGACACTCCGCGTATAGGGAACAGTACCCTCCCTGCTCTCCCATACGCAGACGATGCTGTCCTATTGGCTCGTACCCCTCTGGGATTACAGAGACTACTGAACTCCTTTGGGGAGTTCATGAGCTCATTGGACCTAGTGGTGAATAGCTCCAAATCACATGTTATGTCCCTGGGTATACGGAAAAACAAAATGAAACACTTTTATTGTAAAGGAGTGGCGGTCACGAGAGTAAAGGTATTCACCTACCTGGGGGTTTTATTTGATGACAGATGTTCGTGGGCTCCACAGCTTATAGCAAAAAAGAACAGCGTAGGTAGAGCTTCTTCCGCAATTTTAAGTTTTGCCCGACGTTTGGGTGGTAAACCATGTGACGCAGTTCTTGCCATCTATAGGGCGAAATGTTTAGCTTTAGCGATTTATGGTGCTGCAATTTGGGGGTATAGAAAAGCGGAGGGAGTCCAGATGGTAGAAAACAAATTTTTTCGTTCACTGCTCTCCATCCCCCAATCATCCCCAACCTTTTCAATACACCAAGAATTGGGGATGGATTATGTGTCCGATCGTATAAGTTTGGCCCCTCTTATATTTTGGCTGAAAACATGGTTGAACCCAGAACTTTCTCTTAATAGATTGATTTTAAAAGACTGCATTGGACTAGACAGAGTGGCTGATATCCCTTGGCTCTTGTACATCAGGAAAATGTTTTATAAGTTAGGGCGCCCAGAGATTTACGAGAACCCAGAAGTGATTACTAAGGGGGATATTGGCTGGGTTAAAGTCCAGTCTCTGAATTTAAGGTCCCAAGAACGGGAGGGTGAGGAACTTAAAAAACCGTCGGTAAGGGCTCATTTTTTATTAATAACCTCTCCCCAGATTGAGCTTTACCTGAAGTTGGTTACGAAACATTATCATCGCTGGCTGTTGACCAGATTTCGTTTTAACCTGATTAATTTCATTTTAGGGACCTTTCAAGGCTGGAGTAAACCAGAAGATGCTGCTTTTTGTAACTGTGATGGCAGCTCAATTCAAGACACTGCGCACTTTATCTTACTCTGTAAATTTTATGCTGAAAGCAGAAAGAAGTACATTTTGCCCTTGTTGCAAGGGAGAGGATTCTTTCAAGTTAAACCTGCATTGATGTACTTGCAATTACTAGACTGCCCATGGAATATTTTTAACATTGCTAACTTTTTGGTTGCTGCGGTGCGGTCAAGGAAAACATATGACGCCCAGCTTGGATTATGTTTTTAGTGTTACATGTACTTGTCTGGATGATTTTTATGATGTCTTCTTTTTTATCATATTGTATTATTACGATGTATCAAAATATTAGTATGAATTTTTGTGATGTACTTTTATGATTTTAATTAATCGATTAAAGTGGTTTGACTGACTGACTGACTGACACTCTAAGTTGGTCTTATATGCTGGAAGTGTTGGCTACAATGGGCGTTCCCCCAGAACTATGTGCCTGGATTCAGCTGCTCTACACCGCCCCTACGGCCAGGGCGAAGACAGGTTCGATTATCTCCTCGGCCTACCCTATCTTTCGGGGTACACGCCAGGGTTGCCCATTATCGCCTATATTGTTTGTTTTAGCGCTTGAGCCTTTGGCCCAGATCCCTTAGGTGGGTCATGGTCCCCCATGGCATCCAGATGGAGGGTGTCCTGCACTCAGTCTCGCTTTACGCAGACGACATGCTGCTGTACTTTCGTGATCTCCAGGCTGACATGAGGGAAGTGGCGGATATTTTTCTTCGCTTTGGGGAGGATTCCTGGTTGCACCTCAATGCTTCTAAATCTATAGCCTATTCCTTCAGTGGCACGCACACGGCTCCGGAGCTACATTTTGGGCCTTTGTCCTTCAGGGTGGCACCAGTCACTTTTAAGTACGTGGGGATTAATATCTATCGGTCCGTGCCGGATGTCATAGCAGGCAACCTGGTACGCACAATCTCTTCCATATGTTCCCAAATTACATTTTGGAATACATTGCCTCTTACCATCGCGGGTGGTTGGCGATATCTAAGATGGTGATGCTGCCTCGCCTGCTTTACCATTTCGTCAACATCCTGGTGGTATACCCCGCTTGGATCTTTCGGGAGTTTTGATACCCTGTTGATCTCGCTGATCTGGGGTCCGGGGAGGCATAGGGTGGCATTGGCTAAGCTGCGGATCCCGAGTGGCACCGGCAGTATGGGAGCGCCCGACTTCTTGGCATATTGTATTGCTGGTCAGCTGCAGTGGATGGCCTACTGGCTGGCCGGGAAAAACCTGTTTGAAATCGGCTACACCCCGACCCAACTAGCGCGTGGTACCTTGCAGGCATTGTTGTGCCCCGGTGCCCCTAAGCTGTCAGACCCCCCGGCCCTACTGAAGATAGCGCTTCATTATTGGACAAGGGCATGTAAGTATGCTAAAATCCAACATCCATATTCTCCCAATATACCGCTGTGTGGCCTCCCCATGAGGCAGGGAATTCTGAAAGCCGGCCGCTTACGGACTTGGGCGCAACAGGGGGTAGAGACAATAGGAGCCTTTTTTCAGGAAGGCAGTTTGATGCCCCACGTGGACTTTGCGCGGGTAAACGATCTCCCGGTATATTCGGGCACAGTGGCAGGCGACACCTGTAGAACCCTCATCATTTTACCTCTTGCGCTCCCTCCATATAATGGGCCATATAATGGGCCATGGACGTTTCCTGGTTCGTTGGCTTTACCGTGGCCTCCGAGAACACACACAGATTTCCTTGGCTCCTCTCCGGTTGCGGTGGGAAGCAGACTTGTCCCGGGCATTTAGTGATAGAGAATGGACCTCTATACTGGAATACCCTAAGAAAGTGTCCAGCAATTGTAGGTTGACGACTATTCAATTGTTTGTCCTCCACAGGGCTTACCTTACACCCCATACACTAAGTAAGATGTACAACACGGCGGTGTCGGCCTGTCCTCGTTGCCCGGCACCAGATGCCGACCTGCTGCACATGCTGTGGCTCTGTCCGGCGCTGCGGGGATACTGGGGTAGGATAACGCAAGTTTTACTTACAATCACCGAACGCCCCTCCTGGGACACAGCGGAGGCTTGTTTATTGGGGCTTTTACCGCTCCCCCTTAAAGCGAAACTGTTGCGTCGTTTTGCCAATCTGACTGTGATGAACAATCTATCTCATCTGATGCTTCTAATTCTACTTTATCTCCTTTCATGGTAGCTATCTTTTCATTAGTGTCTGTGTCATTCTTCTTGTCTGTTATCATGAGATAAATAACTGCTACTGTTAGAAATATCCATACTATAACCACTAATAAAATGCTACAGCATTTCTTTGCACAGTTGCGTTTTGGTCTTTCAGGAACCCTATCTTCAGCCATTTTAGTCTAAGAAGATTCCTCTTCTTTTCTTTATTTATGAATTCAAATTCGTTATTACTTCAAGGAGGCCTCACTTTCCCTTTGTCAATCTGTTCTGCATTTACTTCTTCATTTGTCTTTTCATTCAAATCTAAATTTTCAAATTCCTCTAGTATTACGTAGGTCCACTCAGGACCCTTGAACTTATTGTTCAAGATTCTCAGTCTTTGACTTCTTCGATTGTTTTTCACAATCGACTGCCCAGACTGACTAGTAACCTCATTCACTTTTTCTGGGTTTTCTTTTGTTTTTCTCAAATGATATTTAAATTTTTTGACTCCACCTGGCCAGTTATCACCTTTTCTGACCCTTTTAATTTTCACTGCACTTTCACCTTCTTTGTCTCTCTTGAGAACTCTTTTATTTTGTGGCACAATATGATTTTCCTCTCCTTCAGTGTCACTCTCTATCTGTCCTTGTTCAGGTCTTGTTATTATGGCTTCATCTGCCTGAACTTGTTCTTCTTCCTCAATCTGTTCCTGTTCGGGTCTTATTTCAGACTATTCTTTTTCCTCCTGAACTTGTTCTTCTTCTCCTAACTGGCCTTGTTCAGGTCTTACTACAATGGGTTCTTCTGCTGCCTGAACGTGTTCTTCTATACCTGTCTGTCCCTGCTCAGGTTTTTTGATTGATCTGCTTGCCTGAGTATGTTCTTTCCCTGTCTGGTCATGCTCAGGGTCTCCAGCAGCTTCCTTCACCTTTTCCTGAGCGTGTTCTTCTACACCTATCTGGTTCTCTCTAGTTTCTTGTCTTTCTAATCTGGTTCTGCTTCTTGTTTGAATAATCACCTCAGGTATGTCAACCACTGGTAACCAGTCCTCCTGACTTGTGCTCGGTTGTTCTTTGTCAGTCACTTCAGAATCTTTAACTCTAGATTGCTCGACTGCACAACCTTCAACAATTTCGACTGTTTTAGTCAGTTACAGTCTTTCTTCAGTAGGGGCTGAAGCCTTTTTCGTGGGACTGGCATGGATCCAATTGGGCAAACCAGCACACTTCACTGCTGTAGTAGTGACTAATATGACTTGCCGTGGATCATCCCACCTGGATGCTAGGCACGACTTTCTGGTGTGCTTCTTCACTACCACCCAGTCTCCAGGATTCAAATCATGTGCCTGAGCCGGCTACCTGACAACTGTGTCTTCTCCAACCTGGTAAGAGACAGAACGCACTAGGTCAGCCAATCCTTTTGCAATAGTCCAACACCAAATCATCAGATATTTTCAGCAGTTTATGTCCTGGTACAAATGCTTGTCTCATTGCCCTTCCCATGAGAATCTCATGAGGACTCAATCCTGTATTTCGATCAGGGATACTACTGAGTCCCATTAATACAAGAGGCAATGCGTCTGGCCAACTCAGTGATGTGGATGCACATGCCTTTGCCAGTCTCGATTTGATTGTGCCATTTAATTCCTCTACCACTCCAGAAACCTCTGCGTGGTATGCACAGTGCAGTTTCTGTTCAATTTTGAATGCTTCACAGATTAATCAAATTACTTCATTATTAAAATGAGGTCCTCTATCTGATTCCAAAGTTACTGGAAAACCAAAGCGTGGAATTAGCTTTCTCAACAACAATTTTGCATCTGTTATACTGTCATTTCTCTTAGCGGGGTATCCCTCCACCCACCGTGAAAACAAACACACTATGACAAGGATGTACTTCATTCCCCTGCATGGTGGCAACTCTATAAAATCAAGCTGTAGTCTTATGAATGGACCTTCTGCCTTTCCAATTTTTCCCCAACTGATCACTGTCTTCCTGCCTGGATTTATTTGTTGGCAAACTAAACATCCCTGGCAAAGACTCTCTGCGGCTACACTAATACCATTCTTGTCTGAATAGTCTGATCATAGCATCTCTGCCTACATCAGTGTCTCCATGATACATTCTTGCCATTTGGGAGAGCAAACACTCTGGCATGATTGGTCAGCCATCAGGGTACACCCACACGTCATCTTCTGCCCTCCTTTCTCAACCTGATTTATCCACTTTTCCTTTTCACTTCTACCTCATCCTGCAACTGTCTCACCTCATCCCATGTTTCGAAAGCTGAGACTAGCATAAGTTGGCAGCTGATTCCACTTGTTTACATTTTTTTGTTTATTGCCATATTATTTCTCGCACAGTATTGGGCAATCTGGTCAGCATATTGATTACCAGCTGCTACATTGTCATTTCCTGACTGGTGAGCAGCACACTTGACCACTGCTATTTCTTTTGGCAATTGTATTGCTTCCAACAGTTCTTTCCCAAATTTCTCATTTTGTTTACATTTTTTTGTTTATTGCCATATTATTTCTCGCACAGTATTGGGCAATCTGGTCAGCATATTGATTACCAGCTGCTACATTGTCATTTCCTGACTGGTGAGCAGCACACTTGACCACTGCTATTTCTTTTGGCAATTGTATTGCTTCCAACAGTTCTTTCCCAAATTTCTCATTTTGAATGGGAGATCCTCAAGAAGTCAGAAATCCTCTCTGCATCCAGAGCTCGCCAAAGTCATGCACAACCCCGTAACCATATTGGCTATCAGTAAATATGGTCACTTTCCAATTTTGCCCAATTTTGCATGCTTTTATTAAAGCTATCAATTCGGCTACTTGTGCAGACTTGACTCCTGGTAAACAGGATGCTTCAATGACCCCAGAAATTTTGCAAACATCATAGGCTGCACTCAGTCCTCCTCCCTCAATCCGTAGTCAAGAGCCACCGACAAATAATTCATGGTCAGGCTCTTTCAGGGGCTCTTCCTGTATATCAGGACGGGACTTAGTACACATTTCAGTCACGTCCAAGCAATCATGATCTACTTCATCTTTTACTTCTTCACAACGTGAATCTGGCAACAATGTAGCAGGGTTCAGCATTGTACACCTAATTACTGTCACATTTTCTGCTCCCAGAATTATTATTTCGTACTTAGTCATTCGACTAGGAGTAAGATGCTGTGTTCGAGTTCTGGTTAAAAGAATCTCGACTGAATGTGGAACATAGACTTTTGCTGGATGTCCCATCACAATTGACTCACTTTGTTTTAGGCTCATGCAGGTAGCAGCTACTGCTTTTAAGCAGCCAGGTAATGCTAAAGCCACAGTATCTAAAGTAGCAGAAAAATATGTGACTGGACGCCAACTTAATCCATGTCTCTGGGTTAGGACTGAAAGCGCACAGCCCTCTCTTTCACAACAAAATAGTGCAAATTCTTTAGAATAATCTGGCATACCCAGAGCAGGGGCCTCGCATAAACAATTCGTCAATTTTACAAATGCTTCCACACTTTCATCATCCCAAACTATTGGATCTTTCACTCTCTTTCATGTCATTTGAATCAATGGTTTTGCTAGTAGGGAAAAACCTACAATCCACTGTCGACAGTACCCTACAACTCCAAGAAACATTCTGATCTCTCTCTGTGTCTGCGGTAACTGCATTTGCTTGATTATTTTAATTCTCCCATGGGCCACTTTCCTCACTCCCCTTTCTATCTGGTGACCCAAGTATTTAACTCCTGTTTGGCAAAATTGTAATTTCTCTGGTGACACTTTGTGTCCTCCCTCAGCCAAATGATTCAGCAATGAAATCGAATCATTCACACAATCTTCTTGAGATTTCGATGCCACAAGTAAGTCATCGGTGTATTGCACTAAAACTGATTTTCTGGGCATAACTAACTTCTCTAGACACTTCTTCAATATTTGATTAAAAATTGAGGGACTTTCTGTATACCCCTGAGGAACTCGATTCTATGCCAAGATACGATCTTCAAATTTAAGAGAAAAAAGATACTGGCTGTCTGGATGTAAAGGAATGGAGAAAAAGGCTTGGCACAAATCGAATACTGTAAACCATCCTGCATTCCAGGGTATCTGATAAAGAATCACTGCTGGATTTGGTACTACAGAACAACAAGGCACTACAATTGTATTAATCTTTCTTAAAACCTGTACTATCCTGTATTTTCCGCTAAGCTTTTGAAGGCCTATTATAGGTGAATTACAAGGACAGTTCATTATCTCTTTTAGAATACCCTGTTTAATCATTTGGTCAATCTCTGAAGCTACTCCTGCTTTCAATTGTGGACTCATTTTGTATTGTTGAGTGTTGGGATAAACTGCACCTTCTTTCACAGTCACCTTCACTGGTTCTACATTTGTCATTAACCCTATTTCTTTTCCGGTGAAATCGCATACTTCTGGATTCACTGTAGTTTTCAGTTCTTCTTGTAAGTCATCTTTAGTCATTAAAGAATACATATAATCTATTTCTGTGCCTTGTTTAGCAAGCATTATCTTATATACAATATCTTCATCAGGGGTTTGACAAGCAACACCATCCGGTGTGCAATAAATTGTGCAGTTAATTTTGCACAACAGGTCTCTTCCTAATAGATTTACTGGACTAGAATCGCAAACCACAACTCTATACATATCTTTAAAACTTCTGATGTGCACCTCCATCGGTTCTGTTATTGAGGTTCTAATCTGTTGATTCAGGACTCTAACTACTTGAGTGGTAGGTTTGGGATGTCTGCTGTTCTCACAATAGAACGGGTAGCACCAGTATCCAACAGAAAAGTGATATCATTGCCTTCCACTTTCCCATCAATAAATGGACATGATTGATCTACCGGCAAGGTTGCGGCAAGTACGCACTCCTCTGTCCCCCCCCCCCCAGGCACCGTCATCGCTCTTATTCATTTTCACTGTTATTTTGTAAAAGGTATTGTGAAATCACTGAATTTATCTTACCACTTCCTCCTTGAGATTCGGCGTCCGCACTGTACTTTGGCTGGTTCACAAAATTTGGCATGGGGCATATGGCACCTGACACTGCTGATTAACTACCTGCTGTGGCTGATTCATAAGCACCTCATTCTGCGTCTGTGGATTTAAATTTTGGTTTGGGACATTATTATTCTGAATATTCTTACACTCGTTTTTCCAATGTCCAAGCTTTCCGCACCCATGACAAGGAAACGTTTTCTTTGCATCCTCTCCATTCATTCGTCCTCTTGATTTTCCATCATTCACTGCCTTATCATTCTGATTCTGTTCTTTCACCTGAGCACCAGTCTGATCATTCAAATTAAGTTCCTGTTGTTCTGCCAATTTCACTTGTGCCCACATCATTTTCTCTTTTAGCTTTTTATGCCTTGCCTCAATATCATCCCTACAAAATTTTGTGTATTTCAAAATATCATCAACGGGCTTTCCCTGCCAACACAATATGTGTTGTTGAATCATCTGACTAATTTCTGGTTTCAGGCTGTACACAAATCGATACACAAAATGACCCATATCCTTATCTCCAATGTTCTCAAACCCACTATACTGTTTAAACACCTGCAATAGTCGTTCATAGTACGCATGAACAGACTCATTCGGCTCTTGGGTGATTCTATCTATTTTTACCCAATCTGTTTCTTTAGGAGGAATTTTCCCTTTCAAGAAGGTGATTACTTGGTGATATTTCTTCATCACATCATCTGAGGGTGCTCCTGTTTTCGAATCTCTGGGATACTCTTCACTTGGCTAATCAATTGTAATCTTACATTCCATCCATAAATCAGTAGGTACCACTATGTCAAACAGACCATCCAAGTCTTTCAACAAAACCTTCAAAACTTTTACAAACCTTTCAACCTGTTTGTACCATTCAACTGGTTTTTCTCTCAATTTAGGGAAATCATTTGTAAATGACAAAATATCTTGTCGACTCCATGGTACATGAACATATCCACAAACCGGTACTCAGGGTGACTCTACTAGGTCCTTGCTGATATGGCGGAGGGTTCTTTGTTAAAATGTCCTCCATTAATTCATCATCTGATTCACCATAACCTGTCAGTTTTATGTGTTTCGTTTTCTTGTTACACTTGCCTCCTGACTGTTCTACAGCCATTAACACTGGATATAAACCTTCCAATACCATTGCTCTTCTCCATTGTTTCAACTGACCCTCATGTGACTCACGCAAATACCTAGGAAAATGACCCATGTATCTTCCACTCCTCTTTTTCTCTCGTTCATATTACTCAGTCTCCCATTCTTCTAATGCCTCATGCTGCGTCATTCTGGGTCCCGGATCTAAATCATTCATCCTCATTCTCAAATTCTAAAGAATTCTCCCATTAAATGTACCATGTTCTGGAAAAGCCAAAACACCATCACCCTTTGTGTATTCTATTCAATTCTCCATCCATACACATGTATGATACCCTCTTTCCAACATCATAAATGAAGCAGGCGTCTTTGGCGGTGGAATGGGAATTCCCTCTCTAGTCAATACAGGCTTATCTTTCTTAAAGGAATTCTTAATTTTCTTGATCAATGACATTTTTTTCTTTTCTCCACTCGATGCATACAGCAATAATCTCATTCAAGCTCAAGAGAACCTGGTACTCATTCAGTGTTACCCTTTCTAGGTGATATAAGACCAAAGTTTCACCAGCGAACCCTATTCGCTATCATTCACACTCAATAACGAAATAGTCCCTAATTTAGCACTGCCAGCCCTGCGTAGCTTCTCAGCGCTATTCCAACAGACAAGTAACCTCACTGCAGTATGGCTTCTAATACCACCCGCTATTCATTCCCCGGGAATTTTCCAGACAACATAAAACAAAACACTAACTTCTGTTAAACACAAATCAATAGTTAGTAGTCAATACATATCACCAAACTAGTCAATAATAACCATAGCGCTGCTACCAGAAAACTGATCCAACTGTGAACCAGCAACAGGTACTCCAATACCATATACTCACCTGGGCCCATCAATTCACAAACACTCACTCAACATGGCAACATCCGCTGGAGTCTAAGTTTATTTTTGTTTGCTGTAAACTTCAAGATTAGTTACCTCGTTTTCACAACTAATCTTTTCACTGATCAAAAAGTTCTTTCCTCTGGTCGATGGACCATTAGTTGAACTAGTTGATGGTGAAACGACATTAATAACTTCTCTTATTATAATGATAATAATCACAGACTCGGGAAAGAATTTAAAACTTTATCTAAATTAATTTCATGTGAACCATCTCAAAGTACAGTACAGTCTCTGTTACTCAGAGGAAGGAAAATTCAATGAATCATTCATCAAACACATACTAGGTACTCTGCAATAACTTATGCTCAGAAGGGAGAGGATAGAGAGAAAAGAACATCAGCACATTCACAGAAATAATAATTGCCTAGGATGGTGTGAAAACCATCCCCTGGCCAAGGAACTGGGAAGGGTCCCTTCGAAAAGATCAGGCGACAAAGGCTTCAGGACAGGAATCAGGAAAGGATAGATGACCTCTCTAACACCGACGGTTGCGTAGCACCCCTCTCTGACACTCTCTTCCTCCTCGAGATTCTTCCGCAATCTTCTTCTAAATTTAATTAAGTTTGGATAGTTGGTTCTGCATTCAATTCTTCATCAGCATCAATCGTCACTCCGACAGCATCCCGAGCGCTGCGGCATTCAGAAAATCTCCGTCTAACTAACTAACTAAGTCTACCTCAATTATATTTTTCTATATTCATATACCTCCCATTAATGTTTCAATATTGCAAAAATACTAACTCTGATTGGACAGGCAAGGGGGGGAAGATCATCACACCATGCTTATGTGTCATCTTAGTCTATCATTCTATTGTTCATATTTTCCGTGAACATCCATTCATCCAGAGGTCTTCTGTGCTTGTTCCCAGGGTATGTAACTTTTGTGTCCATGGATTGCATTCAAGAATATCATCACGCTTCCGTCTCAATCTCATCAGGCATGTGCGGGGGAGCACGTGACCAACAGACTCTGTATTCATACAAGAGGCCCAAATTACGCATTAATAGGAGTCAGAAAAAAACCAAATGTTAATTCCAAAAATAAATGGTTTCACAGTATACCACCTATCTCTACTCTAACCCCCTTTAATTAACATTACTTCCCCTGCGTTAGCATTAGTAAAATAGCTAGGTTTCGTTTCAGCTAAGCATGTGAGCTTTCAAGCAGCCATTTTAATAGCGTTTGCTCATGCGCAAGAAATTGCCTCCAAGCGACAGCTTGTCATACTGCGTAGATGCAGTGGGCGCATGCGCAATAAAGATCTCCCATTAGCAGCCATTTTAGATTTTCACTTGAGTTACTTATTAGTAGACACATACGCAAGCTTCTTTGTCTCTTTATCTTCAATGCGATGCGTATTAGTTGTATACAATACATGGTTAATACACTGTAAAATGTTAAATGAGAGGACTGCTTCCCAGCAAGTCTCTTTTCTACGAGTCCTTGCTCCATCAGTATGATTTCTTTATCTTAACAATATCACGAACCTTTCAAAGTTGAAGTGTTGGAGCCTTTCTTTGAGTCAAAACAGGGCTTTTGCTTGAACTGAGTGGAAGAGACATTCTCTTTAACAATGGACATCAACCTTGAGACGTCCGACTTCGAATTCATCCACTTGGACATCCACCCAGGTCGGAAAGATATGTTGGCCTTCCTTCCCCTCATTAATGCAAAGGGAGACACCTTAGTGGAAGAATGGGGAGTGGTTCTATAAAACTAAATCATACTGTTTAGAGCGCTCAAAACATCATGGTTGCTAGCTTTAGCCCATTTCACACAATCACCGACAACACGATTCATCCTTTCCACAAGTCCATTTCCTTGTGGATGATAAAGGGAACTTTTTACATGTCTTACTCCAGAAACAGACAAAAAATAATTCCCATTATCCGAAATCAGGATTTCTGAAAACCCCTCCCTCGACCAGACATCACTTAAAAAATCAACAACACTGTTGGTGTTGGCCTCCCTGACAAGCTTCAACTCAGGCCACTTAGAGGCATAGTCGATGAGGACTAAAATAAATGTGGGACCTCCAGAAAGCATCTCATACGGTCCCATGACATCCACACCAAGTTTAACCCAAGGACTATCCGGACACTCAATGGGCATAAGAGGGGGAAGAGATATTTTAAGAGCTTTATCTGATGACCTACAAACACAACAGTTGGCAACAAAGTCATCAATCTCAGAATTCATGCCAGGCCACCAAAAAGCATCACGAACACGACGTTTAGTGAAAGAAGAACCTAAATGTCCATCATGGGCCCTTTCAATGATCCCCTTCCTGAACACATGTGGAGGAATGAGTTTGTCACTCCACAACAGGATACCGTCTTCTAAAGAGATCTCACTCTCAATTTTAGAGAAAGGTTGCAGTGAAGGAGAAAGAACTTTCTCCCTTGGCCAGCCGTTCCTAACAAGGGTACAAACTTCTTGGAGAATACAATCATTGGAAAAAGCTGATCTCCATTCATCTTTGGAACAGAACTTAAGTTCAGATATATCCATACCTGCAACCAGACAATCCTCACAATCCTCATCGATAAGATCTGAAAAGGAAATGTCATCATCATAAATCTCTAGGCAGAAAACCAGGAGAGAAAGTCTGCCCTACCATTCCTCCCACCAGAAATATGCCTAACATAAAATTGGTACTGGAAGAGCTTAGTGACCATCCTCATAATCCTGGGATTACAACGTTTACTTAAACTGCCACCCAAGATATTGACTAGAGGCTTATAATCTGTTTGAAATAAAAAACGTTTTCTACAGATGTATGGACAAAACTTTTCAATGGCACAGGAGCAAGCTAAAAGCTCCTTCTCAACAACGGAGTATTGCAACTCAGCGGCCCCTAGTACTCTGGAGGCAAATCCAATTGTGTTTTCCACTCCATCCTCCGCCTGTGTTAAAGTGGCACCCATGGCCACATGGCTAGCATCAACAGTTAAACAGCACGACAAACTAGGGTCAAAAGGCTTGAGAACAGTTCTTTTCCCCAGAAGAACCTTAACTTCACTAAAAACAGATGCACACTCATCACTCCATACAAACTTGGTCCCTTTCTTAAGGAGGTTACTAATGGGGCGAACAATGGTGGCATAGTGAGGGATGAATCTCGAGTAATATTCACACAGCCCCAGTAGTGATTTAACTCCAGTCTTGTCAGTGGAAGTAGATGCATTAGTGATGGCTTCAAGAAGACCGGGTCTGGGCCTTACTCCTTCATGAGTGAGCACATGACCCAAGTATTCCACTTCACTACGAAAAAAATTAAATTTTTCAAGTTTTAATACACCATGCTGTTGAAACAAACTTAGAATTTTGTGCAAAGTACGATCATGTGAAGAGGCATCCTTTGCAAAAATTAGCACATCGTTTTGGAAGACCAATATGCCGTCAACCCCCTTAAGTATGTTGTTCATCACTCTCTGGAATACCGATGCTGCCGATGCTAGGCCGAAAGGCATTCGTCATTACTGAAAAGTACCCAGAGGGGAAACAAAGGTGGTAAAGGTGATGGGAATCCGGATGTAGCTCGACCTGGTGGTAGGCACTAGCAAGGTTGAGCTTGGTAAAAAACGTAGCCCCTTTGGTGGAAGCAAAAGATTGTTGAATTTAGGAAAAGAATTCGAGTCAACACAGATCTCCCTGTTGAGAGACCATAAATCAACACAGACCCTGAGCTGACCACACCTCTTCCTGGCAACCACCAGAGGAGAAAGCCACAGAAAGGTCTCTGCAGGTTCAATAACACCTTTCTCACACAGTTGCAACAATTCTTTTTCGAGGGCGTCTCTCACACTGTAGGGCGCGCCTCTTAAGTTTAGGTTTTACAGGAAGCGATCCCTCTTTAACAATTATTCTGTGCTTAAAATCTCAAATTTTCCCTAAATCACTACCAAAAACAGAAGGAAATTTATCTTTCAACTTTTGAATTTCATCAGGACATCCTACCACAAGCACTTGCTCCTTGGTTCCTGGTTTGAGGATCATCCCAAATAGGCCTTGATGGAACCAACCCAATATGTTAAGTTTTTTCAACGCAACGTAGATTTTTCCTTTTATTTTTCTCCCCTTGAAACACATCTCCTCCTCAAAGAATCCCAACAGTTACATTTTACGCCCCTCATATGACACGGGAGAGCGGTCTGGAGGAGATAGAGGCTGACAACCATTCCAGGTTTCATCGACAATTTTTGAGTAATCATCGTTATCTTAGCACCTGAGTCAACTAAGAGTTTAACACTCTTCCTTCCCACAGTGATGCCGACAATAGGATTGACACACAATGCTGGATCACCTTGAATAACATCATGTGAAGCAGAAGAAGCATCGATGTTAAGATCCATAACAACTGAGACAACCTCTGAGTCTGAAGAGGAATCTGAGTCAATTAGACACACAACAGGTTTCTTTTGCCCTTTCCTCTTTAAACACATTTTAGCAAAATGCCCTATTTTTTTTACAATAATTACATGTAATGTTATATGCAGGGCAACGTGATCCCTTAGAGTGAGGGGGGTTACCACATCTCAAACATATATTAGATCCCACATAACTTGGTTGACTTGGTGAGAGCATTAACATTCCCTTTAAATGATTTCTTGTGTGGTTTCACAGAAGAATTCAGGTTAATAGCGTTGAAAGGTTCTAATATCTTCTCATCCAATTCTTTAAATGAAACCATGGAAATCTCAATGCTCTTAGCTAGTTTAATAGTATCATCTAGAGATGGATCAGCCATAGTGAGAAGTTTCTATCTAATATTTTTGTCCTTACAATGACAGACGAATTGATCTCTAATGAGCTGGTCCTTAAAGTTTTCAAACTTACAATCCGCTGCTAATCTGCGTAAAACAGAAATGTAAGAATCAACATCTTCACTTTCAGACTGTTTCCTCTTTAAAAACGTATGCCTAAGGACCATAAGGCTTGGCTGTATGTCAAAATGAAGTTTCTGTACAGTTTCCTTATACTCATCATTTGGTACGCCTTCCTCTTGTGGTAAATCAGGCAAGTGTTTAGATACAGACCTAGCCTCAAACCCAAGAGAATGTAAAAGTAAACATTTCTTTCTATCAGCACTAAATCTAGATGCACCAATGGCACCCAGATAGGTTTCGAAGGCATTATGCCAAACCTCCCATCTGATAGTAGGCTCTCCAGGAGTGTCCCGGAACGCAGGAGGAAGATTGACAGACTGTAATGTACACATGGTTGAAAAAGGAAAGGAAAAAGAAACAAATTAAAAAATTGAGCCAAAGGGTGAAATAACAAGGAGAGTACGGTGAACCGTGACCGTGTGAAGACAGAGGAAGAATACAGGTATAAGAAAACTGGTGGTGTGCACATCACGGGTATGGACTGAAATTCCAACTGTGTAAATGGTGTAGGAAGCCAAGGTGTGCGCATCACCGAGTGATGAGCATACTGAGTCAAGAAGAGAAGTCACAAAAAAAATAGAGATATGCACATCACTGTGATGGGCACAAATGGCGAGAGGTAACGATGGGTATTGCTGTCAGATGTGAAAGAATAAAAAAAAGAATTTGAAACAAGAGACTTGCAACTTTGGATTAAATGGTGGAGACAAAGTACACTTAAAATGATGAACAATAAGGTTTTTTTCCTTTTTTTTTGTTTGTGAAATGGAAAACAGCAAAGTTATACCAGTGAACAATTTAGGTATGCAGGAGAAATGTTGCAGCCAAGAGTTGTTTGAAGACCAGATTGGTGTGTGTATAACTGCATGAAACACATAACAAAATGTTGCAGCTAAAAGCTGTTTGAAGAACTGAATGGTGTGTGTATCACCGTGCGATGCACACTGTAAATGAGCCACGAAGAAGCAAGGAAACGGGAAAAGATCCCGATCAAAGATTGCCGCTGGGCGTAGCGTGGTGTGGTGACGTTGTTGACACCCTGAAGGAGAGGCACGTCACAATGTAGAAGCGCCGACACAGCAAAGTAGGGTGCGTAATGTACAGAATGGCGGAGACTATGGCAGCGCGGGATGCACTGCTGCGAGGACACAGAAGCAATGGTTGCCAGGTGAGAGAAGTGAGTGCCCTCAAAGCCGCAATTGAAAAATGCGAGCGTGGGGCAAAAGCATTATATTAAGTTCTATATATTGGTGAAAACGGAGAACTGGACAATAAAAAAAATAGATAAGAGAGCGCTGCAAATCGGTGGGCAGAGCAAGGAAATGAAAACGCCCTACCGTGTTGGTTGAACACAGTGTCTGCTCGTAGGTAAACGCTCATGCAGTGGTGTTCCTCGCCAAATTCCACGCTTGAGGTGCAAAGAGGCCACAGTGCAACACACTGAAAGTGTTGAGTAAAGCGAAGTAGACATGTAGAAAACAGGAAAGTCTTGTAGTGGATGTGAGGCTTAATATTGATTGTAGATAGAATTCAGACTTGAGATGCCATTACCACGATGGGTAGGTCCATGTATCCAGGATCGTCGCCAATAAAAAGTAGTAATGATGCTGGAGACGGAGCTTGTCTTGAGAAGATTTATTGTAAGGCTACATGGAAGCAGAGACAGCTAGGAAGAAGTCAGTCCCAACAGAAACATCCTCAAGAGTAACCTATGTACATTCTCATGTTCCTAGGCAACTAGAAACATTCCAAAAGGAACCAGGACATTACATTTAATAGTTAACACAATAAATATATAAGGTGGCATAACACAGAATATACAATACCTAAAAAACCTAACACAGAATATTACAAAATGTAATTAATTAAAGATGTCCCAGATGATGTTAAATATGAGAGGTCAGGCGGTTTGTCCAAGCGGATGCGTCGGTTTAAAGCTCTAAGGCCAAGGTGTTCGAGATTACCTTGTAAGGACAGTCCTCTCTTGTCGACTTTGTGCCACCCAGAGTGTCTTGAGGCGGTGTCATCCAGTAGCTGTCTTGTTCCTTTGGGATCTCATTTGCAGGTAGTGCACTCATTAGCCACATATTGAAGTTGCCTGATATCATGTGATCATTACTGGGCCTTTCCGACCTTGAGCCTATTGTGATGTCAATCAGCTTGTCAGAGACCTTTGTCCTTGATCCAGCGTTTAGGTGGATGTAAACGTTTATAAAGGTGATTTTCTTGGTTTGGCCATTGGGAGTTTTGAGTGATATTCCTACTACTTGTAGCCCAGCATCATCGCTGTTTTGCTCCCAGGACTCAATTGCACTGGTGATGAGTATGTAAATAGCAAGACCCCCCTTTGCTGCGCCCGTTCTTGTGGTGCATGATTGCAGGGATGAAGTGATTCGTGTAGACCTCCAAATGGAAAGCCTTATGTGTCCAAGTTTCTTGCAGTGGGACAATTTGAAAAGACCAGAGATATTGAAGGGTTTTAAGGTCTCTCAGCTTGTTTATCTATCCACTGATGTTCCAGGAGCATACCTTTTGCACCTGATCTGAGTAATCAGTTGAGTTGGTGTTCAGTCAATGTAGAAGTCTGGTCGAAGTTAAAGCTCCTGATAACCAACCCCAATTATCTGCCGCTTCAGGCCAGAAGCAGGCATACCATGGGGCCTGCTGGTTTATTGAGTTACAGAGACTGGTGTTTTACTTAGGGCATTTATTAGGACAAGTAGACTGGTTTATGTCACATTAGTTTGGTGACCTCTTTCCTCAAGCTCTCCAGAACGTGTGGATATCCAGGTTTCCTTTGTGGAGTTATTATGTTACCCCACTGCTTGAAGGTCTTACTGGGTATCTATTCTGGGTATTTATTCTAAGGTAAGGAATCTGTGGCTAGAAGTCTCTATCAGATGAACAAATTACTTTCCTTCAGTAACGCCTTATCTGGTAAAGACTATCCCATACTCCTCGCTCTGCAAACAGATTTTTTCCCTCATAGATTACCCCTATGAGGTTCATAGAGCTGCACACTAGTACATCAGCAGCTTTCTTGGCTGTGCGCTTCTGGTGTGGAAAAGTTGCGAAAAGTAACTTATACTGATACCGTGCATGTCACTTGGGTGAGGTAGATTCCAAAGCTGAGCCGCACAACTCCACCCACCAGCGTGCAGAAGTACTACTCCAAACGTTTCTGGATCCAGTCTGATGCCTGGGAATAATTCTAAGGTAATTAACCTGAGACTAGATAGTGTCTCTACCAGATAAGGCTTTACCGAAGGTAAGTAACTTGGTATTTGAGTACATTTTGATAAGATCTGACCATACAGAGGAGAAAAAAGAAATAGGTAGGTGTAGTGCTAAGTTCCTGTTAGTCAAAGATTTGTATGTGCATAGAGAACAGTTTGCCCTATGTTTGGCCGATGCTAAGTCTGGATGCAGCACTTATAAATATAGGCCAAAATGTTTTAAAAGAGAGGATATCTGGTGGTGCACTGTCACATGTTAGGTCACTTTTAGGCCTGTACCGTGTAGATTTTCATGAGAGCAAAGTAAATGTGTTGGAATTGATAATTGATTGAGAAGTCGGTATGCTCCTTATCTGGGTCAGTACCCAATCTATAAAAACGTTCCATCTGTCCCAAATGTAAGCTTAGTGAAGTGTGTGAGGAAAGGGAAGGCCAAAAAGAGCAGAATATTAAACAAAAGGTATTAAAAAAGGTGAAAGTGGAACATGTAGTACAAATAGTTGGATGTCAATTGTTGAATCCATTTGTAGTGAACTGTTATTGCAATGTAGTTCTCAATGTCCTCTTTGTATTACCTCCAGTGACTAAAGGAATTAAAGAAAACAAAGACAAACCCATATATAGAGCAGTATCAACTCTCCTGAGGCCTGTGCGAGACCAGAAAGATACTTATCCTTGCCACAGGTATATGTGAATGTGTTGGTGTATGCATTTGTGTCGCACAAGTTACTCTAAGTTCTCAAGAAAATGTGCAGGAATTTCTAATGTTACTGTTAGGCATTCTAAAAAGTGAGCAAATACCAATAAATTATTTATTTGTAATAAGCTACTCATGGCAACATGAATGTGAGAGTTGTCAACATACCACAGCAGCTCACATTCACTCAGAGCAATTTGTGCATTTAATCATACTAGACTGCAAATTAGTGCCCTTTGAGAAATTAATTTATAAAAAAGCTGTACAAACTATGTATGCCCAGACTGTAGAGGAGAAGAAGGGCAATAAATATGTCATCTAAATCTAATCATATGCCAGGGGTGTGTTGATTCTGATCAGGCGAGGCATTGCGTTTGCCCCACTCCAGATACACATAGATGGAGAGGGGCGCTGTGCAATGGTGCAAGGGAAACCAGGTGGCTCCTTGGTGTCAATAGTAAACATTTATGGACCTATTGCAGAAGACCCAGAGTGTTTTTTAAGAATGTATACCAAGCTGAGAGAATGGCCGGAAGCAGACATTCTGTGGGGGGGGGGGGGGGATCTTAACACCTATCTGGACCCTGATCTTGATAAATCTAATCCACTGTCAAATCGAACTCCCAAGGTGGCTCAAAGTGTACGAAGTTCTGTTGGAATTTGGATTATTAGACGTTTGGAGAGTTCGCAATGCCTCGGTGAAAGAGGGTACACATGCTACACCTCTACACAATAGCTGGTCTAGGCTGGATTACTGGCTGCTGGGTGGGGATGCGATTGAATGGGTTTTAGAGGTAACTAACTTACCGTGTACGTTATCAGATCATAACCCGGTACAACTAGATATCAAAATTCCGACGGCAATACATCGCCCTTTCACGTGGCGGCTGCGCTCGGAGGCACTATTAGACCCAGTATATGAGGCTACTGTGCGTGATGCGATAGAGCAATATTTTGAAATCAATAAAGGATGCGTTGATAGCGCCTCCACTTTATGGGAGGCCTTTAAAGTGACAATCCGGAGAGTGTGCATTGGTACCACTGCGGGCATATTGAAGGATCTCAGAGCGCAGCTTGCTAAAATTGAAACTACACTTCAAGACCTGGAAGGTAGCTACATGGCTGCCTCGTCGGTCGACACCCTTTCCTGCATACATGAGCTCATATTGGAATATGATACCCTAGCTGAATCTGAGATATGATATGTATCGCGCAGACACACGACACGAAGGTATGGAGAAGGGGGGAGGCTGGGTCGTAATTTAGCAAACAAAATCAGAGATCGCGTGGATCAACCTCATATAGACAAGATCACAGACTCTCACGGGACAGACCATTATCACCCACTAGCTATCACTGAGCAATTTCGTGACTTCTATGCTCATCTCTATACCTCTGGGGGGGGGGCTACAACAACTGAGATGGAGAGCTACTTGGAGGTTGTGGCGTGCGCCTGGCTGTTGGATGCCCACAGGGAATACCTGAGCCTGCCAATTGATAAAGAGGATATTAAAGCCGCAATACTGGCTCTACTTAATGGGAAAGCGCCGGGGCCTGATGGCCTCACAGTTGAATTTTGTAAAACATATGCAGACCTGGTTACCCCTTACATACTGGAGGTGTATGCTGAAGCACATGATTCTGTGGTGCTGCCGCCCTCGCTCCGACAAGCGTTGATTATAACATTGCTCAAAAAAGATAAACCTCCTGATAGGTGCGACTCATACAGACCACTCTCGCTGATCAATATAGATGCAAAAATTCTTGCCAAAATTCCAGCTGTTAAATTACAGCCTCTGATGCCATGCCTGGTACTGCCGGACCAGTCGGGTTTTATACCTGACCGATCTACATCGCACCATCTGCAGACCATTTTCTCAATGCTCCATGTATTGGAGCCGAGTCTATCGGCTGCGGCAGTAATGCTGGATGCCGCTAAGGCCTTCGAATCGGTTGAGTGGAAATATATGTTCTTCATACTACAGCGAATGGGGTTCCCATTCATTTTTATAAAGTGGGTTATGTTACTGTACGTGGAGCCATCAGCTCGTGTATGGGTAGGTGGCCTGACGTCAGACCCATTTAGCATCGAGCGGGGCACCCGGCAGGGCAGTCCTTTGTCTCCGTTGCTTTTTGCACTCGCGGTGGAGCCACTGGCGTGCGTTATACGGCAGAGGCATAGGGAAACGGCCCTGAATTTTAACTATCAACTGGTTGTCATATCGTTATATGCGGACGACATGGTGCTGTTTGTTCGAGAACCCTCTCGCCATTTGGCACAGTTGCTACGGGAATATGTTAGATTTGGCTTATTATCGGGACTGGCTATAAACTGGGAAAAATCCATCATCATCCCTCTAACGGAACCCACGACTCAGCCTGATGTGGAGTTCCCTTTGGTATGGTCCGCAGAACCAGTTAAATATCTTGGAGTATGGTTCCATCGAGATCCGTATTTAGTTATACTCGAAAATTATGGCCGGGCCTGCACCATGTTGGATCAACAAGTTGATATTTGGGTGACCTTGCCACTATCTCTGGCGGATCGGATCGCACTGGTAAAAATAGTGGTCCTGCCGCGGTTTCTGTATTTATTCACGAACATCCCGATTGTGCTGTCGAAGGTTTTTTTTGACACCCTCCGCAAGACTTTACTCCGATTGGTCTGGGGAGGCAAGCATGCTCGAGTGAGCTGGTCTGTTCTTACTAGCGATTATGATAAAGGGGGGTTCGGGGCTCCGGACTTATATGTCTGAGGCTCAGTATGTGTATTATTGGGTAAGACCGCACGCTTTTATCCCGCATGTTGCAGTAGAAGAGGGAGATGCCTATCCAGTTCCTCTGCACAGTATGATTACATACACGAAGCGTGGACTCCCGAAAATGGAAATTAATGCGGTAGATACAACGATCGCTGCATGGCAGGCGATAGGGCGACTAGCACATAAGTTACCCATATACGCCCCAGCTGTGCACATAGAACACCACGCTGCGCTGTCAGTGACTCATGAGGCGAGCTCGATGCAGCTTCTTAAAGAATCAGGTCTACAGCTGATGCAAGATCTATACCCGGAGGGGTCGTTCCACACAACAGACACTCTGCACTACATAAGTAATCCCACACTGTTGTTTCGATTCGCGATGCATAGACTTAGATATGCGGTTAGAGCACACTATGTCACCGATCCCCTTGAGCCTCCCACGTTACACTCATTACAGCTGGCACTCACTGTCCCCACTAATAAGAAATTGATTTCTAGGCTATATAGACGTATACGGGAAAAGTGTAAGAGTGAGGCGGATAGAAGCTGGGAGAGATGGAATGATTGTCTGCTTTCCCCGATATCGGAGAAAGATTGGGAATATATATGTGGTTTAAGGGGCACACTCGTTATGAATGGAAATGTACGCATAATACATTTAAAATATATACATCAGGTGTACTATACACCGGCGAGGTTACACTGATACGGGCTACGTGACTCTAGCTGCTGTGCGAGATGTGGTCAACATGAAGCTGGTTTTTTGCACCTTGCATGCGGATGTAGAAAGGTGGCCGAGTATTGGACTCTTGTGGTGAGGTATATAGTGGAAATGTTTGGGCTGGAATTGCAGTGCACCCCGCTTGTATGTTTATTGTGTTGTGTTCCATATGCGAAGGGAGTGAGAGGTAGATTTGTACAACTAGCGTTGCTCATGGCTAAACGCAGGGTGGCCATCACTTGGGGAGGGAAGCGCTCACCAAAAATAGAATATTGGATCAAGGACCTTGTATACTGCAAAGGAAATTTGGAGACATATGCAGAGGAATTACCAACAGCATCAAGGCCAAAGGATATATGGGAGCCACTGAGGCAATTTCTGCAGAAGAGAGCAGCAGAGGCTGAGCAGGGTGAATTGAGCTAATTGGTACATGGTAAAGCGCCAGACAGATTAGGGGTGCAGTATGTGTGTAATGATAATGTGATTTCCTCGTCTTCCACTGAGACAATGTGTTATCGATCAGTCGAGACATGGGGTTTTCATTTTTTGTTGTCATAATTTGCTGATTATTTGTTTTGCTGCTATTGCAATGTGGATAACATTCATGACTATCTCTGTATAATGATATCGTGAAGTATGATTATTTTCGTTTTGTTTGTATTTTTTTGAAAAGCAATAAAATACATTTAAAAAAAAATATGTCATCTAAATCTAATGAAGATGTAGAGCAGATCTTTTTTAAATGAAAATTGAAATCTTCACCTTTAAAGCAGGTTAGATTTCATTTTCAGCGAAGAAATACATTACAGTCGCCATTGTTATCCATGAGGTAGACAGTATTAGATCGCTACACAGTCTATTTGAAAAATAGGTCTTGATGGACAGAGTGTAATGACACTTGCCATATATTCAAACAGAGATTACCTTGGAAATTACCAAACTCCTATCTAATTTTTCTTGAAACAATGTTCCGGAAAAATAAGTTTTATTATTTCAGATAGTGTTATTATTTCAGATAGCTGTTCAATTAATATTATTATATATGTTCTATACATATGTTGTCATGCGGATTAGCAAGCATAACAACCACTTTAGGACTTGCCTGTTTCAATAGATGTTACAGTTTTAAGGAATAGTGAGTGGAAATGATGTGTGACTAATAGTGGTGTGCAGCTTTGTTGGCTCTTTACAAGTTATAGACTGTCATGAATAGTATTTTTTTCTAAATCAACATGTTTTTTTACACAGTTCAAGGATGACATACATTTCTTTGAAATGTTGCCACTATAGGGCATGCCTATCTTATACTTGATATGAGAAATCATTCAGTGTGAGAACATGGTCTGAGAACAGAAAAATAAACTTTTAAGTTAATTAGGAGTGTCGTTTTAATGGTTATTACTACATTAGTGATAGCAATGTTTTAGAACCTGCTTGATAGCTATGAATGATTCTAATCAACGTATCCATTTATCTAAAATGATGCTGATCACAGTGTTAGTAACTAACTAAGCAGTTTTTCACTGCTCCAAAAGTATGTTGTGTCTAAAAGTCCTTAGTACACTCTTTGTTCTGTATACAACTCTTCCAGGGAAAACTTGTCTCTCCTCTTACCCAAGATATATATTTTTTTTTTATAAAACATTTTTTTATTGTTTTCGTACCAACAACTCAGTACAGTTCCCAACAGCCCCACCTCCCCTCCAAAGTAATCTTTTACATTCAGCATTGCCCCCAAGTATGCAGGAGAAAAGTCACCCTTCCCGCGTGAAGCCCCCCCTCCCTCTCCCTCCCGCACCCCATGTCAGTGTGCCCCCCTCTGCCTACCTCCTTCCTGACGCGCCCCCCTCATTACTATGAATCGTGTACGGGTGCTCAACCTTCCCTAGGCGACTCGGGCCTCCCCCATGTCGACCCACGCTTTATGCGTCCAGTCCTCACCCAGGCCCCCTTCTACTCCCCTCTAGCCGCTTCCTCTTGTCGATCAGAGGTGCTCCCTTCTCCGCCCACATCGGACATCAGCCCCTGAAGTTCCACCACCAGCGCCTCCCAAGCTCGGGCCGTCGCTAGTGCCTTTTCATCATCCCTCCGAAGGGCTAATTGCAACCGGAGAGTGCCCTCTGCACCTGCCCATCTCGCAAACGCCGTCCTCCACCTCAAAAAGCTAGGCCCCGCTCGTGTTTTCCAATGCATAGTCAGTTCCCTCTTGGCCATGATCAACCCTAAGTCATAGAACTTACTGGTAATCTTCGTTCGGCGGGTGTGGGGAAACCAAAGCAGCAGGCAGGCCCCCATCTCCGGTGCTATAGAGCGATCCGTCACCTGATTCAAGCAATCTATAACATCTTCCCAGTAGCCACCCAACTGCACGCATGACCAGAACATATGACGAAAATCAGCCCCATCCCCCCCACACCGCGGGCACTGAGAGTGAACGCCCCCAAAATATTGCGATATCTTAACCGGCGTCAGATAAGCCCTGTGTAGTGTAAAAAACTGAACCAGCTGAAACCGGGCATTACGCGTCCCCTTCCAGGCCCGCCGCACCAGTGTGGACCATGTCGACTCGGGGATGGGTTTCTCGAGGTCCACTTCCCACTTATCTCTCAACGCGTCTAGGGGTCGCAGGCATTCCATCGACAGTCTGCGGTAGAGGCAGGTAATGGACTTGGACATCCCCGCCGCCATCACTACATATTGGCAGCCCGCGGCGATCGGCAGCTCCGAGAGCCCCATATTCCAATGTCTCTGGAGGCCCGCTACAAGGGCTGCGTGAATTAAATAGTCCCCCCGCGGAAGCCCATAAGAGTCCTGCAAGTCTTGGAAGGGCAACAACACCCCTTCTCTGAATAAATCACCCACTACTTGGACGCCCAGCTCCTCCCAAGCGGCTAGTCCCGACCAATCGCCCCGTGCGGGAGCGCCGTACACATACCCAGGGGGATCTCCGGGGCATAAGGGTGAGTTATGGCGGCCCTCTTCTGGCACCGGTTCCAGCACAACCTGAGGGTGCGTTCCTCTAGAGTAAGTTGGGCAAGGTCCATCCGCTGCTGAAGGACTATGAAGGCGAGCACATGACGCGGGATCAACCTGCCCTGCGGGCCCTCCGGGCCTCTATACTCCCTAGCCACCACCTGTGTGAGCCATTGGAGTTGTGCCGCCAGATACAACCATTCAAAGTCCGGGACCGCCAGGCCCCCCTCCGCTCTCGGCCGCCGCAATGTGGTCAAAGCCACCCGCCGCCTTCCCGAGCCCCAAATAAAGCCCGTAGACAGTGCTCGAAGGCACTCGAAAAGCGATGCTGGTATCCATATGGGCAGGGTGCGAAAAAAGTATAAGAGGCGGGGTAACACCACCATCTTCAGTAGCGCCACCCTCCCAGCGCACGAAAGTGGGAGCGTACTCCAAAAACCTATGCTACCGCGCAAGCCTCGAATGGCTCTGCCAACATTCCCCTCCAGCAAATCCGGCTGGGTGTGATAGATATTAACCCCCAAACAGCGCAGGCAGCTACCCTCCCATCGTATCTCTCCCAGCGACTGGGGAGCTTGTCCACCCGGCAACAACGGGAACAAGCATGTCTTGCCCCAATTTACCTTGAGCCCGGACAGGCGACCAAAAACCTCCAATAAGGCGACTGCTCCGCGTAGCGCGCCAGCTGCATCTGCTAAGAACATCAGCAGATCATCTGCGTAAAGAGATATATAGTGGGCTTCCCCCCTCAGTTGTACTCCAACGTAAGAGCGCCCCAGTCGGGCATGCGCCGCCAAGGGCTCAATGGCCAGGGCGAACAACAATGGGGATAGCGAGCAGCCCTGCCTCGTTCCCCTCCGCACTCGGTAGGGGGCCGATATGGTCGCCCCCGTCCCCACGCGGGCCGTGGCATCGTTGTAGAGCAAGGTGGTCCAGCGTACAAAGCCGTCCCCCAGACCAAATGCCTGCAACACTCGATAGAGATATGGCCACTCTACACTGTCAAAGGCCTTTTCTATGTCGACCGAGAGCGTGAAGGCCTCTGGGTATGCGTCCCGGCCCATCTCCATCACCCGCAGCAAACGTCGAACTGAGGTGGCCGTGTTACGCCGGGGAATAAAGCCCGCCTGATCTGGATGAACCAAGGCGGTCATATGGGTCAACAGGCGCGACGCCAATATTTTGCTCAAGATTTTGTAGTCCACCGTCAGCATGGAGAGCGGACGGTATGCCGTGCGGGCCCTAGCATCCCCTCCGGGTTTCAGCAAGGGTACCACTATCGCCTCCCGGGCGGAGGCGGGTAAACGCCCAACTCGCCATGCCTCACTGTAAATGACCTGCAACTGCGGAGCCAGCAACTCCGTGTACGCCGCATAAAACTCGACAGGCAGGCCATCCGCCCCTGGGGTCTTTCGCCTGGCCATGTGTTTAATTGCTGCGCGAATCTCGGTCAGTGATATGGCATCCCCGAGGTCTTTCCCGTGCTCCGGGTCCAAACGGGGGAGCCGAGCCGCCAATAGAAAGTCGTCCAGGCCTTCAGGTTCCCCCTGCATGGTGCTATCGTACAATTCTGTATAATAGTTAGAGAACAGCTTATTTATCCCGGCCTGAGTGTAGACCGGAGTTCCCCCTGCCTCAACCAGGGAGAGTATTGGGGTGCCTCGGGCTGCCGGGGTCGCCAACCATGCCAGGAGGGATCCCACCTTATCTCTCTCCGCGTGCGCCCGTGTAAGGTAGTCCTTATGGTCAAAACAGCGAAGCTTCTCCACTCGCACCGCCACTCCCTCACGCGCCTCGACAACCGCAGCCAGCATGTCCTCCCCGCCTGATGCGCGCGTTCAGCCGTGCGCAGTCTGGCCTCCGCTCCCTCAATGTCTTTCAGCAATGTCTTCCGCACTCCGGCGGTGGACGATATGCAAAACCCCCGAACGACCGCCTTAAACGCATCCCATTCCATCGCTCGACTCGACGCCGTGTCCGAGTTGTTCCCAAAGTACTGCTCTACGCAGCCACTAACCTCCGCCCGGAACACCTGATCCTCCAGCAGCAAGGGGTTTAGATGCCAAGTAGGGATCACCTGCCGTTGCCTGGACCATTGCAGCATCCCCATGCAGGGGTTATGATCAGAGATGGTTTTTGCCAGGTATTCACTATGCCGCATCGAAGTCTGGGCATCCGGTGAACACAATATACTATCCAATCAGACATACAACTCGTGGGGGGCTGAGTAGAAGGAGTAATCCCTATCTGTCGGATGATGGGTCCGCCAGGTGTCCACCAACCCCCAGGTTTCCTGCCAAGTCCGCCTACTGCTGGCCACCCGACGAGTCACTGACTGTGCAAGGGGCGGGTGGGACCTATCCAAATCAACATCAATCACTGAATTAAAGTCCCCTCCCATCACCACCGTTCCCGTCAAATATGATGCTAGCTGCCCCGACAATCTAGAGAAAAAGGCGGCCTGATCTATATTAGGTGCGTACACACTGCATAATGCCATGTCCCTCCCGTCCAGTCGCCCCTGCACTGCTACAAACCTTCCTTCCGGGTCCACTAGGGTCGTCAATGGCTGGAAAGGGACCCCCGCCCTCACCCAAATCAGAGCCCCCCGGGCAAACTTCGAAAAGGTAGTATAGAACAATTGGCCCCTCCAGCGCCGATGTAATGCCTTCCCCTCCTCTCGATCTAAGTGGGTTTCTTGGAGGAAGGCCACCTGGACCCCTCTCCGCACCAAGTAGGCATGGACTTTATGTCTCTTCACCATAGAGGTGAGCCCCCTCACATTCCAGGTCAGAAATCTCAATGCAGGGGGGGTCGCCATCCCAACTCCCGACCAACCGCCCTATCCTGACCCTCCTAGGCACACTGACATCCCCCGGAAACCATGTAACTACCCAACTCCCCGAACTCCCTCCCTTCCCCAGAACAGGTGCTAAACCGCAGTTACCCATCCAAATACCACCCCAAGAAAAAACCAAACACTCTGGTAGCCACCAGGGTCTCACAACGTCCGTGAGGGTGAGGTGATGGCTCAGCGCCAGACGGGCTTGTCGACAGTCCCCTTCTGTGCATCCATGCCCAGTCTCTAGGAATCCTACCCCGGTGTTCCTTGCCCCTCCGACCCCCCACTCCCGGCTCCAGAGCCCTCCAACAGTCCCCGCCCGCGATCCGCTGCCAATTTCTGACCGCTCCCCCTGCCTCACAGAGCTAGGCCAGGCCTCCCTCCCCAATCATCTCACGCCCTGCCCACGTCCCCCTTACGGTACTCCGGCGAGACCCTGACACATCAAGCGTCCAACACCTCATCCGCCGTCCCTGGAGTAATGTCAGGCAGCAGCTCCGCGTCCTTCCCAGTGTCATCGGAGAGGGAAGTCTCAGAACCCTTCCGTGACCCCGAATCTTCAATGGGCCTGGAGGCCGCGGCCCCCAATATCACGGAGACGGCCCGCAGTGCCTCCCGCCGCTCCAGCACCGTTTGGGACGCCCCCGGAGACCTGACCCCTGCTGTCCGTGTCCTGGTGCGCCGGCTGCGACGGGCCCTCGTCGGGGTCCCCGATGGCTCACCGCCGTCTGCATGCGCCTCAGCTCCAGTCCGGAATGATTCCAACCAACTCCACTCTTACCCAAGATATATTATATAAGAATCAGATATTATCTACACTGTTCACACTGAGGGAGTGCTTTTCACAGACAGGTCAATTCCTTTGTATAGATAATCTCCATTACATATTTCACCATTTTCACCTTATAGTAAGCTCCTCGGTCAGAGGCTCCAATTTCAGCTTAGTAAAAATTCCTTACCTAAATAATACTGTTCAACAGACCATTTTCACTCTGTTTAGTGTTCTTAATGGAGATGTTAGCCTCAGTGAACCATGGTCATGTTATATGTTCAAGGTTATACTATGAACGGAGTTTATCTTCAACATTGGGTTTTTTACAGAAGGTAGTCCTGTCCATCACCAAAATGAGGTATCAATGTATTTGTAAATACGTTGTATATATAATCTGTCATCTGTTTAAAGTAGTTTAGAAAAATGTCAGTTACTCATGATAGATATGGAAGGCCACTTAAATGAGGATGGCTGTACTCTGCACAGAAGAAATGTTTGGAGAAAAGAAGAATCAAGTTAATAAGTGATTGAAGAGTTAGTGATATTATAATTAAGGCTCCCGGTTTTTAGTTTAAATGGAGTTTTGCATATAAATACAGACGGAAAAATAATTTTCCCTTTGTCTGCATTTATAAATAGAAATGGAAAAAATGCCTATAAATATGTTCACCTTTGCTGCTGTCTGCTAGGAGAAGACGAGCCTGTCCGAATGCAGGCGGGGAGAGGGCTTATCGGATTTCAGCTGAGCCCATAACAAAGTTCGACATTAAGGTGCCATCAGGCTTCCTTTTGTTTAACTATCCTGGCTGGGAGCTATGAGGAGGTGGTAGAGGGGTGGGGGGTGGGGGGGGGAGGGGGGCACACCTAAAAGTAATTGAGGGAAAACAAATGCACACACCTTATCACTTCACAGGCACTTATAAAAGGCATGCTTTGACTTTGTTCAGTCCCTGTTTTCAAGACATATGCATGCACTGTAGGATTGGTAATATACATTGGTGCTTAACGGAAATCGTAAAACATTTAACATTTTCTTAAGCATATATATGTCTTGAGAAATTCACATGGTAACAGGTCATTTGCAATGTACAATGCGCCTGCGTGGCCAATATTTCTTCAATTGAAACAATGCATTGCTAAAATAGAAGTGACCTATTTTCAACACACATAAATCACTCCAGTCCATTTTAATGGGTATATCGTATGGATGCCCAACCCCAGCCCCCATGCCCCACCTCCACAGAACATCCTATATTATAGTTTGTATTCATCCACGCCCCTGGGTTACCCCTGTGCACATCACCTGTACGTTGCCCCTTTTCAGTAGTGTGTATGGGGCCAGGAGTGTACAGCGTTTAAGTGTCTGTATACCCTCTGACTCCATCACCGCTTTGTGAGTTATTTCCCTCTGTTTCTTGGTCTGCATTATGGATTTCTGCCAATATCATGTCCCAACATTGTGCGATGGGGTATTTACGTAAGCCAGCTATCTCCTCCCTATGTAGTGCAGTGCTTTCTGCCTGGGCCTATACCACCAGCGAACTCTTCCAGTTGTTAAGGATGGGGGTTGCCTATTTTTCCAACGTTTGGTGATTAGTCTTTTAGCAACTATGAGTCCTAACTCTATGAATCTTGAAGTGCCTGTTTTATTTCTCGGGGTACCAATGAGGTGCAGTGCTGGAGCATAGGGGGTTGTGTTTCTGGGGAGGTATAGACTAGTATGTGACATCGGTAAGCTAGGGCCAGGCCGGTCGGCGATGGGATGGGGGGCCGAGCCATTGGATTAGCACTACTCATCCCAATGCAGAGTGTCACAGCGCGTTGCATCACAAATTATACATTGACAATAATACATGTGTTTAAATCAATGTGTGGGTTAATTTTATGTTACATTTATTTAAAGAAAAACAATCTATGGATCAAGCATGTTTCAATGTATCTATTTAAGAACATAATTTTTTTAATTATTAAATAATGTTTGAGTACTATGAACAAAATGTCCTAATATTGAAAAGATTTAACATTATGAGTTTGTGTAGTCTTTGAAAAATAAAAACATAGAATGCAAATAAAGATGAGAACAAAATAAATAAATAAATGATTTGAAAGAAAGATAAGAATACTACCTAGTAGGGGAAAGTAGTTTTGTATATGAATTTGATGTTTGCTGAATTTCAAAACATGTAAATCTGTGGTACGCTAATATCTTGAACCCAATATGAATCATTTTTCTTTGCTAACATTTGGTAACCACCATGAAAAAATATATGTTAAGGTGTCCTCAAACTTTAAACACTATGATGTCAAATATATTGATAATAGCAGAAGCAAAAAAGTAAAGACAAAAAAAACATTGGTTGTTTGGTGTCCGCTTTCATCATATTGATGGTGGAGTCTGTCAACATGGCGATGGATTGTAAAAATGTTTAGACCTGTTTAAACCTAAACATTTTTAGGTGTATTTAAACCAAATAACCTTTGTTCTAAAGCGTATTGGTAATGAGTTTTTAGCAAAAAATGCATGCAATAAATATGTTTTAAAAAAATTAAACCATATAAATATAACAATTGTACTTATTATGATGAAAAAACACATCAACCTGTAGAAACTGGGTAGTACTACACTTGATTAAAAAAAAACATGCATGCGATTCTGTCCCCGACGTCGGGACTCTTCATACATATCGAGCAGCAGGTAACCGAAGCCCAGCAGTATCGGTATCCAAACAAGCAATTTGGAAAGGTATGGTACCTGTGCTTGACCTTTTAAAAAAAAAAAATTTTAATCAATTTTGCGAAAAAATGGACAGTACAAACCAAACATAATTAATTAGAAAATAAGAAAAGACAGTCACAGTGTGCATACGTATTGATCAGGTGACCTTTCAAATAACAGAATACAGATCCGTAGGGTTATACATTCGGGGGTACAATATGTCTTGTTATACAACCAACTCTAAGTTACCTTTCCTTCCAAATGATAGGTTGTCTAATGGGAACAACATAAGAACATTATTCTCTAGAGAGCATGTAGACCTCTCTTATCTAGCAAGGGCCCAGAGTAAAAGCTGTAGTGTAGTGCCCGCCGTGCTCAGACATCCCTGGCCGCGCTCTCCCCACTACAAAGAGGGATCTGAATTTCAGGAGATGTTCATTCATGACCAGCAAGGTAACTCTGATACAGGCCTCAAAAGTTTTTAGGGTGGCTCTGAGGGGGAAGCAACTTGCTGTATAGTTGAGATTGCTTGTTGCAGTGCAACATATCTCTAGGCCACTGCACTACATGAGGAGGTGGTCCTCGGGCCCAGCATCTAGCAACTCCACACTTAGCTATCAGCAAGCCCATATCAACCAATCGTCGTGTTTCTTTCGGTACATGTTTAGAATAGCCAAGGAGAGCTAGCAAGGGGTCAGGCGACAAAGGCTGCCCTATGATATTGCTCAACTTTTTAAATATTAGTACCCAGAAGTTAGCAATATTTGGACACAGCCAGGCCAAATTCATGAATCCTGCTTGTTCCGCACTACATCACTCGCATCTCACGGTGTCTCAAAGGCCATAGCTGTGAAATCGGGTAGGAGTATAATATACCCTATGAAGGAATTTAAAATGAATGAGACCGTGTCGACCATTCAGGGAGACGTGCTGTGTAGCTTCGTAACAATGGCGCCATACGTTGTCGTCCAGTGTGACCTCCAAGTCAGTCTGCCACACCAATCTGGCCTTAATGAAAAAGTTATTCCGATAATCTTGCGCCATGCTATAAATCCTAGAGACTAGTTTACAGGGAGACTCTGCATGCAGTATCAAAGAGAAGGGGGCGACTTCTGGGGGTTCCATCATCTGTTCCATCATCTCCTCTCTGAGCAAATCGCAGAGCGCATGTCTGACCCTATAGACGTGGAACATCATGAATGGGATGATGTCTTGCTCTTCTAAGACTATGTTTTCCTAACTTCGTCCCGTTTCCATCCTCAAATAAATCACCTATTTTGGAAGTGTCCAAAAGCACGAGAGCCCATGAAACATCTGGTTCATTAACCACCGGCAGCCATTGACACCAGCCCACTGGCGTGAGTGGAGAGTACAAGATTGACGCAGCTTGTCTTTTAATCATATTCTGCCATGCATGAGAGGTGGCGTTTATGGAGTCCAAAAGACCCGCTCGCTGGGATGGAGCGCGGTACAGGAAAGCAGCTAGAGGGAAGGATGCAGCCGCGACCCTTTCTATATGCAAGTGTGGCGGAGGGGATTGTTGGTGCAGCCAGTAAAATGCGTGAGAACATTGAACCACTTGATAGTAGAGCTCCAAATCCAGTGCACCAAGTCCACCCATCGAGTAAGACAGTGTCAAGATATCCCATTTGACTCGAGGCTGCTTATCAGCCCAAGTCAATCTAACCAGTAAGGACCTGATACATTTAAAAAAGTGTGCTGGAAGGACCATAGGTATGTTTAAAAACAGAAACAGGAATCTGGGTAGCACTACCATCTTCATTAAAGAGATGTGGCCTAGGAGAGACAATGGCAGCCGCACCCATCTGTTAACATCATCTTCCAGTTTAGCTATTGCCCTGCCATAGTTCTCGCTGAATACTGTCTCAGAGTTAGTGTGCACTTGGATGCCTAGATAACGCACAGAGTCAGTGGACCAGCTCAAGGGAAAAACTAGTTCTATAGGTTCCATGGCTACGGTAAGTGGTAAAATTGTGGATTTAGTCCAGTTAATTTTAAGACCTGAGAATTCCCCATAGTATACCACTTCCCTTAACACCGGGGATAAGTTAACCTCTGGGTCTCTAATGTACCAGAGAGTGTCATCAGCATAAGTGGAGATTATTAAGTTGTACCCGGGGAGTGGTAACTTCAGCTTTTAGATCACTAACAATATCATGAGTGCTGGTGATAGTGTTTGGGATGCTTAGAATATTATTGGATTGGCTTGAGGCAACAGTCTCAGTGCAGATATCCCTGTTTTTAATAGGGCTCTGTAAAGACGGAAAGTGATTACTGCACACAATTGGCAGATCTTAGGTATAGTTTGATTTGTGTCATGATTAACGGTGTTGAAGGAGCCATTCCGATCAACTGGACCCACCTCCCCCCATTTGAATCTAAAATATCACCATACTCAACCAGGAGGGTATCAATGTGGTCAAGAACGCAATTGCTTCCAGCATGTTTAGCTCATTTCTCTGCTTTTTTAGGTTTCACTGCACTTGAAACCTAAAAGGTTCCACCCCCACCCTCCTTCACGTTCCTTTTAGCCATCAAACTAAAGGAGCAGAGAGGGGCGTGGCTTGGAGAGCCAACATGGCGGTCGCGTTCTAGGCCGGCTCCGCCAGCCCCACACACATCCGACATTTATCCTGGCATCCCGGACTTGATGGTGGCACCGACTGGTGTGGCGGAGGCGTAGCACCCTGTTCCCCCCCCCTTTCGCGAAGTCTGGGAGCAGGGTGCCGAGGCAGCGCCGCGATCCAGCCGCAACGCGGGAGAGGACTGGCAGTGCACAGGAGGCCTCGGGGGCGGCGTGCCGCGTCCCCGCTGCGGGAGAGGGGCAGACGGAGGAGCTCGGCTGGGCTGGAGGACGCACCCGGCGGCAGAGGGCGGCCTGGCCCTGTGGCGGGAGGCCTGTCCTTCGATTGCGTGGTGGAGCCCAGCGAGGAGGAGGTGGAGTGATCCGGCGGCCGGGTCGGGCCGCGGCGGTAAGGAGGAGTGTGCAAGGCGGGAGAGGCGGTCGATCCTGGGCCGGCGAGGCACCGGAGGCACACAAGGGCGGAGGCAGCCGGCGACAGGGGCGGTGGGCCTCCGTGTGGCAGTGTCCCATTCTACTGGAGTGGAGGGGGATCGGCGGCGCTGTCGAGCCACGGGGGGTTACGGGGATCTTGTTGGCTGCTTGGCCTCTGGCTCCGGGGGGGCAGCGGAGGCTGAGCCCTGGTTCTCCCCCTCATGGTTCGCGGAGCAGATGACGATCGGCGGCTGGATCGGGCTGCGGGAGAGGATCTGCATGGGGGTCTGCCTGTGATGTGGTGGCGCACCCTCCATTCCCTTGCAAGGCTAGCCACGCTCGGAGAGCGGAGAGACAACTGGTCTGTATTGAGGGTTCAGGACCCACGGAATTGCGGTCGCTGACAGTTGCAATCGCTTGGGCCTGCGGTGTCGCTGGGGTGGAAGCCTGAGGGTGGCCCCCGCGCCTCTTGACGATACCCTACGGAGGGGATTCAGTGTTGGGACTTGGTGGCACATTTGGGTCGAGGGGCTGGCACGGGGGATTGGGTAGCCGGCTGGCGCTCCGTCGCCCTTATTGAGGCCTGCTCAGGGAGTCCCGCTGGTTGGAGCTGCGGACGTGCGGGATGGACTGTTGGGGAAGTCGCGGACTACGTAACTTCCGAGCCGGCGTGAGGGGGTGCGATCCGCCCGGCTCCTGGTCGCTGCGGGAGCTGGTGAGGCGGGGTCTGCGGCCCCTCATATCTGGAGTGCTCGGAGGGTCAGAGGAGAGGACTCCGGGGGTCGCCGGGGCGCACTCGGCGGCCGGATCGGGCCGTGGAATCAGCTCTACGCTGGGATTGTGCATCACTCGAGCCGGGGCGGGCCAGCCCTAGGTACACGAGGCGTCACCATGACCAGAGACAAGCGTGGCGGTGGCGCGGGCAGGCAGGGGCCTATCGACAAGTTTACCGGACCAGGGGTGGGGGCCACTGGAGGTCAACCAGGAGCGGTACCGGACAATGCGGCCCTGATGGCCGCCATTACCCAGTCCAGAGACATGTTAGATGCCAAGATAGGGGCAGTTGGTGCGGATGTTACTTTGCTGCGGCAGGACTTACGAAATGCGGTGGGCCGGATCACGGAGGTCGAGATGCGTATCTCTGGGGTGGAGGACGACGTTGCAGAGTTGAAACGAAAGGTGGCAGCGATGGAGACCGTTCAAAAGGGCCTCATGCACCGAGCAGAAGATGCGGAAGGATGGGCCCGACGTAACAATCTCAGATTCATTGGCTTTCCGGAGGGCTGCGAGGAGGGAAACATGGAGCGTTTTCTCACCGCTTGGCTAGAGGGCTGGCTCCCCCCCGATGCGATGTCCAGGTGCTTTGTGGTGGAGCGGGCTCATCGGGCTCTCCTGCAAAAGCCCCCGGTGGGGGCCCGCCCGCAGCCTGTCATCGCCAAATTCTTGAACTATTTGGACAGAGATGCCATCCTGAAGCAGGCTAGGGCCAAAGAACCCCTCCTTTTCAATAATTCACAGATCCTGATATTCCCTGATAATACGCGACAGGTCCAGCAGCAACGTCAGTCTTTTATGGCCGCCAAGGCCCGGCTGAGAGAGCTTAAACTCCCATACGCTCTGCTCTTTCCGGCCTGACTCCGAGTGGTCTTTCGGTCCCACACGCACTTCTTTGATACTCCGGAGGAGGTCTTCTGATGGACGGATGAAACAGTGCGGGTGCGGCCTCCTACGTAGGGAATCAGACTCGTCTTCGGGGGAGGCGGCGCGGGGGGGCCCCCATGGCCGGAGGCAGAAAGGGGACAGGCGATCAAGGTCCAGGCGGCGCTCGGGGTCCGGTGGAGCCATCGGTTGTGGGGGATCAGCCCCTGGGGGACAGTCATTAGATCCTTAATGGAGAACACAGGTGCTGCGTAGTGATGCGTCGACTGTTGGTAACCTCGATGTCTTGAACTGGGCTTAATCTACCGTCGGATGTGAACTGGCGGGAGCCCTGTCTGGAGGTTATGGGCTGTGACTTGGGGATCCATTGGTCGGGGAAGCCTGCATCCCTCCGTTGGGGGGTGGGGGTCAGCCCCGCCGCGACAGATACTTCAAGGGTTTTTTTGAGATATGGGGTGGGGGGTTTGTTGGGGAAGGGTTGTTGTTGTTGGGGTCAGGTCGCACGTCCAATACAGATCTATTGCAAGTTGTTCACATGCCCCTGAGGCTCCATGGTAATGAAGGACAGTGATACAATCCCCCAAGGCTGACATGTCTGGTGGGGAGATGGAGATGCAGGGAGGTCTCTGTATCCTGAGCTGGAATGTGCGAGGGGTCTTGGATAAGGTAAAGCGGGGGGCCATACTCTTTCATGCGAAGCGGGTGAAGGCAGATATTCTGCTGTTGCAGGAGACTCATCTCCTGGGCACAAAGGCCCTCTGCTTGCAGCGGTATGGGTTCCAACAGGTATTTCACGCAGGCTTTGTGAGAGGATCTCGTGGTGTGGCTATCTTAATACATCGCAGGGTCCCTTACACGCACGAATAGCAGTGGGTTGATGGGCAGGGTCGTTACCTATTTCTCCGGGGTAGGGTCGGTGGGGAATCTTTGATCTTAGGTAGCGTGTATGCCCCTCCCCCGTTGCAGTGGAACCTAATCAAGCGGTTACAAACGTTGTGGGAGGATATGCTGGATGTAATGTCTGTGGTGGGTGGGGACTGGAACGATGTTATGAACACCAGCGTGGACAGGGGGTGGAGGGTCGTGGGAGAGATCCCCCAAACAAATTGCATTCTCTTGTGACCGGCTTGGACTGGGTGGACACATGGCGGCGGGCTCATGGCGTGGTTCGGGAGTATACGTATGTATCGGCAGTCCACCATTCCTTCTCTAGATTGGATTACATCTTTGTTCCCCGGGGCATGGCTGGGAGGGTGGCGGCGGCGGCGATTCTGCCACGGGGGCTCTCCGATCACTCCCCAGTGCTCGTACGTTTGGAGGCAGGCAGGGGACGGCAGCCGTTTCGTTGGCGCCTGTCAGTGTGGAATCTTCAGAAGACGGAATATGCAGCGCACATGGGCGAGGCCATCGCTCAGTATTTGATGGCAAATGTGGGATCCGTGTCGAGTGCGGCTTCTCTGTGGGAGGCGTTGAAGGCCACGCTGAGAGGGGTGGATATTTCGTGGTGCGCAGCGGCTCGCAGGCAACATAGGGAAAAGTTGATCCGCGCTGAGGCGAACATAGAAATTCTAGAGCGACGAAGCCGAGAATTGGGGAGTGCCCTGGAAATGCGCCCGTTATTGTGGGCGCAACAGGAGTGTGCAGCCTTGCAGATGGATGAGGCACGGCAGGTGTGGCTGGCGACACGCAATAGAGTGTTCCAATGGGGGGGACAAATCTAGTAAGATGCTGCATCGCTTGTGTCAGGGCACTTTTCATGTGCAAGCCTTACCGGGCATACTAGACGCAGAGGGTAACCCGATTACTGATCCTGCATCAATTGCTGAGAGTTCTGTCACATACTTTGCGGACCTTTATGCCCCCAGGGAATGTCTGTCGGCAGACATGGTGGAGAAAGTTATTGTTGATCTGCCCCCCCAGGGCGATATCAGACGAGCTGCGGGACGGGTTGGAGGCCCCTTTGACAGATGAGGAATTGGGGACGGCCCTGGGGGAACTCAACCCTGGGAAGGCTCCTGGTCCTAACGGGTTCCCGAGTGAATTTTTCCGTCGGTACCATGTGCAGTTGGCCCAACATTACCGCACGGTAGTGGAGGAGGCTCGGGACAGCGGTTGTCTCCCTCCGGATTCGGGGCATGCAGAGGTGGTGGTATTTCACAAGCCTGGCCGTCCCCCGGAGCATCACGCCTCATACCGTCCCATATCTCTCTTGAATGTGGAGGCTAAAGTTCTGGCGAAGGCCTTGGCCAATCGCTTACTGCCTCATATCACATCACTCGTGCATCCGGATCAGGCGGGGTTCATGCCTCAGCGGGCTACACAGCATAATATTAGAATGGCGCAGGTGGAGATTGCGGCGATCCAGAGGTTGGGGGAACCGGCGGCAATACTCTTGGCAGACATGGACAGGGCGTTTGATTCCCTGAGCTGGGTCTACCTATTTGCTCTGCTTCCTAGACTCAATTTGGGGCCACGCTTTCTTTCCTATGTGAAACTTCTATATACGGGGTTGACGGTGCGGGTGGCAGGGGCCACCTCCTCTACCTTTGCTATATGGAGGGGAACGCGGCAAGGGTGCCCCCTTTTGCCCTATCTATTTGCTCTTGCCATGGAGCCTCTGGCTGCCTGGATGCGGGTAGACGCCCAGGTGAGGGGATTCGAGTGGGCCACGGGTCTTTCGGATAGGATAGCGTTATACGCAGACGACGTCCTCTTTTTTCTGACGGCACTTGACAGGACGGGGCCACGGCTTCTGCAGATTATGCGCATCTTTGGAGAATCGTCGGGTCTATATATGAATCCCCGCAAATCCACGCTGTGGGTGTTGGGAGGCCAGCCGAAGGTGGGCTTGTGGGCGACCGAGGTCCAGTCGGCGGCAGGAGGCTTGAAATACTTGGGGGTGGTGCTCTCGGATGTACCGGCGGTGGGCTGGGAGCGTAACGTGACACCGGTGTGGGATCTTGTTCGGGCGGACATTCAGATCTGGTCCCGTATGCCCCCGATGCTGTTTGGTCAATCGGCCATCTTTAAGATGGTCGCGCCCCACCGACTCCTTTACCAGTTACAGAACCACCCCTATCCGATTCCGCCCAAATGGTTCCGGGTGGTAAATTCCGTATTGGGACAGTTTCTGTGGGGAGGGGGGATGGTGCTAGTGGCCATACGAACATGCTTCCTATCTACCTTTAGCGGGGGACTGGCGTCTCCAGATCTTCTCTCGTATTATCAGGCCTCGCACCTGCTGGTCCTTAACGAGTGGTGGTATGGGGAAAGGGGGGACCCGGCGTACGCCCTGGAACGCTATCTCATGGGGAACCACACTCTGCACACTCGGTAAGGCTGCGGAGTCAGCTGCCACCAGTCACTCGAGTGGTGTTCACGGTTTGGAGGCAGGCGCTGCGGCGCATGTGTTGGTGGAACGTCCTGACCCAGGAGACTCCTTTGTGGGATAATGGGCGGTTGCCCCAAATGGCGGCCCTTCAGGGATTTCGGGGATGGGACGCCATCGGCATTTCCACCTTGGGTGATGTCCTGAGGGGCACGACTCTGAAATCCTTTAGGGACCTTCAGGAGGAGTTCCATATGCCACAGGCGCAATTCTATTGTTATTTACAGCTGCGCCATGCGCTGTCTCCTAGCTTGCAGGGCCTGGAGTCCATACCCGAATTCAGTCCGGTTGAGGCGAAAGTTTTTATGGGGGACTTGCATGACAAAAAGATTTCGCGCATTTATAGGTCCCTGGTTATACACTGCTCCCCTACATTACGGAAACTTCGGGGGGACTGGGAGGCAGATGTTTATGGACTGGAGGAGGAGGATTGGACGGAGGCCCTGGCAGCCCCGCTGGGGGCGGCCATAGCAATTCGCTTACGCCTTGTCCAATTCAAGTACCTACACAGAGTGTATTTCACTAGGACACGATTGTGGCGGGCAGGGATGATCGCCTCTCTGGACTGTCTTCGTTGTGGACGGGCGGAGGGCACATTTATACACACCGTATGGCAATGCACGGCATTGGACCGCTTCTGGAGGGGAGTCTGTGGAAATATGGATTTTCCTGGTCAGTTATGTCCCCTATCTTGGACCCCAACGGTTCTATGTGCATGTTACAAGTACATGTATGTTCCCTCCAGTTCCAGTTATGAAGACGCAAACACATGTGCGTCCACCGTTAACATGTCCTCTTTCAGATCCGCCATGAATGGGCCGGATATTCCATTCCTAAGTACAAAAGGCCACCGCCTTTATATGGTTCACTTATGCTATTTTTCAGTCCAGGCAAGTAGGCCCTGATTCTGTCATCAAGCTTTTCCTTCTTTCTGCCTCTGAAGCTCCAGTCTGAGTCTGCATCTGTGACCATGAACTTTGTCTCATTCCCTGCGCGGCTCACGATGCCTGACATCAGCTTGCTGCCTGCCAAGAACTGTATTTCACCTTCGAAATTATCTGCTCCGATCCCTGCCCAATGCATTCCTGTCTAGTAGTTTAAGTAAACATTCTGCCAGCTACCGAGCAAAGGCCCGGCTTCTCTGTCTTCATGCAAGTAATTCATAGCCCTGTTACTATGGAAGATTCCTGCCCTCGCATCTAGTGTAGACACTTAGACGCTTGTACACGCACTAACAGTCAGTATAGTCAGTATAGAATAAGATTCTACTCTAAGAGACCTCTCTTTTGGATAAACATAGTTCTTTAAACATAGGATGTTAGATATGATTTGGGATTAGGTTGACTTGACCCTCCAGACTTCTGTCGCCACATGTAGAGCTAAATGTCAAGTCCCCTTCACCCCCTAGTTGCACGTCAATCACACGTCATGCTGCTGTGCGCGCATCTCTGCCAAGTATTTCTGCTGACATTACGAAATTATTTCATAGGTCCACCCATATGTGACATCACAACCAATGACGTTTCCTTGTTACACCCAATTACGCCTCCTTCAGCTACGCATGTAAAATGTTATCTTTGCTATCAATTGTTACGCCTCTTGCATTGGCTTCACTGTAATGCCTATTGTATAAAAGTGAATAATTATCAATAATGTATGTACTTCACTTCCTGAACCTTCGTGGTGATGGAACCTGGAGCAACCGATTATAATCGACCATTGGAATAAAGCCCATTCCGAACCTCTAATACCACGGATTCTGCCTCTTATTTACTGAGCTAATTTATTATGTTTCTGTATCAAATTAAGTCCCGGTAATTAAATTATTTACCACATGAATGGCGCCCGAACAGGGACACTTTCTCATCTCACGCGCCGGTGGTGCGTTGCAGGCCCGGTCTCCTGCCACAGCTGGACGGACAACAACGCGTACCAGCAGGATTTCCTGTATCTCCCTCCGGTCAAGCGGGGGCGACTGAGGCTGCGATCAACACCCAGACGAGGCGGTGAGAAGTGCGAAGTATCCCGACCAGAGCCTAGCTGAGAGAGCAAGATCCGAGGTATACAGAGGCCCACCAGTTTCCGAAGTCCCGAGTCGAGTCCAGTTTCCGAAGTGTTCGAGTCGAGTCCAGTCCGGTTCAAGTTCAGTTCAGTTCCATTCCGAGGCCTTCCGTTCCGAGCTACCCGGTGAGTACCATTACTGGGGAGGCGTTCTGGCGTGCACATAAGTTGTGCCGGTCCAGACGGGTTTGGGTACACAAATCCGGTCTGCACTGTTTTAGCAGTGTATCTGTACTGTTTAGCAGTACATCTAGTATATCTAGTATATAAATTCAGAATAATTCAGTTAATGCCGAGTATTATGTTCAGTAATTAAGTTTCCTTAGATCGTATCATCATTGTTGCTCAGGAATGTTAAATGTTAAATGTTTTTAGTACGTTCTGCATATTGTGGTATGAATGACTGTTCATTATTGTGATTACTGTATTAAGTTTGTTCAAGATCAAGTATCAGATCAGTTCTCAATATGCCGCTCTTTTCGAAATTAAGACAGATCACAACTAGAAAAGGGGTACTCGAAGAAGCTGTTCCTATTCCTCCTAGGGACACTCCAGGGTACTTCATGTATCATAAACACGGCTTAGACGCTATATTATTTCTTGATTTATGGGTAGACTACACTAAGGAATTACCAGAAAGTCAGAGGTGGCCCGCAGCTGGGACCTGGGATGCAGAGTGCATCGTGAAAGTAGAGGAAGAATTATGGAAAAAGAAAGCTAGACAATCACAGAAAGACGCCATTGAATTATGGCGTAAAGAATCTTATAGACGTACAGAAAAAGCACGTAGACAGGAAGAGAAGAGTAAAGAGAATTCAAATGAAGTCCGAGAAAATCTATTAATTGAAGAAGGTGCACGAGTGAAATCAGAACAAGTAGACAGACAAAGACATGCCCTTATGAAGGGTATGTATCCCCTTCTGGCCGAGGGATTACCTAAGGCTACTGCGGGGATACCAAAAGACTTGCCACCCCCATTATTTCCAATAAAAGTACATCCTAAGGGGCATCCTAGAACCGCAGAAGATGTTTTTCTTTCCTCATATTTAGATGACGCAGCTCCCGAGTACGCTAATTCCGCCCCACATAGACCACCTGCCAGAGAGGTTCAACACCGAGATCCAGTATCTGTATCTCTACAGCAACAAATTCCGACACAAGTTCCGGCAAGCACATCTGGTTCTACATCTGTTCCTACAGCTACTTCTATAGCTGTGTCTACACCTATAGTTGCTGTATCGCGTTCAACGAATCCTTTCACGCCCGATACCCCAGATGGGGCTACGGGAGGTGCTACCAATATTTTTTCTACGCCACCCAGAATAAATAAACTTACTTTTCAAGAATCTGCACATTCACGTACCCCCAAACTCATAAATGCCCGCACACTTAAGGAACTTCTTATAGATTGTAGATATGACCCTGTGCCCGGCAAAGAGGACGAAATGATCCTGGCATCATTACGTATCAGACGAGCCGCGGTGTATTTAGGGAAGTTACCAGGAATGACTATGCATCTAGATAATATATATCATTTTGTCCAAACAGGGCGAGATTCTGAATGTATTAACAGAGCTATGGAATACCAGAAAGTGGAGATACAGGGGGAACTGTTACGTTTCCTTATAAATTGTGTGATCAGAAATCAAGACCGACCGGGGGTAGACCCGGAAGCAATGCAAATTCTTACCAGATGGAGCCAGAATATATCAGAAGGGAGACATGATAAGCAAAACTGTATAATAGCCATGTGCAGAAAGATCCGTAAAGAAATAGAACGTCTACACGAAGAAAGATTAGCGGTAGACCAGTTTGAACAAAATGAGGAGGAGGAAGGATCAGGACTGCCCACAGGACAGTCAGAAACCATAGCCTATGTAGGTAGAGGAAGATCTTGTAATAGTACTAGATGTCTTACTGACCCGATACGTCCGATATGTCTAGAAAATAACAGGAATTTTCAAACACCTATAATAAATATAAGGTCCCCCGAGCATTCGTTCCAAACCACTGACAAATTACTGCGAGAACGAAGGGGTTATCATTTTCTCGATTCTATGGATGAACAAGAATTAGCCAGGTCAGCCGTTCATTGGGTTGACAGTCCCGGAAAGTATGATGATGATACAGTAGCACACACATTTTTGAATCTCACCCCAGATGAACAGCGTTTAGCTGGGATTTATATGATTCAACAACTTCTTATACTATATAAAAGCCAACATTCAGATCCTGGTCCCTTACCTGACATATTGACTGAATTACTCACGAATAGATGGAGAGGTTCAGGTACTAAGCTAATTAAAGAAATACTAGAATCAAGAAAGCAGTACATTCTTTTTATATGCCCAGAACATGTCTCACTGCCCATTAAGGAAAGAACCACGTATTACATGGACAGACAGAATCCCTTACGAGAAGTACACCCAATAAAAGGCGAGGACAATGAGTTTAAACGTGTATATGTATATACGCCCATATCGAAAATAGAATTGTTAGAAATGAAGAAAGTGGTACCCAGTCATGACAAAGACCCAGCGGGTTTCCACCGAGAAATTAAAGACATGTTACTCATGGGAGAGTATACCTATCCCGACATTATGACAATATTAAAGGTATTAATGCCTGCTGGCATTTATGAAAAACTCAAGGAAAAAGAGTGGGAGGTGGGAGACCAAAAGATAGATTGGACAGCATTAGAAAATGAAGAAAAGGCCCGAGGTCCAGGTTCGGGGCTTGGGGACAAAACTAAAGCACTACCAGGTTTACTAGTACAGGTACTGCCACGCTTATTAACCACGAAAAAGGAAGACTGGGGTGCAATTTCAGCCTGTAAACAAAAGCAAGATGAAGACACTAGTGATTTCTATGCACGATTTGAAAAATGTTTTGGTATAAATAGTGGCATAAAAGCAAGTAGCGAATCATACCCACATCTGTTTGTGACAAAATTAGTTGAAAATTCCTTGCCCCAAGTGAAGAATAGAGTATTAAAATTCGAGAGTACCTGGCAAGGTAACACCCCATCACAAATGTTACAAATGTTACAGTATCATCACAATAGAATTAGAGAGGAACAAGATCATGAACAAAGACGCATGAAAGACACGAAAATGAAAATGCTAGTCTCCCAGACAGTTCCAGCTGAAGGACATAAAAAGGGTACGACACATTCCGGTGATTCAGCAGGACCTGTAAAAGGGACATGCAACTATTGTAAACAGCCAGGACATTACATACACGATTGCCCAGTTCTGAAGCGTAATATCGCCACAGGTATTACAAAAGAAAGACCACGGCCACTTAGACAGGATCAGAATGAACAAGGAGCACCGCAGCATGCACAGGCCATGCCAGCTCCACAACAATCTATACAGTTTGTGCCAGCCGCACCAGCGTTGCCTGCTGCTGCCACACAAACCACGACACGACAGCTGTACCAGACCGCACAGTATGACTACCCTGATTATCAACGATACGCATGAACCAGCCTAGAGAGGGAAGTTGACTTACCCCTTATCGAGGTCCCTGTAGACCAAGAAGGACCTTATGTACATAGTGAATTATTAGGTCAAGACAGAAAATTTTTACTCGATACAGGGGCAAGTCGAACAACCATAAAACGTAGTGAAGTTCCAGGGGCACCCCTCTCAGGCTCACAGAATATTTCCCTTGGTTTTTCAGGAAAACCTATTGTTAATGAAGTATCACAGCCTCTTCCACTTACGATAGGACCCTTGACCAGAACTACAGATTTATTGCTTACTAAATCATGTCCAGAAAACTTGTTAGGTATAAAAACACTGAAAGCTCTAGGAGCTATAATATGTTGTTCTCCGGAAGGAGTAAGATTGTTTTTACGTGATTTCAAAGGTCACTATGTGTCTCGAGACATGGATCCCCGACTGCAGACTTTACCTACACATCTATGGGCACAAGGCCCTACTGATGTTGGTTGCATGAATATTACACCATATCGAGTTACACTGAAGGCAGGAGTGGTACTACCACGAATGCGACAATACAAGTTACCACCAGATGCTGTAGTGGCTTTACTACAAATCATTGACGAGCTCATTGCCCAAGGAGTGGTTGTAGAAACAGACTCCAATGTATGTAATTCACCGATAATTCCGATTCTTAAACGAACAGATCCGAAGGCCCCGCCAGTATATCGATTGGTTATTGATTTGCGCGAATTGAACAAATGCATTGTGCCACAATTCCCTGTGGTCCCAGATATCTCGTCATTACTGACAGCTATTGATTCCGAAGCAACATTCTTTACTGTAATTGATCTCAAAAATGCCTTTTTCAGCGTCCCAATAGATCCGGAAAGCCAATATTTGTTCGGATTTAGTTTAAATGGACGTAGCTTCAAATTCTCACGCGCACCTCAAGGATTTACAGAAAGCCCCAGCATCTATAGCCAAGCACTGAAACGAGAACTCGACAGTATCCACATGCCAGTTAACACTGCCTTGCTTCAATATGTCGATGATCTGCTGATCACCGCTAGAAGCGAACCCGAATGTGAGAAAGCATCACTGATAGTTTTACAATTTCTAGCCAAAAAGGGGCACAAGGTGTCCCCTTCTAAGCTGCAATTCTGTGTCCAGCGAGTTATTTACCTTGGTCACTCGCTGTCCAAGGAGGGAAGGCAGCTTACACCCGACCGCATTCAGTTAATAGCTAACATGCCAATACCCAAGACACAAAAGGAGGTGCGGGCTTTCATAGGCCTCACTTCATATTGTAGACAGTGGATCCCTCAGTATGCATTTCTAGCAAAACCACTCATTCAGTTGACAACACAGGAGGCAGCCACATCGACTGTTCTCCCTTGGACTCAGGAACATACACAAGCTTTTGAAAGCTTAAAGACAGCCTTATGTCAAGCACCGGTTTTAGCAACACCATGTTACAGAAAACATTTTACACTCTTTGTTACAGAACGAGAAGGTACTGCCTTGTCAGTACTCACACAGGAACAAGCAGGATCACACAAACCGTGTGCTTATTTTTCTAGTACATTAGATCCCGTAGCTCAGGCTCTGCCTGCGTGCCTGAAATCAGTGGCAGCGACAGCTTTAGCAATCAGACAAAGCGATGCTATAGTGTTAGGACATCCATTGACAGTTCAAGTACCACATGCAGTAGAGGTTCTTGTGAATCGAACGCAAACACAACACTTGACTATAGCACGACTTACAGGGTATGAACTAACATTGTTTCAGCCACATATAGAAATCAGACGTTGTAACACATTGAATCCTGCCACACTTTTACCTGTAATCGGAACAGACCCACTAGCCCATGACTGTATTGATGTTATTACAATCATGACGAAACCCAGACAAGACTTGACAGATGTCCCATTGTCAGACCCAGACCTGACGTTGTATGTAGATGGCTCATGTATGAGAACAAGTACAGGAGAGTTAGTAGCCGCTTACGCAGTCACAACAGACACTGAAATTATTGAAACAAATTGCATAAATACCTTGTCCGCTCAAGCAGCAGAGCTCGTCGCTCTGACACAAGCCTGTATTCAAGCCACAAATAAAAAAGTCAACATATACACTGATTCACGTTATGCATTCGGAGTTGTACATGACTTCGGCGTGCTGTGGCGAGAGAGAGGTTATTTAACTTCTCACGGTGCCCACATTCAGCACGGACCCCTCATTCATGCCTTATTAGATGCAATACATTTACCCATTGCAATATCGATTATGAAATGCAAAGCACATACGAAAGTTACTGATATCATTTCTCAAGGCAATGATTTAGCTGACAGAACAGCTAAACAGACTGCTCAAACTCAAACATCCGACATGACAAAGACAATAGTCCCGACGCCAACACATTGTATGACGGTTAAAGATCCTACTCTTGACGTAATTGATATACAGACACATGCTACACCAGACGAAATAAAGAAATGGATTGAATTAGGAGGGATCCAAACGGATCAAGGATGGTTGATGAAGGAAAAGTCTGTGTGGTTCCTTCCTGATTCAATGGTCCAGGTTATAATTAACACTGTACGTAGTCCAGCACATCTAGGAGAAAAAGCTATGCTAGATAGCATTCAATACATTTGGTTCAATAAACATTTACGAGCAGCAGCCAAACAAAAAGTTCGTACCTGTATGATCTGTTGTCAGTTCAACCCAGGAAAAAGCGTTCCCGTAGAACAGGGTGGATTTCAGCCTCCTGATCACACTTTTGAAGTCCTCCAGATGGATTATATCCAGATGGAACGATGTCGAGGATTCAAATATGTTCTCGTAGTTGTTTGTGCTCTTTCCCGTTGGACGGAGGCATACCCGGTTTCAGATTACACGGCCCCGACTACTGCCAAACAGTTAGTTCGAGAATTCTTCCCACGATACGGTTTACCACGTGCTGTCTACTCAGATAACGGCCAGCCGTTCTCATCCGAACTGATGAAACACGTTTCACTTTTGTTAGGCTATCAGTGGAAATTCCACTGTGTCCGACACCCCGAAGCAGCAGGTCTCGTAGAAAGACATAATCAGACCCTGAAAATTAGATTGTCTAAAATATGCAGAGAGAAAGGTGTCGACTGGGTAGTAGCGTTACCAGTTGCACTCTTTTACACAAGAATGGTAGCACACTCTCGAACAGGGCTATCCCCGTATGAAGTGATCTTCGGCAGACCACCAAATATGTGGGGGACACCTATACCACGCAAAATAACTGATATTGACTGTAATATGCTGACAGATTATTTGGCCTCCTTGATGTCTGCACTACAATCTTGTCGTTCACAGGTAGCTGCAGCTTTTCCTGACAACACTGAGGTGAAACCCCATGACGTAATTCCGGGGGATCTCGTTTTAGTGAGGAACTTTGATCGAAAGACTCAGCTGGATCCTAGGTGGAAGTCACCGAAATTGGTCTTGCTCACCACAAGGACAGCCGTGAAGATCGAGGGCAGGAAAGGCTGGATTCATTCAAGTCATATCAAGAAATTCCATGGACTACCAGCGGATGTGAATACCACACCTCGTGTGTCTTCACCCATTGACTCAAAACTTCCTTTTGTTGAAAAGAGTAATTCCGAACTTTATAAACTAAAACTCAGGTCCAATCAGTCAAGCAATTTGATTGTTTAAGTCCTCTCCGAGGTGAAGCGGTTGAATTGTCTCTGACATGTATCCCTTGGACCTGAATAGAGAATGCACCCGAAAAATGCTGAAACGACAGGCGTACTGTAAATCACTGCGTAGTCATTGTACAGTGACGTTATTAATTTTGTTGTCCTTAAGTCTTTTAATAATTACTGCAAGTATATTGTTGCATATATATTATCCTATTTTTAGACACGTTTATAATGTTACTGCTGAACATTCTTTTAGTGAATTACCTCCGCTTGAGTTGTCTTATAGATTTGCGCTGCGCAATAACACGTTTATTAGTATGTTACATCATTCCCATCAGGTTAGCAATGCTACAAATTGTTGGATATGTGGCCGACTCCCTCCCTATCAGAATTATAAAGGAATTCTACCTCTCTTTCCATATCCGTTCACACACAACGGCTCCTGTGGAGCATGGTTTAGCTTAATTAATTCCTTAGATTCAAATTCTGCAGTTTATCAAGACAACTGGGTATGGGGAAATCTGAACTTAGTTTTACTTAAAGTCTGCCACCCCAACAAGGAGGGACTTCCCAAAAGAACAGGAACTGATCTAGAAAATGAAGTATATGGATTAGGTAATTTCACGCTTAATCTTATGATCCTAAATGTCGAATCCGAAGCTACTCCAATTTTGCCCGCTATGTCAATATTTCCAGTAAAAGGTGAATTATGTGTAAGAAAGAATGGTTCCATACATATGGGCCATAGTAGATGCACCACTGTAGTAGAAGTTAGTGATCAAGGCAAGTCTACATTTAGAGCTTCCCGCCATTCCTATTTCATATGTGGTCAGACGGCCTATGTACGTTTGCCTCTAGATTGGGATGGTACCTGCTACATTGGATTTCTTTTGCCACCTGTTTTCCTAGCTCCTCCTGATTATCACAGAAATACTCATTTAGTATATAATAGAGTAAGGAGAGATCTCCCAATAGTCGATTACACTGAAACAGCATGGGAAAAATACACAGATTTCAATAAAGGTCTCTTTCCCTATATAGGTACAGTTACTAATAGTAAGCTGATACGTAGATTAACCAGAACCCTTGAAGCAGTAGTGAACGAAACTATTTCCGCCTTAGGCAACTTAACAGAAGAGCAGTCTGCTATGCGGATTGTTGTGCTTCAAAATCGTCTTGTCCTTGACGTCATCCTGGCCGATAGGGGCGGAGCTTGTAGGGTCATCGGATCAAGCTGCTGCGTATTCATACCAGAAAATTCGCCATCTGTATATAAAGCTATAACCCGCCTTCATAAGATTGTGAGCCAGATACACCAGAATCCAGGCACTTGGACTTGGTCCGGGTGGTTTTGGAGCGTGTTATCAGCCTGGGGATGGAGAGTTCTATCCTTCCTAGGTATCGGCCTTCTCATACTATTCAGTTGCTGCTTATGCCTGCAATGTGGACCAGCGATTTGTGGTCTGTGTGCCACATCGTGTATTCCACATCAAGATTTTCGTTCAAGATCCCGGAAGAAGAAAGAAGAACAAATGATGCTATATGAACAGATCAATGGATTAATGAAGATTGATATCTCTTGACGGGCAAGTAGGGGACAAGGAGGGAATGTGGAAATATGGATTTTCCTGGTCAGTTATGTCCCCTATCTTGGACCCCAACGGTTCTATGTGCATGTTACAAGTACATGTATGTTCCCTCCAGTTCCAGTTATGAAGACGCAAACACATGTGCGTCCACCGTTAACATGTCCTCTTTCAGATCCGCCATGAATGGGCCGGATATTCCATTCCTAAGTACAAAAGGCCACCGCCTTTATATGGTTCACTTATGCTATTTTTCAGTCCAGGCAAGTAGGCCCTGATTCTGTCATCAAGCTTTTCCTTCTTTCTGCCTCTGAAGCTCCAGTCTGAGTCTGCATCTGTGACCATGAACTTTGTCTCATTCCCTGCGCGGCTCACGATGCCTGACATCAGCTTGCTGCCTGCCAAGAACTGTATTTCACCTTCGAAATTATCTGCTCCGATCCCTGCCCAATGCATTCCTGTCTAGTAGTTTAAGTAAACATTCTGCCAGCTACCGAGCAAAGGCCCGGCTTCTCTGTCTTCATGCAAGTAATTCATAGCCCTGTTACTATGGAAGATTCCTGCCCTCGCATCTAGTGTAGACACTTAGACGCTTGTACACGCACTAACAGTCAGTATAGTCAGCATAGAATAAGATTCTACTCTAAGAGACCTCTCTTTTGGATAAACATAGTTCTTTAAACATAGGATGTTAGATATGATTTGGGATTAGGTTGACTTGACCCTCCAGACTTCTGTCGCCACATGTAGAGCTAAATGTCAAGTCCCCTTCACCCCCTAGTTGCACGTCAATCACACGTCATGCTGCTGTGCGCGCATCTCTGCCAAGTATTTCTGCTGACATTACGAAATTATTTCATAGGTCCACCCATATGTGACATCACAACCAATGACGTTTCCTTGTTACACCCAATTACGCCTCCTTCAGCTACGCATGTAAAATGTTATCTTTGCTATCAATTGTTACGCCTCTTGCATTGGCTTCACTGTAATGCCTATTGTATAAAAGTGAATAATTATCAATAATGTATGTACTTCACTTCCTGAACCTTCGTGGTGATGGAACCTGGAGCAACCGATTATAATCGACCATTGGAATAAAGCCCATTCCGAACCTCTAATACCACGGATTCTGCCTCTTATTTACTGAGCTAATTTATTATGTTTCTGTATCAAATTAAGTCCCGGTAATTAAATTATTTACCACAAGTCTTCGCCTGTCTTTCAGAGGTTCTGGGGTGGGAGCTTCTCCGGGCACCAAAACTGGCGCTGCTGCATGTTATGGAGGGGGTGGGGGGAAATAGATACAAACGTCATCTCCTGCTCCTGGGCCTAACCTTGGCGAAACAAGATATTGCCAGTGCATGGAAGGCGACGAGGGCTCCCTATGTGGTGGCCTGGAAAAATGGTCTAGACTTCTGCATGGGACTGGAACAGCCCATCTTCGTGACCAGTGGGTGCCCGCGTAAACACTATAGAATATGGAAGAGATGGGCAGAGTACCGGGGCCTCTGGCTGGACCCTCCGGTGGTGGAGGAGCCTTCGCCGTCGGATTGAGTCCGGAGGTTGGCCTATGGGGAGGAGAGGGCAGGAGCAGGGGGGGTGGTGGGCTTGGGTTGAGACCTGTGGAGTGCTCCTTTGACGCTGCAGTGGGGGGGTATGGACTAGTGCCACATTTAGGGGGGGAGGGAGTGGAGGGGGGTTGGGGGGAGGGCAATAGCGTTAAATGCTACTGTGTTGTGCTTGGTTGTTCATGGGGGAGGGGGGAAAAGTCGGTTGCTGTAAGGTATGCCTTTTGTGTGATTTGGCAGGTGTCTCTGGAGTGCAGAGCTCTGCGATATATATGCAAATTGACTAATAAAATCTGTTTTAAAAAAAAAACGAAAGGAGCAGTAGGTAAAGCTATTACAAATGGTATTGACCTTGGCCTTACCACACTACCGCAGTGGCAGTTACTCAATTTTGGAGTTGTTATGCCTTCCCTGCTTTTATACACTTCCCACTAGGTAGCGTGCAAACAGATTGGAATTTTAACAATAATGATACCTTATAGTCCAAAGGAACAAGATGTTAGGGGGGTGGCCCAGCCCAGCCTCCTCCGGGCTCTCACGGGCGTAGACAGGCCCGCACTTGGCCCAGGCTTCACCCGGGCGTGCCCGCGCTGCGGGAGAGTTCTGGTGCCTTTATGGTGTGTCAAGTGCTTGGTCCCGCCCCCTTCCGGGACTTGCGTTGCGCTGTGGGACCAAGTCCCACCCCAGCGTGAATGATGCAGGGAGTAGCGGTGTGAGCCACGCAGAGGTGAGTAAGTTGGGGACTCCACTGGCCCAGGCTAGTGTCCGGACAGAAATCTGGTACAATTCTGGTCAAACTTCTTTCTGTATTGAAGAGCAATGAATCGTATTCCAGCTGTGGTTGACTCTGTATGTTTTGGCTCATTAATATCATCGGCGTGCTTTTCACTTTCACTTTCAGATCCCAGCTCCTCAGGCTCTGTTACAATTTCAAATTGGGGAAGAAGAAAGCCATGATCTGGAACTGCAGCATCAGGCAACTCTGGCTGAATCGAGCAGGACTTTATATGTCCAAACCTCCAGTCAGCCACCTGGTGGTGTTTGCTGCAGTAGTGAACAGAGTGGCACTTAGAACGGGCTTTTGGTTCAATACAGCCACAAACCCTACACAAATGGGCTCCAGATTTTAGCCTCAGGCTGCTGCAAGCTATCTCCTCTGGAGGAAGATTGTCTGATGGTGGATTATAGGAGTGCATATCATTCCGTTGCAGTAGCTGATTTTCTAAAAACATGGTAGGGCAGCGACTTCCGTGTAGGTGGCATGCTGGTTCACGGCAGCTGAATACGAAGAGCCTGCGGTGGAAGCTGTGCGGTTCCTGGCTCGGCGCGTACAACTGCAGCAGGAAACAACAGGGACCTCCACAATCTGCACAAGCCAACACCTTGCGGCCCGGCAGCCCTACCTCATCCAGCCACGCGGGCCTCCCGCCAACCTTGCTGGGGAACTGCGGGCTGAGAAGCCGCCGCACTTTCACTACCGGCTCTGCAAAACCCAGCTCCACCATATTTTGTGTGTTATTCTCCTAGAGTGAACCTGTTTCATTGGACATAAGACACTGCACACGTTACTCCTGCTAACCATTGCCAAAGTGATTGTGCTCTCCTTTTAAAACATGATGTAATTAGCATACACCGAATTGGCAAATTTAATCTACCAATTAGTCCTTAGTTAATGGTACTGCATGAACCTTGGACTTATAAATTAAATGCTATAATTGGGCTTCAGCACTCAATGTGCCACCCACTAAAATAGACCTGTAAAACATGAGTCAGGCCTTCCCTTGCAGCCTGTGTGTGCAGTTTTAACTGCCATTTCGACCTGGCAAAATAAACCTTTTGCCAAGCATAAATGTTCCTTTTTAGTACTAACAAATCATCCTATGATAGGCCTAAATGGCTATAGAGCAGGGTGCATGGTATTTAAAATGTAGGACATGTATATTTAAAGTTGTACATGTCCTGGCAGTGAAAAACCTCCAAAGTCGTTTTCACTGTGGAAAGGCTGGTTGTCTCCTAGAAAAGCACAGGGTTGCACTATAACACAGTACAATGCTTAACTTAAGTTTGGGAATAATTAGAAACATGATTCAATGACACATTTCAATAGAAATATAAAAAACAACTCAACGATAAAGTTGGATTTAATATTATTATCAAAACTACGCCTTTAGAAAGTTGCCATTCTCATGCGTAAGCCAAATGTGCTTTTCTGCCAGTGTCACCAGACCTCTGATGGCTCAACTGGGTTATTTTGTGTATTGCTTCCAGACAGTGGACAAATGGCCTTGGGTTTGGAGATGATGTTTCCTTGCCCTTGAGCGGGGTGGCATAGGGCCTGTACCCATCCCCTCCAGAAGGAGAGCGTGCAAGGTTGCACTAAAATCATTGCTTGGTCAGAATGCAAGGGAGCAGGGAAGGGAGTTATAGAGCAAGGGTTTGCTAGCTACAGCTCAGGAATCAAGGACTAGCAAATGCTCAGGAACTCAGGAAACAAAGGACTTACCTGACAGGAACACAGCTACAATGACCAACACTGGACTAAAGAGAGCTGGGGCTTAAAAACAAATCACTGTGATCACATGCTTCAGGTGTGGGCAGACTAGCACCTGCCACCCACAGGTGTGCTGAGTTTCTCTACCCACCCTTGTCTTTCAGGGGTGGAGATGATGCAGTGAGCAGGGAATTCTAGGTAATAGAGTTTTTAGTATGCGCAGACTGGCTTCCACAAAACCTGGCATGGATAGGAACTAGGTGGGAATTTCTGAATAGTGTCCACGAGCTTAGAAATCAGTATATGCATACAGTGGTCTAGAATCTTATTAGAACACTGGAGAGTCCCACAGGCAGGCCCCCTGATGGTGTGCAAAAGAGCGCAGGGAGCTAATTCTGACATATACATACATTTTAGCCAATGCATAATGGCTTTTCTGACCCCCAGCCGCCTTCACTGTGAGTAGAAAAGGACATACTATAGAATCAAAGGCCTTGGCGGCATCTAAAGAAGCAGCGCAACTGCTGATATTTGAATGTCAATTTGGTGTGTAACCGCAAACAATAAACTTAGATTTTCTGTGGTAGATCTATCTGGAATAAATCCAGGTGGATCAGTTCCAACCAGGCTCGGCATATGTAGCAATGGCGTAGTGGCCAGGATTTTGGCTAGAATCTTATTATCCACATTTATTAGGGATAACCCCTCCTTCTCCTGTTTCAAAAGGGACCTGAAAATCCATCTCCTTAACAAATACTTTCCTGACCAACGTCAACTAACCTAGACTTCAATATCTGAGTTTACTCCTCTCGCTTGACATTCAAGGATAGTTGGTGACCGGACTGTGTTAACCACCTTATCTTCCATGCTGTACTTTTTTTATCCCTGGTTTTGCTTCCTTACTGCCTGCCTACTATGTAATGCAATTTCCGTCTGTTTTTCTTTACAGTATGTATGTAAAGCGCTCTGATACCTACGGGTCAAGCTAGCGCTATATAAAACTTTTAAAATAAATAAAAATAAATAAATAGAAGTCACATAGGTATGGTGATTTATATGGTTTAGGTAAAGTAATCACTATATCTTCTCTGATCGAGGGCAGGAGCGGCCCCACATGATATGCCTCTTCATACCTCTAGTAAGATTGGGACAAGTTCTACATCATATTCTTTATGATATTCAATCAGGATGACGACACACCTGGGGCACTGCCATTGCGCACTCCGTTGATCTCTTTTATTATTTCTTTAACCGTAATGGGTTGATACAGAGACAGGTGCTCGTCAGGGTAAAACTACTCGAACTTGGCCCTGTCTAAGTAGTATTGTATGTCTGGTATTGTCTCTGCAGAGACTGTGATGAATGTCATTTAGAGAAGTATCTAGCAATCTGTGCCAAAATATCAACCTGGTTATTGAGTACCTCGCGCCCAGGGAGCTCGCCATCCCGCTTCTGTCTAATGGCTGAGTATTTTTCCAGGAATGTAAACTCTATTGCCTTGGTCTCTAAATGCCTTCTTTGGTAGTGGATCTCTAGCAATGTACTAGCATTGTGCAATACATTTGCAAAAGACCACTTTTTACTCTTTTTATTTTAATTTTTTAGATTCAACGATCCAATGTCCTTTGATTGTGCATTCCCCTCTGAAAACACATTTAAATGCTTCCCATTGGGCTGCAAATGGGGAAACTGATCTTCCGTTTAGTTCAAAGTAGGACCACATTTCTTTTCTGATTTCCTCCTTGAATGCTGGATCAAGTAGGGAAGTGAGCTGCAGTCACCAGAAGTTGTGTTTACGTCAGCATTGGGAGGGCAAGGGAGACTGGAGAGTGGTCCAACCAAGTCCTGGGCAGGTATTCGATCACCACATCCCTGGTGTCACTTCAGAAGTCTGTTCTGGATGAGGAGCCATGTACTACAGAATGGAATGTGTATTCTAGGTGGCCGATACGCCATATGTCCAGCAAGTCATGCTGTAGAATCCAGCAAGTCATACTGTAGAATGATGTTCAATAACACTTTTTTAGCCTCAGCCTGCCCCCTGGCCTCAACCTTGTGATGTCAAGCTGTGCATAAAGCATAAGGTTATGGTCCCTACTCCCCTATGATCAATTCTGAATTAAGAGCAGTGCACCATGCCAAAACCTGAGCAAAGAACCCTGCCTTTTCGTAATTAGGGCCACATGAGTTGCTGCCCCCAGTATGCCGTGGACAATAGTATAGCTGGCCTCATTGTCCTCAACTGTGTGGAAGTATCTTTAGTTGGTAGTTTTCTTAATCAGAATGGCCACACTTCTAAAATATGTGCAGTATGCGAAAAAGAACCGGTGTGTGCCCCAGTTCTGTGCTATGTTAAATAAGCGGGCTTTTACTGGTGGGTTTCTTACAAAATAACTACTTCGATGTTGTGTCTGTTGATATATGCTATGATTGCAGAAATGTTTTAAGGCATGGGCAAAGTGAACAATTGCCAAGGGCCCCCACTTTCGGGGGCCCCCCTGGGAAAGTGAACTTTATCTCTATTTCTGTATGTCAACCTCTCTCCTCTCTGGCTACCTCTAACTCTGTCTACCTTTGCCCAGGGTCCTCTTAAGAATGTTTGGGGCCCAGACCAAGTCTATTTCCACTTTTTCTGAGTGACTCCGTTTCAGAATTGTTTAGCATTATTCGGGCTTCCATTATCAGAAAATATGTAACAAAAATCAAAGTTGTTCCGAAAAGGGGTCTCCTAATTATGCCTTGCCCAGGGCTCCAACAATCCTCAAGATGACACCGCATGATCATGCAAGACATTTGTGAGTTGTTTAGTCCCGACACTCCATGTCATAAACTTTGGGCCTGTGCTTCCACTGTCTCCATGAATTGAATCATCCACCATCTTCTCTGGTTTTACTTAGATTGACCCAAGATATCATTTTCAAATGTGAACCAGTTGGTCTCATCCATTTTGTCTGAATCTGACCTCCATCGACATTTAACTCCCAGCACTCCCTCCCCCTACCCCACCAGGCCTAAACTTTCCAGCGGTGTTCCATTCAATTGCCCCATAATGTACGAGATGATCATTGGAATTATGTACCATCTCAGTCACTCAAGTATACTATGTAGATTACAGCAGGATGGCAAGCACAGTTGCTCTATAGTGAGATCTACCTTACGATATCTACTCTGATATGACATTTAGAGGCAACAACAGCATGTGGGAGAAGTGTCACTTTAGGTTAACACTCAAATCTAAGCTCAATTATGCAATGAGAAAATGGTATTTACATTTACTATATGTTAAGCCATGTGCAGTTGGAACTGCATCAAGTGAAACACCAGGCACATCATAAATATGAGAGGCAGATAAATGTAATGACTGCCATATCAAGTGTGCAATCTTTCAGTCATTTGAAATGTTAACACAATCACAGTGTAAGCAGCTTTGTCCAGCTCAATGCTTCATTTGGCATCGCTAAGCTAGTGTATGCCACAATCTTTTTGTCTATCGCCGTGCATGTATTTGTTTCAGAAACACAGAGGCCTTGTTCTGGTCAGAGAAGATATGCATCTTTCTTTTCATTTGTGTATTTGAGTGGCAGGATAGAGCATGGCGTACTAAATGTTGCAATTCTGCAGTATCTTTTTTATTGGTATGACTTTCTTCGTTTAAAAAAAACAAGAGAGACAGCTAGGACATATGGACGGCCGTCCTTGTCCCTTGATACAATTATAAACCAACTAAGACGGCCACATTAATTGACTGTCTGACACAGTAACGTCTGGCACCTCAATGGTATTTTAAGAAAACCCTCACACACCAACCTGGTTGGTGTCATGCTTCATCATCGGGTCCCAGCTGAGTAGCCGAATGCTACTCAGCTGTGCTACTACATCTGTTTACAGTGGAAGACTTGATACCAAGACCCACTTTAAACCAACTGCGAGAAATTCTTTGCTGCATTTCACAAGTTTTCATCCTCAGTCCCTAAGGGAAAACCTCCCTTATGGACAATACTTGCGATTACGCAGAAATTGCAGTAATATCAAAGACTATAAAGACCAGGCACAAGAATTAACTACAAAACTGAAACAACGTGGATACCCAGAAAAAATCACGAAAAAAGCAAAAAAACGTGCATTTAATCAGAATCATGATGGACTACTAGAACTGAAAACATCAACAGAAACATCAGTCCCCCTTACGTGCGTAAACGACCGTGCGGTGACTGTAGTATGTGCTACCTAACACAACTAAGACACTCAACTTAGAACCAGGAAAAGTCTGGGAAATTCGTAGACATACAAACTGTAACTCTACAAATGTCATTTACCTGATAATATGCTTGTGCAACCTGCGATATGTGGGCATGACAAGTCGCTGGGTAAAAACTAGAATCTGCGAACACAGAAGCAACATTCGTTGCAAGCGCAACATATCCCGCATGACCTATCACTTTTTGGAACAGAGTCCCACCCCGAACGACATGCATTGGGTTGTGATTGAACAACTGGACAATAATGCCAGCAATATGCAACAACAACTATTGGACAAAGAACAAAGATGGGTTTACCGAAAGTCCACCCATATCCAAGGGTTGAATGATAATATACCCTGGAACAGTCTCAACCGCTGAATGAACAAAATACAAGAAAACTCAGCCACTGTGAATTCCGTCTTCATTGTGAAATGGCCGATTTCTTTAGGAAGTTGAAGCTGAAGGTTTTTTTACAAACCAACCATCCTCAAATGACACACAATATGAAGGAGATACCAATCTAAAAACTAAGTCCAACTTCGTACCTTCAGCGTCCACAATACCAGTGGAAGTTGCAGCATTTGAGCTGGCAGTCTACAGAGACATTGAATCACTGACAGAAACCAAGACATTCAAAAACACCACCAAACAAGAGTGGGAAGGATTAACCAAACTGAGAGACAACAAGAACGTGGTTATTAAACCAGCTGACAAAGGAGGAGGGATTGTTTTACAAGACAAGGCAGCTTATAAAAATGAATGCCTTTGTCTCCTAGAGGACCGACAAAACTATCAACCACTCAGAGAGGACCCTACATCCAGAATCAAGAAGATAATTCGAGATCTGGTATCAGAGGCAGAAAGTCAAGGACACATCAGCAAAAAGGAAGCACAATTCCTGACCACCTCTAAAGAGAAAATACCATACTTTTACACCATCCCTAAAGTGCATAAAAACAAAATTCCATTTCCTGGTCGCCCAATAGTGTCGGGCATAGGCTCGATCTTAGAGCCACTTTCCAAATTCCGCGACGCCTTCTTTCAACCCCTAGTGCATACTACGATCACCTATCTAAAAGATACAAAATACCTCCTAGGACAAATCAAAGATCTTACATTCAACCCGAATACAAGCTTTTTAGTAAGCCTCGATATCGAAAGTCTCTATACGAGTCTACCCCAGGATGACACCTTAGAGGTTCTAAAAACATCACTTAACAGCATCACCTGGTCCTACAAAACCCCCCAGTCGTTCATCATGAAATGCGCTGAGTTAGCCCTCAAAAAAAACTTTTTTGAATTCGAGGGTCAACTGTATTTACAAACATATGGCACTTCAATGGGGAGCACATTCGCCCCAAGTGTAGCGGGTTTGTATGTCTTTAACTTTGAACAAAAGTTCCTGTTGAGTTCCAACACCTCTCTCACAACTAACGTACGATTTTCCTGACGGTATATAGATGACGTCTTACTGATCTGTGAAGGATCTGAAGAGTCATTAGAATCCTTCCTTGTCTGGATCAACAGTTGTGATCCTAATTTGAGATTCACGCACACTATGAACAGAAGAACTATAAGTTTTCATCCTCGGTCCCTAAGGGAAAACCTCCCTTATAGACAATACTTGTGATTACGCAGAAATCGCAGTAATATCAAAGACTATAAAGACCAGGCACAAGAATTAAGTACAAAACTGAAACAACGTGGATACCCAGAAAAAATCCCGAAAAAAGAAAAAAAACATGCATGTAATCAGAATCGTGATGGACTACTAGAATTGAAGACATCAACAGAAACATCGGTCCCCCTTACGTGCGCAACGACCACCAAACCAGTCTCTAATCAAGTGGCTAAAATTGTGCAAAAACACTGGACAATGTTGAACACAGGCAAACTACAATGGGAAAAAAACATTATCCTCATACAAAAGAGGAAAAAGCTTGAAGGACAGTCTTGTACATACAAGACCCCAGCAACAGAACCGACAAGAGAATACAATCCAGAACGCATGGGGTTTACCTAGAATAACAGGACACCACCCGTGCGGTGAATGTAGTGTGTGTCACCTAACACAAAGAACTAAGACACTCAACTTAGAACCAGGAAAAGTCTGGGAAATTCATAGACATACGAACTGTAACTCTACAAATGTCATTTCTAACATGCCCGTGCAACCTGCGATATGTGGGCATGACAAGTCACAGGGTAAAAACTAGAATCTGCGAACACAGAAGCAACATTTGTTGCAAGCGCAACATATCCCGCATGACCAATCACTTTTTGGAACAGAGTCACACCCCGAACGACATGCATTGGGTTGAGATTGAACAACTGGACAATAATGCCAGCAATATGCAACAACAACTTTTGGGCAAAGAACAAAGATGGGTTTACCGAATTTCCACCCATATCCAAGGGTTGAATGATAACATGCCCTGGAACAGTCTCAACCGCTGAATGAACAAAATACAAGAAAACTCAGCCACTGTGAATTGCTGCATTGTCTAACTTTTAACCTTCCTCATTCTGCCTTGTGCTCTTAGTCTCACATCTGAACATCGCTACCTGCAATAAGTACAATGATCACAAAACTATTGCTTTCTTTCGCAGATCCCTTGTGCATTTTGAGCACATAACCTTACTTGCAACCCCAAGGCTCCACAACTATACCAGTTGCATTGCCTTTACTTAATCACTTTCATTTCATGGTTTCATAACCATGCACCGTGAGAACATACATGATTCTCCTTTTTAATAAAACCGCCATTAGCGGGACTTCCCTTTCCAAAAGTCAGCGCTCTAGACTCTAGACGTTGCAGCACACATCATCCACGTGATGACGCGTGTGCTTCCTGGAAACCGACTCCCACACAAAACCTTCCATAAATATCGAGTCAGGTCCCCGTCACTACCACCAGCTTGCTCCTGAGGACACCACGGCGGGAGAGACCTCTGCACAAAGTAAGATTGATCCGAATCGGGGTATAGCCGGCTTTTTATTTTCACGGCCGCTGTACCAGTGTCAATATCTGCTACGCCATTATTTGGTTTCTATAAACAAGCCAGGCTCCCTCATTGACTTTTTCTTCCTATTTTAATCCCTCTGTTGCCATAGTATGTGATTTAAAGGCTCCCCCTCCCAGGATCAGATGCGTGAGCCACCAAAACGATTAGTGTAACTATTAAAAATGAATCACTTTTTTTATTAATCACCGCTAATTATATTATCACATTACCATGGCGCAACATAGCCGGTCACACACTACTTTCGTAAATGATCACATAGCAATCCATCAGATCATTCACTGCCATGGTTCTCACCGAACACCTATGCTTTAAATAAGGTAACCAAAAATGCGCCCTTTTTAATAGCATTTGATGGCATGTGCACCATATCGTATACAAGCATGTTAAAATTGAACGCATGGTATGTGTGCGAAAGGAAAAGCACGCATGTCTGACACTGCGTATTGAAGCACTTGTTCTTATTTCACAAAGATTATGATTAAGGCATAACCTACTGAATGTCTGACTTCTGTTTATTTTGTATTGTATTATGTCCTTTTCTCTTTCAGGTTTTAGCCATTGTGAGGACCCAAAACACGGTCAGTCCTCTTGGCATACATAGTACCCCTTAGCGCAAGTACTAAAAACGCCCTAACACGTGGTTATATATTTTTTACCACACACTTTTTCACTTTCACTCACATTATTTGAGAGGTCCTGAAGCCCCATTTATTTTTATAGTGGGCTGAAACATGTTGACCATCATAGGATAATAACAGGCTACACATAGTATCCTTTATCCACTCTCTTGTTTTTAAACATACCCTCGATCACCAAGAATAAACTGACTGGTAGAATCCAGGAGGTATTTTTATATTCACATTCACTTCATCACATTCACCTACACCTCAAACTCGCTCCACTGTAAACAGGTGTAGTAGCACAACGGAGTAGCATTTGGCTACTCAGCTGGGACCCGATGATGAAGCATGACACCAACCAGGTTGGTGTGTTAGGGTTTCCTTAAAGTACCATTGAGGTGCCAGACATTACTGTGTCAGACAGTCAATTAATGTGGCCGTCTTAGTTGGTTTATAAATGACTTTCTTCCTGGCATTTTGCACACTCTGAGTAAAGTTGGGGTAGCAGGAGAGACCCATTTCCGCATGCCGGATGTCTTTCTTTTTTTTGGACATGCTTAATCTAACCAGTCTTCCAACCCGATCTCTACTCCGATATCCATGCTCCTTAGTAGTGATGATTTCACAGCTCACTTCTTGAAAAAAACAAGGAAAATCGAGCTGGAGCTACTACCTGTTACCCAACTCTGTTACCTAAGAAACTTTCCGTAGGATCTGTGGAACTGGCGGAATCCTCGACAATATTGTCGCCTTTGGTCTACTCTCTCAAAAATAACGTCTTTTGGAACTCTTTTCTCCTCCCAGATTTCACAGAGCTCCTTCACAACATGGCATCCCTTAAACCCTCCAACCATTTTGGTGATCCTTTACCCGCTAAGCTTTATAAAGATCTAAACTCAGCCATTCTCCCTCTTTGGTCCAGGATCATTCATGAATCCCTCTTACAGGGAAAGATTCCGGACGGCCTAAAGGTTGGGCAAGTTACTCCCATTTCTAAGAAGCCCAATGTGGACCTATCAGATCCAAACAACTTCCGACCTATAACCAGCAGTATGACTCTAGCTAAATTTCTTGAAAAATTCATCCATTCGCAGCTCTGCAACCACATTGAGAAATATCAACTCCTTGACCCCCATCAGTCAGGTTTCAGATCAGGGCATAGTATTGAAACAGCACTAAAGCAGATTGTTGATGACGCCTTGAGAGCCCTTGACCAAAATGTCTCTTGTCCTCAGCTTTCGATACCATCAAACATGAAAACCTGAGTGATCTTCTTCTACATAGGATGGGTCTCTTGGGCCCGGTCCTAAATTGGTTTGCCTCTTTCCTGCATAACCGCACGCAAAGGATCAAAGTTAAACATTCCCTTGCATCCAGTACCCCTTTCATGATTTGAGTCTTGCCCACACTCTTCAACCTTTTTATGGAACCACTTTCTGTCATTGTGAACTGGGTGAACATTCAGTAGCACATGTATGCTGATGACAACCAACTGTACCTGAAGATCTCTCAAGAGGACATAAAAACATTAAATGTTGCACTTGCAAAAACCCAACAATGGTTAGCTCAGAACCATACCCTACTAAATACTCTCAAAACTGAATTTCTTTTGCTCTTCCCACCCAATCATTCGGCTCCTTCCCTTGACTATTTAAATGTCTCACTGCTCTGAACTGCACACCTCATGTTGTAGATTCTGCCAAATCTTTATGTATCACCTTGGATAAACTCTTAAACAAGCAAGCGTACATCAGTGCTACTACTAGGGGAGCCAATTTCCAACTTAACACACTTAAGAAAATCAAACCTTTCCTCCCCCCCCCCCCCCGAAGACCTCAGGCCGGCGGTTCTATCCCTGGTTATCTCTAGATCGGAATATGGGCTGGTGACCCTTGCCCAAAGCTAGCTTGGCCCCACTCTGAGCCACCCTGAACACTTTGGCTAGAGTCATAACGGGCTCGAGAAAGTATGACCACATTTCCCCCGACCTTCTGCAACTAAATTGGCTATCTATTGATGCTAGAATCCTACTCAAGTTAGCTCGCCTAACGCATAAAGCCATACACTAAAACACCCCGTACTACCTGGCAAATAAGCTTGAACTATCGGGCTCCAGCCGGAACCTCAGAAGTACGTCCACTATTCTCTTGAAACCTTCAAGATTCAAAAAGAAAAGATCCTACAACCGTGCTTTCACTGGTCTTGCTCTGAGAATCTGGAACTCCCTGTCTTCTGAGATCAGATCCAATCCTTCCACTACAGCCTTTAAAAAACTGGTCAAACGACTACTCCTGAACGAACGTTAACAGCATCATCCTATGTTAATGGTACTTTTTTTATTAATACCCTAATTATAGTTGTACTACACTTATGCGTTTTATGATATGCTTTTACGTTATTCTACTCTAGTCCTGTAGGGTTCCTTGACTGCATTAACTTGTGATCTCGCTCATGTTTTTGTTAAATTTCCTGATTCTTATGGCACATCTCTGGTGCGTTTTATTGTATGCTGTTTTGCTCGTTGTGTTCTAGGGCACCGCTGATACCCCAACTCTTAACCTGTTCGATTTCCCCTATGTTGTAACTTCACCTACTGTCACATTGTGTTTGTACTCTTGCTTTCGTCAATTAATTATGTACAGTGCTCTGATACCCGTATGGGTCTTGTTCGCGCTTTATAAAACTTTTCAAATAAATAAATGTCTTGTATCGGTCTCTGTAGTTATGTAACATAGCCGATTATGTGTTTTGGAGTGGTACCTTGAAGGGGCCTGCACTCCAATGTGTGATGTGCTCTCTTAACAACAAATGTCTAAGACAGGTTTCTCTGCAAAATATTGCGGTCAGCATTAGCTTTATGTAGTCTTCCTTGCATTCTATCACTATAGAGTCTGTGAGGCTAGTTATGCGTAGATTGCTTCTACAGGATCTCCCCTCCAGGTATTTGTTTTTCGGTAGAGCCTAGGAAGCGCGCATGCACTGTCTGCAAGACCTGCTGTAATCACTATACCAAGTGTTGTCCCGCCTGCTGCTTACCATTGGCTAACTCCTGCATCATTCTTTTTTGCTGCGTTCTAACTTGTTCACGCAGCCGATGCCACACTTTCGGTGAAGTACAATTTCCTTACACTTGCTTTCTTTATGTGCTGGTTTGGAGAACTATTTTGTTTAAATGTTTCTTTCCGCCCATCGCTGCTTCTATCTTTAGGTTGCTCTTGTCTTTTCCTTCTACCAGGAGTCCTCTTGTGTAATGTAATTGGTGATCATGTGAAGCGATCCAAAACCTTCGGTTTGAGATCCCGCTACAAAAAACGGAAAAGAAAGCACTTTGCTGCTCATGTCTTTTCCTTCTCCCAGGAGTCTTCTTGTGTGATGTAATTGGTGATCATGTAAAACGATCCAAAACCTTAGGGTTGAGATTGCGCTACATAAAAAGGAAAAAAAGCACTTTACTGCTTGTGTCTTTTCCTTCTCCCAGGAGTCCTCTTGTGTAATGTAATTTGTGATCATGTAAAGTTATCCAAAACCTCCGGGTCAAAATCGCGCTACATAAAACGGAAAAAAGCACTTTACTGCTCGTGTCTTTTCCTTCTCCCAGGAGTCCTCTTTTGTAATGTATTTGGTTATCATGTAAAGCGATCCAAAACCTTCAGGTTGAGATTGCGCTACATGTCACGGTTGTGCCACATAAAATGAAAAAAAGCTCTTTTGAGTTAAAAAAAATATGTAGTGGCCTCCACTGATTGGCGAGCAGCCAGGAAGGTGGGATGAGACGTGGTTTCCGGGAGTGATCTGCCTGCTCATTGCATCACTGGCCTCACTCTTTGGAGTTGTCTCATCTTTGAAAGTCTGAATCAGTCATTGCTGTCCACCCCTGCAGGGTCCATCTTCCCTTTCCTTCGATCTCTGTACGTTGTCCCAAATGCCTCTCCTCACCAGGATGCTGCAGCTTTACATAAACCTCCTGTCCCAGCCCTGCCGTGCCATCTACATCTGCGCCAAGACCAACAACATCGACTTCAAGCTGGTGACTCTGTGCAAAGGTGAGGCCGAGGCGGTGAGTCAGGGTGGGAGAGCCGCAGATCTGAGAGAGATATCCTGGGTACAGCCAAGCCAGCCTCAGACCTGTTGTGAAACAAGAACCAGATTCCACATACAATATGACCAGAGTATTGAAAACTCAGAAATGCATCTTTTCCATTTGCAACTCCGTTTTTTAGTACATTCGAATACACTGCGCTGTAAGACGATTAATAAAATGTATAATTTCCAAACCTAAATCAACTTTGTATGCATGAAAATAATGTTTTGTTCTGAGAACAGTTCCCTGTGGTTATCATCCAGTTCAAGCGTTTACATCCATCACTTTTTTGTTTGTTGCCAGATTGCATTGCTGTTTTGATGTCTAGTTCAAATTTGTCTGTGTAGTATAGGTTCAGGGGGTGTCATCAGCAGGCCCAGTCTCTCAAATGATGCTCCCAGGCATTTAGTACAGAACGCAGAGTTGTGGGTGGAAGGAGGCTCTGTAGAAGGCAATTAATTTATGCACTGTTTTGGAATTATATAGATTGGTTTCTGGTTTGACTCTTGTACGTTTTGTGTGCTGAAACTGCTATAGTGTCTTGGTGTAGATAACTACAATGTTTTTCTTTTTCTGTTATTTTGTTTATTTTTTACCTGGTTCTTTTAGGAAATGTTTAAAGTGTCTTCACCGTACACCAGTCCTCCCTCTTTATGCGTCTATGTCCTGCTCTCCCCTTCTTTCTCCCTTTCTCACAGACTTTCTGCTCTTCTGTCTTAAGTTCATTCAACACTTTCTGCACAATCTAACTATCCCTCTCTTCTTCCTTTCTATCTATTCTGTGCAGCTCTCGCCCCTCTCTATTCACCATGGAACATAATTCTACTACACAAATATACTCCCCACAACACAATTCCACCCCACACAATTCCACAACTAATTCCGATAGAGCACCCATAATTCCACTCCACACCTCATACATCCACTACACTCCAAACCAAAACACATGGGTAAAAGCCATTGTCATTTACGAAGCTAATCGCTTTAACTCTCGCAAATGCAAGACCTATCCCATTGCAAATGCTTTTTAGCTTTATTTTCTCCAATTTTCCTGCGATTACCTTCAGTGCCTTGGCATGCATGGATGGATGTGTCATCTTGAATATCAGATATTCTTTGTTCTGCCATGCCAATATGAGTGTGCTGCTTGTGTAGCCTGTCTTTCATTTTGTCCAGCATATGTTTGGAGCAAATAGAGGACAGGCTGCTTTTTGTTTCCAGCAGTAGGCTGACAGATACCTCTAACTGCAGATTGCTAACTTTGTGAATATTCCCCAGGCATCATACTGGTTCTGAAAAATTTCAGAGCACTACCCTTGCACTCTGGTACATGACTCATGCAACTCCACGCCGACATTCTTCTGCTCTGGAAGTAAAGAGTGGAGCTACAAATAAGTACCACCCATGCGCGATGATGTCAATTTCTTTCTTTCCATGCCTTCTGGTGTGGATCTACTTGGTCTTTTCAAAATCCTTTTCTCCCAAAAATAAAAATACAGTGTGCAAAGGAAAATGCTATCTTTTTGGCACGGATTTAGATACCCAAAGAATAGTCCGAGCACTCAAACAGTAAAGATACGTTAATATCCAAACAAGGTAAATAGCAGTAAATACATGTTTAATCCATGTATAAGTCCAAAGATATACTATTCACATCCGATGAACTTTCCATACAATCCATGAACATTTCTAACATCAGTGGTCTCATGAGAGTTTTTAACATCAATGGTATTATGTTTTCATCATAAGGAGATCAGCCAACATGTTTTTCGTCATTGGGTAGGTAATACCATGACTTCATCAGGGCTTAATGACTTAGTATTCTCCAAAAAGTAAACGAAAACAGAGCTGCTAAAATAATATCAAAATCCAGAATTAGAATGTGGAGTGAGAACTGAATCCAAGGTAATCCCAAATCTCCGAGTACTGGCGGTAAGGCAAAAGTAGAGTAAAGACGTGCTCTCCCGAACGCGTCTTTACATTGCTCTGCAATTAGGAAAGACCAGCTGTCTTTTACGCAGGTACACACTTGCCCTAAGGGACATGGACGTCATTATTTTCCACACGCATCTTTTAAAAAAAAAAATCTATTCAGGGACATGATGTGCTCTGATATGCAAATTGAGTATTTCGATAATTTAACCTTTAATCTGGTTTTCAATATCACCCCAATATGATGCCAATGTATTGAATATTAAACAGCATGGTCTTAGTGTTTTTACTTACTCTTTTACCCACGTCAGTTTTTAAAGAGGAATTCTTGATACATCGTATGTCTTAGTTTGTACCATTCTGTCCTGATATGAGGGATCCACGAAAAGAGTCGATCCCCTGGTACTTAAAGCTATTTGTAGACATAAGGGAGGATTTCAAGGATTAAGCCACATACCTTGTTAACTAAGGAAGGTTTGTCAATGTGTATAGTGTGGGATAGTCAAGTTCCTTAGTTTTTGTTAAATTTCTGTAGGTTGCTGCCTCATTTGCCCTTATGAAGACCCTAATGAAAATGACTATTTGGGTAGAAACGTCGAAGTACTCACCTGTTTAATGACATATAGTAGTGTCAAAAAACGGAACTCTATGCCTGAGCTATTTTTTCCAAATCAAATTACTAATCAGTCAACAATGTTGGTGTACTGTTCCTGTAAATAACTGTATCTCACCATTGTTAACATTTCACACCCTTCAACATCACTGCACTGTTTTTTGAGCATTTGTTTTATGGATTTGCTGTATATGATGACAATATGCAGTAATTAAATAACTGTTTATTCATAAATGTATATTGATAGAGCTCAAAGCTACCACTGAGGCAATCTTTGTTCTTTTAATTACTATGAGAGAAAGTGACACAGGTTTTACTGGAAGTGCTAGGTGACCTCTGGGTATCCCTGACCCAAGAAATCCAGGATAGCCATGATGCAGCTAAATTTGTGACTCGCTCTGGCTTGGATAAGACCAGCTGCTTAAGTCGGGGGGTGAGTAAGAGTATAGCACTTCAGCACCACACCTGTATCAAGTCTGCAAGCTTCTCTGGGGATGTCTAAACAGCATTTTGTTTTACATTTTCTTTATTGGCATTTGGAACAAAACCATTACATCAGCAGTTATCTTTGTCAAAATAATTGAGAAGCGATCTTATCTCTATCAATCTTGTGTGTCTTCAGATCAGGTAATATAATACAGGTCAATCATAAGTCATCATCATATATTTCATCCAACTGATACCAGTTAGTTTTCCCTCTCCTTTGTACTTGCGATTAAAAGGAAGAAAAGTAAATAAACTAACATACACCCTTCACAGGAATATAACAACCAAATAAAAGCGTTAATCAGTGAAGGACACCATATCAAATGCAAGAGTGTCATATCTCCCTCCATCAGCGCGGTAGGGTGTGGAGAGTGCAAGGGGTGGTGAAGGGCTCTGTCGAAGTAGGCAGCCCACTACATTCCATGCATGTATCTATGCCCCCTTAGTGCGCTCGTTTATCACATCCTAAGGGTCAAGACAAAAAACTAACCACAACTTCCTGTCAAAAGTCTGCAATTAGTTTCCTACTCAGTCCTCTAGATTCTTCAGCTCGCAATGCAGCACCTTCAGGTAAGGCCCATGTTTCTACATCAGTCTGACATCTGCTGTCCGGAGGTCCTTTGAGTGATTTTCAATAAGGCGGTATGTCTCAACGGGCATGGTCTAGGAAACTGTTAATTGCTTTTTTCTCTGGCCATCTCTTGTATAGGCCTAGAAGGCATAGCTCCCCTGTACAGAGCTGGTGATGATTTAATGTTCACTCCAGATCCACAACCACCTGCATCCAGAAACGCCCTATGGCTGGGCGGCTCTACACCATGTGGGGATGTCCAAGCAACATGCAATTTAATGTCTCTCTCCGCTTTGGAGAGAAGGCAGACTCTGCCCTGAAACATTTAAAGAAAGCAGGTCCAATTCTTGTTCCCTGTGCCTCTCTGCCCCACCTAGACAGTTCCATCAGCAATTTCACCCTTTTCAAGGCTATGGAAGGAGTTTGCAATACCACCAATGTCAGGCCCCACTGACAGTCCAACAGATCTCCCAAACATTTTGCGGCCGAGGCCATAGCTTGCAAAAGCAACACCCAGGGCAACAGGATCCACAGGCAGAACAGTCCCCCACAAATCAAGTTGCTGTAGCTGGAAAATTTCTTTAGCGTACCCTTCGTGGCACACAGCCACCCTGTTTGGGACACGATCTGACCTTTTATCAGTGGATGGCAAGCAATAGTGTCAGATAACTGGGTTATCCAAATTATCAATCAGGGGCATGCCCTCCTGTTTCTTTCTACGCTGCCACCTTCCAATACCATGAGGAGGGCTGACAAAGGATCACATGTCTGACTTTCAGCAGAAAGTACAGGTACTTGTGGATCCATCAAGAGGGTTCAGTTTTGGAAATAAGAATTGAGGGCAACTCCTGCTATTTCCTTGTGTCAAAAAAATGAAGCACTTATTTTAGAACTTTGCCCCCTCAATGCCTTCTTCCATAAGGATAAATTCAAAATTTTCACTCTAGCCCAAGTCCTCTCTGCCCTAGACCTCGGAGACAGGAGGATGGCATTGGACCTGCAGAACACTTTTTTTCATACCCCAGTCCTGTGACCAGTAGTTCACAGTGTAGCAGAGGCACTTTCAGTCCACAGTGCTCCCTTTTGGTTCCACCAATGCCCCTCGAGTGTTCCTGAAAGGGATTGCGGTGGTTGCAGTACACCTTAAGAGGTCAGGGGCTCCAGTCTTCCTCTACCTGGATGAATGGTTTTCTAAAGGTGGGGGGGCTTCCTGTTGGTGTAGTTGCCTAGCAATAACCTGCAAGATAATTTTCTTATTAAAGAGGCTGCCGTGTACCGGGGGAGATGAAGAAAAAAATATTGGGGTATATTCTCAAGAACGTGTGAGAACCATCGCAAAAGTTACTTAACGCAACCCTCAACATCACAGTCTATCGCGGGAAATTTACGCCATGTTAACCAAGTATTCACAACACGGCGGTACCATGCGATAGTTACCAGATAACGCGTCAAATGGCCGCGTTAAAATCCACGCCACGCCACAAAAATGCGAAACACAAACGCCAAAAAAGCTGCGATGAGGTCAAGCGTGATACAAAAAGCAGCGAAAACCAGCGGCAGCATGCAAATCCCACACATCTGGCGGGAAAATGCACTATAAAAGCAGAACAAGAAAAACACACCAGAAACAATCCAAAGTGCGTAGCAACATGGATGCACCCTGACCCAGTGCAGAGGCCAACGCAAACCCCACAAGCCCCACAGACCACCAGCAAGGACCAACGGGGTCGGGAAGGCCAAGGAGAAGAGGGAGAGGAAGACGGGGTGCAGTCCGCGGGAAAACATGACCAGTGTCACGGAGGTGACAGAACACTACCAGCAACTGACCCACAATCAGACCACCTTGAATGCAGTGGGAGTGACGAGGAGACCAATGGAGGAGGACAAGAGGCGCTGGCATGACGTGAAAACCCAAACCAGGCTCAAAGCCGCTGCCAACAGGAAGGCAGTAACGGCAACAGGAGGTGGGAGTCCTGCGCCACAGGAGGAGCTGGAGGAAATGGAGGCCAGTCATGAGTGTGGAGATGGTGCAAGGAGGTGGGAGTACGGACACAGCTCGAGAGGACATGACACAACAACAACAGGGTGAGTAACAAACAGGGACTGGAGGGACGGGGGAGATGGGCACAATGGCACACATGCACAACGATGTGTAGCACACTGCACACACGCAATTACCCAGGGTCATGTCCCCCATCCCCGTGGCACACTGCAGCACACACACATAGCAATCACAGCACATCCCATGACGATGTGGCACAAAGTGCAACACTGACACTGCAGAACAGGGGACACAACTGGGTCCGCGCATGCGCAGAAACAGGCCAATCACATTTGACAGAGCAGGGAACTGTGAGATGCATATGTATGGGTACAACCTCACATCAGTCATGTAGTCCAAATGTCCACTGTCCCCCCTCAAATTGCCAGGGCCGCCCAAACAGGCACAATGTACATTGTCACACAGTCTGCATGTCTACAAGAACAATGCTCCAACACAAATGTCAACACAATATCAACATGCATCTTCCCTTCACATTGCAGAGGGACAAACAACACCTCCAGCAGGGCAGACCAGACAACCTATCAGTGATGCCTGAGATGACCACCCCAACTTCGACACCGACGCCCAACAACAGCCCATGGACATCCCACGCAACCCACCCCCAGGACCAGGGCAGACAAGCTACATAGAGGAGACCCCAGCCCCTGCACAAACCACACAGCAGGAAGCACCTGCAACCATGGCTGGCTCACAGTACCTCACCGACCCACACATGGCACCCCACTGCCAGGTGTCAGAATACCAAAAGTAGGTGGCCAAACAGGTGCGGGTGTGGTCCAAACTCATGAAATGCGAACTAGTACACATACGTGGGTGTCCATTACCCTTCAGGGACCATCTACACCCCTACAAAGGAGACGCACACTGCCATAGAGACACATGCAGATGCACATTCCCAGCACAGAACCACACCCAGGAGCACGCACTTATCAGTCACACACACACACGTTGGCTCTGCATATGACGGTCCCGTCTACTCCCCTTACGAATTGAGTGGGTGACGACAAAGCGACATGTCCAAGCTCTAACCTGCTGCCTGCGGTGACATGTCTGCATCCGCTGTACACAGCACATTGCAATGTCATAGGGCCCAGGGCCCTCATGCATACAACAAGACCACAGGGACACACGCAGATATTATGTTGAACTGGCTACGGGCATGTGCGTCCAGCCCCTTTATTGGCAGGGCCACATGTACAGTGATGCCTGTGCTGGATGTGTGTGGGGTGAGTATAAACCAGCCCCAACGGAGTTCTTGGTGCTGGCAACAACTTGAACAGTGGACACCAGTGCAATGGAAGCAGAAAACACCTGCATAACAGAGTCAACTCCTGAGGAACATGGAGGGAGCCGGAGCAAGTACAGGGGTCACCCAACATACAAACAGAAGTGTCCGTGAGTTTCAGTGCTCTGAGGTTGGGGCCCCAGAGCTGAGAAGAAAATGTCTAGGAGTTTGTCCCTTCGTGACATTCCTGATGCAGCTGCAGTGTGGGGGGCGAGTGTCGCACCTGCAGCATCTTTCACATCGTCGTCCTAGGTCTCCCACACTGCCTGAGGTGACATCTCACCACAGGACATAACCAAAACAGTAATGGACGATGATACGTGGTGCACTGAGTTAGTGGCACCTGGAGTGCTGAGCAGGGGATCAGGCAGAAGATGGCATCCACAACAGATGCAAGCAACTCCCTCAGTCTCCCAGTACGACCGTTTCGACACTGGCAGTTGGCGGTTGGAGTTGGTCCTGGTGGTGGTGGCGTGTGCCTCCTGCGGTGATGTGACATCCGGGCCGGTCAGGACTCGATTTGATGTGTGAGCCCTGGTGGGCCGCAGTGTCGGCCGGAGGCAACGGACAGTGCAGGTCCACAGACACATGGCGTTGATGACCCTAAGGCCATCGCTTCAGAGGCCATCCAATATCTCAAAAGAGGGGGTCCCTGACCTGACCAGCACAGAGTTAGTGGCCCCGGATGCACTGCGGCTGGCACAGGCACCCTGCCACGGGACGGTGACTTGCGGTGCAGTCAGATGGGCCACGCGAGCGGAGCGGGTCCTCACCAATGTCCGAGGTGTATGTGGCGTAGGGTTGCGGGAGACAGTGGAAGGTGTCCTCCAGGGCATGATGCAGAGGGTGGAAGCTGTCTGGAAGCAGCAAATGGAGGAGTGGAATGCCACTGCATCGTTTTCGCCACAAAGTCAGTATCACTGACATGATGGCGATGACAACCCCAAGTCCATGGACTCATTCGCCACCAACATCCAACCATGGGTCTCGGGGAACAGACTTAGTGGCACCATGGCTGAAAGGGGATGCAGTCTGCGTTGAGACCTGTTCAATGACATCAAGTCAACCATAAATAAATCAAGGCTGAATTCAAATTGTGTGTGACCTACTCGACCGAGTGTAGGCCTGAGGCAGCAGTCAGCAAGGGCCCACAGCCATGTGTCGTTGTCTTGCGATGCACAGAGTTAGTGACACAGGGCAGTTGTCGGTAGTGTTCGATCACCTCCTTATCGATGATCTTCTTTTTCCTCCTGACTGAACCGCGTCTTCCTCTTACGCCTCTCCTTGCATGCAATGATTCTTACCCTGCCTTTGAATAATCAATGTTCAGTTCCAATTCTGTGGCCTACTCGAGCGCAGCATGGGCCGGGAGCAGTAGGTCGTGTGGGCCCACAGCCACGTGTCGTTGGGATGCTATGCACATGGTTGCTGCCACCTGATCGAAGGGAGTACAGTGACATAAAATCAGCCATGAAGTGTGTACTGTGCCATTGCATAATCAAGACTCAGTTCCAAATGTGTGACCTACTTATCATTAGTGTAGGCCGAAGGCAGTAGTCAGCAGGGGACAACAGACATGTGTCGTAAGAATGCCATGAGTTGGTGGCACCACATGGAAGGGAGTACACCGATGTAAAATCTGCAATGAACATATGTACTCTGCCATCGTGTAATCAAGACTCAGTCCCAAATGTGTGACCTTCTTGACCATAGTGTAGGCCGGAGGCAGCAGTAGAGTACGTCAACGAGGAAGGACTAAAGCGTGCCTGTGTCGTGGAGGCCCTGATGGTCTGAGGAGGCTGCCAAGGGCGCCACGAGCCTCGGGCTTGGAGCTTGCACCAGCACGTGGTGGGCCCTCCTTGTCACATGCTGGTGTCGGCAGGTGATCAGTGTGGCCTGGCTGCGCAGGGGCGGGCCTGACGGGTTTGGGGTCCAGTGGGCCGGGGTACGGCAGGCGCACAGGATTGCAGGCAACTCCGCTCATGAGGACGGCGTCGGTCACGTGGCGGGTGAGAGGCGTCGCCCTGGCAGAGACCTTGGGCATTCCGGAAGAGGACCATGCCCAGGGCTACGTGCTTTTTATTCACACCCCTACGCTAGCCTGGCCATCCCACTCTGCTCACGCTTACAGGGGGGACATAACAGGCAACATTTCCGCGAACTCCCCCACTGGCTGGGGTGACATGGTTGCGTCCACTGTCCACTACACTCCATACACCAGCGGTGTATGTCGCCATGGATATGGGTGTGTTCTGCATACTGCGGTCTGTCCAGCACATCTCCGCCACTCTTGGCCATTGTGTGCTTTCCCAATCATGGTTCTCCTGCCTCCTTCACACATGCCTCTCCCTACATTTTGCTATTGTGCGGCTGAGGTGCCATGCCGTTGATGGCTCATGTTCATGGCTTGCCCAGGTTACCATTGTAAGTTGTTCTGTTGTGTCTGGGGGGTGGGCATGTTGTTTTGCATGTTGTTTGTATTTTTGTGACGTGTGCATTGCCAGAGTTGTGATTTGCATGGTTGTGAAGTTGAGGTGTGTGGGGTGTTCATTTGGAACTTACCAAGGGGTTGTGCATGTCCCTTGGTGCCATCATGGGCACGCTGGTTGATGATGGACTGTCGGAGGATGAGGGAATCATGCACACTGGCTGGGTATTTGGAGTCGACATTTGTGGAGATTCCACGGTGTTCGTATGTTGCCTGCACATTGATGTGAGATGTGTGCTTTCTGTTGCGGTGATTGTGTGCTGTGTCACCAGGGTGCACAGGTAGGACATGTGTGCTGTGGATTGCCCCCAACACGTGCGTGCATCCAGCTATGGCGAATGGTCCTTGCTTGGTCTCCAGCGGATGCTGCGCATTGTGGTGGACGTATAGGTACTGGCGCACCAGGACAGGTGTGAGGGACTTGGATGTGACTGGCTGTGAGACTCCTCCGACTCTAGCGGGTGTTGGTTGGGGGGTACCAGAGGCCAACAGGTGCAGCACAGCCAGCAGCTTTGTCTGATGTGGGATGTTGGTTGTCCGCTGTGTTGGTGCCGTCGGCCTGTTGGGCGATAATGGTCAGGATGCGTGTGATGGTTGTCCTTTTGAGCCTGTAGTGGGCAATGACATTGTCAGGTGTTGGGTCTGTGAGGCTGGTGCATTTCCTGGGGGTCCGCTGTCTTTGTCTGCGCTGCCTCTATGGTGGTCCGGGGGGGTCCGTGTGGGGGTTGGGGTCCTGGGGGTGGTAGAGGTGGGTGTTGTGGCCCTCTTGGGTGTCCGGGCCGCATAATCAGTGGCTCCATGGCATCTATTGCCCTTCAGGTGTAGCTCTGTGCTGGGCTCCCATTTGTGGTGCAGGCTGTCATCCGACTTTGCACCAGGTCAGAGCAGGTGTTAGTTTCCTGGTGCTAACGCGCATTATCGCCTGTTTTATGTTCTTATCGCAGATCTGGCTGGTCGTTGAGAATGTGGCAGAGTGGTGTTGTTGCGGCTTTTCGCACGGTAACGCCTACTCTGCATCTCATTAGCAATAGTTGCCGGGGTCATCTGTGGGGATGTTTTTTGCGACTGCTATTGCGGATAAACTGGTGTTATGGGCTGTTTACACCAGCTTGTGAATGGTGTGATAAATTTATCACAAGTTTGGCTGCGCTAAAGTGCAGTTAACTCGGAGATAGCTCCTTGAGAATATGGCCCATTATTTCATGATCATGCTATTGTAAACATCAGAATAAAAAATAAATAAATATGTATGTGATCAGAATTTCAGTAAACACACATTGGGTCTTATTGTAAATTCGTTGCCCATGTTAGTCCGTCACAAATGTGACAGATACACCGACCACCTTAATACAAGTTCATGATATATTATGTCATTTGGAAGGGGGGGGGCGTGGCCTAACGTTGATGGAGTGAATCACTTCAAACGGGGCTCCTCGTGGCCGGCCTCGATCTGGCACCATCCAGGGCTCTGACAATCTGTCAAGACCCTGAATAACTGAGGGGAGAACAGCAGGAGACACCTGTGGCAGCTAGAGTGGCGGAGGACTGCCGTTAATACATGTGAGCCCACAGAGAAAGGCAGCCAAAGCGAGGCCTTGATCCAAGATGGCTGCTCGCACGGGATGCGGAGGAGAAGTATTTGCGGAGGACCGAGACTGAAGGCGGACTGGAGAGAGATCTCCGGCCAATTGGGAGAACCTCCCCAGGTCTTAATGAAGGCGGCATCGGAGACCGGAGTACCGACGCCGGCAGTTGAGGACCAGAGCCCTGTGACTGGTGAGGAGGGGAAGGCTGCGCTGGGCTGTGGACTTGCCGATTGCGGCCTTCCCACCACCGACGGTGACAAAGGAGATACTCGCCCGCTGCCTTGGGAGCTAAGATCGCAGCGCAACAGCTGGCGTGGGTGGATGGCCTGGCCTCGCGATCTGAAAATCGGAGACAGAGGGCCGGGCTGCACTGTGCTGCTGGTGGCCACTGCTCTCCCTCTGTGGAACCTTAGAGAGGCGCACACTGAACTATAAAGGAGAGCAGCGGCCTCGGAGGACCAGCGGAAGGAGCGGGCCTGTGGCACCAAACGAGTGCAGGTAGGAGCGCTGAATCAGGGGGGACGCACTAGGGCAGAGGCTGATGCATTGTAGCTGAGACCGGTTGAGAAGCTCTCCTGCATGTGTGGAGGAATTGGCCCTGAGGGGCCTGGCCGGTGACCTGGTGGGTCTGGATGTAGGCCTTATTAGAGCGGGGGGCATAGAGCTGAATGAGCCGAGGCAGTGACCCCCGAAAACGAAAGCTACAGGGACGGTTGACTATCTGCGACTGGAGAGGACTAAGAGATATTACCCACTGTGACTTTGCTAGAACCTGCCCCTGATCCATTCAAGAAGAAGCGCTAAAATGGTGGCCCCTGAACCCACCTAATGTGCTGTACTACATTGAGTGGACAAAGCAGAAAGGTTACTACGCTCCTGATAAAGAACTGAACACACAAGGCCATGAAAAGTCCCTGCATATAATAGTGCTCCGAGGGTGGGCTGCATAGCGGACAGCCCGGTGCTGAGCGTCTAGTGGGGTAAAATTGAGCAGCACACAGATAGGGGAAGGCTTGCCTCTGAGTGTCTCACATGCCTGCCTAGTAACATGGAACAGTAGCAGATCCTGACCTCGGACCGAATAAATCCGGCTGGATACGACACTGGCCCAGAGTGGACTGGGCTATACACGTAGGAGTGTCCTAATCTGGTCTCAACGCAGGAGAGAATGGGCAAGACGACCAGGAGGAAGGAGCCAGAACAGGAATAATATAGCACGGCTGCGGGCGCGGAGATGCACAATTCACCGGCCGGAGACTCCACTCTGTAGGACATACTGCATGCGGTTAAGGCCACTAGAGAAGCCTTGGAACTAAAAATAGATGCCATTGGCACAGACCTTAGACTGCTCAAGGATGACCATAAGAGGCTTGCTGAGAAAGAAACCAACAACGAGCGGGGGCTGGCAGAAATATCCACGACGGTGGCCTGGATACAAACACGTCTGCGTGATGTGGAAACAAAGTGCGGACATTGGAGAGCCACGCAGAAGATGCTGAAAACCGTTCCCGCTATAATAACATTTGTGTGTTGGGCATGCCCGAGAAAGCAGAAGGCAAGGACGCAGTACAATACCTGGAAAACTGGCTGAAAACCATAGTGGCCCCTGAGGGCTTATCTGAGTATTTCGCTTTAGAACGGGCTCATCGGGTGCCGGCTAAGCTGCCGCCACCCAGAACCTCCCCCAACCAGTCCTGGTTACGTTACGGCACTTTAAAGACCGAGAATATATACTGTATCAAGCACGAGCTAAGCCAGACATCAGAGTTGATATCTCCACTGTGTGCATCCTCCCTGATTTCTCCAGGGAGGTCCAGAAGAGAAGAGCATTGTTCCAAGAGGTGAAAAAGGAACTGCGGCAACTGAATTTACAGTATTCAATGCTCTTCCCAGCAAGACTGCGAGTAGTTACACCAGAAGGAACTAGGTTCTTCCAGTCACCGCAGGATGCCTGAGACTGGCTGATAAGCTGACATGCACCCGCATCAGAAATGGAGGGAGCTCAATGGCAGCAACAGCGCCAGCAGCGCAAAGGGATTCGAGAGCAGAGAAGCCTAGTGGTACCCTCCCAAACAGTAGCCAAAATGGGAAGGCAAAAAGTGATGGAAGCAATATCACACATCAGTGGGGATCAGACGACTCTAGGGGGACCAGAACGAGAAACCACCCCTCCCTCAGAAAACTCGAGCTTGGAAATGCCCAAGGTCACTCCGCGCACGGCAGATGACATAATATAGAGAGCCCAAGCCCAGGATTTGGAGCACACACCCGCTGAAAAGAGAGAAGCTGCGCAACATACTACACAGACATCCTGAAAGATGTCCCTAATCGTTAATGCTCTAAGCCGGGTGGAACCTGACCGCTGAGGAGCCTGGCGAGCACCCCCTGATACCACAGCGCAATAAGGAAGCTCTGCTATGAACTCTTTTGAGCGTTGTTCAGGTTTGGGCGGGTGGCATGTTGCTGCTGGTCCTTTGGAGGGGGAATTGGGGGTTTCATTTTCTATTTTTTTAGGATGGGAGTTAACGAGAGACACTGCCGTACCCATGGATGATTCTGGAGGACTGTGCAAGGGATAAGGGGGCTTACAGACCAAGGAGGGTGGGGATCCTTGCCCCAACACTAAAAAAACTCATGGCTAGCGCCCCAACATATAAATACCTAACATGGAATGTCAGGGGGATGCATTGCATGACGAAACAATACAAAGTATTCTCTTACTTGCAGAGAAGGGGGGCGCACATCGCCTTACTCCAAGAAACACATCTCACTGACGAAGAAGGGCTGGCACTAAAGAAGAGATGGAGGGGGCCAAGTGTATTTCACCACCTACTCAGCATATGCACAGGGCGTGCTGATATGGATTAAGGCTGGGGTACCCCTTCAAGTGGCAACACTATCATAGACACTGAGGGTAGATATGTGGCTATACAAGGCCGCCTAGAGGGCAGAGAGCTGACACTGGTGAACGTCTACACTCCAAATGTGGAGCACAACGCGTTTTTTGCAACATTACCGCGACAACTGACAACATTTCTGACTGAAACAATATTACTAGGGGGAGACTTGAATTGTATTGCGGATACTCTCATGGACCGCTTGCACCCTCCCCTACGGGACTCACAGACAACCCGCACAGCCAGAATATTTGCAGACTGGCAATAGCAATGAAGTGTGTTGGACTCATGGAGATGCCTCCATCCACAGGGCAGAGACTACTCCTTCTTTAGAAATATACATGAGGTACAGCCCAGACTAGACTTGTTCCATTCTTCTTCGGACGTGCATAATCAGATCAAAGCTATTGAATACTTATCCTGAACTTTTTCAGATCACAATGCAATGCTTCTGCAATTAAAATGGGAGCATCCTAGAGTCTCTATAGCAACATGGAGACTCAAATCGGAAGCACTTGAGGACCAGGTCTTCCGCAAAACAATTTGAAAAAAAATTGGTCAATACTTCATTGACAATGTGGGGACCACGTCCACTTCTCAGAGTGGGATGCCTTTAAGGCGGCGGTACAAGGATACTGCATTGCTGAATCCAAAGGAAATCGGCTAACACTACTAACGGACATAGAAGAAACGGAGAAACAACTGCCCGACATAGAGTTAAGACGGGCAAACCACGCTGAGATTCAACAAGATCTCCTAGTGGCCAAGGAAGAGGTAGCAGCACAAGTAGAGCATCTCCGATGCTTTGACTATAAGAACTACTTGGACAGAACGCACGCTGAGAGGGACAAATCGGGCTTCCTATTGGTGTGGCTGGCTAACCCTGCAAAGAGAGGCTCACCAATCTTATAAACGGCTAATGCAGTAGGGGACAGGATCTATACTCAGGTGGGGATCAGTGAGATATTTGTAGACTACTACTCTACTTTATAAACTAGCACAATCTCTGGGTACCCACAGGCGATACAAGCATGTGTAGCAAACATAGGGGTGCCAAGACTTGATGAGGAAAACACAGAGCCTCTGGAAGAGGACATAAAACGCTGTGAAAAAGCCGCTGCTATTAAGCACATGGCAAATAAGACCCCGGGCACTGATGGGCTCCCGGTGGAGTTTTATTCCACATACTCTGCTGAACTGATTCCCCTATTGGTGAAGCTATATAAGGCAGCTGATACCACGGGCCTCCTCCCAGCATCTACTAGAGAGGCTGTTATAGTCCTGATTCTAAAGCCCAATTAGGAAGCTCACAATACAATGGCCTATCGTCCATTATCAATGCTAAACTTTGATTATAAAATCCTTAGCCAGATCCTAGCCACCCGCCTGCTACCCTACATGAGCACATTAGTGCACGAGGACCAAGCGGGGTTTATCTCAACCCACAATACAGCTGGGAACATTAGAAGGCTACTTGATATAGTAGAAGTGAATAAAGACGGTCACGCAACAGCTGCGATATTCGCAGTAGTCATAGAAAAAGCATTTGACAGCCTGGAATGGGGCTATCTGCATGAAGTGATTATGCATATGGGACTGGAGAATGATTTACAAAGTGGACCAGACTCCTTTTTACTGGGCCTACAGTTAGGGTGCACACGGAACGTATTATATCGAGGGGATGGCCAGGAGAGCGAGGCACCAGGCAGGGGTGTCAGATCTCCCCCCTGCTATTTACCCTAGCCATGGAACCTCTTGAGCTCATGGTCAGAACAGGGCACCACTACCTGGCTCTAACAATAGACCCCTTTCGCCACTACATTGGATTATAGGCGGCTGACCTACTGCTGTTCTTAGACAGGGGAGATGAAAACTTAGGGAAGGCTCGATATTTGTTGGATATATTTGTCGCTATTTCAGGGCTTAAGGTGAGCTGGCAAAAGTCGCAACTCTTCCCAGTGCAGAGAACGGTCGGCCCCCCACCGACCTCGGTAATTTGCGCTGGGAACCTAACTGTCTGCCAAATTTGGGCGTCCATATCTATCATGGCTGGACAGAACTTTATGAGGGAAACATAGGACAAGCTACGTGAAGGCTAAAACAGGGCTGGAATTCTGGGGAACTCTGCCACTCTCAGTAGCTGGCCGGATCGCACTACTCAAAATGATAGCGCTCCCCCGCTTGCTGTACTTTTCAATACACTTCAACTGTGGATCCCCAGGAGCTTATTTCGGGAGCTCAATTCCCAGCAACCTGCGAGAGCGGGTGGGATGGCGGTTCCAGATTTCGAGAATTAATATATAGTGGTGCAAGTGCATTGGTTGGTACAGAATATAGCCCGAAGGCGACAGCAAACGGACCACCCGGATGCAGATGACCCAAAATTATGCAGGCTTCTACAGATATTTCTAAGACTCTACAGATCAGCTAGGAATGATTCCCATGCGCTCGGAGTGCAGACCAGATGCTGGCACCGGGGCTGGCAAAAAATGGGGGTGAAAGTTCTGTACTCCCCAGACAGCCTATTAGATATGTTGAGGGCACTCCTCCATGGAGACAATTGGAGGACCCTGGAGAACTGGCTTGATGCTGGAGTGACATAAATGGGGACTTATAAAGAGACACTGAACTACTACCATTTGGGGAGCTCTGTGCTGAATTTGGACTACCCCAGGGGCACTTTTTATTTCATAGAGCTCTTACAGCGGCAATTCGCAAGCACTGGAAGACAGGCACTACGGAACCCCCTTCCCAGCAGAGCACCTACTACATAGCCCTACCAGCGGGCACTTTTAAGGCAATCTCCTGCCTATACAGGGCACTCCAAACAAATGGGCTATGTGGGTACAGACTATACCAATTAGACTGTCATCCATGACGGCTACTTCTGGCACCCACCATGTTTAGTCCGCTGTCAAAAACCAACATTGGCACTGTACTGTTTCAGACTTGAAACAATAGGACACATTTAAACTCAGTACACCCAAAAAGGAGGCAAATGTATGTATTTCTGCATCTTTAAATGACATACATTGAAAAGGAACTCAGCACTCTCAGAATGAGGCAAGTAAACTGATCAAGGTGCTTCTAAAACGAAACATGGGTATTTACTAATACAGCAGTTTTAAAATGAAGACAAAATACAGCACTTTTAAAAGGTGAAATTTACTTGGTAATGCACCTTCAAATATAGAGAGCATGTATACATAGCAGAAAAACATATGAAATATATACACAGAGCAATGAAACTTATAGCATATATACACAAAGTAAGTAATAGAAATAGATCACCGAAAGAGTGTCTTTCAACATTCTGGCCAGCACGACTGGGGAGCCCTCACAGTCAGGTAGAAGTCTCGATAGGTACCACCAAAGTTCCCTGTGGCAACACATCCGTTCCACAGCGAGCTCCTGTCTGAGAGCCAAGATTTCCCATCTTTAATACCTTTCCAGAACCCCCACCACTTCCTTCTGTTGCAAAAACAAGGCTGGCCATACTGGTCTGCGTTGAGGTCCCTCAGAGAAGCTGGCCAGGCCCCTGTGTTTTCTCGAGGCAGAGCTGTACATCCCACACATTTCTCTGGCAAAAGCAATCTCAACTCTGTGAACGGTACCAAGTGCGCATCCTACACGATATGTTCCAGCTTACTCTGCATGGTGAATATCAAAAACAGGTGAAGAGCAAAAACATCCCCTTCCCACCCTGCAACTGCTTGAGAGCACAGAAAATTGACTCAGTTATACAAAATGGAGTTGATGGTCAATGTATCGTTCCTCATTGCATAACTGGCACCATAGGGTATGCCTGACAATATGGCAGACTGGTGGTATGTTATTGACAAAAGCATCTGGTATCCATGACATTGCTTCTGTCAGTAATAACTAGAGTTCCCCCATTGCAAACAATAGATATGCACCATCTGCCATGTAATCTATGTCAACCTTAACAGAATTTTCAAAACTTGATTGAAAGATATAAAAAAAAATGCAGTACATTTAAATCCATACATTATCTCTACCTTATAAAGGTAATTGATTAATTTTTAATATGTGATTGTTAAAACAATGTTTTTTATCATTTTGGATGAGTCTTAAGAAACTGTATTCATTAAAATATATGTTTATATATAACTAAAAGACAAATAGAGTATACAGCAAACTTCATATAAATTATTCACATTCTTGCCATGTTATTTATTTCTGTATTTAGACGTGTGCCTATCTATATTATTTTTTAAATATGCCCATCAAACATCTGTGAACCTATTACATTGACAGATTGCACTCACGTTTTGCAGATATGTCCATCCACATCACCTGGCAAGATGGAGAAGAATATGTCAAAGTAAAGAACATGTGTACAAACCTCGCCCAGATCTAGAAACCCTGCAGGGTAAGACATGTCATTAAGAAGTACAGACTGAACTGTAACATCATTGTGGTTTTGGCACACAATTTCAATCAGAACATCTGCCAGACATCCGAATTAAGACTTCCATCCAACCTACTGTGAAGATAATGGAAGTGTTACATTTCTGTGCCACTGCCTACTTTCAGTACAGCTTTTTCCGCTGTTCTCAACTAGGTCCAGTCCTGTTTTAACATCTCTTAGAACCCAACAATGCCAGGAGAAGTCTGCTTCAGTGAGGCCGATGTGCAAACAAGAGGTCATGTGGAATTGGCATTTTGGCTCCTGAAGACCTGGTTTAAGTGTATGGGCTCCAGGAAAGGTATGCAAGGTTGTTGTGTTATGTTGTGTGCTTTACAATATTACCCTGCGGAGAAACATTCCTGATGACAATTACCAGTTGGAACCCTAGGGTGATGGTGACAGACAGCTGCAGCTGACAGTGGTGAGGAAGAAGGCACTGAGCCAGGCGTGAACTCCTTGAAAACATATTTTCCTGATAATAAGTACTGTAAAGAAAATGTCAGTTGTTTGCATTCCCTATGAACATATTCACTATTAGACTTTTTGATGCTAATCATGAAATTTCATTTCAGGTTGTGCTTTTCTCATTATTTTCAAATTGTTCTTGAGTTGTGTAACTGTTCTTTAATGTAGACTAGTATATTAGTAATGACTTTGAATAACATGATGAATATGTTATATGAGAATTTATGTTTTACAATAGTTGATATTTTTCTACCACAAATTACATAAAACTAACAAATGAAATTAGAATGCTAGCCACAAACATATTCATATTTGTACTTAATCCTTCCTAGGCTGCCTCGTCAGCTTGTGCACTGTCAAGTCTCAGTTTGGCGTGTTGCACAGATACTAGTGAAGAGACATCTGCAGTGCAATTTGCCTGACCATTGGTACTCGCCTGCATGTCAGCTTCTGTGGGGGCTGATGTGGAATGGCTTCAGTCTCAGCACAACCTCTTCCTGTGCCAATCAGTGACATTAGCACACCGCACAGTGCACTGACGTCACTGATCCCACTGGACAACACCAGCAGGATCTGGTAAGGGGAGCTCCCTGTGTATCCAGTGGGATTTCTCCCACCAGCCGTCACCTCAGTGTTTGAGACACTGCTCTATGTTGTGGTGGTTGGAAGCAGAGTGACACGGTGCAAATGGCTAACTTCATGTTGAGTTACCCACATTCTGATCTTTCATAAGGACTATGCCTCACAAAGCAGTTTGTCCTGGAATCAGGGACAATATGGCATAATGTGCTTTTAGCAAATTAGGAGGGATATTCTCAAGAACGTGTGATAACTACCGCAAAAGTAGCTTAATGCAACTACTCACATCGCAGTCTATCGCGGGAAAATAACACCTTGTCAACGTGGTATTTTCAACACTGCGGCACCATGTGACTGGCCCACAATAACGCGTCAAATGTCCGCGATAAAGTCAACGCGATGCCGCAAAAACGCGAAACACCAATGCCCAAAAAGTTGCGACACTAAAAACAGCGAAAACCAGCCACAGGCCTGCAATTCCCATGCGTCATGCGGGAAAATGCACCATAAAAGCCAAGGAAATATAAGGGAGATAAAAAGCAACTGCCTAGCACCATGGATGCACCTGGAGTGCAGAGGCCAATGCGAACCCCACAAGCCACCAGCAAGGAACAACGGGGTCGGGGAAGGCCAAGGAGAAGAGTGAGAGGAAGATGGGGTGCAGTCCGCAGGAAAAGCAGATCAGCGTCACGGAGGTGACTGAACACTACCATCAACTAACACACAATTATACCACCATGAATGCAGTCGGAGTGTCGAGGAGGTCAATGGAGGAGGACAAGAGGCGCTGGCATGATGTGAAAAGCCAAACCAAGCACAAACCTGCTGCCAACAGGAAGGCAGCAACGGCAACAGGAGGTGGGAGTCCTGCGCCACAGGAGGAGGTGGAAGAAACTGAGGCCACAGTCATCAGTGTGGAGGCACTGAAAGGAGGTGGGAGTCAGGACACAGCCCGAGAGGACCTGACACAACATCAACAGGGTGAGTAACGACCAGGGACCTGGGGGAGATGGGCACAATGGCACACATGCACAACGATGTGTAGCACACTGCACACCCACAATGACCCTGGAATATGCCCCTCATCCCCGTGGCACACAGCAGAACACACACATAGCAATAACAGCACATCCACATTGATGACAATGTGGCACAAAGTGCAACACCGACACTGCTAAGCAGAGGACACAACTGGCTGCACTCATGCGCTGAAACCGGCCAACCACATCCAACAGAGCAGGAAAATGTGAGAAGGAAATGTACGCGTACAAACCCACATCCGTCATGTAGTCCAAATGTCCACTGTCCCGCATCTAAATCCAGCACCTCCAAAACAGTCACAATGTACATAGTCATACAGTCTGCATGTAAACAAGGACAATGCGCCAACATACATGTCAACACAATGTCAACATGCATCTCCCCTTCACATTGCAGAGGGACAAACAACACCTCCAGCAGAGCAGACCAGACTACCCATCAGTGATGCTGGAGAGGACCACCCCACCATCGGCACCGACGCCCTTCAACAGCCCATGGACATCTTAGGAAACCCACCCCCAGGAGCAGGGCAGCCAAGCCACACAGAGGAGACCCCCGCCCCTTCACAGACCACACAGCAGGAAGCACCCGCCACCACGGCTGGCTCCCAACACGTCACCTAGGAACACATCGCATTCCATTGCTAGGTGTCAGAATGACAAAAAGAGTTGGCCAAACAAGTGCGGGTGGGGCCCAAACCCATGGAACACGAACTAGACCACATGGGTGGTTGTCTAATTCCCCTCAGGGACCACCTACACCACACCAAGGAGACCCACACTGCGACAGAGACACATGAATGTGCACATTCACAGTACTGAACCACTCCCAGAGGCACGCAATTATCATTCACACACCCACGCTGGACCTGCGTACGATGGCCCAGTGCACTCCTCTAACGTATTGAGTGGGTGACAATAAAGCTACATGTCCAAGGTCTAACACACTGCCTGCGGTGACATGTTGGCGTCCGCTGTACACAACACAATGTAATGTTGTCCGGCCCGGGGCCCTCATGCATACATTATTAACACAAGGACACACGCAGATAGTTTGTGGAACTGGCCACGGGCAAGTGCGCCCGGCCCCTTTATCGGCAGGGCCACATGTACAGCGACGCCTGTGCTGGGTGTGTGTAGGGTGAGTGTAAGCCAGCCCTCAAGGAGTTGTTGGTGCTGGCAGAAACTTGAACAGTGAACAGCAATAAAACAGAAAACACCAGCATAACAGAGACAACTGCGGAGCATCATCGAGGTAGCCCGAGCAAGTACAGAGGTCACCCAATATGCAAACAGAAGTGCCCGTGAGCTGCAGTGCACTGAGGTTGGGGCACCTGGAGTGCCAATCAGGGTCTCAGGCAGATGATGGCATACACCACAGGTGTGAGCAACTCAGTTAGTCTGCCAGTACGACTGTTTCGACTCTTGCAGTTGGAGGTGGACCTGGCAGTGGTGGCGTGTGCCTCCTGTGGTGATGTGTCATCCGGGCCGCTCAGGACTCGATTTGATGTGTGAGCCCTGGTGTAACGCAGTTGAGGCCGGAGGCAGCGGACAGCGCAGGGCCACAGACACTATGGGCCCAATTCACAGAACTAACTTGAGACAAAATCCTAAACTTACTACTCATGGTATTCACAGAATGCACTTAGGACTGTCCTAAGTGTACGTCCGCACTCGGGCCAGAATTTCCACACTCGGAGTGTAAGCTCCGCACCCGGAGTGTAAGCTCCCCACCCGGAGTGTAAGCTCCACACTCGGAGTGGAATTTCCACCATCGGGCCGGAATACCCAAAATCTGGTGTTAATTGACTATATCTGATGCATTGTGGGTATTCCGGCCTGGAAGTGGAGATTCCGGCCGGATGGTGGAAATTCCGCTCCGGGTGTGGAGCTTCCACTCTGGGTGTAGAGCTTACACTACGGGTGCGAAGCTTACACTACGGAACGTGTCCTGCCTGGTACGGACTGGATTGGATTGGCGTGAGGCCTGCTGGACCGCAGTGTAGGCCGACGGCGTAGTCATCAAGGGCCCACAGACACGTGTGGTTGGGATGCCAGGCACAGACTTGGTGTCACCACATCGAAGGGAGTACAGTGATGTAAACGCTGAATTTATGTGTGTACTCGTAAAATGTATGATCAAGACTCAGTCCCAAATGTGTGACCTACTCGCCCACAATTTAGGCTGGAGGCAGCGGTCAGCAAGGGCCCACAGCCACGTGTCGCTGTCTTGCAATGCACAGAGTTAGTGACACCAGGGCAGTTGTCGGTAGTGTTCGATCACCTCCGTAACGATGATCCTTTTTTCCTCCTGACTGACATGCGTCTTCCTCTCACACCTCTCCTTGTGTGCAATGATATGCACTCTGCCATTGACAAATCAAGACTCAGTCCCACATGTGCGACCGACTCAAACGCAGCGTGGCCTGAGGGCAGTAGTCCGCGTGGGCCCACGGACACGTGTGGATGGAATGCTATGCACAGACTTGGTGGCACCATATTGAAAGGAGTATAGTAAGATAAAATCAGCCATAATTGATGTTCTCTGCCATAGTGTAATCAAGACTCAGTTCCAAATGTGTGACCTACTTGTACGCTGTGCATGCAGGTGGAGTACGTCAACAAGAAGGGAGTACTGCGGGCCTGTGTCGCTGAGGCTGTGATGGTCTGAGGAGGCTGTCAGGTTGGAGGCACTCAGGCTTGGAGCTTGCACCGGCACGTGGTAGGCCCTCTTCGACACACGCCGGTGTCGGCAGGTGAGCATTGAGACCTGGGTGCGCAGGGCCTGGCAGGACTGGTTCGGGGACCTGCGGCCCGGGGTGCAGCAGGTGCGCAGGAACGCAGGCAACACCGCTCATGGCGACGGCGTTGGCCTCGTGGCGGGGTGAGGGGCGCCGCCCTGGCAGAGACGTTGGGCATTCCGGAAGAAGACCATGCCCAGAGCTACGTGCTTTTTATTCACAACCCCACGCTGGCCTGGCGTACGCCGGGCCAGCCCACTCCGCTCACGCTTACAGGGGGAAGTAACAAGCTACATTTCCGGGATCTTCCCCACTGGCTGGGGTGACATGGTTGCGTCCACTGTCCACTGCACTCTATACACCAGTGGTGTATGTCGACATGGATATGTGTGTGGTCTGCATACTGCAGTCTGGCCATCTCTTCCACACTTGGGTTTTGTGTACATTCTCATTCATCGGTCACTTGCCTCCTTCGCACATGCCTGATTGCCACCTCTTCCCACAATCTGCTATCGTGTGGCTGAGGTGCCCTGCAGTTGATGGCTTATGTGCATGACTGGCCCATGTTGCCAGAGTAAGTTGTGCTGTCATGTCTGGTGGGCATGTTGTTTGGCATGTTGTATGTGAGTTTGTGACATGTGCATTCCCAGTGTTGTGAGTTGCATGATTGTGGAGTTGAGGTGTGTGGTGTGTTCATTTGGGACTTGCCAACGAGCAGCGCATTTCCGTAGGTGCCAGCCAGGAAGCGCCGGGTGATGATGGACTGTCGGAAGATGTAGGACTCATGCACTCGGAATGGGTGGTTGGCGTCGACGTTGGTGGAGATTCCCAGGTGGTCTACTATTGCCTGCACAGTGATGGTATGCATGTGCTTTCGGTAACGGATATTGTATGCAGTGTCACCAGGGCCATTCAATCGCCCCCTGACACGTGAGGGAAGCCAGCTATGGCTTAGATGCCTTGCTTGGTCTCAAGCTGTTCCTGCGCAGTGTGGGGGAAGGATAGGTGTATGGTACCAAGCTGATGATGGTATCCAAGACAGTTGTGGGGGCTCGGATTGGGCTGGCTGTGAGACTCCTCCGACTCTGGCGGTGTTGGTTGGCAGGTCCCAGAAGCCAACAGGTGCAGCACAGCCAGCAGCTTTGTCTGCGGAGGGATGTTGGTTGTCCGCTGTGTTCGTACTGTCGGCCTGTGGGCAATGGTGGTCAGGATGCGTAGGATGGTTGTCCTTTTGAGCCTGTGGTGGGCAATGACATTCCCTGGTGTTGGGTCTGTGAGGTTGGTGCGTTTTCAGCAGGTCAATGTCTTTGTCTGCGCTGCCTCAGTGTCGGTCCGGGGGGTGGAGGGGTTGTCCGGGGGGGGGTCCTGGGGATGGTGGCAGTGGATGTTGTTGCCCTATTGGGGCTCCAGACTGCATGTTCAGTTGCCCGGGGGCATCTGTTGTTCTTCATGTTTGGCTATGGGCTGTGCTCCCTTGTCTGGTGCCGGTTGTTGTCCGACTTTTCACCAGGTCAGAGCAGGTGTTAATTTCCTGCTGCTAACGCGCCTTATCACATGTTTTGTGATCTTATCGCCGATCTGGCTGGTCATTGAGAATGTTGTGGAGTGGTGTTGTTGTGTTTTTCTGCACAGGAACGCCTACTCTGCATCCCATTAGCGATAGTTGCCGGGGTCATCTGTGGCGATGTTTTTTGAGGATGCTATCGCCGAAAAACTGGTGATATGGGCTGTTAGCACCGGCTTGTGAATGGGGCGGTAACTTTATAGTGAGTTTGGCTGCGATAAAGTGCCGGTAACTCGGCAATAGCTTCTTGAGAATATGCCCCTAGGTGTGTTGCAAGATGAACTAATAATTTCTCTAAGCTTTTTTGAAATTTTGGCAGCATTGGATCTTTGGAGAATTTCTGAGTCAGATAAGTGTGAGTTTTGAGACTGTTGTGATCACACTTTACTACTCTCTCACAGGACTACATTCCATTCTTTCAGTTCATCGCAGACACACTGCGCACCCCTCCCCCACACACAGCATTTATTTCTATGCATACCTAGGCCATAAAGATTTTGTTAGAAAGCAGAGTTTTTGTCTCAATGGCTGACTGCTTCTGGGGCTCTAACATGATGGATGAGAGTTCTGAGGCAGGTTCTAATACCAAGACAGCATCAAAGAAGAGGGTCATGGAGTGAAATCTGGGAGTGATTTTTCAGTCAGAGATTCAGAAGAATATGGCTAAGGTAGTAGCGATGTCCCTTCGTAAGCACAAACTGTGCAGCGAAGAGCTAGTGACAGGGTAGACCAAGGCAGAGTGCAGGATTGCACTGCGCAGAGCACCAGCAAGGTTCTCACTTGACAGACTCCTAATTTAGTTCAGTCAGTTATTCCATTTATTGAAGATACTGAACGTAAGGTCAATACAGCATGATTATTGCCTATCGACTACTTCCATCTTTTTCTGGAGGCAGACTTCCCTGATGAAATTGTGCAGCAAATTTCATGCCAAACAGTTTTTGGGGAATCATGGAGGCATTTTGGTGCCTCACTCTAGGGCACACCTGAGGACTCCCACTTTTTTGGGGAGCAGAAAAAATTCTGGGCCTAACACTGAACATGGGAATAGTGCACAAACCAACTATACAGTCCTACTGGTCTGCTTCTTCAGTTTGGGCAACACCCAGTTTCGGACCGGTCATTATCTGAGATAGGTTTCTTATTTTGCAACATATGCTGCAATTCAATGAAAATTCTGTTGCATTGCCCTTGGTCCACCCAGACCATGACAGGTTGTTCAGAATTTGGCCTGATGTAGAACATCTGTCTGCCATGTTTCCGGGGATTTATACGCCTGGAAAGAATATAGCAGTTGATGAGTCCTTAATCTTGTACATAGAGTGACTAATGTTCAGGTACTACATACCTAGTAAAATAATTTCTTATGGTATCAAGATATAAATGTTTTGCGAGAACTCTAATGGTTATGTGTAAAGCCTGAGGGTATACACAGAGAAGGAATACGCAATAAATCCTGCAGGTTGTCCTTCCACATTACTATACAGTGAGAAGATAGTATGGGAGCTTGTCCAATCTCTCCTTCATAAAGGTCAAAAGCTTTAGTCGATAACTTTTATAGAAGAGTCCAGCTGTTCAGTGAATTGTATAAAACTGCCACCATTAGAAAGCACCACAAAGGAGCTTTTAGGAGCTTGTTTGCCAAGGAGTTCAGTCATTCATAGAAACTTCATTCGATCTTTCTTGGTTGAGATCATAAAAGTACATACAAATACATAAAACAGATATATAAAATAATATCTAATCACAATAAATATTGTGAAAGAGCCTGGTCTGGTATAGTTAATGAAGCATGCCCAAATTAATACGCACTTAAGATCATAGAACATGCAATAAATAAGAGTTACTAAGAGATTTTAAAAACAGCAAGCAATAGAAGAACCTCAAAATTTATTAATAGTCCGCGTATTTCCTCTTCCGCATGCATGCCCATAAAAAGATGCTACTGCAAAACAGACAAACGGGTTGGGTAGTGATTTAAAAAAATATAATGCAACCCAACATAAGCGAAAGTTGTACCTCTTTAAAATCAGTATGATACATTTCTTTCTTTCCTGAGCATACAAACTACAGAAAAATATCAGATGTAAGTCGTTTTTAGATTAATTGAAATCGCACGGGCACAGGGACAGGTCGGAGTGCTTAAATCTACTGCCCGGATACCCCAGCATCAGGGGAATCAGTTTCAGGAGGAATCTCAGCAGAATAAACTTGTGATGTGAAAATGAGACCTCTGCTCAGTGGGAGAACTCTCCCTCAACCAGTGGAGGTGTTAAGTGGTATATCCAGGCCATCTGCACACCATGATTCCTCTCTCTGCGTTCATATTGGGCCCTCAGTTTAAAAGTCTCGGCTTGGAAAAAAATTTGCATGACGTGGGATCTATAAAGAGATTTATCAAGCCTAGGGCACTAAATTCCCGTTCAACACAATTTAGCCATCTGATCTTGCTATTGTTCTCCAGTTTTACTATGTCACTAATGATCCTTTGGTTAATGGGAACAATATCCCTAAGCCAGATCGATAACCAAAGCATATGTGGAGCCAAGCGAATTGAATCGGTAATGTATGGAAGACCCAGTTCTATGTTGGAGACATAATTTGAATAGGATTGTGGCAGAGAGATGAACTATTTGAAAAATGTATTTTCACTTATCTGAAGTGATTCAATGGGCGCCATACCCCATACACCTGCCCCATATGTCAAAAATGGGGACATCCAGGGTTGCACCCATCAGCGCCTCCTCCACACCATTTGTATAGATTGAAAATAGAAATGGTGCGAGGACAAAGCCTTGCCTTACCCCTCTTAAGATCTTAAAGGGGTGGGTGTGCTTCCCATTCTTCCCATACCGAACTGTTGCAGAAGCATCAGAGTACAGTTGCCGGATGAAATCAATTAGGGGCTGTTCAATTCCCATCTCTACCATAATATTTCAGAGCTTAGGGTGGGTCACGCAGTCAAACGCTGCAGGTAAATCCATAAAGGCGAGTTAAAGTTTCCCCACCTTGGCTCTGGTATATTTGTCCATAATAAGAGAGAGGTACAGGAACTGATCAACAGTGCCCTTCCCCTGTTGGAATCCATACTGGGTCTGCATTAAGAGATTCCTATCCTGCGCCCAAATCTCAAGCCTAGACAATAGGAGACAACCCATCAATTTAGCTGTTGTGTCTATAAGGGAGATAGGTCTATAATTTTAGGATTTCCCTTATCTCCCTTTTTATAAATTGGGACTATTACACTTGTCATCCATGAAGATGGAGGGCCTATTAGTGCAATTGTGTTAAAAACATTTGTCAACAGGGGGCCGCAAAGAACTTGCTCATCCTGAAAAAAAGTCTATAGGGGCCTCATCTGGGCCCAGCGCTTTCCCAGTACTACAGGCCTCTAAGACACACTTCATCTCTAAAAGAGAAAACACTGACTTTTAGATTAAGGAGACTGGGCGGGGGGTTAGTGAGGGAAAAAATACTTGAGTAGTGTGCCACCCAATCATCTTCGCATACATTGAACTCTAAAGTAGGGTCTTAAAATAATGTGCATTAATTGTAACCCCAAACTCTTTGCTATTTCCTGATTTGCAAGGAGTTCGAAAAAGGCCAGAGCAGTGTGTTGTGTTGCAACAAGCTGCTCGCTGTCAAATTGTTTTGTCTGAGTAACCTGTCCACCAAACCCTAAGGCCCTTAGTCGTTCCAGATGTACTTTTTAGGGAATTTAGTAGAGTCTGCCCAATAATGTTTAGTCCAATTTTCAAAGTTAGATTTGGTGACTCTATTCCAAGGAATGGGCCACAAATGCATCCTCAGACACCCCAACATAACTTTACACACTGGAAGGAGTTGGATTTAGTGCAGTGAGTGTGATGAAAGTGCATTCAAGACCAGTCTTCCTGAGACTAAACAGCCAGCCTCTGGGAGGTGTTAGTAAAGGTGCATATGGCACCTTCTCTTTATTAGGACTCCCAGTGAGAGACAGACATGAACAGGTAGCCAAAGATTAGGCTAGGTTTGTTTCCATAGGTATCTTGTGTAGGTAGACGGCAGATGAACATGGTAGAATTGACATACAGATCACTGTTCCAACCTCTAGTCACATACTCCATACTTGCAGCCTGTTTGCCACCTTCATCCTCAGTTGGAACATTGTGGCTATTCTACCTGCCATATTACTAGTGCATTACAGTCACTGCACTGCACATAATTGTGGGCAGGACATGCACCATGTTTTTTACTGATTGCCCAATCCACCAGCCCCTTAGGCATTTAGGGCCTAATTCACACAGGTAAACTGAGACGAAAGTCTACCTTTACAGCTTTCAGTATAGAATTTGGTCTCAGTTTAACTTACGTTTTGGTCTTAAGTTTAACTGAGACCAAATGTGTAGTCTCAGTGAAACTTTAGATTAAAACTTAAGTCAAACTGAGACAAAAGTCTAACTTCACTACTCCTAAATTCCCTTTGTGAATACCGAAAGTTGTATAGTTAGACTATCGTCTCCTTTGTGAATCAGGCCCTATGTCTTTTCTTGAAGTGCTCTTTAAAGAATTTAGTAAAGTCTGTACCAGAATGTTCAGTCCAATTTTAAAAGGTAGATTTTCTGACACAGCCCAAGCATTCCCAGACACCCTCAACTTACTTTGAGACACTTGAATGTGTTGGATTGAGTGCGTTGAAAGAAGAGTATTTCTGATTCTAATCATGCTTCCACAATGAGGCTTTATTGAATGTGCACCTAGCACCCTCACGGTAATAGGATTCCTCGTGAGATAGACATGAACAGGTAGTCAAAGCTAAGTCTAGGTTTATTTTCATAGGGAACTCGTATAGGTGGAAGGCAGGTGTTCAAAGTCTAAAAGAAAATGCGGTCAAGGCACAAACCCAACAGTGTAGGGGTGTATATGTGTAGTGGTGATTGTGTCCTATTTGCTGGTGGGATGTGTAGCTGTTGGCTGGCTGAATGTGTGGCCGATGGCTAACAGAATGTGTGGCTGTTGACTTCCAGAATATGTGGCTGTTGTCTGCCGGAATGTGTGGCTGTTGCCTACCGGTGTATAATGAGTTGGCTGATAAGTAGTTGAGTGGCAGTGTTATTTGTGTTTTAGTCCTGTTGGATCAGCTGAGCCCTATGAAGAATATAATCACAAATGCAACGTAAGAAAAACTATGTTTTGAGGGGCAAACCTCTACTACAAAAACCCATCAAGATAATGTTTGAAGCTTACCAACAAGCCATGTCCTACTCACTTCGAACTTACCCACAAGGCAGGCATCCCTCAGTGCAAAGCATGCCATCTGTTGTTGAATGCAGCTGTTGCATCATGGATGGAACCTGGAAATCTTGCATGCACAATGTTGATGTAGCGGTCTACTAAGCAAACCACCTTCACATGCACATTGTTAAAAGGAAAAGGCGTCCTATTGCCCTACTCTGGCTCCCAGTCATAAGATAACACCAATGCAGCATGGGTATGGCATCTATGGCATCAAACATGAGTGGTATGCCTCCCAATACTTAGCACTCAGCCTTTATATTGTTCAGTGTAGCAGTGGCATTGGAAATTAGATGGTTTCATTCACACGTCTGAGCATTACATCCAGGACCTGAACGTAATGCTCAGCTTATCCATGTGAAGTGTAGCGTCCTACCCCAGACCCGGTACATGCATATGTTCACGCCAGACACAGAGCTTGGTATTACATGTCTTTATTCCCCTGCGTGTAACCGTTAACTGAGCATTCTACAACATGAATTCTATCACCCACACCTATGTTCTTATGTCACTGTTCTACGAAGTCCATCCTGTAATCTCACAAAACTCACAAGACACTACGGGCCAGATGTACTACCATGACAATTTGCAACTCACAAATTGAGCACAATTGCGAGTCGCAATTTGCAAGTCGCAAAATGCCATGTACAACAGTGTCTGAGACACTGTTTGCGATTCCCAATGGGGTCGCAAATTGCATGCTTCATGAATTTACATGAGGCACTCGCAATTTGCGACCCCATTGGGAATGGCTGGCCCTCCCAGGGATGGTGGCCTGCTGGGCTCAGCAGACCTCCATGTCTGGGACTGCTTTCAAATAAAGCAGTTTTTTTTTGTTTTTTTTAAATGCAGGATGCATTTAAAAAAGAAAAATGAAATGTTTTTGTTTCATTTATTTAAGGGCAGGTAATGTAATGTAATGTAATGTAAAGGTGAATTTATACCGCGCGGCTACCACTCCAAGGAGCATCTTGGCGCTAAATCAACCAGCTGGAATAGTTGAGGGGGGAAGACATAATTCACACAGGTACCAAGACTACACCATTGCTAGGCAAGCCGCATCAGTAAGAGAAAAGATCCATGTTTTCAGAGCCTTTCTGAATTGAGCCTCCCCTGGGACCACTGCCTGCCCCTAACAAGTATTTTCCCCTGCATTCACAAAAGGGAAGGGGTCCCGTGGGGACCCCTTCCCTTTTGCGAGTGCTTTACCACCCTTCTGATAAGGGTGGTAACGCAATTGCGGTCGCAAAACAGTCATACATAGGGCTCAGACTCGCTATTAGGAAAGGACGCACTCGGGACGCCACTTCCTAATAGCAAGTTGCTAATCCTATTTAAATATAAAATAGGGTTAGTACATGGCCCTTCTGTATTTTGCATGCGCAAATAGGTCGCACACCAGTTTGCGTATGCAAAATAAGTTTGTACATCAGGCCCTACATCTCCCCCTGTGTTAAATAAAAAGTACCAATAATACATATATACATTACAACTCTTCAATAAGTCATTTTGGTCCTCAAATCAATCGCCCAGATGTGGTCATGTGAGGCTGAGGAAATACCGGAGAAGCGCTCATTTCTGGCATTGGCGACAGTCATTTTTCTCTCTGGATTCTCAGGTGGACAAGTCTCACTCCTGACATCTGAAGTTGTAGAAGGTTGAGGCATGTGCTGGAAATGCGAAGAATCTCAAATTATAGATTTTCCAGGAGGGTGAGCAGTCACCATGTGTCCCTTACTAGTGACAACCCTCAGTGGGTCTGTGTTAGAATTTGGGCTTCTGGTTGTCAGAGTAAGCACCCTATGCAAGAAGGAACTACAATCCTGGTCAGGGTAAGCTAGGTACACACTAAAAGATAACATGTGCTCACCCTCTGGTAGCTTAGCACAGAGCAGTCAGGCTTATCAAAAGAGGCAATGTATAAAGTATTTGTGCAGCACACACACACAGTAACACAATGAAAACACCACATAAAGACTCCACATAGGTTTAGAAAATGAGATTAATATACTCTGAACAAAACAAGACCTAAACAACATAAATCCAATAAGTACAAGTTGAGATATGAACTTTAAAAGAATAAGGGCCATATGTAGGTGGCCTAACATTTACCACTTCATAAAAACCGAATTTTACCGATTCGGTATTTATGAAGTGGTAAATGCTATGTAGGTGATCCATCGGTAATATTTACCGATTCGGAATGGGTCGGTAATTTAGAATCGGTATTTACCGATTCGGTAATGGTAACTGGCTTCCCATTGATTCCTATGGGCCAGGAGGCCCATAGGAATCAATGGGAAGCCAGTTACCATTACCGAATCGGTAAATACCGATTCGGTAATGGGGGGAGCACAATCAAGGGTGGCAGGGTGTCACAGTGACACCCTGTTGCACCCCTGATTCCTGCATGTGTGCACATGTGGCACACATACATGCCCTAAGGGCATGTATGTCTGCCACATTGCACACTTCAAAGTGCAAAGGAATGCTTTTTTACAGCTATTCGTCATTTACCACCAACTTTTAGTTGGTGGTAAATAACGAATCCCCACAACAACCACACACTCCCCCTACATATCATTTCAGGATTCGGTATTTACCGAATCGGTAAAATTACCGAATCGGTAATTTTACAGATTCGGTAAATTACCGAATCCTGAAATGTGCCCCCTACATACCAAAAGCCTGAATACCGGTTGGTAACGGGATATTTACAAAAAATCGGCCGTTACCGACCGGTATTGGGCTTCCTACATATGGCCCTAAGTGTTTTAGGGGTTACTTGAGGTCATGCTGGACCAGGGCAAAGTCAACACTTCAGGTTGACCGCGATGGATCGCAAGCCGGGTACAAGATCCATGCAGGCCTGAAGAAGAGAACACGTTGATACTGGTCGCAACAGCGAGATGCGGGGTGCAGACAAGCAATGCGTTGATGTCAGGCTCGCAGTCAAGGTGATGTGTCTATTTTCTTGACGCAGTGGTAGCAATGCATCGGGGTCTGTTGAGCAAAGCACCGGTTCCGACTTTGATGGTTCCGAAGATGATGTGCCGGGTTAACCCATGCTGGAGGGACGATACATTGATCTTGCCCACCCAGTGGCTGAGAAGCATTGGTTCTGAAGCGGGGGTTCCGGATGTGATGCAATGGTTCTGAGTTTGATGTGCCGGGTACTACTCCCGCAACAGTGTCGATGTGCCGGCTCTGCTACTCGCAGGCTGGAGATATGTTGATTTCTGTGATGCAAGTATCTGGGTACACTTCCAGTGAACCAGGCACAAGAGCAGGGGTTGAGACTTTGATATCCCTGAGTCTCAAGCAACAGGAGGAAAGCCCTGGAGATCACTTCAGTGCAAGTAAGAGTCCAGCTCTCCTCAGCAGAGTCAGAGAGCAGCAGGCAGCAGGGTAGCACAAAAGAAAAGCAGGCCTTCCAGGTCAGCAGTCCAGCAGAGTGTCAGTCCTTGATGCAGCACAGCAGTTCTTCTGACAGAGTCCAGTTGTAGGTTCAGAAGTGTCTGATTTGGTGGGGTCAGAGACCCAGTACTTATACCGGAAAAATCAATCACAGATACCATCTATTCTTCCTATTGCAAAAACTGTAGATGTGACCCTGATAAACCGAACATGTAGAAATGATAATGAGGTAACAAACCTGGTCTACTGGAACGTATCGGGGATTCGATCAAAGATGGCAAATCCATTGTGGTGTGAGTTTATATTAAAGTTTTCCATCATGTGCTTCCAAGAAATTTGGGTAAAGGAGGGTGTCCATATTAATGGCTATCGAACTTATCACACAGCGGCTGTGGCAGGCAACCATGGGAGGGCAAAGGGGACTTTAGCTATCTATATATCAAACATGGTAAACATCAGAAAAATAGAACAGAAATATGTGGAATTATATTACCAAGTGTTGATATTGTACATTGATAACAAGCATAGTGTTGCATTGGTTAATTTTTATAATAATGCCCAAGCAGATCAGATCGGGAGGATCCTGGAAAAACTAGACAATGATTTGAAATCCATTCAAAGTGAAAGGGAAGGGGATGTGTTTATTACCTGGGGGGGCAATTTTAACATGGTATTGTGCCCAAACAATGGAAAGGATGTATGTGGCATTATGACCGAAGATGGAATAGTGATACCCACTTCCCACATTCACATTACGGGGAAGCTCTTAATGAAGTAATGTGTGGCCACAACCTTGGATTCGCTAATGAGATAAATGTCGAACCTGCTCCTTTTAAAAGTACTTTTAATGGTAGATGATGTTTTACAATAATAGATTACATCCTCATATCAAATAGATATGCAAATAGAGTGAAGTCTTTTGACACTCATGATATCATCTTGAGTGACCATTTTCCACAGAGCATTTCCCTCTCTCACTTAACACAACAGATACATTTTCCTCAAAATTTAGTAATAAATTTAGTGAACAGTTATTCTTTGCATTGGCTGATGGTGGATCCTCTAGCAACCACAAAGAAGATCGTGACCAAGAGTAAATCTGCCACTGCGGCCATTTTAGATGAAAATGCAGCACACAAAGTACTTTTGACCACCTTCCAGCATATCACAAGGGTTATAAAAGAAGCCCTATTTGTAAAAAAGAGAAAGTCAAATAGGGATACAAAGGGGTGGTTTGACACAAAGTGTACGCGGGCATATGCAAATCTGAAACATGTGACCCACAAATTCCCTAGAAATCCGCTTAACATAAGACAGGCAAGGAGGGCCTATAAAAACGTGCTTAAACTTTGTAAGGAGGAGCTAAGGGATGAGCTTTGGCAGACACTGCCTGAGGCCTCAGCGTCTAAAGATGGTGCAGCCTTTTGGAGGGCAGTGAAGACCCCTTTTTTGGAGTCAGGGGATGCCCTCTCCATTGAAATTGCAATAACAGATGAGCAATGGGTGGAGCATTTCTCAAAAATATTTAAAAGTATTGAGTGCGCTCATACTTTCGGAACCCAGTCAGAAGTTAATGATGATATGGCACCGTTAACAAACCTAACAATGCCAATTGACTTCCAGGTAACACTAAATGAAGTAAACCGGGCCATCATGGCAAGTAAGGGTGGGAAGTCTCCTGGACCAGACGGGATCCCTGTAGACCTATTTAAAAGTAATATAGCACTATGGGGCCCGCTTTTGACACTGGTAATTACAGCTAGTTGTTCTTCCTGGCTTATAGAGACATGGTCGGAATCTATTTAAAATCCTATTTACAAAAAAGGCAATCGACACGATCCCGCCTGTTATTGACCGATATCGCTGTTAGACTCCCTGGTAAAAGTAGTCGGACGTATTGTACTCGAAAGACTACAAGATTGGGCCGAGGAGAGTAAGATTATCTCAGACTTACAATTCTGATTTTGCAAGGGGCTAGGAACTATAGAACAAAGTTGAAACCTGAATATAATTATAGGGAAAAATATACCCTTGTAAAAAAAGGCAGGTTGTTCCTAGCTTTCGTTGCCCTTACGGCAACCTTCGGCTGTGTAAGGCATAACAAGCTTTGGAAAGTGCTTCAGGATTTAGGAGTAGAGCCCACCATTATACACTTCTTCAGACAACTGTATAAGAACTCCAAGGCCAGAGTGTGACACGGTCCAAACGGAGAATGTACAGCCCCGTTCCAAATTAACAAGGGGGTAAGGCAAGGGTGCGTGCTGCCCCCTTTCCTTTTTAATCTTTCTATAAATGGGTTAGGCCAAGCACTGACTGCTACATGCCAAAATCTTCCTAAGCTAGGAGGACGGCTCATACCCGCATTATTATATGCGGATGATGCCGTCCTGATGTCTCACACCCAAGTGGGTCTACAATGACTATTAAATTGTTTTGCAGCTTTCATGCATGACCTAGGATTGAGGGTAAATACAACAAAACCCTACGTTATGAGATGTGGCTCGGTTAGCCATAAATGTAGAGACATGTATATTGATGAACAAAAAATAGATTTTACAAATAGATTCAGTTATCTGGGCTTTTTATTTGATCACAAATCTACATGGTCTCAAGCAGTGCAAGCTAGAAAACTTGCTTTTATGAAAACGACCGCAGCCCTAGCCAATTTCTCAAAAAAACTGGGCAGGAGGCCCCCGCAAGAACTACTACAGATTTACAGGGCCAAGTGTGTTCCGACAGCCACGTATGGGGCAGGGGTTTGGGGATATTGCAATGTTCAACCTCTACAAGTAATTGAAAACCGTTTTTTAATATATATTCTGGCAGTCCTGAGTAGTGCTTCTTCATATGTTTGCCATTCTGAATTGGGGGTCCCGTACATCACAGATCTTATTAAAGTGGAACCAATCCTGTTATGGCACAGGATATGGTTATCTGCAGAAACTAATCTTAATCGGGATATTTTAAAAGATGTTTTAAACATGGAAGGTGTTTTAAGAATTAAATGGCTAAAGAATGTGTGGGACTTTATTTATGATTTAGGACATCCAGAGTTTTATAATGAGCCATGCACAATGAGTAAAATTACAAGAAAAGTGTTGAAAGGTAAAGGTCTGTCCCTACTTGAATCACTTAGACTAACCGAGGAAATATCCAAGCACACAGTATTGCATAAGCAACTTATTTTAACTACTTACAGTATACAACCTAACCTTATTCTAGTCCGTGGTACTTACAATAGATTACTGCTGAAAAGATTTAGATTTGAGATACTGCATAGAATAATTAGTTTCCCAAACATGAATGATTGGGCGAGGGTGATGCAATTATGCCCCTGTGATGAAAGCTCGGAGCAAACGACACTCCATGTGGTCCTCTTCTGTAATTTTTACAATGTACAAAGAGAACAAGCATTGGCATAGCCAATAGGTCTCGCCTTTGGGACCTTATAAGTGTTTAGCCATGCAACACTTGATGTTGTTGCACCAAGGATATTGTGCTGAATAACTAAACACTTATGAGGTCCCAAAGGTGGACCTATTGGCTATGCCAATGCTTGTTAAAGGTCGGAGCCTCTAACAACATAGCTTCAGCAGCTTGCGATGGTCTGGTGCCTTCTGATAGCTTCAGTCTGGTCGCAAGGTAGCGGGGAATGGTACTTTTTGGAGGAGGGCGGACAGGAGTGCTGAGAGGCATAGAATGGTGGGTCAAAAATAGGAAATGAGACAAAGGGGATGTGGTAAACAAATCGTTCAAGAGCGCAGAAAGTTTAAGTGTGACAGCAGAGACAGACTGTCAAAGAAACCTATACTCAATGGAATAGGAATGCTGTGAGGCTGCCGGAGTAAAGTGAAGCCCAAGAATTATTGAGCCTGCTAGGAGCCACAGATCGATTTTGAAGTAAGCAGGCTCGGTGAAATCCGTGAATAAATGCTAATCGCGACTACATTAAAGCCAGGAGGGGGGCTCACCTGCTTATGAGGGGTCTAGTAAACTGTGCTCCCACATAAAGCCGTATTTGCATAGGGATCGCAATTAAAACTAGTGCGAAGTTTATCGGTGGGATAAAGTCTGAAACACCTCCTTCAAATTTAACCATGTGAAGACTTGCTGAAATTTAAGGGTCGAAAAAAAGCTAAGGATATTCCCAGAATTGTGGATTTTGGTGAGTTATGCTCCAAAATCAATATGTTATGACCCATTTTCACACGTGTGATAAATTCCATGTACTCCCCTGGGCAATCTTTATCATGTCCCCACTCCAGTGAGTCAGCACTGACATTTCCAGAGACACGAATGCCTCGAGTTAGAATCCCAGCAGAGCAGGCTTAGATTTCCATCATTTTGAGGTGGGTAAATTGAGTACCGTTTCATTGGGAAATAATATAACATGTTATTTGCAGCGCCCACAAAGGGCAGAACTAATATCATATTTATTATTTAAGCGTAACAGTGAAGCATGCACTTTGCTTGACACTTTTCTTGACAGTCGGTTGCCACGCGACAACCCTGGTCCGCTGTGGACATTCTCTGCTATCAGTACCGTTCTGCAGGTGTTGGAGGTTGTACTGAACACTTACAAGAATAAGGTAAACAGTTTTAAGTGCAACAAAAATTCAAACCCAGGAATGCCGGTTTGACGTTTGTAAATCTCATCTAGGCACTAGTTCGAGCAGTGTTAGAGTCCTGTGCATGTGACAGGCATACGCCGCACTGAGGGTGTGTAAATTCCTCTCGGCCTGCTCTTAAACACTAGCAGGCACCCAGTCTCGGGAGAGACCAAAGCCGGGGCTTGGGGCGGGCGCAGCCTTGACTTCCAGAGATAAACAAACGTGCTGCTGAGAGTGGCCAGAGCCATGCGTCGGGCGAAGGGTCAGTGAAAGGTCAAGATGCCCTAGTACTGGGGAAGCTTTCTGATTGCGTATATCCCACTTCACGAAGAAGCGGCAATTGCTCAATGCTTCCCATGATTACAGGTAACCTGAAGGGGTTTGATGACACACAGGCCGGTGAAGTGATACAGGACCCCAGTTGTGTGAAATAACACTGGAGTGGCAGCTACGATTTTTAAGCACGTCACAATATTATTAATGTTGCCTTTTGAAAGTTTTAAATTTGTCACATTGCCCTTAATGTCAGCTTTTCATTATATGTTCGTTTTGTGTTTCGTTTTAAGCACATTAATTATTGTCAGAAGTATTTGAGTGCTCCCTGTCAGAAATCGCAGCTGACCATTTTTTTTTTGACAATCAATTTTATTGTTTTCAATGTAACCAAAGAAACAGCACCATTCAGAATTACATCGCATGAGCTTAGTCCAGGGTAAGCACATTCCACATTGATACGAAAAGTGACGTACATGCAAATCAAACGTCAACATATCCAGAGGCGATCTGTAGATCCAACCAACCCACCTTAAGTCTCTATCACTCCCACCCACTTCCCCCACATTCGGCGAAATTTCTTGGGGCATCCCCTGGCCACATAAAGAGGCCGTTCCTGGGTGGCACACCAGTCCACCCCCTTGCACCAACGTGCCAATGTTGGTGCGGTAGCAGTCAGCCAATGGGCAGCGATATCTCTCTTTGCTACCACCAAGGCCGTGTGAAGAAAAAGCTTTTCGGCTCTGCTACCATCTAATCCATCAGTGATGCCCAAAAAAACACGTGTAGGAGCCAGATGAACCTCCCAGCCCAAGACCTCCGTCAACTCTCTTGTTAAGGAGTCGGTCAGGCCATGAACTACCCTACCCACAAGGCCCTGCACAGCGCCGAGGATCGGCGTCATTAGAGGGTGCTAGAAGCCCTCTTAGCCAGCGCGGGGCCAACACAGCGTGGGACGCACTTTCAATGACTGGGGCTGCCGTGAGGTGAACGGCTTGGATTTCCTTCCTGCCACTTCGTACATCGCTGCCGTGAGGGGAACGGCTTTGGCTTTGGCTGCTGGTTAGGCTTATTGCATTGCTGCTTTGGATTCGGCCCGGTCAGGCCACAAACTACCCTACCCACAAGGCCCTGCACAGCGCAGAGGATCGGCGTCATTAGAGGGTGCTAGAAGCCCTCTTACCCAGCGCGGGGCCCACGCAGCGCGGGAAGCGCGCGGGCGTGCCAGGGCCAAGCCCGGGTCAAGGGCGGGCACATCCACGCCTGTCGGAGTCCGAAGGAGTCTGGGCTGGGCTACCCCTCCAACGAGTCCTGATGGGTAAGCGCAAATATCTGGGTAACTCAGACAAGTGGGGTCTAAAAGCTAAAATATCCAGAAAGTCACCGTCTATTATTTCTTACCTGACTTCGGCCGTGGGTGCCCTGAACAAAGAAATAGCAAACGCGTAAAAGGAGTTAGGTTTGGACACAAGTGAAGCCCCTGGGGAAGGGATTGTGGCTACAGTTTCCTTGGCATCTGCCCCCGTACCTCTGGACCCGGTGGTATTGATCAATGACCCTAATTTAAAGAGTGATACTTCACCCCTTGTTACGGCCGGTATAGATGGTGTGGTTAGCCCACAGAGGGCTTATACTTTGGCACGTGGTAACCCAGAAAGGGCCCCCTTGGAGGGGACTACAGGAGTAAAATGCTCTAACAAAAAAGCTATAAAACGCTCTAGGGGCCCTAAGAATAGTACCTCCAAGCCCTTCCAGGGAATTGATGAGTCCATTCAACAGACTTTGCGGTCCCTTATTGAGGATATCTTTAGCTCCAGATTTGAATTAATGTTGACTACTATTGCTAAGAACATAAATGACACTATGAACTCCTGTGTGGCGGATTTAAAGAAGAAATGTGAACGCTTAGACACTATCATGGATTCTCGTTTGAGAGAAAAATCGCGCTCCACGGAACATAATATTGATGCGACTCCAGCAGCAACTAGACCAACTATTAGAGGGAATAACCAGTCGAGTTACTTGTTGCCATCCTCGGGGGGGGGGGGGGGTGTTACGTTGAATTCAGGGGAGAGGTCGGGTGTCCCCCACATTTCGAGCCAAAGGGATTCTAATGTTATCCCCTGTACCGTTACAATGCAATCAAGAGGGTTGTCTACAGCCCCTGGGGGAATCCTGAACATCATAAGAACTCCTTACCTTATAACAACAATAGGATCAACCTCCCCCCAGAAGCTACTTCTTTGGTTGCTGTTCTTGTTGGGGTTCCCTCCCTAGTTTGTCCAGAAAATGAGTCAACAAATGGTTTTCTGCGCAAAACAAAAAATTGGTGTAATCACTATTGTTCAGGTCTCTCTGAGATCTCAGATCATATTATTATGGCTAGACGGTGTTCTGGGTGGGTAATCATCCCAAACAAATTTCTGGCGACTGTATTATAGTCAACTTTAATAAACCAGATATAGCGGACAGATTGTTTTGGGACGCTACCGACCTAAATGGGGGTGGCATAAGGGCTGTCCCGCTGGGTTACTTTTATCCACCAACAAGTACAGGTTATCCTTCTAATAGGTTAAAGGCCAACAATACCTCCAACCCATTGTTGCACCCGCTCCGACCCCCAAGCATTGTCTCTAGCCCTGTAAGTATGTGTGGGGTTGGAGCCTTGTCTCCTAATATCACGGACGTGTGGCTAGGACCTAAGGAGGAGGGACTACCACTGTCAAATAGATTCTACCCATTAAGCCAGTTGGAGTTGAATGATTGACTTTTGGTGAAACAGGTTAGCTCATTTGTATCTAGCCCTAATGACCTGGCGGGCATTGATACTGGGAGTGAGATCTGTCTATCTGAAATGTCTCACAATAATCATGTTCGAGAGGATTCTGGAGACGTAATTTCAATCAATTGTAGAATTATTAGCTGGAACATTGCGGGCGCATAAGAAGTAAAAGAGATGACCCTAACTGGCTAGAATTCATAAAAACATTTGATATAATTGCCTTTCAGGAAACTTGGGACGGGGGGATACTTTTTGGATGGATGGTTTTAGTTACTATTTCCTACCAGCCCGAGCTACTCTGGCAGGAAGAGCAAAAGGTGGTCTTATGTTACTTTTGTCCCTGAAATTAAGGGGTTCTACAAAAAGGATTGACATAGACTCCTTTAATTGCCTGGCAGTAAAAATATGTTCCCCAAACTACCCCAAGATACTTCTTGTGAATTTTTATAATTCTGGGGAGAATGATTTCAGGAATCAACATTTGAGTATTTTAAAACTTTTTTTAGAAAATTACAAGGTAATGCAAACCACTTTGTACTATGTTGTGCTTATGGGTGATTTTAATATACATCCTTGCGATTCGCACTGCCAAATTGAAGATGATTTTGGTTATAATTTTGCAACGACCCCCCATTTTGAACATTCAGAGCGGGGGGAGGGCTTAGAGTCTCTCTTGTCTGAAGCTGACCTTTTTGAACCCGGTTTTGCTAATAACTTTGAGTGGTGCCCTTCGTTCAAATCTACAGCCAGAGATACCATTATTGATTATATTTTTCTGTCTCCTATGTTATTAGATAAAGTAGTTTTCTATAATGCCAGGGAGTCGCCTTTTAGTAACCATAAGCCTGTAATTCTGGAATTAGACAAAAGCTGTGGTCTATTGGCCTTTGGCAGTAGGCGCTCTGCTCCCAGTAGTGTGATCACCTGTGATCAGGGGAGAAGGCTCAGATGGTCTAAAGTCATCCCGGATATTTTTTTCACAGACCTGTGTGAGAAAAGCAAAGGGAATATCCTAATATGTGCTGACCCCTTGAGCCCGCAGGATGCTATTTTCAGAGCCTTTGAGAGCATCTGTAATCAAATAGCTAGCGACTTAACAGTTAATTCCAAACAAAGAGCGTCACGCGGCTTAAAATGGTTTGATGATAAATGCTCACGTGCTCACCGATCCCTTAATCTAGCATTGAAAAGTTTACCCCCTGATAGGGTTCTAATTGCTGACTTGCGGAAACAGTATAAGATGGTTATTAATAGCCGGAAAGCAGAAATCAAGGCTGAGGCATGGCATGCGTCGTTATCAGCAGAAGTTCTAAGGGACAGTTCGAAATTTTGGGAAATTATTAACACCCCCTTCTTCTCTGGTATGGATAATGAGATTCAGGAATGTAACATCACAGAGGCTCAATGGTTGTGTCATTTTAAGGTAATTTATACCTCTACGGAGGCTCAGGACTTGTTTTTTAGACCATTATTTGATCAAGCCCTAGCCCCACTTGCCTTTCTTGAAGAGGAAGTGGAGAAAGCAATCAGGGAGACCACTAGTGATAAGGCCCCAGGCCCTGACTGTGTTCCGGCAGATCTTTATAAAAGTGAACCCAAATTTTGGGTAAAAATTTTGGCAAATGTTTTTAATGTCTCTGGTATTTTAGGGTTTCCTGTATCATGGTCCCGATCGATTATCATTCCGATTTTTAAAAAGGGTCAGAGAGGGGACCCACGGTGTTATAGACCAATATCCCTGATCGACTCCTCTGTGAAGATTTTAGGAAAAGTGATTTTAACCAAAATTCTAGATTGGGCCACCGAGAAGAATATTATTTCTGTCTTACAATATGGGTTCAGAAAAGGTAGAAGCACCATTGACCAGTGCCTCAATTTGTCCCTATTTTATCAGTAAATATACTGTGGCAAAAGAAGGATGTTTAAGGATGGCATTTATGGACCTATCCTCAGCGTTTGACCTGGTCAACTTCTACCATCGTGTTTTGCCTGACAGCATTTTAGCTGGCGTACGCTGTGTATTTTAAATTGCGCTCTGCTATATCGCGCTGCTGCTGCTCTAGCGATTTTGGCGATACTTGCTACTTTATCTAGCATTTTGGGGATAGTAAGGGGGGTGTTAGATTAGGCTCACCTGCATTTTAAATTGTGCCTTCACCCGCATTTTGCGGGACTCAGTCAGTGGGGTCGGGGTGCTTCGTGCTCGTCCGCCATTTTGGGTAGGGCTGAGGATTGGATATTCACAGCGCCATTTTGGGTGGGGCTAGAGGCTCTACAGCCGGAAGCCCGCGTATTGGAGAGCTTATTTAAATCGCTCTCTTTCAACTCCCCTTAGACTTCTACCATCGTGTTTTGCCTGACAGCATTTTAGCTGGCGTACGCTGTGTATTTTAAATTGCGCTCTGCTATATCGCGCTGCTGCTGCTCTAGCGATTTTGGCGATACTTGCTACTTTATCTAGCATTTTGGGGATAGTAAGGGGGGTGTTAGATTAGGCTCACCTGCATTTTAAATTGTGCCTTCACCCGCATTTTGCGGGACTCAGTCAGTGGGGTCGGGGTGCTTCGTGCTCGTCCGCCATTTTGGGTAGGGCTGAGGATTGGATATTCACAGCGCCATTTTGGGTGGGGCTAGAGGCTCTACAGCCGGAAGCCCGCGTGGCGTAATATTATTAATAGGCATGGGGAAACAGACGCGCAGCGGATGCGCGCAGCGGTCGCGCCGTAGTTGCGCCGGAGGTGCGCCAGAGGTAAGCCCGTTTGCGCCCGTTCGCGTCCCGGGCGCGCTGGGGGCGCCTCTGGCCACTTTGCCGGTCGACAACCACGAGGTTGTCAACAACTTATTGTATCACACTGGGGACGTGGCTCAACATCGAGCGCGTTCTTTAGCGGCCAATAATCTTTTCTGCGGTCTACTGAACGTTCGCTCTCTGGTGAAGCATCATGCCGAGATTGCCCTGCTATTGGAGTCCTCGCAATTGGACATATTATTCGTTACGGAAACATGGGCCACGGCAGATAGTGGATTGGAACTAGGTTGGGCTTGCCCACCGGGCTATCTGATCAGACATGTACCTCGTACCTCTGGTAGGGGAGGTGGAGTAGGTTACATTTTTAAAGACTCGATGTCCCTGGTGGAGCTAGAGGTTAGGGAAGTAATGGGGTTTGAGCTTATGGGCTTTTCCATTATGTCCCAGGGTGGTTCGTTGATTACAGGGTTACTATGTTATAGGCCCCCCTCCTCGACCACAACCTCTATTCAGCCATTGGTTGATTTAATCTACGATCTCTCAAACTCCCATGCTAAAGTTTTTATAGTGGGAGACTTTAACCTCTGGCCGTCCGGCCCTCAAGACCTGGCCTATAGAGAGCTATGCCAATCGTGCGGTAATATTCAACTTACACAGTTGATTTCATCACCCACGCACGTTAAGGGACACGTGTTAGATCTGATCTTTGCTGAGCCGGAGGTGGTGGTGGTGAACGAGATCTTGGAACAGGATTGGACAGATCATTTCTTGATCACTATGTCCATTGGTGTTCCTGGGCCGTTAAAATCAAATATTACAAGTGGCTTTAAGTTTAAGCGCCAATGGGCCCGACTGCTTAGAGAGCCAATTCGTCCTATTCTGCTGCCTAGGGGTTTTCGGGTGGAGGACAGTGTAGATAAGAGCTACGCTGCACTCTGTCAGCAAATCTCGGCATCCCTAGAAGAATTGGCTCCTCTGCGGAGGGTGAGGGACAGACCTAGAGCGACTAATGCCTGGTTTAACGACGATCTGAGACAGCATAAGATCCGCTGTAAACAGGCTGAGCGTACTTGGAGGAAAGGATATAAGGAGTTGGACAGGGTAGCGTATAGAGTGGCCTTACAGGTATATAAGAACCAGCTGAGAAGTGCTAAGGCAAAGTTCTTGGAAGATACCTTGGATAGGGCCGCAAATAAATCGCAAACCTTGTTCAAGCTGTTCAACAATTTATCTAACCCGTCCTGTACAGCTCCTGCCATTCCAGCCTCTCAGGTGCTGTGCGATTCGTTGGCCGCTGCTTTTGAGGAGAAAATAAGAACTATCTTGAAGGGACTTTTAGTGCCCGGACAACTGGAATCACCGCCTCCTCCTTCACCGGAATCTCTTTGCCATTCGGCATCGCTCCGGGATAATAACAAGGTGGATACCTTCTGTTTACCTTGCTTTCCCATTCCTACATCGGAGGAGTTTGATTCACTGGCCAACGGAGTGTCCTCGGGCTCACCACTGGATCCAATGCCTCATAAGATCTGGAAGGCATTTCAGGATGAGCTGTTCCCTCCACTTTATTCCATCTGCTGTCAGTCATTGATGACGGCGACAGTTCCAGATAGCTGGAAAGTGGCAATAGTAACGCCACTATTAAAAAAGGCTTCTTTAGATCCATCCTGCCCAGCTAATTATAGGCCCATTTCGCTCTTGCCTTTTGTAATAAAGGTCCTTGAGAGATGGGTCACAAAAGCCTTGTCCAGCTATCTGGAATTAAACTCCTGCCTGGATACAGCTCAGTATGGCTTTAGGCCGGCACATGGCACGGAGACCGCATTGGTCACCGTGTTAGATGATCTGCGAACGCGTGTCGACAAGGGCAGATCAGTTTTTCTGGTACTGCTGGACATGTCGGCCGCGTTTGACACGGTTGACCATGCGGTTCTCCTGGAGCGTCTCCGTAGTGCGGGCGTAGCCAGTCTAGCTTTAGACTGGTTAACGTCCTATCTCAGCGATAGACAGCAAGCAGTGGCTTTACCACCTTTTCAATCAGCCACTCGACAGGTGAAGCAGGGAGTTCCTCAAGGGTCGGCGATCAGCCCGATCCTGTTTAATTTATATCTTCAACCCCTTATAGCCCTGATTAAGTCATTCGGCATATCAGTCATCAATTATGCCGATGACACTCAATTGATTTTTTCTTTTGAGGGGAGTGAGTCGGTTTCGAAAGACATCTTTCATAGCTGCATGTCGGCCACGGCTGAATGGCTGCGAACCAACTCACTCCAGTTTAATGGGGCTAAAACGGAGGTTCTCCATTGCTCCCCTGACCGCCTTCCTCGGGCGTTGCCTGATGACTTTTGGCCACCTTCTATACTTGGCCCTGTGGCAGGAGCTAAATCGGCCCGTAATTTGGGAGTGGTGTTTGAACCGGACCTACAGTTGGATGGTTCAGTTAATAAGACCGTAGCGACTTGTATGGGCCTGCTCCGCGCTCTACGCAACATTTTGCCTATTCTCCCTAAAGTCTTTAGAGCAGAGGTGGTGCGGAGTATTATACTCAGTAGGTTAGACTACTGTAACGCACTGCTCTTAGGAGCTCCTAAAAAATTGATCCTTAGGTTGCAGAGGATTCAGAACATGGCGGCAAAACTGGCTTTATCGCGCCCACGCTCTGCTTCCTCTTCGGCAGCTTTAGCTGAGCTACATTGGTTGCCGATTCAACTGAGGATCGCCTTCAAGGCGGCATGCCTTGTATTCAAGGCGCTGCATGGACTTGGACCAATACCACTCCAGGGCCTGTTTTCTTGGTATCAAGCTGCCCGGCCTTTGAGATCCTCATCGGCGTTTCTGGTGCGGGTTTATAAGATCACCAGAGTTAGGATAGGTGGCCGAGCTTTTAGCCACACAGCCGCCTCATTATGGAATTCCCTCCCGCTAGTGCTGAGGGGTAAGCAAGATCTGACCTCCTTTAAAAGGGACCTTAAGACCTATCTGTTCCCTAGGGCAATGTAAATATTCTTCCGGTGGTTTAATTTGGGGTCTCAGCGCCAGGATACCCTCGGGGTGACAGATGCGCTTAATAAGAGCCAAATACATACATACATACATACAAAGCTGTGGAATATTCTGATGGATAAAGGTCTTGACCCATCTTTAGTGTACTTTTTGGCAGATCTTCATCAAGATCTTACTGCTTCGGTCAGGATCTCACAGGATGGTAAATGTTCAAGTTCATTCAAATCAGCCAGAGGCGTCCGTCAGGGGTGTATCCTGGCGCCTTTGCTTTTCATTCTTTACATCAATGACCTAGACAAGTCACTTTTGGCTGCGTCTTTGGATATCCCGCGTGTAGGAGACTGTTCTATCCCGGTCCTCCTATACGTGAATGACGCTGTTCTTCTAGCACGTACGGCGGTGGGTCTCCAGCGGCTCTTAGATGCCTTTGGGGCCCACATGCAGTCACTGGACTTGGCAGTAAACATTGGAAAGTCTCATATTTTGTCATCTGGTCGTAGAGCAAGAAAAACCCATTCTTTTTATTGTAATGGGATGGAAGTGACTTCGGTCTCTTCCTTTACTTATTTAGGGGTTGTTTTTGACGATAGGTCTTCTTGGATACCCCAACAGAAAATTAAAAAGAATTCTATCACTCGATCCTACCTAGGTCTAATGGGGTTTGAAAAGCGTCTGGGGGCCAGACCGATTGAGAGCATACTGAAAATATATAGAGCAAAGTGTCTGGCGATCGCGGCCTGTGGTTCCTCTATATGGGGCTTTAAAGAACAGGCTGGTATCCAAATAGCAGAAAATAAATTTGTATGCACCCTTTTATCAGTCCCACAATCTACTCCAACCTTTTCGATACATCAAGAACTGGGGATAGGCTATATTTCTGACAATTTGAGTACAGCCCCATTGCTCTGCTGGCTCAAAACTTGGTTGAAGCCTGAATTGACCTTGAATCACCAGATCCTACGAGATTGTGTTTATCTAGATAACTCCAACAAGATTAAGTGGTTGTCTTATGTTAAATGTATGCTAACTAAATTGGGGCGGCCAGAGCTATTTGAAGCTCCTGAAAAGATCCGGAAAGAGGATGTGTTGTGGGTTAAAACAAACTTCAAGAACCTATTGTCTGTGGAAAGGGAAGAACATGAGTTACATAAACCCTTAGTTAGGGCCCATTTTTTAATAAAAACAAATACCTGTATTGAACCCTATTTGGTAACAGTAAATAAGCCCTTCCATCGTTGGCTTTTAATTAGGTTCCGTTTTAATTTGGTTCCTTTTTTATTAGGTGACTTCCAGACGTGGTGCAATCCTGAGAATGCGGTCCCTTGTCAATGTGATAATTTTTCTCCCAAGGATACCCTCCATTTTATGATGTTTTGGCCCTTTTATACTGCTATTCGTAAGAAGTATTTAATTCCTATCCTGAGAGGAAGGGGTTTCCTGCAGGTCAGACCAGCGTTACTTTATCTCCAGACATTGAATACTCCATGGGATACTTTTAATATTGCGTGTTTCTTGGTTGCTGCTATGAGGCTTAAGAAAAATAGACATTTGTCATTGAATATTGCCTAGATATCCAATTGTTATTATGTAAATCCAAAAGCCTGTGATTTTATCTATAATGAATTTTATAGGAAGGATTGTTTACATACTTTGTCTGAATGTTTGTATTTATTGTGTATGTTAGCTGTGTACTGTACTTTTATGATTCTAAATTAATCGAATAAAGTGATTTGACTGACTGACTGACTCCCAGTACCTCTGTATCGCAGGGCAAAGCCACACCATGTGATAGAAGTCTGCGCGGGGGTGGGAGCAGCGGGGGCAAAGGGCATCCGACCGGAGCCCCGCGCTGTGAAGGTGCAGCGGTGTAAGATAGGCAGCATGCAGGAAGTAGACTTGGACCAACCTAAGCCGCGCCGAGACCGTGATTGTTTTAGGGCCCATCAAGACATCTCTCCAGTCGGCATCCTCTAGAGCCCCAAGCCAGCCCTCCCACTTATCGCGGAGTTGAGAGAGGGAGTTGGGGGTATTATTGGTAAGTGATCGGTATATTCTGGAAATCCCCCCTTTCCCCAAGTCACCAGTCATAATCTGAGCTTCCGGCAGACTGTATTCCGGCAAGGAAGTACCATCTGGGATGGGCATGGCGCAGCTGCAGATAGCGAAAAAATTGGGTGGGGTGGAGAGAGTACCTGGCCTGCAGGTCCTGAAAGGAGCGCAAATGGGTACCGCTCCAGACATCGCCCAACAGGGATATCCCAATTAAGTCCCACTGCCGGAACCCTGCCAAGGAAGCCACCTCTTCGAGCTGGGTGCCGCACCACAGGGGGGTATATTGAGTCAGCCTGCCCGACCAGCGGGTGTGGCGCAATGAGGCCTGCCAAGCCAGGAACAATCCACGGGTAACATCAGGGAGAGCCCGAGGGACAGCCGCACCATATAGCATCCCCTGGAGGGAGGCGAAGCCCAGAGTGTGCAATTCCAGGCGATATCCTGGGTCAGACCATCCGCCCTTAAACCAGTCCTGAAACGTGAGGAGTCGGGTGGCTAAATAATACAAATAGAGGCTCGTCAGACCAAGACCACCGTCAAAAGGTGGAATGCGACATTGGGCCAGGGCCAGCCTGGGCCTCTCCCTCCCCCCCCATAAAAACTTTGTGATCAGACCATCTATCTCCCGGAACCAAGCCCTGGCGAACAAGAGGTGTGTGTTTTGGTGCATGTAGAGAAAGCGAGGTAAAATCATCATTTTGAAGAGGGCTATCCTTCCCAAAGGGTTTAGGGGCAGAACACGCCATTTCGAGAGATCCGCACGGACCCACTTGACCAGCGGGGTGACGTTTAGCGACCATGCAAGTTCAGGGAGAAGGGCCACCCAGATCCCCAAGTACTTGAAGTACTGCCGTCGAAGGGGAACCGTCGACTGCCAATCAAAGCACTCCCGCGATATGTGCAGGGGGACCAGAACGGACTTAGCCGGGTTGAGCCGTAAGCCAGAGGTACATTCAAAGAGGCCAAGCGCTCGGAGGCATCGGGGTCCTGACTGGGCTGGGTCTGCCAAAAACAGCAGGACATCATCCACATAGAGTGCGATTTTGTCTTCTTCAAAGCAGGGCCACCGCCAGCCCGTGCGGGAGTGGTTGCTGCGAATTATTCAGGCACGGGGCTCCATAGCCAGGGGATAGAGGATCGGAGATAGGGGGCATCGCTGCCACGTACCACGTCGAATGGGGAAAGGGTGGTACAGAGCTCCGTTGACTAGGACCTGCACCCGGGGCCGATGGTACAGCGTCCTCACCAGCTTGCGGAAGGGAGCACCAAAGCCCATCTGCTCCAAGACAGCCTCCAGGTAACCCCAATCAATCGAATCAAAAGCCTTCTCGAAGTCTACAAGCAGGAGAGACAAATATGGGGACAGCAAGTGCCGGTTTGCAAGAGCAAGATGAAGGCGTCTGAGACAGTGTCTAGTGCCTCGGACAGGCATGAAGCCACATTGGTCCGTATGAACCAGGGTGGCTAGATGGGGTCGTATGCGGTTGGCCAGGATGGAGGCAAAGATCTTAAGTTCGGTATTGATGAGCGAGATGGGACGATAGTCCGAACAACAGCTCGAGGGGGGTTGAGACTTTGGGATCACTACAATGGTAACCAGGTCCGTCTCTGGGCAAAAGGAGCCACATTCCACTGCTTCATTATACATCTCAATGAGAGGCGGGACCAAAGTATCCCGGTAGGACGAGTAGAATTCTTGGGGGAGCCTGTCCGGGCCCGGCATCTTACTAGCTGCCATGCGGGAGATGGCATCTGCCACCTCCTCGGGGGTAAGCGGAAGATCCAGATCCGCTGCCTCAGAATCACTAAGACACAGAAGGGGGAAACGTTCTCGCTGGACGAGCTCATGGAGGGAAAGACCAGGTGCCCGCGCCGAATATAGGGTAGCGTAGTAAGTAGCAAAGCACTGAGCCACCGCTAACGGAGCGCGATGAATCTCGCCACTCGCATCAACCACTTTCGGTATTATACGATTGGCCATTGACTATGTGGCCAGGCGATGGAGGAGATTCCCATTGTTATCACCCCAGCCGTACACTCAGGCCACAAAGGAGTTTGGCAGCTTCAATGGAGGTCTGCCTGATCTCGTCTCTCAGGAATGTAAGTCTCCTGTCTCGGGCCTCATCTCTGTCCTCGGGTTGGAGTGTCTCAAGCTGGGCGGCCTGCGCTTCCAGAAGCGTGAGCTGGGAGTCATGGGCCGCACGGGTGAGTTTAAGCTGGCCCTAAGCGAATCCTCGGATGGTGGCCTTACCGGCCTCCCAGAGGGTACGAGAGGAGGACAATGAGCCCTGGTTTGTATCGAAATAGCGTTGGAGCTCGGCACCAACGCTGCCTCTAAACTCTTCGTCCTGGAGGAACCAGGTGTTGAGCCGCCAAAGTGGGCGGGAGGATGGGGGGAGCCTGCATGGAGCATCACTGGAGAATGATCCGAAAGGCCCCTGGGAAGGATAGAGACCGCTTGAGTTGCCCGACAGTCCAAGGCAGGCAGGAAGATATAGTCTATGCGCGCATGTGTGTGGTGAGAAGCTGAGGTGTGGGTGTACTGCCGCGTAGTCGGGTGCCAAAGTCTCCAGGCATCCCCGAGCCCCAGGCCAGCGGCCCATGTCGAGAGGAGGCTGGATTGGGCAGTTCTGGAGGCAGAGGAAGGGGACGTAGAGTCAAGGTCAGGGTCCATAACAGTGTTAAAATCACCTCCCACCACGGTCAGTCCCAGGGGCAGGGCAGCGATCGCAGGGTTAAGTCTACAGAGTGTGGGAGCCAGCAGGGCGGGGGGGTGAATAAACCACTAGTAACTTAAGGGGGCGGTCTCCGAGGGCCCCTTCTAGAAGACCAAAACAACACTGCGGGTCATGCGTCACTTTACGCGCTACTAGGGGAAGAGTGCGGCGCGCCAGGATAGCCATCCCTCTCGAACCTCTATTAAATCCAGAATGCCAGACTGCGCCGAAGCCGTAGCGTGCAAGGAAGGGGCAGTAGTTGCCTAGCAGTTGGGTCTCCTGAAGCAGGAGCACATCCACGGCCGGACGCTGAGCATATTGCAGGACGGCAGCGCGCTTAATCTTGTCCAGTAAGCCATTAACATTCCAGGACATGATATGGAGCGAGGACGCTCCGCTAGATTCGCCGGACATGAGGGAACCGTGAAGGAAACCGGGCCATCGGCCCGCGTGGTGGAACGGGTGGGAAGAAGGCCGAGCCCAGAGCCAGTGGACATGGAGTCATGACACTGTGCGGGATGCGTTCACCCATATGTAACATGACAGAATTGGTGCAAAGAACTAGAAAATTAAAAACAGAACAAATGGGAGCCGCAGCGTCAATCCCCCCCAAACCCCCACCCTACACTTCAGGAACGGAAGCATCTGTCGCCCAAACAGTAAACAGGGAAGCAAAGAACCAAACTAAAACGCTTGGTAACAGAGGAACATCATGGAGGACCCCTCCACATAGTAGGATGTACATATCAGTAATCAGTGAGTCATAAGACTAGGTACTAGCAATTAAAGACATCTTTTTGTAGCCAGAAGCAGGGCGGTCCAGAGAGCCGGAGAGCCGCCCAGGACGAGCAGTCCCCCTGGATGGCCCCGGTGCGCAACTGTCATGGATCGGGTGAGGGGGCGCGATAGAGGAGGCACACGAAGTAATGTATGATTGTGTGGGGACCGGAACTGTCTTTCCCATAAGGCTGGGGGGAAAGAACTACGGCTCCCATGATGCTGGGAAATCAACGGATTGGTCTATTTAAGCTCCGCCCACACGGAGTGCGGGGCTTGCCACTACGAAGACATCCTGGAGTACTATCGAGTAAGCCTACGCGAGCGTTTTGCTCGCTTTGAGGATATCATTGACGGTATCCGTTTCAGCAACATTTCCCCGAGTTACTGCCTTCTAATTAGCAAGTCTTTTCACCGTAGCGCGAACGCGTTACGAGGACTCTCCATGCGCCTGCGCCAACGAGACTCTAATCACGGAAGCAGAGCATTGTCGGCTCCGAGGGAGCCATTAGGACTGCAGAGCACTATCGGCTCCGCGAGAGATATTAGGACCGCTTGTTTGGTTAACCACAAACCCTGGCTGCGCCCGCAATTGCAAGGGCAATCCCGGCATTCCTCTTCGCTTGCAGCGGGCTGCTGCTGTTCTGAGGATAACGAGAACTCTCCACAAAAGCAACCGAAGAGTACCGCTTGCTGTTCCTAGGCACCTGGTGCAGTCCCGGTAGCCTGGAGAGACCGGTATTCCATGGGAGACGATCCTGCCAATCCTATGTCCGGAGATAAGTACATTCTAAGTTTCCTTCTAAGCTGGAATTTCTGTTAATTGACGCTTGCTGCTGTGGGGACTATACGCACACTGCCTCTGTAAGTTTGCACACATAAGGGAGATGGGAAGAGGGTGGTGTAGCCCTTGAGCTTGCGTGATTGGGTGTTGTTTTATGTCTCACACACAGGGTTCTGGGGTGAAGCTCAGGTGACGGAAGGACTCCCTAGTGAAGACAGCCCGTGTCATTGCCTAACAACAGCTGATTATTTTCATTTGGTTTCTTTGTCCCTTTTTTCCCTTTCCCCTGGAGGGGTGGTAGCTAAGCTGTGTTTTATGAGCACGCTTGGGTAGTACCTCTGAGGGGATAGGGTTTGTGGAAATATGGATTTTTATGATCAGTTATGTCCCCTATCTTGGACCCCAACGGTTTCATGTATGAATCATAAATACATGTATGTTCCCTCCAGTTCCAGTTATGAAGACGCAAACACATGTGTGTCCACCGCCAACATGTCCTCTTTCAGATCCGCCATGAATGGGCCGGATATTCCATTCCTAAATACGAAAGGCCACCGGCTTTATATGGTTCACTTATGCCATTTTACAGTCCAGGCAAGGAGGCCCTGATTCTGCCATCAAGCTTTTCCTGCCTTCTGCCTCTGAGAGCTCCAGTCTGAGCCTGCATCTGTGACCGTGAACTTTGTCTCATTCCCTGCGCGGCTCACGGTGCCTGACATCAGCTTGTTGCCTGCCAAAAGCTGTATTTCACCTTCGAAATTATCTGCTCCGCTCCCTGCCCAATGCATTCCTGTCTAGTAGTTTAAGTAAACATTCTTCCAGCTACCGAGCAAAGGCCCGGCTTCTCTGTCTTTATGCAAGTAATTCATAGCCCTATTATCATGGAAGACTTCTGCCCTCGCATCTAGTGTAGACACTTAGACGCTTGTACACGCACTAACAGTCAGTATAGTCAGTATAGAATAAGATTCTACTCTAAGAGACCTCTCTTTTGGATAACATAGTTCTTTAAACATAGGATGTTAGATATGATTTGGGATTAGGTTGACTCGACCCTCCAGACATCTGTCGCCACATGTAGAGTTAAAAGTCAAATCCCCTTCACCCCCTAGTCGCACGTCAATCATACGTCATGCTGCTACGCGCGCATTTCTGCCAAGTATTTCTACTGACATTGCGAAATTCTTTCATGGAACCACCCTATTATGACATCATACCTGATGACGTTCTTTAGTTACACCCAGTTACGCCCACTTTTGCTACGCATGTATGTTTTATCTCTATTATCAATTGTTACGCCTCCTGCATTTGCTTCACTGTAATGCCTATTGTATAAAAGTAATTACTTATCAATAAAGTATGTACTTCACTTCCTGAACCTCCGTGGTGATGGAACCTGGAGTCCACGATTTTGAAATCGTCCATTGGAATAAAGCCCATTCCGAACCTCTAATATCACGGATTTTGCCTCTTATTTTACTGAGCTATATTTATTATTTTTCTGTATCAAATTAAGTCCCGGTAATTAAATTATTTACCACATGAATGGCGCCCGAACAGGGACACTTTCTCATCTCACGCGCCGGCGGTGCGTTGCAGGCCCGGTCTCCTGCCACAGCTGGACGGACAACAACGCGTACCAGCAGGATTTCCTGTATCTCCCTCCGGTCAAGCGGGGGCGACTGAGGCTGCGATCAACACCCAGACGAGGCGGTGAGAAGTGCGAAGTATCCCGACCAGAGCCTAGCTGGGAGAGCAAGATCCGAGGTATACAGAGGCCCACCAAGTTCCGAAGTTCCGAAGTTCCGAGGTTTCCGATGTTCCGAAGTGTCCGAAGTTTTCGAGTCGAGTCCAGTTCAGTTCAGTTCCGTTCCGAGGCCTTCCGTTCCGAGCTACCCGGTGAGTACCATTACTGGGGAGGCGTTCTGGCGTGCACATAAGTTGTGCCGGTCCAGACGGGTTTGGGTACACAAATCCGGTCTGCACTGTTTTAGCAGTGTATCTGTACTGTTTAGCAGTATATCTAGTATATCAAGTATATAAATTCAGAATAATTCAGTTAATGCCGAGGATTATGTTTTGTGATTAAGTTTTCTTAGATCATCATCATCATTGTTGCTCATTTAAAACGTTAAATGTTAAATGTGTTAAAACGTTCTGCATATTGTGGTGTGAATGACTGTTCATTATTGTGTTTATTGTATTAAGTTTGTTCAAGACCAAGTATCAGATCAGTTCTCAATATGCCGCTCTTTTCGAAACTAAGACAGATCACAACTAGAAAAGGGGTACTCGAAGAAGCTGTTCCCATTCCTCCTAGGGACACTCCAGGGTACTTCATGTATCATAAACATGGCCTAGACGCCATATTATTTCTTGATCTATGGGTAGACTACACTAAGGAATTACCAGAAAGTCAGAGGTGGCCCGCAGCTGGGACCTGGGATGCAGATTGCATCGTGAAAGTAGAGGAAGAATTATGGAAAAGGAAAGCTAGACAATCACAGAAAGACGCCATTGAATTATGGCGTAAAGAATCGTATAGACGTACAGAAAAAGCACGTAGACAGGAAGAGAAGAGTAAGGAAAATTCAAATAAAGTCCGAGAAAATCTATTAATTGAAGAAGGTACACGAGTGAAATCAGAACAAGTAGACAGACAAAGAAATGCCCTTATGAATGGTATGTATCCCCTTCTGGCCGAGGGATTACCTAAGGCTACCCCGGAGATACCAAAAGACTTGCCACCCCCATTGTTCCCAATAAAAATGCATCCTAAGGGGCATCCTAGAACAGCAGAAGATGTTTTTCTTTCCTCATATTTAGATGAAGCAGCTCCCGAGTATGCTAACCCCGCCCCACATAGACCGTCTGCCGGGGAGGTTCAACGCCAAGATCCTGTATCTGTATCCCTACGGCATCAAATCCTGACACAAGTTCCGGCAAGCACATCTGTTTCCACATCTGTTCCTACAGCCGCTTCTACAGCTGTGTCCACACCTATAGTTGCTGTATCGCGTTCAACGAATCCTTTCACGCCCGATACCCCAGACGGGGCTACCGGAGGTGCTACCAACATCTTTTCTACGCCACCCAGAATAAATAAACTTACTTTTCAAGAATCAGCACATCCACGTACCCCCAAACTCATAAATTCCCGTACACTTAAGGAACTTCTTGTAGATTGTAGATATGACCCTGTGCCCGGAAAAGAGGACGAAATGATCCTGGCATCATTACGTATCAGACGAGCTGCGGTGTATTTAGGAAAGCTACCAGGAATGACTATGCATCTAGATAATATATATCATTTTGTCCAAACAGGGCGAGATTCTGAATGTATTAACAGAGCTATGGAATACCAGAAAGTGGAGATACAGGGGGAACTGTTACGTTTCCTCATAAATTGTGTAATCAGAAATCAAGACCGACTGGGGGTAGATCCGGAAATAATGCAAACCCTTACCAGATGGAGCCAGAATATATCAGAAGGGAGACATGATAGGCAAAAATGTATAATAGCCATGTGCCGAAAGATCCGTAAAGAAATAGAACGCCTACACGAAGAGAGATTAGCGGTAGACCAGTTTGAACAAAATGAGGAGGAGGAAGGATCAGGACTGCCCACAGGACAGTCAGAAACCATAGCCTATGTAGGTAGAGGAAGATCTTGTAATAGTACTAGATGTTTCACTGACCCGATACGTCCGATATGTCCAGATAATAACAGGAATTTCCATACACCTATAATAAATCTAAGGTCCCCCGAGCATTCGTTCCAAGCCGTTGACAAATTACTCCAAGAACGAAGGGGTTACCATTTACTCGATTCTATGGATGAACAAGAATTAGCCAGGTCAGCCGTTCATTGGGTTGACAGTCCCGGAAAATATGGTGATGATACAGTAGCACACACATTTTTGAACCTCACCCCAGATGAACAGCGTTTAGCTGGGATTTATATGATTCAACAACTTCTTATACTTTATAAAAGTCAACATTCCGATCCTGGTCCGTTACCTGATATATTGACTGAATTACTCACGAACAGATGGAGAGGTTCAGGTACTAAGTTAATTAGAGAAATACTAGAATCAAGAAAGCAGTACATCCTTTTTGTATGCCCAGAACATGTCTCACTGCCCATCAAGGAAAGAACGACGTATTACATGGACAGACAGAATCCCTTACGAGAAGTACACCCAATAAAGGGCGAGGACAATCAGTTTAAACGTGTATATGTATATACGCCCATATCGAAAATAGAATTGTTAGAAATGAAGAAAGTGGTACCCAGTCATGACAAAGACCCAGCGGGTTTTCACCGAGAAATTAAAGACATGTTACTCATGGGAGAGTATACCTATCCCGACATTATGACAATATTAAAGGTATTAATGCCTGCTGGCATTTATGAAAAACTCAAGGAAAAAGAGTGGGAGGTGGGAGACCAAAAGATAGACTGGACAGCATTAGAAAATGAAGAAAGGGCCCGAGGTCCAGGTTCGGGGCTTGGGGATAAAACTAAAGCACTACCAGGTTTACTAGTACAGGTACTGCCACGTTTATTAACCACGAAAAAGGAAGACTGGGGTGCAATCTCAGCCTGTAAACAAAAGCAAGATGAAGACACTAGTGATTTCTATGCCCGATTCGAAAAATGTTTTGGTATAAATAGTGGTATAAAAGCAAGTAGCGAGTCATACCCACATCTGTTTGTGACAAAATTAGTTGAAAATTCCTTGCCCCAGGTGAAGAATAGAGTATTAAAATTCGAGAGTACTTGGCAAGGTAATACCCCATCACAAATGTTACAAATGTTACAGTACCATTACAATAGAATTAGAGAGGAACAAGAACATGAACAGAAACGCATGAAAGACACAAAAATGAAAATGCTAGTCTCCCAGACAGTTCCAGCTGAAGGTCATAAAAAGGGTACGACACAGTCCGGTGATTCAGCAGGACCTGTAAAAGGGACATGCAACTACTGTAAACAACCAGGTCATTACATACACGATTGCCCAGTCTTGAAGCGTAATATCGCCACAGGTAAAACACAAGAAAGACCACGGCCACCTAGACAGGATCAGAATGAACAAGGAGCACCGCAGCATGCCCAGTCCATGCCAGCTCCACAACAGTCTATACAGTTTGTGCCAGCTGCACCAGCGCTGCCTGTTGCTGCCACACAAACCACGACACGACAGCTGTACCAGACCGCACAGTATGACTATCCTGATTATCAACGATACGCATGAACCAGCCTAGAGAGGGAAGTTGACTTACCCCTTATCGAGGTCCCGGTAGACCAAGAAGGACCTTATGTACATAGTGAACTATTAGGCCAAGATAGAAAATTTTTACTTGATACAGGGGCAAGTCGAACAACTATAAAACGTAGTGAAGTTCCAGGGGCACCCCTCTCAGGCTCACAGAATATTTCCCTTGGTTTTTCAGGAAAACCTATTGTTAATGAAGTATCACAGCCTCTTCCACTTACGATAGGACCCTTGACCCGAACTACAGATTTATTGCTTACTGAATCATGTCCAGAAAACTTGTTAGGTATAAAAACACTGAAAGCTCTAGGAGCTATAATATGTTGTTCTCCGGAAGGAGTAAGATTGTTTTTACGTGATTTCAAAGGTCACTATGTGTCTCGAGACATGGATCCCCGACTGCAGACTTTACCTACACATTTATGGGCACAAGGCCCTACTGATGTGGGTTGCATGAATATTACACCATATCGAGTTACACTAAAGGCAGGAGTGGTACTACCACGAATGCGACAATACAAGTTACCACCAGATGCTGTAGTGGCTTTACTACAAATCATTGACGAGCTCATTGCCCAAGGAGTGGTTGTGGAAACAGACTCCAATGTATGTAATTCCCCGATAATTCCGATTCTTCAACGAACAGATCCAAAGGCCCCGCCAGTATATCGATTGGTTATTGATCTGCGCGAATTGAACAAATGCATTGTGCCACAATTCCCTGTGGTCCCAGATATCTCGTCATTACTGACAGCTATTGATTCCGGAGCAACATTCTTTACTGTAATTGATCTCAAGAATGCCTTTTTCAGCGTCCCAATAGATCCGGAAAGCCAATACTTGTTCGGATTTAGTTTAAATGGACGTAGCTTTAAATTCACACGCGCACCTCAAGGATTTACAGAAAGCCCCAGCATCTATAGCCAAGCACTGAAACGAGAACTCGACAGTATCCACATGCCAGTCAACACTGCCCTGCTTCAATATGTCGATGATCTGCTGATCACCGCTAGAAACGAACCTGAATGTGAGAAAGCATCACTGACGGTATTACAATTTTTGGCCGAAAAGGGGCACAAGGTGTCCCCTTCTAAGCTGCAATTCTGTGTCCAGCGAGTTGTTTACCTTGGTCACTCGCTGTCCAAGGAGGGAAGGCAGCTTACACCAGATCGCATCCAGCTAATTGCAAATATGCCAATACCCAAGACACAAAAGGAGGTGCGGGCTTTCATAGGCCTCACTTCATATTGTAGGCAGTGGATCCCTCAGTATGCATTTCTAGCAAAACCACTCATTCAATTGACAACACAGGAGGCAGCCACATCGACTGTCCTCCCTTGGACTCAGGAACATACACACGTTTTTGAAAGTTTAAAGAAAGCTTTATGTCAAGCACCTGTCCTAGCAACACCATGTTACAATAAACAGTTTACACTCTTTGTTACAGAACGCGAAGGTACTGCCTTGTCAGTACTCACACAGGAACAAGCAGGATCACACAAACCATGTGCTTATTTTTCTAGTACATTAGATCCCGTAGCTCAGGCTTTGCCTGCATGCCTAAAATCAGTGGCAGCAACAGCTTTAGCAATCAGACAAAGCGATGCCATAGTATTAGGACATCCATTGACAGTACAAGTACCACATGCAGTAGAGGTTCTTTTGAACCGCACACAAACACAACACTTGACTATAGCACGACTCACCGGTTACGAATTAACATTGTTTCAGCCACATATAGAAATCAGACGTTGTAGTACATTGAATCCTGCCACACTGTTACCAGTAAACGGAACAGACCCACTTGCACATGATTGTATTGAAGTTATCACTATCACGACGAAACCCAGACAGGATTTGACAGACGTTCCATTATCAGACCCAGACCTGACGTTGTATGTAGATGGTTCATGTATGAGAACAGGTACAGGAGAGTTAGTGGCCGCTTATGCAGTCACAACAGACGCTGAAATCATTGAAACAAATTGTATAAATACCTTGTCCGCTCAAGCAGCAGAGCTCATCGCTCTGACACAAGCCTGTGTTCTAGCCACAAATAAAAAAGTCAACATATACACTGATTCACGTTATGCATTTGGAGTTGTACATGACTTCGGCGTGCTGTGGCGAGAGAGAGGTTATTTAACTTCTCACGGTGCCCACATTCAGCACGGACCCCTCATTCATGCCTTATTAGATGCAATACATCTACCCACTGCAATATCAATTATGAAATGTAAAGCTCATACGAAAGTTACTGATATCATTTCTCAAGGCAATGATCTAGCTGACAGAACAGCTAAACAGACTGCTCAAACTCAAACATCCGACATGACAAAGACAATAGTCCCGACACCAACACATGGCATGATGGTTAAGGATCCCGCTCTTGACGTAATTGACATACAGACACATGCTACTCCAGACGAAATAAAGAAATGGACTGAGTTAGGAGGGATCCAAACGGATCAAGGATGGATGACAAGGGAAAAATCTGTGTGGTTCCTTCCTGATTCAATGGTCCAAGTCGTTATTAACACTGTACATAGTCCAGCACATCTAGGAGAAAAAGCTATGCTAGACAGCATCCAACACATTTGGTTCAACAAACATTTACGAGCAGCGGCTAAACAAAAAGTCCGTACCTGTATGATCTGTTGTCAGTTTAACCCAGGAAAAAGCATTCCCGTAGAACAGGGTGGATTTCAGCCTCCTGATCACCCTTTTGAAGTCCTCCAGATGGATTATATCCAGATGGAACGATGTCGAGGATTCAAATATGTTCTCGTAGTTGTCTGTGCTCTTTCCCGTTGGACAGAGGCATACCCGGTTTCAGATTACACTGCCCCGACTACTGCCAAACAGTTAGTTCGAGAATTCTTCCCACGGTACGGTTTACCACGTGTTGTCTACTCAGATAACGGCCAGCCGTTCTCATCCGAACTAATGAAACACGTTTCACTTTTGTTAGGTTATCAGTGGAAGTTTCACTGTGTCCGACACCCCGAGGCAGCAGGTCTCGTGGAAAGACATAATCAGACCCTGAAAATTAGGTTGTCCAAAATTTGTAGAGAGAAAGGTGTCGACTGGGTAGTAGCTTTACCCGTTGCACTCTTTTACATGAGAATGGTAGCACACTCTCGAACAGGGCTATCCCCGTATGAGGTGATCTTTGGCAGACCACCAAATATGTGGGGGACGCCTATACCACGCAAAATAACTGATATTGACTGTAATATGCTGACAGATTACTTGGCTTCCTTGATGTCTGCACTACAATCTTGTCGTTCACAGGTAGCTGCAGCTTTTCCCGACAACACTGAGGTGAAACCCCAGGACGTAATTCCAGGAGATTTAGTCTTAGTGAGGAACTTTGATCGGAAGTCTCAGCTGGATCCTAGGTGGAGGTCGCCTCAGCTCGTATTACTGACGACGAGGACAGCCGTGAAGATCGAGGGTCGAAAAGGCTGGATACATTCAAGTCATATCAAGAAATTTCATGGACTACCATCAGATGTAAACGACACACCTTGCGTGTCTTCCCCGAGTGACTCTAAACTTCCTTTGGTTGAATTGAATAGTCGTGAACTATATAAACTAAAACTCAGGTCTAACCAGTCAGGCAATTTGATTGTTTAAGTCCTCTCCAAGGTGAAGCGGTCGAATTTGTCTCTGACATGTATCCCTTAGACCTGTACAGAGAAAGAAACAAAAGGATAAAGCTGAAACGACATGCGTACTGTAAATCACTGCGTAGTCATTGCACAGTGACGTTATTAATTCTGTTTTTCCTAAGTCTTTTAATAATTACTGCAAGTATATTGTTGCACATATATTATCCTATTTCTAGACATGTTTATAATGTTACTGCTGAACATTCTTTTAGTGAATTACCTCCGCATGAATTGTCATATAGATTTGCGCTGCGCAATAACACTTTTATTAGTATGTTACATCATTCCCATCAGGTTAGCAATGCTACAAATTGTTGGATATGTGGCCGACTCCCTCCCTATCAGAATTATAAAGGAATTCAACCTCTCTTTCCATACCCGTTCACACACAACGGCTCCTGTGGAGCATGGTTTAGTTTAATCAATTCCCTAGATTCGAACTCCGCAGTTTATCAAGACAACGGGGTATGGGGAAATCTGAACTTAGTTTTACTTAAAGTCTGCCACCCCAACAAGGAGGGACTTCCCAAAAGAACAGGAACTGATCTAGAAAATGAAGTATATGGATTAGGTAATTTTACGCTTAATCTCTTGATCTTGAATGTCGAATCCGAAGCTACTCCAATTTTGCCCGCCATGTCAGTATTTCCAGTAAAAGGTGAATTATGTGTAAGAAAGAATGGTTCCATACATATGGGCCATAGTAGATGCACCACTGTAATAGAATTTAGTGATCAAGGCAAGTCGACATTTAGAGCTTCCCGCCATTCCTATTTTATATGTGGTCAGACCGCATATATACGCCTACCTCCAGATTGGGATGGTACCTGTTACATAGCATTCCTTTTGCCACCTATTTTTCTAGCTCCTCCTGATTATCACAGAAATACTCATTTAGTACACAATAGAGAAAGGAGAGATCTCCCAATAGTCGATTACACTGAAACAGCATGGGAAAAATACACAGATTTCAATAAAGGTCTCTTTCCCTATATAGGTACAGTCACTAATAGTAAGCTGATACGTAGATTAACTAGAACCCTTGAAGCAGTAGTGAACGAAACTATTTCCGCCTTAGGCAATTTAACAGAAGAACAGTCTGCTATGCGGATTGTTGTGCTTCAAAATCGTCTTGTCCTTGACGTCATCCTGGCCGATAGGGGCGGAGCTTGTAGGGTCATCGGATCAAGTTGTTGCATTTTCATACCAGAAAATTCGCCATCTGTATATAAAGCCATAACTCGCCTTCATAAGATTGTAAGCCAGATACACCAGAATCCAGGCACCTGGACTTGGTCCGGTTGGTTTTGGAGTGTATTATCTACCTTTGGATGGAAGGTCCTATCCTTCCTAGGTATTGGCTTTCTCATACTATTCAGTTGCTGTCTATGTCTACAATGTGGACCAGCGATTTGTGGTCTGTGTGCCACATCGTGTATTCCACCACCAAGATTTCGTTCGTCCCAGAAGAAAAAAGAAGAACAAATGATGCTATATGAACAGATCAATGGATTGATGAAGATTGATATCTCTTGACGGGCAAGTAGGGGACAAGGAGGGAATGTGGAAATATGGATTTTTATGATCAGTTATGTCCCCTATCTTGGACCCCAACGGTTTCATGTATGAATCATAAATACATGTATGTTCCCTCCAGTTCCAGTTATGAAGACGCAAACACATGTGTGTCCACCGCCAACATGTCCTCTTTCAGATCCGCCATGAATGGGCCGGATATTCCATTCCTAAATACGAAAGGCCACCGGCTTTATATGGTTCACTTATGCCATTTTACAGTCCAGGCAAGGAGGCCCTGATTCTGCCATCAAGCTTTTCCTGCCTTCTGCCTCTGAGAGCTCCAGTCTGAGCCTGCATCTGTGACCGTGAACTTTGTCTCATTCCCTGCGCGGCTCACGGTGCCTGACATCAGCTTGTTGCCTGCCAAAAGCTGTATTTCACCTTCGAAATTATCTGCTCCGCTCCCTGCCCAATGCATTCCTGTCTAGTAGTTTAAGTAAACATTCTTCCAGCTACCGAGCAAAGGCCCGGCTTCTCTGTCTTTATGCAAGTAATTCATAGCCCTATTATCATGGAAGACTTCTGCCCTCGCATCTAGTGTAGACACTTAGACGCTTGTACACGCACTAACAGTCAGTATAGTCAGTATAGAATAAGATTCTACTCTAAGAGACCTCTCTTTTGGATAACATAGTTCTTTAAACATAGGATGTTAGATATGATTTGGGATTAGGTGGACTCGACCCTCCAGACATCTGTCGCCACATGTAGAGTTAAAAGTCAAATCCCCTTCACCCCCTAGTCGCACGTCAATCATACGTCATGCTGCTACGCGCGCATTTCTGCCAAGTATTTCTACTGACATTGCGAAATTCTTTCATGGAACCACCCTATTATGACATCATACCTGATGACGTTCTTTAGTTACACCCAGTTACGCCCACTTTTGCTACGCATGTATGTTTTATCTCTATTATCAATTGTTACGCCTCCTGCATTTGCTTCACTGTAATGCCTATTGTATAAAAGTAATTACTTATCAATAAAGTATGTACTTCACTTCCTGAACCTCCGTGGTGATGGAACCTGGAGTCCACGATTTCGAAATCGTCCATTGGAATAAAGCCCATTCCGAACCTCTAATATCACGGATTTTGCCTCTTATTTTACTGAACTATATTTATTATTTTTCTGTATCAAATTAAGTCCCGGTAATTAAATTATTTACCACAGGTTAACTATCAACACATCGTTCCCGCTGTACCCGGCTCTAAGGTATGTCCCACCAAGCTCTGTGTGACAGAGTGGCAAGCCCACGGTTACATACAGCCTGAACGATGGATACTCACACCGTGTTAACCTCGGTGATGGAAACGTTAACCACCTTGAGAATAGAAGTGGAGACGTTCAGGGGCGAGAATCTAGAGCTCCGTAATGAGATGAGCTCTATGAGGAGAGAGGTTCCAGGTCTGTCGCGTCTGGGGCCTGGAGATGTTCGAGGGTCCCAATATATTAAACCTTGGACACTGCCTCAGCCCCATCAGCAGGGGGTAAGCTCAGGGCAACCGGCTCAGGCGGTAGGGGGTAGTTCAGGTCCTTCGACCATACAAGTTATCCAGCCCGCCCATCTGCCCTTAGCGCCACCTGAACGATTCTATGGAGACCCTAAAAAGATTGGCATTTTCCTGGGACAGTGCAAGTTGCACTTTATGTGTAAGCCGGCAGTATTCCTTAATGACCAGACCAAAACCGCGTTCGTTATGTCCTACTTGGGAGGGAATGCAGCTAGTTGGTCCTTTCCTCTCATAGAAAGGGATGATCCCGCCCTGCGTGATTTCGACACATTTTGTGATGAAATGCGTAAGTTATTTGATAGGAAGGCCCACCTCCTCTCCTTAGACAGGGAACTGCTCACACTGAAACAAGGAAATCAAGACTTACTTACATACATCACTACTTTCAATAGACTCTGGGCAAAAGGAGCCACATTCCACTGCTTCATTATACATCTCAATGAGAGGCGGGACCAAAGTATCCCGGTAGGACGAGTAGAATTCTTGGGGGAGCCTGTCCGGGCCCGGCATCTTACTAGCTGCCATGCGGGAGATGGCATCTGCCACCTCCTCGGGGGTTAGCGGAAGATCCAGATCCGCTGCCTCAGAATCACTAAGACACAGAAGGGGGAAACGTTCTCGCTGGACGAGCTCATGGAGGGAAAGACCAGGTGCCCGCACCGAATATAGGGTAGCGTAGTAAGTAGCAAAGCACTGAGCCACCGCTAACGGAGCGCGATGAATCTCGCCACTCGCATCAACCACTTTCGGTATTATACGATTGGCCATTGACTATGTGGCCAGGCGATGGAGGAGATTCCCATTGTTATCACCCCAGCCGTACACTCAGGCCACAAAGGAGTTTGGCAGCTTCAATGGAGGTCTGCCTGATCTCGTCTCTCAGGAATGTAAGTCTCCTGTCTCGGGCCTCATCTCTGTCCTCGGGTTGGAGTGTCTCAAGCTGGGCGGCCTGCGCTTCCAGAAGCGTGAGCTGGGAGTCATGGGCCGCACGGGTGAGTTTAAGCTGGCCCTAAGCGAATCCTCGGATGGTGGCCTTACCGGCCTCCCAGAGGGTACGAGAGGAGGACAATGAGCCCTGGTTTGTATCGAAATAGCGTTGGAGCTCGGCACCAACGCTGCCTCTAAACTCTTCGTCCTGGAGGAACCAGGTGTTGAGCCGCCAAAGTGGGCAGGAGGATGGGGGGAGCCTGCATGGAGCATCACTGGAGAATGATCCGAAAGGCCCCTGGGAAGGATAGAGACCGCTTGAGTTGCCCGACAGTCCAAGGCAGGCAGGAAGATATAGTCTATGCGCGCATGTGTGTGGTGAGAAGCTGAGGTGTGGGTGTACTGCCGCGTAGTCGGGTGCCAAAGTCTCCAGGCATCCCCGAGCCCCAGGCCAGTGGCCCATGTCGAGAGGAGGCTGGATTGGGCAGTTCTGGAGGCAGAGGAAGGGGACGTAGAGTCAAGGTCAGGGTCCATAACAGCGTTAAAATCACCTCCCACCACGGTCAGTCCCAGGGGCAGGGCAGCGATCGCAGGGTTAAGTCTACAGAGTGTGGGAGCCAGCAGGGCGGGGGGGGTAAATAAACCACTAGTAAATTAAGGGAGCGGTCTCCGAGGGCCCCTTCTAGAAGAACAAAACAACACTGCGGGTCATGCGTCACTTTACGCGCTACTAGGGGAAGAGTGCGGCGCGCCAGGATAGCCATCCCTCTCGAACCTCTATTAAATCCAGAATGCCAGACTGCGCCGAAGCCGTAGCGTGCAAGGAAGGGGCAGTAGTTGCCTAGCAGTTGGGTCTCCTGAAGCAGGAGCACATCCACGGCCTGACGCTGAGCATATTGCAGGACGGCAGCGCGCTTAATCTTGTCCAGTAAGCCATTAACATTCCAGGACATGATATGGAGCGAGGACGCTCCGCTAGATTCGCCGGACATGAGGGAACCGTGAAGGAAACCGGGCCATCGGCCCGCGTGGTGGAACGGGTGGGAAGAAGGCCGAGCCCAGAGCCAGTGGACATGGAGTCATGACACTGTGCGGGATGCGTTCACCCATATGTAACATGACAGAATTGGTGCAAAGAACTAGAAAATTAAAAACAGAACAAATGGGAGCCGCAGCGTCAATCCCCCCCAAACCCCCACCCTACACTTCAGGAACGGAAGCATCTGTCGCCCAAACAGTAAACAGGGAAGCAAAGAACCAAACTAAAATGCTTGGTAACAGAGGAACATCATGGAGGACCCCTCCACATAGTAGGATGTACATATCAGTAATCAGTGAGTCATAAGACTAGGTACTAGCAATTAAAGACATCTTTTTGTAGCCAGAAGCAGGGCGGTCCAGAGAGCCGGAGAGCCGCCCAGGAGGAGCAGTCCCCCTGGATGGCCCCGGTGCGCAACTGTCATGGATCGGGTGAGGGGGCGCGATAGAGGAGGCACACGAAGTAATGTATGATTGTGTGGGGACCGGAACTGTCTTTCCCATAAGGCTGGGGGGAAAGAACTACGGCTCCCATGATGCTGGGAAATCAACGAATTGGTCTATTTAAGCTCCGCCCACACGGAGTGCGGGGCTTGCCACGGCGAAGACTTCCTGGAGGACTATCGAGTAAGCCTACGAGAGCGTTTTGCTCGCTTTGAGGATATCATTGACGGTATCCGTTTCAGCAACATTTCCCCGAGTTACTGCCTTCTAATTAGCGAGTCTTTTCACCGTAGCACGAACGCGTTACGAGGACTCTCCATGCGCCTGCGCCAACGAGACTCTAATCACGGAAGCAGAGCACTGTCGGCTCCGAGGGAGCCATTAGGACTGCAGAGCACTATCGGCTCCGCGAGAGATATTAGGAACGCTTGTTTGGTTAACCGCAAACCCTAGCTGCGCCCGCAATTGCAAGGGAAATCCCGGCATTCCTCTTCGCTTGCAGCGGGCTGCTGCTGTTCTGAGGATAACGAGAACTCTCCACAAAAGCAACCGAAGAGTACCGCTTGCTGTTCCTAAGCACCTGGTGCAGTCCCGGTAGCCTGGAGAGACTGGTATTCCATGGGAGACGATCCTGCCAATCCTATGCCCGGAGATCAGTACATTCTAAGTTTCCTTCTAAGCTGGAATTTCTGTTAATTGACGCTTGCTGCTGTGGGGACTATACGCACACTGCCTCTGTAAGTTTTCACACATAAGGGAGATGGGAAGAGGGTGGTGTAGCCCTTGAGCTTGCGTGATTGGGTGTTGTTTTATGTTTCACACACAGGGTTCTGGGGTGAAGCGCAGGTGACGGAAGGACTCCCTAGTGAAGACAACCCGTGTCATTGCCTAACAACAGCTGATTATTTTCATTTGGTTTCTTTGTCCCTTTTTTCCCTTTCCCCTGGAGGGGTGGTAGCTAAGCTGTGTTTTATGAGCACGCTTGGGTAGTACCTCTGAGGGGATAGGGTTAACTATCAACACATCGTTCCCGCTGTACCCGGCTCTAATGTACGTCCCACCAAGCTCTGTGTGACAGCGTCCCCGCTGAGGTCCCACCGGAGAGTCCATGCGAGCACGCCGCTGGCCCCTGCGCCTCCCGGTGCGCCGGCATCGTGGCCGGAGGGTCGGCATATCCCGGGTCCCAGGCAGTCAGCCTCATCGGCCGCTCCTCTGTTGCCCATGTCCACGCCTCCTCAGGCGTATCAAAGATGCGCCACCACGGAGACTCAAACCCAGGCGAGGGGAAAGTGCAGCCTCGCGTCCGGGATCACCACCGCAACGGGGTTCAAGCGGCAGCCAGGGCCACGCAAAGCACAGTCCGGGTGAGAGGAATGGGAGGCAAGCGGCGCCCAGATCTCCGTTGCACCGCAGCCGCCAGCCGCCTCCCAGCCACAAGTCGACGTCGCACCGACAACTCAGGCCCCGATGACAGGCTGCATTGGGGAAAGAGGGATGGCCGCCATCTTAGCCGCGGGTGCCGACTGGACCGTTAGGCGATCGCCGGAGGCACCGGAGCCCGGAGTCTCAGGATCCAGGACCACCACCAGGTAAGTGGCTGAAGTGAGGGTATCAACTCTCAGCGCTGGATGTCCATTAAAACAGGCAGATTACGGGAGGATAGCGGAGGGGTCCGGGAGCACACTCAATGTGCGACCGCCATCTTAGCCTGCTAGGCCACCCAGCTGACCAGTTTTACAATGATTCTAAGGGATCCAGAGGTGGCGCGTGGCTGTTTCAGACGTAGACTACCTATGGCCAGCGGACCTAACAAGGCAAATTCTAGCGACTAAATAAACAAGCATTGGCCGTAAAAGTAACAGTCGAGTGGCCATGAAAGTGGTTGCGACCGCGGTTAAAGCGAAAGTGATCGCGATCGCGATGACGCGCTCTGTGGTAAGCACGCGAGTGGTGCACGCGCAGCAGTGATCACGCTGGAAGGGAGGCAGATGGCGGCTGCGCGCATGCACGCTTGCGTGAATGCAAGCGCTAGGCCACCAAAAGCCTGTGGCAGCACTTTGAAAACCCACACACTAAATTTCTCACAGAGCAGCGCATGCGCAGGGTCAGCGAGACCTAAAAATGGATATTCACACTTTTAAAGAAGCTCGGCTTTAGACAATGTCGTCCTGCCTTTTTGGCATTACAGGTTTTAGAGAATGATTTTATGACATGGATCCTATCAATGTTTTTAAAAAGTATAGTAAAATGTAGGAAATTGATTATAATATGATGGTAAATTGTTTGAACATTTCAGCTATGTAATTGGAGTGTAAATAGGTGACCTCGTATTTTTTATATAGTCCGTGATGTAATGAAATGATGATTATTGAATTTGTATGGTGTGTTTTATGTGCTTTTATGACTTTCTCAAACAGAAATCGAATAAAGCTTTGTTTCACTTGTTTGACTATACCCCAATGTGCCCTTGAAGTAGGGGTAACTTCAAAGAAGGGCCTTTGAGGTGCCCACAGGTTCTTTCTTCCCAGTCCTGTCTCCAGACTATCAGTAAGGGGTAATCAGCCCTTTGTGTGGGAAACAGGACATTGCCTATTTGGGTGTACATTTGGGTGGGAAGAGCCATCAGAATGCAGATGAGTATGCAGGTACACCTAACCTTCCTGTTATTGTGGCTGTATAGATGAAATGCATAAAGTATAGCTGTCACCCAGCCCAGACGTGCATTGGAGACAGACTGAGGGCAAACAGAGCAGTAAGAGCAGAGAAATGTCCACTTTCTAAAAGCGACATTTCTAAAATAGTAATGTGAAATCCAACTTAACCAGTAAAGAAGTATTAATGATTACTATTCCAAAGATATTAAAAAAAAGGTGCAGCTACTCCTTTCTGATCATGAACCAGGCATTTAAAGTGTTTTAAGGAATTCCAAATGTTAACCTATGAAAGGGGTATACCTGACAGTAGTGAAAAACGAATGTGGGTGTTTGTCACTACCAGGACACGCACAACTTTTACTTACACAGCATCCTGCCCTATGGGCTACCTAGGGCCTACCTTAGAGATTACTTATGCATAATAAAAGGGGCGTTTAAGGTTTGACAAGTAGTTTTAAGTGCCAAGTGGAAGTTGCAGTAAACTGCACACAAAGGTACTGCAATGGCAGGCCTGAGACAGGTTTGAAAGGCTACTTGAGTGGGTGGCACAAACAGTGCTGCAGGCCCACTAATAGCATTTAGGTTACAAGCCCTGGGTATATAGCATACCACTTTACAGGGGACTTGCAAGTAAACTAAATATGAAAATTGTGTATACAGCAATGTTACCATGTTTAGGGAAGAAGCATGTGCACCTTAGCACCGGGCAACAGTGGTAAATAGCTCAGTGTCCTAAGGCCAACAAAAAGAATCAGCAAAAAGAGGAGGTAAGCTGGCAAAACATTTGGGGGAAGACCACCCTAAGGATGACCCGTCTGTCTGCATTGAAAGGAGCATCAGGCTTGCGTTTCAATTTCTCACTGATGATAACTCGGTCTCCTCTGTTGAACACAGTGGCATTGGTAATCATAGGTCTTCATTAGACGTTTGTCAGATGAGTCAATAGTGCGCAGCGAGTCAATAGTGCGAAGCTTATCAATGTCAATAGATCTCTCATTGGTCCATTGCGGCACTTTGGTGCCTATGGCAACATTAAGGTGGCAGGGCTTTCACCTGTGGTTGAATGCGGAGATGACCTGTAAGGATGAAGCATTGACTGACGAATTGATTTGAGTTCAAACTTTTCCAGCTCAGTGTGCTGAATGGTCTGCTTGAGGGTGCTCATAAATCTCTCAACCACACCAATCGCCTATGGTCAGAGAGGTGTGCTTTTTAAATTCTAGACTATTGAAAGGCGGGCCTTTGTCAGATTTCAGAATTGGAGGAACGCCCCAGGTTGCAAAGATACATTATTTTCTCTCAATGACTCTGTCATGAGTAGTTGATTTCTTTGTAAACAGATTTTATTCAGCAATTTTCAGGTACACAAATAAGACAATGGGATTAAGGCTTACAGCGTGTGATCAGGTGCCGATAAATAGAACTGTTAGGCGCATAGTTCCCGGTGCAGGGTTCACCATGCGTGGGCCATGAGGAATTGTCAACAGAGTATGGTGTTCGAGTTCTCAGGGAAGTTATGCGCTGCACCATCAAGGTAAGAGAACGACATCCCAATAATTTGTCCCAGTCCGAGCTTATTGAGGTCGCAACAAACAACAAGAATAACGTACCCCTCCCTCCCCTTCCCTTCTCCCCTATGTAACTCCGCCCCCACCCCTCAGGCATGTCGCTTGGTCGTCATTAACTGTCATGAGTAGTTGATGACAGATCTCCCACAGGGAAAACTGGAATATTCATCTACAATTACTAGGAGATGATGACCATTGTCAAGGGGTCCAAAGAAATCAATTGCAATCTTAGCCCATGCATACATTGGAAGAACAGACATGTTTTAGGGATGCGGGTTATCTTGATTGAAAAACAGCTGCACAAATGACATGCCTTTAACTCTTTTGAGTACCATTGAGTTGGGTAACAATAAACATCTGTTATTCAGCGCCAAGATACCCCGGTTGGGGTGAACGTGCGCTTTACAAATACACATGTTATGTTATGTTATGTTTTTCAGCTCTTTCAGCAAGACGAAGCAATTACACTGCTGGTTTCGCAGCAACAACTCCAAGATGTTCCTCATGAGCCAGTTTCATAACTTGCTGTCTCAGACTCTTGGGTATGACAATTCTTGACCCTTGTAAGATGTTGCCTTCTGGGATAACTGAAAGTTCATCCTGCACATTCTTGAATTTCTGGTATTCAAGGTCATCATGAAGAGGTTGGTTATGTTTTCGCCACAATTAGTGTGTAATGTCTTTGAGTATCAGCAAATCCCTGTCAGTTACCATGGCAGTAATGATTTGTTCTACTGATATGGCAGAAGGGGTACTGGACTTCACAAGGAAGTTAATGTAAGCATCAGTCGCTTTAGAAGTAGTGCAATGAAACAGTATTGGCACACGTGAGAAGTAGTCAGCAGGGTTTTCATCCTTGCCTGTATGATGTACAATCATATATTCATCCTCCTGCATTAATAACCACCACCTTCAATGTGAGGGGCATCTTGGCTTTAGGATTGCTGAACATGGTGAGGAATGCTTGGTGATCAGTGACAAATATGAAATACTTTCCATATAGGAATACATGAAAATGCTCACAAGCCCACAGCAAGACTCTCTTTTTCAGGTTGTGCATAGGCATGTCTTGTCGATCACAGACTTCGACTAGCATAAGCCACAATGTGTCTCAGTGCATTGGGATGTCCAGTGTGCTGGGCAAGGATGAAACCCAATGCCCCTGGGCTTACATCAACAACAACCTCTATCTGCAATTATGGTTCAAAGTATGCCATTTCAGTGGCGTTCTCAATTGCATGCTTGACTTTCTTGAAGCTTTGTTCACCTTCTCTTGACTATTTGAATGGGGCATTTTGTTTTGTTAGATAACTCAATGGCGCACTTACAGTGGCAATGTCACATACATACCTGGAACAGTAACCGGCCATACCAAGGAAGGATCACAGCATAGTGACATTTTGTGGGGGAGAAGTGGATGACAAGGCCTTTACTTTTTTTACTTTTTTTGGATCCGGAGTCATCCCGCCATCAGAAAAGATATGCCCAAAGAATATGAGTTTGGTTTGATGAAACTCACACTTTGTCGCATTTAAAGTGAGACCTGCATCTGCAAGTATAAGACACACTTGTGCAAGAGCTTTATCATGTTCCTTTCATGTGGTCCAAAAACTAGTATGTCATCACTTTAATTGAAAGTTTTTGAGACTGTCTGTATTATGTGACACATGACATCCTGAAAAAGTTCTGCAGCTGACAACACTCTGAAACGTAGTCTTTTTTATCCAAATAAGCCAACATGTGTCAAAAAGATAGTAATGCACCTGCAATTCCTCAGTTCAAATCAAGGCAGGAAAAGACTTTGGCTCCATTCAGCTGCGTAATCATGTCATCAATGTGTGGACCTGGATATTGCTCTCTTTTAATCGCCTTGTTTGCTTGGCACATATCCACGCAGATGCGCATGGTTCCTCCACTATCCTTTTTTGGCACTACCACTATGGGTAATATCCATGGCGTCGGACCAGTGGATCGCTCAATGATGTTGTGCTTTAATAGTATCTCAAATTCTTTCTCAACAGCCTCTTGTAAATGAAATGCAATTCAACTATGTCTTTGAGCAACAGAACATTTATGTGAGGTTGCACTTTCATGGTCTTAAGTCTTCCTAGTCCCTGAAACAACGATGGAAACTGAATCCCTATCTCATGATAGCCATTGACATTGTATTTTACAGACCAGATCCATGTCAGAGTTGAAGCAGCCCACATATACACTTTGGTTTGCGACAGAGTTAAACAGGGCACTGGAGACAGTTCACTGTCCTTTTCTACTGGAATAATGTTTATTGAAGCACCACTATGATAAAGGGTATGGAGCATCCATTCACCTTCAGTGTGATCTTGGGACAGTGTGCAAACGAATTTCCCACTTTCATTTGTCGACCTAGCTTTGACCAACATTCTTTCTTGCATGAACCTAATCCTGTCCAGCAGTCAACATTGACATCGCACACCCATAATCCTCACTGTCCCTTGACAATGACGAAGAATTTGATGACAATCAAAGTTGTTCAGTTTCTTCTTGCCTCAACTGATTTTGCCACTTTCCCTTGTGCGTATAACTTTGTGTCTGGAACTTTTTGGCATCCATTTTGTTTTCTTGGCGCACTTGATCTTGCCTCCATTTTGTTTTCTCAACGTGAGTCACTTGATCTTTCCCTCTCTTTGCAGACTGTAACAAAATGGTTCTGTTTCCTGCAGCCTTTGCATATCTGTCCAATGGCAGGACACTTACCTTCATGTGGAAAGGAAAATTCACATCAAAAACACAACTTCTTTTTCTGTGGAGACATTACATTTTGGCCTTCTGCCTTGTATTTCGACTTAGTTTTCACTCTCAGCGCTGATTCATTTTGCCGACTTCCAGGTTTGTTGCTTGACTGTCAGCTCTTTTTTGTACTGTGGAAGCCATGAGTACTTACTCCAAGCTGAGTGTCTCTTTCAGAATTCATCATCTGAAGGAAACGGAGCGGCAACCATCTATTACTCTGAGATGCATGGTCTCTTCAACATTGAACTCATTGAACTTGCAATGTTTTATGAGTGAATCAAGTCTTTCTACAAACTCATCCATCTTCACCAGCTCTCACCCTTTCCTGATTGAAAATGTACCTTTCATAGTCGACATTCGGCACTGGATTTATCTTGGTTTTAATGCTTCTTTAATTTGATGGTGCATCACTTCATCACCTTGTGGTATTTTCTTTAGCATTTCTTTTACTCCTTCACCAGCTAAATTTTTTTGATATTTAATGATCTTCTTGTCATTTGCTTCTTCCAGCACATAAATGAAATCATCGAAAGGTTTGACTTAGGAAGTACATTGGTCGCCAATATTTTGATTTTTGGTATTATCAAAGGGAGGCGGTGGTTTCAAGAAGACTGCATCTTGCACTCTTTCCAGCAGCCATTGAAAGATTTTACCTTTCCGACCACCGCTCACGGCATTTCAGTCAGTCAAACGTGATTCATCAGCCTCGTAAGGACAACTCCTGTGCTTCTGCTTGGGTTGCGGTGCCTGATGCTGGGGTTAGATGACTCTCTTTACTAAGGTTCTGGTAAGTGTGATCCTATTCTCTAAATCTGGTTATCACCACCTCTAATGTTTCTCTGTGTTTACCTGCTTCTCCACCCCCTCTCAGTGCTTAGCTGACAATTAAGCTGAGGCAGCATTTTTATGGGGTCTTCTTGTGACCATGCGGTGTTATCAATCTTAGCTAGGGTTCCATGGGCGTCGCCAGCCCATCTCTCCAAGGTGTGCATGGGAGGTACTATTGGTGTGGATGGTGGTTTTGACCTACACATGTGCGGGGCGATGTATAAGAGGGGGCGTGTCACAAATGAATGCAGGAGGAGATCGTAACGGTTCCTGAGGTCATGTGTATACCCTTCTAGTTCCGGAATGCGGCATGCAATATGACCCTCCCAGTGGGGTCTTGTGTCTTGAGTACTGCCTCTTCTTGAAACTTCCCTTTGGGCTAGCTTTGGGCTTCTTTTTGTAAGTTTCTTGGGACGCTACCCTGATCTTGCATGATTTGGCTATCCCATTTTATGAGGAGAGAATAGAGGTGGTCGGAAAGCTGTCCTGTGGTCTCTGTGTGTTTTTGATAGTGCAGTGTCTGAGATCGGCTTACTGTCTCCAGATGGTGTGTGTAAGGCCTGGGGTGTTGACTGACTGCTAGGCCCTGATAAGAGGGTGAGCCCATTATTGAGTTCTAATCTCATACAGGGCTGTGATGGATCTTTGTGGACTCCCTGCCCTCCCACCGGATACCCCCACTCTCCTTCTGACCCTTCTTTTCTTGAGTAGTTTGACTTGCGGTTCCCAGCTGTGGCCAGGGACCCCTTAACCAGTAGCAAGCTGATTTTGTTATTCTGGAGGGGCACGACGCATGTAGGAGGCTGGCTTAGTATATGGTCATTTCAGTGAAGCTCCTTGCACTTAATCCAGACAACCCTTGTGGTGATTTTAGCGGTCTTTGTTAACCATAGACAGCTCTCAAAGTGGTAGCTGTGGAGAGCAGCCTTCAGGCTTATCTTGAAGGAGTGTAAAGCAGCTTGTTTTACCCAGTTTAATCAATAGTGTAAGTTAAATGAAAAAGAACCACACAGTGTTTATAGAAAAATAAAGTCTATTTATTACACAACACAATCACTAATACATTGGTATATCTCCTAGCCGGAGATATCAACACAATACACAAGAATATTGTGAATTAATCAGGTAAATAGCACAAATATACACTTCTCTCTGGGGGAGACCAAACCAAATACTAAAAAAGTGTAATACGAACTGCAAAGGAGAATGGGACTTGGGCCAGAAGACTCAGAGGATCTGGGGTAACAAGGAAGCACCCAGGGTAAGTACCCAGGAACCCCACCGAGGCTGTGTGCAGAGAGGAAACACAGCCACATGCCCAGGGTACGTCAATGGAGAAGTCGCGGTTGCAGTTTTAAAGAAGAAGGACCCTTCCGGGAGAACCCCGAAGAAAACCTGTGGAAGATAGAAGGTTGGAGAGCCACCCCACCCATGGATGCCCCATGAGCCAGCTTACCTGAACCAGGGAAGCCGGGTTCATAGGGGTAAGGTGATGTCGGAACCTGCTATAGGCGACAACGGGAGACTTCGAAGAAGATGCCTCTGAAGAAGAATGTGAAGGAGTCCGGTGAAATGCAAGGGTGGATTCTAGAAGTAAAGAATGTGGAGAGGTTTAGAAGAGATGGCAGTGACCTTGACGCTGCAGCAGTCAGGACAAGGCGATGCGGAGGAACACCAGGAGCTGTGAACTGGCTGTCCTGTGTCGGATGTCGGTGTCCGGCGGGAGCACTAAAAAGCCTTGGTAGCTGCAACTGTCATGGAGAAGGAGCAAATGTTGTTCCAAGGGACCCACCAAAGAGTCAGAGCAGGTCCTGAGCAAGCAAGAGAAGACCCTCAAGAGAACCCACAGGCCGGAGGCACAGGAGTCGCAAGAGGATCTCAAGCAGCTCACCAAAGTTGGATGCCCACGATGCAGGAGATGCAGGGAGGACTCTGTTCCTCAGGAAGTGAGGTGCTGGAGGCTGGAGCTTCTCGTAGCCCGAAGATCTCTGGCGTGCAGAGCCAACAAGCCTTGTCAAAAGCAAGTCGACGCTGTGCAAAGGGGTCCGTTCCCAGCAGCCTGATGAGGGATACTGTCCTTCAAATTGCAGGGAAAACAGGTCAGGCCTCCAGAGAGCCATAGAACCATCACCTGTGTTGCTGAGCCTCTGGATGTCTGTGGGACTTCAGCAGCAGCACCCTGTCAGCTTCGTTGGGGTACAAGCAGATGTAGGGTAGTGACTCCTTCGCTCCATGGGAGATTTCTTTGGAAGTCCTTGATGCCCACAGGCCTTCTGGAGAACCTCGAGAAAGCACAGACACAGACAACGCAGAAGACTTGAAGAACAGCAAGACCAGCAGCAGGAGTCTTCCTCTGTGCAGTCTCTGTTCCAGTTGAAGTCTAACAACATCCAAGTGTCCAGACAATTGAAAGGTGACATAGTTTCAGGGTTGAGTCTGGTCCCACAACAAATCTTAGGACCCACCTAAAGGGGAGTGTAGGAGAGTAGGGTCTGCAATCCTATGATCACCCAGATTTTTTTGCTTTTGCTTCATTGGTTTACGACTTTCTCCGGCTGTGGGCCTGCCAATCAGACCCACAGCCTAGCTGTTCTCTCTCGAAATTAACACACATGTACGTTAGGTGCATCCACTAATTGGAACTGGGCCACCTTGTCAGTCCCTGTCTCAGCATACCACAGGTATCCAGGGCATCGGTGTACCCAGGGCCTACCAGGGGCTGAAGCATGTATTATGCCGCCCCTGGAATGGCCGCCCAAATCTGACACAACTGGCTGCACGACAGCTGGGGCCACGTGGTGTAATCACCCGTTGCTGTAGGTGTAGTATTCCTACACCTAAACCCTAAAATGGACACATGGGTTCCTATCAGTCACTCCTATAGCAGGCCTTATCGATCCTGAAGGCAGAGTGCAGGGAATCATGTGGGACGGTGCTCTGGCGCGAGCTGAGCCCGTCGACGGCTTGCGGAACCAAGTCCTAATAGCCGTTCCATGGTGACGCGGGCCAACTACTTTTAATGCATTATAATCCTTGCGGTTATTTGCTAACTTTGGCATCGCATCACCTATACATGTCGAGTAAGGTGTCATACGAATGGGAATACGAACCCCTCGCCAGTCCTGGTGACGGGGTTAGCATTCCCCCCTTTTAGAGGGACACGACATGGAAGTAACCTTGAACCCCGGTTAAAGTTGACTCAAGCCTCAGCATCACAAAATGGATGCTGCCACCAGACACAAGTCTGACCTCCTGCTGCTGGGGGACCTTCCAGCAAGGGGAGCTTGGACAAAGGGTTTCCTGTCGAGGGCGGTGTTAGCACCGTCCCAGACAGGGTTTGTGTATCCCAGGTAGGCAGGGCTGAAAGGAAGGTGATTGCAAGTGGCACCCCGGTGCTCACTGTGCATAGCCCGGCTCAAACCAGTTTCAGGGGCACACCAGCCCCTGAGCTGGCGCGAAGCCGGACAAAGGTTAGGGGTGTAACCAGCCCCCTCCTGGCTCCACCCATAGGTAGAACCTAGTCACGGGCCAGCCCCTTTTCTTAGAATAAAGGTAGGAGCGAGTCCCCTTCCCAAATTGGATAATCAGATAATCGGATAACTCCGAATCACGAACTACTTTCCACGAAAGGAACTCTTGACTATTTCTGAAGACTCTCCCTTGTGGCTAAGGAGTAGCCACCCTGCACCAGCAGGCACCATCTAAGCGCTTGCGGTTTGCTGTAAGTCTCTCCTACGGATCAAGACTGCCCAGCTCGACGAGACCCGAGTTCCCTGCCATCTCTGACCTTTTACCTCCCTCATCAGCTCAGCTGAGAGTCGTAGGTGTGACGAGACCTGCGGGACCGGCCATCTTCAGAACCTGCACGACGCTTATCTAGCACGCCCACCGAGGGACCCTCGAGTGAGTGCACCTAGGGTTTGAGAAGCCCTAACCCTGAGCAGCTCCAGCATCGAAGTCTGCCTCCCCAGCATCCCCGAGATCTGCGTGGGGGCCCTTCCGCTCCTTGTTGTTCACCGCGTTGTTCGACCACTTGCCGACCGGCTTGTAGCCCTCTTCACGACGCACCACGATTGTTTCATCACTAGTCTGGTTGCTCCAGACTGGCTCTTGCTCCCCTTCAACAGAGGAGTACCACGGACCCTCCTGGTCCACTCCCGACGCCATCTTGACTCCCCCGCTTGGGTGGCCACTGCCAAGATCCGCTGCCCCTTCCTGGGCCCAGCATCATCGACAGCAGACACCTTCGTGGGACAGCTCGCCCTCCATCCTGGTCGCCGCCGCGCCTCCTGGTCCGAGGAACAGCCGAGTCCGACGTCACCCACTCACCTGGTCGAGGTGACTTCAGCCGGTACCCTCCTGGTACCCACACGATCGCTGGCTAGCGGTTGAGAACTGAGTCCCCTCTGCTTTCAGGTTTTCCTTCACCACCGATCCAGGCTTGGATCGCTCTGAACATCGTCACTGGTCGCCTGCCAGCAACTTCTTCTTTCAGGCTCCTGAGACTACACGAGGACTCCCGACATCTTGACGAACTTCACGCAGCCGCAGCCTCCGGGCTAGGTAACTCGAGCATCTCGGTGCTCCATCGCAGGTTCGCTCTACAAGTGTCCAGTTCCTTTTTCGTTTAGTCCCACTGATCGGATCACTCCGGAATCAGTATCTCCAGACTCTAACCATTCGCATTCCACTGTTAGTGTAGATGGTTTCTCGTGCCCCTCGGGCATTTGTGTAAATTGTGCAACTGACGTATTTTCCTAAGAGTTTTGTAGTGTGCTTAGCTCCCTGACTCATAAAGAGCCAGGGTAGTCTTGTTATAAATAAATATCCTTTTATTTTCATAACAACTTGTGTGGTGTCCTTTCACTTGGTGTTCAAGGGGTATATGTGATGGTAAACAGCTGGCTTAACACGCCCTCTAGAGTTTAGCCTAAAGACTGCTCGTATCCACGCTACTAGGATAGCTGGTCTAAAAGGTTGACTTACAACCAATCATCAATAAGGGTCGTTTGGAATGATACACAGTGATCACTAGAATAGTGAGCACTACATATCAGGCCAACTTCTCACATTGGTGAGCAGCGGTTGGGATTTGAGCTTGCTGTTGTTTTACCACACACGTATCCTAAGAATATCGCAGTGAAAGATCACATAAGTACCCAGGTACATATAACTTAACTTAGAATACTCCGAGTTCTACTGAACCGGCTGTTGTAGTGTAACAGGGCTTAGCACACCCTGACTACAACTCTTAGCAAGGGATCAGTAGGTAAACCCATAGTGTAGGTAGGTGCAACACTTACACCTCACTAGAAAAGCATGTCGGTCCACGGAGAGTCTGCAGGGACTCCCTTAGTGGTCAGTGACCCTCCACAGGTCGTGTCACGATATGCAACTCTTAGCTTCAAGGAGATGCGACAACTGTGTGCCTCCAGGAAGCTAAACCAGGGTTCTAACCCTACCATCGCAATACTGATAGGTCTCTTAGAGGCGTACGATGCTAGGAGGTCCTCTAACCCAGGTCCCCCCAGTGCAGATGGGAACATGCCTCCCTTAGAGGGAACCCTCGGTGACCCAGACCTCGACCTCCACACAGAGGACGAGGACGAGTTATCGGGAGACGAGGCAGACAAAGGTCCAGTGGTAGTCGGCAGGCTTACAAGGACCAACTTAAGCAGGCATGAGAATGGAACTGGGGGAGCCCCGGGCCCACGCTCAAGCAGGCTTAACCTTGGGAACGGACGAGCTAGGTCTCTCTCCAGAGGCTCTGGCAGATCGGTTCATACACATGTCTCTCAGACACCTTCTCAGAGAGGAATGACTTCCCCTCAGAGGAGGGAGCATGAAGCGAAGATGCGGGAGGTCAATCTGAGGATCGAGCGGGAAGAACTTGCCCTCGCCAAAGAAAGACTTGCCTTAGCCCGAGAGCAGAAATTAAGTGGGTTAGATCCCACTGGTGGCAGCATTCTCAATAGAGAGAAAGACAGGGGTATAGACACTAGACACCTGAGTAAAATCGTGCCCCCCTTTAAACAAGGGGACGACATCCACAAGTGGATAACTGCCTTGGAGAGGGCCTGCACTGTCCAGTGCGTCCCCCCAAGTCAGTGGGCAGCTATACTGTGGCTTTCCTTTGAAGGTAAAGGAAGGGACAAGCTCCTCACTACAAGAGCTGAGGATGCTAACAACTACCAAGTCCTGAAGAACACACTGATTGATGGGTTCGGCTTAACCACGGAGCAGTACCGGGTGCTGTTCCGGGACACCCAGAAAATTCAGTCTCAGGATTGGGCTGACTTTGTCGATTGTGCCACTAAGGCTTTGGAAGGCTGGTTGCTGGGTAGCAAGGTTACTGATTACACAGGATTGTACAATCTTATCATGCGAGAACAGATTTTAAACAACTGTCAGAACCAATTGTTGCATCAGCACCTTGTCGACTCGGATCTGACCTCTCCCCAAGAATTGGGAAAGAAGGCGGACAGATGGGTCAGAACAAGGGTCAAGCAGAACCAGAATCAGAACCAGGGTGGTCAGAAGAAAGCAGACCAAAAGGGTAACAAGAACGAACAAAATGACCAGAAGTCTTCGACAGGTCCCCAACAAACCAAAGAGGGTGGGGGTCAGGCTTCACAGAAGAAGAAGACTCAAGAAGGCCAGTCAAAAAGGTGGTGCCAATACTGTAAAAGTAAGACTCACTGGTTTAGTGAGTGCACCAAGAAAGGAGGGCAAACTCCTACCACTGCAGCCCCTAAGGCACCTGCGCCCCCTAGTACAGTCAGCAGTGGTAGTGCGCCTCCCAAGGCATTAGTTGGGTTAACCTTGGGAACCGAGGGGAGTGACGACTTAGTCGGCACGCTCACTCAGGCCGTCCTTGTCTGTACAGGGGATATGGATATGTCCCCTGATGCCAGTCCCAATACTTTGGGCAAATACAGGCAGACACCTTTGATAAATGGAAGAATGGCTCAGGCCTACAGGGACACGTGTGCCAGTGTCACCATGGTGACGCCTAACTTCGTGGACCCTGGACAGATCATGCTAGGTACCAGTTACCTAGTGACCAATGCCAGCAACGTCACTACCAATCACAGTATGGCAGTTGTTGATTTCTCCTGGGGAGGGGTAAGTGGCCCGAAAAAGGTTGTGGTTAGTTCAGACCTCCCCGTAGAATGTCTGTTGGGCAATGATTTGGAAACGTCACAATGGTCAGAAGTGGAGCAGAGGACTCACATGGAAATGTTAGGTTTGCCAGCACATGTCCTTGCTGTGACCAGGTCACAGGCCAAAAGATGCCCCACTGAACAGGGGCTGGATCCTGGAAGAACGGACCAGACACCTTCCAAGAAAAGGAGCAGTAAGGGTAAGGCTTCGCCTTCCCCCTTGCCCCAGGTCGTGGATCAAGTCTCCGAGGAGGCTGACCTTAAAGAACTGAGGGAAACTGAGCCGCAAGAGCTTGAACCTGGTCAGGTTGAGTTTCTGGGCTCAGGGGGACCCTCCAGGGAAGACCTGGGGAAGGCACAGTTAGACTGCCCCTCACTTGAACCCCTCAGACAGCAGGCCGCTGCTGAGGCTGCAGGGAACGCCACAGGTACCCACAAAGTGTACTGGGACGATGGACTCCTGTACTCTGAGGCAAGAGACCCCAAACCTGGTGCGACCAGAAGGCTGGTCATCCCCTTGTCTCTGAGAGGTTTCCTTCTCACCTTGGCCCACGAGATTCCCCTTGCAGGTCACTTAGGCCAGAATAAGACTTGGGACAGAATTGTTCCACACTTTCACTGGCCCCACATGTCCGAAGATACGAAGGAGTTTTGCCGCTCCTGTGTCACTTGCCAAGCCAGTGGTAAGTCAGGTGGCACGACAAAGGCCCCCCTCATACCACTACCGGTGGTGGGGGTACCCTTTGAACGGGTGGGGATCGACATTGTCGGACCAATGGAACCCCAGACAGCATCAGGGCACAAGTTCATACTGGTGGTGGTGGACCACGCCACCAGGTATCCTGAAGCTATTCCCCTTAGGACCACTACAGCACCTGTGGTGGCACGGGCCCTGCTTGGAGTGTTCTCCAGAGTGGGCTTCCCTAAGGAGGTCGTCTCAGACAGAGGTGCAAACTTCATGTCGGGATATCTGACCGCTATGTGGAAGGAATGTGGTGTCAACTACAAGTTCACCACACCCTATCACCCACAATGCAATGGGCTGGTTGAGAGATTCAACCGGACCCTAAAAGGGATGATTCACGGACTACCTGAAAAGCTTCGGCGGAGATGGGATGTCCTGATACCCTGCCTCTTGTTCGCCTACAGAGAGGTCCCGCAGAAGGGGGTTGGCTACAGCCCTTTTGAGCTTCTGTTCGGACATCCTGTAAGGGGACCCCTTTGTTTGGTAAAGGAAGGATGGGAGAGACCTCTCAGAAAGTCGGCATCAAACATTGTGGACTATGTGCTCGGTCTCGTCTCGCGGATGGCGGAGTACATGGAAAAGGCGTCTAAAAACCTTGAGGCGAGCCAAGAATTACAGAAAGCTTGGCACGACCAAAAGGCTGTCCTGACTGTGTACCAGCCTGGACAGAAGGTGTGGGTGCTGGAGCCAGTGGCCCCAGCAGCACTCAAAGACAAATGGTCTGGGCCCCACACGATCATTGAGCAAAAGGGAGAGGTCACCTACCTGGTAGACCTGGGAACTCCCCGGAGCCCCCACAGGGTGCTCCACGTAAACAGGCTCAAGGCATATGTCGACAGGGAGGGCATGGGCTTGCTCATGGCCACAGATGAGGGACAGGAGGAGGAGAGTGACCCTCTCCCAGACCTGCTCTCTCAGAACCCTGACGATGGATCAGTAGATGGTGTTGTCTTTTGTGGCAGCCTCTCTGGACATCAACAAGAGGATTGTAAACAGGTTCTTCAATCCTTTCGACATATGTTCTCTCTGACACCCAGTCAGACCAAGTGGTGTACCCACGAGGTCGACACTGGGGACAGTCTACCCGTAAAGAGTAAAATCTATCGGCAACCTGATCATGTCAGAGACTGCATCAAGACAGAGGTGCAGAAAATGTTGGAGCTGGGAGTCATTGAACCCTCGGACAGCCCCTGGGCTAGTCCCGTAGTGCTCGTGCCGAAACCTCACACCCAGGGCGGTTAGAAAGAGATGAGGTTTTGCGTGGACTACAGAGGTCTCAATGCGGTCACTAAGACCGACGCCCACCCGATACCAAGAGCAGACGAACTTATCGACCGGTTGGCCTCGGCCAACTACTTAAGTACGTTTGACCTGACAGCTGGGTATTGGCAAATCAGGTTAGCTGAGGAGGCCAAGCCCAAAACAGCATTTTCTACCCCGGGTGGGCATTATCAGTTCGTGGTAATGCCCTTTGGTTTGAAAAATGCACCTGCCACCTTCCAAAGGCTGGTGAATCGCGTTCTCACTGGGTTGGACGACTTCTGTGCGGCGTATCTGGACGATATCGCTGTCTTTAGCTCCACCTGGGAGGATCACCTGGTCCACCTGAGGAAAGTGTTAGAGGCCCTGCAGAAGGCAGGCCTCACTATCAAGGCCACCAAGTGCCAGATAGGGCAGACACAGGTTGTATACCTGGGCCACCTTGTAGGTGGAGGCCAGGTTCAACCATTGGAGAGCAAGATACAGGCCATCCAGGACTGGGCTCCTCCAACCACCCAGACTCAGGTTCGAGCTTTCTTGGGCCTGACTGGTTATTACCGGAAATTTGTCAGAAATTATGGATCCATTGTGACCCCGCTAAACGACCTGACAAGTAAAAAGATGCCAAAAAAAGTTCAGTGGACAGCAAGCTGTCAGAAGGCATTCGATGACCTAAAGCAGGCCATGTGCACAGCACCTATCCTAAAGAGTCCAGACTACTCCAAACCATTCATTGTCCAAACAGACGCTTCGGAGCTGGGTGTGGGAGCTGTTCTATCGCAACTGAATTTTGATGGTCATGACCAGCCCATAGCTTTTATTAGCAGAAGGCTGACCCCCAGAGAGAAGAATTGGTCAGCTATCGAGAGGGAGGCCTTTGCTGTGGTTTGGGCCCTGAAGAAGTTGAGGCCATACTTGTTTGGCACTCACTTCAAGATTCAGACCGACCATAAGCCCCTCTTGTGGCTAAATCAAATGAAGGGTGAAAACCCCAAACTACTTAGGTGGTCCATTTCCCTACAGGGGATGGACTTCACAGTGGAGCATAGACCTGGCACTGATCATGGCAATGCAGATGGGCTCTCCAGGTATTTCCACTTAGAGCAAGAAGACTCACCTGGTCAAGGTTAGCTTATTGTCCCGAAGTTTGGGGGGGGGGTCATGTAGGAGAGTAGGGTCTGCAATCCTATGATCACCCAGATTTTTTTGCTTTTGCTTCATTGGTTTACGACTTTCTCCGGCTGTGGGCCTGCCAATCAGACCCACAGCCTAGCTGTTCTCTCTCGAAATTAACACACATGTACGTTAGGTGCATCCACTAATTGGAACTGGGCCACCTTGTCAGTCCCTGTCTCAGCATACCACAGGTATCCAGGGCATCGGTGTACCCAGGGCCTACCAGGGGCTGAAGCATGTATTATGCCGCCCCTGGAATGGCCGCCCAAATCTGACACAACTGGCTGCACGACAGCTGGGGCCACGTGGTGTAATCACCCGTTGCTGTAGGTGTAGTATTCCTACACCTAAACCCTAAAATGGACACATGGGTTCCTATCAGTCACTCCTATAGCAGGCCTTATCGATCCTGAAGGAAGAGTGCAGGGAATCATGTGGGACGGTGCTCTGGCGCGAGCTGAGCCCGTCGACGGCTTGCGGAACCAAGTCCTAATAGCCGTTCCATGGTGACGCGGGCCAACTACTTTTAATGCATTATAATCCTTGCGGTTATTTGCTAACTTTGGCATCGCATCACCTATACATGTCGAGTAAGGTGTCATACGAATGGGAATACGAACCCCTCGCCAGTCCTGGTGACGGGGTTAGCATTCCCCCCTTTTAGAGGGACACGACATGGAAGTAACCTTGAACCCCGGTTAAAGTTGACTCAAGCCTCAGCATCACAAAATGGATGCTGCCACCAGACACAAGTCTGACCTCCTGCTGCTGGGGGACCTTCCAGCAAGGGGAGCTTGGACAAAGGGTTTCCTGTCGAGGGCGGTGTTAGCACCGTCCCAGACAGGGTTTGTGTATCCCAGGTAGGCAGGGCTGAAAGGAAGGTGATTGCAAGTGGCACCCCGGTGCTCACTGTGCATAGCCCGGCTCAAACCAGTTTCGGGGGCACACCAGCCCCTGAGCTGGCGCGAAGCCGGACAAAGGTTAGGGGTGTAACCACCCCCCTCCTGGCTCCACCCATAGGTAGAACCTAGTCACGGGCCAGCCCCTTTTCTTAGAATAAAGGTAGGAGCGAGTCCCCTTCCCAAATTGGATAATCAGATAATCGGATAACTCCGAATCACGAACTACTTTCCACGAAAGGAACTCTTGACTATTTCTGAAGACTCTCCCTTGTGGCTAAGGAGTAGCCACCCTGCACCAGCAGGCACCATCTAAGCGCTTGCGGTTTGCTGTAAGTCTCTCCTACGGATCAAGACTGCCCAGCTCGACGAGACCCGAGTTCCCTGCCATCTCTGACCTTTTACCTCTCTCATCAGCTCAGCTGAGAGTCGTAGGTGTGACGAGACCTGCGGGACCGGCCATCTTCAGAACCTGCACGACGCTTATCTAGCACGCCCACCGAGGGACCCTCGAGTGAGTGCACCTAGGGTTTGAGAAGCCCTAACCCTGAGCAGCTCCAGCATCGAAGTCTGCCTCCCCAGCATCCCCGAGATCTGCGTGGGGGCCCTTCCGCTCCTTGTTGTTCACCGCGTTGTTCGACCACTTGCCGACCGGCTTGTGGCCCTCTTCACGACGCACCACGATTGTTTCATCACTAGTCTGGTTGCTCCAGACTGGCTCTTGCTCCCCTTCAACAGAGGAGTACCACGGACCCTCCTGGTCCACTCCCGACGCCATCTTGACTCCCCCGCTTGGGTGGCCACTGCCAAGATCCGCTGCCCCTTCCTGGGCCCAGCATCATCGACAGCAGACACCTTCGTGGGACAGCTCGCCCTCCATCCTGGTCGCCGCCGCGCCTCCTGGTCCGAGGAACAGCCGAGTCCGACGTCACCCACTCACCTGGTCGAGGTGACTTCAGCCGGTACCCTCCTGGTACCCACACGATCGCTGGCTAGCGGTTGAGAACTGAGTCCCCTCTGCTTTCAGGTTTTCCTTCACCACCGATCCAGGCTTGGATCGCTCTGAACATCGTCACTGGTCGCCTGCCAGCAACTTCTTCTTTCAGGCTCCTGAGACTACACGAGGACTCCCGACATCTTGACGAACTTCACGCAGCCGCAGCCTCCGGGCTAGGTAACTCGAGCATCTCGGTGCTCCATCGCAGGTTCGCTCTACAAGTGTCCAGTTCCTTTTTCGTTTAGTCCCACTGATCGGATCACTCCGGAATCAGTATCTCCAGACTCTAACCATTCGCATTCCACTGTTAGTGTAGATGGTTTCTCGTGCCCCTCGGGCATTTGTGTAAATTGTGCAACTGACGTATTTTCCTAAGAGTTTTGTAGTGTGCTTAGCTCCCTGACTCATAAAGAGCCAGGGTAGTCTTGTTATAAATAAATATCCTTTTATTTTCATAACAACTTGTGTGGTGTCCTTTCACTTGGTGTTCAAGGGGTATATGTGATGGTAAACAGCTGGCTTAACACGCCCTCTAGAGTTTAGCCTAAAGACTGCTCGTATCCACGCTACTAGGATAGCTGGTCTAAAAGGTTGACTTACAACCAATCATCAATAAGGGTCGTTTGGAATGATACACAGTGATCACTAGAATAGTGAGCACTACATATCAGGCCAACTTCTCACAGGGAGACCTTAAATTCCCTAAGAAAAGGGTTGGGATGACTTGGGGGTCCCTCCCAGAGGAGGGGCTGGACAGAAGACAGGATACTCCCCTGTCCTTTGTCCAGTTTCGCGCCAGAGCGGGAACCAAGGGTTCCTGAACAGGCTCAAACCAAATTATGCAAGGAGGGCACCGAAGGTGCCCTTCAAAGTAGTCTGGTGGTGCTGGCCAGCGCCCCCACCCCAGCCCAATACACTGAGTCCTGTCTGGGAAGTAGTCACACCTCCCTGTTACAGGAAACCTATTGTTCTACCTTCCCCTGCTTGAGCTCGGCTCAGCAGCAGGAGGGCAGAATCGTGTCTGTGGCCGGCAGCAGCACTAGCTTGCCGGAAAACCCTAAAAGACTGTTAGCGGTATTACAGGGGGTCCCCAAGGGAGCCCCCCAAAACATGGGATCATTCTTCCAGTCCCGGAATCAGTGTTGGGGCATGATTCCAGTATGTTTGATACCAAACTTGACCAGGTGCGGTGCAGCCACTATATAGTTAGACATTTGGTAATGACTGATGTCCACTATATGCCTTAAGATGGCTGACTGCACTTACAAAGCCTGGAAAATCGACTCCGGGGTTTGAGGGGTGTCCTGCCAATGCAGGGGCACCCTCACATTGAACCAAGCACCCTTCCCTCAGGACTATAGAGCCTGCCATAGGGGTGACTTATAGGTTTTAAGTGCCATGATCTCAGATATAAGAAACATATCTTTCCTGAGAGGTGCAAGCACCAACTCACACAGGCTGCAATGGCAGACCCGTAAACACAGTATCAGTGGACTCCACATGGGTGTCACAATACATGCTGCAGCCCATGGGAGACCCCTAGTAAACCTATGCCCTGGGTACCTTAGTGCCATATACTAGGGACTTATAAGGTTATACCAGTAGTGTTAGACGGTGACCTCAGAGGAGCCCGGAAGGGGGTCCTGACTACCCTGAGTCCCACCCGTGTAGTATCGTAGCCGGGCACTGGCGGGAGATTCCCCAGGGGGAGGAATCTCGCAACTAGGATCGTACTTCTGGCACCACACGACACAGAGTGACCACACTGGGTATTCTCAGAAAACAAGCTTTATCAAATAGGTATCATTGCAAATATGTACAAGGTGAGCACGGGCTCAAGAGTCTCGGAAAGGCAGGGGGTAGCGGGACAGTCTCTGGTAACGGTTCAAAGTAGGGACGTATCCGGCGCACAGCTCACAATCCTCGAGCTGGGGGATACGTGGTCGGAGTCGGGGTCCGGCGGGACCGTGAGAGTCTGGGGGAGCCGCGAGTCACTCAGCGGGCTCAGGTGCAGGTTCGGAGGTCTTACGATCTTCAAGGAGCCGCGAGTCACTCAGCAGGGCTCAGGTACAAGTTCGGAGGTCTTACGATCTTCAGGGAGCCGCGAGTCACTCAGCAGGGCTCAGGTACAAGTTCGGAGGTCTTACGATCTTCAGGGAGCCGCGAGTCACTCAGCAGGGCTCAGGTACAAGTTCGGAGGTCTTACGATCTTCAGGGAGCCGCGAGTCACTCAGCAGGGCTCAGGTGGGTTCAAGTTCCAGGAGCCGCGACCGCGTCGGCAGGCTCTCGTTGTTCCAGCGTCGAATCTCCCGGACAGTCTCAGAGCACCCTTTGTTATAGGTCGACCCCTCTTTGATGTCCGGAGTCTGTGCAGGCAGGGGTCTTGTCACCTGGGGGCCGCTTGTCGGGGTTTCCTGCTATTGTCTTTTGATCCTTTCAGGGCCGGGTCAGGAGGAGTCCCAGACACCCAGCAGGCACGGAGCCAGCCCGCAGGGAGGCCGGAGGGCCGATCGAAACCCATCGTCCCAGGGGAGTTCAGAGGTGCGATAGAAACTGCTCCTCCCTCTCTCATCCCCTGGAAGCGTGATGTCCTCCAGCCGGAGTGGCGCCTCGAGGCCCGGGTCGCGCTGGGGCCGGGCGGCCATCTTGTTGCATGGAGTGGGCACGCGGGCCCGGGGTGGCCGAAAGGAGAGAGGCCATGGACGGGGATGTCCGGCGTTGGTGCGGGTGTCCTGGTGGGAAGGGTCGGCTGGGCCGTGTGCTTGGGCTGCAGGTACCAGGTTTCGGTGGTGCGGGGGCACGGAGGGCCATTCTACGAGGCCGGGTCCAACACGCGTCCCCCCCAGCTGAAAGCCGGAGAGAACTGCCCATCACCTTGGGAGGTTCTCTTCGCTGAGGCGGAAGAACCGGGAGAGGCCGTCAGCGTTGGTGTGGTCCGTACCAGGGCGGTGTTCTACGGTGAAGTCCATCCCCTGGAGGGAGATTGACCACCGCAGTAGCTTGGGGTTTTCTCCTCGCATCTGCATGAGCCATCGCAAGGGCCGATGGTCAGTTTGGACTCTGAAATGAGTGCCGAACAGGTAGGGTCGTAGTTTTTTGAGTGCCCAGACCACGGCAAAGGCTTCGCGCTCTATGGTGCTCCACCTCTGTTCTCGGGGCAGCAGCCGCCGACTGAGGAAGGCGACGGGCTGGTCTAGGCCTTGATCATTCACTTGGGACAGGACGGCCCCAATGCCATGCTCGGAGGCATCGGTCTGGACTATGAACTCCTTGGTGTAGTCGGGAGCCTGGAGGACGGGGGCAGTGCACATGGCCTTTTTTAGAGCATCGAAAGCTTCCTGGCAGGCAGCCGTCCACTGCACCTTCTTTGGCTGTTTTTTAGACGTGAGTTCAGTGAGAGGGCCGACCAGGCTGCCATACCCCCGAATGAATCGGCGGTAGTAGCCCGTGAGTCCCAGAAAGGCTCGGACCTCCGTTTGGGTGATGGGTGGTTCCCATGCCAGGATGGCGTCGATCTTTGGCTGTAGAGGGGCGACCTGGCCACTCCCGACTTGGTGCCCCAGGTAGACTACGGATCCTTGCCCGATCTGGCACTTGCTGGCTTTTACGGTGAGGCCTGCCTGGCGCAGGGCGGTTAGCACTCTCCGGAGGTGCTGGAGGTGCTCACTCCACTCTGAGATGAAGACAGCGATGTCGTCCAGATAGGCCGCGCTGAACGGTTCTAGCCCGGCCAGGACCCTATTCACCAGTCTCTGGAAAGTGGCCGGGGCATTTTTCATCCCGAAGGGCATCACGCGGAAGCGGTAGTGCCCATCGGGGGTGGAGAAAGCAGACCGCTCCTTGGCCCCTTCGGTGAGCGCAATCTGCCAGTATCCGCAGGTGAGGTCGAAAGTGCTGAGGAACCGGGCGGCCCCTAGTCGGTCAATGAGTTCGTCGGCTCGTGGAATGGGGTGGGCATCGGCTCGGGTAATGTCATTGAGCCCCCGGTAATCCACGCAGAACCGGAGCTCGGGGGCGACACCGGGGGCCGCTGCCTTCGGAACCAGGACCACGGGGCTGGCCCAGGGACTGTCAGAGGGCTCGATCACCCCCAGGGTCAACATCTTCGAGACTTCAGCTTGAATGCAGGACCGGACCCGGTCAGAAACCCGGTAGGCTCGGTGTCTCACCGGCGGGCTGTCCCCGGTGTCCACATCGTGAACACACCAGTTGGTGACCCGGGGGGTCAGGGAGAAGAGGTCGGAAAATTGTCTGAGGAGCTGGCGGCAGTCCGCTTGTTGCTGGGCAGTGAGGGCTGGGGAGAGGTTCACTCCCTCCACGGAGCCATCCTGCTCCTTGACACACAGGAGGTCCGGGAGGGGATCCGACTCATCTTCGGCCCCGTCATCGGTGGCCAGCAGGAGGCTCAGTTCTGTCCGCACGAAGTGAGGCTTGAGGCGGTTCACGTGCAGGACCCGGAGGGGATCCCAAGGCGACTGGACGTCCACCAAGTAGGTGACTTGACTCTTCCTCTCAACCACTTTGTAGGGCCCAGTCCATCGGTCCTGGAGGGTGCCAGGCTTCACGGGGGCCATGACCCACACCTGCTGGCCCGGCTGGAACTCGACCAGAGCAGCATTCTGGTCGTACCAGCGCTTCATTTCTTCTTGACTCGCCTCCAGGTTGGCCTCGGCCAGTTCTCGGAACCTCCTGGTCTGGTTCCGGAGGGTCAGGACATATTGGAACACATCTCGGGGGGTGGTCTGGGGTGCTGCCTCCCACCCTTCCTTAACCAAACTGAGGGGACCTCGGACGGGGTGTCCATAGAGTAATTCAAACGGGCTGAACCCTAAGGACTTCTGGGGGACCTCTCGGTAAGCGAACAAGAGGCAGGGGAGCAGGACGTCCCACTTACGCCGGAGGGGCTCTTCTAGGCCAGCGATCATCCCTTTCAAAGTCCTATTAAACCTCTCTACTAGGCCGTTCCCTTGGGGATGGTACGGGGTGGTGAACTTATAGGACACCCCACATTGTTGCCACAGGGACGTCATATACCTTGATATAAAATTAGTGCCGCGATCGCTCACGACCTCGCGGGGGAAACCCACCCTGGAAAAGATCCCCATCAGGGCCCGGCCCACCACGGGGGCCGTAATGGTGCGTAGGGGAATAGCCTCTGGATAGCGGGTGGCGTGGTCTACTAGGACCAAGATGAAATGGTGACCTTGGGAGGTGGGGGGGTCCAGTGGCCCCACGATGTCGATTCCGACTCGTTCGAAGGGGGTACTGACGACCGGGAAGGGTTGGAGGGGAGCCTTGCGCTTCCCCCCACTCTTCCCACTGGCCTGGCACGTGGGGCAGGACTTGCAGTGTGCCTCTACCGCTGCTTTCATCTTAGGCCAATAAAAATGGGTCACGAGACGGCTGTAGGTCTTGTCCTGACCCAGGTGGCCGGCGAGGGGGACGTCGTGGGCTAAGCCCAGGAGGAAATCTCGGAAGCGGAGGGGTACCACCAGTACCCGTCCGGATCCCAGCTCCACCGACTTCTGCTCACTATACAGGATGTTATTCTCCCAATAGATTCGGTGCGTTCCGGTCTGGTCACCTGTGGCTTGGCCCTCGGCCTGGCGCCGCAGCCCGACCAGGGAAGGACAGGTGGCTTGCTCCCGGCAAAATTCTTACCGGGTGGGCCCGCCCTCGTGGCGCCAATGGGCCAACTCGGGTAGATCCCCCAACTCGGGGACCGGGGCGGGGTCGGATGGTGCGGGTTCGTCGCTGGCGACGGACCCTTCTGATGGGGGAACGGGAGGACCCTCGGCGGGGACGGTACTGGTTTCTTCGACCGGGGTGCTCTCGACTTCTCTCCGGGGAGTGAGTCGGGCTGTCATAGATCGGGTGGTGGCACACACCCACTCGGGGAGTCCCATCATTCCTAGGTGGGCCTTGCGCTCTACGTGCTTCCAGGGAGAACTCTCCAGGTCGTTCCCTAGGAGGCAGTCGACCGGCTGGGAGGTTCTTACGGCCACCTTGAGTTTACCTATCACCCCTCCCCACTCAAATGGCACCAGGGCTACTTGACACATACTTTCCCTATTGTCTGCGGATATTACGGGGCAAAAGACATTGGGAAGGATCTGCTCCTCGGGGACTAGGTGCCTGAGGACACCGGTGATACTGGCCCCGGTGTCCCGCAGGGCCTCTACCTGGTGGCCATTGATCTTGACGAGCTGCCCATATTTCTGTGTGTTGGAGGGTAGGAGGCTACCAGGGATCATTTCCCTATCTCCCAGGGATACTAGGGCCATCGCGGCGGGTTCCCACTCATCGGCTTCCTCAACCTCCTCCCCCAGGGCTACGTTGGCTATCTGTCTCGCAGGGGGGACTTGGGTGGCCATGGGACACTCTGGGTCATTGGCGTAGTGCCCGGGTTTCTGGCAACGGAAGCATGTGACGGTCACCCGGTGTCCCCGTCTCCCCGGGGGCCCGGTCACTGGTGGGGGGGGGCGCCGGGAAAGGTGGAGGTGGTGTCTTCGGGGGGCTAGGCTGGGACTCTCTCGGCCCTCCCTGGTTCCCTCCCCCTCTCTGGCGGGGTGGTCCCTGACTGGTTCGGGGGTACTCTCCTACCATGCCCCGGGAGACCCGGGTGTTGTTCCAGCGGTCGGCCTCCACAGCCAGCTTCCGGGGATCTGTGAGCTTGCTATCCAGCAGATGTTGACGTAGCTCTATGAAGCAGTTCGCAGCCAGATGTTCCCATAACATGAGATCAGTGAGTTCGGCAAGGGTGGTGACTTTGCTGCCCTTGACCCACCCATCGAAGGCCCTACTAAAAAAGTTTACATACTCCACCCAGGTGGTGCCCGGGATCTTCCTGCAGTCCCGGAACCGTTGGCGGTACATTTCTGGGGTGAGGCCGTATCTTGTGAGGAGAGCCTCTTTCATGTGGCTGTAGGAGGTCTGCAGGGAGAGGGGTAGGTCGAGCAGGGTGTCCCTTCCTTCGCTCAGAAACCGCCCCCACAACCCCGCCCCCCAATCCTTCTGTGGGATCCGATGGGAGGTCATGGCGACCTTGTAGGCCCGAAACCATTGCTGAATGTCATAGTTTTTATAATATTCCTTGACCACATCCTTGGGGATGTGGACCTTCTGTTCCGCTGGGGGGGCCGTCTCTTGGTTTCCCGAGGGCCTCCCGTCCTCATTTCGGGCCTTGAGCTCGAGTTCCTTTAAGCTGCGTTCGTGCTCTAGTTGGAGCTTCCTTCCTTCGTGCTCCCGTTGGAGCTTCTTTTCTTCCAGTTCGCCCTGTACGCGCATTTGCTCTACCGCTAGCTTTTTCTCCGCTAACTTCAATTCGCCCTCGATTTTGAGTTTGGCTAACTCGAGTTCATGACTGCGGCTTCTCTCTCTGTCCGCGAGTTCTTCCGGGGATAGGCCCCCGTCTGGTACGATGCCTCGCACCTGATTGTCGCTGCTTTCACTTGGAGGGGGTTCGGCTTCGTCGGGGCGCTCCCCCGTGCCTTCCGGGCGGGAGGCCCCGGTCTCCACCCAAGTTTTCAGTGCTTTCTGCAAGTCTTCCTTAGTGTTGAGGCCAGTGGTAGCGATTTTAAGTTCTTTGCAAAATTGCTTTAGCTCTTTGTGTGTGTATTCTTCTAGATGCTCCACCTGGAACACTCTGTTGGCGTTGGTTTCTGCGGAGCTCATGGCGCTTCCTTCTGCCATCTTTGTTGGTCGTGCGTCCGTTGTTCACTGTACGATCTCTAGGTGATGGGCCCGAATCCCACCGCTGCCACCAATGTTAGACGGTGACCTCAGAGGAGCCCGGAAGGGGGTCCTGACTACCCTGAGTCCCACCCGTGTAGTATCGTAGCCGGGCACTGGCGGGAGATTCCCCAGGGGGAGCAATCTCGCAACTAGGATCGTACTTCTGGCACCACACGACACAGAGTGACCACACTGGGTATTCTCAGAAAACAAGCTTTATCAAATAGGTATCACTGCAAATATGTACAAGGTGAGCACGGGCTCAAGAGTCTCGGAAAGGTAGGGGGTAGCGGGACAGTCTCTGGTAACGGTTCAAAGTAGGGACGTATCCGGCGCACAGCTCACAATCCTCGAGCTGGGGGATACGTGGTCGGAGTCGGGGTCCGGCGGGACCGTGAGAGTCTGGGGGAGCCGCGAGTCACTCAGCGGGCTCAGGTGCAGGTTCGGAGGTCTTACGATCTTCAAGGAGCCGCGAGTCACTCAGCAGGGCTCAGGTACAAGTTCGGAGGTCTTACGATCTTCAGGGAGCCGCGAGTCACTCAGCAGGGCTCAGGTACAAGTTCGGAGGTCTTACGATCTTCAGGGAGCCGCGAGTCACTCAGCAGGGCTCAGGTACAAGTTCGGAGGTCTTACGATCTTCAGGGAGCCGCGAGTCACTCAGCAGGGCTCAGGTGGGTTCAAGTTCCAGGAGCCGCGACCGCGTCGGCAGGCTCTCGTTGTTCCAGCGTCGAATCTCCCGGACAGTCTCAGAGCACCCCTTGTTATAGGTCGACCCCTCTTTGATGTCCGGAGTCTGTGCAGGCAGGGGTCTTGTCACCTGGGGGCCGCTTGTCGGGGTTTCCTGCTATTGTCTTTTGATCCTTTCAGGGCCGGGTCGGGAGGAGTCCCAGACACCCAGCAGGCACGGAGCCAGCCCGCAGGGAGGCCGGAGGGCCGATCGAAACCCATCGTCCCAGGGGAGTTCAGAGGTGCGATAGAAACTGCTCCTCCCTCTCTCATCCCCTGGAAGCGTGATGTCCTCCAGCCGGAGTGGCGCCTCGAGGCCCGGGTCGCGCTGGGGCCGGGCGGCCATCTTGTTGCATGGAGTGGGCACGCGGGCCCGGGGTGGCCGAAAGGAGAGAGGCCATGGACGGGGATGTCCGGGGTTGGTGCGGGTGTCCTGGTGGGAAGGGTCGGCTGGGCCGTGTGCTTGGGCTGCAGGTACCAGGTTTCGGTGGTGCGGGGGCACGGAGGGCCATTCTACGAGGCCGGGTCCAACAAGTAGCAAATTATGAAGGTACCAAAGTACTTAGCAAGCAAATGTCAGAGAGAGAGCAAGTTGCTGGGGTCCTGATTAGCAGGAACCCAGCAGACTAAGTCAAAATACACAGACACCAGGCAAAAGTGGGGGTAACCATGCTAGAAGGAACCAACATTCAACAACCTTGTTAGTAGGCTTTCGGATGCTTGGAAAAAAATGTTTAGGGAAAAGTGAGGAGAAAACATTGCTGCATGGAGAACCTGTAATCTATGTTCAATAATTTGTCAGAATTCGTCCAATGAAGGTGATGGACTGGGATAGTTGGCTGTTCGGGCAGACCTTCCCCCCAGACTGACTTGGCGCAATGCGGCGCCTTGCAACTTGTCAGATCCTATGTGGTGGAGGGAATGGGTTTTCACTATCCTGAACATACTGGAACCCTGACTCCTGACACTAGAGGACAGCTTCATTTTGGAACATAAAGTGGGCTTCCATTGGCTGGAGGCTGCTAGCCTTTGGAGGCGCAGTTGGAACTTCACGCCATGAAGCAATTTTAGTCCCGGGCTGGGGGCCTGAGAATGGAGTACTTTCGATTTGGTTATTGGAACCCGTCCCAATTGACTTGTGGGTGCCGGGGCATGGGTGCCTGCTTTTAAGGACTGGAGGGTAGCTGCCCAGCATCAGCAGCAGAGAAGCAGCTAGGCTCCTGCCGGCACTCAAAATGGCAGACTCTAGTGAGGATATACAATCGACAAACCACGTACAGCTGCACTGAATTTCCCGAGCTCAAGTAAAGGCGTGGATTCTTAATATTGTCTCATTAGTCCTTCTTTTGAAACTTGATACAGTGAATTGTGAGGCGCACATGAAATGGATGGTTCGGTATTGGGGGTTTTGACTTACTGCATATTTGAGTTCTGTTTTGCATGAAGGCATTGCCTTCCCAGACAGTTACCCCTCCCTTCCGACTTTCCTGAGTCTGGGCGCATGGTTGGTTCAGGTCCTCCTGTGTTTGGCTTTGTGGATGAGGGTTTGGCGGGGACTGGCCCATGTCCATTGACCTCTATACGCGATATGCTTTTAGCCGACATCAGTCGGCCATGTGGCCCATCCTGTGGCAATAGTACCATTCTTTGAGGTTTGGCTGCTGCCAACCATTCCCTAACTCCTGCCATTGCAGTTCGGTTGGAACCCTCTGGGTTTTTGCCATGGAGTCGCCTTCAAGACTGACGCCATTTGTACATTCAGGGCTACCACGGTCCCCTCGAGGGTGGTCTTTTTCAACTTGTGTTGGACCAACTTAGCTGTGTCTCTCTGGGATTGATCCTGTTTCTCCATCACCTTTTCTTTTTTCTTTTTGTAACTGTGCAATATGTGGGCCTGTATCTCCTGCCAGGGTTTGGTATCTAACCCTACTACAGTCCAAACCACTCTTTCTCTCTGTGGGTAACCCCTTTTTTGAGGTTGTTATAAAAGAACGCAACTTGTTAAATGAGTACAGTTCTGCACCTACATGTATGCTGTTTGCTTTGGTGTCTGCAATGTCAGACCATAGCCTGCGTATGTTAAAATCTTCTAAATAAAGTAAAAAAAAAAAAAAAAGAATTCAACTTGCAGGCCTGTGTCAGTCCATGGCTGTCTTGTCTCTTGTCCCCATCATTCCCTCATTCTATCCAGAAACACAGTTATGGTCTTCCTATGTTTCATAGTTTCCACCATTAACCCTCCTACATCTAGGCAGTCAGAGAACATTTCCCTCAGGGCCGTCCAGATTTGGTGCCTGTACGAATTCAATGTGGCCCCATCATGCTCTGTGTTTGTCAGAGTGACTGCTGAGATGCGAGCTCGGGCAAACACCATGTTAGTCTGTTCTCCGATGAGACTGCTTAGCAGACTTTTAACATCACTAGATTTAATCCTGTGGTGTTCTTCTCAAAACATGAGATCCATTTCCCTGCTTCATTCAGCAAGGGCAGCAATTTGGTCCTTAGCCCTTCTTTATCCATCCGAGACCAGGATACATTAATGGTCCCAGATATGCTCTTCTGCAGTAGTGGGTACATGCTGGTTTGGGGGAACTCCACTGGTCTTTCCCTAATATTGTTGTCCCATCCTCTTTGGCAATCTTGCATGTAGAGGAAGCTCCACTTGGGATCTCCCTCTCCATTCCAAATGCAGCCTTCTACAACAGCCATGTCCTCTGGGTTGAAATATTGCTACTGCTGCCAGTGCTTATCACACTGGGCCTTTCCCTTGGTCCAGCGGATTAGCAAGTGGCAAAATTTCTGTGTGAAGATCTCACCTTCCTCTCTGGCCACTATCTCCCTTGGGGTCAGCACTGGTGTAAAGAAAGTTGAGGGGGCCCCCCTGCAAAGTACATGGAGGGGCCCCACACCGGAATGAATTCGGAGCTCTCAGGCCCGACTACTGTGCTGAGGGGGCCCCCTGAAGCTCTGTGGCCCCCCGCACCGCAGGGGATGCGGGGGCCTGTGTTATGCCCCTGGGGGTCAGCCTATCTGTCCTGTACCTTCTGAAGGAGCAGCAGACATCTTTGTCACTGCTCCCCTCGTGCGCATGCAAAGGTGCCATCCTACTCCTCCTATGTCTTAGTTGAGTTTGTACCTTGGTCTCTGATTTTCTGGTCCTACGCTGATGATCTAGTGAGGCATGGGGTCCCAGCCGGAAGCTCTCGTCTAGTTCTGCCACTGACTCTTCCACAAATAGAGCTCTTTGTCCACTCCCGCTCCCCTCAGGAGGAGGGCACGCTGCTCTACGTTCTGGCTGAGCTTCTATGACACAGGCACACTCTCTCTCTCTCCTCAGTTCATGTCTTTCCTCTAATTCCCAATAAGATTGCCTTCTTCTTTATGAGCTATGCACTGTTTTTTTTGGTCGCAACTTGCCTTCAAACTTGCTACCTGTGGTTTCTTCAGTTACCTGAGCAAACCCCTGTCCCTCCCACCTCATCTCTACATCCCGGAGGACTGGGACCCCGTTCCTCACCCCCGCTAGTTGTGTCATTGTCCAGAAGGGCTATGATTCTCCCTCTTACCCAAATGTTTTTACTTGAGCTGGTGGGAGTGTGCGCTTTTCGTTCCACTGTGACTTGATGGGCTGAACGTGATGGATGGGGGGTCGAGTTTGTGGAGCCCTAGAAATGGACTGGGGTGGTCCCTGGGCCTGCCGGCCAGTTAGGCCCCCATGCCCAGACCTAACAGTCTGTTGTTCAGTAGGGGGTCCTCTTGCACCCTCAACTGAAAGGTTGGTGTATCTTAATGCAGGGATGGCTGGCATCGGGGAGAGCACCTCCATACCTGCATATAGCGGGGGAGGTGCGGACGCTTTGCTTATTGTCTGTGGGATAGTATTATCAGCCGGGCCCTCCTCAAAGATGGCCCACAGTTCTAATAGTGCCTCTCTCCTGTCCTTCTTCTGTCCTCTATATTTAGTTTGTATGTGTGTCCTCGTGTGTTCGACTATATTAGTGTCGAAGGTGCCCTCCTCTGGCTAGGAAAACGTGTGTGCCTTTGTGTGTGCGTGCTATTCATGGCAATACTTGTTAACTGTTTTTGCCTGTGTGGGGAACCTGGTTTGCTTGTGTTTTAGTGGCGACTCCATGATAGGTTGGGCACTTTTCAAGGGACAGAGACAGCTAGTTTTTCTGGGATTGTTTGGGAATTTATAAGTTCTACTCTGGTCGTGGGGAAAATATTATACGCGGGGACTGCTGATCCTAATTACTTATTATGAGCTCAATGCTATGTACAGATCCATCATAAGCACATTTCACAAAATAGTAATGCATAGGAAGGGTCACAAGTGCAATTGTTAAAGTGTCATCAAATTGGCAGCAAATAGCGGACTTTACTGTGATATGAAATAACGATTGTGAAAATAGCAACACCTTCATATAGCACATTGAGATATCGACAAAAAGCAATATTCAGACAAAATACTGTTGCATTGATCTACCAGCACCACAGTACCAGATCATCACAACATCAAATACCTTGTATCAATCAATCAGGTGTTTGTTAAGCGCAACTACTAACCCATAAGGGTCTCAAGGCGCTGGGGAATGGAGGGGTGGGTCGCAGGTTCCAGTCCATCAAGGAGGGGTCTGTCGAAGTGCCAGGTTTTGAGGTTTCTTGAGAAGATGGGGAGCGATGTGGTCTGTCTGAGGTGGAGCGGAAGGTCGTTCCAGGCTCTGGCCATGCAGAAGGAGAAGGAGCGGCCTCCCGATCTGGTCTTTCTGGTGCGGGAGACCATGGCGTAGGAGAGCTGGGCTGATCGTAGGGTCCTTTGGGGTGCGTGAAATTTGAGTCGGCTGTTCAGGTATGCTGGTCCGGTGTCGTGGAGGGCCTTGTGAGCGTGGGTTAGCATCTTGAAGGTGACTCTAGCTTCGATGGGGAGCCAGTGGAGTGTAAGCAGGTGCTGGGAGATGTGGCAGTGTCTTGGCAGGTTGAGGACCAGTCTTGCGTTGGCGTTTTGGATGTTCTGTAGCTTGCGGCTGAGGTTTTTGTTTATTCCGGCATAGAGTGTGTTGCCGTAGTCGAGCCTGCTGGTGACCAGGGCGTGAGTGACGGTCTTTCTGTGTTCAAGGGGGATCCATTTGAAGGTCTTATGTAGGACGCGGAGGGTGTGGAAGCAGGAGGACGAGACAGAGTTGATCTGGCGGTCCGTTTTGAGCTCTGAGTCCAGGATGATTCCCAGGTTGCATACGTGGTCTGTGGGGGTGGGCGGGCTTCCGAGGGCGGGGGGCCACCAGGTGTCGTTCCAGGCGTCGGGGTTTGGGCCCATGATGAGTACTTCCGTTTTGTTGGTGTTTAGTTGTAGGCAGCTGTTTTTCATCCATTTGGCGACGGCTTCCATGCCTTCTCGAAAGTTGTGTCTGGCGTTGGTGGGTTCGTTGGATAGGGAGAGGATGAGTTGGGTGTCGTCTGTGTATGACACAATGTTGAGTCCGTAGGTTCTGACGATGGGGGTGAGCAGAGCGATGTAGACTTTGAAGAGCGTAGGGCTGAGAGAGGACCCCTGGGGGACTCCGCAGGGGGTAAGTGTAGGGTCCGAGAGGAAAGGGGGGAGTCTGACCTGCTGCGTTCTACCAGAGAGGAAGGAGCGGATCCAGTCGAGGGCCTTGTCTTGGATCCCTGCGTCATGGAGTCTGCGTATTAAGGTGCGGTGAAAGACTGTTTTGAACGCCGCTGAGAGGTCGAGGAGGATGAGGGCTGCTGTTTCTCCTATGTCCAGTAAGGTGCGGATGTCGTCTATTGCGGCGAGGAGGGCGGTTTCCGTACTGTGTTTTTTCTGAAGCCGTATTGGGAGGAGTCGAGGATGTTGTGCTCTTCGATGAATGTGGCGAGTTGGCTGTTGATGGCTTTCTCGATGACTTTAGCTAGGAATGGGAGCAGGTTGATGGGTCTGTAGTTTTTGAGGTGCGTGGGGTCCGCCGAGGGTTTCTTCAGGAGGGGGTTGATCTCAGCGTGTTTCCAGTCCTCAGGGAAGGAGGCGGTTGCCAGGGAGCGGTTGCTGGTGTGGCAGAGCATGGGTGTGATGGTGTCGGTGGCTCTGTTTGAAAATGTGGTGAGGGCAGGGGTCCGTGGGGTCCCGGAGTAGATTACTTCATCGTCGTCAGTGTGTCTTCGGTGGTGAGGGCTGTCCAGTTGTCGATCGCTGGCTTCAGGGTGTCGGGGTGGTTGGTGAGGGTTCAGTGTGTTGGTTGTCTTCGTCGAAGTTGTCGTAGATGCTCTGGATTTTGTGGTGGAAAAAGGTGCTGAGTTTGTCGCAGAGGTCTTGTGAGGGAGGAATGTCGATGGACTCGCTGGTGGGTTGGGCGAACTCCTTGATGATGTTGAAGAGTTCTTTGCTGTTGTGTGCATGAGTGGAGATTCTGTCTTCAATCACTTTTTTCCTCGTTTTTCTGATGAGTTGGTGGTGGGCGTTGGTGGCAGCTCTGAAGTTGTTGTGGTCTTCTGTGGATTTGGTGTTCCTCCAGGCCTTTTTGAGGTGGCGGCAACTGCGTCTGGACTCTCGAAGTTCGGTAGTGAACCATCTAGCTTTCTTGGCGTGGGTGTTGTTGCTTTTCTTGAGGAGGGCTATGGTGTTGGCGCTGTCGGAGATCCATCTGTGCAGGGTTCGGGTTGCGGTGTTGGGGTCGTCATTTTCCACGATGGTTGGGGTGGAGTTGCTGAGTGATGAGGTTAGCTGGTCGTGAGTGATTCTGGTCCAGTTTCTTCATCGAAAACAAACATCCTAGGGCCGGTTTTGGGGTTTCACACCTCTTCAGCCAAGATAGCTTGATTCCAGTGGCACAGTGAGCACGGGGCCCACGTCTGGGCATACCCGGTGCACTTAGGGCGAGAAAGCAAAAGACACACAATTGATGGACGGAATGCAGAACAAATCAAAACATTCACCCCCAGTCAGGAGATCTGGGTTAAATCCATCATTCTTTTGCTCACCATGCCACCCCAGGCCATATGCAAATCAGTCTTGACCCTGTGCCTCATGGGAACAATCCAGCCCGAACTGCCAAGCCAGGTCTTCCCTGGACCGGAAACAAGCATCCTAGGACCGGTTTCGGGGTTTCACCCCTTTTCAGCCAAGATAGCAATTTCAAAACTACAATAAGAAAAAACTGACCGAGAAAAAATTATGACTTTGTCAAAAATACCTTAGCCCTCTTCTAGCGCATGCTATCCTGTGACCAGGGAAAGCCCAGCATGGTTAACTGGACTAAGTGAGCCTGATAGTCTGTCAATATCAGCTCCAGGAAAAAGAAAACAATGTTTTTTCACAGAGAAAAGGAATAACTCTGAACCACTGGCCCCTCTTGCCCAAACACAAGCTACACCAAATCTCCCGGATTCAAATCTTTCCCTAACGTCCAAATTAGACCCTGCTTCACACTCAGGGGCTTAGCGTATGATCTGTGTCATGCACAGTGGTCCAAGCGAACAACACCTCTCACTTCTTTCAGATTCCACCAGCATTTAAGAGACCAGTAGTACTGAGAAAACCCTTTTAGACAGAAAAATAAGATTGAGGTGTCGGCCCTATATCACACGCTGGGCCCATGCATACCATCTGTGTCACACCCAGCGCTCCAAGCGGTAAGGCCTCAACCCTGTATCACACCCAGGGACAAGCGTACCATCTGTGTCATGCCCAGCAGTCCAAGCAACAATCAAGTCACCCTTCCAGCATGCTTACTATTGAAAAAAGGTAACCTCTGCCGGAAAGCCTCTGAGGCCACCTTGCGCATAAAATAAGTAACATGCCAGATTTCTGTCAGTGGTAGGGCATTCAGGTTACATTTTGCACTTCCTCCTAGTTTGCCATACGCCAAATGCTGGGGACTAAGTATCAGATGTGGTCTCTTACCCTCTGACAGCGGATTCAGGACGGAACCTTGCTCCGCAGATTCAAAGGAACTTCCAATCAATTGCGCCATCTGCTCACCTTCCTTGCTGTGCAGATGGAATCCATCCGTATGGTGTCCGTTTCCTTCAGCTGCAGTCAGGCTCAGGGTACCAATCTCTCCTGAATGGCTCGCCAAAATGTTGCCTGAATTTAAATTTACCTAGAAAAAACAAAAAAAAGAGGCGTTTGGCAAAACAGGAACAGTTATTTTAATTAAACACTTGGGCTGGGAGTATAGCTTATAGAAACGGGTCTGAGGACTGTCTCAAAGTACAATCAATCCGAGCGGGTTTTATACAGTTTTGGATGTTATAAAAGTACATTTGGCGATCCTTGTTTGGTAAAAGAATGCAGGCATTGTCTGTAGAGTTGTAAATAAATGGTCCCTAATAACAAATGCAGATGGGCCTCTACCTTTCATGGACACAATGTGGGCCAGTGGGTAATTTGTCCAGATGTCCGGCATGGGATCACTGCGTGTACTGTGTGTGCTGTGTCTTGATTTGTTACGTGTTCCTAACTTCACGTGGCATCTGATTTTATGGTGTTTTGGGAATGCGTGCACCCGTCTGGCCATGTGTGCTTTATTTGGGCCAATTTCCCTGGACCATTGTAGTGTCACTGCGATTAACTGGGGGATGGACCTGAGTTCCCTGTTTGCGTATTTGTCTGCCGGCTATGTGCCACCCCTCCTGTGACCTATCAATTACTTACTGTGGGTCTGCCTGACCAAGTATTTCTGAGTCGGGGTGATGGAGACTTCATGACGGGCAAATTTGATAATAGGGATGCAAGAGTACCATTATAAGCATTGGCATCGTTTTTATCAATTCAAATACTTTATTTCGGCCTATAAGGCCATAAAAGTAAAAATACAAATACAATACAGTACATGCATGAAAGCTAATAAATACACTTATTCGTTGCCCGTTACAAGGCACCAAGGTATATCTAATTGATAAAAAATCACAGTAGATTTAAGTAAAACTATTGTCTGTCCCACAGGCTAACCTCGACAGTCCAGAGACTAACCTGTTGTCATTATGGTGTATAAAGTGCTTGTGCAACACATGAGCAGCATGATGGTGTTTACCTTATTCCAAGCAGTGGCTTTAAAAAAAGTGCATGTGCAATACATGGAGACTGGCGCGGTCGTTACAGTAGTCCGTTTCACTCGACTGTCACTATAAGCTGGTTAAAGTGCATATGCAAAGGGTGCGAGGGATAATGGCATTTACGTTGCTCTTAAATTTGAGTTCAATAAGATGTATGTATAAAACAAGTCCAATCAGTTCATGGGACCATCAAAGTATAAAAAATGTAAAAGACTTTGTCGGAGGGATGGGCGGAAACAGAAGCGAGGAGGCCGTAATGGGTTAAAAGTGGTTGTTTTTATTCTTCACACATACAAGTTCATGAGAGAAATCTTCATATATACATATGCATAGTGTTGTCCGGAAGGTTTTATAGAACGTTTCTTCACGTTCTTCCTCTTCTTTCTTACTTTTAGATGTTCCCCTGCTGGAGAATGGGATCCCGGGAGAATTTGGGGGATGGAACAACACAACAAAAGGAAGCGGTTAGTATTTTTGACAATAGGGGGGGTATTCTTCCACCACACCCAGGTGAAATAAAATAATGCCGAAGGGAAAAGAAAGAAAAAATAAATAATAAATAAGGTGCGCTTTGTCTATAGGGCTTTAGCTGAGTGCTCCCTGGTTCAAGTGTTACTTGGGCGTGCCGGTTGGGGAATCTATTCCCTAAAAAGGGGTAGGGTAGTGCTGAGTAGTGAGGCAGAAAAGGAAGGAGGGTAAACAACCCAAGGGCTGTCAACACCCAGAATTGGTGTTTGAGCCCCTCTAGTGCGGTTGTGATGAGGCTCCTTGATCCACCCTCAACCTACCAACACACCCTTGTGCCCGCAGCGCGTACCACCTCAAGCTGCAACCCTCCTGGGAAGCGGCGGCTCCTGCACATCTCCCGGGGTGCACCACTCATCCCACCACACGTCCAGGTCTTCTTGGGTCTCGTCGCCTTCCGCCGCCACAGCCCTGGTATCCGCGTTCTGCAGGGGGTCGCCTTCTCGACCAGTCCTGTTCCTGGAGTTGGGTTCCCAGGAGCCCTCCTTCGCGTCTTCTTCCCTGTCAGTCTCTTCTTCCTGGTTTCCCGCGACGTCCCTTCTCGCTGTCTTCGGCTCCTTTTCGTCTTCCCTCAGGACTCCGGATTGGACTTCCTTGTTCACGTGCCTGCTTTGGATTGGCTCCGATCCCGGAACCACCGTAGCTCCGCCCTGGGAAGGGGAAGGACAGTCCATTGTTAGTGTCTGGATTGCTATGGGGCTTTCCTCCACATCTGCCACACACGGGAACCAAGGTGAGTTGTCCATTGGCCCCTGAAGGCTTTGGGGGGGTTAACTGCGGAACTTCCTAACAGACTTATAAAATACATGACAGATAAAGTTATTAAACAAAAACTATCATCTTCAATATCAATACTACATGAACTTAGACAATGACATTTCCAGTTTTCCTTCCCCACTAAAGTAGTTGTTTGGCCATCTTCAATATTATCAAAAAGATTCTTAAAAGTGCAAGTGCATGTCAAGTCAGCCTTTTTCTAGTATGCAAAATTATTATCTTCATAAAGAATGATTCGAGGTCATCAGTATAATACGTGGTTAAAATAGCTGTTCCACTTGAATTATTTTAAACCGGGCCACTTAATACTAAGTACTACACAGTGGTCACTAAGTACAGCGTCAGCCCCGAGTCCTGCTATTAAAGTTTTTTTTAAATGTTTGCCCTCTCTTTTTCCTTGTGAAGTTGATGGTCAGTAGGAATCTGCTAAGCCCAAATACAATGAGGCATAAATTGTCTGTTTTTAATATTCGCAGCATTTCATTAAGTTTCCTGACATTCAGGCACCTACCAATCGGTTTTATCAATTTCCTTCTGGCAATTTATTCGCTGGACAAAAAACAGAACATGTGCAATAGCCTCCTCTACTCCCAATTGACATATTTTATTTATTTATGTATAAAGTTTTATGTAGCGCGAACAAGATCCCAAAGGATATCAGAGCACTTTACAAAGGATGAGAGGAAGGACATAAAATGAGATATCGACATAACGTGAGAATTAAAAAAAACAGGGATAATCACATAATTACAAGACAAATGAGTCAAGGAGAGTAATACAATAAACAGGTATATAGCGGGATACTAAGGGGGGCACACTATGCAGTAAAAAGAACAGCATCAAATGATGGTACAATGTTTGTAGGATCAATGACTTCGAGTAGGTGAACCTAGCCCAATTAAGGTAAGAATTTATTCATTAGGAATCTTTTGGCTTCCAGTTTAAAAGCCGTCATTGAGATTCTGCGTACTTCCGGTGGAAGAGAGTTCCATATCTTTGGGGCATCGCCAGAGAAGGCTCGATGACAAGTTCTCTTTTTGCTAAGGATGAGTGGTTTCAAGAGGAAAGTGTTAGCGCTTCTTGAGGCTCTACCACCACAGGATAATTCAAGCTTTTGCGCTAGGTACCTAGGAGCTTTGAAATGCAGGGCTTTGTGCGTCAGAATGGCAATCTTCAACTGAATTCGAGCTTCGTAGGGCAACCATTCAAGAGATTTTAGGACTGGGGATATGTGCTCATTTCATTTGGTACCTGTAACCAGTCTAGCCACAGCGTTCAGTGATGCCTTTAGTGAAGCCAGGGTGTATTTGGGAGGACCACAGAGCGTAGCGCTGCCGTAGTCTAGTTTTGGCAAGACAGGCGCTTAGAACACCTGCTTGAAATCAGATTGTCGAAGGAATGGTTTGATATTTCTAGGTGTCCTCATCAAGTGATTAGCTCCCTTATACACATTGCTAATATGATTTTTCATATTCAAGTGCTTGTCCAGGGTGATTCCGAGAGATTTGGCTGAGTCTATGATGAGAGGGGTGCAGTTGAAAGCGGTGAGGTGATTCAGCCAAAGGTCTAGCTTGGGGATGTGGTTCGGAGGAGAGATGAGAAGGAATTCAGTTTTGGAGGTGTTGAGCAGGAGATGGTTCTCAGCTAACCAAGTTTGGGTAGACGTTAGGGTATTGTTGAGTGAGATGATGTTATCCGGGGATGAGATTTTCAAATAAAGATGCGTATCATCCGCATACATATGGAAGAGAATGTTCGTGGAATTTAGTGAATTAGCTAATGGTTCCAGGAAAAGGTTGAAGAGGATAGGTGATAGGGCTGACCCTTGGGGGACACCCATGAGTACTGGAGAGGGCTGGGAGAGGGAGTGGTTAGCCTTGACTCTTTGTGATCTGTGGTGGAGGAAGGACGAGAACCATTGTCGCACCCGACCCGAGAAACCCATCCTGTTCTTCAGAATGGATAGGAGGTTGTCGTGATTAACCATGTCGAAAGCGGAGGAAAGGTCAAGGAGGATTAGGAGGCAGGAATCATTTTGGTCAAGCATTTTTAAAATGTCATCCATAACGTGAGTGAGAGCTGATTCGGTACTGTACCCCTTCCGAAAGCCGGATTGATGCTGGTCAAGGAGTTGGAAGTTCTCTATGTGAGCACAGAGTTGGGATTGTACGCATTTTTCTAGAAGTTTGGCTAGGGTGGGGATGTTGGAGATAGGGCGGAAGTTATTGAGGTCAGCTTTATCTGCATTAGGTTTTTTAAGTATAGGTGACACCTGAGCTGCTTTTAGGCAGTCTGGGATCATGCCTTGTGAAAAAGAAGCGTTTACAATCCTTGTCCAGGCGGGGATGAGTACATTCTTTTTTTGTTCAAATCTTTTTTTTTTTTTTATATAAATCTTTTTATTGCTTTTTCACACCAACCAAAGACCAGTACATACAAAATAGAGTCACTGTAAGAAATACCCCCTCCAGTACATACGTGTATTTAACATAGTGCCATTCACCCCATAGTGGAATGGGGGTCCATGCAGAATAGTACTCCTTATACATTTCCGGGCAGTAATGAGAGACCAAATTATACATAAAGTACGAACCGACAGCAACAGGGAGCGGGGGTTGAAGAGATCCAGAACGTCACCGCTAAGGGGGAGAAGCCAGCACCTCCGCCGTCAACTGGGCCATCAGCGCCCGTCTGTCTCTCCGGAATTCCACCATTGGGGAGATGCAGATGTCCCCTCTGTACCTATTCTATTTCCCCAACTTCCGGTCCTACTTTTTGGGGCAACCTCGACCTTTGAATACTGACTTTTCAGCCACCATGGCAGTATCCATGTCCTTTGCCCAGTCAACCAGGCACGGGACCGTAGCCACACCCCAGTGTCGTGTAATATTCCGCTTCGCTATAATGAAGCCCATAGAGGCCCATATGTTAAGTAGGCATAGTTGGGAAGACAACTCAAGGGATTTACCTCCCACCCTCTTAAGTTGACGGGAGATCCTCGCCCAGTAGTCCTGAATATGTGGGCAGTCCCATAAAACGTGAAAAAAGTACCCTCTTGATTGCAATGTTGGAGACAGAGTGGATCGGGACGTCTACCTAGCCGGAACAGGAGTTTGGCATCAAAATATGCTTGGTGGAGGATCTTGAGCTGGAGCAGTCGCATGCGCTTATGGATGGCTATTTCTTGGGGAGAAGCTAGAGCGCCCCGCCACATGTCGTCCTCTATTTCTCCCAAATCTCTCTCCCACCCCTCTCTAAGCTTCAACATCGGGTCGGGCAATTGTTGACCAGCTTCTTGTAGGTGAGCGCGATGGCCTTACGGTCCATGGGTTCCAACAACAGGCGGTCCTCCAGAGGGGACGAGTCGGGGAGAGGACTGTCTCTAGGTAGGGCTGAGGACACCGCGTGAGTAATCTATGAGTACCTGAACATCTCTGACGGAGCCAGTTGATACTTAGCTTGGAGCTCTGGGAACGATGCTAGCCTCCCCTTGACCCAGATATCCCTGACCGTGAAGATTCTGATCAAATCCCACTTGTCGAACCCTCGACAAGCACTGAGATTACCTAAAACATCGGGCTCCCACAGGGGGGTCGCCTTCGTCAGGCGCCCGCGCCATCCTGATTTTATGGTGACTTCATGCCAAATCTCGACTGTGCGCGCCGTGGGACCAGTTAAATTAAGCTTGCGGGGGTTGGTGTAAAGTGCCCTGTTGTAACCGCCCCGTCCCAGGAGCCAGTGATCCATGCGGAAATTAGGCTCGTCGTGAGGTTCAAACACCCAGCGATTGACTACCACCAGCTGGGACGCCTGGTAATATAGTCTGAGATCCGGTAAAGCGATGCCCCCATCATACCAACCCATGGTAAGCTTGTTCATTGCGATGCGCGGCGTACGGCCCTCCCATAGCAGTCCCCGCAATATTCCATGGATCTGGCAAAAATAAGATACTGGGATCTGGATAGGGGTATTCTGTAGTGCATAGAGAAAGCGTGGGAGTGCGAAAAGGGACGCTCGTCCAAGAAGAGTGAGGGGGAGAGAGCGCCAATCCACAACGTCTGATTTGAAACGCTGGAGAGGTCCGAGTAAGTTGTGCTCGAAAAAGAGATCGGGGTCAGGAGTCACGAAAATGCCCAAGTACCGAAAACCCCGAGGTGCCACCGGGATATTAAAGCCCCGAGGACTCGCCGGGGGGGAACCCCATAGCGCATACATCTGGGACTTAGATCAATTTATGTGATATCCAGAGTGGGGGCCGAAAATGTGAAAAATGTGGAGCACCTGTCGCAGCGACCGCGCAGGGGAGGCCAGGTATAAGAGGATATCGTCGGCATACAGCGAGATACGTTCCTCGTGATATGCCATCCACTTAAGCCCCCGTATCTCCGGATCACCCCGGACCCACACCGCAAGCGGTTCCAAGACAAGGGCGAAAAGCAACGACGACAAGGGGCAGCCTTGTCTCGTGCCCCGATGAAGCGAACAAGTGGCGGAGCGATGATTATTTACAACAACATGAGCCATAGGGTAAGTATACAATAGTCAAATCCAACTAATACATTTGGGTCTGAGCCTCAGATGGGCCAAAACGGCGAAAAGAAAATCCCACTCAATGGTGTCGAAGGCCATCGAGGCGTCCAACGACGAGAGGATTGCGTCTTCCTCGATGTTGTGAAGCATGTCAAGGACCCCATGTACCCGACGTAAGTTCCGGACCATATTCCTCCCTGGCATAAACCCAGATTGGTCCGTATAGACCAAGTCGGCAATAAAGTGGAGGAGGCGATTCGCGAAAAGTTTGGCCAGAATCTTAGCCTCAACTGTCAAAAGGGATATAGGGTGATATGATTTGCACTCCTCAACGGGTTTGTTCGGCTTATGAATGACCACTATTGCAGCAGTGCGGATCTCTGACTCAAAATATTCAGTGTATAGATTAAGCAAATGGGGAGCCAATAGTGTTGACATGGGCTTAAATAGCTCAATGGGAAGCCCGTTGGGGCCCATAGCCTTCCCGGAACGGACATCTTGTATGGCCTTTTGAACCTCCGTCACTGTAATGTCTGCCTCCTAGGTCTTTTTGTCTTGCGGCAAAATAGTAGGGATATCGAGCATAACTAGAAGGTCAGGAGACAGGGAGGCCTGAGAATTGGGAGAACTAGTGTATACCTCCTCGTAATAACTAGCAAATATGTCAGCTATGTGTTGGGGGTCAGTAATTAGGGTACCCTCCGAGTTTGCTATCGTGCTGACCCATCTAGCAGCCTGTTCCCGTCGTTCAAGCCACGCCAAGAGCTTACCCATCCTTTCATAAATCCGGTGTTGGGAGGCTAGCGAACACGCCGCTCCATCCTCAAAGAGAAGCTGTCGGTAGTCCTATCTCTTGAGTGCAAGACTGTGGCGTGTAGCGAGGTCAGGATCTCGGGCGACCGACTCCTCCAAACTCGAGACCTCAGCCTCCAATTCCGATACTCTCTTGGTCCGCTCAGCCCTGTGTCCCACCATGAGTGATAAAGCCCTGTCCTTAATGACCGCCCCGAAGGCCCCCCATAGAGTCGACAGAGCCAACATTTTCAGCAAAATAATATTTAGCGTCCTTGCAGAGAGCATCCCTGATGTGTGGAATTTTCAGTGCCCACGGATGTACGAAAATGGAGCGGGGTCGTCCTCCACTGCGAGACCCCAGAGTTGCCAGGACGGGGGGGTGATCGGAGATTCCACAGGCCAGGCAACTGGACCTGGTGAAAAGATGAACATCCTGGGCATGAGTGAATAAATAGTCTATCTTCGACTGACTACCATGCACCCTGGATTGGAACGTTAAACGGGTGTACGATGGGTTGAACCACCGCCAGACATCCACCACCCCCAAAACATTCGCGAACTCGGACAATTGTGATCCTCTTGATGATTCCTCTCGGGGAGGAAGGCGGTCCAGAGAACCATCCATCGTGAGATTGAAGTCCCCTCCCAACACCAACACCCCGAGTGGCAGGTCCAGCAACAGGGTCCCTAACTCACGTAGCGTCGGGTGCTGCTGTCCGGGGGCGTGTAAACAAGACGATGTTAACAACACGCCCTTCCCAGGTGCCCGAAACCGCAGCGTATCTGCCCCGGGGGTCAGTCCAGGAGTTATGGATGATGTAGGGACAACCCTTACAAAGTAAAATCCCCACCCCCCTGGAGCCTAAGGTAAAGCCAGAGTGGACCACCATTTTGTACCCTTTTCTGTTCAGGGCGCCACAGGAGTTGCCAATCAGGTGCGTCTCCTGCAATAACACCAGGTCAAGCTTGTTGCGCTTAACGTACTGCAACACAATGCCCCTCTTAATTTTATCGCCCAATCCATTAACATTCCAAGTGGACAAATTAAGTGTCAAACTACGTGTCATCACGTCCAGCTAGTGGGAATCAAGTAGTGACGGATAGTCAAGCATGGGTGTGAGCAGCCTAGGTGGATGCCCCATATGCCAATGACCAGTGAATGGAGTAGGAGAGTGGCGAGGTGAACAATATCGTGTACTGGTGTGGAACAAAACAAAAACAAAAACAAAGGACATATCTGAAACAAAAACAATACCAAGAATACTGCGGCCAATGGGGGTAAACCACCCCATCCGTCACCATTTGTTTTCGAGACCCTTTGAAGGAGACATGCCAAAACAAAAACAATACTAACAATGACACCCCAAAACAATCCCCCCACCCTCCCCACATCCCCAACGTGTACTCCCCGAACCCCCCCACCCTGCCTCCCTGCTTGGCGGTAACATAACCTCCCGCCCCCCAAACTAGCAGAGTGCCTATCGCCCACCCTTCCAAGAACTTGCGGGACCGTATGGCCGAACCAAGCACACATCCCCAAAGAATCAGTATCTGCCCCAATAATGAACCAGAACAGCCAAACATGTTTGCATCAAAAACATCGTCAAGGGCCAGGCATACGCCCCACATTCCCACACATGGTCTGCGGGGCACATGTAGGAGTTCAGGTCCACAAAAACAGTTGCGCAGTTAAATCAAACCCCGATGCTCACTGTCCACCCTCCAAAGGAAAAAGCATACAGACCAGTTATTCGGCACCACCCGCAGCCTCTATCAAGTCCGTTTGCGGTGTGCCTCCACCAAAAGCTTGTGTATCATCGTCCATCCTCGCACCCCGGGCATGATGGCTACGGCGACTCACCATTCGCCATCCCTCCAGCCAGTCCCAGGTCTCCTCCGGAGTGGTGAAGAACCAGGATTTTCTCTCCAATTCCACCCTCAACTTGGCCGGGAACATCATCGCGTACTTCACGTCCTTGTCACGGAGTGCCTTCTTAACCTCCAGGAAGCTTCATTGTTGCACCTTGAGGGTGAAGTCCGGAAAAAAGGTGATGCGACTGTTCTAGAATTCCACTGGTGGGGCGGAGCGGGCACATTGCAGGATAACATCCCTGTTGCGGAAGTTAAAGATCCGTGCGAGAAGCGGCCGTGGGGGTGCTCCAGGCCGCGGTCGGACACCAGGCACCTGCTGCACCCGCTCCACTGAGAAGAAGTTGAGAGCCCACATGGTTTGAGGTAGTTAGTGATCAAGTCTTCCACGAAGAGGTCCATGGACGGCTCTTCCGCACGTTCCGGCACACCAATTATACGTACGTTGTTGCACCTGGACCATCCTTCGTAGTAATCCAGCTGCGCCTCCAGCTTTGCGGCATGCGTTTGCAGGTCCTCCACCTTCCTCTGCAGCTTGGACGTATCTTCTACCAGGGAGTTCGCCTTTATTTCGACATCTTTGAGTCGGGAGCTCATGGTGCGCATCTCCTCCCTGATGAGAGACACCTCGGTGGAGACTGTGTCGATCCGTGATTCCAAGGACGTGCGGACGGTAGTAATGGCGTCAAGAATGTCCTGCAATGTCGGGTCCGTCTTATTCCCTCCGTCGGTTTGTCGGAAGTGGTGGACCTTCCTTTAGGGCTCGAGCCGGAACCCCCGTCCCAGGCAAGTTTCGTCAGTTTGGCCTGGAGGGCCGCTTTTGAACCGCGACCCCCCGCCATGGTGGATGTAGGACTCTCCTGTCAAACTCCCTTATGATGGACGCAAAGACCAAGAAGTATTGGCTAGGAATGGAGTCGCCGGTGTCCTCCCTTTGCACCAGATAGTCCGTGGGGGACCAGGACGTTATCACTAGTGTTGCGCTACAGCGACCTTCCAGCCCCAGAACGTATTCAGGCCAGCATCAGGCCGCCCGGGGTGTGTACCACGGCCATGCACCAGTGGCAGCAGAGGGGGAGAAAAAGGTCTGTTCAACAGGAGCCGGTCAGCGGCAGTCGATGAGCGCTGGTGCGGTGGCAATGGCAGCCAGCTGCGCAAGGCCTCAGCGCGAGGACACAGGCATTCTTGGGGGTCACCACAGCCCCTATAGTCAAGCTCCAGTCACGCCATATATCACAGGCCAAAGATAGTCTTCCAACGCCAGTCGCAGCGCGACCTGCACGGGCCCGGAGAACAGATTCAGATGTATGCCGCCGGTCACTGCCACCACGGAGTCGCGGTTCCAACTCTGCCGAATCCCGGGTACACGGGCCGCGTGGGGTCCCCCAGGAGATCAAAAGTGCAGTTCGCTGCCGCAGCACACTTCAACCAGCATGGGGCAGGACACCCACCTCTCTCACTCGCTCCCTAGCCACGGCCTGTAGTGAGAAAGGCCACCATCTGCGCCTCCGCCGATGTTTCAAGGACGCACCCACCTGCCCCTCTGGTCTTCAGTCTGCCGCAGAGCCGGGTCCTCAACGGCGCTCACGCTGCCCCGCGAGGTTCGCGGCAAGCAACAGCCACAGTCCGGGTTCTCCCGCTCATAGCAGTGGGGTGGGGTCCTCCCACTCGTAGCAGCGGGGTGCCGCACGCTATTTCTCAGCCCTCCAGACGCGCAGAAGGTCTCTGTCACTGGTCTTACTCACAGCTGGCAGGCCGCGCGGCAGCTCCCACGGCCCTGTCCAGCCAGATGGTGCAGGTCGCGTAGCCGGTTCTCAGCTGCTCCGCTGAGGTCACAACGGGCATCGACAGGTTGTCTGGCCCTTCCGGAGACAGCTTGTGGCAGTTCTGCTATGATTTGGGGACAAATAAACGGATATTGGGATGGATTTGGAGCTCGGTCGGCGGAGCCGAAAGATTAGGCAGCCATCTTCGTGCTCGGCTTGGCCACGCCCCTGGATAAGTACATTCTTGATTTCTTTGAAGATGGTTGGGGGCAATAGGTCACTGAAATGGTTAGATGGGTTGATGTTCTGAAGAATCTTGTAGATGTAATTTTCACTGACTGGGGTAAAGGTGCCCCATGACGCATTGTTCTTAGTGTTCAGGCTGATAGGTTTGCACTTTTCTAAGAGGTCAAGGGGTGGTGCGGACGCGGGGATGGCAGGAGAGCTTTCTTGGAGGTGAGTTCAATGGTGATGAGTCTTGATTTCTTAGTGAAGAAAGCAGCTAGGTCGTCGCATGAGGGTGGGCTGCCTCCGAAGTCAGAGTGGTTTGAACCTACCACTGATTGCTGTTTGACCAATTCAAAAAGTTTCTTGGGGCGGTTAGCAGCTTGATCAAGTTGGTGTCTGAAGTAGTCTGCTTTAGCGCTCTTGATTTGTTTGTTGTAGAAGCTCCTAACATCTCTAAGGAGTTTTAGTTGGTCCAAGGAGAATTTGGATCTCCAGGAACATTCAACTGCCCTAAGGTTGCAGCGTTATGTATTTAAATTGTCGCTGTACCACGGTTTGGATACTTTGGTTGAGGTATTTTTTTGTTGGAGTGGAGCAATGTCATCCATGATGTTGGAGATGATCGAGCTGTAAGAGTTGGTGAGGAACTGAACATCAACCAGGTCAGCTTGGGAGGCGAGGGCAGATTTACAGTGGGCTGCTGGTTCATCAGAGTTTATTGATCTGAGGTCCCTTTTCCAGATCTTTGATTTCGTTGGTTGACCCTTCCTCATCGACACCTCCCTGTTAATATAAAAGAGGATGCAGTGATGGTCGTACCAATCGCAAGGGGTAATGGTATCCAATGTGATGGTCTGTCCTTTTGAGATAATGAGGTCCAGAGTTTCTCCTTTATTATGAGTTGGTTGGTCACAGTGCTGAATCAGTTCTTGATCATTTAAGAATGATTTAAGGCAAGTTACCACGTGGTCATTGGGGTTAGACTAGTGAAGGTTGAAGTCACCAAGAAAGATTTGGGACACGGCTGAGTCGACATTGTCAGAGATGATTTCCATTATTTGCTCGAAGAAGGGGAGATTGTCTCCCGGGGGGTGATATAAAGTGTGAAGTTTGCAAACCGGCAGGTTATTACTTGAGATGCTGAGACAAAGGTATTCACAGGAGGAAGGCGAAGAGGACTCCAAGTGAGAAATCAATTGTGGCGTTACCCATTTGGAGGTGAAAGTGTTTATCTGCAGTATTTTGTATTTCAATTTCAGATATAAACACTTTGCCAGTTGTGGTTCTATTTCGTCCAAAAATGGCTCAAAACAAGGGGTCATTTTAAACTGGAGGAATTGTGTAGTGAGTCTTCTCAGTGTACTATCTGAAATTAATTTGTACCTGACAAAGTTCCAGAATATGTGCTTAATCTCGCGTTTTGATTCCGGTGTCATCCAAAATCTACTAAAACCTAGATCAAAGAGCCATGGTTGAATATGAGCCAACCAGGGGAAAGTGACTTGGGCATCCAGTACCAACAGCTCACTCAGAGATTCTCTATACATTACTATGAGAAAGTGCCCCTTTCTTGCATGGTATGCCCCCACTTTTTGATGAATTGCTGATGTTCTTTGACTGAGTGTACCCTGGGCTCCTGCTAATCAGGTGTCCAGGGCTTATGTTCCTTCCCTAAAACTGCATTGAAGCCTAAACCCAATTGGCATCTCTGGCCACATGTCAGCCTCTGGTAAATGGTGCCACAGGTACCCAGGGCACTGTGACCAGAGAAGGCCTCTAAGGGCTGCAGCACTTATTCTGCCACCCTTAGAGGCCCTGTACTCTGACATTCACACACTGCCTTTGCAGGCTGCATCTTGGTGCAGAACAAAGTGAAGAGTCGACATGGCACACATCCCTGTGTGCCATGACCACAAACCACTGCCCTGGCATACATCAGTCACCCCTCTATCTGGGTGCCTTATGGCAGTGGTGAGGGTACAGGTGCATGAGCCCTGTACCCCTACAACGCCCAGGTCCATTGCTGGGCACTGTATGTGCAGTGCTGCCATTAAGAGTATATGGTGCTGGGAGTTTGTCATTACGAAATCCACAACACCATAATGGCTATACTGAAGACTGGGACGTTTGGTATCAAACTTCTCAGCACATTAAACCCACACTGATGCCACTGTGGGATTTAATGTCATGTGCACAACAGAGGGCATCTTAGAGATGCCCCCTGAAACTCGACCAACTTCTAGTGACCTGACTGAGTGGCTGCCTAGGCTGCCACCACCAGACTTGTTTCTGGACCCCTGGGTCGAGCACTACTGCTCTCGGGGGCCTGAAGCAATGCACATCCTGGGACGAGGTGCCAAGCCTCCTCCCCCAGGATGGATAGGGTTCAAGAAGGAGAAGCTTCAAAGGCATTCCCCTTTGTGAGCCTTTCCAGACCATTTGCTGCTTTCAGCAACTGGTCCCCGCTGGTTCTACCCCCCACTTTGGGCGGGAGAACTGGCGGGAAAAACAAGTGAGGAAGAGAGTTGTGCCCACCTCTGCCAACTCCACCTCTCAGCTGGGGGAGGCGAGGTGAAGCACAAACTCGAGTCCCCGCCATCTTGAGGATGGGGGGACCCAGCCAACCTGGGACAGGCTCCTACCCCCCTCCCACTGGAGAGTGGCAGAATAGGGGGTGTACCCACCCCAGGGAAGGGACCCATTGGTCCCTGCCCTTTACCTACCTGTAACGCCCCTAAATTTAGTATTTAGGGGGCACCCTGAACCTTGCTTCCTCAGATCCAGAAACGACAAGAAAAGAAGATAAGAAGAAGGACCGAAAAGCCGTGCAGAGCTAACAAGAGGACGACGCCCACTGACTTGGCCCAGCCCTACAGGCCTGTCTCCCCTCGAACCTGCTCCTGCGAAATCCCGGTGTGTCCTGCAGCCAGCAACCTCAAAAACCCCGGAGGACCTGCCTGCCTTCTCTTCAAAGACTGAATCTCCCATGAACACCGGACTTGTTCAAACTGCAGCTTCTGGCTCGGGCCGGACACTGCAAATTCAGCCCACTCTGCACCCCCCGGACCCGGCCCGAGCTCGAGTGGAAAAACACCATGAGGAGGTCCCCCTAGCGGTCCTGACCTGAGATCCGGCGAGCCCTGACCAGCCTCATGCCTCCAGCCAACGCCTGCAGTCTAAATTCAGAAGGCCTCCCTAACAGCGACCAGGAGCTGGTAAGAAGATCTGACCCCAAAAGGCACCCCTGCACCCGACGCCCCACGGCCTTGTGTGCCCAAACCGACGGTGCTTAACCAACCCTTAACTTCCCAACTTACCTCTCCAAGTGGTGGTCGCACCCAGAAATCCTTCGTCTCCCTGCCTGCAGTGCTTTTGCAAACCGGAGGTTCTCCATAGTAAACAACAGGGCGCCCGATGTCGAAACAGCACTCTGCACCCGGCCGCCCCAGTGCCGCTGAGTGTGCACATTTTGTGCTACTTTGTTTCCCCATTTGCCCTGACCTTAACCCTAGGAGCTTTGCTCCCACAACCCAGTGGCCTGCTTGCCAGCAGCCACCAACCGGAGGCCCCCTATCCCCCGTTGGATAACATTGGGCCTCAACACTCTGCACCTGGCCGCCCTAGGGCTGCGGAAGGTACAACAACAGTGCATTACTGACCCTGGGGGACCCCTGAGTCTACCCCCAGAACTTTAACGCCCACAGTCGATTACTTACCTGTGAACTGTTAACCTGTTTTCCCTTCATAGGATAACATTGACACCTTTTCTCCCAAATTTCTAAGTGTGGAGTTTTGAAATCTAAAAATATTCTTAAAAAATCAAATAAATAACCAAAACGTGTTTACTTACCTGTTTGCAGGAAATGTCCCAGTGCTGAATCTAGGTATCCAGCACTGAGTTAGAAAAGTAACGTGAAAAGTAACTTACCTGTAATTTACTGAAAAAGCCTATTCATTTCAATGGACTGTATTTGCTAAGTGCTGCATACTACTGCTCCCCAGTAAATCAAACAAAGTTCAATTTCTATTGCATTTTCAAACTGTTCTATATCCGGTAACTTATTACTGAAAATTATTTAATGCTTACCTGTGCCAGGCTTGCTTCGTTCTAAAAATAAACAATAGTATATTTTTCTACAAAAACAATTGGCCTAGAGTTCAATTCTTGAGTGTATGAATTCATTTGCTGACTGAGTGTGTACATCAAATGCTTAACACTGTCCTCTGATACTGCCTTACTAATTGACCACTCTACCACAAACAGAGAGTAAGGTTCTATCTAACTTTAACCTCTGCCTACCTCTGGGGACACTTGAACTCTATATATACTATACCTAATTTTGATGTAGTATATATACAGCCAGTTTCTTACATTGGTGGATCAGTGGTGGGATACACAACTTGCATTTGTTGGACTACTTGGTTACCACCTGATCACACGACAGAACTCTTAAATTGCCTTTAGACTTCTGAATCTGAAATTACTACTAAAAGTCTTGTTAGGGCCTTCTTTACAAAATAAAAAGTCACTATAGCCAAGGGTAGAGGGGTTAGACCTTTTTTTGTTAGAATGTCTCAAAGTAAGAACCCAGCTATTAGTGAAGATAACCATGATGACATACAGGACATGGTTGAGGAGCTTGACCTCACCCCTTACCTTCACCTGTCTTTTCAGGAGGTAAGGTCCTTTTATAGAATTAAAAACATACCCATGGGCCCACATCCAACCAAACTAAAGCTCCAGGAGCTGTTGGATGAGTATGCTAAGGCCCACCCTTCTGAGAATGTTGATGACCAAGCAGAAGAGGAAGGAGGTGAGGAGGATGGAGATAGGTACCCACCTCCATCACTTCCTAGGGAAGAAAGGGTCCCTGTACCCTTACTTCCAAGAGTTAACCTCTGGGGACCTAGAGGCCACACAGGTGGTTCAGGTCCTGGTGAGGACATTGAGGGCAGCCTCAATGAGGAGGACAGCCTTTAAGCAAGACTGGCCAAAATATTGGATCTAGAGTCCAGACTCCTGGCTCTAGAAAAATTAAGAAAGGATAAGCACCCATCAATGGTGGCAGCAATCCAAATAATAAGGATAAAGAGCAATCTTATGATCCTAAAATCCCTAAAGGGATTGTCCCTAAATTTGAGGAGGGTGATGACATCACTTAATAGTTCACAGCCTTTGAGAGGGCTTGTGACATGAGAAAGGTGAAAAAACCTCTCTGGGGGGCATCCTGTAGAGACTGTTCTCTGGTAACTGCAGAGACAGACTCCTGACCCTCTCTGTGCCAGATGCTGGGTCTTATGACCTCATGAAGAGAACTCTGAGGGATTTGGACTCACCACTGAGGAGTACAGAATTAGATTCAGGGGGGCTCACACAACCCAAAACCATAACGGCATTGATTTTGTAGAAAACTCAGTAAAGACACAAGATGGTTGAATAACTGGACACAATGTGCAAACTTTACTGGACTTTACAATTTGTTTATGAAGAAACATATTTGAAGTAATTGCATGAATGAAAAGTTACATCAGCATTTGGTAGACCTAGGTCTAATTTCTCCCCAAGAATTGGGAAAGAAGGCAGACCACTGCGTTAAGACTAGAGTGACCAAGACAACCACTGGGGGTGACCAAAAGAAGGGGATCACAAACACCCCCCCCGAGGGTAAAGGTGGTGAGAGTCCCCGAGATAAAAAGTCTGAGTCTTCTAAAGGGCCTCAAAAACCTGCACAGGGGGGTGGGTCCCAAAACACTCCCTATACTCCACAGCCCTATAAGGGGAATAACTTTGATCCTGCAAAGGCCTGGTGTAACAACTGTATGAAGTCGGGACACTTAACTGGAGACAAGGCTTGCCTTAGCAAGAAGGCCCCTGGTCCTGCAGCTACAGCTACTCCTGGTGTAGCCAGTCTCCCGATGGGATCAACAGTGTGCCCAGGGCAAATCAGGTTGCACACTGAAGCAGTTCTAGTTTCAGAGGGGGAAGTTGAGTTTGCCACTGTAGCTGTGTGGCCACCCAACTTAAAGAAATACTTACAGTACCCTTGGATTAATGGAACTAGGATAGAGGCTCTGAGGGATACAGGTGCCAGTGTCACTATGGTGAGAGACACTCTGGTTTCCCCTGAGCAATATTTGATTGGGCGTACTTACCCAGTCACCAATGCTGACAGTGTTACCACTAACCATGCAATGGCTATGGTGACATTAGACTTGGGGGGGTTACTTGCCTGAAACAGGTAGTGGTCTCTCCAAAGCTACCAGCTGCATGTCTGCGTGGCAATGACCTGGAAACCTCAGTCTGGGCTGAGGTTGAACTAAAAACCCATGCAGCAATGCTGGATATCTCTGAATAGGTGTGTGTAAAAACAAGAGCACAGAGCAAAAGGCAGAGTGAAAAAATAGTGTTGGAGCCTGAAAGAATGGCCCAACCTACCAAGAGAAAAGGTAGGAAGACTGGGGAACCAGCTTCTGTTCAGAAAAAGGATGAGGATCCCTCTCCTCAGGGAGAGGACTTGGACACCCCAGAGGGAACTGAGCCTATGGAGCTTGACCCTTACCAGGTTGAACTCTTGGGCCCAGGGGGACCCTCTAGGAAAGAGCTGTGCCAGGGGCAGCAAGACTCTCCCACTCTTGAAAGCCTGAGGCAGCAAGCTGTTTCAGAAGCAAAGGGAGATGTCAGTGGTACCCACAGAGTTTATTGGGAAGAGGGATTACTGTACACTGAGGCAAGAGACCCCAATCCTGGTGACCCCAATCCTGGAGCCACCAGGAGAGTAAAGTGCCACAGAAGTACAGGGAGTTCCTCCTAACTTTAGCTCATGACATCCCACTAGCTGGACATCTGGGCCAAACCAAGACTTGGGAAAGGCTAGTTAGCCACTTTTACTGCCCCCAGATGCACCAAAAGGTAAAGGAGTTTGTCAGCTCCTATGTTACCTGTCAGGCCAGTGGCAAGACAGATGTCCACCCAAAGGTCCCCCTGCTAGCACTGCCTGTGGTGGTGGTGCCCTTTGAAAGGGTAGGTATGGAGATAGTGGGCACACAGCCTCAGGGAACACATTCATACTAGTGGTAGTGGATCATGCCACTAGGTACCCTGAAGCAATTCCACTTAGGACTACTACAGCTCCTGCAGTAGCCAAGGCTCTTATTGGTGTCTTCACCAGGGTAGATTTACCTAAGGAGGTGGTTTCAGACAGAGGTTCCAACTTCATGTCGCTTACCTCAAACACATGTGGAAAGAGTGTGGAGTGCAGTTCAAGTTTACTACACCCTATCACCAACAAACCAATGGCCTTGTTGAGAGATTCAACAAGACATTGAAAGGTATGATTATGGGGCTCCCTGAGAAACTCAAAAGGAGATGGGATGTCCTCTTACCATGCCTGCTCTTTGCTTACAGAGAAGTGCCACAGAAGGGAGTAGGGGTTTTCCCCTTTGAAATTCTGTTTGGCCATCCTGTGATGGGACCACTCTGTCTTGTAAAAGAGGGTTGGGAGAAGCCTCTTCAAGAACCCAAACAAGATATTGTGGACTATGTACTTGGCCTAAGGTCCAGAATGGCTGAGTACATGGAAAAGGCATCCAAAAATCTTGAGGCCAGCCAGGTGCTCCAGAAGCACTGGTATGACCAAAAAGCTGCACTGGTTGAATTTCAACCTGGGCAGAGAGAGGCAAGATGGCGGCCGTCCCTTTCGGCTGAGCGAGATCACAGCTCCTCCGGCTCCTGGCTGCAGAGCGGCGTTGGCGAGATACTAGCTTAAGTCCTGCTGCAGTAACACCACACGGAATGCTTCGGTTTTTCCGGCTGTACGCTACCCCCCTGGCGATCTTTCGGCGATTCTACACACTTGCTTGGCGTCCCGCGAGGCTGTTCCATTTCGGAGGCGGAGCTGACTGGATTACTAGCAGGATGCCGCTGCGGGCTGTGCGCGGTAGAACCTGCGGTCCCGCAGACACAGAAAACGGCGGGGCCGGTGTTGGTGAGAGTACACCTGGAGCAGTGGGCTGCGGACAGGTAAAGATAAAAGAACTGCCTGTAGTTGATAAAAGAAATCCGGCAGGGGGGAAAAGAACGGTACCTACTATATTCTCGGCCAGCAAATCTAAACTGTTGGAGGGAGGACCCCCGGGTAGTCGGAGGGACTATTCCGGGGCACCTTCCTACCGCAAAGTTATAGCCGAGCACCGCTGAGAAGCCCCCTCGGGGAGGTCTTTCTCCTAGGATCGTACTAGGCCCAGTAACACCACCACACAGGACTCAATATCAGTTACGTGACTTGGTTCTTTATCAGCAGTAGTACGTTCAATATTTACAGTGGGATCGAGGGATCCTATAAGAGTCTCAATGTCTGTTAGAGGGATAGGGTAGCGGGACAGTCTTAGTACCAACCAAGTACGGGAGGGCTCTGCGCCAGACCTTGAGTGCTGGTCTCAGAGCGGCTCGGACGTGGGGAGCCGCGACGGCGTCTGCAGGGCTCGGGTGGCAGTTCCGCTTAGGTTGAGCCGCGACACAGTCAGCAGGGCTCTGGTGGTAGGTCCGCTTCGGTCGAGCCGCGACGAGGTCAGCTGGGCTCTGATGGTAATGTTCAACAAGGTCGGGCCGCGACAGCGTCAGCAGGGCTCCAAAGGTTCGGGAAGGTCTTTAAGCACGGTGGAGCCGCGACGTCGTCAGCAGGGCTCAGAGGGTGGGTTCAAGGTGAGTCTTCTTCCGTAGGGTCAGCCGCGATCCGATCAGCAGGGCTCTTGACTCCAGGATACAACTACTGTCCTGTTGTCGGGTCGCCCCAGATATAGGACTGGAGCCCTTTGATGTCCGGACCCTTGCGCCCGGGGGGGGGCGGAGAGGCCGAGTAGGGAGCGGCCAGACGCCCAGCAGGAGAGGCGCCAGGCCCCAGAGAGCTGTGGGGCGATCGCACCTAGGTGTGGAAGGACGGTTGGGGGTCCCATCGATACTGCCCTCCGCCGGGAGTGGGAAGGGTTCCCGTAGTATCCCCCGGGCCAGGGGTTGGCGCCTTGATGTCGGGCCTCGCTGGGACAGAAGCCGGGTGAAGCGGGGTCACGCAGGTGGTCACGTGGAGTGACGTGTAATCCAAAATGGAGGAGCCCCGAGGTGCATGGGACCTCGTGCGGCTTAGCGCGGGGAAACAGGACCACGCCACGAGGCCGGCTTCCACATGCGTCCCCCCCAGCTGAAGGCAGGGAGAGTCACCCCTCTCCTTGGGGGTTCTCCTCACCGAGGCGGAAGAATCGGGACAGGCCGTCAGCATTGGCGTGGTCGTTGCCGGGCCGGTGTTCCAAAGTGAAGTCCATCCCTTGCAGCGAGATGGCCCAGCGCAACAGCTTGGGGTTCTCGCCCTGCATTTGCATGACCCACCGCAAGGGCCGGTGGTCAGTCTGGACCCTGAAGTGGGTGCCGAAAAGGTAGGGCCGGAGCTTCTTGAGAGCCCATACCACAGCGAAGGCCTCCCGCTTGATGGTGCTCCACCTCTGTTCTCGCGGCAGCAGTCGGCGGCTGATAAAGGCCACCGGTCGGTCGAGGCCCTTGGCGTCCAGCTGGAAGAGGGCCGCCCCGACCCCGTACTCCGAGGCATCGGTCTGGACTACAAATTCCTTGCTGTAGTCGGGGGCCTGTAGCACAGGGGCAGCGCACATGGCCGCCTTGAAAGCATCAAACGCGGTCTGACAGCGGGGCGTCCAGTGCACCGCCTTGGGCTGTTTCTTTGAAGTGAGTTCTGTAAGGGGGCCCACAATGCTGCCATAATCCTTGATGAATCGTCGGTAGTAGCCTGTGAGGCCTAGGAAGGCCCGGACAGCGGTTTGGGTAGCGGGGGGCTCCCACGCCTGGATGGGGTCGACTTTTAACTGGAGGGGCGCCACCTGGCCACTCCCCACCTGGTGGCCCAGATAGGTCACAGATCCTTGACCGATCTGGCATTAACTGGCCTTAATGGTGAGCCCGGCTCTTTGGAGAGCGGCCAGGACTTCCCCAAGGTACCCTAGGTGCGCGGCCCAGTGGTCGCTGAAGACGGCAATGTCGTCGAGGTAGGCCGCGCTGAAGGCTTCTAGTCCGGCCAGGACCTTGTTTACTAGCCTCTGAAAGGTCGCTGGGGCGTTCTTCATACCGAAGGGCATTACCCGAAAGTGGTAGTGCCCATCGGGGGTGGAAAAGGCTGATCGTTCTTGGGCGCCGGGAGTGAGCTTGATCTGCCAGTACCCAGCGGTGAGATCAAAGGTGCTTAGGTAGCTTGCGGCCCCTAAGCGATCGATTAGCTCGTCTGCTCGTAGCAAGGGGTGGGCATCGGTCTTGGTGACTGCGTTCAGGCCCCGGTAGTCGACACAAAATCTGAGTTCGGGGGCAGTGCCGGGGGCGGCGGCCTTCGGCACCAAGACTACCGGGCTGGCCCACGGGCTGTCGGAAGGCTCGATGACTCCGAGGGCGAGCATCTTGGCGACCTCGGTGTTTATGCAGGCTCGGACTCGGTCAGGTACTCTATAAGCGCGGTGTCGTACAGGGGGGCTGTCCCCCGTGTCCACGTCATGGACGCACCAGGGGGTCACCCCGGGCGTGAGAGAGAAGAGGGCAGCAAAAGGTTGCAGCAGCTTCTGGCAATCATGGCGCTGTTCTGGTGTCAGGGTGGCGGAGAGGCGGACGCCCTCCAAGGAGCCGTCTTGGCCCGAGGACCCCAGGAGGTCTGGTAGGGGCTCGGAGTCACTTTCGCCCCCATCGTCGGTAGCCAGCAGTAGGCTTAGTTCAGTTCGGGCAAAGTGGGGCTTGAGCCGGTTGGCGTGCAGGACCCGGAGGGGGTTCCTCGGGGACTCCATGTCGACCAGGTAGGTGACGGGGCTCTTCCTCTCAACTACCTTGAAGGGCCCGGTCCACTTGTCCTGCAGGGCGCAGGGTTCCACGGGTGACATGACCCAGACTTGCTGGCCCGGCTCGAACTCGATGGCTGAGGCATTTTCGTCATACCAGCGTTTCATGTCTTCTTGGCTGGCTTCGAGGTTGGCTTCTGCCAGGGCCCGGAACTTCCGAGTCTGGTTCCGCAGGGTCAGGAGGTACCAGTAGACGTCAGGGGGGGCATCTTGGACGTTCGCCTCCCAGCCCTCCTTGACCAGGCTGAGGGGCCCTCGGACGGGGTGCCCATACAACAGTTCGAAGGGGCTGAAGCCCAGGGATTTCTGTGGTACCTCCCGATAGGCGAACAGGAGGCAGGGCAGCAGGACATCCCATCTCCTCCTCAGGGGCTCTTCCAGGCCCTTGATCATCCCCTTCAGGGTTCTGTTGAACCGCTCGACCAGTCCGTTCCCCTGGGGGTGGTAAGGGTTGGTGAATTTATAGGTGACCCCACATTGTTGCCAGAGGGATCTCATGTACTTCGAAATAAAGTTCGTACCCCTGTCGCTCACCACTTCTCGGGGGAACCCCACCCTGGAGAAGATGCCCATCAGGGCCCGGCCCACCACTGGAGCTGTCACAGTTCGGAGGGGGACGGCCTCGGGGTACCGGGTGGCGTGGTCGACCAGTACCAGGATGAAGCGGTGCCCCAGGGCGGTTCGGGGGTCGAGGGGCCCCACGATGTCGATTCCCACCCGTTCGACCGGGGTGTGGACGGCTGGGAATGGTTGGAGGGGGGCTTTCACTCGTCCCCCAGTCTTCCCGCTAGCTTGGCAGGTCGGGCAGGACCGGCAGTGCTGGTCCACGTCTCTTCTCATTCGGGGCCAATAGAAATGGGTCACTAGGCGGCTGTAAGTCTTGTCCCGCCCGAGGTGTCCGGCGAGGGGCACGTCATGTGCCAGGTTCAGGAGGAACTCTCGAAATCGGAGGGGGACCACCAGCACCCGGCCGGCCCCTAGTTCGGCGACTTTCTGCTCGCTATACAATAAGTCATTGTCCCAATAAACCCAGTGGGTTCCCGTGGGGTCCCCCGCAGCCTGTGCGGCCGCTTCCTGTCGGGCCCCCTCGAGGGACGGGCAGGCCTTCTGCTCTTGCTGGAATTGTTCGCGGGTGGGGCCCCCGTCGTGGCGCCACTGGGCCAGCTCAGGGATCTCGCTGAGGGGGGCGGCCCCGTTGGGAGAAAGTTCGGATGGACCGGCCTCCTCGTCAGGTTCCTCCGTGCCGGAGGAGGGTGATAGTTCGGGGCCCGTCGGCTGGTCGGGGGCCGTGGCAGCGGCTGGTTGGGCGGTCATGGACCGAGTGGTGGCGCAGGCCCACTCGGGTAGTCCTAGCATTCCCAGATGCTCTTGGCGTTCCACCTGGGCCCAGGGTGAGCTCTCTAGGTCGTTCCCCAGGAGGCAGTCCACCGGGGCGTCATCGCGGACAGTTACTTTTAGGGTGCCGGACACTCCTCCCCACTCGAAGGGGATCCTGGCCATCCGGCACATGCTCTCGGTGTTGTCCGCGGTCCGGACAGGGCATAGGACATGCGGCAGGATTTGTTCGGGGGTCACCAGGTGGCAGCGGACAGCGGTCACACTGGCCCCAGTGTCCCAGAGGGCCTCGGCCCGTCGCCCATTGATGGTGACCCACTGTTGGTACTTCTGGGTGTTGCTTGGGATGGCGGCTCGGGGCACCATTTCTCGGGAGCCCAGGCATACAAGCGACATGGCAGCAGGTTCCCACTCGGGGGACCCGTCGTCGTGGTTTTCCTCCTCGTCTTCTCCCTCCCTCAGGGCTGCGGCGGCTATTTGTCGGGGAGGGGGCCCAGCGGTCCCGTTCCGTCGGTTCACGGGGCAGGCCGGGTCACTCGCATAGTGGCCGGTCTGCTGACAGCCGAAGCAGGTTACTGTCGGTCGTGGTCCAGGCCGTGCGATAGGGGTCCCCCTTCGGCCCTGGGTCGGGGAAGTGTGGTTGGTGGCTTGACCCCGTGGCGGGCTTCGGGGCGGCCTGGCCGGGAATTCTCGACTGCGGTGGGACCCCCCTCCGCCGCCTCGCTGGCGGGGAGGTCCCGTGGTACTCCGTGTGTAGTCCCCCACGGGGTTCCGGGGGACCCGGGTGTTGACCCATCGGTCCGCTTCGGCGGCGAGCTTCCGGGGCTCGGTCAGTTTACTGTCCAGGAGGTGTTGCCTTAGTTCAACAAAGCAGTTGTTGGCGAGGTGCTCCCAGACAATGAGGTCGAACAGTTCATTATATGAGGTGACCTTGCTTCCTTTTATCCATCCTTCCAACGCTCGGCTGAAGAAGTACACGTATTCGACCCATGTGGTACCGGGGAGCTTCTTGCAGTCCCGGAAGCGTTGCCGGTACATCTCAGCTGATAGTCCGTAGCGTGTGAGTAGGGCTTCTTTCATGTGGTCGTATGAGGTCATCACCGCGTCGGGGAGTTGCAGCAGGGTATCCCGGCCCTCGCTGAGGAACCTCCCCCATAGGCCGGCACCCCAATCCTTCCGAGGTACCCGATGGGAGGTCATTGCTACTTCGTACGCTCGGAACCATTGCTGGATGTCGTCATTTTTATAGTACTCCTTGACGACATCCTTGGGGATGTGAACCTTTGGCTCGGTCAGGGGCAGAGCGTCCCGGGCTCCGGGGTTGCTGGTCTCCCCTGTTTTAGCTTTTAGTTCAAGTTCCTTAAGGCTCCTCTCGTGCTCGAGGGTTAGCCGTCTCTCCTCTAGTTTCCGATGCCGTTTCTTTTCCTCGATTTCCTCTTGCAGCCGTAGTTGCTCCAAGGCTATCTTCTTCTCCGCCAGTAGGAGCTCACCGTCCAGCCGGAGTCGGGCGAGGTCCATTTCGTGTGTCCGGACCCTTTCCCGTTCTCGTATTTCTTCGTGGGAAAGGCTGGTTTCTGGGGCGGTTCGCTCCCCATCTGTCGGGGTTGGGGTCGGCAGGTTTCCGTCCCGGGCCGAGGTCCTTTCGGCTCGGGTTCTGCCCAGGCTTTCAGGGCTTTCTGCATTTCCTCCTTGGTGCCCAATCCTGTGGTTGGGATCCCTTTGTCCTTGCAGAATTGTTTGAGTTCTTTGTGGGTGTATTCTTCCAGTTTTTCCAACTGGAAGGTTGCGGCCACGGTTGCTTCTTGGCCGTCCATGGTTCCCTTTTTCTTTTTCCGTCTGGTCAGGTAGTGGGTGCGTTACTTGCCTGTACGATTGCGTCTGGCTCGGATCCCGTCGCTGGCCACCAAATGTTGGAGGGAGGACCCCCGGGTAGTCGGAGTGACTATTCCGGGGCACCTTCCTACTGCAAAGTTATAGCCGAGCGCCGCTGAGAAGCCCCCTCGGGGAGGTCTTTCTCCTAGGATCGTACTAGGCCCAGTAACACCACCACACAGGACTCAATATCAGTTACGTGACTTGGTTCTTTATCAGCAGTAGTATGTTCAATATTTACAGTGGGATCGAGGGATCCTATAAGAGTCTCAATGTCTGTTAGAGGGATAGGGTAGCGGGACAGTCTTAGTACCAACCAAGTACGGGAGGGCTCTGCGCCAGACCTTGAGTGCTGGTCTCAGAGCGGCTCGGACGTGGGGAGCCGCGACGGCGTCTGCAGGGCTCGGGTGGCAGTTCCGCTTAGGTTGAGCCGCGACACAGTCAGCAGGGCTCCGGTGGTAGGTCCGCTTCGGTCGAGCCGCGACGAGGTCAGCTGGGCTCTGATGGTAATGTTCAACAAGGTCGGGCCGCGACAGCGTCAGCAGGGCTCCAAAGGTTCGGGAAGGTCTTTAAGCACGGTGGAGCCGCGACGTCGTCAGCAGGGCTCAGAGGGTGGGTTCAAGGTGAGTCTTCTTCCGTAGGGTCAGCCGCGATCCGATCAGCAGGGCTCTTGACTCCAGGATACAACTACTGTCCTGTTGTCGGGTCGCCCCAGATATAGGACTGGAGCCCTTTGATGTCCGAACCCTTGCGCCCGGGGGGGGGGCGGAGAGGCCGAGTAGGGAGCGGCCAGACGCCCAGCAGGAGAGGCGCCAGGCCCCAGAGAGCTGTGGGGTGATCGCATCTAGGTGTGGAAGGACGGTTGGGGGTCCCATCGATACTGCCCTCCGCCGGGAGTGGGAAGGGTTCCTGTAGTATCCCCCGGGCCAGGGGTTGGCGCCTTGATGTCAGGCCTCGCTGGGACAGAGGCCGGGTGAAGCGGGGTCACGCAGGTGGTCACGTGGAGTGACGTGTAATCCAAAATGGAGGAGCCCCGAGGTGCATGGGACCTCGTGCGGCTTAGCGCGGGGAAACAGGACCACGCCACGAGGCCGGCTCCCACATAAACCCAGAAAAAACATTGACTCTAAACAACCTAGCCTTGATAACTTACAAAAGGGCGTCTTGCAGTTGGAAACAACAGCGGGGGGTAGCAATGTATCTTTGCGAGAGGGTTCAACAGAGGATATAATTGGCAATACTCTGAACCCAGAGGTGTTATCTACTTCACCAGTGATCATTCCGACTTTAATAGCAATGCCAGCGGATCCTCTAGCGGATCCCTTCAGTGGTTTGAATATTGAAGAAAGTCAGCAATCGGTGCAGGAAAATACCACAGCACAGATGAGCATAGCTGATCACCGTCGAGAGTCTGTATCTAACCTACCAGAAACTGCCAGCTTCAATACCTGGGATGTAGTTAAAGATGTTGATTCTGGGGACTTTTTTTCACTTTCTGATACCTCTGACGCATCGGAGGGAGAACCTGAGCTTTCAGACAATGCAAGTACACATGCGAGACGTGGCCGAGCGTTGGAGAAATCAGGGGAAAGTCAGTCAAATAAAAGGAGCCCTCAAACGGTACGGAAGAAAGATGGGAGAGAGAAGGGGCCTAGCCCTCACTCTCCAAGGAGCGATGTAACTAAAGGCTTACATTGTGATTATTCCTTCACTACACAACTTGGAGTAAGTGGTGCTGTGGCTGAAGACTGTCTCTCTACATATGTGCCTGGGAACAGTACGGGCAATCTTGAAAATATATCATTAGCGGATATATATCAGAGTATCCATGCCCATAGGGAAGAAACTAGAACCGAGGGTCAGCGTATGCAAGGTGCTTATCGTAAATTGCAAAACTCTGTCAGAAGAATTGAAAAATCTTGTACTGAATTTACTACTTGCTTTTCAGAAGCTGAAGCTCGCATCTCATCTTTAGAGGATGAACTGGTCGCCCAAAAAGCCACTACTGAGTCCCTACAAGCCACAAAAGACGACACGCTCTGGAAATTAACGGATTTGGAAAATCGACTACGCCGGAACAACCTACGCGTTATTGACATTCCTGAGGGGGCTGAAGGGACAGATGTGCGGCAATTTATTATTGAATTATTCACAGAAGCTTTTCCAATGCTAACACACTGGAATTGGAAGTCAGAAATACAGAGGGCCCACAGGTTTCCTTTTACCCCCCGATCTAGACCAGGGTCTAGCAATATACGTCCTAGAGCAATTTTAATCTTTATCAGCAACTTTTTAGCGAGGGAGGCCCTTTACGATCTGGCTCGCCCTGATCGTAAAAAGATAGGCAGAGGTATTGAATTTTTTGTCCGACCAGATTATTGTCCACTCACAGTTGAGGCTAGATGGCAGCTACGGCAACTTATCACTCCATTTAGGAACAAAGGTGCACAGGCATTTTTATTAAACCCAGCAAAATTGAAAGTGGTTAATAAAGATCAGGTACGATATTTCACTTCAGAAGTGGCAGCAAAAGCGCACCTACACTCACTTTAAGTGATCGCTGATTTATTTTATTATAATTTTTTTTTTTTCTCTTTCTTAAAAACTGTGACGGGGCCCTTCGGGCAGCACCGGGAACACAGGAGGGTACAGACTGGTGGACACCGGTAACCAGGGTCCCTAACGTTCTCCCTTCTCCACAGAACGAGTGGGCAACGGACATGGAAGAACAGCCTCAGCCGGCCATGGCCGGGCCCTTTAACTGGACCGATCTGGGGACTCAAGCCCCGCCCAGGGACGACGTCACGAAGCCGGGAGATTCAAAAGGAGGCGGAACCAGGAAGTGGGCGGACGGCGATTCCGGGAGGAAGGACGAAGGCGAGACAGAGAACGACGGTGAGGAGGAGAATATCGGAACGAGAGAGAGGACATCGGAGGAAACAGAAGGAAGGAGAGCCGAGAGACCCGGCGGCTATGGACTCCGTGAAGCGCCCTGCCACGTTCCCAGGGGAGGAGCGTGGCTCGGACAGGTACGGGACCGGGTAGCGGGTTGGATGGGAAGGCGGGAGAACCCGCATCACTCGAGCAACCCGTAAATCCCTCTACGTCTTTAGTTTGTAAAAACCCCTCACCTTTCTGCCACTCCATTATTAGTTAATCACACCTACGGTGCTTCCTCACTCCCCGGTCCTTGGTGCTAGGGCTGCGCGCCTATACCTCACAAAGCTAATATCGTCCCTTATCTCTCTCTCCCTTGGGGGCATCCGGAGAACCATCCTCGGAACCGCGGACGAAGCCCCAGAGGGAAAGAGGAGCGAACCAACCCTGCGCTCAACGGACACCGCCCCCCCCCACCACGGATCCAGCGACCTTTGCAAGGGAAAGGCTAACCAGCCGGACGAAAAGAAAACTTGTATCAATAAAACCCTATATACCGAGAGTTCGTGTAGTGTCCCTCCTTGACGCCCAATCACAAAAACTTTATCAAAGAAAAAGTTACATGCAGCAGGGCTTTCTGTGTACCTGTGTATGTGAGAAGTTAATGGTATTTACTTTGCAGCCGGGAGTTGGGTGAGGAAGCCGGATCGCAATCCATCACCGGGACCTTGTGTCCCAAAGCCTTGTTTTGGGGGAAGGAGTGGGGGGGGGGGGGTCAGGGCTTCGGTCGAAGCCTTGTGGTGGAGGGGTGGCACTTTGGGTGGGGTCAAGGGGGCGGTGTGGGGGGGGCAGAAAATGTATAAAAAAGTTCATGGTAGGAATAGAGTGAAGCAAATAGTATACAATTTAAAGATGTATAAATGTTTGATGACAAGGACGAGATATGAGATAAACCAAAATGATCTATGGAGATTAAAGTATTTGAGGTTCTGGAACAATTATGGCAGCAACAGTAACTAGGTGTGGAATGACTGGCTTACGCATATGCTCGTTTAATGTATGTGGTCTCAATAATCGTGATAAACGTCAGCGAGTCGCAGCTGAAATACGGATGTTACATCCCGATCTGCTATGTATCCAGGAAACACATATTCCCTGGGGGAGGAAGCATTTGATAACTGAGATTGGGCTCTCCGTTTTAGTATGCACGCAGCAATCTACGACAAATAGGGGGGTAGCAATTTTGGCTAATTCCACAGTACAGGGAACAGGCAGAACGATGGCGGATAAACATGGCAGATGGGCTATCACAACAGTAATAATTTGTGCCCAGATATATACTGTGTGTTCAATCTATGGGTCTAATTTTGATGAGGCTGAAGTACTGGATACACTAAATGTGGAATTGGCCTTATGGCCCACTCCTTTGATTATATGCGGAGACCTCAACATACATATAGAGTCACAAGGCCTACGGGCTGGTGGAACGCAATATGGGGGAAGGAAACCCAGAGTATTTAAGGCTCTGTCTAGTCTGATGTTGGATCATGGTCTGGTCGATGCCTGGGGGACACTCCGTGGATCAGAACCTGGGTGCACATTTTATTCTTACCCGCATCGTAAGCTGGTTAGATTAGATTACTTTATTCTTTCCCCAGAGTTGCTAAGCCGGGCATCAATCTCGATAGCAGCAAGAATTACCTCAGATCATGGACCTCTAATACTGAATACACCTGCAGCCAAAATTGATGTTAAACCCAAGACTTTCACTTTCGATCGGAAAATGTTGATGGAAGAGCTATTTGTAAACCACCTGAGGGAATGGATAAAGCAATTTCTGATTATTAATCGCAACTCTGCCCCCTGTGGGATGGTCTGGGACTCGTTTAAAGCGGCAATACGGGGTGAGACCCTCAGCTTTGGGCTATATAGACAAAAAGGGATAAAGCAGGCTATGCAGGTACTGTATTCAAATCTGGTTAATGCGGAGTTAAATTTAGTACATGGGATAAGCTTGAAAACAATGATAGATCCATTGCAGATGGAGGTGGCTAGGTGTAAGGCCAAAATTAATCTCCAATGGAGTAAGGATATAGCAGCCAAATATAAACGTAAGCGTGAAATTAGCTATGAGTACGGTGAAAAGGTGGGACATTGCCTCGCACAGAGACTACGAACTAAGGAGAGAGCGCAGCGTATTGATACAATAATAGATGCACAGGGAAACACCTAAAGAGATCCTTGAAGTATTCCATGACTACTACAGTAAACTTTACACAGGGGAGCCCCCTGATATGTTTAATGGGGAGATGCTTTTACGGGATAACATCGTGGCAAAGCTAGACCCCACTGCTGCAGCCACTTTGGATATGCCCATTACTATCGATGAATTAGAAGGGGCAATTAATAATTTGGCCTCTGGTAAAGCCGCAGGGCCAGACAAAATACCTTTAGAATTTTACAAGACATTCTTCACGGAAATTAAAGCTGATTTACTTGTTACCATACTTCAGGCACAGAAGGGTGCTCCTCCGCCTTCCTGGAAGGAAGCAAATGTAATCATCTTTAGGAAAAAGGATACACCTCCAACTCTTCCTGGTTCCTACCGGCCTATATCGTTGGTTAATGTTGATGGCAAAATATATGCCAAAATTTTGGCCGATAGACTCGCGAAGGTCATTATATCCTTGGTATCTGTCAGACAACACGGATTTATACCAGGTCGGGGGACCACTAATCACATCAATCGTGTACTTACAATGATTGACTGGGCTAATGTAAAACATGCTGAATTCGGCCTCATCCTTCTCGATGCAGAGAAGGCATTTGACCGGGTGGCATGGGATTTTCTTTGGGCAGCCCTTCTGCATGTGGGCCTGAACCCAGATTTTATTAGTGCCATCCGCGTGCTGTATCAAGACCCAACGGCAAAGATCTGTATTGCGGGAAACGAGTCAGACGCGATCTCGATTTCCAGAGGCACACGTCAGGGCTGTCCCTGTTCACCCCTGCTATTCTCTTTATATATAGACACTTTTTTAAATATGCGTGAACGTACTCCGAGAATTGACTCCATGGTTTGTGGGCTTGAATCCTGCCGAGTGCTTGCCTATGCCGATGATATAGCGGTTGTTACATCGAACCCTATGGCAGCAATACAGGTAATCGAAAATCTTGCCCTAAATTATGGTACTGCTTCTGGATATAAGTTAAATATATCCAAAACACAAATTTTGAGTTTAAATCAACCAAATTGTAACGACCCAAGAAATATGACAGAAGTAACTTATTTGGGGATTAAGTTACGGACCTGTCTAAAATCAATGGTTGATGTTAACTGGGTTGGCATTGAGAGGGCGACTAAAGAACAATTAGATCGCTGTGAGTGTCTACATCTCTCTCTGGTTGCCCGTTGTAACGTCTTAAAAATGGTGATTTTACCAAAAGTTCTCTATTTTTTTCGAGCTGTTTCACTTGAGATTACCCGTATACAACTACAAAAGCTACAGTCAATTTGTGCTAGATTTTTATGGGCACAGGGGAAAGCCCGCAGAGCTATGCAGTTTATGACATTACCTCGAGAAAGAGGAGGGTGGGCGGTTCCTGACTTTACATTGTACTACTACGCCTGCATGCTTCAACATATGCGAATATTACTAACTGGGGAAGAGGTGGCAAACACTGCGGAATATCCATCAATATTTCAAATTTTGTTAGGCACCGAGGCCAATAAGCGTCTCTTTATATCCCTTGAATTAAACTACTATAAGAGGACAAGATTTAAAGTTTTAATGGCAGTGTTCAAAATATGGAGAATTGTAAGGAAACAATATAAGATTACAAAAATTTCGTATTTCTGTTTTTTGGGATAGGGTGGTCAAGAAGTGGAGGGAGCAGGGGATAGTTTGTATTGGGGATCTGTATTCGGATGGGGTTATATCATCATTTACCGCTCTCTCTGGGAAATATGGTATACCCAGAAATGATTTTTTCAAGTATTTGCAACTTCGGGATTTCCTATTTAAAAAGGGAGGGATAATTGAACCTAATCCTTTAGTAGAAGGGATAAGGAAGAGGACTCGTATTGGTATGCTATATAATATCCTCCGACAGACCCAAGTGGACGATCTGGGCAAGCATAATTTGCTTTGGGATACTAGGTTGGGGAAAACAGGTATTAACCTTGAAGCCTATATCAATGTTGCGGCAAGGGTTTTTGTGTCTGCTAACCTGAGAACACAATATTATAAGACAATGTTTAACCTCTACTATTCGCCTGTCAGAATTGCCAAATGGGGCAGTTTAAATGATGGAAAATGTTTTCGGTGTGGTAGTGAAGCTGCAGATATTGTCCACATTTTTTATACCTGTAGAGAATTAGACACCTTTTTTTTGCATATTGAACAGTTTCTACATGAAATATCAGGAGTAGCTGTTCAACTATCAGTCACTGACATGTTATTAGGGATGGACACAGAAATTATATGTACACACCCAAGATATAAAATACGTTACTTAATTTTTTTAGTTACAGCTATTGCTAGGTTATGTATTGCCTCTATGTGGCTCCAAAAAGAGGCGCCAATGTTTGAGCACTGGCGTGCCAGATTCTTTAGCATATTTTATTTAGAATATAGCCTCTATGCTGTGAAAGGCCTAAGCAAACAAAAGCTTGGTAAGGAAATTTGGGGGTTAGTAATAGATTATATGAGAGATTGAGAATTCTCTTCCTCTTCTGTAATATGGTTTGGGTGTATGGCCTCTCTTAATTAATCAATGTACTAGTTGTTGCACTGCTCTATGATGCTGCTCTATTCCATCTGCTCTTCTGCTGCTTATTCTTTATTAAATGTATATCTATGCATACTGTATACTGTAATAATCAAATACTGATAACTCATCTATTGTGTTTGATTGTATCTATTTCTGTATAAGATAATTTGTATACCATGAACTGAATAAATACAATTAAAAAAAAAAAGAATTTCAACCTGGGCAAAAGGTGTGGGTGTTGGAGCCAGTGGCCCAAGGGCACTCCAGGACAGATGGAGTAGCCCTTACCCTATCCTAGAGAAAAAGAGTGACATCACCTACTTAGTTGACCTGGGCACAAGCAGGACACCCAAAAGGGTTATCCATGTGAACCACCTAAAGCTCTACAATGACATAACCATGCTGATTGTGACTGATGAGGAACAGGAAGCAGAGAGTGAACCTCTCCCTGACCTCCTCTCCCATAGCCCAAAAGATGGGTCAGTTGATGGAGTTGTCTTTTTAGACACCTTCTCTGCCCAACTGAGAGCAAGTCTTGCAGCAGCATGCTAAGCTCTTTTCTTTGTCCCCTGGTCTGACAAACTGGTGTACCAACGATGTGGACACTGGTGACAGTGCACCTGTCAAAAACAAAATCTATCGACAGTCAGACCAAGTCAAGGAAAGCATCAGAGCTGAAGTCAGAAAGATGCTGGAGTTAGAGGTTATTGAACCCTCTGAGAGCCCCTGGGCTAGCCCAGTGGTTCTGGTCCCCAAACCTCACCCAAAGGGTGGAAAGAGAGAAATGAGGATTTGTGTGGATTATAGAGGGCCCAACTCTGTCACCAAGACAGATGTTCACCCTAGCCCAAGAGCTGATGAGTTGATAGACAAATTGGGGGCAGACAAATTTCTAAGTACCTTTGACTTAACTGCAGGGTACTGGCAGATTGGCATGGCCCCAGGAGCAAAAGAGAAAACAGCATTCTCCACACCTGATGGGCATTATCAGTTCACTGTTATGCCCTTTGGTTTAAAGAATGCCCCTGCCACCTTCCAGAGGTTGGTGAATCAAGTCCTTGCTGGGTTGGAGTCCTTTAGTGCAGCTTATCTTGATGATATTGCTGTCTTTAGTACCACCTGGCAGGATCACCTGATCCACCTAGGGAAGGTTTTAAAAGCCCTGCAAACTGCAGGTCTAACTATCAACGTATCCAAATGCCAGATAGGCCAGGGCACTGTGGCGTACTTTGGCCACATTGTTGGTGGACGTCAGGTACAGCCCTTACAGACCAAGATCCAGGCCATACTGGACTGGGCAGCTGCAACCACCAATACCCAAGTCAGGGCATTCCTTGGCTTGCCTGGATGCTACAGGAGGTTTGTGAAGGGATATGGATCCATTGTGACTCCCCTCACAGAACTCATCTCCAAGAAAATGCCCCAAAATGTTAACTGGACAGTTAGTTGCCAAAAGGCTTTTGACACCGTGAAAGAAGCAATGTGCTCAGCACCAATTCTGAAGGTTCCAAATTATGCCAAGCAGTTCATAGTGCAGACTGATGCCTCTGAGCTAGGGATAAGAGCAGTCCTATTCCAGACCAATGATGAAGGCCAAGACCAGCCTGATTCTTTTATAAGCAGAAGGTTTCTTCCCAGGGAGCAGCGTTGGAGTGCCTTCGAGAGGGAGGCCTTTGCTGTCGTTTGGTCCCTGAAGAAGTTGAGACCATACTTGTTTGGTACTCACTTCCTAGTTCAAACTGATCACAGACCTCTCAGATGGCTAATGCAAATGAAAGGAGAAAATCCTAAACTGTTGAGGTGGTCCATCTCCCTACAGGGAATGGACTTTGAAGAAGTGGAACACAGACCTGGTACTGCCCATGCCAATGCAGATGGACTTTCCAGGTTCTTCCACTTAGACAATGAAGACTCTCTAGGGAAAAGTTAGTCTCATCATCTTTCGTTTGAGGGGGTTGTGTGAGAAAGTGCCCTCTTTCTTGCATGGTATGCCCCCACTTTTTGCTGAATTTCTGATGTTCTTTGACTGAGTGTGATCTGGGCTCCTGCTAATCAGGTGCCCAGGGCCTATGTTCCTTCCTAAAACTGCATTGAAGCCTAAACCCAATTGGCATCTCTGGCCACATGTCAGCCCCTGGTAAATGGTACCACAGGTACCCAGGGCACTGTGATCAGAGAAGGCCTCTAAGGGCTGCAGCACTTATTGTGCCACCCGTGGAGGCCCTGTATCCTGACATTCACACACTGCCTTTGCAGGCTGCATCTTGGTGCAGAACAAAGTGAAGAGTAGACATGGCACACATCCCTGTGTGTCATGACCACAAACCACTGCCCTGGCATACATCAGTCACCCCTCTAGCTGGGTGCCTTATGGCAGTGGTGAGGGTACAGGTGCATGAGCCCTGTACCCCTACAGCGCCCAATCCCATTCCTGGGCACTGTAAGTACAGTGCTGCCATTAAGAGTATATGGTGCTGGGAGTTTGTCATTACAAAATCCACAACACCATAATGGCTACACCAAAGACTGGGAAGCTTGGTATCAAACTTCCCAGCACATTAAACCCACACTGATGCCAGTGTGGGATTTAATATAAAATGCACAACAGAGGGCATCTTAGAGATGCCCCCTGAAACTCGACCAACTTCTAGTGACCTGACTGGGTGGCTGCCTAGGCTGCCACCACCAGACATGCTTCTGGACCACTGGGTCGAGAGCTGCTGCTCTCAGGGCCTGAAACAATGCACATCCTGGGACGAGGTGCCAAGCCTCCTCCCCTAGGATGGGCAGAGTTAACGAAGGAGAAGCTTCAGAGGCATGCCACCTTTGTGACCATCTCCAGACCATTTGCTGGTTTCAGCAACTGGTCCCCACTGGTTCTATCCCCCACTTTGGGCGGGTAAAACGGCGGGAAAAACAAGTGAGGAAGCGAGGTGTGCCCACCTCTGCCAACTCCACCCCTCAGGTGGGGGAGGCGAGGTGAAGCACAACCTCGAGTCCCCGCTATCTTTAGGATGGGGGGACCCAGCCAACCAGGGACAGACTCCTGCCCCCATCCCACTGGAGAGTGGCAGAATAGGGGGTGTACCCACCCCCGGGAAGGGACCCATTGGTCCTGAAGAACCAGGCTGAATTAGGCCTGGCGGCGCAGGGTACGCCTGAAATCTTCTGAGTTCGCCTTCACTAGTTGTACAGAGACACGGAACACTCTGTTGGCATAGGAACTTCAATTTATTAGCTGCAGCTAGGTACAGTTGTCCTAGAAGTACATCAGTGGTAGGTTCTCAGGAGACTGCCACTTCAATCCGTGGCTCACAGTCTTTTATAGCGCTTGAATCCCCTAAAGCAACAACCCCCTCAATATGCAATAAAAACAAACAAATCATCCACTAGCACACATTCTTTGTACAAGATACAGGATAATAGGTAATAGAAATTCCTTCCCTAGGGTCGTGTTCTCTACCTGACCCTATAGGCCAGGTGGCATGAGCATTCCTAAGTTAAATTAATTTACAACAGGACGTGTTTGCGTGTTGCAGGTGGTGATTCGTAAAACAATTGGAGAGGCAGAGAAGGATCACCAAGGTTCAATAGATGGTTATCACGGGAATTAGTTGCTTCGAGCCGGGTCTCAGAATATACTTTGCTCAGAGAGACAGGAAAAGGTCGTTTAACATGTTACGGTACAGAGTATAAAAGAAACGCTACGAAGGTCGTCGGTGCCTGAGTGAGGGCAACATCACAATGGTGTCAATACGCAAGATGGAGCCGTAATCAAATTTCCTCAGTCCCTGCCCTTTACCTACCTGTAACGCCCCTAAATTTAGTATTTAGGGGGCACACTGAACCTTGCTTCCTCAGATCCAGAAACGACAAGAAAAGAAGATAAGAAGAAGGACCGAAAAGCCGTGCAGAGCTAACAAGAGGACGACGCCCACTGACTTGGCATCAGCCCTACAGACCTGTCTCCCCTCAAACCTGCTCCTGCGAAATCCCGGTGTGTCCCGCAGTCAGCAACCTCAAAAACCCCGGAGGACCTGCCTGCCTTCACTTCAAAGACTGAATCTCCTGTGAACACCGGACTTGTTCAGACTGCAGCTTCTAGCTCCGGCCGGACACCTCAAATCCAGCCAATTTGCACCTGCCGAACCCAGCTCGAGCTCGAGGGGAAAAACACCACGAGGAGGTCACCCCAGTGGTCCTGACCCAAGATCCGGTGACCCCTGACCTGCCTCAAGCCTCCAGCCGACACATGCAGTCTAAATCCAGAAGGCCCCCCTAACCACGACCAGGAGCTGGTAAGAAGATCCGACCCCAAAAGGCACCCCTGCGCCCGACGCCCCACGGCCTTGTGTGCCCAAACCGACGGTGCCTAACCAACCCTTAACTTCCCAACTTACCTCTCCAAGTGGTGGTCGCACCTAGAAGTACTTTTTCTCCCGCATGCAGTGTCTTTGAAAACCGGAGGATCTCCATAGTAAACAACAGGGCGCCCGACATCGAAACAGCACTCTATACCCGGCCGCCCCAGTACCACTGAGGGTGCACCTTTTTTGCTACTTTGTTTCCCCATTTGCCCTGACCTTAACCCTAGGAGCTTTGCCCAGTGGCCGGCTTGCCAACAGCCACCAACTGGAGGCCCCCTATTCCCCTTTGGATAACATTGGGCCTCAACACTCTGCACCCGGCCGCCCTAGTGCCGTGAGGGTGCAACAACAGTGCATCACTGACCCTGGGGTACCCCTGAGTCTAAACCCAGAACCTTAACTCCCACAGTCGATCACTTACCAGTAAACCGTTAACCTGTTTTCCCTCCATAGGATAACATTGACACTTTTTCTCAAAAAAATTTGAAGTGTGAAGTTTTGAAATCTAAAAATATTCTTTAAAAATCACACAAATAACCAAAACGTGTTTACTTACCTGTTTGCAGGAAATGACCCAGTGCTGAATCTAGGTATCCAGCACTGAGTTAGAAAAGTAACGTGAAAAGTAACTTACCTGCAATTTACTGAAAAGGCCCATTCATTTCAATGGACTGTATTTGCTAAGTGTTGCATACTACTGCTCCCCTGTAAATCAAACAAAGTTCAATTTCTATTGCATTTTCAAACGGTTCTATATCCAGTAACTTATTACTGAAAAGTATTTAATGTTTACCAGTGCTAGGCTTGCTTGGTTCTAAAAATAAACAACAGTATATTTTTACACAAAAACAATTGGCCTAGAGTTCAGTTCTTAAGTGTGTGAATTCATTTTCTGACTGAGTGTGTAAATCAAATGCTTAACACTGTAGTATGCAACACTTAGCAAATACAGTCCATTGAAATGAATAGGCTTTTTCAGTAAATTACAGGTAATTTACTTTTGACGTTACTTTTCTAACTCAGGGGCATATCTACAAGGCGGCGATAAAAAATTATCGCTGCTTTTGCGGCTGTTTTCAGCCGAAAAGCGGCGATAATTTTATCGCTATATCAGCAAGGTCACGCTATCGCGTGAAACCTTGCCTTAGCACCTGCATTCTAAACGCCCATCTTTGCATCTCTAATGAGATGCAAAGTGGACGTTCCTCTCCAGGATAACGGGAGAAATGTCGCTAAGCGACATTTCTCCTATTATCAAGCCTCACGCAAAGCAGCATAGCGACAATAAAAGTAGCGATAACCTCTGTTATCGCTACTTTCCTTACGCCTGCTTTAAAACTGACTTAGCCATGATACCCTATGGAAGGTGGATATCATGGCTAAGTATGTGAGGCCCTATTAGCAAGCTATCGCCAAACTTCGTGAGATTATCGCTGGGTTTCCAGCGATAATATCACGTTTGGCAGTTAGCGCTAGGATTTTTATCGCTTTTGAGATAAGCGTTGCTAATAGCACGCTATCTCAGCGATAAAAATCCACGCTAGCCGGCGATAATTATCCTAGCGCTAAGTGCGCTTAGCGATATTTATTGCCGGTTGTTGCTGATATGCCCCTCACTGCTGGATACCTAGATTCAGCACTGGGACATTTCCTGCAAACAGGTAAGTAAATACGTTTTGGTTATTGGAGCGATTTTTAAAGAATATTTTCAGACTTCAAAACTCCACACTTCGAAACTTTTTCGAGAAAAAGTGTCAATGTTATCCTATGGAGGGAAAACAGGTTAACAGTTCACAGGTAAGTGATCGACTGTGGGAGTTAAGGTTCTGGGTTTCGACTCAGGGGTACCCCAGGGTCAGTGATGCACTGTTGTTGCACCCTCAGCGGCACTAGGGCGGCCGGGTGCAGAGTGTTGAGGCCCAATGTTAATCAATGGGGGATAGGGGGCCTCCGGTTGGTGGCTGCTGGCAGCAGGCCACTGGGTTGTGGGAGCAAAGCTCCTAGGGTTAAGGTCAGTGTGAGAAGTTGGCCTGGCATATGCTGTCCACTAGTTATAGTGGGCACCTTGCACCAGTCCAAACAACCCTTATTGATGATAGGTTTAAAGACAACCTTTATTGAAAGCTATCCTAGTGGTAGCTATGGAGAGCAGCCTTCAGGCTAAGTCTTGAAGGAGTGTAAAGCTGCTTGGTTTACCAGATTATAACCTCTTGAATTACTAAATGAAAGGAGAAGCACACAAGGTATATATATATAAAATATATGCATTTATTTCTAAACACTCTCTACTAACCCCTTTATGAAGTTAGAGAGCAAGACACACAATAATACAGTTCTAAAACGACAGTATATAGCACAATATACAATGGGCCCTAGAGGCGGACCAAACCATATATTAAGAAAGTGGTATAAGAACCACGATTTGACTAGACACAAGGCCTAGAGCCTGTAGAATCGCTGGGAGCCCAAAGAACCACCCAAGGTAGTGACACAGGGGACCCACGGGGGACGTGTGCAGTGTGAGAACACAGCCGCGAGCTCCGTTAGCTTCTATGGGGAAAGTCGCGGTTGAAATTTTAAAGTTTAAGGACACTTAGGAGAGAACTTTGAGAAAACCCCTTTAGACTTAGGGGGTTCTAGGGCCAACACACACGGGAGCACCAGAGTACTCGAGTTACCTCACCCAGCGAAGCCGGGTGCATAGGTGTCAAATGGTGTCGGGTCGCGTCGTTGTTTTCAATGGCGACCTGCTGCAAAGTGCTGCTGCCGTGAAGGAGAGAAGTGTCCGGTGTGATCCAAACCTGGATCGAAGATCAGAAGAACCTGAAAGCAGAGAGGACAGAGTTTGGGTCACTTGCCAGTGACCAGGGGCACGATAGACGAATGTCCACCGATGTCGGGCGTTTCAGGTGCGAAGAGGTGAAGCTTGACTCTGCAGCCACGAGGATCAGGAGGCGTTGAGGATGACCAGGAGATGGATTAGAGCTGTCCCACGAAGGATGTCGAGTGCTGCAGTGTCGGTGCCTGGATTGGACCCAACAAGCCTTGGCAACAGCAACCTACGCAGGAAGAGAAAAGATGCTTTGGTGCGGACCAGAAAGATCCTGGTGACTCCCCAAGCAATGGAGAGTCAGGGCACATCTGGAGCAACCAGGTAAGCCCAATCAAAGTTAAAGTTACCTTCACAGGGACCCACCAGTCGACGGACCAGGGATCGCAAAGGGGCCTTGAGAGAAAACACAAACATAAAGGCTCTGTTAGCTGGTACCGGGTATACCGGGGCTGTCATGTCTCTCCCTCTAGAAGGGTGGGATCATACTCCCGCACCAGTTACTAGTGTGGGGGTATGGTTCCAAGGTGTTTGATACCAAACAAGACATGTTTCTGAGCAGCCATCCCAAATTTAGCATTTACCATTTGGTTATAATGCACTTAAGAGTATATGGTTTGGCTGCATCACAAACAATCCCGGAATAAAGGTTCTGAAGGTTGCAGAAGGGCTCTGCTCATGTATGGGCACCCTCTCACGTAAAACCCAGCACCCTGCCTTCAGGATTAGTAAGGCCTGCCATAGCGGTGACTGATAGGTTTATATGTGCAGTGATATGGAGAGATAAAGGGAACCTATATCTCAGAAAGGGGTGCATGCACCACCTTACCCAGGCTGCAGGAGCAGTCCTGTGGTGTCATTTTGGAAGGCTTCCCAGGGGTGGCATAATATATGCTGCAGCCCCTGGTAGGCCTCTGGGGTACCTATGCTCTGGGTACATAGTATACCATATACTAGGGACTTATAAGGGTACCCCAGAATCCAATCTGGAGTGTACCTTGTTGGACCCGGCCTCGTGGCGTGGTCTTAACCCTCTTGGATTGTGCTCGTCCCCCGCACCGGCCTACACGGGCCGCCCTCTCAGGTCGCCAGGGACCCCTCCTCCTTTCGAGGCCCCCTTTGGATTGTACCCGTTTTCCTACACCCGCCGCAGCGGCCCCCTTTTCCAGGCTGCACAGGGACCCCTCATCCCTTCGGGGTCCCCCCCATGTTTGCTCCACGCACCAGCCCACGCAGCCCGGCTCCCCCCGGCCTCGGCCCCAGCGAAGCCCCGACATCGAGGCACCAAGATCTGGCCAGGGGGCACTGCATGGCCACTTCACCACTCCCGGAGGAGGAGAGTTCCGATGGGACCCCCGCCGTCCCTCAACACCTAGGTGCGATCGTCCTCCGGCCTCCCCGGGCCTGGCGCCTCTCCTGCTGGGCGTCTGGCCTCTCCCAGCCCGGCCTCTCCGCCCCCCCAGGCGCAAGGGTCCGGACATCAAAGGGCTCCAGACCTATATCTGGGGCAACCCCGCAATGGGACAGTAGTTGTATCCCGGAGTCAAGAGCCCTGCTGATGGAATCGCGGCTGACCCTACGGAGAAGAACTCTTGCTGACACTACCACGAGCCCTGCTGACTGCGTCGCGGCTCCACCTTATTGAGACAAGGAACCTCACGGAACATCGGAGCCCTGCTGACGCTGTCGCGGCCCAACCTCGCTGAAACTTCCACCAGAGCCCTGCTGACGTCGTCGCGGCTCCAGCTGAACTGAACCACCTTAAGAGCCCTGCTGACCTAGTCGCGGCTCAAGCTCCACGAACTGATCGCCAGAGCCCTGCTGACGCCGTCGCGGCTCGACCACTCCGAGACCCGGAGTCCCTCCAGCTTGAGGTGAAGAACTGGGCCTAAGGTACCCTCGTACCCAGCTGCTACTAAAGACTGTCCCGCTACCCCGTCCCGACCAAAGACTTTGAGACTCTTGCGGATCTCTCGATCCCCCCTTGTATATATCGATAACCATAACTTCCTAAATGCTGATAAAGAATTGCTCGTCTGGATAAACATCCTCGAGTCCTGTGTGGTGGGGTTACTGTGCTAGTACGGTATAGGAGAAGCACCTCTCCTAGGAGGCTTCTCAGCAGCGCTCGGCTACTTCGTACAGTGTGGGGGCCCCCCTGGGTGGTCTCTCCGACCCCCCCGAGGTCCGCCTTCCAACATTTGGTGGCCAGCGACGGGATCCGAGCCGAACGCAGATCGTACAAGCAAGTAACCCACTCGCTATCCATCCAGACGAACAGCGACCATGGAGTACCAACCAGAACGATTGGAAGAGTACACGCACAAAGAGTTAAAACAGTTCTGCAAGGACAAGGGCATTGCGACCACCGGCCTAGGTACCAAGGAAGAGATGCAGGAAGCCCTGAGAACCTGGATAGAGTCCGAGGCGGGTCCCTCCCAGAGTGAAGGTCCCCTGCCCCTGAATATAGCCACGCCACCAGCACCGACCCCAGCGAACGGAGGGAGAAACAGCCTGGAAACCGGCCTCTCCGCGGAAGAAATACGAGAGCGGGAGAAGGTCCGGACCCATGAGCTAGAGCTCGCACGACTTCGGCTGGACGGCGAACTCCTGCTGGCCGAAAAGAAATTGGCCATGGAACAGCTACGGCTACAAGAGGAGATAGAGGAGAAGAAGCGGCATCGAGAGCTGGAGGAGAAAAGGCTGACCCTCGAACACGAGTGGGGCCTCAAAGAACTCGAGCTCAAGGCCCAGAAGGGGGAGACCGGCACCCCCAGCAATAGAGACGCTCTGCCGCCCACCGAAGCCAAGGTCCATATTCCCAAAGATGTCGTCAAGGAGTACTATAAAAACGACGACATCCAGCAGTGGTTTAAGGCATACGAGGCGGCCATGACCTCCCATCGGGTACCCCGGAAGGACTGGGGTGCCGGCCTATGGGGTCGGTTCCTTAGCGAGGGCCGAGACACCCTACTCCAGCTCCCGGAAGAGGTGATGACCTCGTACGACCATATGAAGGAGGCCCTGCTCACCCGCTATGGACTAACCGCGGAAATGTACCGCCAGCGTTTCAGAGACTGCAAGAAAATCCCCGGTACCACGTGGGTAGAGTACGTTGACTTTTTCAGCAGGGCCCTGGAAGGTTGGATCAAGGGGAGCAAGGTCACCACCTACGGGCAGCTGGTCGTCCTCATTATTTCGGAACACCTCTCCAACAACTGCTTCGTGGAGCTAAGACAACACCTCCTCGACAGCAAGCTGACCGAGCCGCGGAAGCTCGCCGCCGAGGCCGATCGATGGGTCAACACCCGAGTCCCCCGGAGCTCGATGGGGGAGTACCAGCGAAACCCCACCGGACCCCCCCGCCAGCGCGGCAGGGGAGGAGGGTCAAACAGGAATCGAGACATCCCAGCCGGGCTGCCCCGGAGTCCGCCTCGGGGGCCGCCTCAGCAACACACCTCCCCGAACCTAGCCCGAAGAGGGACGACGCCAGCCAAAACCGGCCCACGATAACCTGCTACGGCTGCCAACAAACAGGACACTATGCCAGCGACCCTGCCTGCCCCCGGAACCGACGAAGTGGGACCAGCGGGCCCCCGCCCCGACAACTAGCAGCTGCCACCCTGGGAGAAGGGGAGGAAGAGGAAGAGCCCCTCGACGGGGGGTCCACTGAGTGGGAGCCGGCGGCCATGTCCCTGGTCTGCCTGGGCAGCCGAGAAATGGTGCCCCGAACACCCATCCCGAGCAACACCCAGAAGTACCAACAGTGGGTCACTATCAATGGACGACGGGCCGAAGCCCTCCGTGACACCGGAGCCAGTGTCACCGCTGTCCGCTGCCACCTGGTGGCCCCCGAACAGATCCTGCCGAATGTGCTATGCCCCGTCCGGACGGCCGACAACAGCGAGAGCATGTGCCAGATGGCCCAGATTCCCTTCGAATGGGGAGGGGTGACGGGCATGCTGAAGGTGACAGTCCGCGACGACGCTCCGGTGGACTGCCTCCTGGGGAACGACCTCGAGAGTTCCCCCTGGGCTCAAGTGGAGCGGCGAGAGCATCTCCGAATGCTAGGACTACCCGAATGGGCCTGCGCCACCACCCGGTCCATGGCCGCCCAGGCCCCCCGTTCGTCCATGGCCGCCGACACCGTCGAGCCCGAGGGGCCCGTGCCACCACCTGTCTCCAGCGAGGAAGAAGCGGACACCGATGCCAGATCCACGGTGCCCCCCCGGACGAGATCGCCTCTCTCGGCACACTCCCGGAGCTTGCCCAATGGCGCCACGACGGGGGCCCCACCAGAGAACAGTTCTTGCAGGAACAGAAGACCTGCCCCTCCCTTGAAGGAGTCCGGCAGCAAGAGGCCTCGCAGGCCAACGGTGACCAGACCGGAACCCACTGGGTCTATTGGGCCGAAGGACTACTGTACAGCGAGCAGAAGATTGCAGCACTGGGGGCCAGTCGAGTGCTGGTGGTCCCCCTCCGATTCCGGGAGTTCCTCCTTAACCTGGCACATGATGTACCCCTCGCCGGACACCTGGGGCAGGACAAAACCTACAGCCGCCTGGTGACCCACTTCTACTGGCCCCGGATGCGGAAGGACGTGGACAACCACTGCCGGTCCTGCCAGACCTGCCAAGCCAGCGGCAAGACAGGGGGACGGGTCAAAGCCCCTCTCCAGCCCTTACCAGCAGTCAACACCCCGTTCGAACGGGTCGGAATAGACATCGTAGGGCCCCTGGACCCCCGGACCGCCCTGGGTCACCGCTTCATCCTGGTCCTCGTAGACCACGCAACCAGGTACCCTGAGGCCATCCCGCTTCGAACTGTGACAGCCCCCGTAGTGGGCCGGGCCTTAATGGGGATCTTCTCGAGAGTGGGGTTCCCCCGAGAAGTGGTGAGCGACCGAGGTACGAACTTCATCTCTAAATACATGCGGTCCCTGTGGCAGCAGTGCGGGGTCACGTACAAGTTCACCACCCCATACCACCCTCAGGGGAATGGACTGGTCGAGCGGTTCAACAGAACCTTAAAAGGCATGATCAAGGGCCTGGAAGAACCCCTACGGCGGAGATGGGATATCCTGCTGCCGTGCCTCCTGTTTGCCTATCGGGAGGTCCCGCAGAAGTCCCTGGGATTCAGCCCTTTCGAATTGTTGTACGGGAATCCAGTCCGAGGACCCCTCAGCCTGGTCAAGGAGGGCTGGGAGACGAAGCCCCGAGATGCCCCTCCCGACGTCTACAGATACCTCCTGACCCTACGAAACCAGACACGAAGATTCCGAGCCCTGGCCGAAGCCAACCTCGAGGCCAGCCAAGAGGACATGAAAAGATGGTACGATCAAAACGCCTCTACCATCGAGGATGAGCCGGGCCAGCAAGTCTGGGTCATGTCACCGGTTGACCCCTGCGCCCTCCAGGACAAATGGACCGGGCCCTTCAAGGTGGTGGAAAAGAAGAGCCCTGTCACCTACCTGATCGACATGGAGTCTCCCCGGAACCCCCTCCGGGTTCTACACGCTAACAGGCTCAAACCCCACTTTGCCCGGACCAAACTAAGCCTACTGCTAGCGACCGACGATGGGGGCGAAGGCGACTCCGAGCCCCTACCCGACCTCCTGCGGACCAGCGACCACGACAGGACCATCGAAGGCATCCAACTCGCCTCCTCCCTCACCCCGGAACAGCACCACGACTGTCAGCAACTGTTGCAGCCCTTTGCGGCCCTCTTCTCCCTCACTCCGGGGGTGACTCCATGGTGTGTCCACGACGTCGACACTGGGAACAGTCCCCCCGTGCGACACAGAGCCTACAGAGTACCCGACCGGGTGCGGGCCTGCATCCAGGCTGAGGTGGCGAAGATGCTGGCCCTCGGGGTCATCGAGCCCTCCGACAGCCCGTGGGCCAGTCCCGTCGTCCTGGTGCCAAAGGCCGCCGCACCAGGCACCCCCCCGGAGCTACGATTTTGTGTGGACTACCGGGCCCTGAACGCTGTTACCAAGACCGATGCCCATCCTCTTCCCCGGGCCGACGAGCTCATCGAGCGCTTAGGGGCAGCCCACTACCTGAGCACTTTTGACCTCACCGCCGGGTACTGGCAGATCCAGCTCACCCCCGGTGCCCAAGAGAGATCCGCTTTCTCCACTCCTGATGGGCACTACCACTTTCGGGTGATGCCCTTCGGCATGAAGAACGCCCCGGCCACCTTCCAGAGACTAGTGAACAAGGTACTGGCCGGGCTAGAGGCCTTCAGCGCGGCTTATTTAGATGACATTGCCGTATACAGCAGCCACTGGGCTGAGCACCTGGGGCACCTCAAAGCAGTCCTGGCCGCCCTCCAAAGGGCCGGGCTCACGATCAACGCCAGCAAATGCCAGATAGGCCAAGGATCGGTGACCTATCTGGGCCATCAAGTAGGGAGCGGTCAGGTGGCTCCCCTCCAACCGAAAGTTGATGCCATCCAGGCGTGGGAACCCCCCACCACCCAGACAGCTGTCCGGGCCTTCCTGGGCCTTACCGGGTACTACCGGCGATTCATCAGAAACTATGGGAGCATTGTCGGCCCCCTCACAGAGCTCACGTCAAAAAAGCAGCCCAAGAAGGTACACTGGACCCCCCGCTGCCAGACGGCCTTCGAGACTCTCAAAACGGCGATGTGCACTGCCCCCGTGCTACAGGCCCCTGACTACAGCAAGGAGTTCGTGGTGCAGACGGACGCCTCCGAATATGGAATTGGGGCCGTCCTGTCCCAGGTAGATTCGGAGGGACTCGACAGACCCGTGGCCTTCATCAGCCGACGGCTGCTGCCCCGGGAACAGCGGTGGAGCACCATCGAGCGGGAGGCCTTCGCTGTAGTGTGGGCCCTCAAAAAGCTCCGGCCCTATCTCTTCGGCACCCACTTCCGGGTCCAGACCGACCACCGGCCCTTGCGGTGGTTAATGCAAATGAGGGGCGAGAACCCCAAGCTGCTACGATGGTCCATCTCGCTGCAAGGGATGGACTTCTCTGTTGAACACCGGCCCGGCAATGACCACGCCAACGCCGACGGCCTGTCCCGCTTCTTCCGCCTCGACGAGGAGAACCCCCAAGGAAATGGGTGACTCTCCCTGCCTTCGGCTGGGGGGGACGCCTGTTGGACCCGGCCTCGTGGCGTGGTCTTAACCCTCTTGGATTGTGCTCGTCCCCCGCACCGGCCTACACGGGCCGCCCTCACAGGCCGCCAGGGACCCCTCCTCCCTTCGAGGCCCCCTTTGGATTGTACCCGTTTTCCTACACCCGCCGCAGCGGCCCCCTTTTCCAGGCCACACAGGGACCCCTCATCCCTTCGGGGTCCCCCCCATGCTTGCTCCACGCACCAGCCCACGCAGCCCGGCTCCCCCCGGCCTCAGCCCCAGCGAAGCCCCGACATCGAGGCACCAAGATCTGGCCAGGGGGCACCGCATGGCCACTTCACCACTCCCGGAGGAGGAGAGTTCCGATGGGACCCCCGCCGTCCCTCAACACCTAGGTGCGATCGTCCTCCGGCCTCCCCGGGCCTGGCGCCTCTCCCGCTGGGCGTCTGGCCTCTCCCAGCCCGGCCTCTCCGCCCCCCCAGGCGCAAGGGTCCGGACATCAAAGGGCTCCAGACCTATATCTGGGGCAACCCCGCAATGGGACAGTAGTTGAATCCCGGAGTCAAGAGCCCTGCTGATGGAATCGCGGCTGACCCTACGGAGAAGAACTCTTGCTGACACTACCACGAGCCCTGCTGACTGCGTCGCGGCTCCACCTTATTGAGACAAGGAACCTCACGGAACATCGGAGCCCTGCTGACGCTGTCGCGGCCCAACCTCGCTGAAACTTCCACCACAGCCCTGCTGACGTCGTCGCGGCTCGAGCTGAACTGAACCACCTTAAGAGCCCTGCTGACCTAGTCGCGGCTCAAGCTCCACGAACTGATCGCCAGAGCCCTGCTGACGCCGTCGCGGCTCGACCACTCCGAGACCAGGAGTCCCTCCAGCTTGAGGTCAAGAACTGGGCCTAAGGTACCCTCGTACCCAGCTGCTACTAAAGACTGTCCCGCTACCCCGTCCCGACCAAAGACTTTGAGACTCTTGCGGATCTCTCGATCCCCCCTTGTATATATCGATAACCGTAACTTCCTAAATGCTGATAAAGAATTGCTCGTCTGGATAAACATCCTCGAGTCCTGTGTGGTGGGGTTACTGTGCTAGTACGGTATAGGAGAAGGACCTCTCCTAGGAGGCTTCTCAGCAGCGCTCGGCTACTTCGTACAGTGTGGGGGCCCCCCTGGGTGGTCTCTCCGACCCCCCCGAGGTCCGCCTTCCAACATACCTAAAGTACTGGTATCAATTTAAGGGAGAAAGCAGATAGGCTGGGGTCCTGAATAGTAGGATCCCAGCCAGACTGAGTTGAAAACCAGCAAAACACCAGGAAAAAAGTTGGGGCAACCATGCAGTTAGATTCCACCTTCCTACAGTCAGGGCAAATGGGGAAACAAAGTAGCACGAAAGGTGCACCCGCAGAGGCACTGGGGCGGCCGGGTGCAGAGTGCTGTTTCGATGTCGGGCGCCCTGTTGTTTTCTATGGAGAACCTCCCGTTTGCAAAAGCACTGCAGGCAGGGAGACGAAGGACTTCTAGGTGCGACCACCACTTGGAGAGGTAAGTTGGGAAGTTAAGGGTTGGTTAGGCACCGTCGGTTTGGGCACACAAGTCCGTGGGGCGTCGGGGGCAGGGGTGCCTTTTGGGGTCGGATCTTCTTACCAGCTCTTGGTCGTGGTTAGGGGGACCTTCTGGATTTAGGCTGCAGGCGTCGGCTAGAGGCTTGATGCAGGTCAGGGGTCGCTGGATCTCGGGGCAGGACCACCGGGGTGACCTCCACGTGGTGTTTTTCCACTCGAGCTCGGGCCGGGTTCGGCGGGTGCAGAGTGGGCTGAATCCCTGTGTCCATCCAGAGCCAGAAGCTGCAGTTTGAATAAGTCCGGTGTTCACAGGAGATTCAGTCTTTGAAGTGAAGGCAGGCAGGTCCTCTGGAGTTTTTGAGGTTGATAGCTGCAGGACACACCGGGATTTCGCAGGTTCGAGGGGAGACAGGCCTGTAGGGCTGGGGCCAAATCAGTGGGCGTCGTCCTCTTGTTAGCTCTGCATGGCTCTTCGGTCCTTCTTCTTATCTTCTTTTCTTGTCGTTTCTGGATCTGAGGAAGCAAGGTTCAGGGTGCCACCTAAATATTAAATTTAGGGGCGTTACAGGTAGGTAAAGGGCAGGGACCAAGGGGTCCCTTCCCTGGGGTGGGTACACCTCCTATTCCCTATTCTGCCACTCTCCAGTGGGAGGGGGGCAGGAGACTGTCCCTGGTTGGCTAGGTCTCCCCATCCTCAAGATGGGGGGACTCGAGGTTGTGCTTCACCTCGCCTCCCCCACCTGAGGGGTGGAGTTGGCAAAGGTGGGCACACCTCTCTTCCTCACTTGTTTTTCCCGCCAGTTCTCCCGCCCAAAGTGGGGGGTAAAACCAGTGGGGACCAGTTACTGAAAGCAGCCAATGGTCTGGAGAGGCTCACAAAAGCGGCATGCCTTTGAAGCTTCTCCTTCTTTAACCCTGCCCATCCTGGGGGAGGAGGCTTGGCACCTTGTCACAGGATGTGCATTGTTTCAGGCGAGGTCACTAGAAGTTGGTCGAGTTTCAGGGGGCATCTGTAAGATGCCCTCTGTTGTGTATTTTACATTAAATCCCACACTGGCATCAGTGTGGGTTTAATGTGCTGAGAAGTTTGATACAAAACTTCCCAGCCTTCAGTGTAGCTATTATTTATTTATTTATGTATTTTTTTTTATATTTTTTTTTTAAAACCTTTATTAACCGCAGTTGCATCAATTGACAATGTACAGTCCTTCGCCAAGGCATCGATTCGGCAATACTAGAATACACACGTTCAGATGGTTAGACACAGCCATTTAGCCGACAACCCGGAGGTCCGGCGGCGGAAATCAGTTGAACATATGCAGAGGAATCAGGTATGTACATTGCGTATAAGTGGGTCGATGGTGCTTTTCTGTATTTCGTCATGTCTCATCTGAAGCGCATTGCCTGCAAGAGAGGAGGGCGCTGTGTGCCAGTCCGCAGTGCAGCGCCGTCAATTAGCCCCTAGGCTCATAGGAGGAAGTGCGCTAGGCGCCGGGTTTTCCACCAAATGCCCTGGTCTCCGGGCAATGGAGCCCCGGTGGCCTGCTCTTGGCGTAAGCTGGAGCGCGACAAGGAGGTTGCAGCATAGCTCGCAAGGACGCTCATAGCAACTGTTGCTGTGGTGGAACACGGGTTCGGCCAGGGAGCGTAACCAGTCGCCGAACTGCTCCCCGTGTGTGCAACATGAACGTAGGGGGTCAGGGCCAGGGTCGAAAACTCGGGTGGGGACTAGAGTAAGAGGGGTGGGGGGGGGGGAGGTGGAGATCGTTCTGCAGCAGTGTGAGAGGAGACAGGAGCTGTCCAGCGGGGCATAGCCGGGCCGTATGGGAGGCGCGCCGAGTAGCAGGTCGTGAGGGGGGGGAAGAAGAAGGGGGGGGGGGGGCAGAGGGCCATCGGAGGGGGGGGCCAAGAGTCCGCCGCGCTTGTGTCCGCAGTCTGAGATTGTCCTCTCATGTGAGGGAGGTTTTCCTCCACGCCCAGTAAGGGGCATCTGAGCGGGGCGGAATGGTCATATCTTCCCGGGTGTGCCCATGTCCCAGTAGTGCGCGCGCCCTCTCAAGCAGCAGCGGCAGCAAACCCTGCGCGCGCGCCATAGACACACTGTAGGTGATATCTAGCAGCAATCCCCTGCAGCACAATATGCGAGATGCGCCAGGGGAACAAGCAAGCAGAGGGGGCCGGGAGCTATCCCCGCCATGGTCTCAGGGATGTCAGCCAGTAGTGCATCGATGCCCTCCCAAGATTCAGGTTATCCCTCGGGTTCGGCAGGCTGCCTGAAAGGTGGCAAGGAGGTCATCCCAAATTTGGGCAATGGGGAACTTCCTGAGCCCCGCAGTTTCCTCACGTAGGAGCACTGCACTCTCCGCCTGCGCCCAGTTTACGAAGGAGGCCCTCCAGTGTCTGATGTGCGGGGGGGCCGTCGCCTTCCAATGCTTGGTGAGTAGGCGTTTGGCCGTTACAAGCCCCATGTCCCAGAAGCGCGCCTGCACCTTATTTGCTTTTGTGCGCTTGTATAGGCCTAAGATGCATGCCTCCCACGTGCGTGGTAGCCGTCCATCAGCACCGCGCTCTATCAGTGACAGCACGTCGTTCCAGTATGTCTGCACACCAGTGCAATGCCAGAGCATATGTAAAAGGTCCGCTCCCGGTAACGAGCACCGTTGGCAGATGGCGTCCGTCCGCGAGAAATATCTATTTATCTTCTCGGGAGTGAGATACGCACGCTGCAGTATGTAATATTGTATGAGTTTGAAGCGGGGGTTGCGTGGAACGTTGGTCGGGCTGGCCAGTATCATCGCCCATTCTTTGTCTGTCCAGTCTCTGCCCCTGTCTGTCGCCCAGCGCTCCCTCAGCACCAAAGTGGACGGTCGCGAATGCGCCAATAGCGCCTGCGCCAGCCAGTGTATAACATGTGCGCCATTTCCCATGATGTGCAGATATTGGATGAAGGTATGCGCCGGCGGCTCCACCGCCATGTCACCCCAAGAAGCCGTGAGCGTCTGCATGAGGGAGGCATGCAGGAGGAACTGCCCTGCCGGGAGCGCCGTGCCCTCAGCCAGGGCGGCGAACGTCAGCAAGTCGCCATCCTCATACAGGTCACCCAGCGTGTCTACTCCTGCCTGTTCCCATCCTGCCAAGTGGGCCTCTGTGAGCGGTCCCGTCGGGCCAGGCATGCCCAATAGCGGTAACTCTGGGGCGTACGGTGTGGTCGCGCGTGTGAGGCGAAGGCACTTCAGTGTAGCTATTATGGTGTTGTGGAGTTCGTAATGCCAAACTCCCAGCACCATATACTCTTAATGGCAGCACTGCACTTACAGTGCCCAGGAATGGACTTGGGCACTGTAGGGGTACAGGGCTCATGCACCTGTACCCTCACCACTGGCATAGGGCACCCAGCTAGAGGGGTGACTGATGTATGCCAGGGCAGTGGTTTGAGGGCATGGCACACAGGGATGTGTGCCATGTCGACTGTTCACTTTGTTCTGCACCAGCCTGCAAAGGCAGTGTGTGAGTGTCAGGGTACATGGCCTCTAAGGGTGGCACAATAAGTGTTGCAACCCTTGGAGGCCTTCTCTGGTCACAGTGCCCTGGGTACCTGTGGTGCCATTTACCAGAGGCTGACATGTGGCCAGAGATGCCAATAGGGTTTAGGCTTCAATGTAGTTTTAGGGAAGGAACATAGGTCCTGGGCACCTGATTAGCAGGAGCCCAGGGCACACTCAATCAAGCAACATCAGCAATTCAGCAAAAAGTGGAGGCATACCATGCAAGAAAGAGGGCACTTTCTCACACAACCCCCCCACCCAAATGAAAGATGATGAGACTAACCTTTCTCTAGAGAGTCTTCATTGTCTAAATGGAAGAACCTGGAAAGTCCATCTGCATTGGCATGGGCAGTTCCAGGTCTGTGTTCCACTTCAAAGTCCATTCCCTGTAGGGAGATGGACCACCTCAACAGTTTAGGATTTTCTCCTTTCATTTGCATTAGCCATGTGAGAGGTCGGTGATCAGTTTGAACTAGGAAGTGAGTACCAAACAAGTATGGTCTCAACTTCTTCAGGGACCAAACCACAGCAAAGGCCTCCCTCTCAATGGCACTCCAACACTGCTCCCTGGGGAGAATCCTTCTGCTTATAAAAGAAACCCGTTGGTCTTCGCCTTTATCATCGGTCTGGGATAGGACCGCTCCTTTCCATAGCTCAGAGGCATCAGTCTGCACTATGAACTGCTTGGCATATTCTGGAGCCTTCAGAATTGGTGCTGAGCATTGTGGGAGAAAGCAAGATGGCAATTGCTTAGAGCTCTGCGGTGAAGTCTTTCCCCCGAGTCTCACACGGAGTGGTGTAGGGGAAGCCTGGAGAGTCTCGAGTCTCCCGCTTACCTGCTGCAGTATCGACTGGAGCCTGGCGGCTTCAGGGGGTGTTGCTTTGCTGATTTTGGACGCGGTGCTGCCTGGGCACCCCTCTTGGTGATGTGAGCTCCGAGGACGCTCGCATCAGGTGCACGCTATCCTACCGGCTTGGAATCCGCGGATCTACGCAGCAGCGGTGGGGAGACACAGCGGATCGCAGGAGAATAGGGACAGGGGCAGCACAAGGCAAGGTGGCTGCTAGGGCTCTACCGCCCAAGGAATGGGTTGAACTTTTGCGCTGCTCTCTTCGCCTGTGGGTTGGATTGGTACATGCTGCTGGTGGTGGAGTAGTTGAAAAAGTACAAAGGGTATTTGGCAGCAGGTGGCAGGTCACCGCTAGTAAAATGCCTCCTAAATTTTCCAGGCTACAGAGGGAGCGGAAAGAGGCAGCAGCGTCTAATGCTGCTCAACATAGGCAAGAGCATTCACCGGCAACTATGGATACTAGTTTGGGTAGACCTCAAGAGAGCCGTACCCAGAAAAAAACACAGGACACGAGCACGGTCAAATGGAGACTGCTGCAGGAAAAAAAACAGGCAGCCAGCTAAAAAGGTACCGTTTCAAAAGCTCCGGATGAAACAGGGATGGCTCATGAAGTAAATAATTCTGTTTCCACGTCCACACTACCACAGCTGGCTATAACCGCATTTTTTAAAGCCAGAGAAGGACTTACAAATGGGGAGGCTGGGGCTGAAGTGGCTAATCTATTATCTAAAGGGGACACTGTCGTCATTGTTGGTTCAGAGAGTACTCCCCAAGGCAATGAGGAGACCCAGTTCTCACAGGCGATACAAGGAATGTTTTTGGCTTATGAAGCTAATCCGGATTTATCCTGTGTGGCTAGGGCCGCAGAGCAATCACTACCACAGGCAACGAATTTGGCTGCCCTGTCCCCCACTAATGAGCGGTCTAGCTCTCCACCCGAGGCTGGTGTAAAAAAAATAACAGAATTGGTGCTGAGCACATTGCTTCTTTCAGGGTGTCAAAAGCCTTTTGGCAACTAACTGTCCAGTTAACCTTTTTGGGCATTTTCTTGGAGGTGAGTTCTGTGAGGGGAGTCACAATGGACCCATATCCCTTCACAAACCTCCTGTAGTATCCAGTCAAGTCAAGGAATGCCCTGACTTGGGTCTGGGTGGTTAGAGCAGCCCAGTCCAGGATGGCCTGGATCTTGGGCTGTACGGGCTGTACCTGGCCTCCACCAACAAGGTGGCCCAAGTACACCACAGTGCCCTGCCCTATCTGGCATTTGGATGCCTTGATAGTTAGACCTGCAGTTTGCAGGGCTTTTAAAACCTTCCCAAGGTGGATCAGGTGATCCTGCCAGATGGTACTAAAGACAGCAATATCATTAAGATAAGCTGCACTAAAGGAGTCCAACCCAGCAAGGACTTGATTCACCAACCTCTGGAAGGTGGCTGGGGCATTCTTTAAACCAAAGGGCATAACAGTGAACTGATATTGTCCATCAGGTGTGAAGAATGTTGTTTTCTCTTTTGCTCCTGGGGCCATGCCAATCTTCCAGTACATTGCAGTTAAGTCAAAGGTACTTAGAAATTTGGCTGCGTCCAATTTGTCTATCAACTCATCTGCTCCGGGATATTATGTTATGTTAATCTTTATTTGTATAGCGCACGGACACCAGGTTGGTTTCTTGGTGCTGCTCTGAAGGTATTAGACTAGATGTTACTAGTAAGTTTTTAGCAATTTGCGGAAGCTCATGAGGTTTGTGCAGGATCTGATCTCAAGTGGCAGAGAGTTCCAGAGTTTGGGGCCTAGGGTGGCGAACCTTGTCCCCCCAGCGCATTTTAGCCTGGAAGATGAAGTGCTCAGGAGGTGCATGTGGGCAGATCGTCGGTTGTGGGAAGGAGTATATCTGTTGATCAAACTGTTGATGAATTTTGGGCTTTTACTATTCAGGGATTTAAAGATGATGCATCCTACCTTAAAGGCGCATCTCTGGGGTATTGGAAGCCAATGTAGTCTTTTAAGAAGAGGAGTGATATGTTGACGCCTGTTGTCTTGAAAGATCAGTCTGGCCACCTGGTTTTGAACCATTTGAAGGCGGTGGGTGAGGAAGGCCGGGATGCCAAGTTAAAGAGAGTTGGCATAATCGATGTGGGATATCACCATAGCGAGAACTGCCTGTGTTTTTGCTTCCTGAGTGTGGAACCTACTGATTTTTCTTATTTTCCTTAGCTGGAAGCAACATGTTGAGATCACGGAGCCAATTTGGTTTTTCATTGTGAGGTCTTTATTGATTATGACACCCAAGGTTTTTGCAGATGTAGAGGGGACGGGGGGGCTGTCCCAGTTCTTTAGGCCAGAAGTGGGAGCTCCAGGGGTTCAATGAGCCTCCTGTGAGGATCACTTCTGTTTTGTCTGGATTTAACTTGAGGTGGTTGCTGTTCATCCATTCATCGCGGATGAACAGCATCGTTCTCTGGAATTCGAGGACGGTGATAGGGGAGTCATTGATCGGCAGTATCAGTTGAAAATCATCTGCATAATTGAAGGTCTGGACTTTCCTTTCTTTTAGTGCGTGGGTCAGGGGGAGGAGGTATAAATTAAATAAATGCGGGGAGAGGGAGGAGCCCTGGGGAACACCACAAGTGTTCTTAATCTTGGGGGTTGTGAAGTTTCGCAGGCGGACCGCTTGATAACGGTTTGTAAGAAAGGAGTTTATCCATTCAAGGGCCGATACTTGGATTCCTGCATCCCTGACACGGTCGACCAGGATGGTGTTGTTGACCGTGTCAAAGGTGGCAGAAAGATCCAGCAGCACCAGGGCTTGGGGGGAGCCACCGTCCGCTTTCTCTCGCAGAGAGTCCAAGACTGACAATACCACTGATTCTGTGGAGTGAACAGGGCGGAACCCTGCTTGATGAGGGTCCAGGTAGTCTCACTGCTCCAGAAAGGTGGATAGGCTTTTGGGTACATGGGCTTCAAGTCGTTTGGCCGTGTAGGGAAGCAGGGAAATAGGTCGGTAGTTGGTGAGAGTTCTGGGATCTGCTCCTGGCTTCTTCAGGAGGGGGATGACAAACGCCTCTTTGAAGGCATCAGGTACGTGTCCCTGGGATAGCGATTTGTTTAAGAGGGCCATGGCTGGCTCTGGGCAGGCCGTAAAGGCTTCTTTCAAGATCCAAGGGGGACAGCAGTCCCTAGGAGAGCCAGATTTAACTTTGGTCAGTAGATCTGAGAAAACGTCTTGGCTTATCATAGGGATTTGTTCTAGCCTTTGTCAATCAATCAATCAGGACATTTGTAGAGCGCGCTACTCACCCACGAGGGTCTCAAGGCGCTGGGAGGGGAGGTGCCGCTACTGCTCGAAAAGCCAGGTTTTGAGGTGCTTCCTGAAGGAGAGATGGTCCTGGGTCAGTCGAAGGCGGGTGGGGAGGGAGTTCCACGTCTTGGCCGCCAGGTAGGAGAAAGATCTTCCTCTGGTGGTGGTTCTGCGAATTCGTGGGACGGTGGCGAGGACGAGGCTGGCGGAGCAGAGCTGGCGGGTAGGTGTGTAGAACGTGAGGCGGGTATTGAGGTATTCGGGGCCTGCGTCGTGGAGAGCCTTGTGTGCGTGGGTGAGGAGTCTGAAGGTGATCTCTTGCTGACGGGGAGCCAGTGCAGGTCTCTCAGGTGAGCAGAGATGTGGCTGAGTCGGGGAATGTCCAGGATGAGTCGTGCAGCTGCGTTCTGAATGCGCTGGAGTCTTTGCTGTAGTTTGGCGGTGGTCCCAGCATTGAGGGCGTTCCCGTAGTCCAGTCGGCTGGTGACGAGGGCCTGGGTGACTGTCTTCCTGGTTCCAGTGGGGATCCACCGGAAGATCTTTCGGAGCATGCGGAGGGTGTTGAAGCAGGAAGATGTAACGGTGTTGACTTGCTTGGTCATCGTGAGGGAGGAGTCAAGGATGAAGCCCAGGTTGCGTGCATGGTCCGTGGGCTCGGGGGCGGTGCCCAGAGCAGGGGGCACCAGGAGTCGTCCCAGGCAGAGGGGGATGGTCCGAGGATCAGGACTTCCGTTTTGTCTGAGTTCAGCTTCAGACAGCTGAGCTTCATCCATTCCGCGACGTCTTTCATTCCTTCCTGGAAGCTGGCTCTGGCGGTGGCGGGGTCATTGGTGAGGGAGAGGATCAGTTGGGTGTCGTCGGCGTAGGAGATGATGTTGAGGTTGTGTTTGCGTGCGATGGCTGCGCGGGGGCACATGTAGACATTGAAGAGGGTGGGGCTGAGCGAGGATCCTTGGGGTACGCCGCAGATGATCATGGTGGCCGCTGCGCGGAAGGGCGGGAGACGGACTCTCTGAGTTCTGTCGGCGAGGAAGGAGGTGATCCATTCCAGGGCCTTCCCTTGGATCCCAGCGTGGTGGAGGCGGGTGGTCAGGGTGCGATGGCAGACAGTGTCGAATGAGGCCGACAAGTCGAGGAGGATGAGGGCGGCAGTTTCACCGTTGTAGAGCAGGGTCCTGATGTCATCGGTGGCTGCGATGAGGGCGGTCTCGGTGCTGTGGTTCGCTCGGAATCCGGACTGCGATGGGTCGAGGGAGCCGTTCGTCTCGAGGAAGGTGGTCAGCTGTTTGTTGACGGTTTTCTCGATGACTTTAGTGGGGAAGGGGAGGAGCGAGATGGGACGGAAGTTCTTGAGGTCTGTGGGGTCCGCGGTGGGTTTCTTCAGGGGGGCGCTGATCTCTGCATGTTTCCAGCTCTCCGGGAATGTGGCGGATGTGAAGGAGTTGTTGATGATGTCCCGGAGATGGGGTGCGATGATGGAGTCGGCTTTGTTGAAGATGTGGTGTGGGCAGGGGTCGGCTGGGGAGCCGGAGTGGATGGTGTTCATCATGAGGGTGGTGTCTTCCGTGTTGATGGGGTTCCAGGTGCACAGGGTGGTGGTGGGGGGCGTTGGTTCGGTGGCTGGGTATGTAGTCTGAGTGCCGAAGCTGTCGTGTATATCGGCGATCTTGCGGTGGAAGAACGTGGCGAGTGAGTCACAGAGTTCTTGCGATGGCGTGATGTCGTTGTTGCTGGCGCTGAGGTTGGAGAGCTCTTTGACGATGCTGAAGAGTTCTTTGCTGTTGTGGGTGTTGTTGTCTAGTCGGTCTCTCAATGATGTCCTTTTGGTGGTGCGGATCAGCTGGTGGTGTTTGCGGATGGCATTCTTGAGGGCTGTCATGTTTCCTGTTGACTGGTCGTGGCGCCAGGCTTTTTCGAGGGTACGGCAGGATTTCTTGGAGTCTTTGAGATCGTGGGTGAACCATGATGCTTTCTTGCTGTCGGGATTCCTTGGAGGGTTCTTCAGTGGTGCAAGGGCGTCGGCGCAGTTGGTGATCCACTGTGTGAGGTTGCGGGCTGCTTCGTTGAGGTCCGTAGTGTTGGTGGGTTGGTTTTGGCTCAGGGAGGTGGTGAGCTGGTCGGTGGTGATCTTGCTCCAGCATCTACGGGGGGCTTGAGTCGTGGCGGAGGTGAGTCGTGGTTTTCATGAAGTTGAAGTGGATGCAGCTGTGATCGGTCCAGTGCAGTCTGGTGATGTGGTTGCTCGAAGAGAAGATGGGGTCAAGCGTGTGGCCGGCGTAGTGGGTGGGGGTGTTGACCAGCTGCTTGAGTCCGAGGTTGGCGAGGTTGTCTAGCAGGGTGGTGGTGTTGTTGTCCTTGTTGTTCTCCAGGTGGAAGTTGAGGTCCCCTAGGAGGATGTAGTCGGAGGAGGCGAGGGCGAGCAGGCTGATGAAGTCTGTGATGGCTTCGCTGAATTGTGTGCGTGGTCCCGGAGGTCTGTAGATGAAAGTTCCTCTGAGGGTGGTCTTGGGGTCGGTGTGTATCTGGAAGTGGAGGAGCTCGGCCGTGGTGAGGGTGTCGTCGGTGTTGGTCGTGATGCGGATGGTGTTTCTGTAGACAATGGCGATGCGGTCCCTCCGGGTGATCTTATAGCCGTCCGGGATGGCTATGGCTATGTCGGGGGATGAGGAGGCGTTCATCCAGGTTTCCGTGTGGACGGCGATGTCTGGCGCTGTGGTGTCGAGGAGGTCCCAGAGTTCGACGGCGTGCTTGTGGACGGAGCGGGTGTTGAGCAGGATGCACTTGAGGTGGTTGTTGTTGGCGCCTGTTCTGGTGGGCTCGGTGCAGGTCCGAAGGCAGGTGAACTTGCAGGCGTGACAGATGAAGATTCCCTGGGTGCGTTTCGGGGTGGCTTGGTAGCAGGCTGGCTGTCGGTCGGTGTTGAGTGCGTGGAGGGCAGTGGCGTCGTATCTCCGTCGGGTGGGTTGGCTCTGGCGAGGGCCAGGGGTCCTGGCACTGGGCGCGGTCCAGACGCGGACGGGCGCAGACGGGCTTGCTTTTGGCGCGCCTTTTGACGCGCCTGCGGCGCGCCCGCTGCCGTGCGGCGCCCTCCATGAGAGGCGAAGTGGGAGGGAGGAGCAGCTGGGATGCGGGAGCGGGGCGGCCAATGGGCGAGGGCACAGAAGAAAAGGGGGCAGGGCCGCGGGGAGCAGCGGCGGGAAGTGGGGTGCGGGTGGGGGGCACTTTGGGCGAGGGTACAGGGACGGCAAAATGGAACAGCAGGAAAAAACAGAATAACAGCCAGAGGGGGAGAAAGAAATACAGAGCAACAAAAAACAGTATCACGGAAAAACAGGTACCAGGGGCACACCAGCGACGAACCCTTGGCAGCAGCAGCGGCAGTGGGGCAGTCACAGGCAACCAGGAGGAGCCGTGCGGCGAGGGGAGTGACCAGAGGTCAGGTCACACTCACTGCCGCGCGGCGCCCTTCATAAGAGGCGAAGTGGGAGGGAGGAGCAGCTGGGAGGCGGGAGCGGGG